>NC_058101.1:77937500-79187500 GCF_020171115.1 Neogale vison | reverse complement strand
TATAAACATATATTTTTATCCCCAGGGGTACAGGTCTGTGAATCACCAGGTTTACACACTTCACAGCACTCACCATAACACATACCCTCCCCAATGTCCATAACTCCACCCCCCCTTCTCCCAACCCCCTTCCCCCCAGCATGTATTTTTTATTGTTCCATTATCCTATCCAGGATGACACATATCATTAGTTCTCATGTCGTCTTAGGCTGTCTTGGCTATGAAAACTTCTCAGAAATGCATTGATTGACTTTACCAGTTTTGAGAAGTATTAAGTGTATTCTAGGATGGTTTTCTATTGGAATTTTCCTGGTGTTTTTCTCATTAGTAGACTGTGATTATGGGTTGTTGGGAGGACACAGATATATACAATTTTCAACACATCAAATCCATTGCACACATTATCAACCTGTTCCTTTATCACCTGAATAAAGTAGTGTTTTCCAGATCTCTCCACTGTAGTTTTACACTATATTCATGGGAGGAAAGTCATTATGTGCAGTCCACACCTAAGGGATAGGGAATATGCTTTCTTTCATTTAGAGTGAAGGTCTACATAACTATTTTTGGAATTCTGCATAGGATATTTTCTCTTCTCCCTTAGTAACTAATTTAATAAATTGTTTATAGAAGTATGAGCATGTGGATATTTTATTTTCTACTTTGGATTAGAATCCAATAATGCTATATTTATTTTGTTTCACAAATTGTTCTCACTTTGGCCATTAGGTGTTATTTCAGTTGTATCCTGTGCCTCTTTGACATACCCCATGTGTGTGTGTGTGTGTGTGTGTGTGTGTATGTGTGTGTGTATGTGTGTTTGGAGCACTTCCTTACTTTCTGGCACTACAACATGCTCAAGGGGTATCTTATATATGTCATATACCAGTCCGAAATTCAGTGTTTCTCTACAGTGCCTTCATTCTTTTTATTACCTAGTGATATTAAAAATCAAGATCTGGGTATTAGGCATGTTTATTGCTACCAGGGTGTCATTTTCCTTCAGGACCTCTTGGCTGACAGAATAAAGTGTATATAGACTTTGCTTTGTATATATGCACATATCTGTAAATAATTCTTTATATTCCATTGTGATGTAATCTACAATTAGATCAAGTTAAATCCATTACCATATAGATCATCTTCTCCCTGAACCCTGAGTTGCTGGCAACTATTTGTATTTTATTTCAATAGTCTTGCTATTCCAGAATGGCATATACTTTGCATCATACAGTATGTAGCCTTTTCAGACTGTTTCCTTTCATTTAGTAATGTGCTATGGATTTTCAGCCAAATTGGCACATGATTACGAAGTCATCCAATAAGTCTGTTTGGCTTTCTAAGAAACTACTAAACCATCTTCCAAAGTCACTCTACTGTTTACACTCCTTCAGCAATGAATGAGATTTCCTGCTGCTTCACATTCTTGTTTGTTTGTTTTTGGATTTTAGCTGTACTGAGTGTGTATTGGTATAGTCCTCCTAGTTTGCAATTCCCTGATGATATATGATACATGAGCTTCCTTTCCTATGCTTATTTGTTATCTGTACATATTTTTGGCTGAGGCTTTTGTTCAGATCTTTTGCCCAGTTTTAATTGGATTTTTGTTTTTGTTTTTGTTTCCTTATTGTTGAGTTTTAAGTTCATTGTATATTTTGGATAACCGTCCTTTATCAGATATGTGTTTTGCAAATGTTTTTCTTAATTAGTCTGTTATCTCTTAATTAATTCTCTTTACAGAGTCTTTTACAAAGCAGTTTTTTTTTAATGAAGTCTAACTTGCCGATTGTTCCATTCATGGATAATGCTTTTAATGTTGTATTTTAAGAGTTATTTCCACATCCAAAGTCACTTAGGTTTTCTTTTATCATCTCCTAGAAGTTTTATAGCTTTTCATTTTACATTTTAGGTCTCTAATTCATTTTAAGGTAATTTTTATGCAATATGTAATGTCTGTATAGATTATTATTATTTTTTGGCATGTGGATATCCAGCTGCTCCAGCACCATATGCTGAAAAGACCTCTCCATTGATTTGTCTTTGCTCTTTTATCAAAGATCAGTTGACTGTATTTGTGTGGGTCTATTTCTGTGCTTTTTATTTTATTTCATTGATCTATTTGTCTATTCTTTCTCAATACCACATTGTGCTGGTTATGGTAGTTTTGAAGCTTGGTAATGTCAATTCTCTGACTATTTTTCTTCTTTTTCAGTATTGTGTTAAATATCATTGGGTCTTTTCATATAAATCTTAGAATCAGTTTGTTGATAACTACAAAATAACTTGCTAGCATTTTGTATAGGATTGTGTAGAATCTACAGATCAAGTTGGGGAAAACTAACATCTTAACAATACTAAGTTTTTGTATCCATGATCACAATACTCCTTTATTTAGTGAGATCTTTGATTTCTGTAATCAGAATTTTGAAGTTTTCCTCAAATAGACACTGTACATATTTTTGAAGTTTTTTACTTAAGTAATTTATATTTTGTGATAATGTAAATAATGTTGTTTTGAATTTCAAATTCATTTTTTATTGCTAATTCAAAAGAAACCAATTAACTTCTCAAAGTTAACCTTGTGTGCTGTAACCTTGCGATACTCAGTAGTGCCAGGAGTTTTTTGTGTTGATTCTTGCAGATTTCTACATAGACACCACATTACTGTATCATCCTGAATACAGACAGCTTTATTTCTTCCTTCCCAGCATGTGTATTTTTTCTTTTCTTAAATTTTTCCATCAGTCTGGTATTAAATTGAAGTGATGACAGGGACAACCTTGATTTGTTTCCCAATGGTAGGGACAAGGCATTTAGTTTCTCATCATTACATATGATATTCACTATAGATGGATGTTATTTATCAAAACATTTTTAAAATAATTTTTAAATGTATTTTCACCACCATTTTATTCCCATGAAGGCCAAGGTACAATTTAGAAGAGGTTTTACTTGAAGTATCTAACCAAGGAAGTGCAAAAGTGCTGTCTATTCCCTTGTTTTCAGGTTAGCCTGTCATTCTCTTGACTGAAACATAACCATGCCTTTCAAGAATATATATATTTTTTAAATTTATTTGTTTGACAGAGATCACAAGTAGGCAAAGAGGCAGGCAGAGAAAGAGGGGGAAGCAGGCTCCCTGCTGAACAGAGAGTCCAACATAGGGATGTATTCCAGGACCCTGAGACCTTGATCCCAACCTGAGGCAGAGGCTTAACCCACTGAACCACCCTGGTGCCCTTCTCTGTCTGTTTTTATTCTGGCACAAGAAATCTTCAGTGAGATCTTTTTATCTCTCAAAACCTGTTTTATGTCCTTAATTGTTGCAAAACAAGGAAATCTATAGAAGCACTGACTGTGAGGAGAATTAGGCTTGTTTTCATTTGAATTCTTTTTGACTGTACACCATTTCTTTATTTCTAAACAAATTACTTAAAGTCTCCAAATCACAGCTTAGTCACCTGAACAACAGAAATGATAGTAATTTCTTCACTGTATGATTGGGTCCATTTTATAAATATTGTGGGTTTTTTTTTTAAGATTTTTTTTTTTTTTTTGACAGAGAGTTTGAGAGAGAGTGAGAGAGAGCACAGCAGGGGGAACAGGAGAGAGAGAAGGAAAAGCAGGCTACTAACAGAGAGCAGGGAGCCCAATGGGGGACACTTTAATCATGACCTGAGCCAAAGACAGATTCTTAAATGACTGAGCCGTCCAGGCACCCTATGAATATTATTTTAAAATTATTTTTGTTTCCCAAATTCCCAGGAAACCAACCTATTGTAGAATATAATTTCTACTGAAAATATTTTCTGTTTTTCTAGATTATCAAATATATTCATGGCACAGGGTACACCTTTGTATAGAATATATTTACTTTATGTAATTACAAAGGAGCATTTACATCAATGCAAAAGTATTTAAAGTATTTCCTCAGAATGCTGTGAAAAGAATCCTTATCCTTATTTTGCAAATAATTAATTATATTTTATTTTGGGACAGAGTAAATCTATGAATCCTTTAAAACCAGAAGAAGAATATTTTCTGACCTTAAGAACTTCTGCTTTAATCACTTAAATAATGAAAAACTACCTAACCCAGTCTTGAGAAATGTCAGCATATATATTGTGATGTTTTATTTTATTTAAATAATTAATTTATTTTTTTGTCACAGAGATGGCTGAAATGGTGAAATGAGCATCTGAACATATGAAAATAGAGATTTTCTCTGCAACCTTTTCATGCATAACATTATTTATGTAGTAATTTATATTATATACTGTAATATTTTATATTTTATTTTTAGAGTTTTGTTTGTATGTTCTGCTAAATGTTGAACATCAAGTGATTAATAGCCACATTATTTTCTTCTATATTTAACAGTAGTACTTCTAAAGTTTAGCATAATGTTATTTGTTTAACATAATATTTTTGTGATAATTTTCTACTATATTAGTCATCATGTAAAGGCAATTTTTATTTATATTTTGCTAAATGCTTGTGCCAGAATTATATTTTGCTAATGCCAGAATTTTTCATTCTTTGTATACTTCCTTAGCCTCTCTTTCTTTAAGCAAAATTTCCATAAAAAATAGCTGATCAACATGACTCATAACATTTTACTAGAATGACTGAATATGAATATATCTCAGGCAAATAAGAATAGTCTCTTTCCAACAGAAGGAGATCCAAGAAGAATTTTTTCAAATACAACTTGTACTCTCATTAGCAATTCTAAAAATTATATTAGCTTGTATATTTAATCAATTTTACTCTTACTTTGGTAGTTTTATATTTTTACAATGTCAATTTTAAATTTAAAAATCTCACATGAATTACTTTATAAAAAACACATTTAAACTGTAATCAAAACATACAACTTATAGCATTAGAGACAATATTTATAAATCACATATATTTGGTAAGGATTTGATATCCAAAATACATAAAGAACAATTCAATGTCAAAAAGAAAAGCCCATTTAAAAATGGACAAAATACTTGAATAGATATTTCTC
This sequence comes from Neogale vison, assembly GCF_020171115.1. Lineage (NCBI taxonomy): Eukaryota > Metazoa > Chordata > Mammalia > Carnivora > Mustelidae > Neogale > Neogale vison. Next base: position 79,182,486 of record NC_058101.1, on the reverse strand, counting down.
CAAAGAATGCATACGACTGACTAATAGCACATGAAAAGGTGCTCAACATAATTAGTCATTATGGGAATTGAAATCGATGACATACCACTTCACATCTACTAGGATGTCTGTAATATTGATAACTAAGAAAGATGGAAAATAAGACGTATTGGCAAGGATGTGGTGCTAATGTGAGATTGTGTAGCTTCTGGGGAAAACAATTTGATAGTTCCTCAAAAGTAAAGCATGGAATTAGCACATGATCCAGCAATTTGACTTTCAGGTATATACACAAAAAATTGAAAATAGGGATTTATACCAATACTTATAAAAAAGGTCTATTGCAAAATTATTCACACTAACAAAAAGGTAGAAATGTGTCCATCAACTGATAAACACATAAACAAAACATACACTCACAGTAATATCATTCAGCTGTAAAAGAAATGAATGCATCTTTCCAATGCATGTTACAATATGGAAGGATCTGAAAATATTGCATGAAGTCAAATGAACAAGACATAAAAGGACAAATACGGTATGATTCCACTTATATGGGATATTTAAAATAAATAAATTCATAGAGATAGTATAGATTAAGGATTTAGCAGGGACTTGGAAAGAATGGTGAAGTATTGCTTAATAGATACTCAGTTTCTCTTTAGTGTGGTAAAAATTATTTTAGACAAATAGCAATGATAATTGCACAAAGTTGTCAATGTAATAACAATTTATAAAATTCTGTTTTTTGTTTTTAAGGTAGATCCTGAAATAATAATTGATACTAATTGAATGATTGAAAGTCAGTCTTTGGCACTAGTCTTAACATGGTAGTTTCTAAGACCTTCAAGTTTTTTCACAACTGTAAATTGAGGGCATTCTAAAAGATATTTGAAGACTCATAAACCCAACTGTAATATGATTATATACAATTTTTCTGTTCTTTGTAACAAGTAGATATAAAGATCATTAAAATTGTGGATTATCATAAAAAAATTTACTATAGAAACCACTTCTATGATTGGACTGATTCCACTGGTTTCATTCATCATTAGACTGAGTAAAAGTATTGAAACTTTTAACAGACATTATAGGGAGAAACTAGCATCATTGGTTTATGAAGTTGGAAGTAAGCAATTTTAGTCACATCATGTATAAAGAATTCCTTGTCATGTGTTAAGAATATGAAATAAATACGGGAAGCTCTATCTCCTTTCAGTGAACAAATAAAGCCAGAACTTTCAGATTTCTTGGATGACTGATCACTTATAAATTAGTTCAGTGGCCTTTGCAGAAAGGTTGACTTCCTTTTTCAGAGTCTCAGACACTAAGAAAAAATTCTATAATTATGACAGTAGGTTTTATTCTTCTTTATGACATTAATCAAATAAAAATGTGTATTATTTAATATCATTTTAAATAACGAGTTAATTCTATATGTTGAAGAGATTTAATTCACAAAAATGTAAAAGCAGCACTTATGATTTCAGAGAATAATCAAGGAGTTAAATCTACCTTGAAATTTTGGGCTGTAGTAGTCTTAGAAAGATTTCCTTCCTACGCTAGTTGAGAAATGAGGAGATATATACAACTATGTAAATGCATACAGAGTATGCTCCAAATATTTTCTTAATACTATTTCACTCTAGAGCAATCCTTCTGTGACTTTATCTTCACAATATCTAAAACTGCTTTTGTATGAACCTTATTACTGTGTAGGTGAATGATTACTCTCCATATTCAGGAATTAACTAAATTTAAAAGGTGAAGCTAAAACTTGATTTCAATTATTATTTTTAAGAATGAAGTACTTGATATTTAGTTTTTTGGCTTCCTGATCCAGTTTCTGTCTTCATTTCATCTAGTATCTATTTATAATTCTTTTCTGCTCCCATAGATGTTGGTCACAGCTGCTGTGACAATCTTTCTTTACTCATAGGTTTGCTTTATGGAGGTAAGTGTTAATACCTTGCAAGACGCCCTGGGTCAGTTATATTTTACAGATCAGGATTTCTTTACCCAAGAGTCTAAAACTACAATCATGAATACAAACATGCACACACAAACTCAAACACACAAACCTTTCACTTTGTACAAGAGTTAATATGAAGATAATGCAATGTCTATGGAAAATGAAAAATGAAGACAAAGAGTAATAGGATAGAGAGAAGACATATAACATTATGATTACTGTTTCTGTGCTGCATTTTCCTGGATTTTCTCCTACTGCCAGTAGTCTTCTTTATGGAAAGGTATATTGTCTAAGAGAAAATGTAATTCTGTGGCAATTCCTCAACTTTGAAAAAATGTTTTATCCACCACCCACAGGTGTATTATCATAGCCATCCTAGCAAAAATAACTACTTCTAGCCTCTAGATCATTCTTGTAATACTTAGAAATATTAGAACTCTGCCCAGACCCACCATGTCAAAACTGAACTTAATGGCACATGAAACTTAATTTTACTTAAGCTATTGTTTCCTATTAACTAAGATTTGAATGAAAGCAATTTATTATTTTAACACCATTCTGTAGTTATGAGTGAATGTTTACCCTAAATAAGAAAATTTTGCAAATGAATAACAAATTATTAAAGATAATTCAAATATAAATGCATATTTGACCCAGAGAATAAAATGAAAAAAGTCACTTACAACTTTAACAAAACAATTATGTTTCATTTCATTTCTTATGTTTATGCTTTTTGTTTATGCCATGCACAGGCAAGAAGATATCTTTTCTTTTTTAAATTAAATATACCTGTAAACATAGACATTGTAAAAAAAGTGTATGTTATTTTGTAAGCTAGGAGTTCACATATTTAAGGTGTAGGAAGCATCTTTATATATTATTAAATAAATTTATAATTGTATAAATTTTCATTATTGATAGACAAAAATAAAACACATATTGAACAAAAATTCCCAATTGTTACAATTTTATTTTTTTCATTTTTTAAACATTCCATTGAGATTGCATTTGTAAGAATTCAAAAAATATTTAAATATAGGCAATACAGAATGCTATATTAGGTTCAGTTGTACAACATAATGATTCAACAATTCTATACATTACACAGTGCTCACCATGATATGTGTATTTACCATTAGTCACCATGTATTACTACGGTATTGTTAATTATATTTCCTTTACTTTTTATCTCTGTTATTTATTTATTTTATGACTGAAAGGTTGTATGTCTTAATTTCTGTCATCTATTTTGCCCATTTCCCCCATTGCCCTCCACTCTGGCAACTACTATTTTTTTCTCTGTATTTATGCTTTTGGTTATTGTTTGTTTGTTTTATTTTAGATTTCATTATTAGTCAAATCATATGGTATCTGTTTTTCTCTGCTGACTTACTCCAGTTGGCATATTACCTTCTAGGTCTATACATGTCGTTACAAATGGCAAGATTATATTCTTTTTATGAATCAATAAATACTTTGAATATATGAATCAGTTTTATATATATATATGTGTATGTGTGTGTGTGTGTGTGTGTGTGTATATATATATAATATATATAAACATTTTCTTTATTCATTCATCCATCAATGAACATGTAAGTTGCTTCTATATCTTGGCTATTGTAAATGATGCTTCAATGAACCTAAACGTGCATAGGGTGCACTTTTTTTTTTTTGAATTTTAATTTAATTTTTTTTTTTTAAGAGAGAGAGGGAGAAAGAGTGCAAGAGCAGAGGGGGAGAGACAGAGGAAGAGAGAGAATCTTAAGTAGGCTCCACATCAAGCATGGAGCCTGCCTCAGGGCTCAATCTCATGACCCTGTGACCATGCCCTGAACCAAAACCAAGAATTGAACACTCAACCCACTGAGCCAACCAGGCACCCCTGGGGTGCATAATGTTTAATCATTAACAATATGACAGACCATCATAAAGATTTAAATTAATTTTTTATAAACCAGTTTTCTCACCTTTGGATATGTCCATATTTTCATTTTAATAACTAGAGTGCTGACAAATAGGCATCAGGTTAAATTAATATATAATCATTTATAATTTTATGGAATAAATTTCTATAAGTAAAAATACAGAACTTTATACTTTCTCATATGTATTCTGAAATGATATTCTAGAATACTGTTCTGCTTTCTACAAGTGATGCAGTTTCCTGTTTTGCACCATCCTTGTAATCATTTTGTTATCAATTTACTAATATTTCAGAATTTGACATTATTTGAAAAGTTAATTTTTTTAAAATTTCTATTCACATAATATTAATTAGACACTTTGAATCTAAAACTTTGTTCCTCTTTTTGCAACTATCTGTATTATTGGTGTCTTTTAAGAATTAGTACTTGAAAAAAAAGTTTCCAAAAATTAATGCTAATCATATTATGCTATATTTATACATCAAATGTATCTTTCAGTTTTTAAATTATAATAAGAGTTTCAGGTCATTTCTTTTAATTATTAAGTCATCAAAGTAGCTAGCCTTTTTGTACAGATTGGAATTTTAGAGATTCAGTAATTAATAACTCTTTTCTAAAGGGAAATAAAAATAACTAAGAGATTTTACTAGATAATTTCTTTGAATTATTATTATAAAATCTAATTAGAATACAGTCTCCACAAATTAAAAGATTTAGCAACAGCACAAGTTTTAGTATAAAATAGTAGATCACTAATTGAATGTGAATTGGACCATATATTCCAATTATTATCCTTCATACTATATAGGAAATACTGGTGTATTATGAAGCATAATATTAAAACTTCATTAAATCAAACTTAAAATCTATTAAAAGATAAATATGCATGCATTTGTCTCAATCTTACCAACAATCACAAAATTTTTTATATACCATTAATCTTGGATTTCTAAAGCAGGAATTTTTAATAAACTTAAATATTTCTTATGTATGACTCCTTTATTTTTATCCAAATGAAAATATATTTACAATTTAATTATAATTAGAAGATTAAGAATATATGGTTGTTGTGCAAAATAATTTTCTGCCATTGTAAAATGCATAAAAAGACTAAAATCACTAAGATCTAAATAACATAATTACCATTTTGTGTTAGTGTGCATCTTTTTATAATTTATATCTGAACATGTGTATCTATATAGGCAGTATGTATAGGTGTCTATAATTACTTACACAATGAGACCAGCATATCAATATTTCATGCTGACCACAACACAATATCAAAGGATATGGACATTTTGTAAAACTAGTCCTGCATAGTACTGAATTGAAAAGTTGCACTTCTTTTTTTGTTTAAGATTTTATTTATTTGACAGACAGTCATCACAAGTAGGCAGAGAGGCAGGCAGAGAGAGAGAGAGGAGGAAGCAGGCTCCCTGCTAAACAGAGATCCCGATGCAGGGCTTGACCCTAGGACCCTGAGATCATGACCTGAGCCAAAGGCAGAGGCTTTAACCCACTGATCCACCCAGGTGCCCCGAAAGGTTGCACTTCTGAAATGTGATTGCTATCACAAATTCTAAAGAACAGTACATCGAACCTGGTTCTTGTCAATATTAATATGCCTCATCATATAGAAAATAAACTTTCAAACATTATTTTAACATTATTTTCTATATTTAACATTATTATCTAACATTATTTTATATTACATTTCTATGAATACCAGTAGAATGAAATAAATTTCTCCTATTTTTGCTTATTTGTTTGAAAATTTTTGTGAATTTTCTAAACATACACTGAACTTTTTATCCTTTCAAATATCCATTTTCTGTGTTAGCTAATAAGAGTGTTTCTCAACCTTGGGTGTTTATATCAGGTATGATGCAAATATTATTCATAATTTGAAATTTTGCTTTAATTCATTTTTGTGTTTATTTATCTTAACCTCCTTGAGTTGTAATGAATGTATCTATATTTTTCTGTATAAAGAATCTATATTTTGTATATATACACTATACAATGTCTATATTTTTCTGCATATAGAAAACTTTAGATTTTCTGTGTTTTCTGTGTTTTCTGTATTTCATGTTTAATGCATAAATATTTATATTTACCTTTAATTTTTGTTTCATTTTAAATACATACTTTTCATATAAAACCAATTATAATTTTCCAGCATCTTACAATAATTCTAATCTTAAATTTATTATGCAATAAATGCAATATTAAATATTATCTACTATATAATAGAGAACACATTATTATTTATTAAAAAGTTCATTCAGTAGCATTAACTTTATTTTTGGTTGTGTTCTCCTAAACAGCATATATGATACCATAACCAAGTATATTTCAATGTTGATGGAAACACCACAAGAGAGAAAGTGATCAGCTAATTAGATTAATACTTTGGATATTAATATTAGTTTAGTATCTATTGAGTCTCTTCTACTTAAAAGACCCTGAATAGGAGATTTGGATGTATAATCTCATTTAACTATTATTTATCCCTATGAAGAGAATTTTCTTATCCCCATTTTAGATATGTATAAATATTTGCTCAGAGCCTTATAATAACTTTAATATTACAGAGTCAGAAGAGCCAGAAAATTTAATCCACCACCTAGAGCCTTAAAGACTACACCATCTTGCTTATGTAGAAGGGGTTAAGAACTTGTTCTCAATGAGAAAGACTTTGGCTGTGTTTTAGTTATATGCTTTAACACAACAGTATAGATAATGCTGCTGCTTTATTTAAATTGGTGAATAATGAAACCATGAAAAATATACAAAATAAAATTCATTCAGTGGCATAAAGTAAACCAGCCATAAATTAAATTTGAAGAGGCTTTGCATAGTAAGATAATATCTCTTTGTTAATAGTGTATTTATATTTTAACCTTATATGTGACTTTTTAAAGTTTGATATGATTTCTTTGAAGTAGATCTCTTTTTACCAAGTCCTGCAGTGTATGTGTACTCAGTTTCCATAATATGTGTCAGTAAAAGTAATAACTGAAAATATTATACTTGGAGATTCTAATAATGACAGCAGCTAGCCTATACATATCTCAGAAAAATAAAATTTGTCACATATATTCACAGTACATTTTGTCCCTCCAGCTAAATTTTTTAATATTTTGAGATACCTCTTTTATTAAAACAGAAACTAAAAAAGTATTTTAGGAGTTATTGAAATGACAAAATGCTATTTTTAAATTGAATGGCTTTATTATTTGCAAGACATATTATAGTTTCAAATGAAGTTGTGAACACATTAACGGCATTCTAATCACATTGTTTTGGAAACCATGACTAAGATGTGTATGTTTTCCAAACAATAATATTATATATACACTTACAGACACACATTCATTCACATATGAGCATACCTTCATATTTTCTAGGACACTTCCATCTATTATTATCTTCACTTTATATACTAATTCATATTTGTACAGATTCCAATATTTTTCAATATGTGATTCCTTATAATAGGAAGTTACAAATAAAAAAGTAGAAAATAATCTTAAACATTCTATGGCCTCATTTATGTGTAGTCTCTAACAATAAACATATTTAAGGTAAGTTTAAAAACAATGAACTCTTAAAAAAGTTGGGGGGGATGTTGGTGCCTGGGTGACTCAGTTGGTTAAGTGTCTGCATTCAGCTCAGTTCATGATCACAGGGTCCTGGAATGGAGTCCCCATTGGGCTTCCTATTCAGCCAGGGAGCTTGTTTCTTCCTCTCCCTCTGCCTGCCACTCCCCCTGCTTGTGCTCTCTCTTTCTGTCAAATAAATAAATAAAATCTTTTAAAAAAGAAAAAAGCAATTAACACTTTCCTTTGTGTTTTTTTTTTCCCTTTCCTGAAGTTGGGTAAGGAGGAAAGGGGGACCAGGAACCAACATCTGTTTGTTTAAAATATTTAGATAATGTTTCTAGAAACATCAATCTGTTTTTAACACTGATTTTGGCAACTGTATCAACTTTTGTATGTATGTCTTATAATTTTATTAGCTGTTAATATAATATACTAGAATAACAATAAATTAAAAATTAGTATGTTTGGGAAAAAAGAGTGTATTTGGCACCCAAAGAGATATATCTGCCAACCTATGAAAACAATGCAGTTTTCATTAGGGCAAATGGATTGAAGAACCAAGATTAAATATACATTCTGCTACTGATGAAATTAGTTTCAAAGGCTTTGATTTCTGGCAGTTTAATTGTTTTAATATGTTATTGTTTCTGTCTTAATATGTTGTTGTGACTGTGACAGCCTCCTTGTTTTCTTAAAGTATCTATTTACCTAACACTCCATGGTAAGAGAAAACCTTGAATGACATCCAACTGGGTACTGGCTTTCCAGAATATGAGTACATTTCCCAACCTCTCCCTTTTGTATATGGGTTATGGGTCTATACCACTAATATCTGGTTAAGGGATACAAAAAAGAGAGCACTGTGTGCAACTTTGGGAGGAGTTCATTTTTTTTTTTTTTTCTTTTCAGCGTAACAGTATTCATTGTTTTTGTGCCACACCCAGTGCTCCATGCAATACATGCCCTCCTTAATACCCACCACCTGGCTCCACCAACCTCCCACGCCCCACCCCCTTCAAAAACCTCTGGTTGTTTTTCAGAGTCCATAGTCTCTCATGGTTCATCTCTCCTTCCAATTTCCCTCAACTCCCTTCTCCTCTCCAACTCCCCATGTCCTCCATATTATTTGTTATTCTCCACAAATAAGTGAAACCATATGATAATTGATTCTCTCTGCTTGACTTATTTCACTCAGCATAATCTCTTCCACCCATGTTGCTACAAAAGTTAGGTATTCATCCTTTCTGATAGAGGCATAATACTCCATAGTGTATATGGACCACATCTTCCTTATCCATTCATCCATTGAAGGGCATCTTGGTTCTTTCCACAGTTTGGCGACCGTGGCCATTGCTGCTATAAACATTGGGGTACAGATGGCCCTTCCTTTCACTACCTCTGTATCTTTGGGGTAAATACCCAGTAGTGTAATTGCAGGGTCATAGGGAAGCTCTATTTTTAATTTCTTGAGGAATCTCCACACTGTTTTCCAAAGTGGCTGCACCAACTTGCATTTCCACCAACAGTGTAAGAGGGTTCCCCTTTCTCCACATCCTCTCCAACACATGTTGTCTCCTGTCTTGCTAATTTTGGCCATTCTAACTGGTGTAAGGTGGTATCTCAATGTGTGTTTTTTTTTTTTTTTTTTAAGATTTTATTTATTTATTTATCAGACGGAGATCACAAGTAGGCAGAGAAGCAGGCAGAGAGAGAGGAGGAAGCAGAGAGGCCAATGTGGGGCTCGATCCCAGGACCCTGGGATCATGACCCTAGCCAAAGGTAGAGGCTTTAACCCACTGATCCACCCAGGCGCCCCCTCAATGTGGTTTTAATTTGAATCTCCCTGATGGCTAGTGATGATGAACATTTTTTCATGTGTCTGATAGCCATTTGTATGTCTTCATTGGAGAAGTGTCTGTTCATATATTCTGCCCATTTTTTGAAATGATTCTCTGTTTTGTGTGTGTTGAGTTTGACAAGTTCTTTATAGATCCTGGATATCAAATTTTTGTCTGTACTGTCATTTGCAAATATCTTCTCCCATTCCGTGGGTTGCATCTTTGTTTTGTTGACTGTTTCCTTTGCTGCACAGAAGCTTTTGATCTTGATGAAGTCCCAAAAGTTCATCTTTTCTTTTGTTTCCTTTGCCTTTGGAAACATATCTTGAAAGAAGTTGCTGTGGCTGATATCAAAGAGGTTACTGCCTATGTTCTCCTCTAAGATTCTGATGGATTCCTGTCTCACACTGAGGTCTTTTATCCATTTGGAGTTTATCTTTGTGTACGGTGTAAGAGAATGGTCGAGTTTCATTCTTCTACATATAGCTCTTCAATTTTCCCAGCACCATTAATTGAAGAGATTTTCTTTTTTCCACTGTATATTTTTTCCTCCTTTGTCAAAGATTATTGAACCATAGAGTTGAGGGTTCATATCTGGGCGCTCTACTCTGTTCCACTGGTCGATGTGTCTGTTTTTATGCCAGTACCGTGCTGTCTTGGTGATCACAGCTTTGTAATAAATCTTGAAATCAGGTAACATGATGCCCCCAGTTTTATTTTTGTTTTTCAACATTTTGTTAGCAATTCGGTCTCTCTTCTGATTCCATACAAATTTTAGGATTATTTGCTCTAGCTCTTTGAAAAATACTGGTGGAATTTTTATCAGAATGGCGTTTAGAATATAGATTGCTCTAGGCAGTGTAGACATTTTAACATTGTTTATTCTTCTGATCCAAGGGCATGGAATGGTCTTCCATCTTTTTGTGTCTTCTTCAATTTCTTTCATGAATGTTCTGTAGTTCCACCAGTACAGATCCTTTACCTCTTTGGTTAGGTGTATTCCCAGGTATCTTATGGTTCTTGGTGCTATAGTAAATGGAATCCATTCTCTAATTTCCCTTTCTGCATTTTCATTGTTAGTGTATAAGAAAGCCAATTTCTGTACATTGACTTCGTATCCTGCCATGTTACTGAGGTACTGTAGGAGTTCTAGTAGTTTTGCGGTGGAATCTTTTGGGTTTTCCATATAAAGAATCACTTCATCTGTGAAGAGGGAGAGTTTGACTTCTTCACTGCCAATTTGGATACCTTTTATTTCACTTTGTTGTCTGATTGCTGTTGCTAGGAGTTATAGTACTATGTTGAACAACAGTGATGAAAATGTCATCCTTGTTGTGTTCCTGATCTCAACGGGAAGGCTGTGAGCTTTTTTCCCATTGAGGTTGATATTTGCTGTGGGTCTTTCATAGATAGATTTGATGAAGTTCAGGAATGTTCCCTCTATCCCTATACTTTGAAGCGTTTTAATCAGGAATGGATGCTGGATTTTGTCAAATGCTTTTCCTGCATCAATTGAGAGGAGCATGTGGTTCTTCTCTCTTCTCTTATTGATTTTTTCTATCACATTGACTAATTTGCTAATGTTGAGCCATCCTTGTAACCCAGGGATGAATCCCACCTTGTCATGGTGGATAATTTTTTTAATGTGCTGTTGGATCCTGTTTGCTAGGATCTTGTTGAGAATCTTAGCATCCATATTCATCTGAGATATTGGTCTGAAATTCTCCTTTTTAGTGTGGTCTTTGCCTGGTTTGGGGATCAGGGTAATGCTGACTTCATAAAAAGGGTCTGGAAGTTTTCCTTCTGCTTCAATTTTTTGAAACAGCTTCAGGAGAATAGGTGTTATTTCTTCTTTGAAAGTTTGGTAGAATTCCCCAGGGAATCCGTCAGGTTCTGGGCTCTTATTTTTTGGGAGGTTTTTGAACACTACTTCAATCTCATTGCTAGATATCTGTCTATTCAGATTGTCAATTTCTTCCTGGTTCAGTTTTGGAAGTTTATAGGCTTCCCAGGTTTTGTTGTTGGTGGGAATGCAAGTTGGTGCAGCCTCTTTGGAGAACAGTGTGGAGATTCCTCAAGAAATTAAAAATAGAGCTTCCCTAAGACCCTGCAGTTGCACTCCTGGGTATTTACCCCAAAGATACAGATGTCATGAAAAGAAGGGCCATCTGTACCCCAATGTTTATAGCAGCAATGGCCACGGTCGCCAAACTATGGAAAGAACCAAGATGCCCTTCAACAGATGAATGGATAAGGAAGATGTGGTCCATATACACTATGGAGTATTATGCCTCCATCAGAAAGGATGAATACCCAACTTTTGTAGCAACATGGACGGGACTGGAAGAAATTATGCTGAGTGAAATAAATCAAGCAGAGAGAGTCAATTGTCATATGGTTTCTCCAGTTCTTTTTTTTTTTTACGATTTTTTAAATTTATTTGTCAGAGAGAGAGAGGGAGAGGGAGAGCGAGCAAGGGCAGACAGAATGGCAGTCAGAGAGAGAGGGAAAAGCAGGCTCCCCACTGAGAAAGGAGCCCAATGCGGGACTCAATCCCAGGACGCCGGGATCATGACCTGAGCCGAAGACAGCTGCTTAACCAACTGAGCCACCCAGGCGTCCCATCTCAGTTCTTTAAGGTGTAGAGACAGCTGCTGTGTCTGGATTTTTCAATTTTTTTGAGGGAGGCTTGGATGGCTATGTATTTCTCCCTGCAGACTGCCTTTGCTTTATCCTATAGGTTTTGAACTGAAGTGTCTTCATTCTCATTGGTTTTCATGAATTGTTTAAGTTCCTCTTTGATCTCCTAGTTGATCCAAGCATTCTTAAGCAAGGTGGTCTTTAGCTGCCAGGTGTTTGAGTTCTTTCCAAACTTTTCCTTGTGATTCAGCTCCAGTTTCAAAGCAATGTGATCTGAGATATGCAGGGAATAATCAGTCTTTTGGTATCAGTTGAGTCCTAATTTGTGGCCCAGTATGTGGTCTATTCTGTGCACTCAAGAAGAATGAGTATTCTGATGTTTTAGTGTGGAATGTTCTGTATATATCTATGAGGTCCATCTGGTCCAATGTGTCATTTAATACTCTTGTTTCTTTATTGATCTTCTGCTTTGATGATCTGTCTATTATTGAGAGGCATGTTAAGATCTCCTACTATTAATGCATTCATATCAATATGACTCTTTATCTTGATTAACAGTTTTCTTATGTAATTGGCTGCTCCCATACTGGGGGCATAGATATTTATAATTGTTAGATCATCTTGATGGATAGTCCCCTTAAGAATTTTGGAGTGTCCTTCTGTATCTCTGACTACAGTCTTTAGTTTAAAATCTATTTTATCTGATACAAGAATTGCTACCCCAGTCTTCTTTTGAGGCCCATTGGCATGAAAGATGCTTCTCCATCCCTTCACCTTCAGACTGGTTGTATCCTTAGGTTCAAAATGGGTCTCTTGTAGACAACATATGGATGGGTCCTGTCATTTCATCCAATCTGCAATCCTGTGTCATTTTATAGGCACATTTAGGCCATTCACATTGAGAGTGATTATTGATAGATATATTTTTATTGACATTGTGTTATCTTTGAATTCTTTCTTTCTATAGATTGTCTCTATATTTCTTTTCAATGCTATTCTTAGGATTTTTCCTCTTTTATAGAACCTCCCCCCTTAATATTTCCTGCAGTGTTGGCTTGGTGGTCACATACTCTTTTAAGCCTTACCTGTCTTGGAAATGCTTTATCTCTCCATCCATTTTGAATGTCAGTCTTGCTGGATAAAGTATTCTTGGCTGCCTGTTCTTCTCATTTAGTGTTCTGAATATATCTTGCTAGTCCTTTCTGGCTTGCCAGGTTTCTGTTGTCAGTTCTGACGTTATTTTTATGGGCTTTCCTCTGTATGTAAGGAGCTTCTTTGTCCTACCTGCATTCAAGAGGGCCTGCCTACAATTGTAATTCTTCATTCTTACTATTAGGTGTCTCGAGGACTTTTGAGAATCTATAATCTTGGCTGGAGACCTTTCTGCCTCTAGTACGTGAATGCCGGTTCCATTCGCGAGATTGGAAACATTTTCATGGAGAACTTGTTCCACTATATCTTCTAGAGTTCTTTTGTTCTCCTCCCCCTTCAGGGATTCCAATAATTCTGATGTTGGACCGTTTCATGGCATCATTTATTTCCCTGACTCTGTTTTCATGGCTCCTAAGCTGTTTGTTCCATGCTTCCTCCTGAACCTTACTCTCTATCTGTTTGTCCTCCAGATCACTAATTCTATCTTCTGTTTCAGTTACCCTAGCTTTTAGAGAATTTAGATTAGATTGGAACTCATTGAGAGCATTGTGAATATCATCCCTGGTGGCTTTCAGTCCTGCCCTAACATTGTGAACCTCATCCCTGGTGGCTTTCAGCTCTGCCCTAATCAATTCCATTTGGTCATCCATGCCTTTCTCCAACCTAGCTATTGCCTGGATAATTATTAGCCTGAATTCCCTTTCCAACATATTGTCTATGTCGATAGCCATTAGCTCTGTTGCAGAAGGCCCATCCTCTGAATTTTTCTTCTGTTGGGCATTCCTCCTCCTAGTCATTTTGATGAGAGATGGCTGAATGGATGTAGCTGGATGTGGTGACTGTGGTGCTGTCAAGGTGCACCCTGGAACACTTCTGAGCTATCAGGAGTCCCCACCCAAATGAGAGAAAAAAGAAAAGAAAAAGAAAAGAAAAAGAAAAAAAAAAGAGAGAGAGAGACAAGAAAAAAAGGGAAGATGAAAGAGAAGACTCAGCCCAAATAAGCCCCAAGGTAAGATTTATGACGTATACAAACAAAAACAGACAAACAAAAAGACTGGTATATGAGTGTATGTATATACTGTATATACAAGTATATGACAAGAGAAAAAAATTATATATATATATAAATATACATATATATATATATGAAAAAAAAATAACTTCATCAAAAAGAACCCCAAGAATAAGATTTATATACTATCAGGACAAACACAAATACACAGAAACACTGGTGGAAGAAAAAGATGGGAGAGTGGTGATAAATTCTCAGTGTGGGTGAGGAAGTTTATTTAGATTCTTCCTGGATGTATCTTGATATCTTTGTTAAAGGACTCAACTTTCCTAAGATAAAGGGGGATTTAAATTGGTTTACCTATAGGGGTATCATTGATTGGGGAAAGGGGATTACCTTGAAGTTTAACTCTATATGAATATTAAAAAATAAAAATAAAAAAAGAATAAACTAAACTAAGGGTTTTTTTGTTTTTTGTTTTTTTTAATTAAAAAATAGAAAAGCAAAAGAAAAACATGGTTCTATGTATCAAAAGGTTCAGGTTAAAAGGTTATTATGGAATTTGATGTACTGGACATCTCACTGTGATGATTATAGGTTAAAATATTATCTATATATTTTTTAAAAAAGAACCAGAATAGTGGGAACAAATTAAAAATAAAATTTGTATCTATGAAGAAGTGGTGGCTGTTCTCTTGTCATCTTTTTTTTTTTTTCCTTGTTGCTTTTCTGGGGGATGGGCCTGCCATGTGGGTTTTCAGGCAATGTTTCCTGAGTTAAGCCCTCAAGGCGGGTGGGCTCTGAGGAAACCGGTTTTTCAGGCTTTTGTTCTCTGGAGGTTTTTATGTTTGTTCTTTTTGTTGTTGTTTTGTTTTGTTTTTTTCCTCTCTCCTAGACAGCTTTTGATGGTTTCTGGAGGCTTAGAGGAAAGCAAACTGCACCTCAACCTCCCTCTCAGAGAGAAGCCTCAGTCTGTTCCCCTCTGGGTGCTTCATAGCACATAAGTTCCCCCTTGGCCACTGGCAGAGCACATTCCAAGTCATGATCCCTCGGGACACAGGAATGCATGCTTGTACCCAAGACTACATGGCTCTCTGGGCAGCTCCAGACAGCCAGAGAGGTTCCAAGCAGTGATTGCACACTGAGATTTTCCCGCTGGCCTGGGCTGGGAGTGCCTGGTCTTTCTGGGTCCAAGAGCACCGGGCTGGCACCTGCACACACCTCTCTCATGGGAAGGTACGCAGCTCAACTCAGGCTCTGATAGCAGGGCATGGCAGTTGCGTGGAGAGTGCAAAAAGGCTGTGCTTCTGCTGGCTGGCGAGGCTCTTAGCCCCTCATGGGAGCTGGACCCCACACACTCTCAGGCGTGCTGGCGGCTCAGGGACCAAGACCTGGTTTCTCCGCCACACTCTCTCTGTCTCAGGGGTGGTTGTCCTTGGTCCGGGGACTTAAGCCTCTATCCCTAACCTTCCTGATTCCCAAATTTCCCCCCACGGCCCTTTGCTCTTTCTGAGTGCTATCAACCAGTCTCCAAGTTAATGATGGTCCCCAGATGCAGGGCACTCTCGTATTAAGGGTATTACTTTCCAAGAGGTCGCCTCTGGTGGCTCCCTCCCCCTTTTGTTTATCTTCCGATGTCAGTCCGACATTCCCACTCTGCTTTACCTGCCCACTGACGTCCTCTGCCCCTGTAATGATCCAGACGTGTAAAATTCTGACCTCAGGCCGATTTCATGGGTGATGGGAGTTCTTTGGTAGGTAATCAGCTCACTTTAGGGGAAAGGTTGAAAAGGCGCCTCCTCCTACTTCCCTACCATCTTATCTCCCCTCTGGGAGGAGTTCTTAAAGAGCATATTAGCTTTTTATTCCTTCTTCCATAATAGTTGTTCTCATGCCTAAACACCCATGGATTTCACTTGCATTTATGTGGGTGAGAGAAAAACAAACAAACAAAAACTTTTACTCTGATTGCCTTATATTCTATTTAACTGAAATCAGTGTAGCCATATCAGATTTCTTTGATTACTTGTCTGACATGTCTTTATCTATTCTTTTACTTTTATTCTTCTTGAATAATTATGTTTCACTATGTTTTTTCTAAGCATTGGGTTGCATGTGATTTTTTAAATCTAGATTGGTTTTGGTGTCATTTAATTCATGTATCTTTATTGTGATTATGTTGTGTTTAGATTTAGTCCTATTGTATTACTTAAATGTGGTTACACATGTTCTCTTTTATTTTTTTTAAACCTCCTACATTCTCATAATCAATACTTCTTTATATTTATGTATGTGATTTTACCAATATTCATGCTCATTATTGCATCTTTTATCCAGTACTTTTTTCTGGGTTCAATTTTCTCCTGACTGAAGTATATATATATGTATATATATACATATATATATATACACACATATATATACACACATATATATACACATATATACATATACATATGTATATACATATATATATACACACACACACATATATATATAAAGACATCTATATATATATGGATTTATATACAGTTGTATATAATTATATTTAAAATACAATTTAAATACTGTAAATTATTATATAACTTCTATATTATCTATGCATATATAAAATATTAAATATATATATAAATATAAATGATCTGAATGTTTGCCCCCTTCTTCAAAATTTATATGTTGAAATTCTAATTCCCAAAGACAATAGTAGAGGTAGGTGAGACCTTTGGTAGATGCTTGAGGCATAGTGGTAGAACCCTCATGAATAGGACAGTGCCTCATAAAAGAATCTCCAGAGGGATCCCTACGCTCTTCTATCATGTGAGAAAATGATGAGAAGTCTGTGAATATAAATATATTTATTTATACATTTATTTATATATTATATAACTTTACCGTAACTTTAAATTACAACTGATTTCCCAGTGAAAGTCAATGGTTTTACAAAACTGGTCACAGACTAACTCTTTGCCTGTAATAAACACAAAGGCAGATTTCATCACCTGTGCCAAAATTCCTACAAAAACCTAACAATTGCATGGTAACATGTGTTCACATCTGGTACTGGAACCCTCTTCTCCAGAGCTTGTGCAATATCAGTTTTCATATTTTTAATTTGATTTGCAGTTCCTTTACTCTTTCTAGAATCTGTGGATTTTTCTTTTAAGAGCTTTGATTATTTTAAAAAAGCAGCTTTGATTATATACTTTGAAATATTTTATCCAGGACTTATCATTAATTGTAAAAATGAGTGTCAACTCATGCTACTACTTTGTCAAAACTATGAAGCTTCTTCTGTTTTTCTTCTGTAAAATAATTAAATACATATTATTATTCTAATGACATAAAAAACAAAACCTAGCAAAATTTTTCTGTAAAGGGCTAGATAGTAAATATTGTAGGCTCTGCAAGCTATATGGTCTCTGTTGCACTACTCAACTCTGCCGACATACTATAAGCAGTCATAGATAATATATAAAAAAAAAAGTGGTCTGACCATTTTCTAATAAAATTGATTTCTAAAAATAAATGATAAAAAAGATTTGACTTGGAGACAGAAGTTTGCTGACTTCTGACATTTCATAATTCTTTACAGGTTCTAAAATGCACTATAAAAATGACTACTTTTACTGATCATTCTCATTAAATGTTTTTAAAATATCTTACCTACTTTAATATCTATAACCGTACCATTTATATGGTGCATTATGTCATATTTTAAATTCATATATGGTATTTCTTGATGAAAACCATTATATGAGTTAATTTTATTATGCCTCTTATATTATGTTTATATGGTATCCTATGAACCAGGTTTCACATTATTGAATATTAATTATTAAAAAAGGATGTATGAAGTATATATATATACACATTGTGTTCAAATCCTACAGCAATATCATCAGATCCTCTACACTCATTTATAGAAGCCTCAGGACTACTTATATCTGTACATATTATCAATAAATAAATGAAAAGACAACTTAACAACCAACACAGATCGATTAATCCATGCAAGAGAGGACTGAAATCTTAACCTAAGGATGCTGTTTAGTATATGTACTGCTGAAGCAAGCACGAAGAATGCTGTTTAAAGTATGCACTTTTTTGCCTTCATAGTACTTGTTCTTATCATTATTGACACAAAGACAGTGTAACACTTAACACATCTCTGAAGGCAGAATACATCTCCTGCAGTTGAATATGTGGTGTTTGTAAAATGGGGCACTTCTGTATAGTACACATAAAACCATATATTTGTATTTCTCAGTTTTTGGTGAGGGTGAAGTGGAAAGAACGATGTCATCTTTTCCTCCGTAATAAGATTGTTTCCATCAATTTTCTGTCATTAATGATAAAGGATTATATTCTTAAATAAAAATCAGGTCTCTAAAAGAAGTTGGCTGTATGTGTCTCTGGATATTAGCATACAACATTTCTTGAAATGGATAAATAGTGAATATCTGCCGTTAAATATGGTTTTTCGCACTGTGTGACTAGTGATTCTCGAAGTAAACAGTGAAAATGTTTCTAATTCTTACTCAAATAATAGTACATTAGCTAGATATTAAATGCTTCTAAGGGAGGATGGGGACCACCCTTAGTAAGTAAACAACAATGCTATGGTGAAGATATTCCAGTAAAAGTTGAGTAAATGGCTTATCATTTCAACCTGTCACAGAAATACCCTCTGATTAGCATGACTACTTGAGATATTCTATTATCACACTGTGCTATGTTTGTGCAAATTTTAGTAAGTGATTTTGAAAAGTTTTTTTAAGCTTTAAATAGAGCCCTATTAATGTTGATAATCTTGACTATAATTTAAAGAACAGTAGGATTATCAAAAATAATAGCAACAAAAACAAATATTTATTTTACACTATGGGTTAAAAAGATTTAATAGCTATGAAATATTATAACTTAACAAATAATGCTTTTTGTATTTTTTGTGTTCACTCAAAGTTATAAAACATATAGAAAAACATGTTCATTATATAATGACATCAGACAACTTTTGGCTACAAGATATTCTAGAATTGTAAGATTAGAGACCTAGCTCTGGGAAAATAAGAAGAAATAAGACACAACAAGACAAACCTAGGTTGCCTTTCAGTTCATTGTGTCAAGTTTTTTTTAATAATTTATTAAAACTAATAATATAATTAAAATTTAAAATTATTTATTTATATATATTTTACATAATTCAAATTTTATAGCTATCTAAAAATGTTATAACTGATGGGGTGCCAGGGTGGCTCAGTCAGTTAAGTTTCAGGGTCCTGGGAGGAGACTAGCATTGGACTTCCCCCAAGGTAAAGCCTGCTTCTTCCTTGCTCTCTCCCTGAGGCTCCCCCTGCTTGTGTTCTCTTTCTCTGCCAAATGAATAAATAAAATCTTCATAAAAAATTATAACTGTTATCTTGAACAGAGATGAATTCATAGAATTAAATTATGGTCTTTAACATGAAAAGAGATTTCTTCTCTTTCTTCATATGTGTCCATCATCAAAATGATGAATGGAAATAAGTTTACTTCAAAATGTAGAATGTAAAATCCTTCTTAAAAGGCTTCAGCTGTCCATGTTTATTTACTTCCCACCTATAAAATGTATGGTAGATTTGAACAACAACTTGTAATAAAAATGCAATCTATAAAACTGAAAATAATATTTTAATGTTTTGTGTGAGCTTACTAATGGTGAGCTTACATGTGAACAGGTAACTTGTACATTTTCCTTGATGCTAAGCAAATATATGTCAAAATAAAATATTAAATATATTTCCAAGAGTCCAGAATTGGTGGTGTTGTTGGAGTAATAGTAGAGAAGACAACTACAGAAAAGAGCTAATTGTTTTCTGATATTTATCATGTTAAGTAGAATAAGTCAAGTCAATAATGTTAATACTTATTAACTTCAGAAAATTGACAAGGGCAAATAATGTAAATAACAGATAGTAATCAATTAAATGCAAATAAAAAACAAAATAATAACAAATGAAAATTTATAAAGAAAAGATAATTTTTAAATGAGGCAATTCTATTTAAGATATAGGTCTTATACATATCAGCCAGTTTCATAAGTTTACTCTAAGAGAAAATGTGAGTAAAGCTCACCTTTGTATTAAAAAAAAGTTGGTTATTTCATTTAAAAACTCAAAGAGAATAGTCCAACATTTGATATCCCAAGCCATGAAAATGAAAGACTATTTGTAGCAAAATATAATTATAGAGAACTATAAATTATTATATATAGCAAAAGGAAGCCAAAGCATAAATGTCAATTCTATGTCATTTAAGGAGTAAGTGAAGTATAACTAAAGGGAGCATCTTTCTGTCTCTCTTCTGTGACAACATATTTAAAAATATTGCATATCAAAAAAATAGGAATGTATAATGAAATATTGCTAAATGTTGTCATTAGAGCAACAGTCCCTTTAAGATGCAAACAATGACATTCTCATTAGGGGTGGAAAAATGATGTCCACCCAAGCATAAATCCCAGCTGTGAGAGTAACTGAAGTCTTACACTCTGCTGCTTTTTAAACCCGGGTTCAACTTGGAATAAAGATCTCCAAAAGCCCATTTCCCCTATTATATCCCTAAATTTAGATGTTACATTCTCGTATGATGATCTGTGTGAAGTTTATGGTTTCTTTAAAAATGGAAGATTTTTTTTCAGTGAGGCAACCGAGGCCAATCTCCTCTTGCAGTGAAAGGGAAAAAAATAAATAAAGCTAATTGTGCTGTTTTTAATGCACCTGGAAAACCAAACTTCTATTGTTTTGTATTGATTTATAACCATCTAGTTTTTTTGTTTGTTTGTTAGATTTTGTTTTTGTTTTCATAATGTGTGGTTGTTAGAGTTAGATTCCCTGGACTACTTCTTTTCACAGTCCTTCCTCTTTTCCACTTCCTCCTCCTCCTTCTTCCCTTCTCCTATTATTTATAAGGCTTCAATTGCTTTGTAGTTTTTTAAGTTATCAAAAGACACTCAAAGAATAAGACTTAAATGGTTTTTGAATATTTCGTTTAACACAAGGTTATGTTGCAGAGTCAGCAATTAGTGGCATTGAATGAGACTAGGTTAGGTATAGACAGGACAGAACTTTCAGGCAGGTATAGACAGACTACAAAATAAGATACAAAATTTATCCTCCCACAATTGCACAGAATGACCAGTCCTTCAAAAAGTGGTTCAGAGAATGACCTAATGCAATTGAATGAGGCTTGCTCCCACAGTAGGAATTCCTTAGATGATTTCTAGAAGGATCCTATTAGTATTTAATTTCTCTTTAGTAGCATAATTACATTAACATATTTGTATCTAACATTTAGTGTTCCAGCAAAATAAATGAAATGTATTTATTAATCTCTTAAAAAGAAATCAGGGGCATCTGGGTGGCTCAGTGGGTTAAAGCCTCTGCCTTCAGCTCAGGTCATGATTTCAGGGTCTTGGGATCAAGCCCCACAACTTACTGTCTGCTCAGCAGGGAGCCTGCTTCCTCTTCTCTCTCTGCCTGCCTCTCTGCCTACTTGTGATCTCTGTCAAATAAATAAATAAATAAAATCTTTTAAAAAATAAAAAATAAAATTAGAAATAAGTTTTTCAAATTTTTTTTCCAATTTATTTATTTTCAGAAAAACAGTATTCATTATTTTTTCACCACACCCAGTGCTCTACGCAAGCCGTGCCCTCCATAATACCCACCACCTGGTACCCCAACCTCCCACCCCCCCGCCACTTCAAACCCCTCAGATTGTTTTTCAGAGTCCATGTCTCTCATGGTTCATCTCCCCTTCCAATTTCCCTCAACTCTCTTCTCCTCTCCACCTCCTCATGTCCTCCATGTTATTTGTTATGCTCCACAAATAAGTGAAACCATATGATAATTGATTCTCTCTGCTTGACTTATTTCACTCAGCATAATCTCTTCCAGTCCCGTCCATGTTGCTACAAAAGTTGGGTATTCATCCTTTCTGATAGAGGCATAATACTCCATAGTGTATATGGACCACATCTTCCTTATCCATTCATCCATTGAAGGGCATCTTGGTTCTTTCCACAGTTTGGCGACCGTGGCCATTGCTGCTATAAACATTGGGGTACAGATAGCCCTTCTTTTCACTACATCTGTATCTTTGGTTAAATACCCAGTAGTGCAATTGCAGGGTCATAAGGAAGCTCTATTTTTAATTTCTTGAGAAATCTCCACACTGTTTTCCAAAGTGACTGCACCAACTTGCATTCCCACCAACAGTGGAAGAGGGTTCCCCTTTCTCCACATCCTCTCCAACACATGTTGTCTCCTGTCTTGCTAATTTTGGCCATTCTAACTGGTGTAAGGTGGTATCTCAATGTGGTTTTAACTTGAATCTCCCTGATGGCTAGTGATGATGAACATTTTTTCATGTGTCTGATAGCCGTTTGTATGTCTTCATTGGAGAAGTGTCTGTTCATGTCTTCTGCCCATTTTTTGACATGATTATCTGTTTTGTGTGTGTTGAGTTTAAGAAGTTCTTTGTAGATCCTGGATATCAACCTTTTGTCTGTACTGTCATCTGTGAATATCTTCTCCCATTCTGTGGGTTGCCTCTTTGTTTTGTTGCCTGTTTCCTTTGCTGTGCAGAGGCTTTTGATCTTGATCAAATCCCAAAAGTTTATTTTTGCTTTTGTTTCCTTTGCTTTTGGAGACATATCTTGAAAGAAGATGCTGTGGTTGATATTGAAGAGGTTACTGCCTATGTTCTCCTCTAGGATTCTGTTGGATTCCTGTCTCACATTCAGGTCTTTTATCCATTTCGAGTTTATCTTCGTTTATGGTGGAAGAAAATGGTCGAGTTTCATTCTTCTACATATAGCTTTCCAATTTTCCCAGCACAACTTATTGAAGAGACTGTCTTTTTTCCACTGTATATTTTTTTCCTGCTTTGTCGAAGATTATTTGACCATAGAGTTGAAGGTCCATATCAGGGTTTTCTACTCTGTTCCACTGTTCTATGTGTCTGTTTTTATGCCAGTACAATGCTGTCTTGGTGATCACAGCTTTGTAGTAAAGCTTGAAATCAGGTAACATGATGCCACCAGTTATATTTTTGTTTTTCAAAATGTTGTTAGCAATTCGGGTCTCTTCTGATTCCATACAAATTTTAGGATTATTTGCTCTAGCTCTTTGAAGAATACCAGTTGAATTTTGATCAGAATGGCATTAAAAGTATAGATTGCTCTAGGCAGTATAGACATTTTAACAATGTATATTTTTCCGATCCAAGAGCATGGAATGGTCTTCTGCATCTTTTCTAAATTTTTATGTCTCTTAAAATATTTTCTTAACTAGAACCATAAGATACCTGGGTAAGAAAATATTTTAAGAGACATAAAAATTTAGAAAAGATGCAATTCCATGAAATTACAACGCTAGTAGTAGATGATCAAATCTATGATAAATTATTTGTTGTAAATTGTTGACACTAATCAACTCTTTGCTTCTAATTATAAAGTTGCCTAAAGTAATAAATGTTTAAATTAATAACCGAGTCCTTAATATCCATCTTAATAGCTTCGATTTTCAAGTTTGAGGAACTTCACTTTGAATAAATGAACCCAAGAAATAACAGAAGCAACCTTATTTTTTTTCACCTTTATACTTGTTTCAACATGCTCTGTGAAGCTAGATGTCTAATTCCCCATGACTTGGATGAGATCCAAGACAGACTCCATGACTTATAACTTTACTCAGAAAATGACAATCCTCTATTCACTTCAAGTCAAAAAAATTATAATTGTCATTAAACATGCAGTCCCATTAAACAGTCAAAAGTCTTCACTTTATTTAAAAATAATATATGTCTTTTTCTTTTCTTTTCTTTTCTTTTTTTACATCTTTTTCTGTAGTCAGAACTCTAGAAACCTTTAATGAAAATAAGGAGTCTAGTTGCCTTTTTCATTTTTCTGCTTTGTATTTCTATCTCTTTCCTATGCTAAACATTTATCATAAACCCTTACATCAAAGCAGGATAAGGAAGAAAGATTAAAGAATCAAGGTATGTCTTACCTTATTGGTTCTATGATCAGTTTGAGCTTGTCAGAGATTGAAAAACTATTGTCTTCTGGGATTCCTTTAAGGCCTTTGAGAATCCCCTTTATCATGCCTCTTTGGGTAGCTGTTTCTTCTCTTGGGGTGTAAATGAATAAGCCCATTTTCTTTCTGCTGAATTCTCCTTACCTTTTCAGGCAGCTGTCATCTTAAAAAAAAAAAAAAAAATGCCAGAGTGATTCTCTCATCCAGTATGATGATATTACAGAACTTTGTCCTATTATAAATGGGTTTGTAGTTATTTTCAGCCTACAACCCAAAGGTCACTTCACTCGGTCTTTTGACTTTGAGACTGCTTCAGCATTACTTACCTAATAGTCCACTGTGTTTCCCAAACCATAGAAAATTCATATTAAATTTCTAAGGGGTTTCCTTGAAGTAAGGGAAAATCCATACTAAGCTTCTATGCTCTAGGAAAGATGGACTCACAGCATATACTGATAACTAGTGCCAATAAAATCCTCTTAATCATGTGATTCCCTCTCAGATATTCTAACTCTCATTCAATAGATTGGAAGTTGTTTGTCACCTAGTTTTCTCTGATTTGACTTTTGGATAGCTCCTTTGCAAGTCCCAAAAAAGTGATTTAGAACCTAAGTTTCAAATGTGGGAGTGGTTGACACCTCCTACTTTTAGACTGGAGCACAAACTGATACAAAATTCCAATTTAACATCCTGTTACACATATTTATGCATTCTTTTATCACCAATTTATTTTATCCTTTTGCACTCTGTGGAAAATTGACCACAGAATATGATGCTGACTTAAAGATAGCCAAATAAGAGGCTGTCATAAATTTTTTGAAATGGAAAAAAAAGAATCATTATGAAATCATTATGAAAATAATTGAAAGTCTGAGAACATACACAACAGAAACATAAGAAGATGCTCAACATCACTCATCATTAGGGAAATACAAATCAAAACCACAATTAGATGTCACCTCATACCTTTTGGAATAACTAAAAAAAAAAAAAAACAAACAAACCACAAACAGCAAGTGTTGGCAAGGACAAAATGGAACCCTCAGACACTGTTGCTGGTAAAGCTAACTGATGTAGCCACTACTAAAGACTGTATAAAGGTTCCTCATAAAATTAATAGAACTACCATACGATCCAGGAATTTCACTGTTAGGTACTTACCCAAAATGAAAATATTAGTTTGAAGTGATATATGTATGCCTATGCTTATTGCAGCATTATTTACAATAGCCAAATTATGGAAGCAACTCAAGTGTTTATCAATAGAAGAGTGGATAAAGAAGATGTGCCATATCATTATAGTCCATTGTATATATCAATAGTATTCCATTATATTATACATAATATAATGGAATATTCTTCAGGCATAAGAAAAATGAAATCTTGCCATTTGCAACAACATGAATGGATCTAGAGAGTATAATGCTAAGTGAAATAAGCAAGAGAAAGAGAAAGACAAATACCATATGATTTCACTCATATGGAATTTAAGAAACAAAGCAAGGGAAAAACAAAGAACAAAAAGAGAAATAAAAAAACAGACTCTTAACTATACAGAATAAACTAGTGGTTACCAGAGGGGAGGTGGGTTGGGGAGATGGGTGAAGTAGGTGAAGGGGATTAAGAGTACACTTACTTCGATAAGCACTAAGTAATATATGAATTTTAAATCACTATACTGTACACTTACAGCACTCTATATCAACTACACCAGAATTAATTTTTTAATTATTAGTTTTTTAAATTATGAAGGCATGTAAAAAATGTTGATTAGAACAGTTGATTCCTATGGACTCATTTTGACTCCTAAAAGGATATATATTTAACCCGTAATATTTTTATGGGATGCTGAAGTTGTAGAAACTGAAATGAGTAATAACTAAAACTTTTTCAATTTTAATGGAAAATATGATATAACTGAATTTGTAAAAAATATATTAACTGGAACAATTACCTTTTATATCTAAACCAATACATCTTACTAGATTAATGTACAGCAAAATGGAATTTGCAACTACAAGTTTAGAAGTGTCTGTTGATTCAGCCAATGAAAAGCCACCATACTTAAACTCCCAACTTACTCCAATGGACCTTTAATTTATACCAGCTTTCCCCACTTAGCCCTTTTCTTCTTAAAAAAGGGTACCTCTTCTCCCCCCCCACACACACATTTGTGTATGGTTTTGTCACAACTTGTTTTCCCAGATTGTAATTCTCTTTTATTTCTCTTTTTTAAAGATTTCATTTATTTATTTGAGAGAGGGAGAGTGAAAGGGAGAAACAGACTCCCTATTGACAGAAAGCCCAATATGGGACTCCATCCCAGGACCCTGAGATCATGACCTGAGCCAAAGGCAGATGTTTACTGGACTGAGCCAACCAGGCACCCCATTGTTTATTCCTGAATAAACTCAACTTGTGCTGGTAATAAATATATATATATATAGAGAGAGAGACTATCTATCTATATATCTGATGATTCTACACTTATCTACAAATAAAACAAGTTTTCCTGTGAATAACTACAGATTTAATGAAGTATATCTGGTAGGTCATTTTCTCTTTTCCCACTTGATCTTTGAAAATCCTCAGTCTTGGAGTACTAGAGCACCCTCTAGATATGTCACATTTCCTTTATTTTCTTAATCCCAAAACCATGGCAAACACATTTTAAAAAATCATTCATTTAATTCAAAGATTATTTATAATTTTAATACAAATAAAGCATGATCAAATTTAGCCAAGGTTAATATATACATGGAGTGAATGCGAGTACAGGAAATTAATGCAATATTAGCTTTTTTTTTTTTTCTTTTTAAAGATTTTATTTATTTGACAGACAGAGATTACAAGTAGATAGAGAGGCAGGAAGAGAGAGAGAGGGAAGCAGGATCCCTGCTGAGCAGAGAGCCCAATGTGGGGCTCGATGCCAGGATCCTGGGATCAGGACACGAGCTGAGCCACCCAAGTGCCCCTGGAATATTAGTTTTAATATGACAATAGAAACAAAAAACCTGAATTCTCTATGATTTAGGGAGTATAATTTCTATACTTAAGTTCGATTAAACACTATAAGTTGGTATGAATGTCAAGAACAGAAGGTAATTATGTATGAAGAAATCAGCATAGTTTTTTAAGGTAATAACTACTGCTTCAAGATAGAAATGGAATTCCCCTTCTGTAATAGAAAAGCAAATATGATCTGAATTTATTGAAATTTTAAAACATCTTTCCTACAGAAGTATTATATCTGGACATAGCTGTGGGGAATTTTTTTGTAGTTAACAAAAATGGTATATTGCACAAGAATTATTATCATACTGTCCTCTCAGACTATGATTAATACCTTTTTATGATCACCACATGAATATTTCATTGTAGAATTAAGTATGCATTTGCATCAAGTGAAAATAGCATTTAAACTAGGCTTTACTATTTTTTAGTAAAATTTAAAAATCACCCTCCTTCAGGTTGTGCTTTGAATTTGGCAGAGTCTAGTGCTTCATTATATTTTGTAGTAATTATATCAAATGTAATTTTTCTTTTATCCTTTGTAATTTTCCTATTATCATTAATATTTGATGCAGGCATAGTTTTAAAATTTGAAATGAGAAAATGAGTGGGTTTTAGTTCCTTGAAAAAAGAGTTGCTTGACTCCACTGAGTCACTGGTGTGTTGGAGAAAAGTTTCTGTAGAGATCCTAGATAATAATTTGGATAATAATGCTGACTAGAACTTTGACCAAATTTGCCATGCATTTTTGTGCTGCAACTCCTTCTACTGTTCTGTAGAGTGAATGGCAATTGATGGCTCCTACGCTAAGGGAAATGTAGAACATTGAGAAGTTAGGGAGATGGGAAGAAAATCCTTAGCTACTTGCATGAACCATATATAGTGTATGATAGCTCATAGTTATCTATAAAAACCAAACTTAGCTCATACGCAGTGTGCATGTTCTGTTAAACTACAGCCTACCCTACTGCATGGAGCACAGAACATTGATAAAGAACATTCCTGCCCTAAATGAGTTCAAAATACAATTATTTGAGGATAGAGCTAAGAGCTGCTGATGAGATAAAAAGGAAATGTTTTCAACAATCCAATGTGATTCAACATTGTATGAGAACATGGCCATTTACAAACCAGAGAATCTATAATTAAGGATGGACCCAGAGAAAGCACTAACTACATGCACACACACACACACACACACACACACGTATTTTAATTAAATCCCTTATAATTTAGCACATTCTTGAGCAGTAATAGTTTGATAAAACAAGAATATTCTACGATGGGTATACCAAGGTGGCTCAGTCAGTTAACAGCCAGCTCTTGATCTCAGAGTCCTGGGGTTGAGGCCTCTATTGGGCTCTATGCTCAGCGGCGAGTCTGCTTGAGAATCTCTCCCTCCCCATTCTCTCTGTCCCTCCCCTACTTGTGCACACACACTCCCTCACAAATAAATAAATAAATAAACAAACAAACAAACAAATAAATAAATAAACCTTTTTTAAGAAAGAATATTCTAGGGCGCCTGGGTGGCTCAGTGGGTTAAGCCACTGCCTTCGGCTCAGGTCATGATCTCAGGGTCCTGGGATCCAGTCCCGCATCAGGCTCTCTGCTCAGCAAGGAGCCTGCTTCCTCCTCTCTCTCTCTCTCTGCCTGCCTCTCTGCCTACTTGTGATCTCTGTCTGTCAAATAAATAAATAAAAAATCTTTAAAAAAAAAAAAAAAAAGAATATTCTATAAAGATAATAGAGTATGGTGGGGTGATTGAAAGTTAGAGGAACTATATCATTCCTTCCTATTCCAGGGTAGAATGACACATGTAACATATTGACAAATATATTATATACATATATTTGTGCAAAGAAATATTTTCAATGTTCTAGAATTTTTGTAATGTTATTTTTTTGAACACTAGAGTGAAAATCTGAAACAGGGAAAAACAAAGTTAAAACCATATTTTGATCACAATTTATAACAAAAGATCTGTTTAATTAAAAAAAAAAAACAGAGAAGGGCAAATGAGGTAAGATTCACAACACAAACTCAAATTTTTCTCATGTGAGAAAAGCAAATGTTTTGTTGACTGTTTTCCTCAAAGTATAGTATCTCATCTATGTCACTAATAAAAATCTCTCTAAATAGCAAGTCAACATGTCTTAGATATGAGCACTCAGAAACTTAAACATAAGCTATGATTTACCTTTTTAGCATGTCATCAGTGTGGATATATAAGGTTGGCTATATTTTGATACTGAATGTTATTTCAAAACCTGAAGAAAAGAAATAGAAAAAAATATTAATATTAAATAACTAATGCACAGGTTAGATTTAATATTATGTTGCTGTATGGGAATTTCTGGTTCAATAAAACCTTTCTGTGTTTAATTAGTTTGAGGTTTTAAAATGTTTTTCTTTTTTGTTTTTTTGCTTTGTGCAGGCAATAGAATATCCATTTTACTGTGACTGTTAAGAAAATAATTTAGGACACAGTGACCTGAACTTTTATTTTACATGTTATTATTCATCAGATATAATGGAGTAAGATAATATATATATTATATCCATGTTATTACATCTATATGAAAATATATACTCACATGTATTTATGTAAATGTGCACATGTATGTGTATATGTATGTGTTTGTAATATTTTATACTTATTTTGAAAATTGAAAGGAATACTCAATAAATGCATTATTTTTTAAAACTCCAGCTCTCAAAAACCCAATAATATTTTAATATTATAATAATAGACATATTTTATGTTGATTTGGTAATATAGTTACTTTTCCTTATTACATGTAATGATTATATAATTTTTAAATTATCTGAGAGAAAAACTGGAAGATCAAGGGAGGTCAAAATACTGAAGTTTATATTTTTAATAATAAATATAAAAGAAATGTCAAAACAGATGTGATCTAGGAATGAAAATATACAAGAATGAGTAATTTTCATATTAGTAATAGCCCTGGCTATAGTTAATTACGAACTGTGTATAAGGAGAGAATCCCAGAGAGCATATTTATATGGCTGTATATATGTAAATATGAAAATCTCTAGAAAGTTGGTGTATGGTGGTAGGTATCAATTTATGTATTTTATGTCTCAAAAATTTAGTAATCTTTTTTTCTTTTTTTTTCTTTTTCCTGTGGTTATGTTGGTGACTGTTGAGAAAGATCCATGGAAAGCTGAGAACAAGAAAAATGGTGATTTCCTAGTATCAGAAAACTTCACATTTCTCCCAACATATTAAGGGTTACCAAAGTAATTTAATAAAATCAGTCTAACACATAAGTTTCTTGAAGATTAGAGTTGATCTTTCTTCTTGATTGTTGCTTTATAAGGTAGATAACATCTGAAAACAGAGTTATATATTTCATTTCCCATCCATAAGGTAAAGGTCAAGATTATATAAATACTTCAGGGAAAATATAGAGAAACTTAGTTTGAAATAAAACAAATTAACTATATTCAAGTTATAAAAATAATAGGTAAGGAAGCATTCTAAACATCAGGGACTGTAGGGCTTCACTAAGAAGCATTATTTCAAAAACATGTGAGGTGTGTGAGAGCACTATTTTATAGTAAAAAGACAATATCCAAGAGGAGAAGAGTGAAATCAATTAAAAGCACATTGGAAGAGCAGTTTTGAGATCTTCTGTCTTTTTAATTCTGCATCAGTAGAGCCCATCCAATTAAATATAGGTATCATCTCCATCTTTATAGCTACATTCCAAACAGATAAATAGACCAAGAATAGTTTTCTGAGGAGCAAAGAAAAATTCATAATGTATAGAAATAAAATATTTAAAAATATAGTAGTGTGTAGAAATTATTCTGTAATCTATGGAATTCTGAAAAGTAAAAAAGAGAGAGAGACAGTTATCAGAGCAAATGGAATCAGCAAAGACCACAAGAGGGCTGAGCAGTTTGGTCAGGGGAAATAGAAACTCAGTGATTCTTATGAAAAAAGCTTTTTGAGGAGTCTGTGAGTTATAAATTAATTTAAGGGAAAGCTAAATGTTCATGTCAGGTGAAGACAAATGTTCCCTGATATAGAAAGACAGCTAGAAGAGTGTATTCAGTGCAGCTTGAACAAATAAGAAGACAAGCCCAACACTGGTGTCATCAAGAATAAAAAGCAAATATTTTTAAAGGTTTAGTGAGTTTAATGGATTGTTAAATTTTGTGGTCCCCCAGTAATTCTTATTTATTTCTCTGTCATATTGGTCCAAGTATTAACAGGTTCATGATCCATTTATTTCCATTCCTCCTTAACCATCTCATTTCCATCTATCCTTTACCAATGTGGAAACAATCACTCTAGAGCAAAAGATAAGGGGAAAAAAAGAAAGAAAGAAAGAAAGAAAGAAAGAAAGAAAGGGAGAAAGAAAGAAAGAAATGGAGAAAGAAAGAAAGAAAGAAAGAAAGAAAGAAAGAAAGAAAGAAAGAAATGGAGAAAGAAAGAAAGAAAGAAAGAAATGGAGAAAGAAAGAAAGAACTCTTCTCCCAAAGGCTTGAAAATGTGTGAGATGGCAAAGGGGGAGGAAGGAGCACAGATGATGGCTGGAGCTTGAATGTAAAAAATTGTAATGCACAGAGCTCTCTGCATGTGAGAAGTTGCAGAAGGGCTTTCTATCCAAAGACTGAGTAACCACATTGGTAGAAATCATCATCAAAGCATTTAGGACATTGCACTATGTATTTCTTTAAATATAAGTGTTTCTTTATTTGGGACACTTTCAGGTCACCCGAAAAACAACTGGGATAGTTGGATACCTAGTATAGTTTCATGGAAAGGATAGAACTATGAACGTCCTAGAAACCTAGAAAACCTAAAATTCTCCACACTAATGACAAATGTAAGTGGTCCATGGATTTTTAAATATAGATAATATATTCCATTAAATTAGAGTGTTAATATATAAACATTTTCTTAATATCATCTTTGGGAACATTTTCTTTCATTACATTAGGCATATCAGGGTGCTAAGCGAGGAGAAAATGCAAAAAAAGTGAGCAGAAATATGTAGTTAAAAATGTGTTTGTGCAGGTTTCAAATTTTTAAAAAAATGGTACAAATTCAACTTGCAGAAAGTTTTGACTATGGAAAAATTCAGGCAGAAACTGAGTAAGACAACAGTAAATAAGAAATGAGTATGAAAAACAATCTGAGGGATTTGAAGTGGCGGGGGGGTGGGAGGTTGGGGTACCAGGTGGTGGGTATTATAGAGGGCACGGATTGCATGGAGCACTGGGTGTGGTGAAAAAATAATGAATACTGTTTTTCTGAAAATAAATAAATTGAAAAAAAAAAAGAAATGAGTATGAAATCTTAATTAACTAATAATATCAAGAATTGTGTAAGGTATAGTGTTAATTGGGTATTAGAGCAATGTGTTATAGTGATATAAAGGTATATTTTGATTGAAAGGTGTTTACAATTCAATCTAATAGTACA
Organism: Neogale vison; assembly: GCF_020171115.1. Lineage (NCBI taxonomy): Eukaryota > Metazoa > Chordata > Mammalia > Carnivora > Mustelidae > Neogale > Neogale vison. Next base: position 79,149,805 of record NC_058101.1, on the reverse strand, counting down.
AGGCCATAAATAAGAATAAAAATGGATATATAATTGCCATGGGTAATTTTGCCTTTGAGTCATAAAATTCATATTTATAGTAGTGTTGTGATTTCACAATATAGAAAACAGAATTTTATTTTATGTTAGTTTTGCTCTTCCAGGGGTCGTTAATGAGAATCAAAAGAGCACATATTTCTGTGTATAAAGCATCTATCTTAGTCACTTCAGTTTGCTATGACAAAGTACCAAAACCTGGATGGCTTACAAACACCAGAAATTTATTTCTCACAAGTTTTGAAGGCTGGAAGTCAGATCAGGGTGCCAGCATGGTCAGGATCTAATGAGAGCTCTCTTCTGAATTTATAGATGACCACCTCCTTGTTCTATTCTCACAAGACAGAGAGCAAAGAGAAGGGAAGAAAGATCTCTTGTGACTCTTATAAGTGCACTAATTTCATCCATCAGGACTCCATCTTTGTGGCCTTAGTACTCCTAATATCTACCAAAGATCCTGCCTTCTAATACCATCACATTGGGTAGTACAATTTTAATACATGAATTTTGAAAGGACACATTCAGTTTATAACAGCATCCTTCCATGTCCTCACAACAATGACTCTAAAAACCAGATTTTTTTTGAGGTCACCCAATTGCGACAGGTATAACAATAATTAGCAGTATCAGTTTAAGGCATTACTTTACATGATATGTACTGAGAAATACACTTTCCTGGTTACTTAGTAATTAGCACTTTTATACATTTTTTGAGTAAATAAAAGGTTTACATACACACTGGGCATACATAATATAATCTATAACTTATGTAATAAATTGGATAAATCCTAGAATAAATAACATTTATTATCAAAGTACACAGTATCTGGACAATTATGTTATAATTAGAATAAGGACCTCTTAAAAAATACTTAAATACACAAAATTCCTTATGTACAAAAATAATGAGGTATTTCTTATATAAAAAAATAAAAATATTTGTTCATTATTTTACCCCCTCCAGCATATATGTATTTAGGGCATTCTTACTGTGGATACTGTACAAACTTATGGCTATAGAACTTGTTCTCAAATAACTGAAATATCATGAATGGGGATAAGATAAAGATATTGGGTGTGGTGCAAGATCCATTGAATCTTGGAACACTGAAAAAATAGGACAAGGGGTGTTAGAGAGGAGAAGGGAGTTGGGGTAAATTGGATGAGGAGGTGAACCACGAGAGACTATGGACTCTGAAAAACAATCTGAGGGGTTTGAAGTGGCGGGGGGTGGGAGGTTGGGGTACCAGGTGGTGGGTATTATAGAGGGCACGGATTGCATGGAGCACTGGGTGTGGTGAAAAAATAATGAATACTGTTTTTCTAAAAATAAATAAATTGGAAAAAAATAAAAAATAAAATAAAAATAAAATAAAATAAAATTTAAAAAAGGAAAGATAAAGATACTTAAATACATTGACAATATAGTGTTAATTGAACTAACAGTTCTAATTCTAATAACTTTCTTTTCCTTTTCCCTGTCTACAACTTGTGGTATTTTCAGTATCTAAATAACTGAATACATTTAATCCTGATGAAGTCCCTGGATAATAAAGGTTTCTCCTTTCCTCTCCTAACATAAATTATAACCACAGCTCCTTGTTCTTAAAAATTACAGGCATTAGCGTTGTTGAAATTATTGTACTTTTCCTCTCATTTGATGTCCACACTGGATCTTATAACAAAGAATGAATAGGGAATATCTTACCAATATTTTATTCTATTTTATTTCACATTTTATTTTATTTTATTTTATTGTTTGCTGTTGGGTCTTCATTGCCTGATCCAGAATAAGTCCTTAATGAATAATTCTGGAATGAATAAATGTCTTTTAATAGTAGGTTGAACATTACTTCTAATACATTCTTTAAGTCCCCTAAAATCCCTTTAATGATGTTTTTTATCCTTGTTTTCTCTTCTAGGGAACACACACACACACACACACACACACAAACACAAACACACAGTACATACATACTGTGTCTGCTGTCATAATAGACTATTTTAGAAAATGAAATGTTATAGGCTTAGTAAATTCAGTTTTCCTATGATGATGATACCATTTTCCAACTGTAAAGAGTAGAATTTCAAAAAATAGAGTCAATTATCTCATATCCAAAATATTATTAAAATTTCTCCTTTTTCTGAATTAATTTAAAATATGAGTTTTATATTTGTATATGAAATCACTCATAATCATGTATAATTTTACTAAACTTTTATTAGAAGAAACATGCCACCCACCAAAACACTAACAGTTCAGACATATTTAAATTAACATTATTAATATTTCAAAAAATCACTTAAAGCTGAACATTTATAATTAATAATCTAACATTTTGGGTATCCATACTAAAGTGTTAAATTTAATAGATATAGTACCTACTATATTTAGCATGGCAATTATGTTTGATTTTCCAAGTGGGAGAGATATAGGTGTTTGTACTAGGTATAATAAGTAGTGCTTACTCAACTGAGTTATTCAAATTCCAAAGGCCAGAGGGATCTATTCTTTCTTATATATGTATATACATTCCATTATGTGCTACTAGTAGTTATATGCATTTAAAATGAGTTAATTAAATTCTAAAAGTCCAACTTAATCCTGAATGCAGTATGATATATGTTTCCAGGAAAGGAGGAATTAATCAAAATGCCTACATATAATTTATCAAAAATAATTTAACAGATACTGGAGATATCAAGGAAAAGTTATAATCGTTATATGCCACTATTAAAGAATCTTAAATATACCCCATTTTTACAAAAATTGAAAATTGTATGAATAAGATGTTGTCTTTTTATTCATCTTACTAAAGGAAGATATAGAACAACTAAATCAACATTTAAATTATTATCATAAAGACAGTGAGCTGTGGTGATGATATGAATAATTACTCCTTTCATAATAATTTTATTTTTTATTTAAATTATGGAAGTTGTGTCCTTACTAAACAAATCAAAAACATTTTGTATCCAGACAAGTAATATATATATATATATAAATATATATATATATATATATATACATACATACAATAAAAAAATACAATACTTACAGGGCACCTGGGTGACTTAGTTCATTGAACATCTGCCTTTGGCTCAGGTTATGATCTCAGGGTGGGACAGAGTCTCAAATCCTGCTCTCTGCTCAGTGAGGAGTCAATTTCCCCCTTTCACTCTCCCTCTGTTCTCTTTCTCTCTCTCAAATAAATAAAATACTTTTAAAAAATACAATACTTCCCATTAGGAGTTAGATTTATAGTAATAATAATAAACTTGATTTGATTATTAAAATCTCACTCAAAACTGAGGATAAAATGTTCAGTAGTCTTTTGTCCTCCTTAAAGTATAATAACCAACACTACAAGATAAAGAGAAACAATTTATAAAGAACTTTAATCTAGTATTTTTATAGAAGTGAAGGATACTCATTTCTCAAAAATAACATGAAAATCTTAATACTTTAACTAATATTCCATTACAGGAATAAGTCTTATTAATGTCTTGAATATGTTAGTTGATTTTATTGGATTTGATTATGATTTGTTTATAAATATTTTCTTGACCACCAAAATAATCAATCATACATAAGAATGTCTGTTTCAGGGCGCCTGGGTGGCTCAGTGGGTTGAGCCGCTGCCTTCGGCTCAGGTCATGATCTCAGGGTCCTGGGATCGAGTCCCGCATCGGGCTCTCTGCTCAGCAGGGAGCCTGCTTCCTCCTCTCTCTCTCTCTCTCTCTGCCTGCTTCTCTGCCTACTTATAATCTCTGTCTGTAAAAAAAAAAAAAAAAAGTCTGTTTCATTTTTGTGCTCTTCTTTAAACAATATGTCAAATGTAGGTTAACAATTTATTGTTGGGGTCGATTCCACGTTAAAACATGTTAACCCCCTAGGGCCTGCCTGGGCCTACTTAGCCATAGTGACTCCATTGCCTAGGTAGACATTTTGTTGTTTAGTAAATGCCTCAACAGTTATTGATATAAGTTCCAGGTAACTGTTACTAAAACACACACCTAAAACAAGGCCATTTTGTTTATATCAGTTCCAGGTAACTATTACTAAAACACATACCTAAAACAAGATTATTTTGTTGTTTAATAAACGCCTCAACAGTTACTAGTACTGGTTCCAGGTAACCGTTACTAAAACACACAGGTAGGAGATATCCAATCAGCCAAAGCTACATATGCAGATGTCTGCGATTGTGCCCTATAAAATGTAGCCTGTAAGACCAAGGGGCGTCGCTCTCCTCGGAGGCGGCCCTGGCCGGTCAGTCTGACTTCTAATGCTTGGCAGAGAATAAAGCTTTACATAACTTTCACTTTGTCTCAGCCTCATTTCCCTGGCTGGTCAGTCTAACTTCTAATGCTTGGCATAGAAGAAGGCTTGGTATAGTTTGGGTATCCATACTAAAGTTGTTAGATTTAATAGATATAGTACCTACTATATTTAGCATGGCAATTATGCGTAACATTGTCTCAGTCTCATTCCTTTGATAACGGACCCAACATTATCTTTCAAATTAATTATAAAAATCAGACTTGGAATTAATTTTAAAATATATTATCTATTTTTAATTAATAATATATTCTAAATGTAGAAAAGATAAGATATATACACAAAATAAATTAAAGTTACCTTAAATACCTGACTATAATAGAAATATTGGCAACAATTTGGAATTGGAAAATAATCCTATGTGTAAATGAATACATAATTTTCTATATAATTTGACATTGATGCTCAGATATATTGTATCCTGCTTTGCTTAACTGCATCTCCTTTAATTATCTGTTATTGTTTTTTACAGTTTTTGTTTATGCATTTGAGAGAAAAAGCCCAAGCAGGGGGAGCAGCAGAGGAAGAGATAGAAGCAGGCTCAGGGAGCCTGATGTGGGGCTAGATCTGAGGACCCTGAGATCATGACCCGAATTGAAGACAGTTGCATAACCCATCGAGCCACCCAGGTCTCCCTAATTATTTTCTTATATAGGATTCAGTTAGGTTGTGGGGGTTAGGCTCAGTGTTTACTGAATGCTGTATATATGCCACTTCTCTCCTAGGAACTAGGGATATAGCAGTGAAGAGAAGAAACAAAGATTCTGTCCTTGAGAAATTTATGTTGCAATGAGGTAGATTGAGGAGAAATGCACAAAGAAATTGTTACATAATGATAAGAGACCAATCCAATAAGATACAGGGTTTGTAAATATTCATACACCCAACATAGGAACACTTAAATGTAAAAACAAAAATTAACAGACTAAAGGGAGAAATAGATAGCAATACAATAATAGTAGAGGATTTTAATAACACACTCACATCATTTGGGTTGATTATCCAACTGGTAACCAATAAAGAAATAGCAGCTCTCGGGGGCGCCTGGGTGGCTCAGTGGGTTAAGCCTCTGCCTTCGGTTCAGGTCATGATCCCAGGGTCCTGGGATCGAGCCCCACATCAAGCTCTCTGCTCAGCGGGGAGCCTGCTTCCCTCTCTCTCTCTGTGCCTGCCTCTCTGCCTACTTGTGATCCCTTCTGTCCAAAAAATAAATAAATAAATAATCTTTAAAAAAAAAAAAAAGAAAGAAATATCAGCCCTAAATATGAGCCTAATATAACAGATGGCACTAATAGATACACATAGAAAATCCATGTCAAAGTCAATCCCTGACTAGAAATGTTGAGTTTCTGAGACCAATGATGAAGTCATTTGTATGGATGCATGTGAGAAACCTTAACAGTCTTACAACCTTTGGACCAGCATATGCAACCTGTCTCTATTGGACAGAAAAGTCTTCCTTTTTTGTCTGAATATCACACAAAACAAACAAATAAACTCATCTTATGTGGATACTTCATAATATGATAAGGATTATCCTCTTCAATACCTCCCTTTTCTTCCTTGAATTGCTTCTATACCTCTAACAATGTTGAGGGCACAGAATAGTTTGAGTTGGGCAAGACATTCATTTCTCTGGAAGAAACAGAACTTACTCAACACATTAATAGTTACTGCTAATTGATAACACATACAGGAGTGATTCTTGAGGCCATTGAACCAGGGAGTATAATATGAGGCTGGATAGAGAAGAGGTTATTAAAATGGCAGCATGACATGGAATTTAAATCCTGGCAAGAATATTATATATTGTAATATTCTGGTGGGATGGCTTTTTGAAGCTTTGCATGTCAGTGGCCTAAATTAATGAAGTGGAGATACCAAAACTGTCCTGGAGAGTATGAGGAAGACATTAGAAAATACAGGGATATTTTTAATTAATAAAATGAATTTATTACATATAATCGGGGAATGCACAAACTGATGATGTTTCTCAGAAGGGCTAAGAAGACATTCACCTTATTATTGCAAAAGGAGAGCACTAGTGTGGGTACACCAACCTCTCTGAGTAGCTAAGTGGTTGATGTTCTCAGAAAGCCAGAATTAACATTGACATCCATGTACTTGGGCATTTTTGTTAATGGGAATGAGAAAATTCTTGATTAGTGAAGACCAGAAATTGAAACATACAATGCAAGGCAGTAATAGCTACTGTAGAAGACAACAAAGATCAAGTGGCAGCCAAAGTCCCTGTGTACATAGGGATATGTAGTGATGGCTAACAGACCACAGTTTTTCAAGGAGTGAAAAAATTAGAAGGTGACATTATCATTGACTTTTAGAACAGGAGAATAAAATCAAAATTGGTAAATAGAAGGTTCATGTCTATTGTCAAAATTAAGAATCATGATTTCTCATCCAGTCACTGGATATGAGTAGCTCCTGAGCCCAATATTTGTAGAGTGGAATGGAGGCATGGTTTCTTTAAGAATGACCCTGAAACCCGGCTACAAATAAGTCTAAGATTTCTCTAATCCTTCCAAACAGATTTGTGATTATCTATCAGAGTAATTTATATTATGGGGTTGGAGGAGAAACATGTAGATCTTTTGAAGGTAGTAGAGCAGAAGCTCTGAGATGACACTGGCATCTGAGGATAAATAATAGACTTGTTTGAAGATAGTTAGCATATGGAAACTAGATGATAAATGGAGTCCTAGTCTATCTACTCTCTATTTCTTAAAATAAAATGTCCATAAGTTCTCACTTTTTTCATCTTTGATTGCCATGTAGCTGATTAGGAGACATACATTAGTAATTGACAGAGCTCTCACTTTGGCCCACTGACCTTTCAATTAAGAATGATTTGAAAGGAAGTTAATTGGAGCCCTCTAAAATATATGCTCCCATCCCCTTCACCTTTAAAAACTTAAAGGTGTATGAATATTGGTGCTTATTGTGTCCACATTTACTTCAGATTTCCACCACCATCCAAAGTAGCAAAAGAAGCCAGAAGACTTAGTCAATTAGTAGCCTCAGTTATCACTCAAACAAACAATAGCCTCCATCACAGCTTTTGTGGTATTTGCACTGAAAGTAAAATACAGACTTTGGACATTTTTATGAGGTTATTAGTGATCTGGATAATGCATGATGAACAAAGAAGATAAAAATAAATCCAGCACTTTACATGATCTGTTTTGCACCAGAGTTTTGTTAACTGATCCACACTGTCATAAAATAATTCAAACGGGCTTTGATCATCTAAACATTTCACATAACCCACAGTGGTCCACTGTATTGATGCATGACATCTTGCTGATTATATCTAAAAAGCAGGACAACAAGTACTTTAGATGCCCTAATGAGAAATACACATGCAAGGAAGTGAAAGGTAAATCCTACAAATGTTTAGTCCTCTCATTGAAATTTTAAGAGTTTGGAGGTTTGGGACATGCCAAGAAATTCTATTAAAGTAAAGGGCTAGTGACCAAACATTGTATCTTCTATCACTATGAATGAGGCAGAAGTTATGATTACCTCTTTGAATTGTGGAGATGGCATGTGCTCTGGCAGAAGGCTACTGTGATGAACATTTTGATAGGCCAACTTGGCTAGGCTATGAGAAACCCTGATATTTGGTAAAACATTTACTTTGGTGTATGTCTGTGAGGTTGTTTCTGAATGAAATTAACATTTGAGTTAGTAGACTAGGCAAAGCAGATTGTTGGCGGGTATCCTCTAATCCACAGAGACAGAATAGATAAAAAAGGCAGAAGAAGGGAAAACACATTTCCCCTGACTGTTTCTCCTGTTCTCGGACTGTGACTTAAACCATCAGTGGTTTTGTTCTCAAGGCTGCAGACTTGAACTTGCCACTACATCTCTGATACCGCTGGTCTTCCTGGGTCTGTGGCTTGCAGACAGTAGACGGTGGAACTTTCCCTCCATAATTACATGAGCCAATTCTTTATAAATCTCTTTTAATAGATAGATAGATAATAGGTGATAGAACTATAATATAGATAGATAATAGATTATATGATAGATGATATAACTATAGATATAGATGATATATAGATTATATATTAATTTAGTATCTATTTATCTATCCCCAAGCTTCAAGACTGTGGCCAGGTGGTAAGGAATGCAGGTCCAGCACCCAAGCCTTGGAGAGACACAGAAATGGCCCATGGTAGGCATTCAGCTGGAGACAAATCTACCCTAGTTCTCCAAATCTCTATTGTTTATATTTTAGAAAAGATTTACTTATACTGTGATATGTTCCCCATGTGTTTATTTATAATATGAATAGCTAGTGTTGAAGCTTAAAATTTTTAATATTCTGCTTCACAAATTGTTTGTAATTCATCTAGCAGAGCCCATCACTATTTTTGTTGACTGATTATCAGAAAAGAGTCCTCTTTTTACAGTAGATCAGATAGAGTTTCACAAAGAAAACCAGAGAATCTCAAGGGTACATTGCCCTTGATTTTATATAATTTCCTGGTAATTTTATATGAACATTATCTAATTTGGGGTGCTTTTCAGGATGTGATAATTAAGATTATTTATTTTTAGATACATTTATACATATTGACAGAAAGTTGTCCATGATACTAAGAAACCAAGTGTACAGAATAATATATTCACAACAATTTATAGTTATTATGTATTAAGCACTGATCTAGTGCTTAGTACATATGTACATGTATAAATATACATATACATGCATATGTGTATATTACATATATTAAATGTATACTATACAATTATATTATATAAAATTATATATATTTTTAAACTATATGCACTTATCTATCTTATTTTACAGATAAAGAAAAAGGGACATATATGATTTAAAACTAAGCAGTTTGGCTTCAGAATTGTAATCATAATCATGCTGTGCTACTTCTGTTTGTATGTTTATCATTATCATAGTTTGGAACACAAGAAATATATAATTCACATATATGCATGTGTGCATGGGAACAATTTTATAAGTGTACACACTAAATTGTTAGCAAAGACTATCTCTGACAAATGGGATGCTAGTTGTAATGGTATTATTTAAATAATCATTCCCGGAAATATATTTCATTATATTACACAGAATATTCATTATATTGTTTAATAATGTAGTGGTTTTTTTTTTAAGGATTTTATTTATTTGACAGAGAGAGACACAGTGAGAGAAGAAACATAAGCAGGGGGAGTGGGGGAGGAAAAAGCAGGCTTCCAGCTGAGCAGGGAGCCCAGTGTGGGGCTCCATCCCAGGACCTTGCGATCATGATCTGAGCCAAAGACAGACACTTAATGACTGGGCCACCCAAGCACCCCAATAATGTAGCATTTTAACAACATCTCTAAAACAAAATGTTATATTAAAAGTAAAACACATTTTTTAAATTAGCAAAATATAAAAATGTGAAATCAATATTTCAAGAAGAAAAATAAGAAAGATTATGATCAAACAACATTAACTGAATTAGTTGTAAATAATATTTAGCTACTTATACACTATGATAAACATAGTGATTAGTGATGTCATAAAAATGAATATATAGCTAGATTGGATCTAGGTGTAGGAGGAGTGGATGTAAGGATATGTGGATTGTGGGCTTATTTCTGTGTGTGCATATCTCTGTGATGGCCACAAGATCAGGGCAAAGACTGGTAAGAGGGTTAAGTGTAATGTTTTACAATTGTTAGTAAAGAGAAAATATGAATGAAAATATAAAAAAACTAAAAATAAGTCTTAGTAAACCTTAAAAACCCCTACAGGTTTATTTTATTTTTAAATAAATTTTATTTATTTGTTTGACACAGAGAGAAAGAGCATAAGCAGGTAGAATAGCAGGTAGAAGGAGAGGGAGAAGCAGGTTCTCCACTGAGCAGAGAGCCCCATGCAGGGCTGGATCCCAGGACTCTGGGATCATGATGTGAGCAGAAGGCAGATGCCTAACCAACTGAGCCACCCAGGTGCCCCACCCCTACAGTTTTAAAGTCCAAAACTTTCTTGGAAGCTACAATCTTTTGTATTATGGATACAGTATCGTAATAGCAGCATTGAGCTTTGCCTATCAAATATATATTATACATAGACTTCTGACCAGGACATACTTGGCTATAAGCACTACAGAGTAGCTAATTTTTCAATGTCTGGTATCAAACGTGAGTCCCAGATTTGACACTGTTTTCTAGATGGAACAACCAAACACAAACTGTATCACTTCTGTCATAGAAAGGAACAACACTTTTACTCATGTGAATAGGCACTTATTTTGAATATGAGGTACCCTTTCCTGTTCAGAGAGCTTTTGACAATACCACTACCTTTGGACTTACAGAGTATTTTATTCACCGTCATGGTATTTTACATAGCATAGCTTCCTGTAAAACAGTTCATTTTATAGAAAATAAAGTGTGGAAATGGCTTCATGCTTAGAAAGTTTTCTGGTCTTAATTCATTCCCTTCACATTGAAGCACCTACTCTGATTTAAAAAAAAAAAAAAAAAAGAAAGAAAGAAAGAAAGAAAGATCTTTAAGAGAGTCATTTAAGACATCAGCTAGCAGCTTCTTGTGGTGCTGAAGTAGTACCCTCCAGAACATGGTATATGTATGTTCTAATCATACACCAATACCCAGTGATATTTCTCCTATATCAAGAATTGATGAGTTTGGGTATCAAAGTGGGGAACCATAGGTACATTGGGAAAATTTTTTCTGTTGCTATTACTATTACTAATTTCTTAGTAAACTTTTTCCTTCCAATCATCCTAAAGTCAGGTCCTGTTGTTCTGGAGGTCAATAGAAGTTCCCAATCTGTCATCAAAGACATTTCATTAAGATAGAAGTTAAATGCATGATATCCCCTAGACAGTCCCTCAGTTCGGCCATGTTTTTTGATACAATTCAATGAAATGCTATACTAATTTAATGGGGGGAAGGATACTCTAAAGAAGGGGTTGTGGAAGATGTTATAAATACCAGCTATGACCATGTGACCTATGGCAGAAAGAAAGACCATAATAAAATATTTCCTTTTTTATTTTGATATGAATATATAATGTTCATATGTCAACTAGTTTTTGTTTTTCCCTCTATCACTCACATACTCTCTAATGTAAGTCAATAGTGCTTAAACATATCTATTAGTATTTAAGTTGCAGGATATCTAAAGGTGGTTATTATTCAGCTAGAAGAATAATGACCACCACCCTAAGATGGATAGAGTGATCGCTGAGAAGGAGATATATGTATGATATATAGAGAGATAATTAGTAAGTTTTAAATTGTATGAGAGTTGCTTGCATCATGCAATTGAAAGTAGGGTTGACTTTTAAGACTCTTGACTTTTAAGAGTTAAACTTTCTTAAAAGAATTGTATGGGGATACCAAGCTGAAAAAGGATAAATGTTGGTGGTTTTTGTACTGTGTCAATTTAGCAATGTAGAACAAACCTTATTAAAATTTCCTTTTTACATGATTACAAGCTAGGGATGGGCACAAGTTGTATGTGAGTGTCATTTTGAAAGGTGGAACCTAAGTAGCATCCATTTCACTCTGTTTGTGTAGGGCATCAAGGGCCACTGTAACTCCTATGGTCACTGATATGCTGGCATATTTTGTTAATATAGGCCAACTGCCAGGCCCACAGCTCTTCTAGCTTCCTGAGATTTTTTTCCTTAAGTTTTTTCGAGTTCTGGTTTCAGGTTATTATACAGTTCTATGGTAAAAAGGGCTCATTCTACCTGGAGGTAATATGAAGCTGCAGTTGATAAAAGACAAATGTAGATTTCAGCTCCTCCTTATGGGTCTCCATTTATTCTCAAGGGATCCAGTTTGCCCTCAGAGGTTTCTGTCTGTTTACACTCTCTCTTGCTTCACACCCATTATTCTTATCAACCCCTGCCCCTGTTGACCTATGGCAACTTCAACCTCACCACCAGATTCAAGACAACAGTCACTCAGAGACATCTTAATCAACTCTACAGTTAAGTCAGGTCAAATCTATCAGAATTTGTCAGGATTCTACCACTCTGATCCAAATCATTATTTCTCACATGGAGGGCTACAGTCTCTTAACATTTGGCCTTGCTTCTATCCTTTACCATTTTAATATCTATTAACAAGCAACTTAGGTGATGTTGTCAAAATGATAATCAGATTATGTCACTCCTCTATTCAAAGCCCTGCAACAGAATTCCATTTTACTCAGCATATATTTTCTGCACTGACTTTTACATCTCTTTGTGATTTGGATTTCTGAATCCCTTCCTGTTACTCAACCCCTAATGTCACCCGCTCTAGTAACTTTGGATTCATTGATTTTCCTGTAGATCATCAGGCTTGGTGCCAACTGATTGGGACCATTGGTCCCAATAATTAAGACAGCTGCTACTTTTTTTTTTTTTCCCTCAAACAATGTCTTTTCAGTGAGGACTACCCAGAGCATTTAACTTAATATCACAACCTGTTCTTATGTTGTTTAATGATAAATACAAGAAATTACTTTTCTTTGGATTTGCTATTAATTCTTAATATTGTTCTAATGTTACAAATCACTGATCACAGATTACATCACAAATCACTGATATCATAAATATTTTATATTTTTCCTCAATTATATCTTTATTATATATCATCTCTCTAAAGGAACAACTTTTAGTAGAGAATGTAATTAACTAAACTAAGAGGCAGTCTCAATGTATTGTTATTTCATTTATTTTGGAGTCTGAATTAGTTTCTTACTAGTTTCTCTCCACAGCAAAATAACACAAACTGGGTGGCTTAGAATAAAAGTTATTGTCTTCCAGTTCCAGAAGTTAGAAGCCCCAGATCACAGTTTTGGCAAAGTCATGATCCTTCTGAAACCAGTAGATGAATCTTTTCTTTCTTCTTCCTAGCTTTTGGTAGTTCACTGGAATCTTTGGGGTTCCTTGGATTGAAAATGCCTTACTCCAAACCTCTCTCCTCATATGGCTTTCTCCCTGTGTCCCCTCACATCATCTTTTCTTGTGCATTTCTCTATGTTCACATTTTTTATCTTTATAAAAACACAGGTCATATTGAATTAAAGCCCACGCTAATGACTTCATCTTAATTTGAGTGTCTCATAAGGACCTTATCTCCAGAACAGTCAGAATCTAAGGATTGAGGATTAGGATTTCAACATACATTTTTTAAAATATTTTATTTATTTATTTGACAAAGAGAGGGAGATCACAAGTAGGCAGAGAGGCAGGCAGAGAGTGGGGAAGCTGACTCTCTGCTGAGCAGAGAGCCCGATGTGAGGCTCAATCCTAGGACCCTGAGATTGTGACCTGAGCCAAAGGAAGAGGCTTAAGACACTGAGCCATCCAGGTGCCCCTCAGCATACATTTTTGAGGGAACACGATATAAACCTTAAGAAGGTCTGTACTGACAATGGCTGACCTAAGGAGTAAATATCAAATTCATCTTTAAAAAAGATGAAACAAGGAAGACCCATTCTATATTAGCAGATACAATAACTGCTAGACTGCATTAACTAAATCCTTCTTCAGAATATCTTCCCCTACCTGCTGAGTGTTGTCTGCAGTCAGACTGTGGCTCTCAGCTTTCTTGCAAAAATGGTTCCTCTGAAAAGAGTTGTCTCACCCAAGATCATGCCCACTTGAAATAATAACTCAAAATAGTGAACAGTTGATACCAAGGGTATGGATGCCAAGTCCTTTTGCCTACAACTCAGAATAATTCTTATCTGCAGAACTTCCCTTGATGCCACCTGAAATCTTCATTGAAATGGTGTCACAGTCCTAGTTCTCTATTTGCAAGAGATAAACTAGTGTGATATTCTGTTAGGGAACTTACTAGCAGATATAGAGTGAGTAGATTTTGAGACGATATTAGAGAAGAATACAGAATTAGTAACTATGAGCACTTTGAAATTGGGTTGCTGTTGCTCAGCAGAATTGATGCTTTGAAAAAAGAGAAGAAATAAATAAGAGTGACTAAGTCCTTAACATGAAAGCCAGAAGGACTTCTTGTTATATATAAAAAAGACTCTCAATTTCTGTAACCAGGAGGAAGGAAAACCTGAGAACTTAATAATTGAAGTAGCAGAGCTCCATAGAGACTTCCTCTTCCAAATTATATATATATCGGAAATGACAAGATCAGGACCTTGTGGAGGAAGAATGAGGTCCTGCCACATGGGAATGGAAACTTTGCATTGATTTGCTTCCAAATTTTGCATCTCCAGATTTTCCTAAACTCTGAATTTATAGCAAAGTTCTAATCCTTTCTAGTAAGAGCTGGTGCCTCTCAACTACTGTCAATGTTTAATCAACAGAAGTCAAATAAAGAAAATTTTCATAAGTGGCAATGTGGGAGACTGCTCCATAAGTGTCATGGAATTGTTTAATAAAACATGGCTTCCTTATGGGAAAAAAAAAAAAAAAAAGTGGGCAGTCACCAGGGATAATGCTCAGTTTATATAATGAAAAACAGTCAGATTACTAAGGGCAATTACTTAATAAAATGCCATGACTTCTTGCCTAATTTTCAAGTTTGAGCTAATATTCATACATAGGATACAGTGATTGAGGAAAATCTGGGTCTTCAGTAGGAAAAATTACACCATGACCCCTGTGCATGGTAATTATCCCACCATTCCTTCCTCAAAATGACCTATGGCTATTTTCTCAGATTTCAAGTTTACCATTAATAATATGTTGTTGCACACCAGAGTGTTATGCTGAGTCCCAGTTAAAATGGAGAAGTATGATGCATATAGATATATAAGCATATGGTGTGGATGAGGCCAATGGTGGGTGAATCCACTGGGTCTGCAAAACCATCACATGGCTATCTCTACAATTCCCAAATATGCGGCGGAATAGACACACTGCATAAATGAAAGGATTTTCTATTTGTTTCTTGCCTTGTGGGGTATGAGCTTTCATAGCAAAACCCACATACAACACTAAAAATTGCCTATTCCTGTGGGGAAAATATTTTCATGTTTCTGCTTGTCAGGACTTTCTGAGGAAAGACAATTGAAATGCTATTAAGACAAAGGATGTGCCATTTCCTCCAGAACTATTTGTTTTTCTCATTCTAAAGGTGTTATATATCTAGGTACGTTATTACATTTTAAAGGTAATACAACTCTGAACCATTTGTTTATATTTCAAAATGTTGTAAAACATGATTCTCTCTTCTTTTCTAAGGGAAGATTTCTTTACATTGAAAAGGTTTCTCTTTCCTTTCTTTCTTTCTTTTTTTTTTTTTTTAAGATTTTATTTATTTGACAGAGAGCACAATCAGAAGGGAATGGCAGAGGGAGAAGGAGAAGCAGTCTCCCCACTGAACAGGGAGCCTGATGAGGGACTCGATCCCAGGACCTTAAGATCATGACCGGAGCTGAAGGCAGATGCTTAACTGATTGAGCCACCCAGGCACCCCAAGAAGGTCTACCTTTTGAGGCATGTTTTTTTGAGAACTGCAGTAGGGGTAGTATAAATGGGCTCCTGCATAGGCTCTAAGATGTATGATTTCTGGACTCCTTTCCTCTGTGCAGATGACAACTGCCCTCATTGAATCATCCTAGGAGACTGAGGTACAGGAAATCAGTGTTGTTAGTGCTGTAATAATTTCTGATATCTAATTCAGGAAATTCATGTTTGTTTTCAGGACCAGATAAATAAATAGAGTTATTAAAAACATATTATTCCCCAACCAATATTGAACAATATTGAATCCCGGGGAAATAAGAGAAATTAGTACAATTCTTAAAGACCTAAAGGATCCAAGAATTCATCATTTCTTTATTTAATTTACCATCTGGCTCCAGAACAACACAACACAACACAACACAACAAAACTACAAAACAAAACAAACAAAAAACAGATGCAAGATGACAGTAGATAACTGCAAACTCAACCAGGTAATAACTCAATTACAGCTGCTGTGCCAGATGTGATATATTCGCTAGAGAAAATTAACATGGCCTCTGGTACATGGTATGTAGCCATTGATCTGGCAAATTGGTTCTTTTCCATTTCTATCAGAAAAAAGGATCTGAGACAGTTTGTATTTACTTGGAACAGACCTCAGTATTCATTTATAATTTTGCCTGGAGCTATGTTTATTCTTCTACCTTCTGTCTTAACATCATCCAAAAAGACCAGAACGAGCTGAACATGCTACAAATATTATATTCTTCCACTGATGAATGAGATTCTGGATCACGTCCCCAGTTAACCACTGATACTGGCAGAATTGTTACTTGAGTCTGACAGGAACCTAGAATAGATAATAGGGAGGGAGATAGTAGGAAAGGATGCACGTCAGTTAATCCCAGAACCCAACTACAGTAGCAGGGGACATGATTGTTCCCACTAAACTTTCTGTCTTAGGAAATTAGCACACTACATTTCTGGAACTCCTATACGTTCTACTCCAGTGTCACAAAAGGGATTGTGTGATGCACTATCAGATTCCTTTATAGGAAATAAATGGCATCCTCCCTCCCCTTTAATGATCTTTGGAGCACTCCAATTTGTCTCACTTAAGGAAAATAGCTTTGTTTATGGTTATGTTATCTTTAGATGAGTGCCAATGGCAACTTTAGATGAGTGCACAAAGGGCTAGCCCTCTCACCCCTGTTCAGAATTACTCTGAATGAGCTATCCCAGTTTCAGCAATACCCCTGAAACTGACAGAGGCTTTTGTAAAGACTGTAATGCTAACTTCCCCTATTGCCCAATCTTGCTTCTTTTCATTCACCTCCAGAGATTTTTACCTGAAGAATATTCCTGAATAAACTTCCATGTGTCATTTTCTGTCTCTGAGTCTGCTACCTGGAGAATCCAACCTACCACAATACATAATGATAAGTCATGAATTCAGACACTTTCTTTTTATATTGAAAGATTTATTTATTCATTTGAGAGAGAGAGAGAGAGAGAAAAAAAAGAGCGAGAGACTGAGAGAGAAAAGCAGACTTCCCTTTAAGCAGAGAGCCCCATGTGGGGCTCCATCAGAGAACCCTGAGATCCTGACCCCAGCCAAAGGCAGATACTTACTCAACTGAGCTACCCAGGCACCTCAACACTTTTTTAAAAAAAATATTTATTTATTTATTTGGTAGAGAGAGAAAGACAGAAAGAGAGAAAGAGAGATCATGTGTGGGAAGGGTAGAGGGAGAGGGAGAGTGAATCTCAAGCAGACCATACTAAGGTAGAGCCCACATAGAGCTCATTACACGATGTTGAGATCAGGACCTGAGTCAAAACCAGGAGTCAGAGACCTAACTGTCAAGCCACCCAGGTGCCCCTCAGACACTTTTATTTCTGATGTATTTGTTTAGTATTTTTGAAATCCTTGTCAAGGTAAGATTATACAATGTGTATTTCCATAATTAATAGCATTTCCATATATTAAAAATCATAGTGCAAATCTTAATAAATTTCTTTCCATACAATATTTAGTTTGGCATGAATTTTTAACATTCTCTTGCTTGAAACATTCTGATCATTTGTAATATCAGCCAAGTGAGCATGTATTGTAATTCCATGTAACCTGTCATTATAACCAACAATGTGTCAAGCCCAAGATATTTAACAAGACAGTTCAGTGAAATTATTCATTGTTTTGTTAGCAACACAATTCCTTTGTTTTACTTCATATTTGAGTTTTATGGCCTTTAGAAACAAAAATAACAATAAACATTTTATTAAAATCATCTACTTGATAGGGCTTGATATAAAATTGATGTTTTTAAGAAATTTAATAGCTATTGCCATAAAATTATTTGTCAGTTGAAGAGAGAAAGCTTGGCAATTCCCCTGAGGCATTTTCTCTGTTCTAAAATAATGTAAAGAAAAATATTTCCACTGGATATTCAACAAATGTACAGTGTCAAATGTATTTCAGTAAATTATAAATCATTTCCATAAATTTAACTTTATAACTTCATAGAAATGTATTTTATATTTCTGAAAAATGTTCTTCTCATAGTACAATGAACTAGGTCATAGTGATTTTGAGCAAAAATAGCATTTCTCATCTTGAATAATTTTGCATTATGGAGAAGTTACAAAATATATTTTTATATAAGACAAAATTAGAATGGTCGTTTTAAAACTTTTATATATTTGCTTGGGTTTTATTTTGAATTTAAATTTACCTTTGTAAAATGGCACTTTGTTTCCTGAAAAATAAATCTATCAGTGTAAGATCTAAATTATTTTCTGTTTATTTTTTATAGTGAGAGATAATGTATGTTCTGGTTGTATTGGGGAGTAAATTGAATGAACTATTTGAATTATTTTTTTAGACAGCAGAATCTAGATTGTAAATATTAGTATTTGATAATTAACTGTATTTGCACATGATCTTTTACAGCACACCTATAAAAGGCTTCTGAAGAAATGGGTTAAAAACCTGAAGGTTTTGCTCTAGGACCTTTCCCAAAACATACAGTGAGATACATAGTTCTTCATTATCTCTACTATTACAATCACCTCTCTTCATTCCAAAACACCAAGTAATACAAAAGTAAAGGAATCAAATGGCATTAACCCAGAGAAAACAAGAATGGGAGAGGAGCTAAAAAGAATTTAGTGAGGTATAATAAACAGACAAAAAAACCCTTAGAATACTGAAAGTGAGGTAAAACAGATATCATTGGTTATAGTAGGGGTTACAGCCTTCCAGTCCAATATAATTTCAGTTTCAGCTGTGGTGGTCAGTCTTTTGAGAGATCAGATTCACTTCATGGTACTAACATCTCAAGTGTGCACCATGACTTCTGCTTTCTGATTCATAGCCGACTCTAGATCAGCATGAGTCTAATCCATGGTTAAGGGCAGGCAGCAAATGTAGAGATTACCCAAGAGAGAAACTTTCAATAATGGGATGGATGTCATAGATGCTTCATAGTTTTCTGCTTTAGGTCAACAATTCTTGTTGCATTTGATAGACACCTTAGGGGTAATAACAAACCAGCAGTGGTGATGGTTAACAATGCCTACAGCAATGCATTTTCCTTCCTCAATTTGCCTGTTCCTTAAATCCTGCTTTTTGGGATCATCTGACAAATTAACAACAGCCAATTATTTTTCTAATCCCTGCTTTAGGAAGACACATTTTGATGCTTTATATAAAAAATATAGAAAGTAGGCTTCCAAGATGAGATTCTGGAAGTAGAACACTCACTAGTCAGATGGAGAAAAGAACTTCATTACTGGTGTAAGTTAAGGTAGTGTTAAGCACTGAGCAACTGTGGCATCTAAAGTTGAAAGACTCCAATCTACGGTGCAACTAATTCTCGATGAAAAGTGAATTACTGTGTTTTTCAAGAGTTCCAGCACTGGAAATTATAGTTCAAATGTAATTTGAGAATTTTAGACTCATCTAAGTTTTTTTAATAACTTCAGAAGCTTTTGAATAAAAATAAAATGGGTTGATCTGAGCTTCTATTCTATTTGAAGCTAATAGAATAGATTCTATTCTATTCTATTACTTCACAGATGCTGTAATAGCCAGGCTTCTGAGGAAACATTTTAAGAACATCTCAGCTCCAGTAGAAGAAGGAAAACTTTTTTGAAAATCAGTTCCAGAAATTAAATATAAGCATAGCAGAAGTGTAAAGGAGACAGAGTGTACATCCATTGTGTGTCTCCCGTGATAAATTTATAGAGATCTTTTATTGGGCTAGGTGTCTATTTCCCTGTTTCTTTGGATTCATCAAATAAGCCATTTTTCTTGCCCCTAAGAGCACTATACTCCTTAAGTAACTGCTTAAGTCCTTGAAGGCCAGAAACAACAAACCACTAATTCAAACTTGTCATTTATTAAAATACATTTTATCCACAGGCAGCAGGGTGGCTCAGTTGGTTAAGAGTCTGAATTTTGATTTCAGCTCAGGTCATGATCTCATAGTTGTAAGATTGAGACCCCAATGGGCTCCATGCTCAGTGGGAAGTTTGCTTGATATTCTTCCCCTCCTTCTGCACCTCCCCCTCTCTAAAATAAATAAATACACCTTAAAAAAATAAAATACATTTATCTATATTTACCTGACAGTTAAAGGCCAATACCTGGCCTCTATTATTTTGAAATCTTATCATCTGCATTAGTAACAGGAAGCACAATTCCTTAACAGGACTTCCCATTATGAGCCCCAGCCTGTAGCCTTTTTTAATGGAACATTCCTTATTCCTATGGTAAAGGAAGCAATCTCTGAGTCCCTCTCATGGAACATAGAAACAAGGTGGGTTTTTTTTGTTTTGCATAATATACCTATTCTCAAATTCCTATTTTTCTAAAACTTATCTATACCAACATGGTTAGCCATTGCAGTTTTGCTAGTTCTACTTCAATTTGTGTGGACTATCATGTTTTTCAAGCTTCAAAAATCCAGCTGAGTATTAATATTAATATTGTATTATGCAGACCTTGCCTGAGGGACCAATGCTTGGTTTTATGTTCTGCTGTATTGAAATCCTCAATAATTTTTGAAAAAGGAGGTCTGCAGTTTCATTTTGCTCTAAGCCTGCAAATCCTACATCCGGTCCTGTGGATAGCAAAGTCCTCCAACTCAGAGTACTTGTCAGAGATGATTTATTCTTAACAATGTTGTGTAATAAAATGGACAACCACATCCAAATAGCCATATTTTTTAAAATTTCTTGTCAACAAAAATGTGATCATAATTAAATGTGATAAACATTTAATTTATACTTAAGAAAATATGGTCACATATTCCAATGTCATTAGATATTCTTATACTACATATAGATATGTATTTGTTATTTCATTCCATATATGTAATAAAATATCTATCTTATCAATAAAGTATATATTTTATCAATATTCTATTATAGAATATATATTTTCCAATGTTTTGCAATTGGAAACAACTCAGATGGAGGGGAAACTATTTTTCCTATAGAAAAGAATATTAGGAAAAATATGTAATTTTATGCATTCTGTTTTAGAATATAAAATAAATCTAATTAGTCTAACTAACCTTGAATTCAAGCCATCTTGAATTTACCACTCCTAAGAAAACTTGTTTTTTTTCTTCTTCTCCCTCTCCTCCTCCTTCTTCTCCTCCTCCTTTCTTCTCCTCTTCCTCCTCATTCTTCATATTTTTCTCCTTCCCCTCCTCCTCCCCTTCTTCTTCTTCTCCTCCTGCCCCTCCACGCCCTCCTCTCCATCCTCCCCATCCTCCTCCGCCTCCTCCCCATCCTCCTCCTCTTTCTCCTTCTCCTTCTCCTCCTCCTCCTCTGCCGTCTTCTTCTTCTTCTTCTTCTTCTTCTTCCTTTTGCTATGCTTCATCAATGGGCAAATACTTATATCTCCCATTTGTAGAAAACAGCCAGAAAAAAAAAATACACTAGTCTCTTATTCTTGAAAATTTAATTTTATTTATAGATTATCTTTTATTGTTTCACATTTATAAAGAATGGTAAGTGAACACCTCTTTGGATATATATTCTTCCCTATCTTAAACACATCCTAGGTTTATATATATATATTTTTAAAGATTTTATTTATTTGACAGAATGAGATCACAAGTAGGCAGAGAGGCAAGCAGAGAGAGAGAGAGAGGAGGAAGCAGGATCCCTGCCGAGCAGAGAGCCCAATGCGGGACTCAATCCCAGGACCTTGAGATCATGACCTGAGCTGAAAGCAGAGGCTTAACTCACTGAGCCACCCAGGCACCCCCTAGGTTTATATATTAATGAGAATGACAAAAACTCAGTAGATTAAAAGATCTGGATTTGTATAGCTCTTCAAAATTGTTGCTGCAAAAAAATTTCGAGTAAATTGAAAAAAATATATATTATGTGCCAATGTTGTTGAAGTGTATCAGTATCAGTGCAAGATTTTAATATTTTTATTTTATTCTTTTCTAAATGAACATAAATGAACATATGCAAAGCAACTGTTCAAAGGTATTTTAATCAACATAATTTGTACATTCTCTTTGAATTTTTGTGTCTTCTTCAATTTCTTTTATGAGTGTTCTGTAATTCCTTGAGTACAGATCCTTTACCTCTTTGGTTAGATTTATTCCCAGGTATCTTATGGTTATTGGTGCTAAATGGAATTGATTCTCATTTCCCTTTCTATATTTTTGTTGTTAGTGTATAAGAAAGAACTGATTTATGTACCTTGATTTTGCATCCTGCCACATTACTGAATTGCTTTATGAGATCTAGTAGTTTGGGGTCTTTTGGGTTTTCCATATAAAGTATCATGTCATCTGCAAAAAGAGAGAGTTTGACTTCTTTGCTAAGTTGGATACATTTTATTTATTTTTGTTGTCTGATTGTTGTTGCTAAGACTTCTAGTACAGTGTTGAACAATATTGGCGAGAATGGACATCCTTGTCCTGTTCCTGATCTCAAAGGGAAGACTGTCAGCTTTCCCCCATTGAGGATGATATTCACTGTGGGCTTTTCAGATAGATTTTATGAAGTTGAGGAATGTTCACTCTATCCCTAAACATTGAAGCATTTTAACCAGGAATGGATGCTGTATCTTGTCAAATGCTTTTTCTGCATCAGTTGAGAGGACCATGTCATTCTTCTCTCTTCTCTTATTGATTTGTTCTATCCCTTTGATTTGTGAATTTTGAACCACACTTGTAGCCCATGGATAAATACCACCTGGTCATGGTGGATGATCTTTTTAATGTACTGTTGGATCCTATGAGCTAGGATCTTGTTGAGAATCTTAGCATCCATATTCGTCAGAGATATTGGTCTGAAATTCTCCTTTTTGGTTTGGCCTTTGCCTAGTTTGGGGATCAGGGTAATGCTGGCTTCACAAAAGAGTTAACGAAATAAGTCAAGCGGAGAAAGACAACTATCATATGATCTCCCTGATATGAGGAAGTGGTGATGCAACATGGGGGCTTAAGTGGGTAGAAGAAGAATCCATGAAACAAGATGAGATAGGGAGGGAGACAAACCATAAGTGACTCTTAATCTCACGAAACAAACTGTGGGTTGCTGGGGGGAGGGGGTTTGGGAGAAGGGGAGTAGGGTTATGGACATTGGGGAGGGTATGTGCTTTTGGGTAAATTGGAAGGGGAGGTGAACCATGAGAGACTATGGACTCTGAAAAACAATCTGAGGGGTTTGAAGTGGTGGGGGGGTGGGAGGTTGGGGTATCAGGTGGTGTGTATTATAGAGGGCACGGCTTGCATGGAGCACTGGGTGTGGTGAAAAAAATAATGAATACTGTTTTTCTGAAAATAAATAAATTGGAAAAAAAAAAGAGTCTGGAAGTTGTCCTTCTGTTTCTATTTTTTGAAACAGCTTCCTAAAGACACAACAAAATGATTTTTAGATCTAATCAATGAATTCAGTAAAGCACAGCAGGCAAAATTACCATACAAAAATCAGTAGCATTTCTGCACATTAAGAACTAATTTTCTGAAAAAAATTAATCCCCTTTTATGTTGACATCAAAAACAATAAAATACTGTGGCATCTGGGTGGCTCAGTGGGTTAAAGCTTCTACCTTCGGCTCAGGAAATGATCCCAGGTCCTAGGATCAAGCCCCACATGGGCCTCTCTGCTCTCTCTCTCTCTGCCTGTCTCTGCCTACTTGTGATCTCTGTCAAATAAATAAATAAAATCCTTTTTAAAAAAAGGAAAAGAAAAAAGAAAAAAAGAAATAAAATACTTAGGAATAAGTTTAAATAAGGAAGTAAAATATCTTAGGGAACCTGGGTGGCTCAGTGGGTTAAGCCTCTGCCTTCAGCTTGGGTCATGATCTCAGGGTCCTGGGATCGAGCCTCGCATCGGGCTTTCTGCTGGGTGGGGAGCATGCTTCCTGTTCTCTCTCTGCCTGCTTCTCTGCCTACTTGTGATCTCTGTCTGTCAAATAAATAACTAAAAATCTTTAAAAAAAAAAAAAAAGTCCACTTCCTTTAAAAAAAAAATGAAACAAAATTACTATCTTATATAACCTACAAAAATTAACTTAATGGATTAAAGACATTAATGTAAGACCTGAAATTATGAATATACTAGAACACTTAAGAATAAGGCTCTTTGACAAGTGTAACCATCCCTCAGAACAACGTATAGCTTAAAATATAACTTATGAGAAATTATACTAGTTACCAAGCATGCTTAGATATAGTTTTGAGAAAAATATGTACTGGCAACAGGCCTCTGGAGGGAGGAGGACAATAGACGTCCTTGAAGCCCAATAGCTGGGGATACCCGGCTCACTCAGAGGGGAACGCCACATGCTTCTGCTTCATTTTTCTGTTATCTCCCCTTCCCTGGAGATCATCAGCAGTTAGTCAGACAATCTTTTTATTTGAGCTTGCTCACTGTAAGTCACTTACTATGTGACCAGACATGTTTTCCTTTCTTCTCACTTATGTGAAAGATTCATGGTCAATGTGTAATCTACTCCAGTTTTATTGATTGCTATTCATTTTCTAATAAATATGAGACTGGGGAGTTGTTCAGGGTGACTTTTTTTTTTTTTTTTTTTTTTTGCTGTTGTCCCTTCCTCCCATTCTCTTGCAGCTGACTTGCTTGTGCCTCATTCTTCTCCCGTGTGTCATCAGGAGGCAGCAGACATGGGCCTTGATAATGATTTTTTGGATATGACACCTAAAGCACAAGCAACAAAATTTTAAAATAAATAAATAAACAAACACATGAGACTTCATCAAATTAAAAAAAATACTGCACAGCAATATCAAGCATCAATAAAGTAAAAAGACAACCAGTGGAATGCACAATAATTGCAAACTACATATCTGATAAATGATTCATGTCCAAAATGTATAAAGAATTCATAGAAAATACATAAAGAACTCATATAATTCAACAGCATATAAAACACTTAATCGCAAAATGGAAAAAGGACCTGAATAGAAATTTCACCAAAAGAGGTATATGAAAGACCAAAAAGTATATGAGAAGATGCTCAACATCACTAGTCATTAGTTATTCAAATTAAAACCAAAATGAGATACTACATCAGGTCTGTTAGTAAGAACATCCATCATCGAAAAAACAAGAGATAACAAATTTTGGCATGAATATGAAGAATATGAAACCCTTGTGCACAGTGGATTGAAAATTGGAATAGGTACTGTGAAAAACAGTATGAAGGATTCTCTAAATATTAAATATAGAACCACTAAATGATCTAGCAATTGACTTCTGGGAATATATCCAAAGGAAATGAAAGCACTATGGCAAAAAGATTGCTGCATTCCTATGTTCATAACAGCATTATTTACAATAGATAAGACATGAAAACAATATGAATGTCCACTGATAGATGAATTGATAAAGAAGTTGTGATATATAACGTGCACACACACACACACACACACACACACACACTGGACAATTTTCCAGCCTTAAAAAAGTAAGGAATCCTACCATCTAGGGCAACATGGAGGAATCTTGCTAAATAAAACAAGTCAGACAGAGTAAGACATATATTGTATGATTTCACTTATATGTAGAATCTAAAAAAAGAAAAGAAAAGAAGAGATAAATTCAGAGAAAGAGATCAGACATGAAATTACAAGACAGCAGAGAGTGGTGTGGGGCAACTGGAGGAAGGTGGTCAAAAGGTAAAAGTTTCCAGTTATAAGATAATCAGTACTAAGGAAGTAATGTACTACATGATGACTATCATTAACATTGCTATATGATGTTTCATTTTTTAAATTTTTTATTAACATATAATGTATTATTAGCCCCAGGGGTACAGATCTGTGAATCTCCAGGTTTACACATTTCACAGAACATTGCTATATGATAAGTTAAGAAAACTTAAAAGAATAAACCCTAAGAGTTCTCATAACGTGGATTTATTGTTTCTTTTTTTTTCTTTTCTTCTTTCCCACCTTCTTATTTTATCTATATGAGGTGATGGATGTTGCTAAACCTACTTCAGTAATCATTTCACAATATATGTAAATCAAATCATCATGCTCTATGCCTAAAGCTTATTCAGTGATACATGCCAATTATTTCTCAATAAAACTGGAAAAAAATGCCCAAGTTCAAAACATCAGGTATATGATTTGTTCTGAGGCAAGCTAGGATAAATGGGTATACAGGCAATATTAGTCAAATGTTTTCATTAACAGGCTCATTTGGCCTTTGTTGTTGGTTAAGCTGCTCTCCCTTTTCTCATTGTTTTATGTTTTCCCCTAATTATTTATTTATTGAAAAGCAGACTACACCTACTTCAAGAGCACACAGTTAGGGCTGTTACCCTTCTATATTCTCAGGGTCATTTTCTCAAGTAGTTATTTCCACTAAAGAGAGTTTTTCTTCTGGTATTTACAGTCTATAAAAGAAATATTCTATGTACTTGAGGTAATTATAACACCGTCGAAGAGATAGATACAACAACTATGCAACCCTAGGTTGTAAAACTGACTAGTGTCAGGATGAATTGTCTTTTCAATAAGCAAAACAAAAACAAAGACAAAAACAAAAACCCTACTACCTTCAAATTTAGATTTCCCTTCTTTCACTTTTCTTGTTTCACAATATTTTAGAATCTATATTTGGCTTAAAAATATTTTACAGCAAAGTAGTTACAAAATATCAAGGGCCACTATATTTACAAAAGATTTCATAATTTCTAAATCTTTTTCATGCATTTAATACAGTAGAGTGACAAGCTTATGATAAAAGTAAATATTTTTTGACAGTGGGATAAATATGTCTCGAGGGTATCCATGGTGGATAAATGTCGTATAGGACTTCCATCATGGCTATTAAATGTGAAATGACATTTTCAGCTACAGAACTGAATCAAGGCTTTGTAAGCCTTATAGTTTAAAAGAAAACCAGATACCAACTAGTTCCAGTATTTTTTTCCAAATTATGGAAGATGACTACTATTTTTATATTTATATTTTATTGGAACATAATTTATTAGTTATAGGTATACATCATAGTGATTTGAAAGTTTTGTACATTATTAAATAGTCCCCACAGTGAATCTAGTTCCCATCAATCACCATACAAATTTATTACAATATTATTGATACATTCCCCCATAATTTATTTATTTTATAACTGAAAGTTAATTGCTCTTACTCTCCTTCACCTATTTGCCCATCTCCCAAAATATCCCCCTCTAAAAACCAACAATTTCCTGTATCTAGGAGTTTGTTTCTTTTTGTTTTGTTTGTTCATTTTTTTCATATTTTAGGCTCCACACATAGGTAAAAATCATATGGTTTTGTCATTTTCTGACCTATTTCACTTACCATAATATCCTCTAGGTCCATCCATGTTGTCATAAATGGCAAGATCTCACCCATTTTTTATTGTCTGAGTATTATTACATTGTATGTATGTATGTATGCATGTATATATGCCATCTTCTATGTCCACTCATTTATTAATGCATAATTCATCTCTTGATGGATTGCTTCCATATCTTGGTTATTATAAATAATTATGCAATAAACAAAAGGATAAACATACCTTTTCAAATTGGTGCTTTCGTTTTCTTTGGAAAAATACCCTGAAGTGGAATTCCTAGAACATATGGTGCTAGTTCTATTTTAAATATTTTGTGGAAACTCCATACTATTTTTCATAGTAGTTGCATTAATTCACATTTCCACTAACACTGTATGAGAGTTCCTTTTCTTCATTCTCACCATCATTAATTACTTTTTGTCTTTTTTGTAATAGTCATTCTGACAGAGATAAACTATATTTCATTGCAGTTTTCATTTATGTTTCCCTGATGATTATTGATTTTGTGAGCATTTGTCCATGTGGTCATCGGCATGTCTTCTTTGGAAAAAAAAAATCTATTCAAGTTTTTTGCCAATTTTTCTTTTAAAAAATTGGGTTGTTTGTATTAAGCTGTGTAAATTCTTTATATATGTTGACTACTAACCCCTTATCAGATGTATGATTTGCAAATGTTTTCTCCCATTCAGTAGGTTGCCTTTAGGTTTGCTCATGTTTTGCTTTGTTCTGTTTTTTTTCTGTTTTTAAAAGTTTTTAGTTTGATATGATCCTATTTAACTGTTGTTCCCCTTGTCTGAGGAGACAGAGCCAAAGAAATACTGCTAAGACTGATGTAAAAGAGATTACTGCCTATCTTTATTTTAGGGGATTTCTGGTTGTACATCTTACATTCAAGCCTTTAATCTGTTTTGAACTTATTTTTGTATATGGTGTAAGATCATGGTTCAGTTTCATTCTTTGGTTGTGAACAGCTTTTTCAACACAATTTATTGAAAAGACTGTCTTTTCCACATTGTATATTCTTGCCTCCTTTATCATAGATTAATTCATGGTATATATGCAGGTTTATTTCTGAACTCTCTATTTTATTCCATTTATTCATGTATCTGTGTCATTATAGTGCCAGTACCATACTTTTTTGTTTAATACAGCCTTGCAAGATAGTTTGAAATCATGCAGAGTAATAGGTAGATAGATAGATACATAGATAGATAGATAGATACATAGATAGAAAAGCTTCGCTTTTCTTTCTCAAGATGGATTGAGCTACTGGGGTCTTTTGTGATTCCATACAAATTTTAGGATTCTTTTTTCTAGTTCAATTAAAAAGTGCCATTGGTATTTTTATAGGGATTGCATTCAATCTATAATTGCTTTGGATAATATGAACATTTAAACAATATTAATTCTTCTAATCCATGAGCATGGTATATAGTTCCATTTATTTCCATAATTTTCAATTTCTTTTTTCAATGTCTTAGAATTTCCAAAATACAAATCTTTTGACTTCAATTTATTCCTAGTTGCTTTTTTATTACTAAAATAGAAACTCAATAATTTCTTAAAGTTATAATTCTAATGGTAGGGAGAATTTTATATTAATTTTTTGGTAATATGATTATGATTCTAGTGACTAAAAACTATATTATGATTTCTCATTTTGTTTTTAATTTACCGTTAAACCTCTGAGTAAATTCTTAACCATGCTTTTACTTTTGTATGTCAATTAATTAGAGAAATATGAGCATTTGTTATGCATTATTAATCCATTTTTAATAACACATAACTATATCTTATAATATTTATGTCATAGCCTAAAAACTTGTAATGAAATTTTTTTTTCTGTTGTTTGGGAAAAATTCTGCTAAGTTCAATTTAGTAGTTTTCTATAATTTCTTTAATAGTAAACTTAATAAAAAGATGATGCTGTTCTTGTAAACTGATTTTTATGAAAATATACCAACTTTGATAGTAGCAATTAAAAACAAACATGAAATATATATGTTCTGAAGCTTCATGAATGTGTAGAATTCTCAGGAAAATATATGGATTTATGAATTCAAAACACCTCTCTGTATTTTTTCCTATATTTTAAATTTGATTTTCTCTAAGGCATTATTCTCCTAATGTCTTCTTTGCTACTTTTATTTCCCCCTTGACTATGTTACCCAACTTCAGGGCTTTAAATCTACTAATGTGTGCATGAATTCCATGTTTATAATTACAACTATGACTTACTCTCAAAATGATCATTTTACACTCTGATAGAAGTCTTTATCTAAAGGTCTCAAATTCACATCCAAAATTGAACCTATCATCTTTTCTGAAATTTTTTTCCATGCATGTATTTTTTTTGAAGATTTTATTTATTTATTTGACAGACAGAGATCACAAGTAGTAGGCAGAGAGGCAGACAGATTGAGAGGAAGAAGCAGGCTCCCTGTGGAGCAGAGAGCCCAATGTGGGGCTTGATCCCAGGAACCGAAGGGAGAGGCTTTTAACCCTGTGAGCCACCAGGCACCCCCATATATTTATTTTTAAATGACACTGATATTGTCCTAATCATCGAAGTTTGAAATTTTTGACATAATTCAAAGTTTTTGTTCTCCTATCTGTAATCTGCCTCCCTGATATTATTCAACACTTTCCTTCTTCTTGATTATTATAATTTCTAGTAAATATAACATTAATGGCCAAGCTACTGTTGTGTCATTTCATTGTTTTCCCAGTCTTCAAACTCTTTCAGTGAACTTAATACCCAGATGAAAAAAATTTCCATTCAACAACAGCTTACATAATGGTTTTTCTTCCCAATATATATTTGATGACTTTTACTTTAAATAAACAATGTGAAAATTCCCTGTCTAGAAGTTACATTCTCTCAAACAAATATCTTTCTAGTTTTGTTTCATCAAAATACACTTAAGTCCCTTGTATATGACTCATGTTATGTGTGTACTCTCAAAATAGGATAGGAAGTATTAAAAAAAAAAACAGCAATGTCAGTGGTTCAGTCCTCAAAAGAAGCCAAGAAAGGGAAATAATCACCCAATTCTTATTTATATTGAAGAAAAAAACTTATAGTCAAAAAATTTAATTCTTGAAACAAATTTATATTATTGGTAGAGTCTTAAAAATGTGTTTTGAGAATTCTCTCTTTCTCTCTCTCTCTTTTTTTTTTCTTTCCTGTACAGGAGATGTTAGTACTTCCTCCATAGTATCACTGTTTAAATCTGTATATATAAAAAACACCATTTAGGGGGCTCCTGGGTGGCTCAGTGGGTTAACGCTCTGCCTTCAGCTCAGGTCATGATCTCAGGGTCCTGGGATCAAGCCCCATGTTGGGCTCTCAGTTGGGTGGGGAGACTGCTTCTCCCTTTCCCTGTGCCTGCATCTCCGCCTGCTTGTGATTTCTCTTTCTGTTAAATAAATATATAAAATATTTTAAAAAATAGGAGTTCTGAATGTGATGAAAGGATGCTGCCTTCAGTACACCTTGGAATGTTGCCTAACAGTCAGCGTTCAGCAGATAATTGGATAATTTGAATATCACCTGTGGAAATCCTATAATTTTTAAGGTTTTTAAGTAGCAACAACAGCTCTCAATCACACTTGTGACTGCTTTTAAATAGTCAGATTTCATGGAAATTAAACTGAAGAGAATTTTGGTATTTTCAATTAAAACCACAAATTCAAGCATTGTATTTTTTTTACATAGTCATCATTTTAATTCACTTTTTTTTCCAATTTATTTATTTTCAGAAAAACATTATTCATTATTTTTTCATCACACCCAGTGCTCCATGCAATCCGTGCCTTCTATAATACCCACCACCTGGTACCCCAACCTCCCACCCCCCCCACCACTTCAAACCCCTCAGATTGTTTTTCAGAGTCCATAGTCTCTCATGGTTCACCTCCCCTTCCAATTTACCCAAATTCCCTACTCCTCTCTAACGCCCCTTGTCCTCCATGCTATTTGTTATGCTCCACAAATAAGTGAAACCATATGATAATCGACTCTCTCTGCTTGACTTATTTCACTCAGCATAATCTCTTCCAGTCCCGTCCATGTTGCTACAAAAGTTGGGTATTCATCCTTTCTGATGGAGGCATAATACTCCATAGTGTATATGGACCACATCTTCCTTATCCATTCATCTGTTGAAGGGCATCTTGGTTCTTTCCATAGTTTGGAGACTGTGGCCATTGCTGCTATAAACATTGGGGTACAGATGGCCCTTCTTTTCATGACATCTGTATCTTTGGGGTAAATACCCAGGAGTGCAATTGCAGGGTCATAGGAAAGGTCTATTTTTGATTTCTTGAGGAATCTCCACACTGTTCTCCAAAGAGGCTGCACCAACTTGCATTCCCACCAACAGTGTAAGAGGGTTCCCCTTTCTCCACATCCTCTCCAACACATGTTGTTTCCTGTTTTGTTAATTTTGGCCATTCTAACTGGTGTAAGGTGATGTCTCAATGTGGTTTTAATTTGAATCTCCCTGAGGGCTAATGATGATGAACACTTTTTCATGTGTCTGATAGCCATTTGTATGTCTTGATTGGAGAAGTGTCTGTTCATATCTTCTGCCCATTTTTTGATGTGTTTTCCTGTTTCGTGTGTGTTGAGTTTGAGGAGTTCATTATAGATCCTGGATATCAACCTTTTGTCTGTACTGTCATTTGCAAACCCCCATTCCGTTGGTTGCCTCTTTGTTTTGTTGACTGTTTCCTTTGCTGTGCAGAAGCTTTTGATTTTGATGAAGTCCCAGAAGTTTATTTTCGCTTTTGTTTCCTTTGCCTTTGGAGACATATCTTGAAAGAAGTTGCTGTGGCTGATATCAAAGAGATTACTGCCAAAAAAAAAAAAAAAAAGATTACTGCCTATGTTCTCCTCTAGGATTCTGATGGATTCCTGTCTCACATTGAGGTCTTTTATCCATTTTGAGTTTATCTTTGTGTACGGTGTAAGAGAATAGTCTAGTTTCATTATTCTACATATAGCTGTCCAGTTTTCCCAGCACCATTTATTGAAGAGACTGTCTTTTTTCCACTGTATATTTTTTCCTGTTTTGTCAAAAATTAATTGACCATAGAGTTGAGGGTCCATATCTGGGCTCTCTACTCTGTTCCACTGGTCTATGTGTCTGTTTTTATGCCAGTACCATGCTGTCTTGTTGATCACAGCTTTGTAATAAA
Source organism: Neogale vison (assembly GCF_020171115.1). Classification (NCBI taxonomy): domain Eukaryota; kingdom Metazoa; phylum Chordata; class Mammalia; order Carnivora; family Mustelidae; genus Neogale; species Neogale vison. The sequence goes on along the minus strand of NC_058101.1, from coordinate 79,116,944 downwards.
GCTTGAAATCAGGTAAGGTGATGCCGCCAGCTTTATTTTTGTTTTTCAACATTTCCTTAGCGATTCGGGGTCTCTTCTGATTCCATACAAATTTTAGGATTATTTGCTCCAGCTCTTTGAAGAATGCCGGTGGAATTTTGATCGGAATGGCATTAAAAGTATAGATTGCTCTAGGCAGTATAGACATTTTAACAATGTTTATTCTTCCGATCCAAGAGCATGGAATGGTCTTCCATCTATTTTAATTCACTTTTTAATATCATATAAAGACTTATGATTAAATCTTGAAAAAACAGTGTATTATAATAAGAAGTACAGCACAGCCATTGAGACTTTCAAGTTTCTTGGATTAGATACATTTCCTTTAATAATTTATCATCAATTTAACATCTCAAATTGTGCCTAATATCTGCATGTTTAGTATATTTTTTTATTTTCTACATCTTACTTTCCTAGCTCTCCATTTTCATTCTAATTACTGGGATAAAATGCTGCTTCCATATGTAAAACACCATAGTCAGTGAGGCAAGGTTTGCCTTATGGTAAAACTCCATGGAAGGCAAACCATTTTCTTCTTCCATGAGAGCTATGCTGCCACATAGATTTTTTTTAATTGTTGCAACTTTTTGCTCTAACTAGATTATGTTTAGATAATTCTCTCCAATTTGATGTGACAGTTTTCTAAATTGTTTTTCCATTCAAACCTTAAGCTCTGCCAACAAATATGCAGTGCCAGGAATAAGTGACAACAACGCATAGAGCCAAATACTACTGGTTTCAATAAAGCAGTACTTGCAAATACATAGTAAGCAATTACCAAATATTTTGGTACTGCCATTCTGTGATCTCAATCCACAATTTTCCTTAAATAGTACATATATCCAATTTACATAAAACAATTTCTTCCAAGGTGTCCTTGAGGAAATGTGTTCCAAATGGCATTTAATTACAGGTGCCAAGAATGAATCCATACTGTGCTCTATGTGCAGACATTAGATCATCTGCTAACGAGCTGTCAAATTTTTTACTACATAAATATTATAGCAAATAGTAACTTATTTGGAAAAAAATACAAAAGGAAAACTAGTCTGGGGCATCCGGGTGTCTCAAATGGTTAAGTATCTGCCTTTGGCCCAGTTCATGATCTCAGGGTTCTGGTAGTAGGACCCATGTTGGGCTCCCCACTTAGCAGGGAGCCTGCTTCTCTTCTCCCTCTACACCTCTCCTCACTCTCATTCTCTCTCTCTCTCTTACACATGCCCTCTCTCTCTCAAATAAATAAACAAAATCTCAAAAAAAAAAAAAAAGGAATAACTTGTTTAATACAAGGTTAAGGTGAACTATATGTGTCATAACAGGAACTAAGGGAGAGTTTTCTTTAGAATTCACTTTATCATATACTTGTGTTGTTTCTAGCTAAGGAAAAGGAAAACTTATTTTTTCTATGTATTTGGTTTTAAATTTATGACTATAATCATAAAACTTTATTCAAAAATGTTTGTCTGGAAGGCAAAAAACTGTGCAAGACAATATATATATATATACCTATGTATGTGAGTGTGTGTGTTTATGCATACATACATGCACATAAATTTATAACCATAAGAGGGATAGATGGTAGATTTATATTTTTTTATATGTGATGTTAGACATACTTACTTATATACATACATGCATACATGTTAGTGTATGTGTTTGTATATGTGTTGTCTTAGTATTTGGATATTTTGAGATTTTCTCTCTTTTTTTTTTAAGATTTTATTTATTTATTTGGCAGACAGAGATCACAAGTAGGCAGAGAGGCAGGCAGAGAGAGAGTAAGGGATGCAAGCTCCCCGCTGAGCAGAGAACTAGATGCGGGGCTCAATTCCAGGACCCTGAGATCATGGCCTGAGATCATGACCTGAGCCAAAGGCAGAAGCTTTAACCCACTGAGCCACCCAGGTGCTGTTGATTTTCTCTTTTTTTTAAGATTTTACTTATTTGTTTGACAGAGAAAGAGAGAGAGATCACAAGCAGGCAGAGCGGCATAGGCAGAGGGAGAAGCAGGCTTTCAGCTAAGCAGGAGCCCCATGATATCCCGGGAGCCTGGGATCATGACCTAAGCCAAAGACAGACATTTAAGGGCTGAGTCACCCAGGTGCCCTGATATTCTGAAATTTTCATACAAGTGATTATTAAACATATAGGTCCTTAATCTATATTCCAATAAGAGAATAAAGCAAACAATCCAGTTTGGTATTTCAAATTTTATTGCACAAAGGGGAAGAGAATACCTCTCTTACTTCAAACACAAGATAATATCTTTAAAGTTATCAGATTAAAAAACAATGAACTGTGAAACCCTTCGGTGTTTCGCCCAGTATCTAGCTGATTTTCCCTATTTATCAAGACCACTGTGATTAAATTAGAGTAAAACACAGTATATTTGAGGTTGAAGATTGAGCATCTTATTCTTTGATATTACTAATCTTTAGTCTTAAGATCAGGCTCTCTGCTCTCTCTGTAACTGAACCAAATTTAAGGAAGAGTAAAAAAGAATAGTTTAAAATTTATAGAACAAATATTCAAGGAGCTTTTAGAAATTGGAAGCATGGTTTATAGGTATATGAAATTAATTTTCAATGTTTCTTGTCTCCTTGTAAGACAGATTGAATTTAAATACTGCAACTATAAACCTAAAGAAACACAATTAAGCAATCATAAAAACATATTTGCAAGTGCTATGTAAAATTAAGCAGCTCTTTAGATTGCTAGTTGATGGGATTATTTCCCTTTTCTGGGAAACATGAAAAAATATTAATCCAAATACCTTGAATTTGGGGGGAGTTCAAATTCAAAACAGAGTTCACTATGTTTTCTGATAGTACTTCTAGCTTTGTGCCTCTATAAAAGATTGTACAATTTGCTTCTGCTATATTTTAGTATGCAAATTTTGATTATGAAAGACAAAAATGCAAACCACTTTTAAATGTTATTAATTGTCACAGACTTTAATTTAGAAAATGTTTAATTTGTAAGGGTTAATAAAACCATGTGAGGAGAATAATTATTATTCAATAATTTGTGACTCACTCATATAGAAAACATAATAGAACTTGAAAATATCACCTATGAAAATATTACCTAGCATTCCTAAATATTTAGTTGTTCTATATAGAATCATTTAGCATTTTAATTGAAAATGTATATTCAAGAGACCGTATCTACTCTATTATAGTAAATAATTTAAAAACAAGCAGGATTTTTTTTTTTAACAGAAATGTTTCACCTTTAGGTGAGTATGTTTTATTTCATTTTTGTTTTATTCGTTGGTTGTTTGTCTCTGAGATGGTAGGATAGTGTTACTGACAGGCTATCGATAGAATAGATATGAGCACCACACTTAACATTAAAAAATGCTTTTAGGGCGCCTGGGTGGCTCAGTGGGTTAAGTCGCTGCCTTCGGCTCAGGTCATGATCTCAGGGTCCTGGGATCGAGTCCCGCATCGGGCTCTCTGCTCGGCAGGGAGCCTGCTTCCCTTCTTTTCTCTCTGCCTGCCTCTCTGCCTACTTGTGATCTCTCTCTGTCAAATAAATAAATAAAATCTTAAAAAAAATGCTTTTAATTAATTAGAAAATATGCTTCTTAATAAATTGCTCAATTAACTAAGAAATATATTAAAATTACTACATATCTTATTTTTTTAATTTTATTTATTTGTTTGAGAGAGAGAAACATAGAGAGAGCACAAGCAGGGGGAGAGGCAGAGGGAAAGGGAGAAGCAGACTTCCCACTGAACTGGAAGCCCAACATGGGGCTCGATCCCAGGACCCTGGGGCCTGAGTTGAAAGCAGATGCTTAACCATCTGAGTTATTGCAAAAATTGTTATTATCTGAGTTATTATCAGTTATTATCTGAGTTATTGCAAAAATTATGTATTATTATATGCTTTAGTGTTTGACATACACTGTAATATTACCAAAATCTTCTAAATATCTGTATCTTCATGAAGAAAATATATCTTTCTCCCTCTTAATCTAAGAATAAAATGAAGTTTTGTATATCAACTTTTTAACATGGTTGAAAATATGACTAGGAAAATAATCTGGGAATTTCATAGAGATACATCTTTTAGGAAGGAAAAAACAGCAGAACATTACAATAATTTGGTATGAGATGCAGTGTCTCAGATAACAAGATTGTAAATGTACAATCATAATCTTTTCCAACAACCTAAGAGAAAGTACTATAGCAAAAATACCACACGGTTTATTCAAGGAAGTATATATATTTTTTTAAGCAACTTGAATCTCAATATCTTTGACAATGTACCTGTGTCCATGCAACAAAATGTGAAGAATATAATAAATAACAGCAAATTTCTTCTGACCTCCAGAGGTTTAGTCAAATGGAGTACATTGAAAGGGCTGACATGAAACAATCGTCATCTGTTATTATTGTTTTTAAGCCAATCTGCTTGTGGACAGTCTGCATTTACTGACAAAAATTAGGTTAAAACAGGCAAAATTGGGGTGACTGGGTGGCTCAGTGCGTTAAGCCTCAACCTTCAGCTCAGGTCATGATCTCAAGGTCCTGAGATGGAGCCCCACATGGGGCTCTCTGCTCAGCAGGGAGCCTGCTTTCCTTTCTCTCTCTGTGCCTGCCTCTCTGCCTACTTGTAATCGCTGTCTGTCAAATAAATAAATAAATAAATCTAAAAAAAATAAAACAGGGAAAATTAGCTGAATTAGTGAGAAATTAAAACTGCTATAATTGGCAATTCAATTTGAGGATTTGAAGTACTCAATATTTGAAATTTTGTGAAATGTAAAAATTATTTTAAAATATCACCTTAAAGCAAAACAAATACATATTATATTAGAAAATTATAAAATGAAGAAAAACTATCCAAAAATCCAACCTCTCATGCATACTGATTATTCTTATTTTATATAATTATATACTTAAAATGCTTCTGTATATTTCTTATGTACATATCTAAATCCTCGACTATTTTTTTACTAAAATGAATTTATAGTGTATAAGTTATTTAGTAACATTATTCAATGATTATATCACATAAATGCATTACAGAACAATGTATTTAAGAGTTACTTGTCGGTTAAGTGATCAACTTGGCTTCGGCTTCGGTCCTGATCTCAGGGTCCTGAGTTAAGAGCTCCATTGAGGCTCTGTGCAAGGACATAGAGCCTGTTTAAGATTTCCTCTCTCTCCTTCTGTCCCTCCCCCTCCCTCCTCTGCACAGATGTGTGTGCTCTCTCTCTCTCCAAAAAATAAAAATAAATAAAATAAAACAACAAAAAAAGAATTACTTGTGCCATTATAAACATACTTGTGTGTATACCATACACACTTGTGCGTATACCATATGAATTTAATACAAATGTGAATTTAAAAACTCAGTATTGACGGTGACTAGGTTGGTTTTACAGTTATTTTCAGCTGTCTAATTCTTAGATTTAATTTTAGAAATCACTAGTGATTTTTTTATAAACATTTTTATAAGGAAACTTTACTACCAGTTAGATGGAAATGTTATTCTAAACTATTAAATATTATATAAGAATAATTTTAAAATAAACCATCAACCAAGAATAAATAGATCTCAAGAAAATAAAACCATGTAGATATTTATGAATTAAAAACACATTTTTTGCAGGTTCTATAAATAGACATAAATTTATACAAAACATGACTATCTGGTTATACTTGATACATGATTATTGTTTTACATTTTTTACAGATTATTTCCAAACTTGGATGTGTATTATAGCTACATTTGAAGCTTCAGGAACGCCTGAAGCTACTTTCAGGCAAAGATTCTAGTTTAATTGGTCAGAGGCATAACATGGATACTTGGGTTTTAGAAATGTTTCCTGCTATAATTTTTTTTTTTTTTAAAGATTTTATTTATTTATTTGACAGAGAGAGATTACAAGCAGGCAGAGAGGCAGGCAGAGAGAGAGAGGAGGAAGCAGGCTCCCTGCCGAGCAGAGAGCCCGATGCGGGACTCGATCCCAGGACCCTGAGATCATGACCTGAGCCGAAGGCAGCGGCTTAACCCACTGAGCCATCCTGCTATAATTTTTAATGTAAAGCCAGAGTTAAGAGCCACAGACTTGCATCTTCAGGAGCATGGAGAAATCTAATTTTGCTGTCTCACATTGATGCAAAGAAATGCTCTTTATGTGTCCAGACATTGGAGTAAAGGTACAATTTCCCTCTAAAACATTCTGTGTTTCCACTAGCATTTTTCAATTGGGTAGACATTTAAAATCTTATTTATATACTTCAAGAGGAATATTTATATTTTCCTTTTCAGAACTGTCATGTGTATTGGCATACAAGTGCCTAACTTCCAATTTAGCCTAAAGCAATTCTGGCTTTAAATAGTTCCTTGAATGATATCTCATCAAAGATGCAAAAGTTCAATGGGATAAATGAAGGTACTTTTAGGTTAGAAGAAGCACCTGGAAATGGAAATTTCTCCATTAAATAACAAGTAGATCTAATGGAATCTCTTGGACCAAGGATTATTGTAGATTTTGCATTTTAAATTTAGAGTATTGTATAGCTAGCTAGAATATAGAAAAATCTATAACCCACACATATGTGTAAATATACTCACTCAAATAAATGCATATGTTTCATATGTTTCAAAAACACATTAACAGGAAATACATGTTCATTTTTCTAGGCAAATGTAGTTCTGGAAGCTTTTTATTTATATTAGCAAGGTAAACTTTTTCCCATAATTCTTTAACATAAAGCTAATACTTCTTTGCACAGATTTTTTTTTCAATTCTAAATAATTTTCTTACAATAATAATACTGAAGAGGATTGCATTTTAAAACTATTGCACCATATGTATAACTAATTCTGAAAACAAGTAATTTTATTTAGATTTTTAATTTTTTTGAAACAAGTAATTTTAAATTGCTAGTGTTCAGAAAATGAAACTGATAATCAATTGCTACAAGATTGCTGTTTTAATAGTATTTTACATTAATAAAAAAACGTATTTTTTGTGACTAAAAGTCCAAAGAATTTTATTCTCTAAACTATACACTGCAAGAAGATCTTAGATATCATAAATATTATTAATAATTTGTTCTGTTGTTTGTTGGCATATGTTTGGCAAAGAATAGTAGTCAAAGACTTTGAAGTGAGAATGTATGATTTCAGAGATCTTTCACAGGTGCTGAAGCTGTATGGGCCTCAGATGTTCTTAAAGATCTGAGACAACAGAATATCTCTCCAAACCATTAAAGTTTGAAGAGCAACTGAACAGATGTTCATTCTTTCATTTAATATTTCAGACAGCTGCATAACGGCACTGTGTTGTTTTTTCAGTTTTTTTTTTTTAACATTTAAAAACTAAACTTGGTTTAAGGTCACTTCTGATGACAGTTTGAACTGATCTGACAGCTGTTTAAATGTTTTTGACATCTGTGTGGGAAGATAGAATTCCTATCTTTCTTCTGCCTGAATTGATGCTACATATTTTTTAAAATAATTTTTGTTCTTTAACAAAGTCAGCAGAATAGAATAATTTACTGAAAGGTGGTAGATTTGGGGGTATGCATACCTGTGTATAGTTTTTGCCTTTGTAATTTATCACTCCTAAACAAGGGACATATAACTCTCCCAGAACTTGTATAGTATAAATTTCTCATATGTAATTAAAATTAAAAGGGTTTATTTCATTCATACTTTATGAGCTATAAAACACTATTGCTTATAAAAAAGAATTCCCAACTGTTTAGTGTCAATTCCCCCAAGAGGTATAGCAGATGGAGAGCACAGGTATATTAAATGTAATCTGTGCAATAACCTTAAATATACATGCAATTTTAGAGATTAGTCTGAATATTTGCATGAAAGACCTATGGAATGCCCAGATCTCATCTGGCTGGAATCTGCTTTTCCTCATGGCTTTGAGTTTTGTACAGGAAACTGCAAGGCCTCTGGGGATGTTTTCAAGTCCTTTGCATACCTGAGGTCTGAAATTGTCCATGGGGACATATTTTATAGCAGATGACAGACCAGAAAGAAAAAAATCTGAGCGTTTGAGGCTTAAACCAGATCACAGGGAGTATCAGCACTATATTTTACCTCAGAGTAAGCAGAAATAAACCATGGAAAAGCAACATGTGACAAAACTGGGTGTAGCAAATATATGCTTCTAGATTTTTCTTTGGAGAACTTGAAACTGTTTTGCTAAAGGTCTGCGCCATAGCTGTACCTATAGAGCTAGAACGGACGACCTTAAACAGGCCAGGATTCCTGGTGGTGAGGGTGAAAGTAAATCACCTGGCCCATAAGGGGCCAAGAACCTATAGATAAATCTTAAGAGACACTGAGCACCCTTAGAAGCTACCATTGGGAGCCATATATCTGGAAGGCATGAACTTACATCTCATTAAAATAGTTGTTGGTGTCTATTATTATGCACATAACAATACATTATGCTACTTAGCAGGCACACATAATGTAAGAAAACCAATGTTTAATTTTAGTGCTAGCCAACACGATTTATGTCAAATTGTCTCAATTTTAGATATAGAATATCTAAATCTTCAAAATTTTAATGAACTTATCCAAGCTCTTGTGGCCAAAAAGAAGCAAACGGGTTATTAAATTTCATATTTAATTCCAAAGATTTCTTTCTTTCTACCAAAGCTATCATTTTACTTTCCTCAATAACAATACCTCACTGTTCAGCAGTCATTCAACAATATTAAGTTATATTTGAAGATCATGATATTTTATTCATTGACTGGAACTTATTTGCCAAGTAAATAAAAGCATCAAACCTTATATGTACTTAGAATACCAAAGAACCACAAAAATGATTTAGTTGAAATCACCTATTTTCTGGATTTAAAAAAAAAAAAAACTGAGGCCAAAGTCATCTATATAATTAGCTGCAATTGGAGGAAAAAAACACTAGTTTTTAGGGCTAGAGTCCTTCCTCAAAATGACAAATTGGCAGATGTTAGAGAGTGTAGTAAAAATCCAAGATAAGCCACTCAGACTGAGAATGTAAAATGCTTTGTTGAAGTTCTCAATATTTAACAGGTTGTGTGATTTTTAGCAGCCTCTTCTTCATGGTCTGGCCACAGTGGTGACTCTATTAAATCGTTTAGTTCCTGTTTATTTTCTCTTAAGATTTTATTTATTTGTTTGACAGAGGGGGGGGGGACACAAGCAGAGAGAATGGGAGAGAGAGAAGCAGGCTTCCTGCTGAGCAGGGAGCCTGATGAGGGTCCTGGGATTATGACCTGAGCTGAAGGCAGCCACTTAGCAACTGAACTACCCAGGCACACACATTTCTTTCCTATTTAAACAGAATTTCTTAAAGCAAGTCTTTCCATTGCTGTTTTGTTATTAAGCAAAATACACCATGATAGGAAAACTAAACTTTTGTAAATGTTTATTATATTTACATCCAACAATCATTTATTTAGCACCTGAAATCTGCCAGGCCCCATGCTTAGAGTCAGAAAAGAGAAAAAGGAAAGAAAACAATAAGGGGGGAAAAATGACAGTTTCTCTGAAATGTGGTGTGAGAGTTTTTGTTTTTGTTTTTAAATTTAAAAATACTAATGAATCACCAGGGATTTGCATTTCTTCTAGGTATTTATTTCAAAGAAATGAACTTATGTTCATGCACAAACCTAAACACAAATGTTTTAGAGTGACATTATTGATAATTGCCAAAACCTGGAAACAACTTAAATATGCATTAATGCATAAATGATCAGCAAACTGTGTTACATCACTCAGTGGATTATTATATAGCCAAGACATAAACAATTTTTTTTATATTAAACATTTTTTTATTTCTTTTCAGCGTAACAGTATTCATTGTTTTTGCACCACACCCAGTGTGACATAAACAATTCTTGATAGCATTATGCTAAGTCAAAGAATCCACACTCAAAAGGTGACATACTCTATAATTCTATATAATTGACATTCTAGAAAAGAGAAAAGTGTGGGGACAGAATGAGAGAATTCTTTGGGGTGTTGGAATTGTTCTGTTCTTTTTGCCTGTAGTTGTGGTTACTAGACTCTATGCATGTATAAAAATACAAACAACTGCATATTAAAAAGTCATTTTATACTATATAAATTAAAATTATAACATTGATATTTTCTAATACATGGGAATGCAATTAAAATAATATCAATGGAAAATATTTCAATAATTAGACTTATCTTTTTTGTTAAATATCTTTCATAAAACACATTTTAATATAGTTAATACACGAATTATTCTGCTAGAGGAGGCAGTCAACCTGGACAAATGCTTTTCCTTCTAAAAGGTATTTGATAACTAAGAATTCATCTCTTGACTTACTGCATTCTGAAATTCTTTCTGTCAAGTTAAATGATTCTTCAGAGAATGAAATTATTTGCTACCAATATTGTAGAAAATATTTTGAAAACTCATAGTAATGGGCAAGACAGCAGATAATAGAAGTCTTCTTCATTTAATGGCGGCCAAATCAATATAAAGTTGAGGTCACCACAGTCAGTAATAAGAGCTGATTCAGAAAGACAGCTACTTACCACCACAGGTAGAATTCAGACAGCTGTGTTATGCTCTACAGATGGCTAAACCATTTATAGCAGTAATATTCACACCTTTAAATGAGAAAAGTGAACTCCACAACCTGAGATTTGGAACATTATATGGGGGAAATTGCTGCAATGCAACTCTTATTTTAAAAATAAAAGGAAAAGTAGGAAAAGCAATAGTATACATTTTAAATACATCTTTTCAATTTACCTAAAACCATTATAGGTAAGAAGAACAAATTAATGCTCAAGCTAGTATCTCTATTCTATATTCATAAAAAGCTGCTTTAAATTAATTTACTACATTGAACTGAACGTTCTTAAGACATAAATGAACAGTGTATCTTTTATATTTTATACATTCAAGTAGAGTGAATTTAAATAATGTTAACATTTTTTAGTAATGTAAATTATTTGATTAAAAAATAAAACAGCTTGTCTTTCCCCAGCTTACCAGTCTTTGGATCTTTGGTTACTTTTAGGGAATTAGTATTATTTCACCAGCTTCTCCATTTCAGTAATATCCTTATTTTACAAATTGTGAAGGAATGCTTTTCAAGCATTATTTTTCTCCATCCGCATCAAATTTCCACTACATATGTAATAACTAAATTTTTATTTTATAAAATCCAAAATGTGTGGGAGAATGCTAAGGCGTTTTATGTACCTAAGTGATTGCATAAATATATTTGGTAAAGTGTTTGCACATGAACAAATTTTGTTAACCTTAAAGAAAGTTCTCAGAATTGGATATTTGTTGGAGATAATGACCTCATAGCATTGTTTGTAGTTTATTTATGAAGTAATTGAGTAAATCACCTGTTAAATAATTCTCCAAAATACTCTTTTATAGAAATATAGGTACCGTATTTGGAAATTGACCCAATTAGAGTAATATAACTTACTCTACGATGTTTCCATGTTAAATTTAAATTTCAAATACCATTTTTGAAAAGCACAAATCATTGTTGTCCATAAAAGTCTAATGATTTCTACTTAAAAGCATTTTTTACTTCAGTGGGGGAGTTTATGTTGTATTATCCTAAGAAAACAAAAGTCACCTCATACAGTTTCAAGAGTAGGCTAGATTAGAGGAGGTTATCCCCCCTCTTTTTTTAAAAGATTTTATTTATTTATTTATTTGACAGAGAGAGAAACCACAAGTAGGCAGAGAGGCAGGCAGATGGAGAGAGGAGGAAGCAAGCTCCCTGCTGAACAGAGAGCCCAATGTGGAGCTCTATCCCAGGACCCTGAGATCATGATCTGAGCTGAAGGCAGAGGCTTTAACCCACTGAGCTACCTAGGCACCCCTCTCCCCCTTTCTTTTTTTGAGGAAACATGAGCACGACTAGCAATTCAGTGATATTGGGAAGAAAAAAAATGATATATGAGATACGGAGGAGATAGAATAAACAGAACTATTGATTAAGGAGCTATTCAGGATGATTAAGAAGGGTTAAGTCCGGTGGGGAAAGAATGAAATAACATTTGGAGGGGAAGAAAAATTTACTTTAATGGAGTATGCATTTGCTCTATTTGCTATATTATTTCCAAAGAAATATTAATATGCATTGTCTATCATTTTGTGTTGTGAGTCCAAATGCATTCTTACTGAAATCAGAGAGGTTAAAATAGTAGTTCTTAAACTCCTCAATAACATTTATCAAAATTTTTGTTTCTGCCTATAGATTATAGATTTTTGTTTCTGCCTATTTGGTTATCACCAAAATATCACTAGAAATGACATCCTACTCTTCACTAGAGCATTAAGACAATTATCTTAAACAAGAAAGTTAACAAAATTTCTTAACCACTATGACACTTACAAGGTAAATAACTGATACCGATGTTTTTTTCAATATGCTAACCAAAGTTTCAAAAATAAAACAAAATGCATTCTTAAATTTAAGGATTCCATAAGATTTCACCTTTCTTTACAGGTCTCTGTCTACTGTATATTTTATATCAATTTATAAATATATTCAGAATAAAAACCTGACTGTTATAGTGAGACCATTTTATTAGCACTAAGATGATTTAGACACAAAAATGTGTATATACACCAGTATCCCAGAACATTTACTTCTAATTTATCTCAAACCCTATCCACCTATAGAATACCTTTCACTAATCAAAATGAAGTTCAGCCCATTATTCAAAATTAAATGTAAATATTTTTTATTTCTCTTACAGCATACTGTAACTATCATGTTTGTTGTCTTTAGTGCACTAATCATGACATATTCCACCTTATTTTCAACATGTGCTAGTAATTGCTTATACATTAATATAAAAACAGCCACAGACTGCAAGAAAATTTGTGGAAGAAATATCTGATAAAGACTGTTATTCAGGGATGCCTGGGTAGCTCAGTTGGTTAAGCAGTTGCCTTCGGCTCAGGTCATGATTCCAGGGTCCTGGGATCGAGTCCCACATCGGGCTCCTTGCTTGGCAGGGAGCCTGCTTCTCCCTCTGCCTCTGCCTGCCTCTTTGTCTGCCTGAGCTCGCTCGCTCTCTCTCCCTCTGTCTCTGACAAATAAATAAATAAAATTTAAAAAAAAAAAGACTGTTATTCAAAACATAAGAAGAACTCTTAAACTCAACAATAATAAATCAAACAACCTGATTTAAAAATGGGCCAAAGATATTAAAAGACACCTCACCAAAGAAGACATGCAGATGGTAAATAAGCATATGAAAAGATGCTCCACATCATATATCATTAGGGAAAAGCAAATTATAACAATAATGAGATATCATTACAGTTGTGCCTCTTAGTACTTTCCCACAAGATTTGAAAACTTATTTCCACACAAAAACCTGTGCAGGGAGAAACATACTACTCTGATGGGGAATATTAATAATGGCAAGGCTGTGCATGTGTAGGTGCAGCAGGCAGATAGGAAATCTCTGTACCTTCCCCTCAATTTTGCTGCAAAATGAAAACTGTTCTAAAAATTAAAGTCTATTAAATAAAAAAGAGCCTTTCTATGTACAGAAGAGTAGAATAAATTGAACAGCAGAACATCAAAAAATAGTAGATTGTACACCTAAAACTAATATAATACTTTATAAGTTAATCATGCTTGAATTAAAAAAAAAGTATAGATCATAAACTGATAAGGTATTCTCTTTAAGACACCCAAAATATGTTATTTATAAATGAATAGAGGTTGGGGTAGAATATTATCCTCATATATATAGATACTCATCTTCATCTTTAAAGCAGTATTGTTGAATATAATCCCCTTCTATAATTTATCATACTCTTTTTATAAAATATGTACTTTAATTTTAATATAATTTAACCATACATTAATTTTCCATTTATACATTAAACTGTTGTGATCAGTGTCCTCTTACACACATATTTTTCAGTCTTCTGGGATTTTCCCTTAGAAAAGTTTCCTATAAATAGATGAAGCATATTGTCTGGATGTTCAAGACTGTCTGCAATTTAAAAATGTATATTAATTTTGATTATTAATTTCTTTATTACTAATGGTTTTTCCAGAAAGTTTGCCCCAATTTATATTTATATTGTAAATAAGTCATTTTTAATTTCACTCTTACCTTGTCAACAAATGATATAATTTGAGTAAATTTTTGTTTAATTAAAGTTGATTAAATTAGGAATAGAATTAATTTGCTATCTTAATGTGTATCTTAATTAGCAGTAAGTTTAACATTATTTGTACATGTTCATTAAAAATTTAAAAACTTTTGAATCACCTTTATTGTTTGTTGCAATCTTTTTTCTTTGGTATATAAGTGATTAGAAATAATAAGAATTTTTAAAATATTTATATAATTAACTTCTTTTATTTACAATGCATTCCAGGTGTTTTCAGATAGATTGCTCTTTACTTTTTATGTTACCTTATGATAATTTAATGATACAGAAATTTTAAAATTTTGTAATTCTATTTTAAAAAACTCTCTAACTTTTCCAATCTTTGATGTTGTACCTAGAAAGCCACTTCTTATTCTAACTTTATAAAAATATTTCTATACTTTTTTCTCACATTTTAAGGTTTTATTTTTAATACTTAATCCATTTTGAAATCATTGTGGTATAAGAATATCATAAACATTTATTTTTTTCAAGTAAGAAAATAAATATTCCAAATCACTAAATGAACATGCTAAATAGGCTCCCTGTTTCCATTCACTTTCTTCCAGATTGCTCTGAAAGGATGTGAGAATGAGCTTCAAAAATCATAAATCAAACCATGTCTGAAACCTCTTCAAAATTTTCATCACATTGAGAATCAAATCCAAGCTCCATATCAGGGTCCCGCATGATATGACCATTGTCTAAATTCCCTACTTCATTTATTTTTTGACATTTTTGGGAATGATTAATATTATGTTCATCACTATCTGAATAATAAGAATAGAACAGTGAAGAAAACTGACACATATCCTGTGTCACACTGCTTACATTTCAGTGGTATGGACATATTTAAATGAATGAATGAATGAATGAATGAACAAATGAATGAATGAATAAGGTACTAAGTAAAATTGTATGTGTTATAAGTTCAGGTGGTGAGCTAACCATAAAGCTGTAACCAGAACGGGGGAAATATCTGGAGCAAAGTTGTATATTTAGACAGGAGAAAACAGGTGGAGGGAACACTGAAAGTCACAGCCAATGCAAAGTGCCTGTTGTATTTGAGGACTTCCAAGATGGTAGCTGGAGAGTGACAAGGAGAGTAAGAGAGGAGTTAAGAGCATTGATCCAGGACAGATCATGAAGGGTCTCCTTACACCAAGGTATAAGATTTGGATTTTTCTTCCAAGAGCATTGGGAAGCCAATGTAGTGTTCTAAACAAGAGATGGCATGTTATGAACATCATTTTTTGAGGATCCTTCTGGCTATAATGTGTAAAATTTAGTGTGGAAAGGCAATAGTGGTTAAGAAATTATTGTATGATGACAGTGGTTTAGAAGAGTGATAGATACTGGGTGAGGTGGTGAGAATACTTTGAGACATGTAGAAGCTAAATAAAATAGGATTTGATACTAGATTTGACTTAAGATGTGAGGGAAAGGAGTCACCACCAACTTCAAACAATTTTCTTCAGCAACTGAGTATCACAAACAGGTAACAGGATACAAAAGCTGGTGGAGGTTGTGGATGGAAAACCAAGATTTATTTTGGTCATACTGAGATTAAGATGATATATTAGACCTCAAGTGAATATACCTTGTAGGCAGGTGGGTAGGAATCTAGTCTGGAAGAGAGTCTGGGTCTGGATATGTAAAACTGAGTATTATTAGCACATGGTTGTTAAAGACTCAAAATCAAATCATGCCAGTCAAAGCCTGTGTATACACGAAAGAAGATTTAGAAATTAGATCCTGGAGCACTCCAGAATTCAGGATACATAAGTAGAAAGATTAATGAGCAAAAGATAGTCGTCACTGAAGTGAGAGAAATATCGGGAAGTTTGGTATCTGAACTCAAATATAACAAGTGAAATAAGAAAGATTAAAAAAAATTACATAAACTAAGGAAGAAAAACAATGAAGATTGACCATGCTACTTAGTCATTTGTGACTTTGTACAAAGCAGTAGAATGAATAGTACCAAAGTATAGTATAGAAGAGTACCAAAGAACAGTACCAAAGGCTAATTAGACATATCAAAAGAGAATGGGCAGTGATACACAAATTTTGTAGCATCATTGCTATAAAGGAGAGAAGAGGGTGAATTACAGTTGTCAAGAGAAGTAGAGTTAAGAATGACCTTTGTTTATTTTAAAATGAAAGATATTACAGAATATTTGTATGCCAAAGGGAATGAACACTTTTTTTTTTTTAATAAAATAGGAACAGTGCTCTTAGAATTTGGTTAGAGGCATTTTTCCTGATATTTATTTATTTACTTGTTTATTTATATTTATTTATTTCAATTCCTGTAATGATAAGGAACGGATGTGGATTTTCCCAGTGCTTTATTTATTGAGTTAATTGTAAATCTTTCATTTCTGTTTCCCTTTTATGTATTTATACAAAATGCAAACACAATATCGTTCCTATTGTAAATTATATCTGAATTAAAATTGGTCATGACGAATTTTCTTTTAAGATCTTCTGGACTTATAGCAAGAGGATTGCCAGTTTGCAGTTGGTAGTTTTGCATCTATGTTTTTGAATGAAATAGTCCTTTAGTTTTCATTGACAGGTGCTATATAGATCAATTTAATCGATAGAGTCATGCTACCTTTGTTAACATAGATCAAGAAATTTCTATGAGACTGCTCAGGAAAGTTTTTTGTTTGTTTGTTTTTGGGGGTTTGGGGGGCTGTCTTTTGGGTTTTTTGTTTATTTTTGTTTGTTTTAAGACAGAGAGAGAGAAAAAGAGAGCAAGAGGAAAGAGGGAGAGGAAGAGAATTTTAAGCAGAATCCATGCCCTGTGCAGAGCTCAACATGGGGCTCAATCTCATGACCTTGAGATCATGACCTGAGCAGAAATCAAGAGTCAGAAGCCTAACCTACTGAGACATCCAGGCACCCCTGTTCAGGAAAGTTTTACTTAAAAGTGAATCAACAGTGTGCTGGCCATCTCAGTCAGTTGAGTGTCCAACTCTTGATTACTGCTCAGGTCATGACCTCAGGCTCCTGAGATTGAGCCCTGCGTGGTTCTTCCCACTCAGCACAGAATCCACTTCTCTCTCCCCGTCTCTCTCCCCTTCCTCTCACGTGTGCTCTCTATTTTTAGAATAAATAAGTAAATCCTTAAAAAATTGTATTACCAAATCATTTTGTGTATCTTAAACACTGGTAGGTGATTATCATTGAACATTTTTAAAAATCATTATTTCTGATATTAAAAAATTTTCTAGGATACTTCTGGGCAATTGAAGGTGAGTCCTACAGTCTATTCTTTTGCCCAAAACTGTTTAGGGACTTAAGAGCTATTTCTTCTGGACTCAGGAGGACCTCAAGGAGACTGGGAAAGTGGCGACAATGTATCCACTTCTCTCTATCCTCTTCCAGCTTCACTCCAAAGCTTGAGCTATGCCTCACTTCTTGTCCACTGTGAAGTGTCCATCCTGAACCCATTGGTAACATAGATTCAAAGGAGGAAAGGTAGAACCTGTGTGATGGTGCCTTTGGGAGAAACCAATTTCTCTCCTGCTCCTGCAGTCACAGGGACTAAGATCCACTCTTGCAGATTTGACACATTTCTTCTCTCCCTATTTTCATAGTGTCAAAGGAGTGCCAGGCCCCACTCTCAATTGCACTGTTTCTTTTCTCAGTTTCCAAAAGAAGATCCCTGATGGAAGGGCAATGCTTACTCCAGACATATATCATCTTATCCTATGGTCCCAAAACCACGATACTGAGTTCAAGCTGAGAAAGGGATTCCAATGCTAAGCCTGTCCAGGAATACCTCAGACCCCTGACTATGGAGTAGTGTGGAAGGTGGGAGGGTATACATCCCTCCAGGCAGGGAGATGACATCCAGCAGAGAAGCGCTATGATGGCTTTCTATGTAAATTCCTTCCATCACAAGGGATATTTGCATTCTCTTCTTCCAGCTCCCAAAGATGGGCCCAAGTGTTAGAGACGGGGCAGGCATCACAGAGCATTGCATTTTCTCTTTTTGCACTGAAAAGGATTCATATTAGACAATAAGATGTTCTTACATCTCCTGTTTATAGAGAAACAGGTGCCAAGATACAGACAACATGCTTGCCTTTTGATCATCTGTTCAGACACATGAAAAGGCTTTGGAGCCTGGCAAGATGGACAAAGCAGAGGAGGTGAGAAGAGATGGGCCTCATGGATTTCTGGGTGTTTAGAACTCTAATGGGCATGACATTCACCTACTTTCAAGTTAACAAATTAGCTTGCCACAGTTTTATAAATGCTTAGAAAACACAGGAAACTTCTGGGTCAAAGGCAAAACAATTTATTTCTTGCAGCAGTGCAGGTAGCCTTTGCTTGAGGTCCACATAGGTTTCTATCGCCCTGCATGAAGGTCATGCAGGGCAAATCCAGGAGAATGTGTTTGTGTTCCACCCGAGGAACCCCAAGATTAACAAATGCCAGATCTTATAAGAAGGCTGCTAGCAAATAGGCCTGGTACTTGCCTCAGAAAGACCTATTATTATCCTGGTCGGGAAAGATAGCTGCTGCTTCTCCCAAAGGAGACACTCCTTTATCTTCCAAGACTGTCTGTGATATCTTTGAAATGATAGTCTAAAATAAAAAAGGCCACAGGCTGTGTAGAAATACTATGGAAATTTTTTCCCTGTTCCCCAATACAGGATGTTCCATTTGGCAGATAACTATTCTTACATTTTTATTTGTTTTTTCTTTGTTTGTTTGTGTGTTTGTTTTTGGCTTTATTAGATCCAGACCTGGCACCTTTCCTAAACATTTGTGTTTTTTGCATCTTCTTAAATTGCACTGAAGTCCAATGTTTTTATCTGAAAATAGAAATATGGAATTGAAATAGCCATGGAGTGACTCATGAACACTGCACTTAGAAATAAAGAGAGGTACAGGGTTTCTGCCTGGCTCAGTTGGTTAAGCATCTGCTTTCAGCTCAGGTCATGATCTCAGGGTCCTGGAATTGAGACCCACATGGGCTCCCTGCTTGGCGGGGAGCCTGTTTCTCCTTCTCCTTCTGCCTGCTGCGCCCCCTGCTTGTGCTCTCTCTCTGCCAAGTAAATAAAATCTTTATAAAGTGAGGTGATTAAACAGTTGTAGGTTAGTATAAGCAGGGCATTTGTGTATCATTTAGCAAATAGGAGGAATGTTTAAAGGATCTTTCTACTCTCATATGGGTCTGTTTCAATAAGTAAGCCTTCAGGAAATTTATATTAATCAAGTATTTCTGCATTTTGCTCAATGGCAATATCATATGGACTTTGGCATTATGCTTCCTGTTAGTCTTATTTTTCAGTGTTAAGACACATTATATTTTTTAATATTTAATAAGAATTTTAATAAAGGATTAAGAGTTGCAATGACAGCTGCTAGGCAAGTAACGAATGAGATTTTTTTTTACATTCTCTTCTCATGAAGTAGTGAAATAAAAACCACATGTTCCTGATCAGGGAAAACAGATCACTGAGTCTTTAACTGGTATTCGTTTCCTGTAATCTCTGTTTATATCCTTTCACACCTTCATTTTTATTTCTTTCCACATTTTTTTTTCCAACCTCAACACATTTGTGGACAACCAACCAACAAACCCACTAATAAAGATCCTTTTTTTTTTTTTTTTTTCCTGATTTGGGGTCATTAATTTTCTTGTGTTGAACCTAGGGTGATTTTATTTGTGGCATGTAGTTTTCATCTTAGACATATATTTAATCCAAACTCTAAGTGTAACTGATATGTGTGAATCTTCTAACGTCACTAGGGATAACATTTCCTTCCTTGATCCTGGCTGTCTTTAGTTTTTAAAAAACGTTGCTGCTACTTTCAGTTGCCTTTTGCTAGGTTATTCATGGTGCTTCTAATACTTACTGGTTTATGATTCCCTTCTTCTTTTTTTTTTTTTAACCTGTTCCTAATTAATTTTTAAAAGAATTGAGTTTCATATCACTGACATTTTTCTATACTCTATACATTTTTTATAGTCCTACATTAAAACAGCTTCCAGAAGACCCACAAAAAACTGAATTCATCATATGCCAATCATGTTTTATGGCAGAGACACAATGTAAATATTGTGTGGGTCATATAATAAAACTCTCTTAATTTGAATTAAAAATGTTAATAATTATAGTGAGATGACCTTTCCAAGGTCCTGTGAGTTATAACTATTTTGCTGAGAATTTAATGCAAATTCTTACATGTCCCTTTTTTTCTCGTCTTTCACCATTTCTTTAGTGAAAGATATATAAGGGAATAAAAATAATGACTTCTATTTTTGGAGGATTACCCAAAATTGTAAAATATGGCACACATTGTTTTTTAAATCAAACTCTTTACATGCCATTTTAAAGGATGACACCAAAAAAATTCCATGTACTTTTTACTCAATTTCCCCTAAGGTGACATTTACAAAACTGTAGGACAGTATCACAAGTAGGATATTGACATAGATATAGTCAAGATACAGACCATTTCTATCAGCAGCTGGATTCTTCATGTTGCCCTTTTATAGCCATACTTCTTCCTTCTTATCTACCTTCATGTTAACTTCTAGCAACCACTAACAATTTCTATAACTTTGTCATTTTAAGAATATTTTATAAATGGAATCATACTGTATGTAACATTTTGATATTTTTTTTTCTTAAAGATTTTATTTATTTATTTGAGAAAGAAATAGAGCACAAATGAGGAGAGAGGCAGAGGGAGAAACAGACTCACCGCTGAGCAGAGAGCCCCACGTAGGGCTCAATCCCAGCTCCCCCACATTATGACCTGAGCAGAGGGTAGATGCTTAGCTGACTGAGCCACCCACATAACCCAGGATTTATTTTTTACTCACCATAGTTCTCTTAAATCACTTTTGTATTTCCTGGGGAATGGTGTTCCATGATTTGGATGTACCAGAGAAGTTTATTCATATGTTAAAGAATGTCTGGATTGTGTCTAGGTTTTGTTATTATGAATAAAGTTGCCATAAGCATTCATAAAAAAGAAATAGAAAAAGAGAATACAAAGCCTTGGGTACTCTACATGGGCCATTTCTCAGAAAAAGTGCTTGCAGTATGCAATCTTGATGTAATGCCTCCCTTCCAGATGAAGAGTGGGTTTACAATAAAAGTAGTAGATGACCTCAGCTCATAGTGTTTCATTCCTATAATGCAACCCTCTGGATGCACAGTTGTTTATCTCAGTCCACCTGTGCTGTCCCTTGGGATTGGAAACATTACCAACAAGAATCTATAGCTACAAATTTTGCTGTGAACAGTGGAGGTACTTGTTTCTGATCCAGCTGTGTTGTGCCTTATGACAGCATCCCTGAAAACTTATCAACTGTATTTTTAGCTTATAATTATGGGAAAATCCTAGATCTTTCAGTGTTCTGAATAATGGATATTTATTAAAAATAATTGAGAGTTAGATTAGGGCAGTTTGGATAAATGTTCATAGCTAATTCAGTTTTACTTAAGTACATATGTAATTTCATTAATATTTATTTATTCAAGAAATATATTTATTGAAATCAAGAAATAAATTTGTATAAGTTGTTACCAATTCAGAATGGGAACAGAATAACTTTAACAGAATGTTACAGATACCTTTAGAAATTACTGAAAGTCATAAAAATATAGTTGTACAAAAAGTTCAGTTTTGCATAATGATGTTAATATGTGTCACCAATTGCAAAATAGCCTCAATTTCTTTCTTAAATGTTAAAAAGTACTTAATTAGTAAAGCATAAGTCTGAATTCAGAAGTCTGTAAGGTGTATGCAAATGATGAAATTCATGAATTGAAATGATAATCAACACTATGAAAATTATTATTTTTATTGTTCTAATCTGGAAAATTATTGTAGTTCTACAAGGTAGTGACTTTTTCAATATTCATAATCATTTTCCCGAGACAATAGAAATGTTAAGCAAATAATTTTTCTTATTATGTAAGGTTTTTGAATATTAATATATGAAGAAATAGGAGATTCAAGTTTTCAAACTTCTAGAGCTGAATTAAAAATCCCATAAGAAACAAACTATTTTCACTGTTAATGTATAAGAAAACCACTTACTTCTGTACATTGATTTGTATCCTGCCACGTTGCTGAATTGTTGTATGAGTTCTAGTAGTTTGGGGGTGGAGTCTTTTGGGTTTTCCATATAAAGAATCATGTCATCTGCAGAGAGAGAGAGTTTGACTTCTCATTTACCAATTTGGATACATTTTATTTCTCTTTGTTGTCTGATTGCTGTGGCTAGGAATTCTAATACTATGTTGAACAAGAGTGGTGAGAGTGGGCATCCTTGTCATGTTCTTGATCTCAACGGGAAGGCTACAAGCTTTTTCCCATTGAGGATGATATTTGCTGTGGGTCTTTCATAGATAGATTTGATGAAGTTCAGGAATGTTCCCTCTATCCCTATACTTTGAAGCATTTTAATCAGGAATGGATGCTGGATTTTGTCAAATGCTTTTTCTGCATCAATTGAGAGGACCATGTGGTTCTTCTCTCTTCTCTTATTAATTTGTTCTATCACATTGATTGATTTGCAAATGTTGAACCATCCTTGTAGCCCAGGGATGAATCCCACCTGGTCATGGTGGATAATCTTTTTAATGTGCTGTTGGATCCTGTTGGCTAGGATCTTGTTGAGAATCTTAGCATCCATATTCGTCAGTGATATTGGTCTGAAATTCTCCTTTTTCGTAGGGTCTTTGCCTGGTTTGGGGATCAGGGTAATGCTGGCTTCATAGAAAGAGTCAGGAAGTTCTCCTTCTGCTTCAATTTTTTGAAACAGCTTCAGGAGAATAGGTGTTATACACTAACAATGAAAATACAGAAAGGGAAATTAGAGAATTGATTCCATTTACTCTAGCACCAAGAACCATAAGATACCTGGGAATAAATCTAACCAAAGAGGTAAAGGATCTGTACTCGAGGAACTACAGAACACTCATGAAAGAAATTGAAGAAGACACAAAAAGATGGAAGACCATTCCATGCTCTTGGATCGGAAAAATAAACATTGTTAAAATGTCTATACTGCCTAGAGCAATCTATACTTTTAATGCTATTCTGATCAAAATTCCACCGATATTCTTCAAAGAGCTGGAGCAAATAATCCAAAAATTTGTATGGAATCAGAAGAGACCCCGAATCTTTAAGAAAATGTTGAACAACAAAAATAAAACGGGGGGCATCACGTTACCTGATTTCAAGCTTTATTAAAAAGCTGTGATCACCAAGACAGCATGGTAGTGACATAAAAACAGACACATAGACCAGTGGAACAGAGTAGAGAGCCCAGATATGGATCCTCAACTCTATGGTCAAATAATCTTCGACAAAACAGGAAAAAATATATAGTGGAAAAAGTCTCTTCAATAAATGATGCTGGCAGCTATATGTAGAAGAATGAAACTCGACCATTCTCTTACACCATACACAAAGATAAACTCAAAGTGGATAAAAGACCTCAATGTGAGACATGAATCCATCAGAATCCTAGAGGAGAACATAGGCAGTAATCTCTTCGATATCAGTCACAGCAGTTTCTTTCAAGATATGTCTCCAAATGCAAAGGAAACTAAAGTGAAGTTGAACTTTTGGGACTTCATCAAGATCAAAAGCTTCTGCACAGCAAAGGAAACAGTCAACAAAACAAAGAGGCAACCCACGGAATGGGAGAAGATATTTGCAAATGACAGTACAGACAAAAGGTTGATATCCAGGATCTATAATGAACTCCTCAAACTCAACACACATGAAACAGGCAAACACTTCAAAAAATGGGCAGAAGATATGAACAGACACTTCTCCAATCAAGACATACAAATGGCTATCAGACACATGAAAAAATGTTCATCATCACTAGCCATCAGGGAGATTCAAATTAAAACTACATTGAGATATCATGTATCATGATATCATGTCGCCATACTGTGGAAAAAACCAAGATGCCCTTCAATGGACGAATGGATAAGGAAGATGTGGTCCATATACACTATGGAGTATTATGCCTCCATCAGAAAGGATGAATACCCAACTTTTGTAGCAACATGGACGGGACTGGAAGAGATTATGCTGAGTGAAATAAGTCAAGCAGAGAGAGTCGATTATCATATGGTTTCACTTATTTGTGGAGCATAACAAAAAGCATGGAGGACATGGAGAAGGAGAAGGGAGTTGGGGTAAATTGGAAGGGGAGGTGAACCATGAGAGACTATGGACTCTGAAAAACAATCTGAGGGGTTTGAAGTGGCGGGGGGGTGGAAGTTGGGGTACGAGGTGGTGGGTATTATAGAGGGCACGGATTGCATGGAGCACTGGGTGTGGTGAAAAAATAATGAATACTGTTATGCTGAAAATAAATAAATTAATAAAAAGAACATAAAAAAAGAAACAATCTAGTTTTATAGTGATTTTATTTTTATATAATATAAATCTATGCTCTAGATTAGCATCTTATTGTTAATTTTTAAATATAATATTTATTTAAAAATAATAACATGAAGGAGAATATTAAAATGGCTCATTATCCTTGATAATCACTCTGGAAATTAAAAATAAATAGTATTGGATTGAACACATAGGATGGTAGGCATGGTCAGCCAATCCACTAAGTATGACATGAAAATGAATGTCACCCAATAGCTTTTTAATGATGCCTGCACTTCTTCTTCATATTATTGAAAACATTTTTGCCTATTTCTCCATAAAAAAAATATTTTTATCTACTTAATTGTGTTTATAAGATGGTTTCCATTCCTACTTTAAATTTGTTCCACCTCATTATTTTTAACATTTCCAGAGTAATTTGTTGAATGAATGTAGCAAAATTTGATAACCAACTCTCTATTAATGAACATTTGTTTGTTTAGTATTACCTCCACTCCAGTGCAAATAATAAAATGAATGACCTCTTACATATACATTGGTGTGCTAAATATAGTGGTGGATAATTTCTAGCAGTGAAATTATTGCATACAGGCTAAGTGTATTTTCCCTAGAACTGTGAACAATTTGTATTCGACTTACAGTGGGAACCCCTTTGTTAAGAAAGTATGTTGGAATATTCGTGGTAACGGATTTCTTTACATTCGTCACACCTTACATTCTTAGAGCTTATGTAAGCTATTAATCAACCTATTAGTACACTGAGAAGACTAGAATATAAAGGATTTTTAAAATACATAATGATGTAGGGAAGATGTTGGGTTTCTAATTACCAAGAGAAAATTCTTGAGATATCTTTTGTTCAAAAAAGTGGTTTTACTAAAGAACAGGGACAAGACCTGTGGGCAGAAAGAACCATATTTCAGTCATGAGGGGTGGCCCATTATGTACTTTCAAGCTGGGAAAGGATTAGGGATAGTGTAAATCTCTAAGGAATTTTGAAAACAAGGTTTCCAGGACCCTGAAGGGGTTAGTTATTGTTGGGAAGAGGTCACTTTTACTGTTCAATAAAACATTAGTGATGAGACCCTTCAGATATATATCATTGGTCACATGCTTGTTTGGGGGGTAGAGATAAAGGAAGTTTCCAAAGGAATTTTTATATATTAAAGTAGACTTACAGGATCATGGAGGGTCATGCTAAGATTGTCTTTTGCCCTTAGCAAAGTTAATATCAAGGAGGTTGAGTCCCTAGAGAAATGTCACTCAACCTGTTTCAAGGAATGTCAATAGGCTGGTAAGTAGTAGGAAGTTTAATAATTTTTCTTCTGCTTTTGTTTCCCACATCACATAGCATAACTAGCTGCTGTGTCAAAAGGAAATCAAATGGAATATTTTGTGGAATCTAAGTGTTCTATTTTTGGTAGCTAGGCTATTTCACAGAAAAAGAATAAAAATTGATGTGATTTAAGTCCTGTAAAATATGACATTGTTTATGAAACTCTATGGTTGAATATATAGAAATTCAATCCAAAATAGGGTAGCCATATTAGCATAATTATATATATATAATAATTCTACAATGTAGTATTTTGAGTTGCTAACTTGCATCTCCCTTTGATTTCTACTGATAGCTACTTGTTCTATCCTTATGTTTATCCAAATAATTTATATGCCTATAGCCAATCATGTTATATTCCTGAAATGTGGAATCCCATGATATTTTATATACATTAAAGACTAAATTTTAAATTTGTATGTAAATTTATAAGTATGTATATACTACTGTGATAAAGCTCTATTTGCTTTGTATCTTCTGTTCCTTTGGTATATTTTTGGCTGCTGTCATATGCTTACTTTGTAAAAAATGTATGTTTTCTTATACAGTTGAAACTGTGTAAATATGATGGCATCTTAAAATCAACCACTCTGGCCCTAGGTACTAAATAATAGTTTGTTGAAGCAATCCAACACCAAAAGTTTCACAATTTTTTATTGCTTCAAAGATAAAGCAGTATTTTCTTTTAGAATACCATTTTTTTTAGATTCTTCTAAAATCTAAGTATTTGTAATACCATAAGGGGAATTTTACCAGCAAAATAGCCTCCTAAATATTTAAATATGCATTTGAACTTTATTTGATATTCTCTTTAAATGTAGAATAACAGAAGGGCTGCTGTAACAGAGAGTTAGACACAGAGCTTGCTGATGGATATCAGGCTGTGCCAGTTCCGCTTACGATTGGACCTATTGAACGTGCTGTTCTGCTTCCTCTCCATAACTGAACTTCTAAATGATCACATCACTGTGCATGTAGTGAGCTCTGTGGATGCTTATAAACATTTGAACACTGCTTCTCTGTGCCTGAAGAAGATAATTTTAAATGGACTTTTTGTTAAAATTTCCATCCTGAGAAACATTAAATCTGTGTTTGAAACAGGTTGCACCTACCTAAAATGTATGTTTAATAAAATATTTAAGTATGCTTGAAAATTCCCAAATAATAAGCAAGTGAAAATTATGAAAAGAATTAAGATCAATAACATGGTTACATGAAATGGGATTGCTAAAATTATATGAGGCAGAAATGAATACCTTTGATACATGCTTATCAATAAATATGTTATATATATGCACTATTTTGCATATATATAATGCACTATTTTGCTTGTGGGTCTGTGTGTGTGTGTTCACTCATTCATGTACATAGATTATGTCTCTATAAATTTATAAGTAGTTTAAAAATGTATTTAATCTATTAACTTTTAATCCCTGTCTTTAGCTAACCTTGTCCTAGTCATTACTAGTTTTCTGTTGTTTCCCACATCAACAGGCAAAAAGACTTAAAGAATTACAAATACTAAAAAAAAAATCTTGTCACATTCATAAATTCTCATAATGAACAATATAATCCAAAAATTAAAAAAAATAAACGTGATATTACTGGGACCATAAACTAGGCAGCTTCTAGTTTTTCTTTCACTGTAGACATATTTTTAAAACAAGATCAGCAGAGCCATCAGATTTGAATTATAGTGTTCCAGTACTCTGATCTTCTCTTCATATGTCTGCAAGCATTCACTTGGTTCATCACACAAATATGGTCATTTTAGAAGTTCAGTCATACAGTATGGTGAGCATAAACTTGAACAACGTTCTATGAAGCGAAAAGCTATTTATAAATACATGCTAAATCATCTTTTACATTTTATAAAAAGCCAAAAGCATTTTCTTTTGTGACTAGTCACAATAATTGTATTAAGTAGGCAGGTATTTAAGAGGATAAAAATTAAGATTAAGCATAAGGGAACTACATTTTACTCACAACCTTCTAAATCTTTTTGCTTACACTACTCTAAGCTAAATTAATTGTGTTTGCATTCTCTTCACCTCTTCAGACTTGGTTAAGTGGTTTATTCATAATCCTGAGTTAAAATTTTTTTTATAAAATTAAAGATACCACTTTCACAGGAAAGATAGGTCATATGAAAACTGAACCTAACACCACATTAATACCATCAAGAAATTAGTTTTCTTACACAATTTACATACTAGAACTTATACTGGAGATTTGCTATAACAATGAGAGTAACAGTAACAAAGATTTTAAAAAGCTTTTATATATTGAGGTTTTATTTTTTTTAATATTCTAAGCACGTATCTTCCTGTCTTTTGTTTCAGGAAGTATAAATATCTTAGAATATTGTCCTAAGAGCTGTGAAAAGTGTGATGTTTGTGGGGCATGGGATAGGAAGGTGGAGGCTGACATTTTAATATAGTTATGTTATGAAGAAAAAGAATAAAAAAATTCCCTCAAGTGAGGAAGGAGACAGTTGATTTTGTGTGTGATGTATACCTATGCTTGCCTCCCCGAATCATTCAGGAGAGGTAAGAAATGATTTTATGGTATGTTTTGGGAGTTTGAACATTATATATTTAAGACTACCATTTCAAAAGGATGCCTGGCAGTCTGTGATTATTCTTAGCATAGAAGCATCTCTTATTGACTGTTACATATCAACACAAGAAGCACTGAACACTTTAATATGAACCAATCGAAGATTAATAAAATGAGTATAAATAATGTATTGTATTATCCTCATTGTATATCACTTCATCGTTGAAATTCGTATTTTATTATGTTACATTTATTAGATTTGTAATTTTAGGTAAAGTTCCATCAGAAGTAGAAAGTACATATATTAACAGAAACACAAGGTAAGGAAAACACATAAAGGTAATAAAGATTAAAACCCTAGTTTCAAGTCAGAAATAATGTGAATATGATTTAAAAGTCTTAATACTAGACATAAAAACTTAGTATATAACAGGAAATTTGCATTGGTTTCAGGCCAAAGAAATGTAATACAAAGGAAGAAAATGGTGAGAATGCCTTTTTAATTGAATGAGGGGATTTTCCTCCAAGAGTTTGAAAAATCTAAATTTAACTTAAATAAAAACTTAGATTATTAAAAGAAAATAGATAAAAACAAGATTTATATATTTACAATTATATTTATAATTCATCTTCATTTTATATTTGAGAAGAAAACTATTATGTTAGCTTATTCAGGATTGCAAGGGGCCACAACAGCTCATAAAAGACATTCTGTGAGGAAAGGAGAGCAAAGATCAACTAAAAAATATGCCTGTCCTTCATATTTTGGATCCAAACATATATATCAAAATTACATTTTTGCATGAGAGCTTATTGTTGAATTTGAATTTTCAGCCTCTCCAGTCTGACTTAAAACGTTTGGGATTTTGATTTCTATTTAGGTAGACCATATAATTATGCTAACTTCTCTGAGTCATTCTTTTTTCTTAATCCACTTTGAGTTTAGCCAGGGTCATTTTTCACACAGGTGCCAAATCTTCTCCCACCCAAATAATTAAAACTGTTTTCTGGTTTGTTGTTGTTGTTGCTTTTATTTAATCTGTTACATCTTTTCATAACAAGATACACTTTTACCAATTATCATCTGTGTTCTAAGATTATTTATCCGTCCACACCAGCAGGCTTAGCTATTTAAGACGGTCATCTTCAATCTGGCTATGCCTGGGGATCAGGTGCAGACAGAAATCTAACAGGAGGTTCTGAACCAGGAGCCCTGTGGAGGTATTTGTGCATTTGCATTTCTTTTTTTAATCTTCATCATGATTCCACTACACAGTTAGAACACAAAAGCACTAGTGTGTAGTTTTTAATATCCTACAAACAGCAACTTGGCAGGAAGTAGCAATGTTCATTTGCAATTCCGTGGAATATAAAGGGTTCATTACTATGGAACATAATCGGAAATTCAGAAATTAACCCACAACTATATGATCAAATAATTTTTGAAAAAGCAGAAAATATGTTAGGGTCCGTGATCAAAGGAACGAGACTGATACAAAGCGAAGGTCAAGCAAAGCTTTATTTCGCGCCAAGCATCATGAATCACACTGACCGGTCAGGGCTTTCTTTTATAAAAGATGACAACTTTGACCCCGGCGAGCCTACTCCCAATGAGGTTGCTGACATCTAGGTCGTTTCTCACTGTGTCACTGCTGAGGGTCCTGGAGTGCGGGGCAGGGCCGCTGGCACCGCAGGCGTCGAGGGACCGCTGACAACTGGACCGCAGATGTCTCAGGACCGCAGGCGTCGAGGGACCGCTGACAACTGGACCGCAGATGTCTCAGGACCGCAGGCGTCGAGGGACCGCTGACAACTGGACCGCAGATGTCTCAGGACCGCAGTCGTCGAGGGACCGCTGACAACTGGACCGCAGATGTCTCAGGACCGCAGGCGTCGAGGGACCGCTGACAACTGGACCGCAGATGTCTCAGGACCGCAGGCGTCGAGGGACCGCTGACAACTGGACCGCAGATGTCTCAGGACCGCAGGCGTCGAGGGACCGCTAACAACTGGACCGCAGATGTCTCAGGACCGCAGGCGTCGAGGGAATGCTGACAACTGGACCGCAGATGTCTCAGGACCGCAGGCGTCGAGGGACCGCTGACAACTGGACCGCAGATGTCTCAGGACCGCAGGCCTCGAGGGACCGCTGACAACTGGACAGCAGACGACTGGACTGCTGGGCCGCCGGAGGCTGCAGGCTGCAGGCGATGGCTCGGGGCCGCCGCCGGAGGCTGCAGGCGGCGGCGGCGCTCGGGGCCGCCGCCGGAGGCTGGAAGCTGCAGGCGGCGGCCTTCCGGGCCGCCGCCGGAGGATGGAAGCTGCAGGCGGCGGCGCTCGGGGCCGCTGCCGGAGGCTGCACGCTGCAGGCGGTGGCGCTCGGGGCCGCTGCCGGAGGCTGCACGCTGCAGGCGGCGGCTCGGTGCCGCCGAGGTTGGAGGCTGCCGGCGGCCGCTCGGGGTCGCCGGAGGCTGGAGGCTGGACCGCCAAACGCGGTTATAGCTCTTACAAGAGCTGTTACAGCTCTTCTATACACCGTTGACTCCCCTGCTCTTCTGCGACTTCCACCGCTCTCCGCTCCACTTCATCGCTCTCCGCCGACTTCACCGCCTTCCGCGGACTTCCTCCGCTCTCCGCCGACTTCACCGCTCTCCGCGGACTTCACCGCTCTCCGCCGACTCCATCCCTCCTGTAGCAGCCGCTGCTCTCCTGCAATAGCCCCCAGCCCTCCTGCAGGAGCCCCCCGGCTCTCCTGCAGGAGCCCCCCTTGGCAGCCTGGCAGAGCAACCTTTATGGGGGTGGTTGAGCCCCGCCCCTACACAGGTGGCCAATTGAATTTCAACCTTCCCAGTGGATATACATACGGCCTACTGATTGGATGACTCCACTCAGTCTGCCCCACCCTTACATTTAATGGTAAAAAGACAGTATCATTAAAAAATAGTGTTAGGAAAATTGGACAACATACAGAAGAATGATACTAGACCACTTTCTTAAACCAGACACAAAAATAATAAATTCAAAGTGGATGAAAGACCTAAATGTGAGATTTGAAACCATAAAAATCTTAGAGGAGAACACAGGCAATAACCTTTTTGACATCCCTATAGTAACTTCTTACTAGATAGGTCTCCTGAGGCAAGGGAAACAAAAGCAAAAAAAAAAAAAAAAAAAAAAAAAAAAAACCTGTTGACTTCATCAACATAAAAAGCTTCTGCACAGTGAAAGAAACAATCAACAAAACAAAAAGGTATCATATGGAATGGTAAAAGATATTGCAAGTTATATATCTCATAAAGGGTTAGTATCCAAAATATATAAAGAACTCATAAAACTTAACACACACACACAAAAACAATTTGTTTAAAAAAAAAGAGAAGACATTAATAGAAATTTTTCCAGAAAAGAAATGCAGATGTCCAATACACACACAAAAAGATGCTCAACATGACTCATTATCAGGGAAAGAGAAGTCAAAACTACAATGAGATAATACCTCACACTTGTCAAAATGGTTAAAATTAACAACTCAGGAAACAACAGGTATTTGTGAGGATGCAGTAAAAAAAAAAAAGGGTGGGTCCTCTTACACTTGGGAATGCAAATGGGTGCAGCCACTCTGGAAAACAGTTTGGAGTTTCTTCCAAAAGTTAAAAATAGGACTCTCCTATGATCCAGCAATTACACTACTAGGTATTTACTCAAAGGAAACTAAAATACTAATTTGAAGGATTATGTGCACTCCAAAGTTTATAACAGCATTATCAACAATAGCCGTATCATGGAAAGATCCCCAATGTCCATCCACTGATGAATGGATAAAGAATGCGTGCATATAGTGGAATATTATTCAACTATAAGAAAGAATGAAATCTTGTCATTTGCAAAGGTGTAGATGGAGCTAGAGAATATTATGATAAGTTAAATACATCAGTCAGAGCAACACCAATACCATATGATTTCACTCATATGTGGAATTTAAGAAACAAAACAGATTTAAAGAAAACAAACAAACGGATTAACATATGGGGAAAAACAAGAGGCAAGCCAGGAAACAGACTCTGAACAAACTGGAAGGGAGGTGTGTAACCATCCCTCAGAAAAATGTGCTGCTTAAAATATAACCTATGAAAAATTATAGTAGCTGCCAAGCATGCTTAGATATAGTCTTAAGAAAAATATGTACTTGTCTCTGGGGGAGAGGACAATATACATCCTTGAAGCTGAGCAGCTGGGAACATTTGGCTCGCTCAGAATGGAGAGTCCCTGCTTCATTTTTCTGTTATCTCCCATACCCCAGAGAGCATCAGCTGTTAGTCAGACAATCCTTTCGTTTGGGCTTGCTCACTATAGGTCATGTACTACGTAACCAGACATATTTTGTCTTTCTTCCTATGTATTTACAAGACTCATGGTCAATATGTAATCTAATCCAGGTTTGTTGATTGTTACTCACTTTCTAATAAATATGCGACTGAGGAGTTGTTCAGGGTGACAGTCTTTTCTGCTGTCACCTCATGCTCCCATTCTCTTGCAGCTGACTTGTTTGTGCCTTATTCTTCTGTGCACCCTCAGGAGGCATGAGAGGTGGCTGGGGAATGGGGCTAAATAGGTTATAGAAGGCACTTGTAGTGATGAGCACTGGGTGTTGAATGTAAGTGAGGAATTACTTAATACTAAAACCTGAAACTAGTATTGCACTGCATGTTAACTAACTAAAATTAAAATAAAAACTTGAGGGCGCCTGGGTGGCTCAGTGGGTTAAGCCGCTGCCTTCAGCTCAGGTCATGATCTCAGGGTCCTGGGATCGAGTCCCGCATCGGGCTCTCTGCTAAGCAGGGAGCCGGCTTCCCTTCCTCTCTCTCAGCCTGCCTCTCTGCCTACTTGTGATCTTTGTCAAATAAATAAATAAATAAACCTCACAGAACAAACAAATGAAAAAGCATACTCCAGTTTAGTAGATTTTTAAAAGTGAACATATCTAGTAGAACAGAATGCTTATCAATATATTAATGCATTCTCTGTTTCAAATAGGCAAGCTAATTGGGTCACCACATTATAACATGATGGTTATTCTTGAAAAAGAAAATGTTCATAAACTGATGAGTTAGTTATATAATTAAAAACATAAATACATCTATTTTGAAAATAAGACTACAAAATTTCACAGGGTAAGATAATCTTTCCAAACTCTATCTTTATCTAATAAATATTTAATATCCACTGTAATATACTTACAGGGGTATAATGATAAGTACAATAAGCAAGGTCTAGCCTTCAAGAATTTAGAGAGAAAAATAAACAATTATAATATAAACAAGCTTTACCAAATGTTCTCATATGGAAAAATTAAGATTTTCATGAAAAAATATTAATGACTTAAATAAAATATGAGTTTGATGAGGACAGAGTGATCTTAATAGGCTAAGAACTATTGGAGGGAATAAATTAGAAATAATTAATATTATGGGAATCTAATTGTTAAATAATATTTATATTCCTATTATCAGGTGTTTTGCAATCTCTAACTCCAACACTACAGCAGAATTTTACACATGTAATGCCAACTTCTTGTTTTACATCTCCAAATTAACATATCCAATGGTGAACTAATCATTTTTTACCCCAAATCTGTTTTATCACAATTTCCCTCCACTTGGCTTATAGAAACTTTTTTCCTAATCATTGTTTAGAGAAAAAATTTTGGAGACATTCCTGTTTCTCCTTTTTCCTTTCACATTTTTAACACCCTTTCATTCCAAAAATTCTATTTGTTTGATCTTCAAAATAATTCCAAAATCTGACCACTTCCCATCTCCTCACAGCTACTGCCATGTTTCTGGCAAACATGTCTGTAGATGTGATTGCCTAAAGATTTCTTGCTGGCTTCTTTTACTCTTCCACACAATTACATGCTCAGTTTCATTGGTCACAGATGCAATCAGATCATGTAACTTCTTTGCTCAAAACATTTCAAGAGCTCCTACTTCATTCAAAGTGGAAGGTAAGGACTTTGCCAGGCTCAAAAAGGCCTACATTATCATATTCTACATTTTCCTTGCTTATTTTTTTTATTTTTTTCTTCTCTCCTGATTTATTCCATCCTAAGCACTCTGGACTCCTTGTTATGCTTAAGTCTCCAACCAAAATCATGTTTTCAACCTTTGTGCAAGGGATTCTCTCTGCCTAGAATGTTCTTCCCAAAATGATCCACACAACTGAACATCTCATCTCCTTAAAATATTTATCCAAATATTGCATCTTTACAAAGCCTATTGTGACTCCTTATTGCAAATTTCAGGCTGCCTCAAAAATACCCAAACCCTTATCCTCCAATGCAATTACTGCCATCAAATATACTACGTAAATCTTTTTTTTAAACATAGCTTTATTTTTTTTATTAAATTGATTTATTTATTTTCAGAAAAACAGTATTCATTATTTTTTCACCACACCCAGTGCTCCATGCAATCCGTGCCCTCTATAATACCCACCACCTGGTATTCCGACCTCCCAACCCCCCGCCACTTTAAACCCCTCAGATTGTTTTTCAGAGTCCATAGTCTCTCATGATTCACCTCCCCTTCCAATTTTCTCCAACTCCCTTCTCCTCTCTAACACCCCTTGTCCTTCATGATATTTGTTATGCTTCACAAATAAGTGAAACCATATGATAATTGACTCTCTCTGCTTGACTTATTTCACTCAGCATAATCTCTTCCAGTCCCGTCCATGTTGCTACAAAAGTTGGGTATTCATCCTTTCTGATGGAGGCATAATACTCCATAGTGTATATGGACCACATCTTCCTTATCCATTCGTCTGTTGAAGGGCATCTTGGTTCTTTCCACAGTTTGGCGACCGTGGCCATTGCTGCTATAAACATTGGGGTACAGATGGCCCTTCTTTTCACGACATCTGAATCTTTGGGGTAAATACCCAGGAGTGCAATTGAAGGGTTATAAGGAAGTTCTATTTTTAATTTCTTGAGGAATCTCCACACTGTTCTCCAAAGAGGCTGCACCAACTTACATTCCCACCAACAGTGTGAGAGGGTTCCCCTTTCTCCACATCCTCTCCAACACATATTATGTGAATCTTTACTGTATTTACTCTCTTTGGTTTTCCCTCTAGATGGAAGCTATATATTTTTGTCTGTGTTTTTAAATGATAAGAATCAAGGGCTTTATATATGCAGTTATTAAAGCAAAGTAAGAGTTGAAAATTTGTTTATTTGAATTGATTGTAAGTACATTTTTCAATAAGTTTAAAGGAAAAAGAAACATCAAGGTGTATATGAAGAGGACAAAGGGTTGAAAGGTTGAAGTTTCTGCTTTTGCTTCTTCTTATTTAATTGAGGGATAATAAACATGTATAAATCTGGTAAGAAGCCAGGAAAGGACAAATTAAGTGATAGAATAAAGAAAAAGACAAAACATTTTTGATACTTGCCTCCATATCTATTCTTTAACATTTTTATGTTTATAATCTATATAATTTTACATGAATAAAGTGAAAGTAATTATAGATTCTCTGTTTAATGCATCATAATTTCTTGAAAGTAAGAATTTAAGAATAAGTTACTTCAAGTTTTAAGTATTTTCAAACTCATCTTTATCACATATTGGTTTATTCATATAAATTTGAAATTTAAATAGCATGAGAGAAGACCATCCACAATATATACTTATATTGTATTAAAAATGTAGGCTAATCTCCCAACATAGGATAGTGGTTATCTAATGTGTGCCTACCATCTGATCATATGAAATATAATCAGATTGGTGTATGCCAAAAGACAGTTACAAGATAACGTGTTACAGAGAATTTGGAGCTGAGACAAATGAACTATAATATATGAGCTTGTGTACATTTTTACATAAAGTTCAAAATGTCTACCAAATTTATAAATTTTGTCTATGTATAGTTTTGTTATATAATTTTATATCTTTTAAATCATATTTAAAGCTGTATTTTCCCTTATAAGAAAAAAATTTATGTTCAATATGAATTTATTTTATGGAATAATGTCAGCTTGGTTTTTAAAGCCTCATCTTTTATCTGGATTTAATGTGTTCTTATTGTGCAGATAGTCTTGTTTCTTTCAGTCTAACTGAATGTAGGTCACTGGCCTCCTCTAAACGCACTTGTTTTACTGATGAATGATAAATCTTTCTTCTTTCTTGTTGTCATAATAAGAATTTTTTCTTTTCCCTTTGATCTCCTCCTTGCTGTAACTAAATGTTGAGTCAAGGACATATTCACCTTGAATGGTAAGATTTTCTGGGTCTTCAGAAGATGTCACACATCCTTGCAGTAAGCTCATCCACCTGCAAATATGCATTATCTTCTTATTGTAATTTTTACTTACTGAAAATGGGTATCATAGAAATAAAATACCAGCTTGGTCAACCTTACTGAAACTTATGTATCAAAATTGCTGGTTCTTCTTAATTGTGTTATATGCAAGTAATGAATCATTGAACACTACATCAAAAACTAATGATGCTTTACATGGTGGCTAACCAAACATAATTAAAAAAAAATTGGGAAAACACCCTTTTCAAAAAATTAGAGTAGCTTTGCACAAACTGTCAGTTTCTTTTCTTTGTTATTATGGACTATAAAATCCTAGTCAACTGACCTTTTTGTTTGTTCATTTTAGGATTTTATTTATTTTACAGAGAGAGAGCAGGAGAGCGCAGATGGGGGAGTGGCAGAGGGAGAGGGAGAGGGAGAAGCAGGCTCCACACTGAGTAGGGAGCCCAATGTAGGGCTCAATCCCAGGACCCTGGGATCATGACCTGAGCCAAAGGCAGTAGCTTAACAACTGAGCCATTCATGCATCCCCTCCTCCAGTCAATTGATCTTAAAGCTCATATTGCAGATATGTTTTTATCATGATCAAATTTGAAACATTGAAAAATTGTGAGATTTAATTAAACTAACCTGCTTGAGATGGTGTTGAAAACTACTAACACAGTGGTATAGCTTATAGAATATAATACTACACTAAGAAAGAGTTAATTTTTAACAGTGTTTTAAACTTTTAATGATTCTAGCCTGCATGAATATGCATAATAAATCAATTAGATTTTTGTGTTCAATGTTTTCCTTTGGACCAATGAGCTTCTCTTAGGGCTCCTTCATCTATTCTTTGAGATCAAAAGAAATTCACTGGTTCATCAATTCATCAATAATAGATATTTATTGAGTTCTTACAGTAATTTCCATCCTGTTCTAGTCCCTGGGTACTCAAATGAGATGTCTCTGAGTGAAAGCATACTTGGGGATAAATAAGTAAATGAAATCAGGGTGGTAGGTCTAATAATAGGACCATGAACACATTGCAGAAGGGCAGCTGCTGGGCTGCCACGTTTAGGCCAGCATAAGAAGAAGCTGCTGGGAAGAATGCAAATCCAAATTAACCTAAGAAGGGATGTGCAAACTGGAAAATTGGGCAAAGTAAATCTGGATATAGTTACCAATCAAGGGGTATCCATGTATGTCGAAGAAGGAGTACCTTCTTGCCTCCCTTTCCCCTTTGTCTCTCTCAAGCTTTCAAGTTTCTAGTGTCCCTGAAAAAGGTCTCAAAATGCAAGTAAGAGAAAGGTGTTCCATCTATGTCTTTGCTGTTTATTCTGCAGCTCTAAAGACCAAGTAATGGTATATTCTATCCTCTAATTTGAATCTTTACAAAGCAATCCTCCATCCCAACCCCAGTTCCAATAATTGGACCCATGTTTGGGAGAAGTAGAACAGACAAATTCCTGTTAACAGGGAAAAATTCAATTAGGGAGCATCCTGGCTTTAGTCATTTCTGGTAACTGATGCCTAGACTCACCCTCAGAGGTGTCAATATAATGAAAGCCCCCTCCCCAATCATTTATTTTAGAATATTATAAGCAAAATTAAGATAAGCCTTTTACATGATGGCCACAATTACAGTAGAGATGTAAGGATGATTGATTAATGCACATAAAATATTTCATCTTTAATTTTTTTTAAGATTTTATTTATTTATTTGACAGACAGAGATGACAAGTAGGCAGAGAGGCAGGTAGAGAGAGAGGAGGAAGCAGGCTCCCCCGCTGAGCAGAGAGCCTGATGCGGGGCTCAATCCCAGGACCCTGGGATCATGACCTGAGCTGAAGGCAGAGGCTTTAACCCACTGAGCCACCCAGGCGCTCCATTCATCTCTAATTTTAATTTGTCTTCATATTCTGAAATGTTCATGTGGCATTACTATTTTAATAATACTCATTTTTATCAAGCACATTGAAAAGTATTTTCATAGCATTCTATTGCAAAATGATAAAAATCAGTTTGGAATGTTAAAAAGCAATTAAACAATAAAAATAGAAGTTAATAGTTATAATATTAAGGGAACAGAGTTTATATTGTCAATGTAGATGGATTTTACAAAACAAAAAATACAGTTCCTGTTCATTCATAAACTTTAATTTAAATAACAGCTTTTTCTATTCTTTTCATTCTCTTAATTTTTACATGTCATTTAATGGGTCCCATAAAACAGTTTTTATTTTACAGTCACTAAAAAATAAATAAATAAATAAAATAATTTCATTCTCCTAATACCCTTTTTCAACTAAGCTGCTAATCTGTTAATTCTTAACACCTTCCGACTCAGAAAATATGTTCAACTGGATTAATGTGAAGATGTGTTGAAAGTTCAAGTATAGACTTAGGGAGTGGTAGAGGTTGGCTAATTCTTATTTTAAAGATATTATTTTAAAATACATTTTTTAAAAAAGAATATTGTCTGTGATATTTACTCAAAGATTCAAGGTTTTGTTACAGTAATTCTTTGATTGTACAATGTGAGTTCATTACTTATTTTAAAGTTGGTGATGAAGATTAGTGATTAGTTTTCCACTTCAAAGTTTGAGCCAGGGAACACCTGGGTGGCTCAATTAATTAAGCATCTGACTCTTGATTTTGGCTCAGGTCATGATCTCCAGGTCCTGAGATTAAGCCTGCATTGGACATGGACCCTGCTTAAGATTCTTGCTTTCCCTCTGCCCACATCCCGCACACGCCATGTAGTGCTTTATATCTAATAATAATAATATGATAATAATAATAATAATAAATGCTTAAAGGTACAAAACATATGTTAAGATTCTGATGTTTTGTTTTTTATATTTTTTTTATGAGTCCTTTCTCAGATACACATTCTATAAGTAGTTTGTCATAGTCTGTGGATCACTTACTTGTTTTCTTATTAGTGTCATTCTTTACTTAAAATTTTTATTGAGATGGGGCAGCTGGGTTGTATAGTCAGTTGGGAGTCACGACTCTTGGTTTCAGCTCAGGTTGTGATCTCATGTTTGTGAGATCAAGTCCCATGTAGGGCTCCATGCTCAGTGCAGAGTTTGCTTGAGTTTCTTTCTCCCTCCCCTTCTGCTCCTCCCAACCACATGCTCTCTTTCTTTCTAAAATAAATCAATAAATCTTTAAAAAAAGTTTATTGAGGTAATTGCAGAATCATGTATAATTGTAAGAAATAATATGGAAAGATAATATTAAAACATTTACTTGGTTACTCCAATGGTAAAATCATGCAAAACTTAGTGCAATAAAACAACCAGGATATTCATATTGATACAGTCAAAAATATTTTCCTCAAAGGGAAAGGTCTCTCATCATTTTTTGAGTAATATTTTTAAATGGTTTGTGTTTCCTTTTTTTCATACGCCTTTCACCCATTTCTCCTATTCTCTACCGCTTGCCTCTGGCAACCACCAGTCTATTCTCTGTATCTATATGCTTGTGTGTGATTGTGTGCATGTGTTTGTGCATTTAGATTTCACATTATGAGACAGACCCTATGGTCTTTCTCTGACTTATTTGGCATAATTCCTTTGAGGTCCATCCATATTGTCACAAGTAGCAAGATTTTATTCCTTCTACAGCTGAATATTCATTATGTATATATAACAGAATTCCTTTATCCATTCACCCAGTAATGGACACATAGGTTATTTTTATATCTTGACTATTGTAAATAATGCTGCAGTGAACATGGGTGTGTGTATTTTCTTTTTAAGTTAGCGTTTTCAGTTTCTTCAGATAAAAATCCAAAATTAGGACTGCTGGATCATATGATAGTATGTTTTCAATTTTTTGAGGAACACAATATTATTTTCCATAGTGGCTTCACCAAAGTATAGTGCCACCAATGGTGTACAAGGGTTTCCTTTTCTCCACATTCTTGCAAACACTTGTTATTTCTGTCTTTTTTATCACCATTCCAATGGCATGGGGTATCTCATTATGACTTTAATCGGCATTTCCCTAATAATCAATGATATTGAGCATCTTTTCAAATATGTGTTGGCCATCTGTATGTCTTCTTTGGAAAATTATCTATTCATAACTTCTGTCCTGTTTTTAATTCAACAGTCTACTTTTTGCTGTTGAGTCACATAATTTCTTTTTTTTTTA
The DNA here is from genome assembly GCF_020171115.1 of Neogale vison. NCBI lineage: Eukaryota > Metazoa > Chordata > Mammalia > Carnivora > Mustelidae > Neogale > Neogale vison. Next base: position 79,075,965 of record NC_058101.1, on the reverse strand, counting down.
ATTTAATTTAATTTTATTTCTTTTCAGTGTTCCAGAATTAATTATTTATGCACAACACCCAGTGCTCCATGCAATACATGCCCTCCATAATACCCACCACCAGGCTCACCCAACCCCTTACCCCTCTCCCCTTCAAAACCCTCAGTTTGTTTCTTAGAGTCCACAGTCTCTCATGGTCTGTCTCCCCCTCCAATTCCCCACAACTCACTTCTCTCCAACTCTCAATGTACTCCGTGTTATTCCTTATGCTTCATAAGTAAGTGAAACTATATAATTGACTCTGTCTGTTTGAATTATTTCACTCAGCATAATCTCCTCCAGTCCCACCCATGCTGATACAAAAGTTGGGTATTCATCCATTCTGATGAAGGCATAAAACTCCATTATATATGTGGACTGTATCTTCTATATTCATTTATCTGTTGAAGGGCATCTTGATTCTTTCCACAGTTTGGCAACTGTGGTCATTGCTGCTATGAAAATTGGGGTACAGATTACCCTTCTTTTCACTACATCTGTATCTTTGGCTAAATACCCAGTAGTGCAATTGCAGGGTCATAGGGTAGCTCTATTTTTAATTTTTTTGAGGAATCTCCACACTGTTTTCCAAAGTGACTGCACCAACTTGCATTCCCACCAACAGTGTATGAGGGTTCTCTTTCTCCACATCCTCTCCAACACTTGTTGTTTACTGTCTTGTTAAACTTGGTCATTCTAACTAATGTAAGCTTGTATCTCAATGTGGTTTTGATTTGAATCTCTCTGATGGCTAATGATGATGGACATGTTTTCATGTGTCTGTTAGCCATTTGTATGTCTTTGGAGAAGTGTCTGTTCATGTCTTTTGCTCATTTTTTGAGGTGATTATCTGTTTTGTGTGTGTTGAGTTTAAGGAGTTCTTTATAGATCTTGAATATCAGCCCTTTGTCTGTAGTGTAATTTGTGAATATCTTCTCCCATTCCATGGGTTGCCTCTTTGTTTTGTTGACTGTGCAGAAGCTTCTGATCTTGATGCAGTCCAAAAATCCAATTTTGGTTTTGCTTCCTTTGCCTTTGGAGACATGTCTTGAAATAAGTTGCTGTGGCCGATGTCAAAGAAGTTACTGCCTATGTCCTCCTCTAGGATTTTGATAGATTCCTACCTCACATTGATGTCTTTTATCTATTTCGAGTTTATCTTTGTGTGTGGTATAAGAGAATGGTCGAGGTTTATTCCTCTACACATAGCTGTCCAATTTTCCCAGCCAAACATTCAGAGAAATAATGCGTATTCTCCTGAAGCTGTTTCAAAAAGTAGAAACAGAAGGACAACTTCCAGACTCTTTTTTTATGAAGCTAGCGTTACCGTGATCCCCAAACTGGACAAAGACTCCACCAAAAAGGAGAATTTCAGACCAATATCCCTGATGAATATGGATGCCAAGATTCTCAGTAAGATACTAGTTAATAGGATCCAACTGTACATTAAAAAATATCATCCATCATGACCATGTGGGATGTATCCAGGGGATGCAAGGGTGGTTCAACATTCACAAATCCATCAGCTCCTGGGCTCCTGCTTTTTAGGAGTTTTTAATCACTGCTTCATTTTCATTACTAGATATTGGTCTGTTCAGGTTGTCAATTTCTTCCTGATTCAGTTTTGGAAGTTTATACATTTCCAGGAATGCATCCATTTCATCTAGATTGCTTAACTTATTGACATGTAGCTATTGATAATAATTTCTGATGATCGTTTCTATTTCCTTCATGTTAGCGGTGATCTCTTCCTTTTGATACATAATTTTATTTATTTGGGTCCTCTCTCCTTTCTTTAGGGTTAGTTTGGCCAATGGTTTATCGATCTTATTGATTCTTTCAAAAAACCAGCTTCTAGTTTTGCTGATGTGTTCTACTGTATCTCTAGTTTCTTAATTTATTGTTGATTCTCCAATTCTCCAGTTCTTCAAGGCATAAAGAGAACTGGTACGTTCTGGTTTTTTCAGCTTTTTGTTTGTTTGTTTGTTTTTTTGAGGGAGGCTTGGATGGCTACGTATTTCCCCTTAGAACCACCTTCACTGTTTCTAATAGGGTTTGGACAAAAGTGTCTTCATTCTCATTGTTTTCCATTATTGTTTAAGTTCTTCTTTGATTTCCTTGTTGATCCAAACATTCATAAGCAGAGTGGTCTTCAGCTTCTAAGTGTTTAAATTCCTTCCTAACTTTTTCTTGTGATTGAGTTCCAGTTTCAAAGCACTGTGGTCTGAGAATATGCAGGAATAATTTCAAACTTTTGGTACTGGTTGAGCCCTGATTTGTGACCCAGTACGTGGCCTATTCCTGAGAAAGCTCCATGTGCACTCAAGAAGAATGAGTATTCTTTGTTTTAGGGTGGAATGTTCTGTATATATCTGTGAGGTCCATCTGATACAATGTGTCATTCAATGCTCTTGTTTTTTTATTTCTTTATTGATTTTCTGTTTGGATGATCTGTTACTGAGAGTGGCATGTTAAGATCCCTGAATTAATGCATTCATATCAATATGACTTTTTACCTTGATTAACCCCTTTAAGAAAGATGTAGTGTCCTTCTTTATCTCTGACTATGGTCTTTAGTTTAAAATCTAATTTATCTGATATAAGAATCTCTACCCCAGCATTTTTTTTTTTTTTTGAGGCGCATTGACATGAAAGATGTTTCTCCATCCCTTCACTTTCAGTCTGAATGTATCCTTAGGTTCAAAAATGGGTCTCTCATAGACAACATATGGATGTGTCCTGTCATTTTATCCAATCTACAGCCCTTTGCCATTTTATGGGAGCATTTAGGCCCTTCATGTTGAAAGTGATTATTGAGAGATATGTTTTTATTGACATCATGTTGCCTGTGAAGGTCTTGTTACCATAGACTGTCTCTGTAAATTTCTGTTCTATGACATTCTTGGGTTATTTCTTCTTTTTTAGAAACCCCCTGAATATTTCTTGTAGTGCCAGTTTGGTAGTCACATACTCTTTTAAACCTTGCCAGTCTTGGGAGCTCTTTATCTCTCCATCCATTTTGAATATCAGTCTTGCTGGATAAAGTATTCTTGGCTGCATGTTCTTCTCATTTAGTGCCCTGAATATGTCTTGCCAGCCCTTTCTGGCTTGTCGGGTTTCTGAGGATAGGTCTGACGTTATTCTGATGGATCTTCCTCTGTAGATAAGAAATCTCTTCTCCCAGGTGCTCTGAAAGACTCTTGTCTAAAATTGTGATTCATCAGTTTCACAATCAAGTGTCTCAAGGTCTTTCTAGATTCATTGATCTTGGGGGCAGTCTTTCTGCCTCTAGGACAGGAAGGCTGGTTCTATTCCCCAGACTGGGAAAATTTTCATGGACAATTTGTTCAACTATATCTTCTAATCTTCTTCTTTCTCCTCCCCCTCAGGGATTCCTGTTATTCTGATGTTGGAACGTTTCATGCCATCATTTATTCCCCTAATTATGTTTTCATGACTTCTAAGCTATTTGTTCCAAGCCTCCTCCTGATCCTTTTTCTCTATCAGTTTGTCCTCTAGATCACTAATTATATCTTCTGCCTCAGTTATGCTATCTGGTAGAGAATTTAGATTAGATTGGGTCTCATTGATAGCATTTTAAACTTCTTCCTGGGTGGCTTTCACTTTTACCCTAATTGATTCCGTGTTGTCATTAATGGTTTTCTCCAACCTAGCCACTTTCTGGATGATTGTTACCCTGATAATTTCTTTAACGAAATACTGTTTATGTCCATATCCAATAGTTGTGGTGGAGAGGGCACCATCTCTGCATTTTTCCTCTGTTGGGTGTTCCTCCTCCTAGTCATTTTGGTGAGAGGTGGTTGAATATATCAACCATGATCCAGCTAAGGTGCACCAAGGAACAATATTGAGCAATCTGAAGTCACCACCAAAAATAAATAAAAAAAGGAAAAAAAAAAAGAGAGAGAGAGAAAGAGAGAGGAAATAAAAAGAGAGAGAGAGAGAAGACCTAGCCAGAATGGGCCCCAAAGGTAAGATTTACAAGGCTTACAAACAAAAAGACTGACAAAAGTAAGTGACAAGGAAAAAAAAAATAAAACAAAACAAAAAAAAAACCTGTCAAAATAAACCCCAAGTATAAGATTTATGTAATACCAGAACAAAAACAAATACACAGAAACACTGACAGAAGAAAAAGATTGGAGGGTTGTTATAAATTGTTGATGTGGGTGTGGAAGGTTATTTTGATTCTTCCTGGGTGTATCTTGATATCTTTGTTAAAGGACTCAACTTTCCAGAGATAAAAGGGTATTAAAACTGGCTTATATATAGGTGTAGTATTGATTAGGGAAAGAACATTACCTTGAAGCTTATATCTATATGTACACTAAGGAAAATAGAAAAGCAAAAGAAAAAAACACAGGTATGTGTATGAAAAAAGTTCAAGTTAAAAGATTACTATGGAAAATGTTATATTGAACCTCTCATTGTAATGGTAAACAGGTTAAAAAATTAAAAAGAACAAGAATAGTGAGAATGAATTAAAAATAAAAGTTGTGGGGCACTTGGGTGGCTCAGTGGGTTAAAGCCTCTGCCTTTGGCTCAGATCATGATCCCACGGTCCTGTGATTGAGCCCCACAATGGGCTCTCTTCTCAGCAGGGAGCCTACTTCCCTTCCTCTCTCTCTGTGTGCCTCTCTGCCTACTTGTGATCTCTGTCTGTCAAATAAATAAATAAAATCTTTAAAAAATAAAAATAAAAGTTGTATCTATGAACTATACAGGTTTTAGGGTGATACTGGGAACTTAATTTATTGTTTTCCTCTGATATTGAGGTTTTACAGTTTTATGGGGACCCTGTGATGGGGAATGCAGTTCAGACCCCCGTCACACAGTGAGTGTATAGAGTGCAAATGGCTGTGGTACTAGATACACTGACTGGCATACACATAAGACTTTGAAGTGGCGGGGGGGGGTGGGAGGTTGGGGTACCAGGTGGTGGGTATTAGAGGGCACGGATTGCATGCAGCACTGGGTGTGGTGAAAAAATAATGAATACTGTTTTTCTAAAAATAAATAAATTGAAAAAAAAAAAAAGACTTCCTCACAGGTGCCAGAGGGAGTGTGCCTAGCCCAGCGCTGGTGCAAGCAGCGGAAATCTGGAAAACCAGCGGCTCAGGGACCACAGTCTGGGGGCTTCACCTCACTCTCTCTGGTATGGGTAGTCAACAGTGATGGCTTTCCTGGGTCTGTGGGCTAGGCCTGTGATTCCCCAATTCCACCAGTTGTCCCTCAAGATCTTTTGCTCCTTTTGAGTACTTTTAACCAGACTCCAAGTTAATGCTGGTCCTCAACCATAGGGTACTCTCATATTGAGGCATTTCTTTCCAATGGGTCACTTCTGACGTCTCCCTCCTCCTTCTGTTCATCCTCCAGTATCAGTCCAATTCCCACTCTGTTTAACCTCTCTACTGGAGTCTTCTGCCACCATAGAGACTCACAAGTATGTAATTCTACATCTTAGGCTGGTTTCATGGGTGTTCAAAGTGTTCTGATAGATAATTAACTCACTTTACAGGACCAATTCAAACTTGGCCTCCTACTTTTCTGCCATCTTGCCCCTCCTCCCAAGGCCAAGTCACATAATTTCTTTATATATATTTTGAATATTACCACTTTATCAGACATGCAATTTACAAATATCTTCTCACATTCAGTAGGTTGTCTTTTGATTTTTTGGATGATTTCCTTGTGCAGAGGCTTTTTAATTTGATGTAGTCCCACTGTTTATTTTTGCTTTTGCTTTAAGAAAATTCAAATTCTAGTTAGTTAAATACAATGTAATATTAGTTTCATGTGTACAATATAGTGATTCAACGCATCCAAGCAACATGCATGCTCATCCCAGTGAGTAAATTCCTTAATCCCCACTACCTATTTAACACATCCCCTTCCATCTCCCTTCTGGAAACCATCACTGAGTTCTCTATGGTTAAGAGTCTATTTCCTGGTTTGTCTCCCTCTCTTTTTTTCTGTTTTTTTTTTGTTTGTTTGATTGTTTTTGTTTTTGTTTTTTAATTCCACATTTAATTGAAGTCATATGGTGTTCATCTTTCTCTGACTGACTTATTTCACTTAGCACAGTATTTTCTAGCTTCATCCATGTTGTAAGTGGCAAGATTTCATTCTTTTTTGTGGCTGAGTAATATTCGTGTGTGAGTGTGTGTGTGTGTGTGTGTGTGTACATCTTTATCCACTCACCAGTCAGTGAACACTTGGCATGTTTCCATTTCCAGTTTGGCTACTGTTGATAATGCTGCTATAAGCATTAGGGTGCATGTATCCCTTCAAATTAGTATTTTTGTATTCATTAGGTTACTACCTAGTAGTGCAATTGCTGGAGTGTAGGATAGTTTTATTTTTAACTTTCTGGGCAACCTCCATACTGTTTTCAGAGTGGTTGCAACAGTTTGCATTCTCAACCAACAATGTAGGAGGGTTCTTATTTCTCTACCACCTTGCCAACACCTGTTGGTTCTTGTGTTGTTGATTTTAAACATCCTGACAGGTGTGAAGTTATATCTCATTGTAGTTTTGATTTGTATTACTTGATTATGAGTGATGTTGGGTGTCTTCTCATGTGGTTGTTTGCCATCTGTATTTTTTCTTTGGAAAAATGTCTATTCACGTCTACTCATTTTTTAACCAGATTATTTGTTTTTGGGAGTGTTGAGATTGTTAACCTCTTTATAGATTTTGGAAACTAACTCTATCAGATATGTCATTTGTAAATATTTTCTCACACTCCATAAATTGACTTTTAGTTTTGTTGATTGTTTCCTTCACTCTACAGAGCTTTTTATTTTGATAAAATTCCAATAGCTTATTTTTGCTTTTTTACCCTTGCCTCAGGAGACATATCTAGAAACAAGGTGCTAAAGTTAATGTCAAAGAGGTTATTACCTGTGTTCTGTTCTAGGATATTGATGGCTTTCTATCTCACATTTAGGTTTTCCATTCATTTTGAATTTAGTTTTTTGTATGAGATAAGAAAGTAGTCCAATTTCATTATTTTGCATGTTGCTGTCCAGTTTTCCCAGTTCCATTTATTGAAGAGACTGTTTTTTTCCCACTGAATAATCCTTCCTACTTTGTCCAAGACTGACTATATAGTTATGAGCTTATCTCTAGCTTTTCTATTCTGTTCCACTAATCTATGTGTCTGTTTTTGTGTATCATCCTGTTTTGATCACTACAGCTTCATAATATAACTTAAAGTAAGAATTGTAATCTCCCCAGCTTTGTTTTTCTATTTCAAGGTCATTTTGGCTATTCAGGATCTTTTGAGGTTCCATACAAATTTTAGGATAATGAACATTTATTTCTATTTGTTCTATTTGGACATTTAATTGAAATGAAGTGGATATATTCCATAATTTGATACCAATGAACCTTTCACAATGTTGACATTTATTAAGTCTTCACATCCCTAGGGGGGAAAAATAATGGTGAGATTAGAAGTATATTTTTCATGTTTAAGATTATAGAGTACTTCATACAAAAGTTTATTAAGTAATATTTTAATCAATACTGATGAAGATATATACTTTATTTATTTAAGATTCTTCTTGTGATTTGTTAACATATTTTTAGATGGTAGCCTGTATATATATAACAGTGTATTTTTGAAGGCTTATAAAGTTGTTTATACCTTAGATAATATTTCAAAAATGTTAAAATTAGTAATCTGATATTCTTTGTCAAAAATATCATATACAAAATCTAATAATATTATATATCTCCAAGTTTATCTATATGTGTTTGTACTATATATGTTTATGATGTGCATACTATATATGAGATAGTCAGGATTTATTTTCATTTGAATCAAAATAAAACTTCTATGAGAGAATTATTATGCATAAGTAACTATACCAGAATGAGATTAAATGATACATGGATATAAACACTACAAAGAATATAGTATATGAAGATTTTTTAAACTCCTGTTTTATATGATTATATGAAATAACTTTTGAATACTGTTTAAAATTAATTTAGTTCCTTACAATAAACTGTGTTTGTCTTGAGCATATTGCTATCATTTTTCATGGGGTATAATTTGCAGATACACGTCAATAAAATTGATTTAATAATTGTTAAATGTACATTGTGCAAAAATCATTTAAAGACAAGCTTTTACTGTACACTTGATTTTCAAACAAAATTTTATTTCACAGTACATTAATTTCTATTATGTATTTTTGCACTTTGTCATTAACACACTTTCATTATTTCAATAAACAAAACTAAGTATGGTATTAGCTGTTTGGCTCCATGCTTCAGTAATTTCACCAAACAGCTGGAAGACAAATAAATGAATGTAGTAAACTATTGTTTTAATTATATTTATTGATTCTAGTGTGTTTAAATACTGATTTTTGAACAATAGTGTATTTATGTCTATAAATTGATTAATGACTTATAATCTTGTTCTTGAAATAGTAGAATCTACAGCTGGCTAAGTAATGTGTTTTCTTACAAATTACTTAAAGTATAGATGCCAAATGCATTGCATTCTCCATTTAATAGGAGAAGTGGCTTGCCAAGAAGTCTTTTTATTACCAGCTATTCTCCATACTGATACAGCTGTTGTAAATATAGCTATCCATTTCAAACTAGCTGCATCATAAAATGTAATCTCCAAACACAGAATTTCTAAAAAAAGATTCTACAATTTGAAATGTTATATTTGTTCTGATATTTTTTTCTGTATGAATAGTTGAAGTAAACTTACATTTATTGTTTTTTTTTTTAAATTTTATGTATTTATTTGACAGAGAGAGCTCACAAGTAGACCGAGAGACAGGCAGAGAGAGAGGGGGAAAGCAGGTTCCCTGCTGAGCAGAAAGCCCGATGTGGAGCTTGATCCCAGGACCCTGGGATCATGACCTGAGCCGAAAGCAGAGGCTTTAACCCACTGAGCCACCCAGGCACCCCCAAATTACATTTATTGTTAAGTGTTTGTATAATTTTCACTATGATTTTGAATAAAAGGAATATTCTGGGGGGCGCCTGGGTGGCTCAGTGGTTTGGGCCGCTGCCTTCGGCTCGGGTCGTGGTCTCGGGGTCCTGGGATCGAGTCCCGCGTGGGGCTCCCTGCTCGGCGGGGAGCCTGCTTCCTCCTCTCTCTCTGCCTGCCTCTCTGCCTACTTGTAATCTCTCTCTGTCAAATAAGTAAATAAAATCTTAAAAAAAAAATAAAAGGAATATTCTGTGTTGAATAACAATTAAGAATACTATGTAACCATAGGATTTTAATGTGTGGAGTTATGAAAATATACATCAGTTGATAATGGATATGAAAAACTTTATAACACTAAAGTGTGTCTCTTTTCCTTGTCATTTCATATTATGTAAAATGTTATATTTACTTAAGAAATTCTTTGTTATTTTTATGATCTCATTTTTGTCAAAAGGATAATGATAAAAAGATATATTTAAGTTTTTATTTGTTTTGTTTTAATAATCTGGAGACTTATTTCTCTCTCACAGTAATTTGTAAAGGAGTGGATGGAAGATAGGTAACTTTCATATCTATCTATACCCACAAATATATCTAATATCTAGTCTTACTCTGGGGCAGTAGAAAGTATTAAAGTTGTTAATTAACTAACTAGTTGAATTGAAAAAGTCCATTTATAATCTTATCATATTTCTAATTGCATTATCATAGTGTATTACTGACAGTGCACATTCTCATGTAGACATGTATACAGTTGGCTGTATATAAAGATGAACTATATAGGTGCAAAATTCTAGTCTTAAGGAAAAATTTGGAAGAAATAGTGTCTGACATTACTCAAATATTTAACTGATTTTCAAAAGGTGGTAAATGATTCCCTAATAAGGACTAAATGCCAGTTTAAAAAAAAAAGAAAAAGAAAAAGAAAGAAAGTATAAAAGCTAAACTTCACTTCTTTTTATGTTTGTTTTAAAGAAAATATACTTTGGTCATGTTACAGTTAGGGGGTCACATGATGAGAGGAAAGCATTTAGAACTATGCATTAAATAAGTAATCTGGTATCAAACAATTCTGGATTGCTTCAATTCACAATTCTGAGAATATTTAAATGATAACTTTACTCACCAGAAAACACATATTTTTCTCACTCTCTTTCTTTCTATAGCTCTATAAAGTTCCTTCTCTTACTCAAACTGTGTTATGGATGAAAGGTCATTTTGAAAAAAAAATGTACATACTTTTAAAGTTTAACATCTATTGACGTTCAAAGCTTCATGAATTATCATGCCTTTTTTATCATGATTTATTTTAATTGAGATGTAATTGACAAATAGCATTATATTAATTTAAGGTGTACAACATAATGAGCTGACATGTGTATACACCGTGGAATGATCACTACAATAAGGTTAGTTAACATTCATCACCTCACATATTACAAATCTTTCTTGTGATGAGAACTTTTAAGATTACTCTCTTAACAACTTTTAAATATCTAACACAGTATAGTTAGAGTCACCAAACTCTACATTATATCTCCAGGACCTATTTATTTTGTAACTGCAAGTTTGTACTTTTTGACCAACTATCCCCTTATCTTTTGCCCCTCAACCCCTGGTAATCACCATTCTAGTCTCTGTTCCTATGAGCCTGGCTTTTTAAACTTCCAAATATAAGTGACACCATACAGTGTTTGTGTTTCTGACTTATTTAGCATAATGATTTTAAGTTCCATTCATGTCATTCCATGGGAAGAATGCCCTTATTTCTCATGTCAGAATAATATTCTATTGTGTATATGTGTATATACATACAATTTATTTTTATCCATTCATCCATTGATGAACAGATAGTTTGTTTCCATATCGTGGTTATTGTGAATAATGCTGCAATGAGCAAAGACATGCAGATATATTTTCAAAACTCTGTTTTCATTTCCTTTAGCTATATACTCAGAAATAGGACTTCTGGATCATATACTACTTCTAACATTAATTTGTTGAGGAACCTCCATACTGTTTTTCATACTGGCTGCATCAATTTACATCCCCACAAACAGTGTATAAGGGTTTTCTTTTCTTTTTTCCTTTTTCTTTTCTTTTCTTTTCTTTTCCTCTTTTCCTTTCTCTTTTTTTCTTTTCTTTTCCTTTCTCTTCATTTCTTTTTTTTTTCTATATCCTTGTTAATACTTGTTATCTGTTGTCTTTTTGATAGTAGTCACTCTAACAGGAGGGAGGTAATACCTTCATTGTGGTTTTGGTTTGCATTTCCCTGATGATTAATGACACTGAACACTATTTTCATGTATCTCTTAGCTATTTGTATGTCTTTTTTGCAAAAAAAGTCTACTCCATTTTGTAAATCAGATTCTTTTAATTTTTAATTTCCATTGAGTTGTATGATTTCTCTGTATGTTTTATGATATTAAGCCCTTGTCAGATTTATGATTTTCAAATATTTTCCCATTCTGTTGGTTACCTTTTCATTACATTGATGGTCTCCTCTGTTGTGCAACCTACATGAGTTTCTAATTCTCATTCTCATCTTTGCTCTGTTCTCATGCCATTCCTTACAATTTCTTTTCTTTAATAGGATGTCAAATGACTTTGTTTTAAATAATATTTTCAATTTTTAAATGTTTCCTCAGTCTTCAGAACAGCAGTATATTTACTACAATAATTGAATACTCAGTAAGAAGAAGTTGGATCACAGAGAAAAAATTTAATTTAGATTTTAATTTAGATAAGATATTGATAATTTTCTCAAGCTCTGAGTTACATGACCATCATTTGGGGAGGAAATGAATCCCTCATTAATTTCCAAAGAGATAAACAAACATCACAGATATTTAGGTGTTTCTAAAAAATTATATTGCTATTATTTTTTAGTAGTACCTCTGCTGAAGAATTTGTTGACTTTGTGAGCACAGAAATACAATGAGTCCAGAACAAATGAAAATGTTTTTGCAAATTTGGAAGTTAAATTCGCAAATATCAGGCTAGACAATATAAGCTGCAATAAAAATAAATACATAATTTTAATTGTATGAGAGGTAGTTCTAACTAAGGGTGAATAGGAAAAAAAAGTATTCTTTTACTTAAAATCTTCAGCCAAGAAATCAGATAAAGTAGCACAGTTTTCTTTCTCTTCTTTCTTTTTTTTTCTTTCCTTCCTCTTTCTCTCTCTCTTCCTATTTAATTTCTCTCATATTCTATAGCTCTATAAAATTTCTTCATTTTCTTACTCAAATTGGTTTATGGGTGTAAAGTCACTTTGAAAGAAAGTATGGACTTTTAGAGCTTAGCATCAATTGAATTTCAAAACTTCTCAGAATGTTCTCTTCCTTATAATTCTCTTAAGATATCTTCTGTATATATTTTTCTTACCTGTTACATCCCCCAGATTCTAAACAAACTAAAATATAATTTGAGAGTTATCTTATAAAAATAAAAATACATTAAATGTAAAAAGATCAATAATGTTTTATACCACATAATAAATGTTTTAAGGAATAAATATGGTAAAGAAAAAAATGCAATACCTATGTTAGTATTCCATATGGGAACACTTAAATATGCATTTGCTCACAATTATATTTTAGTACAGTCATATATGGATATTAGACTGAGGACTGGTGAGTTTCCAGGCTGTACTACAATTAATTGACCTAATAAAGCTGATATACTTATAGTTCAAGAACAGATACAAGACTTAAAGTTCTCAATACTGAGTTAGAGGACAACTAGACAAATTGTATAACTGTTTTAAACATGTATATTTCTTAAAATTACCATGTTTAGCAAAATTTGAAATAATATTTTGGGATACCAAAAAATAATAATTATCTTTTCCTTGTCAGAAAAAATTGTAGAAGCTATCAAAAAAAAATGTTTTTAGAAGAGCATTAAATCTGTTAGACACAGGAAGATAATAGCAGAATTCTCTAACAACAGAAATACATAACAACAGATACAACTGCTTAAACTAACACTACTCCACTTATTATAAAGGAGAAACTTGTGGAAATAATATGTGTATGTAAAAATTTACAAATATTCATAGCAGGCAATATTTTAAATATGTGATTAGAACCATTGTAATGTGCCTCACTGAGACAAACTGGTATATATATCTAATTTAAGTCATTGCTTAGTTTTCCCAGTATAGTTTTTATGAATATTTCTTCCTTTAGGTACTTAAAACTGGAAAACAGAAGTCTAAATAAAAGCAAAACTCAATTACAAATAAAATAGTTTATTAATTCAAACAAGAAAAAAAATTCAAAGGTATAAAGAACATGAAATATAGTTGTTCCTGCCCCTTTCACTTTCAATATAGAAAATGTTTCTCATCCCAAGGACTAAGATCAATCTCTTTGGATACCTACCACCTATCTCTTCTATCCCACTAAAAGAATTGCATTTTCTGCTCATTCACATAAATCAGTAACAGGAGGTAGTAAGATTACTCTTACCTTATTTAGATGACCCTGAAGTAAAGGTTTTTGGACTAGAAAGAAGGAAAAGGATATATGAACAAAAATTAGGTTTGTTTGGAAAGACAAGAGTGGAATGCATTCTGGTAAGGGAGATAAAAATGTCTCATATCTCCCAAAAAGAGCTTAGATTATATTGTTTTATTTTCCTAAAAACCTCAAAGTCTCTTTGTTGCCTAAACTTAATAAAGTCTGGACTGTTAATATGGCTTTCTATTGTTGTTATAACAAATTACTACACATGTAGTATCTTTAAAGAAAATAGTTTATTATCCATGGCTCTGTGTGTCAGTAGTCCAGCTATGAATCTCACTGGACTAAAGCCTTCTAGAAGATTATAGATTTAGAACCTGTGCATGCACTGTACACATTCCCTTTCTGGTCTCAGACTGTTAATACTCCTGTGTCTACCCAGGGTTAGGTGCCCCCACAATGATTTGGGTGAGTTGAGAAAGGTTAGACATTGAGGAAGGTTGGAGTTTGCCTTATAGGTAGCCTGAGCCAGACTCCTTAGGGACGAGACTGTGATGAGGGGCCTCTGGTACCTGGGCATCCAGGTCATTTTCATTCCAAGACACCTCTGTTGCACCCTTTGAAATCCAGAGATCTTGTGATATCAAGCTTCCTCTGGGAAGAGTGGTGGTGGCAGCAACATCTTGAGCTTGATTCTGTCATTCTCCAAGCTTCCCCCTGAGGCCCAGCCCACTCTATCCTCTCACCGCCCCTCCATCAGGACCTGCATTTACTCCTCCCACAAACAGGAAGCTTTATACTGCCCCCTGAAGGCTCCAACTGCACCCTATCTACCTTTTAGGGAAATCCCACATTCTATCCAAAAGGTACAAACTGAACTAAAGGGGTCAGCTCCCTCATCAAAAGACACTTTTTTTTTTAAGTTCTTTTACAGTTTAAACTGAAAAACCAGGCCAAGATTTATCCTTTAATTTGCCTTTTTCTTGTTAAAATTCTTAGGGTTATTCACATGTATATTATTTAAAAGATCAAAAAAGAAAAAAGAGCTTAAATGCACAAATGCTCCTACATTTGAAATTAAAATTAAAGAAATTATCCTCGCTCATTTTTCTTTCTACTGATACAATGAAAAGAAGAAAAAGAGTTGATGATATTTAAAATAAATAAAATTAAGTCAAATACATGTAACAGTATAAATCTCTTTTATATTTATAACTCTTTGACATCTGCCCAAGGTAGTCTTCCTGTTTAATAATAGATGGTAAATATTCAGTAACATATTTAGAAGAGATTGCTCCCATTTGATTAAAATCAAGAGATGTGAGCCTGTTGCTTTCTTCGATGAACTGATTTATCGAGTAGGAAGTAATGTGATGCACTAATGAACTATTTTAAACATTTTTATTACATCTCCAGTTTGAAAATAAAATGTTCTTGCCTTTCCCTTGTGATTTAGGACATGCCATCTGCTTTTCCATCATATGCAATCTAGATTTCTAACTATGAAATTGTATTCTTATTTACGTTCTTTCCTACAGTGTGATTAAAGACTATGTTTACACAGTCAGGGTTAAGCTTAAAAACGCTGCTGATTCCTCAGTCCCAGCAAGGATACCAAACCAGAATAAATTCATTAACTCTAAGCCCACTGCCCCCTGACAATCGACAAACCCTATCTTCATATCCATCTCCCTTTCATGTTTTTAAACTCTAACTGTAAATAAGTTTTTACTTCTCCTTGACTATTTGGTGAGTTTCAAATTGTTTGCTTTTCTCCATAATATTTTTTTTGTCTTATGATTTTTTTCTCTAGTTTTTTACAAGAAAAATTACAAAATAATTTTGCTATTCCTGTAATATGGTGCTTAACACTAATTTCACATCATTCAAGGAGGCATGGAATAGTAGAAAAATGACAGGCAGACCTTGAATGCCAGCTGATTTTGTTTGCAAAATAAACCCTTCCAGTCTGTAGCCATATGACATTGGTCAAATTATGTTACTCACTATAGAAACTATGTTTTTTCATCCATTATAAATGAGGATGAAAACACATTATGAAGATTTGTTATAAGCTTTCCCTAAGTGAAGATAAAATAAACACTTGACTCACTATTTGACTTGATAACAAATAAATATTGATATTGATAACAAAAGAAATATATTTTTCTATTCCTGGTAGGAATGTTACTGAGAGTTAAAAGAGATAATACTTTGGATGTCCTGACAAAGAAGATGCTCATCAAGTTAGTTACTTTCCACCTCAACATTATTACATTGAAATAGACATCATTTCTTTTTCCACATTTCACTGTTCAAAATTCATCTAGAGTCCTGTGTTCCATCCACATTCCTCTTCTCAAACTTAAATGTCTTCAACAAGAGCAGCACTACCATTCTTCCTCTGTTTCAATCAGATACCCCTCTTTTTTTTTTTTTAAAGATTTTATTTTTTTATTTGACAGAGAAAGATCACAAGTAGGCAGAAAGGCAAGCAGAGAGAGTGAGAGGGAAGCAGGCTCCCCGCCGAGCAGAGAGCCCGATGCGGGACTCGACCCCAGGACCCTGGGATCATGACCTGAGCCGAAGGCAGTGGCCCAACCCACTGAGCCACCCAGGCGCCCCCAGATACCCCTCTTGATATGATTTAGCAAGTGTATTACATTGTGAATTAATCCATAAATAACACACTTTCTATAAAATTACAAGGGAAAATAAAAGAGGAAAATAAATTTGTAGAGGTGATGAAAAAGAAGGGATGATGATTTTGTTTTTGTTAATGATGATATTAGGAAAGGGAAACAAAAAGAGTAAGAGTGTACTGGATACAGGATATGCACGGGCCAGAAAGAGAGCAAAGGACAGAGAGAGTGAGAGAGACGGAGAGAAGCAAAGAATAAAGTATTAAGGTTGGTAGAGATTTTTATCCAAAATAATCATGCGTTCATAATGAAAATTTACATTTTTCTTTCTCCATTCTCACTCTACCCATTGAATTCCTTCTAAATCTCAGATATTAAGGTATTGCCTCCCTGTGAAACTAATCCCTTTTTTTCGTGAAAAGTCTGAATTTTGGGGGTCTTATCTGGATAAGATTGCAATAATTTTACCATTATTTGGTGCACCATAGAAGACTACTTTGATTTCATAAATACCCCTTATTTCCCCAAAAGAGGCAATATTATTTTACTTTAATATTTATGCTAATGTCATAAGTAAATATGTATGTATAATTTATTATGTGCCAGGCACTTTTCAAAGTGATTTGCAAATTCACTATCGATGACCTCACTTTATAAAGAAGAAAATTATGACAGATATCTTAAATACCTTTGCCAACACTTATTTACCTGGGACTTGAATTCATGCAGTTTGGCTCAGGAGTTCATATTCTTAATCATTTATTTTTGTTTCACTTGGTCATCTGGGAATTGATCACACTAGGTAACACTTTAATTCTTTTTTGCCCACTGGCTCAGTGACATGTCCAAAATGAATAGGTCTAAACGGGCAGCCCACTGTACCGCCTTTTGAAAACATTCCTCCATGTGAATTATAATACTTTTCAGGAAGCGGATCTCAAAGTCAGAGGGATGGAATCAAGCTATTTTGCAAGAAAGCACCTTTTACACAATATCTTTGGATCCTTATATTCGGACTATGGAAGAAATAAAATCTTATAAATGCAAATCATTTAGAATGCACATGATAAAGCCCCTAATTCCAATATTCCAATAGTGGTCCCAGTTGACACAGGAAATGTCTTCAGTAAGATATCCACATTATTCTACTAGGCTAGCTGTTTTGAAGATAGCTGGAAGATGTATCATTTATTTTGTGGCGGGTACATGTGTCAATGTAGCTGAAGCCCATGAATTATATCCCAGTGCCACATTTTGTTTTGTTTTGTTTTGGTTTTTGTTTTTATCTTTTTGTTTTAAAATGTAGAAAGCAAAATTAAGTGGCATAATATTGATGTTGATATAACATTTGGTAGAAACTTTTTTTTTTTTTTTCTGGTCTCCAAATACATTATCTAGGAAAAGAAAACCAACATTGAGAATCACTGTCAACCCAATTAAAGCAGATTGCTGTCTCTTGCTGGGATGAACGAGGTTCAGTAAAATCCTCCTTTCTCTTTGATGACTGATTCTTCTATACTAGGGCATCACATTGGAAGTGCTGGTTTCCACTGCTGACAGATTGGGCAATTTTCTGTATCAGTTCACTTATGTCTGTTAATAAAAGGACATGCATATTTTGAATTTTTTAAACAAACTTCATCATTGCTATGATGGCCACACTGTTTCAGAGACTTTCAACAAGCATTTGAATAACTTATTGGTATCAACAAAATATGTCATATTGTTTATTTGATGGAGGAGATCCTTACCAGTAGTGGTCCTCAATGAACATGAGATGGGACACAAACTGTCTCAGATTCTGAGCCCACTTGTAGAGTCCATCCTTATACTTTTCTCCCATAATCAGTCTTGTTCCCTGATAAATTGGTGACTGGAAGAAAATGGTTCGGCAGCTCTTTAACTGCCTATTCCTTATCTTTATCAGGACAAATGATATCCTGGTAAACATACTTAAGAGTATTTACTAGTAGAAGAATAACAGGGAATCTTTATCTACTCAATGCATTTGTGTCACTGTGCCTAGTGTGTGTAGGAAGTTATTCATAAAGAAACTTAAATTTCATGGATTTGGGAGAACATTACTGGAAGAAGAGCACCAGGTAAGGTTTTTTTGTTTGTTTGTTTGTTTTTAAAATAATGGCATGTAAATTGATTTTTACTCTTTATAACCATAACAATATCACAAACTATCTTTATATTACACCGGAGTTTTAATAAGTCAAAAATGAAGCATATCAATAGTAGACTACTGATCCAAAGGCTGCAGTGTAAGTACTTTAAAAGTCGTGATGAGGGTGTCTATGTGTGTGTGTCTGTTTGTGAAGAAATAACTGATGGAGGAGTTTTTTAATATGTCCTTGATAGAATAAGAATGGAAAATATATATTTCAAAGATACCAATTACTAGAATATCTGAGTTATTATCTAGTTCCACTCTGTTTCTTTTAATAGATGTTAAAGCCTAGCCACAGTAACTTGTCTTGCCCCAAGTCACATCGTCAGTCAGTTGTTCATTTCAGACAAAAAAAAAAGTATATGTTGCTTTGCTTGCTGTATTGTCCTAAGACTTAAGAGCATTTTGTGCTTTGTAATCTGCTCCCACACCACACACACACACACACACACACACGTTAGCAGACAAAATTTGTCCCCACACCATACACACACACACACACACACACACACACACAAACACACACGTTAGCAGAAAAAATGTACAGAAAAGAAGAACCAGTATAGAAAGATAGAATAATACCTGTTACTTATCCTCAAAGTAGAACAAAATGCCTTAGAAGGTGGTGAAATATTGAAATATAATCATTGATGTAACAGAAAGAAAATTACCTATCTGTAAATATAAACTTTGACTTTTCCTGGATTTATTGTTGGAACACATCTCAAGAGTTTCTATGGGAGACTAAAAAGGGTATTAGACTGTATCAGCATGCATGGAACACTAAATTGTAAAGTATTTTTGTTTGTTTTAGTTTAGAACTGATTGGCTTATTAAAATGTGCAATACATGAATGCATTTTTCCTTAGTTTTATATAAGATGTTTTGGAGTTGTCTGGTTCAGTTTATCTTTTATATACTTTTAATTTTTCAAGATAAACTTCACATTTCATGAAAGTTTTTATCTATTTTTCAATCTGTGTCTGCATTTGGGCTGCATTACTTAACCAAGGTCTGTGATCACCCTGTTACTGAGTCCATTATGATCTGGAGATGGGGGAGTTTTCTTTTTAAGTAATGTCAAATAATGTAAAAATGAATTTGACATAAATTATCAATTATTTAATTAAAATTGCTTATGCCAGTGTTTGTTTTTTCCATTCATTACAAATAATTAATAGTTGTATGACTTGATTTATCATTGCAAGTTGAAATCATATTTTCAAAACCTACACGGAAAGACTAATGCCTGCTTCAACACAGTTACAGTTGAGAGTAGATATTAAACTGAAATCCACTTCTGGTGTATCGGCACCATAAATATTTCATGAAAACACTTGAAGGAAGATAGGAACGATCCCTCTGTGTCCTGGGCAAGATTGCTCTTCTCAGATAATACCACTACATTCAGTATTTATTGGCTTTTATACAGATCAGCAAGGTTGCCAACAAGATGTTGTTCTGCTGACTGAATAACCTCGACTGCAATTGAATATATAATGACGGCTTGAGCATATGTGGCTACGTTCTTTTGGAAAACACTATGTTGAAAGCATTAGGAGGATTTAGATTTTAAGGCCAAATGCATACCTCAGTTTGCTTATACTTTTAGGTTATAGACAAATACTGAAAGGAAAGTAAATATACAGTTTCTATTAAAAAAATGAATCTACTAAAATCTTAAAGAGTCAATTTCCTGATACATATTCCTGATATATATGTATATATATACATCTATAGTATTATACTTTTTATGTAAAACTTAAAAAGAACTATTTTCGTATGATTAACTTCATTTCATACTTACACTATATTAAACTGTATTTATGTTTTTTAAAGAAAGACTTTCTTTTTTGGAGCAGTTTTAGATTCACAGCAAAATACAGCAAAAGTTATCGAGACTTCCCTAGAGAGCCCCTGTCCTCACTCATACCAGGCCTCCTCAACTAGTAACATCCCTCATCAGTGTGGTACATCTGCTTCAATTCATGATCCACATGAATACATCATTATCACCTATGAAGATTCACTTTTGGTGTTGTATATTCCATGGATTTGGATAAATATTTATACTAGTTTTAATTGTAAGAACCAAAATTTAAAAAAACAAGGAATCAACATTAAGAACATATACCTAAGCCGAAGTGACTGCCTTACACATAGTAGTTACACATTACATATTACTACCATGTGTAATGTATGATGATATTTTTTAAGACTTTATTTATTTACTTGACAAGTAGGCACAGAGGCAGGCAGAGAGAGAGGAGGAAGCAGGCTCCCTGATGATCAGAGAGCCCGATGCAGGGCTCCATCCCAGGACCCTGGGATCATGACCTGAGCCAAAGGCAGAGGCTTTAACCCACTGAGCCACCCAGACACCCCTGTATGATGATTTTTTAAACTAATGGAGTAGTATTTTACACGGGTAAAGATTTCCTTGTAACTACTAAGTTAAACAATGTGGAAATGAAGATAAAACAATGCAATAACCATACAAATTTTCCTGTTTCTGATACAAAATAAAGAGGAGGTATTAAATAATTTTCACCAAATTAATACCATTTTTGTTATAATTAAATTAACCTCACTCTAACATGTTTTTCGAAGCACTTTTTTTTTGTTTTGTTTTCTCCATGAAAGTGAGCTAAATTTTGGAAAAAGTACAAGAAGTCTGGATATGTAAAGTGACAGTTTACTTCATAAGAAAGATTTAATGAAGAATTTGAAGGCAAAATTGATTATATTTTAGACTATATTTCAACTCTAAATTATAAAATTGTATCTATTATCTCAGTGGTGATATTTTCCCCTTAAGTTACTCTTATATTCTGAAGAAATCTCAGTTTGAAGAAAATATATTTGATGTATATTGTCATAATATAATAAACATAATAAGTTATATGGTTATAGTTAACCTAATTTGTCTTTGTAAAACTTCTGATAGAATGTTCAGTTCATGAACATGAATACAATTCTTTCAGCCCTAATATATTGTTCAAAGAAAATTATCTATAAAAGCTTCATTGCAGTTTTCTCTATCATAGATGAAATTTAGAAAAGAACTTTGGAAACCAAAATAATTTAGAAATACTCTAATTATAAATCCCCAATGTATAAAAAACATCCTTTGTAAAAAAAAAATACACACACACACACAAGCAAAAAATTAAGGAGTTTACATAATATTAGCAAAAACTTATTCAGCTTGAAGAAAGAAAATGTAAAGGCTGTGACAGTCAAAAGGGCATTGCCTTAGGTAGATTTAATTTAGTGACAATAAAATCATTAGCAGTTACAAAGTTTTTTTAGAAATCGTTGAATGTCAAATGTCTCTAGGCTCTTCAATTGCTTGGTTCACTCAAGGGTGAATGAGTTAAATACACAATAATATCTATATGCTCCCTTGTTTTATTAGTTACTTGGATTTTATTTTTAGAAGGAGAACCTAAAAGCTGGCTTAGTTAAATTCATGAGGCAAACATTCATACATGTGGGTTTCATCGTGTATCTGTGGCTGTAAGTCCTCAGCACATATAAAATTGGACAAAGAAAAATATGTGACTAGATGTTTTGTTGAAAATCTTTTTTTTTAATACCCATTAATAAAATGTGTATAAAATACTCATACTTAAGTAAACTTTCAGATTTGTGTATTTTACTTTTGAATTTTATACACAATTTTACAAATGAGAAAATATAACCTATTGCTTTATCTAGACATTGAAGTATAATATTTATGGTTTACTGTGCAGTGTGGCTTTCTCCTTTTCTTTTTTCAGTATCACATAATGATTACGAGGTGTTTCTGCCAAAACGGAAGAATTGTAGGAATGCATTTCCCAGGCAGTGGACTTTTTTCCTTCTGCACCTGCCACTCTCAGTGGCTACGTTGCACCTGACCTTCTCCCAGCTTCCCACTCAGCCACTTACCCCGTCCAAAGAAGTCTGGAGATGGTCTATCAAGGCAGCTCCAGGAAGGCTCTCTCCAGCATTGCCTTTATCTGGTCTACAGAAAACAAACTTTCCTGCTCCTCCCTCCTCAGCCCCAACATTTTTTTTTTATTACCTTTATTTTTATTTTTTTTCCAATTTATTTATTTTCAGAAAAACATTATTCATTATTTTTTCACCACACCCAGTGCTCCATGCAAGCCGTGCCCTCTATAATACCCACCACCTGGTACCCCAACCTCCCACACCCCCCGCCACTTCAAACCCCTCAGACTGTTTTTCAGAGTCCATAGTCTCTCATCAGCCCCAACTTTTGTCTGGATTTGAAGCTTGCCCCCAGCTCAACCCTCTCTCTTGTGCTAGTCTTCCACCTCAGGCTGAGTTGGCTTCAGCTCCCACATTATTGCTTATGTCACTCAGGTAGTCCTGGTGACATCCTGCCCTTTGACCTCAGTATGGAAGAAGGCTTTCCCTGGCTTTCTCCAGAATATTGTGAAAGATACCTTAGAACTGTTTCCAAGGAATTCTCTCTCCTGTTTTTCAACTAAGGTCATTTGAAAAGCTAATGACTAGTGTTCACTACATCAGACAGAATTTCTTTTATAATTTTGTAGCACATCCTGCATAGATATCTTAACTTGCATAATAGAATATCAGGTAGTTGGCCCTATCTAACTGTTCTGACTTGAATCATTGACAAAATTCCTTACAATAAATTGTTGACACACATGTAAAATCCTATGGCAAAGTTCTAATTACAAGTTTTTCAAAAATTAATTGATGACCTCATCAGCTAAAGGAATCACTAAAATGAATAGTTTGTACTACAAGCATGAAAAACTATAATCAATGTGACTTACAAAACGTATTTTCCGGGGCGCCTGGGTGGCTCAGTGGGTTAAGCCTCTGCTTTCGGCTCAGGTCATGATCTTAGGGTTCTGGGATCGAGCCCCACATCGGGCTCTCTGCTCAGCAGGGAGTCTGCTTTCCTTCCTCTCTCTCTGCCTGCCTCTCTGCCTACTTGTGATCTCTGTCTGTCAAGTAAATTTAAATAAATAAATAAATAAATAAACAAACGTGTTTTCCATTTACTTTTCCTAACATGAAGCATTTTTAAATTTAAAGTTTATTATGTTTATGACTTATAGTCAGGCTGGCATATTTAAACATTTAAAATTTCTTATATTAGTATTTAATATAAGCGCAATTTTCTGTATGACATCTAATCATATAATCTAAACAGCTTCCTGTTTTTAAATGTATCAAAATGAATTTTTAATTAAGTGAGAGATATAACTTAAGACTCTGGTGGCATTAGATTATAGTCACTGATTTTATTTTTTTATTTCTTTTTAATTTAAATTCAATTAGTCAACACAGTAAATCATTAGTTTTTGATTTGGAAAACACTTCCTTCAAGAGCCGTATTTGGGAGAAAGTGACTGTTGCAGGGTCTGTATGGACAATACTAATTAACAAGTATAATAATTTATTTTGAGAAAATGAGTATCAAAAGTTAGCTATGCGAGTGTTAGTGTTTTATGTAGCTTCATCATTTTTATACTGTTTTAATTTACATTGAATGTGAGAAAATGATAGTGTGGTAACAACAATATGGAAATACATTCTCAAAATATACTCTCAAAATACTCCAAAACAGTAGTATAGAAATACAATCTCAAAATAATTCTACAAAGAATTTAGGGAAATAATTCAAAGTAATAAAAAAATATTCTGTATATAAATTTGTTTTAATTTTTTCTGTTGCTCAATTGTGAAAACTAGAAACTCAAATTAATATTGCTCTGAAATTTCAGTAATTTTTTTTAAAGTGACTTAAAGATGTAGAGAATAAAATATTTGAGCTGTCAAGGAATTATGGGCATGAATCTATAACAATTTATTAGGACTTCGAGTGAGGCTCCTGTGTGGCTCATTTGGTTAAGCAGTCTGCCTTGGGCTCAAACACAGGACCCTAAGCCAGTCATGATCCCAGCGTCCCGGGTATGAACCTTGCATCAGGCTCCCTGCCCAGCAGAGAGCTAGGAAGCTCCCTGCTCCCTCTCCCTCTCCCTCTCCCTGTGTGCTCTTTATTGCACGCTCTCTATCAAATCAATACATAAAATGTTTTTAAAAAAGTATATTAAGACCTTAAGTAATACAAAGAAGTAAATGGCTTATATAAACATATTAAATTTTCTTTTATACTATCAGTTTTAGCATATATGATTATATATACACATTTATTTGTATGTATATATACACATATTATTTTATGTTTACTTAATCCTTATTAATATCCAAAGAAAGTAAATAAATATATTTCTTTTTTTAAAGATTTTATTTATCAGATAGAGATCACAAGTAACTAGAGGGGCAGGCGGGCGGGGGGAAGCAGGCTCCCTGCCGAACAGAGAGCCAGATGCGGGGCTCCATCCCAGGATGCTGGGATCATGACCTGAGTCGAAGGCAGAGGCTTTAACTCACTGAGCCACCCAGGCACCCCAATAAATATATTTCTTAAAATATTTTATAAATTAATGAAATGATAAATTTGAAATCTAGTTTATTCTTTCTCTCCCAACATGTGTATTTACAATCTTTTGTAGGAAAGATAAAGATAAGTCTCAGAGTGAAATGGGAACTCAACAGGAAGACAATCTAGTGTGTGCCTATTAGACAAAGAGATTTATATTTTGCAAATATATTGATTTTCACAACCAGTATTTCATGACAGGCATATTTAATCAGTCAACTCCTATATTAATTGAGTCACTAAAATATTCAAACATGCATTAAACTTTAAGTTAAAAACAATGATTGGAAAATACATAAAAAGTGTTATCATTTACTTTGAACACATTATCCCACATCATTTTCTTCAGTCATAAAATTACACACAAAACTAGTTGGGGGAAAGAATACAAACAAAAACAGTGAGTAATACAGACTTAACCAATGATTTTATTGAGGATATTCTAGGCAAAAGTAAGGTTTATGTTATAATTGTCTGCTTGATTATTAATTTTAACATTTAATATGAAATATCAATATGTCTCAAAGTTGAGGATAACAATTCCTGAAAATCAAATTATCATAACTTTTCTTATAATTATATAAAAACCTTGTAGAAATCACTTATTATTGCTATTGATGACACATTCCAATGTACCTTTTTCATCCAGTGTTTATATAATGTTATTGTATTTCAAGTCATGCTTAAGTTTTTTTTTGTTTTTTTTTTAAGTTTTGGTCATTTGCGCTTCAGTGGACACTGGTCAGTGGGTTTGAGAATTCTTCACTTTGTGAAATGTGTTGGCTCTGGAAACTTTTTCCCAATGGCTTTTGTGAAGTCATATATCATTTTTCAAGTTTAACAGTCTGTTAATGTTTACTATGATAAACAGTTCATATCTAAGACAAAGTTAAATAGAACTCACGTATCTATTAATTGATCTCATTTTTCTATATTTTTACTATTCTTAAACTTTGTCTTCATAACACATACTCCCTATTAATTATCTTAATATTTGTTTTCTATCCTCAAACTATTTTATTTCTGCTTCATAAGGGTTTGTGAATATTTGTAGTAGTTTCTGGTACCTAGACCTACAATGAAGCTGGATATTTGCTGACTGTTGGTGATTTCTTCAATTCAGATAATTATGTCACACTTTGCCTTTAGGCATAAAATTAATAGATTAGCTCATATATTTAATAATATTTAGCAGTGATATTCTGTGTACCAGCTATTGTGGAGCTATAACCAAAAAAAAATTGTTTGCCTTTAAGGAATGCAAAAGTTGGAAGATGAATTTTAATATGTACACTTGAGATTGTCATATTGTATGTGTATGGTTTGCCCTTGTGATTAAATTGGTAATGACTAGATGAGTTCATCTGAAATATACTCAATACTTCAATTCAGTAGTTAGTCCCATCTGTTTCTATTGATAATATACTTCAAATTTTAAAAAACTCGTACTTCGTTGTTCAGAATCAATGGCTTATTTTTCTTTAAATTTCCTTAAGGTTAAACTTTTTCAAATGTGTCTGCTAAGGATAAAAGCTTTAATTTTAAAATTTCCTTCTTCAGTAGCCTTCTCTTCTCATGTGAAAATAATATTATCATGATGTAAGAGAAGTGGTATTTGGGGATTCTAAAAAATAAAATAAGTGAGTTTCCTGAATCATTATGTTAAATCATAGGCAAAGCAATTACTTCTCACCACATGAGTAGCAGCTCATGATAACAGCTAATGGCAGTTATGCCTAACAACTACTACACTCTTCATAAGTGGAGAAAAGTCACTTTGGCTTTCTATTGCAGAATTGGAAAATAAACATATCCTTGCCAATTTATTGCTGACTGGTAGTTTTAATGTATTGGAAATGTTAAAGAGATTTAAAAAAAAGGGGGAAGGATTATTGAAAAATAATGAAGTTTTGACAAGATATATGCCAAAGTACTTTTATTTTTCTCAAAAATATTCTTCGTAGAATCACAAAGCTTAGAGTTGGTGAAAATTAAAGGCTTATGACTTTCTGTTTTCAAAGAAGTAGGTTTTAGAGCCCAGTAATACATCAAGTTGTCTCTACTATTGTTTGTCCACACCTCCTCCCTGGCCTTGCCTCTTCACTCCTAATTCGGGGGAGAAAAAAATAGCCCTTCCTTGGTAAATACATTAAATGTTCTTCTTATTGACAACAGAAGTAAATAGTTTTATGTTTTTTCATTCTTAAGTAGAGAAGAGGAGGAAACTTGTCAGAATTTTTCTCCAGTAATTTGCTGAGTGAAAAATAGGTAAATAACTGATATATTTTAGTTTATACACTATGCACAAATAAAAAGTGGATAGAAATATATACATATGCATAAACAGCATGCATGCATCAGTTCAAAATAATGTATTTCAAATTTTTAGCTTAAGAGTTTCAATATAGAAATGCATAAGTAAGATAACAAGTCAAGGTCCTGAGCTGAGCTCTGAGCTAAGAGAGTCCTTTCCCTTAGTTTGTCAGTCAGGAGCTACTCTCCAGAGTTTGCTGAGTTCTCAACATAAATAAAAAGAAGCTTCATTTTAGTACCCACATTCAAGGAATACCCCTTGAATGCTTACTGTTAATGATATAATGAATAATCTTTTTAAATTAATGAATAATCTTATAGTAATTGAACTGTTAAGACAAATAAATATAATATTGTCCTGAATTAATTCTTTCTTGTCCTAAATATGTAATGATATTAGTTCTCTAGTTTTACCATTAGTATTTTCTCACCTGAAGAGTGAGCTATGCCTCTAGGCTTCCATCAAATATAGCCCAACATAGGATTTGTCTTGCTTTGCATGAGGCATAATGATAATCCCTAAAATATTAGAAAAGAGTACAGATAATGAAACCTTGAACTAGGTCATCATGTTGAACTTCTGACACATCTTCAGAACATTTTTTCCCTAGTTTAATTTAAATACAGAGTAAGGTAAACACATATATTTTGTGAATAAACATTTTGCGATGGATGATAGAAAAATTATTTAATTAATGAAGATATTTAAATATTAAAAAATAAAATGTACTTGCACCTCTTAGATTGCAGAGACCCTGCAGAAATTCAGAGGCTTATACACAGTCTATTTTAAAACAGTTGCCTTAAATACATCTATTCCTGGAAAGATTTTGTTTAGTGCTTTACTTTTCAAATCATCCAGTACAAGTGAATTGAGGTTATAATCCTGAAGTGTTTTCTTAGAGAACTTTTAAATATTATCACCATGAAATTAATTTCTCAGACTGAAAGGCAGGTAAAATATTTTAGGGTGAATGAATTCATGAACTTTTAGATTGCTTTCCTTGGGGTCAGAACTTTATTGAACAATTATACGTTTTGCCAATTGGTTTTAGCATAGTGATTGATATTATGATACTTCAGAGATGCATTTATTCAAGAATAAAAAGTAAAGTAGTTTATTGGTATATAATGCTAAAATTATAATAAAGTTGTTCTAAATCTGATGCAAATATAAACTATTACATGTTGTTAATTGTTTCAAGAATATAACCTAGCATTATATCACAAAAAATTCATTTAACAAAAAATTCAGTTAACAAATTCATAAACAACTGCTGCTATATTCACTGGCTCTTAGCTCCTGTTTTCCACACCACTTCATTTCTGATAAAGAAGGGATAGTTCAATTAGCAGTGTATTTTTCTTTTTTCTTAGCAATGTTGAAAATTTCTTAGCAATGTTGAAAAGTGTATCCATTGAATATTCCATTAGCTATGGTGCCAACCAGTGTCCTTCCCATTGACATTGTAAGATGATAGACACAATTTCTATCTTCCAGTCTAGGACATACAGAACATTTTTTTTCAACATTAATTATGGTAAAGTTATAGCAAATAGTAAATTTTAGTAAAGTTGTATGTATTTTGATAGAAGAAATATAAACTATGGGACACTCCATCAGGGATTCTTTACTCCAAGAAGATTGCATACTCACATTTATGCTGAATTCTTACAGAGTTATAAGATCAGTATCAATATGTAATTAGCATTATAGTGGTCTGTTTTTAGTTGATCATTTATCAAAATACCTCTTGTCAGGTTTTGGCTACATTATAAGATGTAAATTTAAAATATTTTCTTTTTTTCTTGATTTTACAAAACATCAAAATTATAGTTAGAGGTTTTTAAATTTAGGACAAACTGTTACAAAGAATGAGTAAATTAACTAGACTCATTTTTGAAAGCAAAACTATAATCATGAATCCTAATTTGCAAAGAAAGACAGAATTCTAAGACACAGAACTGTCAAGCAGTGGAATAGAATTCATCATCATGAAACAGTTTCCACAGAGGCTCAGTGACCACTAGCTAAATTTCAGTAAGAGAATATTCTCACTAAGCATTGGGCTGGAGGAACCGCACTGATCACTTTCAATTAGGAGTCATTTTCAAGCCCACTAGGGTCTTATCATTTCTATAGTCTATATCAAATATGCACAGACTTCTGAGCATGAATATGTGCAATCAATATTCTTAGGTGCCTATGTTTTTAAGGATTTTATTAGACCATTCACTGATTAATCAATACTTTCTTAGGTTACAGTTTGGTATTCAACTTCCTGAATACTTTTTTTTAAAGGGGGAAATAATCCTTATGACAACAGATCTCCTCCTATGTTTTTTATAGTACTTCTGATGCTGCAGGACTTACTTTGTCAGTTTAAGGTGTTCGTTACCATTATATATAGAGAGGGGTATGTGGCAACCTGTTCCACTGTGGTCATGATGCTAGTCACTGGGGCTCTGAATTTTACCTTTTTATGCTACATTCACAAGCACAGTGCCTTCAGATTCAATCACACATCTCTAGGGTCTACCACATGCAGTTTTATGTAGGACATGATGTAAAGTAAGTGTGATATCCTTTTTTTTACGATTTTATTTATTTATTTATTTATTGTCAGAGAAAGCAAGCACATGAATTCACAGGCAGGGTGAGCAGCAGAGGGAGAGGAAGAAGCAGATTCTCTGTTGAGCAGGGAGCCCCATTTGAGCTCCATCTCAGGACTCAGGGATTCTGACCTGAACTGAAAGCAGATGCTTAACTAACTGAACCATCCAGACCCCCAGTGTGATATTTTTGTTTGTTTTAAATAAAGCAAGAGAATAATATCAAGAAAATGAGAAAATGAGCAATGAAGTAAGAAAACAGAGAATTGGCAATAAAGAAGCAAAGGAAAAGAAGTATTTGTTAAAAATTAAAAATCCTGTATTCTTGTTAATACATAAGTAACGCTATACTTTCATAGTAGCAACTGTCTAGCAATATACCCATCAACATGCACCTAAACCAATCTTAGTTCCATTCCCTTAGTTGGTGGAAATACACGGGAAAATAGAAGCGCTTACTTTAAGTTACACTTGATCAATTTTCTCTGGCTCTTTTCAAAGTGATTTATTTATTTGATGCCACTGTCTCAAGTGTTGTTTTTTTTTTTTTAATTTACTTTTTATTTATTTTCAGCATAACAGTATTCATTATTTTTGCACCACACCCAGTGCTCCATGCAATCCGTGCCCTCTCTAGTAACAAACTATAGAAATGATCCCTGAAAGTATAGTCTTCCGTGCCCTCTCTAATACCCACCACCTAGTTCCCCCAACCTCCCACCACCCTGCCACTTCAAACCCCTCAGATTGTTTTTCAGAGTCCATAGTCTCTCATGGTTCACCTCCCCTTCCAATTTCCCCCAACTCCCTTCTCCTCTCTAACTCCCCATGTCCTTTATGCTATTTGTTATGCTCCACAAATAAGTGAAATCATATGATAATTGACTCTCTCTGCTTGACTTACTTCACTCAGCATAATCTCTTCCAGTCCCATCCATGTTGCTACAAAAGTTGGGTATTCATCCTTTCTGATGGAGGCATAATACTCCATAGTATATATGGACCAAATCTTCCTTATCCATTTATCCATTGAAAGGCATCTTAGTTCTTTCCACAGTTTGGCTACCGTGGCCATTGCTGCTATAAACATTGGGGTACAGATGGCCCGTCTTTTCACTACATCTGTATCTTTGGAGTAAATACCCAGGAGTGCAATTGCAGGGTCATAGGGAAGTTCTATTTTTAATTTCTTGAGGAATCTCCACACTTTATTCCAAAGAGGCTGCACCAACTTGCATTCCCACCAACAGTGGAAGAGGGTTCCCCTTTCTCCACATTTCTTCCAACACATGTTTCCAGTCTTGCTAATTTTGGCCATTCTAACTGGTATAAGATGATATCTCAATGTGGTTTTAATTTGAATCTCCTGATGGCTAGTGATGATGAACATTTTTTCATGTGTCTGATAGCCATTTGTATGTCTTCATTGGAGAAGTGTCTGTTCATGTCCTCTGCCCATTTTTTTATATGATTATCTGTTTTGTGAGTGTTGAGGTTGAGGAGTTCTTTATAGATCCTGGATATCAACCTTTTGTCTGTACTGTCATTTGCAAATATCTTCTTCCATACCATGGGTTGCCTCTTTGTTTTGTTGACTGTTACTTTTACTGTGCAGAAGCTTTTGATTTTGATGAAGTCCCAAAAGTTTATTTTTGCTTTTGTTTCCTTTGCCTTTGGAGACATATCTTGGAAGAATTTGCTGTGGCTGATATGGAAAAGATTACTGCCTATGTTCTCCTCTAGGATTCTGATGGATTCGTGTCTCACATTGAGGTCTTTTATCCATTTTGAGTATCTTTGTGTATGGTGTAAGAGAATGGCCGAGTTTCATTCTTCTACATATAACTGTCCAATTTTCCCAGCACCATTAATTGAAGAGATTGTCTTTTTTCCACTGTATATTTTTTCCTGTTTTGTCGAAAATTATTTGACCATAGAGTTGAGGGTCCATATCTGGGCTCTCTACTCTGTTCCACTGGTCTATGTGTCTGTTTTTATGCCAGTACCATGCTGTCTTGGTGATCACATCTTTGTAGTAAAGCTTGAAATCAGGTAACGTGATGCCCCCAGTTTTATTTTTGTTTTTCAACATTTTGTTAGCAATTCAGGGTCTCTTCTGATTCCATACAAATTTTTGGATTATTTGTTCCAGTTCTTTGAAGAATACTGGTGGAATTTTGATTGGTATGGCATTAAAGGTATAGATTGCTCTAGGCAGTAAAGACATTTTAACAATGTTTATTCTTCCAATCCAAGAGCATTTAATGGTCTTCCATCTTCTTGTGTCTTCTTCATTTTTTTTCATGAGTGTTCTGTAGTTCCTTGAGTACAGATCCTTTACCTCTTTGGTTAGGTTTATTCCCAGGTATCTTATGGTTCTTGGTGCTATAGTAAATGGAATCAATTCTCTAATTTCCCGTTCTGTATTTTCATTGTTAGTGTATAAGAAAGCCACTGATTTCTGTACATTGACTTTGTATCCTGCCATGTTGCTGAATTATTGTATGAGTTCTAGTAGTTTGGGGGTGGAGTCTTTTGGGTTTTCCATATAAAAAAATCATGTCATCTGCAAAGAGAGAGAATTTGACTTCTCCATTGCCAATTTGAATACCTTTTATTTCTCTTTGTTGTCTGATTGCTGTTGCTAGGACTTCTAATACTATATTGAACAAGAGTGGTGCGAGTGGGCATCCTTGTCTTGTTCCTGATCTCAAAGGGAAGGCTGCAAGCTTTTTCCCATTGAGGATGATATTTGCTGTGGGTCTTTCATAGATAGATTTGATGAAGTTCAGGAATGTTCCCTCTATCCCTATACTTTGAAGCGTTTTAATCAGGAATGGATGCTGGATTTTTTTAAATTCTTTTTCTGCATCTATTGGGAGGACCATGTGGTTCCTCTCTCTTCTCTTATTAATTTGTTCTATCACATTGATTGATTTGCAAATATTGAACCATCCTTGTAGCCCAGGAATGAATCCCACCTGATCATGGTGGATAATCTTTTTAATGTGCTGTTGGATCCTGTTTGCTAGGATCTTGTTGAGAATCTTAGCATCCATATTAATCAGGGATATTGGTCTGAAATTCTCCTTTTTGGTAGGGTCTTTGCCTGGTTTGGGGATCAGGGTAATGCTGGCTTCATAGAAAGAATCTGGAAGTTTTCCTTTTGCTTCAATTTTTTGAAACAGCTTCAGGAGAATAGGTGTTATTTCTTCTTTGAAAGTCTGGTAGAATTCCCCAGGGAATCCGTCAGGTCCTGGGCTCTTGTTTTTTGGGAGGTTTTTGATCAGTGCTTCAATCTTGTTACTAGATATTGGTCTATTCAAGTTGTTAATTTTTTCCTGGTTCAAATTTGGGTGTTTATAGTTTTCCAGGAATGCATCCATTTCATCTAGTTTGCTTAGTCTATTGGCATATAACTGTTGATAATAACTTCTGATGACTGTTTCTACTTCCTAAGTGTTAGTTGTGATCTCTCCCATTCCATTCATAATTTTATTAATTTTGTCTTTCTGTCTTTTCTCTTGGATTAGTGTGGCCAGGGGTTTATCGATCTTATTGATTCAAAAAACCAGCTTCTAGTTTCATTGATACATTCTACTGTATCTCTGGTTTCTACCTCACTGATCTCAGCTCTAATCTTGATGGTTTCCCTTCTTATGTGTGGAGTTGGTTTGATTTGTTGTTGATTCTCCAGTTCTTTCAGGTGTAGAAACAGCTGCTGTGTTCTGGATTTTTCAATATTTTTGAGGGAGGCTTGGGTGGCTGTGTATTTCCCCCTTAGGACCACCCTTGCTGTATCCCATAGGTTTTGGACCAAAGTGTCTTCATTCTCATTGGTTTCCATGAATTGTTTCAGTTCTTCTCTGATCTCATGGTTGATCCAAGCATTCTTAAGCAAGGTGGTCTTTAGCTTCCAGGTGTTTGAGTTCCTTCTGAACTTTTCCTTGTGATTGAGCTCCAGTTTCAAAGCATTGTGATCTGAGAATATGCAGGGAATAATCTCATTCTTTTGGTATCGGTTGAGTCCTGATTTGTGACCTAGTATGTGGTCTATTCTTGAGAAGGTTCCATGTGCACTTGAGAAGAATGAGTATTCTGTTGTTTTAGGGTGGAATGTTCTGTATATATCTATGAGGTCCATCTGGTCCAATGTGTCATTCAATGCTCTTGTTTCTTTATTGATTTTCTGCTTCAATGATCTATTTCTGAGAGAAGCATGTTAATATCTCCTACTATTAATGTATTCATATCAATATGACTCTTTATCTTGTTAACAGTTTTCTTATGTAATTGGCTGCTCCTATATTGGGGGCATAGATATTTACAATTGTTAGATCATCTTGGTGGATAATCCCTTTAAGAATTATGGAGTGCTTTTTCTGTATCTCTGACTACAGTCTTTAGTTTAAAATCTAATTTATCTGATATGAGAATAACTACCCCAGCCTTCTTTTGAGGCCCATTGGCATGAAAGATGCTTCTCCATTCCTTCACTTTCAGTCTGGGTGTATCTTTAGGTTCAAAATGGGTCTCTTGTAGACAACATATGGATGGGTCCTGTCGTTTTATCCAATCTGCACCCCTGTGCTGTTTTATGGGTGTATTTAGGCCATTCACATTGAGAGTGATTATTGATAGCTATGTTTTTCTTGACATCGTGTTACCTTTGAAGTCTTTCTTTCTGTAGATTGTCTGTATATTTCTGTTCAATGTTATTCTTAGGATTTTTCCTCTCTTATAGAACCCCCCTTAATATTTCATACAGTGTTGGCTTGGTGGTTGCATAGTCTTTTAAGCCTTGCCAGTCTTGGAAACTCTTTATCTCTCCATCCATTTTGAATGTCAGTGTTGCTGGATAAAGTATTCTTGGCTGCATGTTCTTCTCATTTAGTGTTCTGAATATATCTTGCCAGCCTTTCTGGATTGCCAGGTCTCTGTGGACAGGTCTGACGTTTTTCTGATGGGCTTTCCTCTGTAAGTAAGGAACCTCTTTGTCCTAGCAGCTTTCAAGAGATTATACCTACAATTATGATTCCTCAATTTGACTATCAGGTGCCTTGATGTTTTTCTGGAATCTATAATCTTGAGTGGAGACCTTTCGGCCTCTAGTACATGAACGCTGGTTCCATTCACGAAATTGGGAAAATTTTCATGAAGAACTTGTTCCACCATATCTTCTAGACCTCTTTCTTTCTCCTCCCTTTCAGGGATTCCAATAATCCTGATGTTGGAACATATCATGGTATCATTTATTTCCCTGATTCTGTTTTCATGGTTTCTAAGCTGTTTGTTCCAGGCTTCCTTTTGATCCTTTCTCTCTATCTCTTTGTTGTACAGATCACTAATTCTCTCTTCTGTCTCAGTTACCCTAGCTTTGAGAGAATTTAGATTAGATTGGAACTCATTGAGAGCATTGTGAACCTCAGCCCTGGTAGCTTTTAGCTCTGCCCTAACATTATGAACATCCTGTCTGGTCGCTTTCAGCTTGACCCTAATCAATTCTGTTTGGTCATCCATGGCTTTCTACAACCTAGCTATTGCCTGAATAATTGTTAGCCTGAATTCTCTTTCCGACATATTGTCTATGTTGATAGCCATTAGCTCTGTTGCAGAAGGTCCATCCTCTGTATTTTTCTTCTGTTGGGTATTCCTCCTCCTAGTCATTTTGGTGAGAGATGACTGAACAGATGTAGCTGGATGTATCGACAGTGGTGCAGTCAGGGTGCACCCTGGAACACTTCTGAGCAATCAGGATTCCCCACCCAAATGAGAGAAAAAAGAAAAGAAAAAAAGAGAGAGAGAGAGACAGGAAAGAAAGGGAAGATGAAAGAGAAGGTTCAGCCCAAATGGGCCCCAAGGTAAGATTTATGAGGTATACAAACAAAAACAAACAAAAATACTGATAAAAGTATATAGCAAGAGAAAAAAAAAATATATATATGCAAATAAAGGAATAACTTCGTCAAAAAGAACCCCAATTTAAGATTTATATACTATCAGGACAAACACAAAAACACAGAAACAGTAGTGGAAGAAAAAGATGGGAGAGTGGTTATAAATTCTCAGTGTGGGCGAGGAAGGTTGTTTTGATTCTTCCTGGATGTGTCTTGATATCTTTGTTAAAGGACTCAACTTTCCTAAGATAAAGGGGGATTAAAAATTGGTTTACTATTGGAGTAGTATTGATTGGGGAAAGGGGATTACTTTGAAGTTTACTCTATGAATATTAGAAAATAAAAATAAAAAAGGAATGAACTAGATTAAGCTAAACTAAAATTTAAAAAAAGAATTTCAAAAAATAGATTTGCAAAAGCAAAACACAGGTGTATGTATCAAAAAGTTCAGGTTAGAAGGTTATTATGGAATTTGATGTACTGGACAGCTCGCTGGGATGGTAAATAGGTTAAAAAAATTATCTATTATTTTTAAAAAAATGAGCCAGAATAGTGGGAACAAATTAAAAATAAAAGTTGTCCTATGAAGTAGTGGTGGTGGTTCTCTTGTAGGTTTTTTTTTTTTTTTCTTTCCTTTTTGATTTTCTGGGGGAGGGGCCTGCCACGTGGGTTTTCAGTCAATGATGTTCCCTGAGTTAAGTCCTCCTGTCCCCCTCAAGGGGGTGGGCTCTGAGGAAACCGGTTTTTTTAGGCTTTTGTTCTCTGGAAGTTGTTGTGTTTGTTCACTTTTTTTTTTTTTTTTCCTCTCGCCTTGACCACTTTTGATGGTTTTTATAGGTTTAGAGGAAAGCAAACTGCACCCTGACCTCCCTCTCAGAGAGAGCCTCAGTCTGTTCTTCTGTGGGTGTTGCAGAGCCCATATAGATTCCCCCTTGGCCGCTAGCAGAGCAGGTTCCAAGTTGCGGTCCCTGGGGACGCAGGATCTTCTGCTTGTACCCAAAACCACGGCAATGGCAGCTGTCTTGGCAGCTCCAAACCACCAGAGAGGTTCCAAGCAGTGATTGCACACTGAGATTTTCCCACTGGCCCGGTTTGGGAGTGCCTGGTCTTTCTGGGTCTAAGAGCGCCCGACTTGCATGCACCTTTCAGGGGAGGCTGTGGGTCATGCTCATGTCTCAGGCTCTGAGAACGGGGCACAAGTCCGAAAGCACCAGGCTAACTCTCTTAGGGGAGAGTTTTGGGCATGCGTCTTAGGCTCTGAAACAATGGTGCAGGTCGAAGAGCGCCATCTGGGCCTTTGTACCTCTCTCAGGGGAAAATGAGGGGCACGCACATCTCAGGCTCTGTAGCAGGGCTCGCGCATTCTGCCATCTAGTGTGGCTCCGAGCCGTTCACAGGAGCCAGGCCCCACGAAGTCTCGAGCACGCTGGCGGCTCAGGGACCAAGGCCTGGTTTCTCCGCCACATTCTCTCTGGCCCAGTGCCAGGGAAGGCTGTCCTGGGACTGAACACTTAAGCCCCTGTCCTAGCCACCCCGATTCCCACAATCCCCCCCCCACAATCCTTTGCTCTTTTGGAGTGCTTTCAACCAGTTTCCAAGTTAATGCCCAGACACAGGTCACTCTCGGATTGGGGTATTGCTTTCCATCCAGTCACCTCTGGTGGCTCCCTCCCCCTTTTGTTTATCTTCTGATATCAGTCCGCCTTCCCACTCCACTTTACCTGCCTACTGACATCTTCTGCCCCTATAGAGATCCAGACGTGTATAATTTTGATCTCAGGCTGATTTCATGGGTGATCAGAGTTCTTTGGTAGGTAATCAGCTCACTTTAGGGTACAGGTTGAAAAGGCGTCTCCTCCTACTTCCCCGCCATCTTGTCCTCCTCATCTCAAGTGTTTTAACTATGAATTCCCCTAATGATTAATCCTTTAATACCTATACTTGTAAAAATATTTAGCTTATAAAACTACATGATCTAAAAACATTTCTTAAAATACTACTTTTGATGGGAGGCCTGGTGGCTCAGTTGGTTGGACGACTGCTTTCAGCTCCGGTCATGGTCCCGGAGTCCCACAATCGAGTCCTGCATCAGGCTCCCAGCTCCACGGGGAGTCTGCTTCTCCCTCTGACCTTCTCCTTGCTCATGCTCTCTCTCACTGCCTCTCTCTCGAATAAATAAATAAAATCTTTATAAAAAATATTACTTTTGTTGACTTTTTTTCAAGAGATATAAAACAGACAGTGCGTCACCAATTTTTTGACGTTTCAACCAGGCATTTTGCCTGAAAATCCTGTAAACATATATTTCCCCCATCTTAATAGCATCCTGATGTAAGTTATGTAAATAACAATCCTTTATTGTATGCTTATTCTGTGTTGAATACAGAATACAGATGAGTTGGCATGAAAGGAAATTATAATAAATATAGGCTCCGAGTTCAAAGAACTTGTGATCTGTTTAGTAAAGCTACACAGATACACAAAATCACTAAAATTTAAATACCTTGATGAGAAAATAAAAATAACATTGTTTATCATAGAAAATCACTGTTTTTCAAAGGAAAAGATATTAAATGTCAAGTTCAAGGTTATACTATTTAGTCATAAAAGTAAGGCCCTATTTATCAAGATTAATTCTCATCAAGAGATTTATTTTTTAAATTTGTTAGACAGTGTAATTACAGTACAACAAATGAACAAACAACATGCACATAAATCTTTAATAGTTTTCATACTAATTAGGAGACAATAAATTTTATAAATATTTGCACAAATTTTAGGAATAATGCATGTGAATAAAATATAATTTTATTCCTTGTGGAAACTCAGTATGTGTGACACTTAATCTAGGAGGAATATCTGCTATGTTAACTGACACAGTGTCAATGCACAGACCCTTCAATATATTGAAGCTATAAAAGAAAATATTTAAGTCATGTTTACCATGCCATTTCCAAGTTATGTGATAGGCATAAATTCCCTTTGTACCTTCAGATGTTCATTCTCAGCTTACTGGCTTAAAGGTGCACATGGAATAGACGCTATGCTTCAAGTACTGGGGAAGTTCTATTTATGTAGGAATAAAGCTCTAAAAATATACAGTCTATAAAATACTTATTTTGAACAAGTTTTTAAAAAACATTTCCCCCTTAAAAAATTTAAATTTTAAGTCATTTACCAAACACTTAAATAGCAACTACAGACCTGGTCCAAGTATTAGAGATATAAATATACAAAGTATACATATAGGTATACACGTACTACAAAATTAATTCCCTTCAAGGAGCAATGTGTTGGAAGACTGTGTGTGAGGGAATGATTAGAAAAATATTTCCAAAACACTTATAAATAATGTGTTATGGAAACATCTAAACCAGTCTTTTTAAATATATAAAGAGCACCACTTGAAGGAGATCAAGGTGCTAATTGTAGAAATCATTTCTTCCAATTATTAGACGGAATCTGGAATGTGAATGACATTACCACTCACAGAGAGAGTGTAGCATAATATTTAAAAAGCCTTGGCATTGGTGGGAGGCAGACATTGATTTGAATCCTCTTGTAGATTTGTTCTGCCCATAGCCCTAAGACTTTCTCCACCACATAACCCGTTCATCATATTCAGCGTGGATTATCATAAGTGACTTGACCAGTCAGTCCCCAGGTTGGTAAATGACTTAGTGCTATGTCCCAAGATCCTTGCCCAGTGAGGACATGAAGACTTCAGAGGGAAGAAAGAGATAATTCAAGTTTCTAACAGAATGTCAAGAGAAAACGCAAGGGAAAGTGAGCAGCTTTTTGTTGTTGTACTTGTTCTGCTTTGATTTGTGGGGCAGGGTGGAAATTCAGAGAGAACTCTTTGTAAAGATGAGTTTCTTTAGTAGTAATCTATGAATTACTAATTGTTGATGTTATTAAAGTTTATCATAACTATTATTCTCAATGTTATTTTATTTAACAGGAAGGCATAGAGTTAAAGTAATAAACTACTCCATGGAGATACTTTAGATCATGAATAAGTTTCCAGTTCAAGTCTTTGTAGGAATCAGTGCATCCCAGAGTCTGCATTTCCCAGTAGGTCTTTTTTTAGTACTTAGTGAAGTTTAGTCTTATGAGATAAATTCTTATTTTTCATTTTTCAATATTTATCAGTAAAATAAATGCCCCTCTCAAACTTTATTTGTAGAGCAATGAAAAATACTTAATGAACATAAGAAAGGCTTTATTGGAAAGAATGAGAATTAGAAATGGTAATTAAAAGAGTACAAAAATATCTAGAAAGTGCTATTTTAGTCTATGGATTTCTAGCAGTCCTAGAAAATGTGTTTTTAATTCTTTACAGAAACTCTTATTTTCATTATTAAATGGTAATTTATATATATGCTTATAATTTCTAACAAAGCTATAACTTTCATGAGAAGTGGGATCATGACTTGAACACCTTCCTGTGTTAATGACATCCAAGGTAAAATCTTTTATGTAATGTTTCAATGATTTATTGCTGTTGTTTAAATTTAAATCTCTGTAAAATTAGGGTTTTTTTCTGTTTGTTTTTGTAAGCCAATGAAGTCAGTGATTACTTAGGAAATATAAAAACAAACTGATATGTGAATCTTATTCAGGATAGAACCAGAATCTTTCTTCCAATTTTTAAAATTGAAAGAGTAGGAGTAAGAAAGCTTTTGTCAACAACAACAACAAAAAGTTTTACATCATACACATATCAAGGCGACTGTATGTAATGTTAATTTAACATGTCTCTATGAAAAATGTAAAATATCTCAGGCACAATTGTAGGTACATATACATTATCTACTGGTTTGTTAATCTTCAAATAATAAAAATAAAATTCAAGCAATAAGCATAGGAATTCCAATGGCAGGTGCTGATGTACCAATACTCATCTGAATACAAATATTCAGAATTTTTATATGCTCTAGATTCATAGTTTTAAAATGTGTTTTCCATGTTTAAACATGGCCTTTATGTAATCCTTTTCCTTTTTCCTTTCTTTTTTTTTTTTTTAATGTTTCTTTCCCTGGGGGTTTGGGGGGAAGGATCTGAGCCTCTAAACTTCTTTCATTGATTAGTTTTAGGAAAAATGAGTTTTCTGGTTTTAGGGCAAGCAGAAGACTCATTTGTTAAATTGGGCATTTGCCTAATGGATAAAGAGGTTCAGTAAGATTAAGGTCATGGATCTTTTCTTGTTGTCAGATAATGTGTTAAATAAAATCAAAGGGATGATAAACAAGGGTAATAGCAGAGAAAAGCATTCCTTTAGGGTTTAACCCAGATATCTT
Source organism: Neogale vison (assembly GCF_020171115.1). Classification (NCBI taxonomy): domain Eukaryota; kingdom Metazoa; phylum Chordata; class Mammalia; order Carnivora; family Mustelidae; genus Neogale; species Neogale vison. Next base: position 79,035,061 of record NC_058101.1, on the reverse strand, counting down.
CTAAAAGTAAACTTTCAGGATGGACCCTCAAAATTGTCTTTAAAGTAGATAATGGGACAAATAAAAGATTCATTTTCAAAGGATTAAAATTTCCTATTCACTATTTTTAAGATGATAAAATTACTTACATTAACATTCTGACCTATGAATATATTTACAAGTGATTTGTGAATACATTTATAAGTTATTTGTGGCAAATGCCACTATCTTTTTATGAAAAATACAGTAATATCTTATTAAGATAAATCAAAAGGTCTTATTAGAATGCAGATATATAAGCAAAACTCAGTTAACAGATCATCATTAATTTAGAAAGGTAGAAGAAGAATTTAATCATATAAGCCAAAGGGAAAACAAATATGTATTTTTTTGTCTTTAAAAATACAAGGTATGAACATAAAATAAATCCTTAAAATTATTCTCTAAGAAACAGAAAAGGCAACAAAAGCAAATAAAAATTAAAGAATAAGTAACAGTATAAGAAAAGTCAAAATAATGTTGCTGTATTCATAGAAAATTAGATCATTTTGATGTTAGCACTACATCACAACATACAATATCATCTGGGGGAAAAACAGTCATTTCATTAGCATATATCTAGGTTCAAATCTCAAATTAAAATCATAAATGATAAATCAAGACAGACTAATATTACAAAAGAACCAACAAATATCAGAAATTTATGCCTACATTTATAGTTCACTATCAACTTGATGAAATAATTCATTATTGAGAAGAGACAAATTAGTTAATTTTATCAATTGAAGGACATTATATTGAAGTTGAATGGACATTTTATAAAGATTGAGAAAAAAATACACCTCTAAGATTTATCATATTTTTTCTATTTCTAACCCCAAGAAAGAAAAGTAAATGCTACTGAACTTAAGACTCTACCTAAAAGAGAAAGAAAGTTTCAGAAAGCATTTGTTATTTACCATTTTTTCAAAATAATAACATAACAGGACAGTGGCAGTGATACCAGTATCAGTTATACAAATTTTTATATTCTACAAAATTGTATTAATTCATCAACCAGAATTTTGAAGCTAAAACTGATTTAATCGTTTCAGCCATCATTTGTTTAAGATTCATGTCATTAATAAATGTAATTTGATGAAACAAACCATAATTTGGGGAGAATTTCTGAACAGATAAATGATGAAGTTGTAATTTTAAAAATCTCATTGTAAAATATATCTATTTGATTGTGACATTTTACTTCTAGATTATAAAGCTGAACAAAGGCAGGGTTAATAAAAATGCATATTTAGAGCTGTTAATAGAATTGAAAAAGTTTGATCACTGTGTTTGAAATTCAAGGCTAATATTATTTTACTTGCCATTAAGTTGTTGTTATTTTTTTGGCAGGGTGGGGGGCAAGAGGGAGAGGAAGAAGCAGACTCCCCACTGACAGAGAGTTGAATGCCTGGCTCTATCCCAGAACACTGAAATCATGATCCAATACCTCCCAAGGCCAACACAACCAAATGAGCCACCCAGGCACTCCACTTGCCATTCAGTTTATGTTCTGTTTCAATACAGTTGTTTTCTATCTGCACTATATTTAGTTTTTCCTTTCCCAAATTGACAGAATATATTGAATTAGTAAGTTCTATATCAACAGGACACAAAAAGCTACTTTGAATAATATATACCTGATAAAATCAGTATGATCTTAATGAGGTTTTATAACATTTTATAACATATTGTGCTCTTAGTTTTTTCATAGTATTAAGTAATTCATTAGTAAAATCATTCCACCGGAGTGAGAAAGTCTTACCATCAAAAACTCAAAATGAGGACAAAGAGATATTGGGGATTTTTAAAGTTCCGGCCACAAGTAAATATCTTTGAAAAGATAGGCAGGCTCAAGAATTTAGAGTAAAAGTTTTAGGAAACGCAAGAAGAAAATCCGAAGCTAAATTATACCATAATTTATATTAGATAGTGGAAATGATTTTAATTACTTTATTCATTTAGCACTTACAGTATTAAAAGCTATGCACTTGGGATATAATTTATATCATCACTGAAATATGTAATTCTTAATTTATAGCATATAATGAGCTCAATTTATGATCAAAGAACCTAATTCACCAATCAACTTAAGAGCAAATATAAGAGCAATGTGTAGATAAATAGTTCATAGAAATAGTTTATAAATAACATTTATTGTAAGAACAAGAATTATGTGCTAACCCCTACCCCCAGTTTCAAGCAGAAGTATCTATTTTGGGAACCCTTAAATTTCATTTGGTTAGATAATTACTGAATATCTAAGTGCAGGACAAACATGGTTGGGACATATAAACACAGTAAAGCGTGAATAATATACAAAACATAAAATAGAAAGAAGAATAATTTAATCTTGGGGAGTGATTAATCACTTATTAAACAAGTAGTATTTTGAATAATATTTTTAAAAGACTATAGTTTAAGAAATGGAGAAGGGACACATTCTTATAGACCATAATTTAACAGCATTCATGAGATGGTAGCTACCAAATATATAAGAAGAGTTACATATTTTGCTAAAAATCTTCAAGGATCCAGGTATATTTAGATGAAATTTTTAAAAAGAGGTTAAAAAGAGATTAAAAAGGAAAAAAAGGAAATCCTCACCTGGTATGGTGATGTCACAAATTCTAAACTATTTTTTTTTTTTTTAAGATTTTATTTATTTGACAGAGAGAAATCACAAGTAGACAGAGAGGCGGGCAGAGGGAGAGAGAGGGAAGCAGGCTCCCTGCTGAGCAGAGAGCCCGACGAGGGACTCGATCCCAGGACCCTGAGATCATGACCTGAGCCGAAGGCAGTGGCTTAACCCACTGAGCCACCCAGGAGCCCTAAACTATTAAACAAGAAATTTTTCAAAGCTGTTAAGACGAATATATAACTCAGTTGTGCCATGTTCGCTTACGGGACTTCTCTACCGAAGAAGTGAACTTCTTTAGATTTTTTTTTTTTTTTAAACAGGCAGAGAGAGAGAAAGAGGGAGAGAGAGAGAAAAAGAGGAGGCAGGCTCCCTGCTGAGCAAAGAGCCTGATGCGGAGCTCGATCCCAGGACCCTGGGATCATGACCTGAGCTGAAGGCAGAGGCTTTAACCCACTAAGCCACCCAGGCGCCCCTAGAATTTTTCATATAGAGAACTGAATTCTCTTTCTAACTTTATTGCAAGAATTTAAAATAACCACTAACATCTAAGCTTTAAAATGTTTTGTTGATTGAATAAAAAAGTATATGTAAAATTTTACTGTCTGTCTCTCTCTCTGTCTATATATACATATATATGTATATATAGTTACAATTTTAAAATTTGCAACTAAATCCTAAGGACAACAGTTTAATTTTCCTGCAGAGTCAAGTTCCTTCCTCAGTTAATTTAGCTCTTAATAAAAGCTTACATTTTTAAAATGCATACCTTCAATGTATTTGGAAAACATAATTCTATGTCAAAATAACAACACATTTTTTTGTGCAATGCAATTGGTATTTTAAATTCATGTTTTAGTGAATTAAAAATGTTAAATATCTGGGCACACATGAGTATCATTTTTCATATATTTTATGAAAAACATTTGATATATTATAAAGCTCTGCAGCATATCATCTTCCTTCTATTTCATAATAGTTTTATAATTACTTATTTTTAAGATAAAATGTTGTTTAATATAAAAGTTATTTATAGTATTGCATATTTTGTTCCTTAATGTTTATAAGTCATACAATGAATTAGGGAAAAAAAAAAAAACATAAAGGGAAGAAAACATTTTTGTTTCCCACCCCTATCATTACTATTATAGTGTGTTCTCTTCCTAAGCTATTTTTTTTTAATTGCATCCTGAATGGCTTTGGGTTCCTGAAGGTCTTTAGCAATCACAGTCCATCATGGTGACAGCTATTATCTCATATTGATCATCAGATAATCTTGGCCTTGATGGCACATTAGCCTTCAGTAATGTTTACCCAAACATTTTTATAAATATTTTAAAAAACACAAAATGTGTATATTCTGGACCTTGATAGGGGTAGTAGACATCTCTCCAATATTGTTATCCTCTTGAAAACCCAAGACCACTGTATTAAACCTGTTCATATCCAAATATAATTTTATTCACTCTCAAGGTGGTTTTTTTTTTCCTTTAAGTGGATGAATTAAACTACTAAACTATCCTGGGTTTTAGACTTCTATATTACTATAATAAAGTGATCAGAAATTCCATTCACTTGCCAATTTTCATCATAACTAAGAGAGGAGCTTCCAAAATTACAATTACTTATCCTTTTAGTCTCTAGATTAGTGGAGCTTCTTTCCTAGATCTATCAACTAATTTCTTGTCCACTTATTTCCTCTGGCAGCTAAATTGGTCTTACATTAAAAAGTGTTACATTATAGGAGAAGAGCCTAAATAGTAATAGTTACCTAGAACATTAAAAAAGACAAGAATGTCAAGAATTCTATGTAAATCAAGCTTCCATATATGAGCAAGTGAAATAAATGATCACAGAATCCTTATTTTTTATTACAATTAATTCACATCAAGCAAAATTCAGTTTCTGGTTTACTTTCATTCATCATGAAACAAAATAAAATAAATAAAATTCTATCTTTTTTTGGTTTTAAGAGACCATGAAGAGTCCATTTCTTAAAACAAATTTAATAAAAATGGCAGCAATAAGAAATTAATATAAACCTGGTGGCTCAGTGGGTTAAAGACTCTGCCTTCGGCTCAGGTCATGATCCCAGGATCCTGGGATCGAGCCCCACATCGGGCTCTCTGCCTGGTGGGGAGCCTCCTTCCCCCTCCCTCTCTGCCTGCTTCTCTGCCTACTTGTGATCTCTGTCTGTCAAATAAATAAATAAATAAAATCTTAAAAAAAAAAGAAATTAATATAAACCATGATTTATAGTATTACTTGGGTCTAAAGACCAAGGATGGGAGTGAGGAATCAGATCATAATAAAAGTTTAAATGGTGTCTTGTAACTTCTTAAGTTTAGATTTTATCTTGAGTTTAAATGTTATCTTTTAACATTAAATAATTTTAACCTGGGAGTTAGTATAATCATGTCAGAATAATCCTTGAGGCAGCAGAGGAGAAGACATAGTAAGTATGATTGGAAAATATGAAATTGACAAAAGATTTGCAAGGTCTCAATCACAATATGATAAATATTTAGTCTATATTAAGAACAGTGGACATAGAGGAATCAAAAAATTCAAGTTATTAGGATGTGAATTAGATAAGATTTTGTGATTCAGTTGCTGTGAGGAAAACAAGAGAAGGAAGACTATTTTTCTTCTTCAATTTTTCTCCTTCGTAGATTTCTGGCTTATCAAATCGGGTACATAATACTTTCTGAGATATGAAACATGAGAGAACAAGATGGAAATGGACTAGAGATGGAGGGAAGATGATGAATTTGTTTTTTTACATAGCTTAAAGTGACTGATCATTTGAAAATGGCTAGTAAGAGGTATATATTCATGACTGAGCCATACAGTTGGTACAGATTATAGAGTTGGACATGTACAAACCAACAAGAAATATACGTTGAGACAAGTATTTCAGTTTCAGTTTTGCTGGGAGATATTAGGATATAAGTATTATTTGAAGCCATGTTAATACATAAAATTGTCCTGATAAAGAAGAAAGTACATGATTATTTTAGAGGTGAACAGAAGAAGGTCTTAAAAGAACTAATATAGTGTGCCTTGACTGGATCATGGATAGCAAAGGAAGAAAGTTTCAATACAGAAAGAATGGTCAGATATATCAAATTCCTAAGAGAGGTCAATGAAGAGACAGTGTGACATCTGTCATACTTTCCCCTCAAGTAGAATTTATAGGGGTATCAGTTTATAGACTGAGGAAGGATGGGTGAGTTATCTGTTGCCTCTTATCACAGTTCATGGAAAGAATGAGCATAGATTGGAAACGATGACTTGGAAGTAAGCCACTGCTAAGTCCAGGACCAATGTTCCATGTGAGGGTGCCATAACAAGATTTTTATCTTAGTCAATATATGACTGAAGGATATATACAGAACTTGAGTGAGATCCTTTTTTTTTTTTTAACCTGACTAATCAATAAGCAGTAAGTATAAAAATAAGCAAAACCTCTTTTAAAATAATCTGATGAGGTACAGGAAACAGCAGTTTTTAAATGGAATTCTAGATTGATCTGTGTCTTAATATTGGGTGAATGGATAAGTAGTATGAACACTTGGGAGTGATGGCGGAGTACAATATGCAAGACCTTGCTACCTGTAGCGAGGCATTTGTGATCTTGTTAGTTCACCGAAGTAATACAAATAGCATAGCTTTCTAACAAGGCAGTCAAAGAACCTGAAGAAAAATGTTAGTTGAGTTTATCAGCAAGTGTTTTCCAGAGTAAAATAACAGATGATAGATAGATGATAGATGATCCATGATAGATAGATAGATGATAGAGAGAGAAAGCAAGAGAGATAATAAAGTAGAGAAAGAGAAGGAAAGAGCAGGAGGGAGACCAAGGAAGAGAACGGGAAGGTGGGAGAGAGAATGAGGAAGATTTATTTTAGCCAATTGGCTTATGCAACTTTAGAAGCTCATAAATACATAGGGCAGCCAGCAAGCCAAAAACTCCGGCCAGGATTTCTGTTACAGTCTCAAGGAAGAATTGCTTCTTCTTTGTGAAATCTGTTTCTGTTCTTATGGCCTTCAACTGACTAAATGACACCCATCCACTTTATTGAGGGCAATGTCCTTTAGTTATGGGAACTGATTGCAAGCATTAATAACATCTACAAAGTACCTTCACAGTGACATCCTGATTAGTGCTGGACCAAACAACTAAGAACCATAGCCTAGCCATGCTGACACATAAGACTAATCATCAAGCTGGGTACAAATGGTGGTTTTGCTGTTTTATAACTGGTGATCCTGGGCAAGGTATTGATGTGTCTATGCCTCAGTTACATCACCAACATAAGTTTAGAACAGTAACTGCTTCATGGGGCTACCCTAAATATTATAATTGTCTGTATAAACAAGGCACTTAAATACTTAAGCCAGTGTAAGCAATCAATACTGTTATTTAACTTTAGTTGTTATATAATACAACTTTTTTTATTTAATTTATTTATTTTCAGCATAACATTATTCATTATTTTTTCACCACACCCAGTGCTCCATGCAACTTTAACCATTTAAGTTGTTTTCTAAATTACAATATTGTCCCAAGTGGTGTGAATTATATGTGTCTCCTTGAAACTGGCTGTGGCAAAAGAGGTGTCTAAATACTTTCACTATTAATCAAGAAAAAATATGAATCACCACTTAATTCATGAAATATGAAAAATTATAACAATACAAAGCAAAGGTAAGCAGAAGGAAAAAGCAATAAAGAGAAAAGCAGAAGTAAATGAGTTTGAAAATAATAAAGACATAAATCTAGGATCTGCTTTTTCAGTAAAAGGAGTAAATAATATTCCACCTTAATTATAAAAAGTAAATTGAATATAAGAATAATACACAAAAATAGAAATGATAAAGAAGTTGATAACACAGAGAATGATAGTAATTAACCAAAGCTTTGCACAACTCCATGGTAATAAAATATTTGCATATAATTCAAATGGTTGATTTTTAAACAATGCCCATTTTATCATAATTGTTTCAGAAAGAGGAAGAAAACTAAGACTGTCCAATAATCATAAAAGAAACTAAAATACTTTCAACATAAATTAATATCTTAAAAATGATGAATTTATGACACTATCTTTTTAAAAGACTACTTGTAGTGACTTTAAAATGTGATCCTTTGTATTCGTTGTGGTGAAAAGAGAAATGCATCTTATGTAATCAGTAAGCCAGCTGGCCCTGACAGCCAATGTGATTATGAATTTAAGTTAATGGAAAATGTTAAATCTTGAGTGGAATTACTGTTTAATTTGTTTCCTTCACTTTGTGGTGGTTGTTGTCCATAAGATGCCATGTAGTTGAAGGCCATACTCATTTTTTACCACATGTATGATTCCTCCATTTCGACAACTGACAAGCGTTCTCAATAATTTTATACCTCATTTAGTTATAAACTCCAATATAATGCTTTTTAGACCAAATTATTCTAACTGTTTTTAGTTGCTCAATCATTACTTTTTTATCCCCATTAATGTTTTGAATTTTGTCAATAAAGTTATCATGTACACTTGACAATATATATAATCAATAAATTCAAGTAGGTATTTGGTATGCCTTTTCTTTATAAAATACACATTTTTATAATGTTTCATTTGAAGTATCTCTGTCTCTAGTTAAAAAAAATACTTAAATATTTGAATTTCAATCAATATTAACAATTATGCTAAAATAAACAAGAATTTCCATAAAATGTGAGAACATTTATAGAAAGAATTTATAGTGCAGTTTAAAACAATTTCTTGTGAGACTGTTTTCCTATATACAGGAAATTCTAGAAATGCCATGAAATAAATCTTTCTGAACTTCCTAAAACAAAGGTGCACTGTGTCAAATTTGGTCTAAATTATTAAAATGAAAATTGTGTCCCTACTATAGGGTTTTAAGTTAGCAACACATAGAATCTGCAAACTGATAGTGTTATATCTTGGTAATTTCTTCAATGATAACAAATCAACAATTTTCTCCACTCTAATAAAAGCACAGGTACGTATTTTTATACTTTAAGCTTTTGTTATACAATGCCCAGATTGAAACCACTTTAGTGATATCTGAATTAACCCATATTCCTTATGTACATTTAAATATGGCATTGTCTTTGCTCCCACAGAGCCCTCAGAACAAAACAACCATGCTGACCCCTTGATTTTGGACTTCTAATCTCTGAAATGAAAGAATACATTTCTTTTGTCTTTTAAGCCATCCACTTAGTGGTACTTTGTTATGACAGTCTCAGGAAACTAATACACTTACTACAGATGCTAATTTTGAATGTTTCATGTACATGGATTATGGAGGGTGTGGAATACACCACCTTTGCAAGACTACCTCCATATGTATTCATGTAAAGTTCTTTTCTTTGAGGAAAATTTATCTTTCTCATTTCTGTATTTATATTTCTGAAAACTCAGGAGCCATCTTGAACTATACATTAACTGCACAAAAAGTGTTTATGAAATGAAACATTGTTTAAGGGTGGATTTAACATATAATGTATATGAAAAGTCAGCTGAGGTCACTCTTGGCTTCATAAGGCTTTCTGGGAACCTGAATCAAATATAAATATGTGACAAATATATGTGTATTTACACATATATATTTAGTTTAAATCTTCTAAATTATTAAGATATGTCAAAAATTATAAAATTTATTTGAAAATTATAAAATTTAATAGTCACAAATTCTCTAATTGAAGAGAGAGGCAATGATATTATTTGTGTCTATGTAAAAAGATCTTGTTTCAAAGTAAAGCCGACTTAATCTATTTCACATTTTCATAGGGCCCATGATGCTTCCTTATATTTGTCATTGAATGGAGAAATCTTTCCTGGTTAGATATTTTTTACATTAATTATGCATGTGTCTCATTACTTCCTCCCATTATTAATCTATAAAAACAAATTTATTTTCGACTGAAATGTTGAAGGATCTAAATATTAAAATTTATATAATTCAGCATATAAATTGATATGGGAGGTGACTTGATGAAACTTTCTTTCCTTCTGGGGCGCCTGGATGGCTCAGTCAGTGAAGCATCCAACTCTTGATTTTGTCTTGGGTCATGATTGAGTCGTGGGATTGAGCCCCATGTCGGGCTCTGCAGTTAGTGGGGAGTCTGCTTCTCTCTCTCTTTTCCCCTTTGTCTTCCTCTGCCCCTGCTCATTCTCTCTCTCTCTATCTCAAATCAGCAAATAAATCTTTAAAAAATATATTAAAGATATTTTCAGCTAGGCTACTTTTCTGTATTCGTTGAATCTATTGTGTTAAGGACTCTATTTCTAAATCAATGCTCTTTTGGGGCATGTCCATAATTTATGTCTAGACTCAAGCTGTGGTGTTTCTTTAACTTTACAGAGGTATGCAACAATATGTCAAGATCCTGCAAGGATCTGCTGGCAGGAAACTGCTTGGAAACTGCTTCCAAGTCAGCAAAGTGCTTTATCAACTCAAGGTAAGTCCAGAAATTTAGGGACAATTTAGGTCAATGTGACTTTCTGCCATTGACAGGGTTTTTCATCCCACTGTATCTCTACATGGGCTTCAGCACCAAATTACAGGGTCCATTTTGAAATCTATGATTCTATCACATTAAAAGGACTTCTAAATGAAGTTGTTCTGCCTCCCCAATGTTCTAGCTTCATTAACTCTTGCCCCTCTGAATTACAGAGTTTCAGGTTTTTCATTGTATACCTGTTTTTCTTAATATATCATAACATTCTTCTCCATATCTTCAGTATGTCTAACAAGAATTTTTTAGATTGTGGAAGATTATATTCAGGTTTCTTCTGTCAGATATCCCCAGTCCTGTTTTTAATTTCTCTTTGTTCACTTTTATTTGTGTGTATGTGTGTGTGTTTTCAAGACGAGTGATATCATATATCATATCATATAAGAGTGGTATACAAACCACTCTTTTCAAATCATACAACTTGAATTTTGATTTCCCCATCTGAAGATACTATAGAAATATCAAAAATACAACTCTTGTCCAAGAATGGATAAATGCTTATTATATTAATCAAAATTTGAAATGCTCTATATATCTATATATAATATACCAAATAATATATATAATATATATAATATACCAAATATACCAAATTATATATATACCAAATATATATATATATATAGGTATATTATATATGTATATATACATATATTTAATATACCATATTTATAATATTTAAAAATTGAAATGCTCTACAAATTATATATATATAAAACTATATACAAAATTTAGTATATGGTGTATATATATATTATATTTACAACTTAGTATACAAAAAGGAAAAAAATAGAAGTACATGTTACCAGTGCTACCAAAATAAATAATAAGATATGTTTTAATTTCTGTCATACTTTCTGGGTATTATTTGCTGATTTTTCTATAAAAGCTAACGAGTGTAAACAAGGTAGTTTGGATGGCTCAGTCAGGCACTTGGATGGCTCAGTCAGTTAAGTGTCTGCCTTTGACTCAGGTCTTGATCCCTGGGTGCTGGGATCAAGTCCTATATCTGGCTCTCTGCTCAGGGGGGAGTTTATTTCTCTCCCTATCTCTCTCCCCTGCTTGTGCCCTTTCTTTCTCTCATGCATTCTCTCTCTCAAATAAATAAATAAAATCTTAAAAAAAAAAAAAAAACAAGTATGGAGTACCATGTAACAATATTGAGTACTTACTAGTAATATTTTAGATATATTACCTAAATTTTGATAGTTAAACATGAAAACAATCCATCAAGGTAGCTGTGACCTGCTTTTGTTGGATAAGATCACTGTGATTTAAGGATAGTAGATGATATCCAAACTTCTTGCAACTTGCAGTTGATAGGACCGGTCTTCAAATTCAGACCCCAGGAGTTCATGTTTCCTTACCATTCCTTACAACAGTTCAGGATATATCTGCAGACAAAATGAAAAGAACTGGTTTTAAAGATGCTTAATACATGCACAATTTTAGCTTGGTTTTTAATGACAATGCTTCTTGGTGATACGTGGAATTAGAAATATATGTTTGTTTTTAGTGCCAAAAAGAACACACTCAAAGGAAGCAAAAGATCATGGAGATCATTTTCTAATATTGATATTTACATGAATATGTTGTTTTATTCTTGTCATTTTATTAAGCTGATATTAATGAAATTGACATGATGAAAATACGTCTGTGTTACTAGTTCCTTGTATTTAAAGCACATCAATAAAAAACATTCTTTCCCTAAAAAACAGAAACCAGAAACCAGAGATCACTTTCAAATTAAGTGAAAGTTACTGGAAATATGTCAAATAAGTTAATTAAATATGATAATTATTAAAAAATAAATGAATTAGATATTTCCAAACAGAGTTAAGAAAAACTATTTGAACACATATTGTAGAAGATGTTTTTCATCTATTGAGTATTAAAGTAAATCTAAGTAACTCTATAACACGACCATGTGTATTTGCTTTTGAATTACTATCTGATTAACTTGGTATTTTTTGATGCTAATGAGTTTGCACCAACATTTACCCTATCCGGCCTTAAACAAAACAGAAGACTCATGAGGATGAAACACAAATTTTGCAAATGTTAAAGGAATAAGGCATCTGCAAGATATTTTACATAAGCATCATAAAATATATCCCAAAAGGCATTGTTTGAAACTACGAAAAGGTTTGTCATTCACATCAAAATGAATAGCATACAGTACATTTGGGAGAGCAAAACATATTGCTTTCTAATTCTTCCCATAAACTTTGGATTTTCATATGAAAAGGAAATATAGCTTTTGTAGGTCAGTTGCTATTTTGGATCACCACAATATTTCTGTTTATAGCATGATATATTTTCTTCACAGATTAAAGATTAATTACCTTAAGAAAGTTAACATAAGGTTACAAACGAGATAGAAAGTCAGGTAGGTCTATAAATACCAGAGCAAAATCCCTTTCATTAAATTGTATCTCTTTTCTAAATAGAGACTGTTCTATATAGATACATAAAAGATAATCACCTCCTAAAATTGTCTTAAGCTTGCAATTGGTTAACTATAAATACATTGTTTCACAAAAAAAAAAAAAAAATGCACGAACACAATGTAAAAAGTACTTATGCTTTATTAAAATGTGGCTCAGGCTCTATTACTTTCAAACTAAAAGCAAATTAAAAAGTAGATTTCATTAGTCAAAAATAAAACATTTTTTGTTTGTACAGAAGTGATGTCGGTATAGTATTACTTATTATTAATATTTGTATTAATTTAAAACAATGTCATAATATTAATATAGAATTTTAATGTTTATATTCGTCCAGCTACAAAATTTAGCTCTTAAGAGGTACCATTTTGTGGATATATTCTATAATCACATAAATGGCTATATTACCAATTTTATTAAGAATGAGCTTTAAGGGGTGGCTGGATGGCTCAGTTGGTTAATCGACTGCCTTCAGCTCAGGTCATGATTTCAGAGTCCTGGGATCGAGCCCCACTCAACAGAGAACCTGCTTCTCTCTCTCTCTCCTCTGCTTGCCACTCTGCTTACTTGTATTGTCTCTCTGTCAAATAAATAAATAAAATCTTTAATTTTTTTAATGAGCTTTAAGTTATTTGTAACACAAAAATCTAAGTGAGTTTGGAGTTGACTCAGTATGTTGGAATCTAAAACCTGTACTCTTAGCTACTATCTCATAGTAAAGTATTAAATGATAACTTTACATGAGGGGTAACATCAGATTTAATAGACTTTGAGATCTTGACATAAAAAATATATTTACAGAAGTATACTGCTATAAGATATATAACTTTTACTATAAAACATGGTATCATAAATAATGCAATATAAATAAATACATATATGTTACAACATAAAGTCCATTCAAAATAGTTAATATTTGAAATAACCCAATCAGCGACCCATACTCTGCATACCTACTTACTATATTAAATAATCTAGATAGCAATCCATACTTCAGAGATAGCTACATAAATGATTTAAATAATATTACAAAGACTCTACAAGAGTCATTAATTAGAATAAAAGATTGTAGACCTATTTACAGCTGATGAAATGAGTGGCAATTAATGCATGTAAGTATGACTGTATTATAAAGATTTTGGCCTGCCCGGCATCCTACTATCTTTAATTTAGTGCTATTCTCTTGAATCTGGAATTCTGCTTTCATATATCCTCCACTGAACAAGGACTCATTTTTTGACACAACCAGAGGGTTGACCTAGCCCAGATTTATCTTTATATGCACCTAAGAATTTACATAGTATGTTTGTATGCCTGAGAGTGGGTACCTTTCCTAATTAAGAGAAAAGATATGTACTTGCATTTTCCCTCCTCCCGGCCTTTATTTCTTCTAATGTTTAGCTCTTATACATTTGGCAAATTTTAATCTAAAATTTACTTCTGTTATACCATCCTCACTACTTGTAAGCAAAGTTGTAAAAAAAAGCCCTTTCAACTTCCACCTAATTCTGATTATTGGAATCTACTGTTAATTTACCCAAAGAACTGGCTATTGTTAAACCTTCAAATCAAGGGGTACCTCTGTGGTTCAGTCAGTTAAACATCTGCCTTCAGCTCAGGTTATGATCTCAGGGTCCAGGGATAGATCCCAGATCTGGCACCCTGCTCAGCAGGGAGTATGTTTCTCCCTCTCCCCCTGTGATCCCTCACTTTCACCCTCTCTCAAATAGATAAATAAAACTATTTTTTTTTTTAATCCCAAATCCATTTAGGTCAATTTGCAGCGGAAGTCAAAAAGAGGAGAAAAAAAAAAATTCCAGGGGACTCTGAAGGCATGACTCGGGAGGCTACAGAAGATATAAGAGTCAACAGAGAACAGAGAGAAAACACCACAATAACAATAGAAGACAAATCTGGATGCTTCATTCTGGAAGTCAAAGGGGAAGGAGTTAGATGTTAGAATTTGACTCCATGGGTCAAATACATACCTTCAGTATCTCTATTAGTGAACTTCCTTAAATTAATTAATATTATTTATTTTGTCTCAACTAAGTCCCAAATGTATGAAGAGAATTACAGTTTTTTGATACTTTATCTCTACCAACTAGAAACTTCCTAGTACACATCTCTAAATATTTACTGCCTTAATAGATGAGTGAATACAATAGGGGATCTTTGGTAATTTTTGATATATTGGTGGGAGATATTAATCTATATTAGAAAACAAGGCGTGCCTGGCTGGCTCAGTCTGTAGAGCTTGTGACTCACTCATCTTCAGATTATGTGTTTGAGCCCTATGTTGGGTGTACAGATTACTTAGAAATAAAGTCTTAAGAAAAAAAAAAGGAAAACAAGCTACTATGGAAAATGTGATAATGAATAAATGGATGCTATTTATTTTGTTTTGTTTTTAGGTCTGGTAGTGAAAAAATATGAGGAAGTTAGCTTACAGATGGTGAAAAAAATAGTGAGGGAGGAAAAAGAAAGATAAATCTGAAGAGAAAAGGAAATAGATGACAGAATATGAACTTCATCAAAGCCTGAAAGAATTGGCCTTGGAAATGAAGAAAGCTCTTCATATTTCTCAAAATGAGGGGGAAGAAATGAAAACGGTTAATCACAAAAAAATTGGATGATGTTGGAACACAAAGGGAAGATAAATATAAATTTTCTATGACATGATTCTATTTCTCAATAAAGGAGAAGATTTAAAAGGTAGAGTACAAAGTATTATTTGAATAATTGTGGTGGTGAATGTGGACAGAAATGGGAGGATGAATAACCTGACTGGCATATTTTCTTGGAAAATATGGGTTCTGAATAATGTAAAATGAAGGAAGAATGAAAGGCAAATGTTAACATGGCAAGATCATTTTTCAATATTAACATTGGCTGCTTTGGTTTAGCAAAGCAGTCTAACAAAAACTACATGCTTGCAGAGGAACAACAAGGTCAAAGCTATTTTCACAATAATGTTAAGACGTTATTCACCTTTTTGACTCTTGTTCTCCCATGAATATACAGTTCAACTGTATGAAGGCTCCACAGAATGTGATAGTGCAATGGACAGAACGTAGAAGTAGATAAGATAATCTAGCCGTCTTCTATAAAACCAGTATCAGAGAAATCTGCAAAAATACTGAACAATACCACTCCCATTGTTTTTTGTTGTTTTAGAAAATAGAGTTAGTGTTTAATTTTAAAAATATATTAAAATGTAATGGATTTATTACAAGTGGAATTAATTATTAAATTCTTTAAAGTTTTCTGTTTTAATATTAATATAGTAAGCATCAGTAGATATAAACCACATAAATAAAGTTCTCTAACAATTTTAAACATTTAAGTAAATACTGAGATCATCAAGTTTGAGAACTCTTGGTATAGACAACAGGACAACAAACTAACCCAAAGGCCATTTCTTACACATTACCTGTTTCTGTATGACTCATGCACTTAGTGGTTTTTATTTTTATGTTTATTTATTTATTTATTTATTTTATATTTTATGTTTTTTAATAGGGAAAAAGAGATCAAGGGCCCCTGGGTGGCTCAGTTGGCTAGGCAACTGTCTTTGTCTCAGTTGTGATCCCAGAGTTCCAAGATTGAGTCTGGCATTGGGCTCCTAGCTCCACCGGGAGTCTGCTTCTCCCTCTGACCTTCTCCCTTCTCATGCTCTCTCTCATCCTCTTTCAAATAAATAAAAACAAAATCTTAAAAACAAAACAAAACAAAAAATCAAAAGGAGAATATATCATAATATGTTAAAATTATATGAAATTCTATTTTCAGCATCCATAAGTAAATTGTATCAGAACATAGACATATTCATTCATTTACTATTGTTTATGACTTCTCTTCACCACCCACTCTGTGAATCTCAGATTGTCTAGCCATCATCCCAATCAGGAAAGCCAATTCCTTACAACAAATCTCTTAACATATCCTTCAACCCGGTTCTGCTTTTCTGGTTGAAACCTGACTTACACAATTAAAGTTTCTGTGTTGTTAAAATCAAAGAAATAAACTTTACTTACAATCTTTGGAAAAATATTTTGAAAAAGTCATCCCGTTTTTCTATTAAAAAGGCAGTTAGGGGAACCTGGGTGGCTCAGTTGGTTAAGCATCTGCCTTCAGCTCAGGTTATGATCCCAGAGTCCTGGGATCAAGTCCCACATCTGGCTCACTGCTCAATGAGGAGTCTGCTTCTCTCTCTCTGCCTGATCATTCTCTGTCTCTCTGTCTCTCTCTGTCAAATATAAATAAAATCTTTAAAAGGGGGGGACAGTGAAAAAGAACACAGCTCCCAGCTGCTTGCCTCCCAGAGAGAGATACACCAGAGATAGAATTTTGCTAAGGATACTAGGATTAATGCTACAGTAAGCAGATCGCTGCTCAACGTCCAACTCCCTTTCTAATCCAAACCCCAGCAATTTGATATTCATCTACAGTACAAGCATTGGAATTGCCAAGTATGTGTGAGGTAAGCCATTTAGAACTGGCTGCTAGACCATACCAATACAATGCCCAGCGGTACAATAAGGAATATACTTTAAAATGTTTGATTATGTTTCACAGAAAGAGAAAACTTGCATAAATACAAAAGATACTACCATTAAAATTATTTCATGTTATTAATCTTTATTAAAGTATTTGAACATGAAAACAACTGAACACTTAAGAAATAAATACTCGGGGCAACTGGGTGGCTCAGTGGGTTAAAGCCTCTGCCTTCAGCTCAGGTCAAGATCCCCGAGTCCTGGCAGAGAGAGAGATGGAAAGCAAAGAGCCCGATGCAGGGCTCAATCCTAGGACCCTGAGTTCATGACCAGAGCTGAAGGCAGAGGCTTAACCCGCTGATCCACCCAGGCGCCCCACCACACACATTTTAAAATAGAAAGCCTGGGGGCCTGGGTGGCTCAGTTTTTAAGCATCTGCCTTCAGCTCAGGTCAAGATCCCAGGGCTCTGGGATCAAGATCTGCACTGGGCCTTCCTGCTCAGTGGGAAGCCTGCTTCTCCCTCTCCCGTGCCCCCTCCTTGTGTTCCCTCTGTCACTGTGTATCTCTCTGTCAAATAAATTTTTTAAAAATTAATTAATTAATTAATTAAATGGAGACCTGAGAAATTTACATGCTAATGGTTTTAAGATTCTTGCATTGCCAGATTTTGTTTATAAATATTTGCACATATTTACAATTTTGAATATATATATATATTTTATAGATTTTATTTATTTATTTGACAGATAGAGATCAGAAGTAGGCAGAGAGGCAGGCAGAGAGAAACAGAGAAGCAGGCTCCCTGCTGAGCAGAGAGCCCGATGCAGGACTCGATCCCAGCACCCCAAAATCATGACCTGAGCCAAAGGCAGAGGCTTTAACCCACTGAGCCACCCAGGCGCCCTTGAATATATATTTTTAAGTGAGAATGCCCGTAAGTTTCACTTCCTACATTTATCTTGCCTTGTTTGCTTTCAAAGTTTTGCTAGCATATTAAAAAAAAAAAAACAGTAGAGAGTGTTCTATCTCATTCTTTTCTGTAGAAGATTTTGTATAAAAGTGATGCTGTATGTTCATTGAATGTTTTATAGAAGTATCCCTGAAAACTGACTAAGCCAGTTGTTTTCTCTGTGGGAAATAACCTTGATGGTTGTAGGTCATAACCTTTTGCATTTATTTGTGTATCTTATTTGAAAGGTTATATTTTGCTAAGAAATTATTACATATATTCTCCATATTTTAGAATAATATATACATATCATGCTTCTATATTTTGATATATTCACTTATAAACTCACATCATCTCTTTGCCCAATATTTCAAACCAAGTCCCAGACATTATGCATCTCTGAACAACTTGGACATTTGTTACTCCTAAGCACAATGCCATTGACATACCTAAATTAATAATTCTTAATAATTAATAATAAATAATAATTAATAATAATAAAATTAATAATTCTTAATATCTTTTATCTAATTCATATGCATGGGTTTTTTACTTGTTATTTTTTTTAAGTCTCTCCTAAACCAAACAACCTCTATTTGTATTTTTTTATTATGCCACCAGCTTACAGAAGAAACTGGGTCATTTTTCCTGTTGAATGTCTCACATTCTGGATCCATCTTTTTCGTCACTTGTGCTGTCACTTAGCTGTTTCTCCTGCTTTTGTATTCGCAGTAAAGAAGATATTAACTCCAGAAGCTTAATGAGATTTATTTGTGTTTCATTATTTTCCTAGAATATTCATACATGGTTTTATGATTTTCATATCATGTCACATGCAGGAACACATAGAATATTTATTGTGACTAAATGAGTGGTTCAGGGAATGTCAGCCTCATGTCTGCATTGTTTCAACAATTACATTTAGTTTCAACTAAATTACATTTAGTGGTTTAATCTTGTCTTGAATCAATAAATTATTTAGAGGTTTAAAAATTATGATTTTTCTAGTACAATATTTACTTGAAAAATTATTAATTAAAATTAATCTGTAATGAAGATTTTTTCCTCTCTCATGAACTCCATGACTTTATATTTACTTTGAAATATACCATATACAAAAAAATAGGGTAAATTTCTTTTTTTTTAATTTTTAAATTTATTTTCAGCATAACAGTATTCATTATTTTTGCACCACACCCAGTGCTCCATGCAATCCGTGCCCTCCCTAATACCCACCACCTGGTTCCCCAACCTCCCACCCCCCACCCCTTCAAAACCTTCAGATTGTTTTTAAGAGTCCATAGTCTCTCATGGTTCACCTCCCCTTCCAATTTTATCAAAGAAGACTAATTACATCAAAAGTTGTCCTTTTTTATTATCTCTGTTTCTCTACTACAGCATTAAAAACTCATTTTTATAAATATATTAAATGATGTTTAGTCAGTTCAATCAAAGAGGCATTTTTTCTTTTTGAGATTCAATGGTATTCTCCTTATATTATTTCCAGTGTCTTTCTGATAAAGCCAAATTATTTTTAATGTTTTTTTTTTTTCCTGGCACAAGAAAATATCTTAGGGTCCTATTATATGCTTCCTGACATATACCTGACATGGTATAACCTGACATGGAATTAACAATTCCTGTTTTTATTTATTCATTCATTCATTTATTTATTTTTTGCTTTTTAATGGACAATGATATTTAGTAATTATAAAACATTAGGGTAATCATTGTTATTTGGGTTTTTTATTTCTTGGTTTTTAGTGGACAAACAGCAGTTAATATGTATGTGAGTATTCATGAATTTGTATTATTAATATTATAAAATAATGATTTATTCTAATCAATTCTAACATAATAATAATAATGTAAATGTCTTTATAATGTAAATTTTGATTTTTTTTATTTAAATTCAAGTTAGTTAATATATACGTAATATTGGTTTGAGGAGTAAAATTTAGTGATTCATCACTTACATATATAACCCACTGCTCATCTGAACAGGTGCCCTTCTTAATGTCAATCACCCATTTAGCCCCTCCCTTCAGCAACTATTAGTGTTTATTTTCTATAGTTAAGGGTCTTATGATTTGCTTCCCTCTCTGTTTTTAATCTTATTTTATTTTTCTTTCCCTTTCCCTATGTTCATCTGTTTTGTTTCTTAAATTCCATTATGAATGAATAATAAGATATTTGTCTTTCTCTGACTGATTTACTTCATAATACACTCTTAATACACTCCAGTTCTATCCACGTTGTTGCAAATGGCAAAATTTCGTTTTTGATGGCTGAATAATATACCATTCTATATATACCATATCTTCTTCATCCATTCAATAGTTAATGGACATTTGGGCTCTTTCCATAATTTGGCTATTGTTGATAGTGCTGCTATAAACATTGTTGGAAGCTTTTTGATTACTGCTCCAACTTCTTTGCTGGCTGTGGGTCTGTCCAAGTTTTCTATTTCTTCCTGTTTCAGTTGTGGTAGGTTATATGTTTCTAGGAATTTATCCATTTCTTCCAGATTGCCTGATTTATTGCCATATAAATGCTCATAATATCCTCTTATAATGTTTTTCTTTGGTGTTTTGTTGTGATCGCTCTTTTTTCATTCATTTTATTTATTTGGGTACTTTCTCTGTTCTTATTTGATAAGTCTGGTCAGGGGTTTATCAATTTTATTAATTATTTCAGTGAAGCAGGTCCTAGCTTTATTTATCTATTCTATGGTTTGTTTGATTTCTATATAATTTATTTCTGCTCTAATCTTAATTATTTCCCTTCTTCTTCTGGTTTTAGGCTTTATTTGTTTTTTTTTAGTCCATCAATCCCAGTGTGTCAATCAAAGCCCTTATTTCCTTGTGGATCTTCTGCTTAGATGAGCATTCCAGTGCTGGAGTAGGGTATTAAAGTTCCCTATTATTGTATTATTATCAATGAGTTTCTTTACTTTAGATATTAATTTATTTATATGTTTAGGTGTTCCCAAATTGAGGGCATAAACATTCACAATTGTTAGATCTTCTTGTTGGAGAGACCCTCCCTTAAGTGTGATATAGTGTCTTTCTTCATTTCTTAATACAGTCTTTAGCTTAAAATCTAGTTTGTCTGATATAAATATGGCCACTCCAGGTTTCTTTTGATGTTTATTAACATGATAGATCAGTATCAATTTCCTCACTTTGAATCTGAAGGTGTCCTTATGTCTAAAATGAGTCATTTGTAAGCAGCATATTGTCAAGTCTTATTTTTTTTCAATCCATTCTGATATTCTGTGTGTTCCCCCCCATTGGAACATTTAATCCATTTATATCCAGAGTGAATATTGATAGATATGAATTTAGTGCCATTGTGTTATTTGTAAAGTCACTGTTCCTGTAGAATGTCTCTGCTCTTTTCTAATCTTTGACACTTTTGGTTTCTCTTTCCCACACAATGGGTCCCCACTAATATTTCTTTTATTTTTTATTTATTTTTTTTTTCACTAATATTTCTTGAAAAAGTGGATTAGTGTTTGTGAACTCCTTTAGTTTTTGGTTGCCTTGAAAACATTTTATCTCTCCTATTCTAAATGACAACCTTGCTGGATACAGTGTTCGTGGGTACATATTTTTTCCATTTAATCTTGTGTGTCTAATTAATTTTATGGTCTGTTAATCTGTTAATCTTATGTGTCTACTCTTGTAGGTTAAGGACTTTTTGTTCCTCGATGCTTGCAGAATTCACTCTTTACCCTTATATTTTGCAACTTTCACTATTATATGTCTTGGAGTTGACCTGCTTTTGTTGAGTTTAAGGGGAGTTCTTTGTGTCCCTTGGACTTGGATGCCTATTTCTTTCCTCAGATTAGGGAAGTTCTCAGCTATCATTTGTTCAAATAAACCTTCTTCACCCTTTCCTACCCTTCTTCGGCACTTCCTATGATACAGATGTTATTGTGCTTCATGAAGTCCCTGAGTTCCCTAGGTGATCTCATAGTGTCCTTCCCTCTCCTTTTCAACTTCATTATTTTCCATAATTTTATCTTCTATGTTACCTGTTTGATCTTATGCTCCTTCCATCCTCATTGTGATTAAATCCACTCCATTTTTTTTAAATCTCTGCAGCAAGGATTTCTCTGGTGTCTTCTATGCTTCTTTGAAATACAGCTAATATTGTTATGACTGCTCTAAATTCTTATTCAGATATATTGCTTATATCTGTTTTAAGAAAGTCCTTGGCTGTGACTTTTTCTTGACATTTCTTTTGGGGAGAATTCCTCTGTCTTGTCATTATGTCTAGTTTCCTGTCTTTTGCATGTTATGAAACACATGTGTTTCTTGACTCTAAGAATAATGTTATATTAAGAAGGGTTTATACATTATCCAGGGCCTGGGGCTTCAGGAAATATCTCTGGTGTATGCTATGTGCACTCTGCTGTTTTGGTTTGACTGTTTTTTCCCACAGGTCAGTTATCTGCATAGTTCCTCCTTAGTTGCATGGGGAATGTTTGGATCTTTAACTAGGTGTGCTTTGTTTGTAAAGATAAGCCTGATTAAAAAAAAAAAAATCTGATCCAAGAAGAGAGAAAAAGAAAGGGAACAAAAAAAAGAAATAAACAGGGTGCCTGCATGGCTCAGTTGGTTAAGTGAGTGCCCTCAGCTCAAATCATGATCCTGGAGTCAGGGACTGAGTACTGCATTGGGCTCCCTACTCAACAGGGAATCTGCTTCTCTCTCTGATCCTCTCCTCTCTCACACACTCTCTCTCAAATGAATAAATAAAATATTTTTTAAAGGAAATAAATAGACAAAAAAAAAAAAAAAAGATAAACCTGATTCCAAAGGAAAAGGAATAAAAACTATAATCCTGATTTAAAAGAAAAACTAAAAACTTTAAAATTAAAAATAAATAAATAAAATACAAAAGAAGAAAGAATGAATGAAAGAAAAAAAAAAGAAATAAAAAAAAAAGAAAAAGAAAGAAAGGCAAAAGAAAACCTGGTCCTGTTTCAAACAGAACCTGAGGTACTCCATAATGGTAGGAGGCCATGAGGACAGAGCATGAGACTCACTGGCTTCTTGGCCTTACTCAGACTTCCTGTTATTTATAGTTATCTCTTTTGCAAAATCACTGTAGTTAACAACATATATATAATTGCTTCTTTGTTATATAAGTATGTATAAGATATATGCAAGTAAAAAATATATGTGAAATAGTTTGAATATAATGGTAACAACACCATGAGTAATAATAGGAAAAAAGAATGAAAATTAAGGTCTATTTATCAGTATTTGTTTTTGGAATATATTACACTAAGTAGAAATACACAAACAAATGCTGTGTTCTCCAGTTTCCTGAATTACATTTTTTTTTTGTATTTTGTATTAAGCAAATAACTCTCCAGAGATGTCTATGTTCAAATCCCAAGATCAGTGAATATGTTACCTTATGTATCTTACCTACATATTCATCAAAGGGAATAAATATTGCATATGGAGTTAGGGTTGATAATCAGCTGAGTTTAAAACCTTAACATAGGGAAGTGATGTTGTATTTTTTAAATGGACCCAGTCTAATCACATGAATTCTTAGAATGAGAAATGAAAGATTGAAGACTGAGTGAAAAGATGTAACATGGGAAGGACCTGAGTGACTTTCTGGTTTTGCAGATGGATGAATGGGGCCACTAACTAAAGATTCTTAGTACTTATTAATTTTTAATAGTTACATAGTCAAAGAGCTACTGAGAGACATTAATTTAAATTAACATAGTAAGGGGGCCTGGCTGGTTCAGTGGGTTAAAGCCTCTGCCTTCGGCTCAGGTCATGATCTCAGGGTCCTGGTATCGAGGTATTGAGCCCATCAGGCTTTCTGCTCCTCAGGAGCAGCTTCCCCCCTCTCTCTCTGCCTAGCTCTCTGACTACTTGTGATCTCTGTCAAATAAATAAATAAAATCGTAAAAAAAAATTAACACAGTAGAGCCCAGCCATGTTGTTTTAACTGTTAAAATATCAAAAAGTTTTCCCTGAAGTTTTTAAAAAAATATCTGACTGATTTTAAACCAAGTAGCCTCTAAATTCATAGATTATAATGAGAAATCTATAAGAACATAATAGTTTCAAAACATATAGTTACTAAAAAAAATATATATATGGTTACTACTTAACCTTAATTTGGTGGTTCCTAGATTTAAGTACCAATTTACTTTTAATAATATAATAAAAAATGGATGTGTATGGTATTTTTCAATAGATCAGTAAGAATCATGCATTTACACTTGACAAGACTATAAGCTAAATACTTTTTCAAAATATATATAATTCGTGCTTGCTTCGGCAGCACATATACTAAAATCAAAATATATATAATTCAATGGAAATGCTCTCTTTATCTCATCTAACTTATGTCTGGCAAGACAAACTAAATCTCAATTTACCCAGTTTAATCAACATACAACTATTAATTTACATGACAAAAGGGATTATGGTAGAACAGTTCTTGAGTTGGTGAATATATACAATGAGTCAATGATATTACAAAGGACCCAGTATCCTTCCATCTTTTGTTCTACTTTATTGATCAGTATGGGCTTTGAATTTTCACTAGTTCTACTAATGTTTGCAAGGTGACTGCTGAAGTTTTAAACATCCTGTTTAGTAAAAAATGTACCTAGCAGAATGTCTGGCATATACCTAGATTAGATGTATCTCACTTTTAAAAAGATACTTTCTCAGAAACATGAGCCAAATTCCCTAACAACTCATTACCCAGAATGCTGTCAAATGCCCAAGAAAAAAAGCAAGCATTAATGAGAGTAATAACATTGCTATGTTTGGCTTACAATAATTAGATTTACCCCTGACCAGAGTTTAATGACATCCTCTGAGGAGTGTTTGTTTAATTAAATTAGCTTTTATTATTTTAATAAGGCACACAGGGGTAGGGGAGGGATGGAATAGCAGTTAGGATTGGCTAAATTATGTCATAAAAAATAAATAACCTAAAAATCTCAAAGATTTCAACCAATAAAGTATATTTCTCACTTATGCTACATGTCAAGACATGCGCCTCTCTTCATCTAGAACATTTATGGATGGGGGCTAAGAAGGCTATATTCCATTAAGTGCTTCCACAATTACAGAGGCAGAAGAGAGAGAGAGAGAGAGAGAGAGAATATAGAAAGCTATGTGTTAGAGCTTAAACCTTCTGATTGGAAGCGACATGTGTCACTTCCATGAGTAATCTGATTAACATGGTATAGATACCTGATATTCCAATAAGAAGGAAGATCAGATATTTTTGAAGAATATGAAGTTTATAAAAGTGCATATTTTTAGTCACCATATATTTTTTTCCTTCCTTTTCCCACAGGCAGAATATCACCTCCACTTACCCACCCCTGCAATCAGGGGTTATACTGAGTCACTAAAATCTTTGGCCAAAAAGCAAAAATATTGGATAGATCACAATAATTTCTTCAGGTTTGAGAGTAGAGAGTCCTCATTTGATTCATAATTCTATAAATTAAGAAGTCATTTATCCCATCTTATATGTTCAATAAACAGAAGTAAGGCAGGGATAAGATAATCACAATAAACAATTCATTCAGACTTTAGAAGAATGAAAGACCTACAGTATTCTTTTACTTGTAGAAATTCTGAAATTCCGTATGTCAGATATAAAAAAGTAACTTAACCGTGGAAGTAGGAAATGTTCTTTGATTTGACCCTGATTTCACCAGTTAGAAGTGTGTCCTCCACTTATTTCCTTTTTTTGATTTTTATTTTCATCCTCTGTAAACTGTTTTCTTTTCTCATATTCTATTTTGGCTACATCTAAAGGAAGCACTGGACACTTTGTTCTCCTTGGTGGTGAAAGAGCTATTTTCCCTTGCTTTGGTCATAGGCAAGTTTTCTTAAAGCATTTAACTGTCAGTACTAAGAAGTATCATCCTAATTTTTTATGACATTTTAACCACAGGTATAACTGCCATATTCTTGATTGTTTTCCTTTTGTTTCTTATTCTTCACTTTAAATTAAGCACCATTAGATATACTGTTTACCATCCAAGTTATATAGGACATCAGTTTTTTTGTTTGTTTGTTTGTTTGTTTGTTCACATACATAACCATGGTATATCATAAATTATTCTCCTTCTACCTTCCATAACTCTTTACTGATTATCTCCTATCCTATTTCAAAACCAATTCCACATGCCTTAGGTTTATGTTAAGGCAAAACAGTCTTTTGGTGTTATACAGTCTCAAAAGTTCTCAGAGGGTAATAAAACATAAATTTAATTCCTTCTCATATTAGTGATTCATTACAATTTGTTCCTGGTTCTAACCTATAATGTATTTGGTTTTGCTTACAAACTGGCAAAGTAATGTCTCTCTGAAATATTGCCTGCTTTCATTCAGAGATGAAGGAGAACATGCTGAAGTATGATCTTGCTTTCATAGCTTCTTCCAGAAATTGTGTATTTTACTTATACTCATATTTAAGTTGTGAAAGCAAATCATATGGACATTCCTGAATTCAACAAGGTGAAAAAGATATCTTATGTTCATGGAGTGGCAGCAAATAATGGATAGTGAAAAGCCAATCAATTTATCACCTTAGCAATGTGAATTTTTTAAATGGAATTTTTTTAATGGCGTTTGGTTTAGAACAAAACTGTGTTGAAGGTACACAGAGATTTACCATATATCACCTAACCCCATTCACAAAGTCTTTCCACTATCAACATCCTCCATCAGTGCTGTACATTTGTTATAACTGATGAGCCTAAAATGATATCTCATTATCATTCAAAGTCTATAGTTTACATTAGGGTTCACTCATGTGATATGAATTTTGCTTGATATATATTTTTTTCAGTTCCTTAGGGGCACCTGGGTGGCTCAGTGGGTTAAAGCCGCTGCCTTCAGCTCGGGTCATGATCCCAGACTCCTGGGATTGAGTCCCGCATTGGGCTCTCAGCTTGGTGGGGAGCCCACTTCTTTCTCTCTCTGTCCCTCTGCCTGACTCTCGGCCTATTTGTGATCTCTGTCAAATAAATAAATAAAATACTTAAATATGTGTGTGTGTGCGTGTGTACACCCACACACACACACACACATATATATGTATATATACATACACATATACACACACATATATGTATATATACATACACATATACACATACACACATACACACATATATAAATATATACATACACATATATTTTTTTCCAGTTTTCTTAGAAAACAAAACCTGAACCAGAAATCATATATGCTAGCACTTTATTGAGTGGTATAAGTACAGGAAAACAGGAAGGGAGGATGAAAAAAAGTGTGGTTGGGAAAGGGTAAACATAATGCATAACTTTTTAATAAGAGTGTTTGGTTTCACTGGAGGTGTGCAGAGAGGGAGCATTATCCTTATTTCTTGAAATAATATTAGACTGTGGAGACAAGGAGAAGAATATATCCATGCCTCCAATTCACCATTGCTCAAAGATCACCCACTGAATTCTCAATCCTCTTGCACTTTTAAGGGCTACTGTCTCCACTGCCTCCAAACAACAGCTGAATACAACCATGGAGGTCTCCTCAGCAGAGGCCAGCAGTGTGTTCAGGCAAATCAAATGAATGAATGTATGCTGACAGTCTACCACTACATTGCTGTCTTCGGCACCAACAAGGCAACTTCAGGCTAGAAAGCAAGAAGCTAGGCATACAAGGCTTGTCACATTGTACTGTCAAAGCTTGTTCTCAAGACGCATGAAGGATAAGGGAGAACTAGGTCAAAAGTTCATGAGAGCTGAGCAGGTAAACCTTTTAAACTGATGCCGTCCTTACCATAAGATGGCAACAGACCTAAAACAAAATCTCTCCAGTAAAGACTAGAATCTCTCCCTCTGAGCTAACTAGGATGTGGTGAGTTTCAACTTCTTTTTGAAGGATCCTCAATATCATCAAACAGAAGACCAATGCTAGTGCAACTTGTGAAACAATAAATTGTTTTTAGCACAAATGTGTAACCAACAGTGTTTGTCATACCATTAGTCCATTCTTTCATTCACTAGTTACATAATGTTTATTAGCATCTACTAATTATTTGGCACTATGTTATGCAGTGGGGATAAAGAAATGTTTAAGGTAAGTTATAACCTAACATCAATCACAAGTTTTCATTGACAGATTCTTAATCAAGAGACAAAAATTCACTCAAATGTGCCCTATTAAAGAGGAATGTGTATTATAACACACAAAATAATCTCATAAATTTGGATTCAGGAAGTTTAGCAAGACCAAAGAGAAAATGGAAAATCAGATAATTAAATATTCTTTCTTAGTGGCTCTATATTTTATTATTTCTGCATACAACTGATTCTGTTATGAAGATCAATACTCTCACTATTTCCACAAAACTAAACCATTAAAACAGCTTTGGTTTTCAAACTTCTTAAGTCATTTTGACCTTAAAAGTTACCATTGCAAGTCAGTCCAAATATCATTGATTCATTAATTCAGTGACCCAATTACAAATTTCAGAAATGAAACTCTAGCTAGGTTTCTGCTCTACTCTTGGCTCTAAATGTGTGCAAAGAATTAAAAAAAAAAAAAAAAAAGTCAGCTTTATACAATATGCCAGCTTAGGTTTATTCAAAAAACTGTGGGGGGGTCGGATGAGCCAGATTTTCTTAGAAGAACCATAGGTGGGGCAAATTATCTTAGAAGAGAGAAAATCCTTACATCAAAAGTATATTTATGTACACTAAAATTCCACAAAAAATATTTTAATAAGCAAAAACATTTCGGTAAGGAAGATATTTCAAGATATAAGAAAATTTGGAGTGAGTGATAATAGCTATGAGTAAAAATTGGAGTTTTGGAAACAATTATGTGGATTATATAAGCAAAAAATCTCATCAACAATAAATATATATCTCTGTAAGAAGGACTAAGCATCAACATTCCATATCAAACTAGCTCATTCCCTGTTTACATAAAGATAATTGGACATAATTTCAACTTTATACTTCATGGTATTTTGTTCATAAAGCTAGAGGTCACAAATATTTGAATTATTTTATGTTTAAAATAAAATTTTATTTAAATATTTTATCAACAAAATCAAATAACATTTTATTTGTAGGTATATTTTTTACAGTGGATGATGAAACTTTGAACACTTGCCATACTTATCTCCATTTTTTTAATCTGAATTTTCCATGCATTAATTCCTTTCTTTCCCTTGTCAGTTAATTTCACTTTTAAAATTCATACTACAATAATAAAAATTACACGTTATTCATATTGAAATTTTTTTTAAGATTTTTTTGTTTATTTATTTGACAAAGATCACAAGTAGGCAGAGAAGCAGGCAGAAAGAGAGGAAGGGAAGCAGGCCCCCTGCTGAGCAGAGAGCCCGACATGGGACTCGATCCCAGGACCCTGAGATCATGACCTGAGCCGAAGGCAACGGCTTAACCCACTGAGCCACCCAGGAGCCCCCATATTGATATTTTTTAAACCTGTTTTCTCTAGATTTCGCCTATAGGCAAAAGAGATTTTTTTTTAAGATTATAGAAATGAAAACATATATATTTTGCAACAAAAAATATATAGCCATGAAAATAATAAAGTAAATTGTTCATGATGGATCTCACATGTTTATAATTATGAAATCTGTGACAATTAAAAACAAGATTCTTGACCTATAAAAAAAGTTATCATCTTTAAAAATGTATAAGTTCACTTAGAGGTCTTACATTTGTTTCTCTACTCTAATTAAAAATGTGCTAACATAAAGGTTATTTTCCTATTTTTTTGTTGTTGTTAACCAGTCATTTCTTACTTTCTACATAAATTGATTAATTTTTATTCAAGAGAGAAAAAAATATGAGAAATTATTTTCAAATAAATGCATTCTGAGTATTTAAAATATTCTTCCATTCAATATATTTTAGTGCTCACTCTGTATATGTCAAGTATAAAAGTGAACAAATCATATTTCTGATCTCACGGAGGTTATATTTTAGTACAAGATAAAAATAATCAAGCAAATGTATAATATATAATACAAATAGTGATTAGTGCTATGGATAAAAACAGAGCAGTAAGAAGGAAAACAAAAGTGTAGGAGTAAGCTATAATTTAAACAAGATATCAGGGAGATAATCTTTGAGGTGATATTTGAGCAAAGAATTAATAAGGTACAAGATATGAGTAATGGAGCTAACTGAAAGAATATTTTTCTAAGAGGGAAGAACCAAGTCTCTCAGACAGTAGAATGTCTGGCATGGTCAAAAAACAATAAGGCATGGCTTACAGCAGTATACCTTGAGAAAAATAGGGTTCACAGAAAAAAAGGAAATGGTGTCAGATAATTGTGTGATTGTGAAGAGATTTGTAGGCCATGTTTAGCATGATGGTTTTTAATAAATAAAATGGAAATCCAGTGGAGGATTCTGACAAAAAAAAAAGTGGAAAATATGTATTATGCTTATAAAAAATGATCAGTTGTGTTCTTAAGAATTAGCTCTAGGGGTGCCTGGGTGGCTCAGTGGGTTAGGCCTCTGCCTTAGGCTCAGGTCATGATCTCAGGGTCCTGGGATCGAGCCCCGCATTGGGCTCTCTGCTCATCGGGCTCTCTGCTCAGTGGGGAATCTGCTTCCCTCTCTCTCTCTGCCTGCCTGTCTGCCTACTTGTGATCTCTGTCTGTCAAATAAATAAATAAAATCTTTAAAAAAATAAAAATAAAAGATAAAAATAAAAAAAGAATTAACTCTAGATGAATAAAGATGAAGAGTGAGAGACATCAGTAAGCAATAATTTCAGTTATCCAGTAAGATCCAGACTGGTATAGTCCCAACATTAAGGACAAGAATAGTAGAAGCATTTAAAAAAAAAAAAAAAAAAGTAGTTTAATTCTGGAACTTTTTTGAAACACTAAACAAAATTTTCTTCTTTTTTCTTTTTTTTTTTTTTTTTAAGATTCATTTATTTATTTTGGGGGGAAAAAAGGGAGAGGGAGAGAAAATCTTAAGCAAGCTCCAAGCTCAGCACAATTCAACCTCAATTTAGGGCTCAGTCCCACCATCTTAAGATCATATCCTGAGCCAAAACCAAGAGTCAGTTGCTATACAAACTGGGCCACCCAGGTGCCCCCCAAAAATTTGCTTTTAAATTGTATATGTAATGTGAGAGGAAAACTGTCAAAGATAACTCTTCATGACTCAGGGCTTGAAAAACTAGAAAAGTGGAGTTGCTACTTACATGGATTAGAAAATGCAAGAGGAGGCACCTGGGTGGCTCAGTGGGTTAAGCCTGTGCCTTCAGCTCAGGCCCTGATCTCAGGGTCCTGGGATTGAGCCCCACATCGGGCTCTCTGGGCAGAGGCAAGCCTGTCCCCCACCCCCCGCATCTCTGCCTAGTTGTGATCTTTGTCAAGTAAATAAATAAAATCTTAAAAAAAAAAAAAAAGAAAAAATGCAAGAGAACAGTGTCCATTACACATTCAAGGGTAGAAATCAATTGCAGATGTTGTATATATGAGTTTTTGATTTATGAGAGTGATCCAGAGTTGAAATATAAATTTGCAAATCATCAGTGTGGAAATTGCATGTTCAAAGCCATGAGATTAGGTAAAATAACCAGTAAATGAATGTAATGAGAAAAGAGAAGAGGATCAAAAACTGAATATCAGGTGTTCCAATATTTAGAGGTTAATGATATTAAGAAAAAGTCTAAATGTAGGCTAGAAAGGAATGGCTAGTTAAGAAAGAAGAGTGCTGAGAATAACTATCTTGAAAGCTAAGAAAAGACAGTGTTTCAAGAATGAAGTGAAGAAAATGTCAAATGCTGATAAAAGTTTGAGAAAGATTAGAAATGAGAAATGCCCATGGATTTTCAAATATGGAGATTATTCATAATCTTAACAAAATCTTTTGTGGTTGAGTGAGCTTAGGGGTGAAACTGTCCTATATTGGCATGGATTAAAAGGTGTCATAAAAGAAAAGTTAGTATGTGCAGTGAGCTTAAAAAAAAAAACATTTTTTTTTAATAGTTTCACTAAAAT
This sequence comes from Neogale vison, assembly GCF_020171115.1. Taxonomy (NCBI): domain Eukaryota; kingdom Metazoa; phylum Chordata; class Mammalia; order Carnivora; family Mustelidae; genus Neogale; species Neogale vison. The sequence continues at coordinate 79,002,916 of NC_058101.1, read as the reverse complement.
GAGGAGAAATCTTCCAGGAGCTGAAATAGATTGTGGGGTAGGTAAAGAAGGTAAAGAAGGTAGAATCAATGGATTTAAGGTGCCTAAGGATCATCATAGCATAAGATTGTTTGAGTGCCCAAAAAAATGAAAGATAAGACTTAAAGATCAAAAGATTTTCCTAATCACAGGAAAAAATTTGTAACAATGTATGGCAACAAATATTAACTAGACTGACTGTGATGACCTTTTTGCAATACATACAAATATTGAATTATGCTATACATTTAAAACTAATATAACATGGTAATTATAAAACAGCAAAATTTTTTAAAAGATCAAAAAATTTAAAGCAAGATTTAGCACACATGGATTCTTCAAATTGAAGTTTCATCAAAAATACAAATATTGATAATTCATTGGGATTTTACCACAGGATTGGCAAATTTTGCAATGTAAAATCTTGGAATAGGCTATTTCTGATAATATCTAATAGTGACTATGATAGACTGCTAGCACTTACAAATATCTGTCTTCCTCCCTCTGTCATATTTATTACTAGGTATTATATCCCAGTTCCCACACATGAAAATAAAGCTATGTGACCATATTCTGTTTAGTAAAACATTGATGGAAGTGATGAACTTATTTTAAAGCTTTTTATCTAGATCTCCCCCTCCCATTCTTTTACTTTCTTTAATCTGCCATTTAGACAAAACAATCAAGCAAAAGGCTGTTAGGGTCAGAATATGGTAGAACAACTATATGGAAGGAATCTGAGTATCTGAATAATTGCATAAAAGAGCCACTTCTTAGGTGTTAAGCAAATCTCAAGCAACTGTGTGCTGGCAGATGCTAAGTTGGCTTGCCATCCTTCTAAAAATTTGGCCATTAAGGAGATATGAGCCAAGATCAATTTAGGCAATATATTACTTATGGTTTAAAAAAAAAAAAAAAAAGCACAAACTTCATGTTCTCATCAGATCCCTTGTCCCTCAAGTCTCAGAGGGGCAATATGGAGGTGTATCTAGGACAATGCTGTATACAGTGTGTCTGTGTCACAGATGAGAAACACTGCGGATAAAACAAAACAAAATGAAACTAAACAGTCTTACAAAGCTGCTGCTGGCAAACCAGCCCAACCTTCCCTCTAAAGAGAGACATTATCTTGACTACCATGGTTAGGTTCCCTATTTTCCCTCTGACCCTGAAGGAGACAATTACTAGCTTCCAAAGTTTTTGCCATATAAATGTCTCTGATCCAGAATACATCAGGGGAATGTAATATACAGCATGACAAGTATAGTTAGTACTGAATTGCATATTTCAAAGTTTCTGAAGGAATATATCTTAAAAGCTCTCATCACCAAAAAAAAAAGTGTAATTGTGTATGTTACAGAAAACAACATATGTGATGGATATTAATTAGACCAGACTTGTCATGGTAATCCTTTTGCAATATATACATATACTGAATCAGTATGCTGTATGCCTGAAATTAATATAAAGTTTTCTGTCAATTGCATTTCAACTAATATATATATGTATACATATATGATGATAATGCAGGAAAAAAGCCTGTCACAAGACACATAGAAGCACTAGGTTGAATTGTCTCACAGCACCAGAAATCAAACTACTGATTCATTCACTGTGTTGTGAGAAATAAACTTTATATTGTTATGCAGGTAATTTTTTTTTTCTAATTCTACTGAGATATAATTGACATATAAAAAACTGGAATTTTGTGACTTTTAACCTTCTTTACTCATTTTCCCTATCCCCATTGCCCCTTCTCTGGCAACCACCAATCTGTTCTCTGTTTCCATGAGTTTAGGTTTTGTTTTGTTTTTTGGTTTTCATTTTGTTTTGTTTTTTAACATTTCACATATAAGTGAGATCATATGGCATTTGTCTTTTTCTGTGTGACTTATCTTACTTGGTATGATGCCTTCATGTTCCACCCATGTCATTTTAAATGGCATGATTTCCTTCATTTTTATGGCTAAAAAATTTCCCAATATATATCACAACTTCTTTATCCATTCATCCACTGATAGACACTTTGGTTTTATTCCACGTCTTAGCTATTGCAAATAATGCTGCTATGAACATGGAGGTACAGACACCTTTTTGAAATAGTGATTTTGTTTCCTTTGGATATATATCTGGAAGTAGAATTCCTGGATCATAAGGTGGCTCTATTTTTAATTTTTTGAGCAACCTCCATAATGTTTTTCACAGTGGCTGCTCCAACTTACAGTTTCAGAAACATTGTACAAGGGTTCCCTCTTCTCCATGTTCTCACCAAGACTTAGCATCTATTGATTTTTGGTAGGCATTCTAAGATGATATTCCACAAAAGATGGGGGAAAAAAATAAAGAAAAAAGAGAGAGACCCAAATAAATAAATAAATAAATAAATAGGACCAAAATAGTATAAGTAAATAGTATTCCAATTATACTCTGTATTGTTAAAATTGTTAGACGTGATGACTAATATTGTAACTATAAGAATTATCTGGGTTAAATTGAAAAAGTAGTGGTTTTAAAATATGACAGAAAAAAAAAGGAGTTAAGAAGGAAAAAATACCTGAAAAGGATCTTATTTTGTCAGGGACAGAATTTCACACCGAGAAATATCATCTTGGTGAAAGTTTGGAGCAAAGGGTAATGCAAAATTCTTTAACATTTTCCTGTCCTATAAATTGAGAAGATTAGACAAAAAGGTAGAAATGATACCTCTAAATCCCTGGTAGCGCAGTATTTCTGTAGAAAGAAATTGAAATACCCCCTTTCTGTTCCTTTTAAAAATGTGTTGTAGGTTCATTTTCATTCCAATATTGCTAAAGGAGATAAACACCGCTCTATGTATTTGTCAAAGTAGAGAATGTTAAGTAAGTGATATTAGAGTATAGTAGATTGAGTGGTGGTCCTCAAAAAGATATATCCACACCCTAATCCCTGCAATATGTGAATGCTACTTTATTTGGAAAAGGGGTATTTGTAAATATAGGTAAGGTTCTTGAAATAAAGAGATCATCTATACTATTCAGACTAGACGTAAATTCAACGTCAAGTTTCCTTATAAAGGACACGGTAAAAGAAAAGCAATGAGGATTATGCTCAGGGAGGCAAAGACTGGAGTGCAGTAACTGCTGGTGAAGGAAAGCTGACAACCACCGGAAGATATAAGAAACAAAAACCAGGGGCGACTGGGTTAAAAAACAGGGGCTCAGTTGGTTAAGTGGCGGTTTTGGCTCAGGTCAGGATTCCAAGGTCCTAGAATGAAGTCCCACATCGGGCTCCCTAGTCAGCAGAGAGCCTGCTTCTCTCTCCCCCTCCGTCTGCCGCTCTGCTTACTTGTGTTCTCTCTCTCTCTGTGTGTCAAATAAATAAATAAAATCGGAAGGAAGGAAGGAAGGAAGGAAGGAAGGAAGGAAGGAAGGAAGGAAGAAAGAAAGAAAGAAAGAAAACAGATACCTCCTAGACAGTCTGGAGAAAATACACCGCTGACAAGACCGTGAGTTTAAACTTCTGGTCCCCAGATCTAAGAGAAAATATAATTCTGTGTTTTAATGCACCAAGTTTGTGTTAATTTGTGAGGCCAACCCTAGGAAACTAATGCACAGGAGCAAAGGTAGAACTTCCTCACACTGCCTGAATGAATTTGGTCTGTACTGTGGGTAGTATAATGCTGACTATAGAAGACAGAGCATAGAAAACAGGTGCCTGTGACCTGAAAAACAAGCTTAATATCATCAGTATATTTTATGTGGAGAAAACCTGGAACATTTAAAATATGACATTTTCCATGATTAATAAACTATCTCCTGCTTACTCTTTGCTAAATTCTTTTCCTTTTATTAAATTGTTTTCATTCCAAATGTATGTTTTGAATTTCTGCTAAGGACCTAATGGTACTAGTGGTATTAATAAATGAACAAAACAGTAAACCAAGGAACCACCCTGAATATATACTGAAAAGGATGGATTTAAGTAAAACATCATTACTAATAAACTGAGTGGTATATTATTCAAAGATTATATCACCAAGAAAATCTATATTTGCACTTTGAGAGAGCAAATAACGTCTAACTATCTTGAAGGATGCACAGGAGATTAGTAGATATTACTGAGGAAAAGACTGTTGGGTGTACAAGAGAAACATTGATCAACGTAGTATTGACAAGATCTGTATTTAACACTTCCTAGGTCAGCAATATGCCAAGCAAAATTTGGTATAATAGTGCATCTCTATGTAATAAGAAGAATCATAAACCATTTAACATCAACTGTGAAGTAGGTATTTTTTATTACCTATATTTTGTCAGTCACTGTATATCATAATGGATTTAGCAGAGGAAATTATAAAATAAGTACAGAAGTAAGATATTACTCAAGGATCTTGTAATTCAGTTATGGAAGTAAAACTACAGTTAGAATTTGAGATGTACACCCACATCTCTCCACATAGAGACACATCCAATTTCATCCCGTTGATGTTTAGAGGTTAAAAGAAGCAAAGGTAGGCTGTACTTGTCTGGAATGACTTCAAGTAATAAATAGGATCTGAATTAGATGTTAGACATTTCAAAGGCATTGAAAGAAAATATGGAGAAAAAAAATATCAAGAATAAAATTAAAAAAAAAAAAAATCCCAGGCATGAATGGCACAATGCTTAAAATAGAAAAGTGTTTAACAAAATCAAAGAAAAAATATTCATCTTTAAAGAAAACTTTTAGATTTATCAAAATATACATTGATACACTAATAAAAAGATACAAAACTAAATATTTCAGCTAGTCAAAAACAAAACAAATTAAAACACATAATAAGTCTAATGGAACAAGAACCAAACTGTTAAGAAATTTATTCAACTAGCTATTATTAAAAGATAGTGGAGAAATTTCTTCAAAGTTTAAGAGAAAATAATTTGAATGCATAACTTTATTCCCACTTAACTTTTTTTGATGATAACTTCAGGATTTTTTTTTTGTTCCCAGTGCAACTAGGGAATAAGAACAAAGATCAAAGGACAGAGTAGGCTCACCTCAAGACAGTGATAAAGGATGTTCTATCAAATAATTTATGTTGTAAATCTATTCACCAGCAAAGAGATCTCTAAGAAAAAGAAATCCCAAATTATTGCTAGAAACATTCTTTGAGTGGTACTAGGGTTGTGACATTAGACCGATGCACTAGAGAAATCCAATGCTAGTGTAGTATTTTCCTTAAAAGTGAATGTACTTTCATAGTCAAAGAATTCTAAATTTTAATAATTAGCCTCAACTCCTTCAATCAATTAAAGTCACAAAATTGAAAGCCAAATTGAAATAAAAGATTAAGTTAATGTTACAAAGAGAATGAAACCATTATCATCATGGGAGATATAAAAGACACAATTTGTAGGATTGAGAATTGGTATTTGGGAGGGAAGGTGAATGGCAGGCAGGGAGGACTAATCTCTTTAGCTTAGAAAAGTGAAACAGAAATACTGTTGTGGGCAGTGGAACACAAATTAGAAAAAAAATGTGCTCTTTGAAATATAGAGTCAGCTACTGAAGTGGTGGGAGAAGTGAAAAAGGTATGTCAATATATCATTATCTATCAATGGAGGAAGGAAAGAGAATAAGTCTCCAGATGATAATTTTTAAAAAATCTTTTTAATACTTAGAGAAGCATTTATGTATTAGTAAGAATATATGTCAAACTATGATAAAAATGTATATTTGCTCAGAGGAAATAGAGATTTATTCTGTCTCACTTTTCACTTGAAAAAATAGGAAGATATTTGAAATTAGGTGAGTATTTTTACTCAGCAAAATCTTCCAAGACCCCACGTTCCTAATATCTCTATTTCCAGTCATCATGGGATGCTATCCTGCTAATCTGTTTAATTAGAGCTGACCTAGTAGTGTACAAACATATGGGTGGGGAAAGAAAAGATGCAGAAGACAACTAACTTCCTTTTTAGACAACATGCCCTGAAAATTTAACTCAGGCTCCAGTGGACAAAATTCAATTTCATGGACATATATGGGTATAAGAGGCTGGGCAATATAGTTTCTACCTGGGATGGCTTATATCTTCTAAAACACAAGTGACTCTATTACTTTATTTATTTATTTATTTTTTTAAGATTTTATTTATTTATTTGACAGAGAGAAATCACAAGTAGATGGAGAGGTAGGCAGAGAGAGAGAGAGAGGGAAGCAGGCTCCCTGCTGAGCAGAGAGCCCGATGCGGAACTCGATCCCAGGACCCTGAGATCATGACCTGAGCCGAAGGCAGCGGCTTAACCCACTGAGCCACCCAGGCGCCCCGACTCTATTACTTTAAAAGGGGGGGAGGGGAAAGGACTTTAGGAACAGTCAGTGGTGTCCTCTACAATCCACTCTCCTACTGCTCAGTGTCTAAACACCTTCTCCTTCCTATGAACACACCACTCCCACCCTTTCAGCAAGAGAAACTTAGAAGGCTGCTTTTATTTCAAAGATCAGGTTCTCTGGTTTAGGTGATCACAGGCAACATTTTCTTTTCTTTTTCTTTTTTTTTTCTTTAAGATTTTTTTTTTTTTCTTTTTGAGAGAGAGGGAGAAGGAGAGAAGAGAGAGAGAAAGCACAAGCAGGGAGAGGGACAAAGGGAGAGGGACAAACAGACTCCTTGCTGAGCAGGAAGCCTGATGCAGGGCTGGATTCCAGGATCATAGTATCATGACTGAGCTGAAGGCAGACACTGACTGAGCTACCCAGGTACCCCCTAGGCACATTTCCACCAAATATGTTGGTGCAGTCCACTCTCTAGTTATTTAATCAATTCAGGTCCTTCCCTCCTTCCTTCCTTCCTTTCTTTTCCTTTCCTTTTCTTTTTTTTTTTAATTCAAAGTATTTGTTATGGCAATATCCCACTTGTTATGCCACTTAGTAAAACAATGTGTTAGTTTTGTTTTATAATATTATCATTTATATTATCTCAGATCTCTTCTTTGTGCTATGGAATAAAATCCCTTAAAATTAAAAAGAAATGAAATGCCAGTTTCTGCATTAATTAGGAAATGTGTTAATTTGCTGTAACACTAAGACCTTAAAAAATCATATACTTAAATGACATTTATATAATGCTAGAAATGCATTTCTCTCTCTCGTAACAGTCTAGTGCAGGCAGACAGCCAGGTTACATAAGTGGTTATTTTCACTGAGGATATCCAGGTTATTTTATTGCTTTGATCATCTACAGGGTAACTCCCTTACCTGCTGGCTCACCAGCACCATATTTGTTTTTCTTGGGAATAAAGAAAGAAGAAAAATAGAGGACAATCATAGTAATTTTTAAAATGTATTATCAGAAGCTACTTCTATTTCTTTGGTTTGAATTTAGTCACATGGCCATATATAGCAGTCAGAGAGGCTAGAAAAGGAAGTTTCTGGCTTTGCACAGAGTCCTCTGACTAAATGGAATAAGGGAAAAATAGGGAATGGAAGACAATTAAAGTCTGCCCATGAGAAAGCCAGCAAAGACTTAAATGCAGAAATAATTAAAGCAGTTTCTAGAGAGGTGAGGTTAGGAGAGGATGAATGGTGGAGGGAACTCTTGACATTCATAATGAAACTGTTCTACAACATTTGATATTAAGAATCATGTTGCATGGAGTACTATGTTATATTTTTAAAATTAAACCAGAAAACATTAAGAAACAGCATTAAGAAAGGAGGGAAAATTTGACAAAGAATGAGCAAAGACATAAAGTCATGGTAAAAACATGTACATTTGGAAATATATAGCATTGTAAGAGTTTATGACACAAAAACTGGCACTTAGAGCTTTAGATATTGTTTATACTATTTAAATATATGGAGAAATATAGATTCTTAATTTGCCTGAAGTTAATAAATCAAAAGTGCTCCCTTTTCCCCAGCACCTACAGCATGGTCACTTTCAACATTTTTAAATCTTAAAGAATCATTAAAGAAAAAAAATGAAGCAAAATAAATAAAAAGAAGATACCTTTTAGCTTTTGCACTTTGGAGTTCTTGCTCTAGTCACAAAGTAAAATTTACAGTGGGAGACAAGATTAAAAGTCCACATCATGTGAGAACATGTTTACATGCATGTGGCATGTTTGCACATGTGCATATAGTTAGAGGAAAAGAAGAACCTCTTTTAAATAATATAGTTTCATACTTGTATTTTTAAAAGTAAGTTAGTATTGTTAACTAGTTTCCTCATATCTGTTTTTGACACAGTATTTATTTTGAGTGTTTAAATAGTAATGTGAAGTTTCAAAATAAAATGACAAACTTGGGGTGCCTGGGTGGCTCAATGGGTTAAGCCTCTGCCTTTGGCTCTGGTCCTGATCTCAGGGTCCTGGGATCGAGCCCCGCATCAGGCTCTCTGCTCAGCAGGGAGCCTGCTTCCTTCTCTCTCTCTGCCTGCCTCTCTGCCTACTTGTGATCTCTGTCTGTCAAATAAATAAATAAAATCTTTAAAAAAAATGACAAACTTGACAAAATAAGTATACTTTTAGTCTCATCATCTTTCTCATTTCTAATACAACATGAAATTCACAGATGTAAATAATTAAGAATTATAGGCATGCAGAACTAGGTGAGTATGCAGTGTCTATGTATTTCATATATTCCAACATGTTTGATATAGAGATAAGAAAACCGAGACTCAGATTACATTTCTTACTCAAGATCATAACTCATAGGGCTAATTTTTTGTGGGTCTGTAAGTAATACCCATAAGCCTAACCACAAGTGAGAACAATGAGAATCAGGTGATGGAATTTCAATCGTATATGGATAGATGATGTAATTGTCAGATATATACCGACTCAGCTAAAATAACTTTACAAACTTACTCATAGAAACAGGTTTTTAAAAAGATTACAATGTCATTTTTAAATAGAAAGGTATTTCAAGAAAGAGCATATTCTTCCTCAACATATGTTTGCAGATTATATAATCACTTTCAATGTATAATCCAAATTTACTATTTTTATTGCTGAAATAAATCTTTCCAAAATTTATTATGATGACACTTCCATTGAAATAAAGTATTTTCTTAATACCATAATTAAAAATTACAGATATGTTAATATATAAGTATATTACTGTATTTAATTGTGTTTTAAAGATAAGATATCAATGTTTTGTAAGAACTTGGGATTTTTATTTAGCCAAAAAAACACATGATGGACAGTGAATATAATATTTACAAATTCATTTAATATTATTTACATATATTTGATTAAATTTCTTTGTAGTATTAACATGATTTATCTCCTTCATTTTGAAGATGTCTCTGGAAAAGTATGCCTCTTGTTTGTTCTGTAACAACAAAATATTTCTTTTTTTTTCTTTATTATGCTATGTTAGTCACCATACAGTACATCACTGTTTTTTGATGTAGTGTCCCAAGATTCATTGTTTGCATATTTTGCACAAAATATTTCTTAATTTACTTAGTAGATCTGAAACCAGAATTTCAAATATATTTCTAGAAGTATGTCTGATCATTTATATTTCAACATTAAATATTAAAATAACCACAAGTACTTCACTCTTATAAAATAATCATTAAAATCTTCATTAAGCAGTTTACTCTTGTCTCCTGATGAGAAAACTGGCCATGCACCAAAGAGAACCCTGCGCTAGAATTAGTGATAAATGCCAAGTGCACCCAGCAATGCTTCCACTTCTGCAACTATCACTGCTCCGCCACCCAGCAAAAACCTTATGAAATTCTATGTTAGCTGCTTCACTGCCTCTCGATATCTGAAAAGCCATTCTTCCTTTAAGTCTATTATATATAAGTGGGTTAAAGAAAAAATATATATGAAATGCTATGGAGTGTAAGGAAAAGTTTATTCCCCACTGTGGTCTATAATCACTGCACATGGCCTTCTGAGTGTGAAGGGAATTGCTATTAAATGTAAGGAAATGTAGAACCTCCACAAATTAGAATGACTTCTCTTTAGCGAAGCTTAGCATTTCAACCATGTTTTCGTTTATTTTTCAGGACTAAAATGTATGTCAGGAATAGTTTTTATTAATACAAAAGACATTACATAATACAGCCAAAAACATGCAGTGAAATTCGGTTTCGTGGCTTTTAAGATACCAAATTTCAAAATATCAATTTGTTCTTATTATCTGCTCCAAGAGGGAAACCTAATTCTTCACCTCTGACAGCATGATAAATCATAGCTTTTGAAAACACGAGGCTAAAATATTTTGACATTTCAGGACAAGGTAAATATTTTATGAACCAAGAGGGGCCAGTTCAATTTATTGCATTGACTAATTCTAAGCACATCAGTTTTTTCAGGGAAAATAAAATAGACTGAAAAGAAAACTAAAAGAATATTTAAAGACATGATTAAAGTATATATACAGTGACCATGACATTTAGAATATTTACTTGCTCTTAGTAGATTTAGTATTGGTAAGAAGTCGCTGTGAAATTCTTGTTTTCGACTCAGCTGAATGTAATTGATAGGAGAGGAAGCATTTTACTATTCCCTGGTGAGGAAATTACTTGATAGTGATAATAAATCAATAATGAACTGTATCATGCATTTCACACCCAACAAATATCGAATTTCATACTAAGAATCTAGACAAGACATGCCTGCATTCCATGAAAAAATAAAATTATAAAAACACTAATTCTAAAATATCACTTTCTATTCCTCTTGAAGATAATTCCTCTATGAATCAGTGAGAATGGCTTGATCCTGAATCATAATTACATAATCAAAACTATATCTAATTTAGTGTATAATACTGCATCCGTACTCATACAATAAGAGATTAAATTATAATTACTTCATGTCCACTGCTAATGAATAAAATAAGGAGATAAATTTAAGAAATTAATATCCATAATATTTTGAGCTATTAGCACAATTTTATCAACTTTGTTATTATGAAAAAATATGTTGTTATACCAATTGATGAAATGATGGGAAGGGAATTTAATTAAGTCCCTACAAGTTTTGAGAAAATGAGAGCCTTGAGGAGTATGCAATCTTAGACTGCTTTGACTCAATTCTTCTCCCATATCAGGTTTCCAAACCTACAAATTAGAGAAGAAAATGAACTCTTCCATATGAACTTGTATACACAATTTTTCTTTCCTAAAACCATGCCTTAGACAATAAGTGTTTTATCAGAGATGTTTATCAGGAAATGAGGCATGCAAATCTAGAGATGGCCATTTGATGTCTCTGTAAAATTCAGGAGGAGATAATGAGAACATAGGCCATTTTTCTCCCCTTTGTCTATTTCCTACGTGAAAAGTGATTGTGTGTTCAACTTCCACAGTGAATTGATTTGAGAACGTTTTTATTCCCTCGCTACTGTTATAAATTTAGGGAAAAAGAAATTTACTTTTTAAATTTGAATATAGTTGACATACAATGTTACATTAGTTTCATTTGTACACTATAGTGATTAGAAAAGTCTATACATTATGTTATGCTCAACCCAAGTGTAGCTAACATTTGTCACCATGCAACACTACTGCAATACCATTGAGTATGTTCCCAGTGCTGCACCTTTTATTTGCATTATTTATTCATTCCATAATTAGAAGCCTGTGTCTCCCACTCCACTTTCCCCATTTTGCCCATCCCTCCAGTCCCTCCCCTCTGACAACAGTTTATTCTCTGTATCTATCTATCTATCTATCTATCTATTTATTTTTATTTATTTGACAGAGATCACAAGTAGGTAGAGAAGCAGGCAGAAAGAGAGAAAGAGAGGGAAGCAGGTTTCCTGCTGAGCCGAGAGCCGAATGTGGGACTGGATCCCAGGACCCTGAGCCGAAGGCAGAGGCTTAACCCACTGAACCACCCATTCGCCCCTATTCTCTGTATTTATGTGTTACTTTACTTTTGTTTATTCATTTGTTTTGCTTTCTAGATCCCACATATAAATGAAATCATATGATATTTGTCTTTCTAATTTAATGTGTCGTATTGGTAGAACTTGTTGGAAGAATTGACAAGTATGCTTAGAATAAGTAAGGGGAAATGTATGGAAATAAAATCATTAATTTTAAAATGTTTGCTATGACTACATTTATTGTGGTGAGCATTGAGTAATGTATAGAATTGTCAAATCACTAGATGTACATTTAAAAGTGATATAATATCTGTGTCAACTATTCCTTAATTAAAAAAAAAGGAACTGTCTACTGTAAGTTAAAAAAGGATCACGTCTTATCTGTCTGTGGAAAGGTTTGGTATTTAATGATGCTGCAGGAAAATGACATAACATCTATACTTTCATTAACTAAATCTCTTCTACAAACATAAACATAAATTAACCTAATTGAAGATATAAGAAAGGACACTGACTGAGAGAAGATCTTAGTAAAAAGATGGGATGAGCAGCAGTAGTACATTGTGAAAAGAGAGAAAAAAATACTTGTAAGTTAATAAATAAGCAAGAAGGCAGTATTTTATAGTGCACATTGGGAAGTAAAGACTCTTGATATTAATACAAGAGTCAAAGAAGGCATTGGATCTAAAGGTAGCTTTTAACAAGTGTATAAGCTAAATTAAGTTTTACCTTAACCTATGACAAATGTACTGATCTAAGTTGTTGAAAGGTCAGTATGCATTGGCATAGGGTGACCACGGCTTGATTAACACAGAATGCTGCAGATATGACCATGTTAAGCAAAAATAGTTCTTGTTGAATAAGACAAACTTTCTTTGAGATGATATATTTAACTGTAACACAGTAAGTCTTTCATCTTACTTTAAGTGAAGAGGAACTGGAAGTTTATTTCAGGATCCTGAAGATTCTATCTATCTATCTATCATCTATCATCTATATTTATGTTCTATATTATGGTAGCAATGATTTTTAAAAACTATTGGAACTTTATAAACAAAAATATCACATTGATAGATAGGGTTCTGGGACACATAATACAGTATTCTGGGAGAAATCAGTTGATATTTTTCAGATTATCTACAATGAATATATCTTTTTTTTTTAAAGATTTTAGTTATTTATTTGACAGACATAGATCACAAGTAGAGAGAGAGGCAGGCAGAGAGAGAGGAGGAAGCAGGCTCCCCGCTGAGCAGGGAGCCCTATGCGGGGCTCGATCCCAGAACCCTGGGATCATGACCTGAGCGGAAGGCAGAGGCTTTAACCCACTGAGCCACCCAGGTGCCCCTACAATGAATATATCTTAATTTTTGGTTAAATCAAAAAATTAAGATTACAGTGCCTAGAAAAATCTTGTCAAACCAAATATCTAAACGAATGTTGTTTAGGCAGGCTTTGTTCATTCTATACACCAATTGAGATAACAGGTTAGTTTATTAAAATATTTGACTCCTAAGTTATTTCTTTTTTTTCCTCTTTATATCGAAATTTTTACACTTTAGTTGAATGACGCTTGTTAGAATTTTTCAGTGGATTAAGGAAATGGTACAATTTCTGTTTTAAGTGTTTTGTTTATTGCAATTGACCTCTCTCCATCTCTCTTTCTATTTCTTTCTCTCTCTATCTCTCTCTTTATGTATATATAGATAGATGACAGATAGATAGATACATGCATACATACATACATATATCCTTGATAAGATATTTGAGCCAGTCAGTTCTATTGGCTAGCAACAATGATCAAATTTTTTTCTACTTTACTTCATATCTTTTAATAGATTGAAATGTCATAAAATCAATAAGTATATGCTGAGTCTTTTGTAATAATTATATTTATAATTAAAATATCAAAGTATTCTTTCATAAAAAGTCATGTTTTCCAATAACTATAATAAAGTTCTTATATTAATATTAGTGACTTTTTTTTTTTAAAGATTTTATTTATTTATTTGTCAGAGAGAGAGGGAGAGAGAGCAAGCACAGGCAGAGGCAGAAGCAGGCTCCCTGCTGAGCAAGGAGCCTGATGTGGGACTCGATCCCAGGACGCTGGGATCATGACCTGAGCCGAAGGCAGCTGCTTAACCAACTGAGCCACCCAGGCGTCCCAAGTGACTATTTCTTTACTGAGTCAAATAATTGGATACTTAGAGATAAAAATGAGTGTTTCTGAAAGTGGATAATTCATAAAATGACAGTCTATTTTAAATATAAAGATGGATTAAAAAACAAGGTGATTGAATTATAACTTTTTAGTGCTAAATCGGGAAACAACAGTAGGTTCTTTATTTCACTCTACTTAGAGAAATTGGGTCTCTCCCCAGAAGTAACATGTATAAAAAATTGACAAAAAAATATGACTACTAGCCCTACATTTATTGTTAAGCCTCAGGGTAGCATGATACATGATGATATTGTCCATCAGCAATTATCATATATATATAATTTAATCTCCATTTTAAGCAAATAATGTATTTTGGTATGAAATATTGGTGGAAGTTAACTTTCATCCTCTTTTATCTTTATATTTACATTACTTTTAATTATAATGCATTTGGAAACTTCACATTTAATTCATTAAATTGAATGTTTAGAGAAAAACAAGAGATGATAATTCATTACATTAAGTGAATAGTAATTTATTCTAATTTATAACAAAGAAAATAACCAAACTCAATATAATAGAGTATACTTATGTGACATTCCTAGGTACAAACATTATAAGAATCATTATAAGAATCATTATAAGAAAATGATAAATGGATATGAAGCTTAAAGGCAACATCTGTCTTTTGACCACATTAAAGTGTGTGTGTGTGCCAGGCATTAGGGATCAAACAAATATTATATCTCTCTACATCTATCCATCCTTTTTCATGAGTTTCATATTTTTGTAAAGGGGATTGGTATGGAAGTAATTGAACTGAAAATAATCAAACTACTACCAGGTGGTGGGTATTATAGAGGGCACGGCTTGCATGGAGCACTGGGTGTGGTGAAAAAATAATGAATAATGTTTTTCTGAAAATAAATAAATTGAAAGAAAAAAAAACTACTATCTAAAGTCATCGTGCATTAACAATGTTAGACTTCTACAGAAAAAAAAAAAAATTAGGCTGTTATCCTGCTACAGAAGCTGAGAGATTGTAGGGATACTATCTTCTTTGGCCTTCAATTTCTTACTGATTTTCTGGTTTCTCATTTTATCAGTTAGGAGTAGCATTGACATTTTCAGCTATAATTGTGTTCCATTTCTTCTCAGTTTTATTAGTTTTTGTTTTTTGTGTGTGTGTTTCTAGAACATGCATACTTTGATTGTTATGACATTAGGGAAATTGACCTTTTTTCATTATGTAACATCTCTTTTCATCTCTAATAATAACCATTGTTCTGAGGTGTTTTGACTCTCCAGCTTACTCTTGGGTCATGTGTTCCTTCATTTCTATCCTTTCATTGTTCACCTGTCCATGTCTTTCTATTTAAAGTGTTTTTCTTATAGAAAGCTTATTGATAATTCTTGCTTTTTACCCAATGTAACAGTCTCCGCCTTTCTTTTGTTGCTGCATTTAAGTCATTCACATTTACTTTGGTTATTTATATATCTGAATTAAACTGTCATTTTGTAGGCTATTTTCTGTTTGTTCCACCTATTCTTTCTATTTTTTTCTCTTCATTTTCTGGATTCTCTGGAGCAAATTGGTCATTTTAATCATACCATTTCATCTTCAATATTAAGTTACATTTTTAGTGATTGCCCCAAGGTTTCAATATTCATACTTAACTAACCATAGTCAAATAATATTATAGAGCTTCTTG
Source organism: Neogale vison (assembly GCF_020171115.1). NCBI lineage: Eukaryota > Metazoa > Chordata > Mammalia > Carnivora > Mustelidae > Neogale > Neogale vison. The sequence continues at coordinate 78,987,208 of NC_058101.1, read as the reverse complement.
TATACTATAAGGAATATACAACAATATATTCTCAATTCTTCTTTTTATAATACTGTTATAATATATTTTACATGCTATGAACAAATAATCCATTGTAATGATTTTGCTTTAGATAATTAAATAACTAAAAAAGAAAAAACTGATTTTATTTTCTTACCCGCGTTTATTACTTATTCCATTCCCAGTGCTCTTAATTCCTTTCTATAAATTCATAATTTTGTCTGTTATATTCTTTTAGTCTGAAGATTTTTCTTTAACATTTCTTTGGACTCAAACAGAATTATATAATTGGCATTCTTGATTCTCCAACTTTCAGATGTAGATCATGAGAATTTTCAGCCTTGATAACTGTGTGAGCCAATTCCTATCATAAATATCCTCATATATCTCTCTATATATATTATTTTTTCTGTTTCTCTGGAGAATCCTGACAAATGTAGTGTGTCTCTACCAAACCTCATAGCAGTATTCCACTGTCACTTTTATTCCATATTCAGTAGGCTAGGATTGGGGGACAGGACAGGGGTATTCTCTGATGCTCTGATTAACACTCAGCCTACCACTGTTTTCCTAAGTATCTGGGAGTGTCCCTCAAAATCATACCCTTCCTCTACCAGCTGTAGTTCTGGTCCCAGGAGGTATTTCTTCTCCTCCCTCAGAGGTAGAAATCACCCTTCCCATTTATAATGGTTGTTCCCAGTACCTTAATGGTAACAGTTTTTGTTATTCTTCCTATGGATTAAAGCATTTTTCCTCCATAGTTGATCCTGAAGGATTCTTATGCAGCTTTTTCCCCCTCCCACAACAGCTATTATTCCCCTACTTCAAGCCATTTTTAGGAGGCAAATTTTCTCAGCATGCACTTCCCTTTTCTGTGAGATTTTGTGGGGGTTCATGGCAAAAAGGCCCACAAGAAGGTGTTATCCCTCCCTAAATCTGTGGCCACTAGGGGCTTCATAAACTTCTGAGAGTCCTCTATTGGCCACTGTCAATTCACCAACTCTTCTAGCTATTCTTCTTACGCAGCATCCTACATCCTTTGGCTTTCTAATGTAGTGTTTTGCCCTATACCTCCCTACAGGAGTTTATGTCTTCTTAAATTTAATATTATTTGGTTGCTCTGAAATATCAGCTGTTGATTTTAAGTAGTCACCAATCTGCATTTTGTCTGAATTTTTTTCTTTGCATAAGGGTGGAGTGATGCTCTTTCCAATTCTATATATTCCTGAGATGAAACCAAAATGAATGTAAATCTTTTAAATCCAGAGCCCTTGTGTGGCTCAGTCTGTTAAGGGCTTGTCTTTGGCTCAGGTTATGATCTCAGGTTCTGGGATCAAGCCCTGCATTAGGCTCCCTCTCCCTCTCTGTTCAGTGTGGAGTCTGCTTCTCCCTTCCCTTCTACCTCCTCACCCACTCATGTTCTCTCTCGCTCTGCTCTCTTTCTCCCTCTCCCTATCACATAAATAAACAATCCTTAAAAATCATTTAAGGCCATGGATTCTGCCTTTTAAATCAGCATTTAAAACATTTACCATTGTATAGCAGTACTCATAAATGCTATTTACATACTGGAAATAAAGATAAGTGATACAGAGAAAACTTCCTAAAAAGATGTTAGAAGAGCTATCATATTACACATCAGAAGTATACATCTGAAGTAGCTAACAGATTTTAGAAAGGAAAGAGTATTCACTATTTTAGAAGAAACATTTGAAGCAACATTGATGTTAAGAACATAATGTGAAATATATAAATCACAAACAAAACACCAGATTAACTCCCCAGTCATATATGAAATAATTACATTTCATCATACTTGCTTTAACTAAAGATTTGTCCAACTCTAAGAACTTCCATTATTTAGTACAGTTTCAAGAGTACAAACTTTGCATAATACATATAGCTGGACACACAGTGAAGATATAGGCCTGATGACATAGGACTTATGTACACATACTAATGTAACCCAGGAAAGATTGATGTTGATACTTCACACTTCTGAATGTTACTCAGAATGTGGATTATCCAACAAAATGTTAATAATAGGGTATAAAGAAAAATAAGCTGTAACATCGAAAGAAATAAGGGAACAATCATAAGTATTACAAATGAAACACTTGTATTCACATACAGCATTCTAAATATTCAAATAATATTTTCTTCAAATAATATTGATTTCCCTTTCCACCTACTCATTTTTCTTTGGGTCTTGTGCATAAAGGCAATTATCATTTAATTTTTTTTTAGTCTTTTGAGACGAAGGAGAAATATCTTCATGTTAGAAATGTACATTTTGCTTGTTTATAAGTTGGTTTGTTTTACAGCCTTATCTTCATTGTGACTCATTATATAGAAAACTTTAGGTTTATGCTACAATATTTTCCCAAAATCCTTTAATTCAAACTCAAAGAAGTAGTATATATTTCAAAGACAGTCTTATTCTTAAGAAAAGTAATTATTAGAAAAATTTCCTCATTTGTTGATTATAATGCCATATTTTCTTTAAATATTAGCTCTTTAGATTTAACAAAGGCACATCTGTTTATTTTGTATCCTATAAGCCTGTCATTTTTTAATTTTATAATTATATTTTTTGTAACATATTGAGAAATATATCAAAATGTATATAACATAGTAAACAAATACAAAATTAGAGATGATAAAAAATCAATGCTTACACTCAGGTTTTAAAGTTTTAGCTAACATAGTAAGCATTTACTTAAAATTAAATATGCTAAATAATTTTAAAAATAATTTTATAAGGCTAGTCAGTTAATGCCATTCTTATTGTACAGATGATGAAATCAAGGTTTGGATTTCAAGACTACCTTATTAACAAATGTTACAGTCATGGCTCAATTCCAGTCCATTTATCTCCATTGTCTATATCTTTAATGACAAAGCTATGATGCTTTTATGAATTTTTGTCAAAAAATCAATATAATAGATATTAATGCATATAGAATTTTGTGTGTGTGTGTGTACACACATATGCACAGAAGCACACATACAGAGGTTCAGAAGTCATTTAGAATCATAAAAATAATTTATTAGTAAAACTAGAAAAACTTCAGGTTTAATATCTTTTTTTATTTAAATATTCTCAACAATATTCCTTTTGGGGACTCCATTTTACCACATACTTTCAGCTCACTTCATAATTTTAAATCAGTTTTGCATGGACTATGGAGTGTGGTACAGGTGCATTTTATTAACCAATATCTCCTAAAGGTTAGTCTTCAGTAAAAATTATATATCTTGTAGGACTTTTTTTTTTTTTTTTAAAGATTTTATTTTATTTATTTGACAGAGAGAGATCACAAGCAGGCAAAGAGAGAGAGAGGAGGAAGCAGGCTCCCTGCAGAGCAGAGAGCCCGATGCGGGACTCGATCCCAGGACCCTGAGATCATGACCTGAGCCGAAGGCAGCGGCTTAACCCACTGAGCCACCCAGGCGCCCTCTTGTAGGACTTTTGGATCTTGGAGAGATTCAGTTATTTAATCACTGACACCTTTTTCAAGTTACCCTTATTAAATAAATGGGCATATAAATTCCTACACAAAAGAATCAATTTTTAACTTGCTAGACTTTTTTTTTATAAGTAAAAATCTGAATTTCTTGTTATCACTTGAAACATATCCAGCTAACAAAATGATCATCTAAGTGAAGGTTTCTGGGCTGAATAAAAAACATCAGTGATGAACAAGGCATTCACAGTACATGCCTTCAAGAATATTAAATATAGAGAACGAAATGGATAATTACATTAGCAAATGAAATAGACCATAAAACAAGGATAGAAAAATACTACAGGAGTATACATCTGAAATAGCTAACAGATTTTAGAAAGGAAGGAGTAATCACTATTCTAGAAGAAACATTTGAAGCAACATTGATGTTAAAAACATATTGTGAAATATATAAATAACAAACAAAAAAAATCACAGCCAAAAATATATATTTTTTTTAAATTCAAGTTAGGAAGTAACTAAATCTATAAGGATTTACTGGTAATTTGGGTCAACTGAAAATATTTTTTCACCTCAGAACTTCCTTTTACCCTTTATTATCATATTCCCCTTCACTCCAGATCTTGATAACCTACAATCTGCTATTTGTCCCTATAGTTTTGCCTTTTCCAAAAAAAAAAAAAAAAAAATTAAATGTATGTATAGAGAATATAGCCTTTACTTAGCATAGCATTTTAAAATTATCTGTATCACTGCAGGTATGAGTAACATGTTCTTTTTATTACTGAATACTATATTGTACAGATGTGTCACATTTCTTTATCCATACTCCAGATGTGGACTTTTGGATCATTCCTAGTTTTGCAATTATAAATAAAGCTCTTTATACACATGTACTGATTGTTATGCAAATATATGTAATAATCATCTCTCTTGGGTAAAACATCTAGGGGTGGGAGAGTTGGGTTTAATTTTACCAAAAAACTGCCTAGCATTTAAAAAATCTTCAATGTGTATGAGAGTTCTAGAGGATCTAAATTCTTTCCAGCCCAGAACTTGCTACTTTCAGTGTTTTTGTTTGTTTGTTTGAAGTTTTGCCATTCTATTATTTTTGTAGTGGTATCTTTTTGTGATTTAAATTTTAATTTCCCAAGTGAGTAATTATGTCAAGAATCTTTTCTTATGTTTATGCCATCTTGATATCTTTTAGGATAAATTGCCTATTCAAATTTTCTGTGGTATGTGCCCTTATGTGTCCATTTTGAGAGTTCTTTATAGTGTCTAGATAGTGGACATTTATCATTTATGTATTTTGCAAAAATTTTCTCCCATCCTATTGTTTGTCTTTTCTTGTTTTAATAGACTATCTTTCAAATAGCACACATTTTTAATTTCAATGAAGTTCAGTGTATGAACTGTTTCACCTAATGGATTGTACATTTGATATCCTATCTAAGAAACCTTTGCATAAAACTATATCACAAAATTTGTCTTCTATACTTTCTCACAGAAATTGTACAGTTTCAGGTTTTACATTTTGGTCTATAATTTACTTGGAATTAATTTTTGGATATGGTGAGAAATCTGGGTTGAAGGTTTTTGCTTTGCATATGGCTATCCAATTTTTTCCACCCACACCATTTATTGCAGAGTATCCTTTCAACATTGGATGGTCTAAGCATCTTCCTTTAAAAAAAAAAAAAAAGACCATATATGTGCACATCTATATTTGAACTCTCTAATCTTTGTTTTTTCCTGTTTTTCCAACTTTATTTGGAAAAACAAATTATTTGGAGTGTCCCCACACCCTCCTCTACCCTATGAACTTTCTATTATGTCTCATAAATCTATACGTCTCTCCTTATGCTGATACACACTAGTTTTTACTGCAGTCTTTAGCTGGATTGTAGCTTTGTTTCCCAATCTTAGACCAGGTAGTGCAAATTCACCAAATACATCCTCCTTTTTCAAAATGCCTTGGCTACTCAAGGTCTTATGCTCTTTCACAAATTTTAAAAATCGTTTTGTTGATTTCTACAAACAAAAAATAAAAAGGAGCATAATGTGATTTTATTCTTATAATGGTCTATATCTAGGTGAATTTTGGGAAAATAACAAATTAAGATATCGTTTCTTTAGAAAGTTCATGAATATTTTATATGACTCAAATTTAGAATTTATGCTGGTTAGCATTCTCTGAGCTAATATATGATTTGATTTTTTTAATAATTTTTAAATAATTGGAATATTTTATTTTGTCTTCAAGTATTTTGTCTGTATTATTCTTTCTTCTTTTAGATTTGAAATTCATCAATATTTTACCACAACTTTTAGATGTGGTTTATTTATTTATTTATTTTTTTCATTTTAAAAACCGGAACACTTTATATTGGCCATCTTCATACATGGGATCCCTTCATATATCTTCCATCTCTCTGTTAAAATTATATACCCCTTTCTGCATGCCACCCCCTACCTTCACTACCTCCCATATTAATTGGAACTATTTTAAAGACCTTTTCTGATAATTCCAACATATACATCATTGTCATGTCTTATTTTCATAATTGCTTTATCTTTGGCAAAGTTTGTTTTTCTTTCTTTTCTTTTTTGGTGTATTTGATACTTTTCACTAAATGATAAACACCATTAAGTAAGGCAATAGTAATTGAGACAACTGATATTTAATCCTGGAAATGCTTCCACCATTTGGCCATTAATGTGAAGAAATTAATCAATCTACCCATGAGTTCACTTGGATTTGGATTTTGTTGTCGATATTCTTATTATCAATGTACCTCAGACTTCACATTTCTGTAGAGGTGGGGTAGTGAGGATCTGGGCGAAGTTCCAAAAGTTGCTTTCCTCAGTGATTTTTCCACACTCTAAGTTTCCAAACAAGTTTAAATAGCTGCACTTCAGATGGGTCAGTCTCCATGCTGTTTATCTTCCCTCCGGGTGGCCAACTTCTCTTTTTTATGACTTCATTCATTACTCTATGTTAAGCATGTGTGGTGTAATCTCAGTTGGGCAGTTCCTGCTTAAATGTTAGGTAGTGCTCTGCCCTTGAGTTTAGGAGGGTAGGATTTCTCAGCCTTCTAAATATTACTGATGAGGGAGCACGGGGCTGGCTGAAGACCAAACAAAAGCTGGCGCCTTGCACCCCCCTCTCCATCTGCTCCCCCTCTGTCATATGTGTAGCATCCCTCAGGCAGCCCTGACTGCCATGAACAATAAGCAAATAGTTAACTTGCAGAGCTCACAATCCTTGTAGACAGGAGTCTCCCTTGGCTTACAAATGTCCTAAATCTCACTAACAAAGGCGATTGATAGCAGGATTGTGACATCCCACCAAAAAGTCTCCCAGCTATCTTAATGTTAATAGCAGGTCTAAAGACAACATTGATCAAGCCGCTAGGGCAAGGCAAGGGCAAGGCCTCCGGTAGGCCTCTGACATCCTGGCACCTTGTAGGCCCTCTTTAGCATATGAAAACTCCATTGAAACCTCCCTTCCCCTCACCTTCCCCCAACTGCGGGGTACAAAACCTGCCATCCCTCCCAACCGGCGGCGGCGGCTGCATCTCTGCCTGCCCACGGGTCCTGTCCCCGTGCTTTAATAAACCACCATTTTGCACCAAAGATGTCTCAAGAATTCTTTCTTGGTCATCGGCTCCGGACCTCAGCCCACCGAACCTCACCTAGGTTCTAGAACTTCATCATTACCTAATGTTTAGAATGTTTTCTGTCTTGTCCCAGGAGCTTAAGGATTTGATTTGCAAAAGAGTAGGAAAGTTGGTGGTATTTATTTTCTGCTCATCCCAAATACCAACAATCAGCTGCATTTTGTGGCACTGATCAAGGCTTTCTCTGGCTCGCTCCTTCCCAGTCTTTCTTGTGAGCAAATGGTGGGGACCACTGAAAAAAGCCTTGAGTCCAGGGCAACTCACAATTACAGACTGATACAATATCCACACTTGGTCTTTAGTTTAAATAAGACTTACCAGTGTGACAGGTGATTGGTTCCTCTTACTCCTAAACTTTTTTTTTTTCTGTAAATTTTTATTTAATTATTTTAACTAATTTTATTTAAATTAAATTAGTTAACATAAGGTATATCGTGAGTTTCAGATGTAGAACTCAGTAATTCATCAGTTGCATATAATACCCAGTGCTCATACCCTCCTCAATGCCCATCACTCAATTACCCCACCCCCCAATCCACCTCCCCTCCAGCAACCCTCAGTTTGTTTCCTATAGTTAAGAGTCTCTTGTATTTTTTCTCCTGCTCTGATTTGTCTTATTTTTCTTTTTCTTCCTCTATGATCCTCTGTATTGTTTTTTAAATTCCACATATGAGTGAAATTGTATGATAATTGTCTTTCTTTGACTTATTTTGCTCAGCATAATACCCTCCAGTTCCATCCATGTCAATGTAAACAGATTTCATCCTTTTTTTTTTAAGATTTTATTTATTTATTTTTTCCAATCTATTTATTTTCAGAAAAACCTTATTCATTATTTTTTCACCACACCCAGTGCTCCATGCAAGCCGTGCCCTCTATAATACCCACCACCTGGTACCCCAACCTCCCACCCCACCCCACCCCCGTCACGTCAAACCCCTCAGATTGTTTTTCAGAGTCCATAGTCTCTCATGCATCCATAATGGAACAGAACGTTGGAGATAATTCTGGAAAGTTCTTTTTCATCTCTTGTCGCTTCCAGTCGGTGACAAGAGAAGAATTAGGCACAAACAAGTCAGCTGCAAAAGACTGGGAGCAGGCGACAACAGTCAAAAAGGACTGCTGCCTCAAGCAACTGCACAGTCTCACTTTTATTGGATAGAAACAATAGCCAATAGAAGGATTGATGAAGGCCAAACGTTAATCCCATCTTGCAGACTAGCAAGAAGGAGGATAAAATTTATAGTTAAACAAGCACATTCAAAGGACTCATCTAACTAACAACTGGGCACTTCTGGGAAGAGAAAGGAGCGATAACAGATAAGGGAAGCAGGCGGTTTTCTTTCCACCCTGAGCTGACCGGGCGTTCCTGGGTGCTCGGCTTCCCTGGGGCAGGCGGTGTTCTGCCCGGAGCGAGCCGGGCATCCCCAGCTGCCCAGCTTCACAGTCGTACATCGTCCTTCTCCCCAAAGACCTGTTGCAAGTATATGTATTTCTTAAGGCCATATCTAAATGTGTTTGGTAACTAGTAAAATCCTCCAGGGTTACAGTTTAAGTAACAAATTGTTCCGAGGGGCAGCAGCAATCTCTAGTTTGAAGTCTTTCACCAAGCTCTTTGGATTTCATCTCATAATGATCTAAGAACAACATAATCAAGACAGGTTTTTTTTGAATCATAATTCTTATACTTCTTCATGATTTTCTTCACTACCATTCAAAATCCTTAATTATTTTTAAGGAAGAAAGTCAATTAAGGGTCACATGATTGATGAAAATTTCACAGCAAAGATGAAAGATGTGGTTTTACTTAAACTATACGAAATTTTACTTAGGCTGACATATTATAAATAAAATATGAGAAAATCATTTAGAAAGCATGTAAGTTGGGGCGCCTGGGTGGCTCAGTGGGTTAAGCCGCTGCCTTCGGCTCAGGTCATGATCCCAGGGTCCTGGGATTGAGTCCCACGTCAGGCTCTCTGCTCAGCAGGGAGCCTGCTTTCCTCTCTCTCTCTCTGCCTGCCTCTCTGTCTACTTGTGATCTGTCTGTCAAATAAAAATAAAATCTTTAAAAAAAAAAAGAAAAAGCATGTAAGTTAAATTGCTAATTATATTTTCCTTGACTTACATTTTCTAAATTAAAATTTCCCATGGAAGAATCAGGTTTCTAAACTGCTTCCCTGTTGCTGAAATATTGGTAATCGAATATTAGCTCTCTGTGGCACAGAGCTCCACAGTAGTTAATGAGATGTTATCCTACAGTAGTAATATACAGAAGTTCTGGTGTTTTGTTGTCTGAGTTTGAATTAAAAATTTAGCATGTGTAGCCCACAAATTTCTTAACTTCACTCCAACTTGTTCAACTGTTAAGTGAGGGGATAATAATATCTTTTCTCAGGAAAACCACACAGGATTCCTCAAATATTTGTGACTGCTAATTGAGATAATAGAGGCAAAGTACTTAGAAAAGTACCTGGAACTTAATTTTTAAATGTTTCTAATATTAAAGAATACATGGTAAAAATAATTTGAAAGTGTTCATTTTGAATATTTTGACAGATTGAAACTAATTGTGTTGATGAGGAAAATTGCAAAGGCACATTCCAGATTCAGAGATTGAGTTGAGGTTTTTGAAAAATCTTTCCTTGTGATAAATTGTGGGAAGTAGTGGGAGATAAGTATTAAGATCCTTTAGGGCCATTTTTTTTTTTTTACTAATAACAAATGAATTTGAACAGATTATGTATTTGATAAGTGAATAAGAATAAATGCAAAAAAATAAAGGTAATGAAGAATGGTATTTCCACTCAATATTTGCTTATTTTGGTGTTTCCTATAGGTCAAGTCCTCAAGTAGCTCATTTGTTAAAAGAGATAATAACAGAAATAAAAAGTTATTATTACCAAAAGTAAATACAGCAGAATGTGGTCCATATTTGGTCACTACTGTGTCTGTTGGAAGAGAAGGTCAATTAAGGCATCAGAGATGAAATCATTAATCCCTAGAAACACTCATGGTGGATATGCAGATGAAAAAACCCACATAAGCATGTTTATTCAAAACTCATTTTCAAAACCACACCCAAAATGTTCTTCAGTTTGTGAAAGCAAGATAGGACCTGACATTATTCCAGCTTATTTTTCGTACCTTTGGACATGATGCCTTTGGTGTTAGGAGACATCACATTTCTACCCTCTTAGCTACTCTTCTTGAGTAATCATATTTTATCCCTATTCTTTATAACAGCCAAAGTAAATCATGATACTTTTTTTATATCCTATGCCCATAGGTTGCTGTTCATTCTTACTCCTCCATCCCCACCACTCTCAATAAGAGCACATTAGCCAAGTTATTTGCACAGAATAGATAGCTCTTGGGTAGACCAGACAAAACAGAGAATTCAAGAAAGATATAAAATATTAAAATACGAATGATGCCTTATTAGAAAAGAGTTATTTCAGAGTTGGTGGAGAGACTCTGTACATATGAAGAAGGGTAGCAGGTGAAACTAGAAACAAATGCAGAATTGGGTAAATGACATTGTTGACAGTTTAGCCTCAGCTTTCCAGACAACAGATGGTGAACCAAGATATTGTATATGACTCCTTACTAGGAAGTGCAATCCCAGAAGTAAGAGTAAAAGGCACAAAAGTTAGGGGAAGCTGGTGAGCAAATAGGAGTGAATCATTTGGCTGATTACAGATTAACAAGCAGAAATGTTAGGGTGGTCTCCTAATAGTGGCACTCAGTGATGCGAAGGGCATCCCTCTGCCCCACTTCCAAGCAGTAAGAATGGACTGCTTTTTAGTACCATCATCCTCCATCAGTTCTAAACAATTGCAATGATAAAATACTACTTTCCACATCAGAAAGAGGTCTCTCCACATACTTCACACAGGCAATATACAAGAACTCTTCATTCAACACTCTTTTTTTTTTTTCCTTACTCTCCCATCATTCAAAGTATGTCCTGAGGGACTGTGACTTCCCCAGATTTGTCTCCCAGAAACATGTTACCAGAACCCCCCAGCTCCAACCTCATTATGGACCTCACTGGTACACAGCTTGGTAGTCTCTTTTGGAAAATAGGAAGACCACACAGGATTCCTCATATAGATGTAATCAGAACAGTAAAGTGGCCTATCATCAAGGCCCTGAGGACAAGGGCACCTGGGTGGCTCAGTCAGTTAAGTGTCTCCTTTGGCTCAGGTCATTATCTTGGTGCCATGGGATTGAGACCAGTTTCAGGCTCCCTGCTCGGCAGAGAATTTGCTTCTCCCTCTTCCTCTGCCCCTCCTCACCAACTCATGCTCTCACTCATGCTCTCTGTCTCTCTTTATCGCTCATAAATAAAAATAAAATCTTTAAAAAAAAAAAAGAAAAAAGGCCCTGAGGACAGCAGAAGCCTTTGCTATTATTTCTCTACCTGGAAATAAGGCAAATACATGGATATGTGGTATTATGAATTGTATTTGGTAAATGCACAATTCAGAGGATTTCTAATTTTAGTTCTCTTGTCAAAATGAACAATTATGTATTTTAAGCAAGTAATTGATTTAGTTAGAATCTGGGATGACTACATCTTAAATGGGATTCATTGATAATCAATAGTTTTAGCAAAGTGAGACATGGAAAATATAGAGCAGAGGTCCAGTGGGTATCACTTATAATGTGCAGAATGTGAATAAGTCTATATTCACAAGACAGCAAGGATATATACAGCTTTCCTACCAAAATATGTGTTCAGTCTTCCACTTCCATTCAAAGATAAGGGAGCTGGCATTTTTATGGATAGATAACTGAATACGGTGAAATCTTTATTACTATTTGTGTGGAGAACAGGAAAAATCAAGTAAATACCATCTTTTAAATAAGCTCCTTAGCTCATTCCAGTTCTTATCTATGTTCTTCAAAATATTGTGAATAATATCATATGATATTATCATATTATTTTATAAATAATTTGCAATCCCTGACCTGAAAAGCTTAGGGTATAGAAGAGAACACCCAAAATATAATTTATTATGATTAATGATGAATGTGGAAAAAATGAGTAATTTAAAAGGCATGATTATAAACATTTCAAAATAGAAAATATTGTGGACAGAGAAAAATTTCAATACTAGCAAGAATAGGGTAAACATTAAGAAAGATCTCATATAAGTTGAGGACTTTGACATATTTCTTAAATACCAGTGGTATCTATTACAGGCAAACATACAAAGGGCAAGATATTTTTGAACAAGGAACAATATTTTTATAAATAAAAAATGTATGAAATGTTTTGAAGTAATAGTAATCAACTTAGTTTGCATGGAGTATAAAGTTTAGGTTAAGGGATATGCTGAGATAATTAGAATGGATTCAAGTTGGGGGAGCATGGCATATGATATATCATGAATTAACTTGAGTTATTTCAAGCTACATAATACAAAAATATGAAAGCTTCTGTGCCGTTGATCAGAAATATAGAGTTAAAAATACAGCCTTAGCAATTGTGGAAAGTCTTGATACAGTTAACATCGGTATCAGTGAAAGTAGATGCTACAAATGAAGGAAGACATAATTTGTATGTGAGTTCATAGTTTTTCATATAATTGAACAAGTTACAGATTTGAGATATTAACTTAGACTTTATACATGTGGCAATATGCATGTGTGACTGACTCAGATGTAAACCTCATTTATTTTTATATTTTAACGTTGATTTTTAATATTATAATGGTTTTATAGTAATTTAGACAGATTTTCTAAATATTTGTCATATGAACCATATAACAATTTAAGCTATTTAACTGTAGGTTGATAAATACGATTTAAATTTATTTTTATCACAAGGACTCTACTATTGTTATGCATTTATTTGACTTAAGATTAAACCGTTATTTCATATCCCATATACTTAATCAGAGTATCATCCTTCATTCCTTCTAAATGAGCCACATGGGAGAAGTGCAGAAAAGAAAATAACTTGTTAAAACACTGCCACTAAATGTAGTAGCACCTTTTTTTTGTTTTTAACTCTTTTTATTTTTTTTTTATTTTTTTTTTTTAAAGATTTTATTTTTTATTTATTTGTCAGAGAGAGGGAGAGAGAGCGAGCACAGGCAGACAGAGAAGCAGGCAGAGGCAGAGGGAGAAGCAGGCTCCCTGCTGAGCAAGGAGCCGGATGTGGGACTCGATCCCAGGACGCTGGGATCATGACCTGAGCCGAAGGCAGCTGCTTAACCAACTGAGCCACCCAGGTGTCCCATGTTTTTAACTCTTTTTAAATTAATTGGAACAAGGATATGGAGGCAACTATAATTCTATCAGATAGTGGTAGCATCTCAACATATTTTAGTATGTCACTTGTCATGGATTTTCTATTTACTTTTATAAACAGCACAATTAGCATCACACTTGGGTTACATCAATCAGTCCAACACCATTACAGGTTTATATGTTAACATTTAAAAGGAGAATGTTAACATATGATGAATTAAATCTATAAATTCTGCAAAAATTTGTAATTATTGAATTCTATAACATTTCAAAGACAAATATTGCCAAAAATAATTTTGCATAATAAGAAAAAGACAAAGTGAATTGAAAATAACTTCCTTCTTGGTGATCAGTTATGTAAGCATAGACTACAATTTTCACTTCAGTTTATACCTTGTGTTATTGTTGTAACATTAATATATAATTTATTTTTAGTAATAGTATATGACTTGTTTTGGGTTATTCCTTTAATCTTAAGTAGAGAACTGAGGTATCCAAAAAATAAATTGTGTGTGGATTAATGATATAGTACTATCTATGTGAATTTATTATATTATTGCTATATATTACTAAGGATATATGACCAATATTTAGTGATCTACATATTGTCAAAATACATTAAGATATTCTGCTTTCCTACAATAGCAAATTATAGTTGGAATAACTGATAAATATTAGTCTGATATTTTCTAGCTATATATTTACTGAACGATGACTATTTTTTTCTAAATAATGTATTGAAATAATTATTACCAATTTGGAAATCTGGAAAAACAAATGAAACACAATGTCACAAAATAATATAGAATCATAAGCTCATATGTATTTGGGGATGAGATAGGTAATGCCATTGGGAAAGTTGTAGATCTCAAAATTTCAGGCCAAATTTATCTTAAGACAATTTTTTATGATCTGGACAATTATTCAGAATTCTCTCCCCTACTGCTGTAAGCAATGTTCTATAATTTAGATTTATATTAACAAAATTTTTTTAAGTTTTTTTTGTTTTTGTTTTTTTAATTTTTTAAAAATTTATTTATTTGTCAGAGAGAGAGATAGAGTGAGCACAAGCGCACAAACAGGCAGAGGCAGAGAGAGAAGCAGGCTCCTCCCCAGGCAAGGAGCCCAATGCGGGACTTGATCCCAGGACCCTGGGATCATGACCTGAGCCAAAGGCAATGGCTTAACCCACTGAGCAACCCAGGCGTCCTTTATATTAACAATTGATCAAAATCTATTAACATGCTCTCATTTTCAATGGATTTTTTTTTTTTTAACCATGAAATATATCAGCTGGGGACCTTCTCCAATAAGGGCACATTATAGATGCTTTAATATTGGCAAAAATGAGTTTGGTATAATAGTATAATTTTGATTTAATAGCTTTAAATTTGTATTATAATCAAGCTTTACTTGTTGAGAAAATCTATAAAACAGCATAAACACAAAAGAATTCTAGAAAAAATAGAAATATTTTGAACATAGTTTCACTTCCACATGCTTCTGAATCTTTAATTGTACACATTATTTTAAAGATACAGTATTTCTTTAAGTTAGTAAAGTAGGATAACCTAAATTGCTGTGGACTAGCATATTATCCCAAACATTTTTTTGTAATGTATGCATTAAAACTGCCAGTTCTATAATAAATTATCACTTTAGTTTAATTGTGCCCAAGTTGTATTGTTTGTGTTATAACTTTCAAATATCTCTCAGAAGAAAACACTTCCCACTCCCTTAATAGTAACTTTGGTCACATTGCCTGCTCAGAACATAGTAACAAATAGTCCATTAGCCCAGAACCTACAATCCCCGAAAATTTTACCAATAGTTTTGGGAGAGATTGCCTATTGTGACATGGGAGTTTAGCAAAATTCTTAACATTGGGATCATTCTGTAATTTGAGATGAGAAAGAAAAAGAAACATTCAAGATTTTTAATCTTTTCTCTTTTATGAGTTGTGTACATTCTTTTCTCTCCTGAGACAATTCATAATACAATTAAACAAGATTACTTTGTTTCTAACTAAATATTTTTATATTACAGAGGGCAGTCCTTGATATGGATTTAATCATTTCTATAAGCTACATGGGAAACATGCATATTTTGTTTTATATAGTACTGGGTGTGGTGAAAAAATAATGAATACTGTTTTTCTCTTTTATTTTTATACCAAATCAAAATCTCAAGACACCTACTTTTGTGTTCATAGGGCCATATTGTAAAACCACTTTTAAATTTTATAAATCTAAAACATTGACTATTTTGGGTTTTTTTTTGTGTTATATGAGAACATTGCTATATCTTTGGAGTTAAAAAAGAAATTTTGAAATTTATACTTCATGAAAATAATGAGTACTTTGTCATGATAAAACATAATTTTAAAAATTCTAAAATTTCAGTTAAGATGTTATAAAAATGGACTCTAAAAGAAACCCCAAGACAAAAATAATAAAAAGAGTGAAGTATATGTGGTCTATATCAACATTAACCTTTTGTTCAAAACCTTCTTCTTATCATCCTAAGACTAATATACAAATTCTTCACTATGCTCTGCTTCTCTGACTACTCTCCCTCCCATTATCCTTGTTCTTTTGCTTTATCCACTCTTGTCCTTTGGCTCTTCCTTGAATAACTCAAAACTCTTCATGCCATCACCCTGACTTATTCTGTTACCTCCTTCTAAAGTTCTCTTTCACCAGATTTTGATTGATTCATTTCCTAAATTATACCCTTGGCCCTACCTCAATATCAACCTTCTTACTTGAGTTTTAAATGCATTCATTAAAGTTCACATAATCTTATAGTAAAAATTTGTTGATTGTTTTCTTCACTAGATTGTAAACTCCATGAGTGCAAGGAAATAATTTGTCATCCTTACCTCTGATGCTTGGAATAGGGCCCAATGCTTATTGAATAAATCAATAATCAATAGAAAAGATCAAGAGAAATGAAGGTATTTATGGTAATGAACAAACCACAAAGCTTTTGAGTGCTATCATCTCCTTTTAACTATGTTGAGATGAATAGATAATGTCCACCCTTCCCACCTTCCGATGGCCCTGCCATAGGTGTCCATGTTCTAATCTCTAGAACCTGACAATATATTATATTACACTACAAAAGGGACTCTCTCCAGATAGAGTCAAGGTTATACAAACTTAATGCAGGGGAATTATCCTAAATTATCTGCATGGGCCCCATATAATTACATGGGCCCTTAAAAGTGGAAAAAAGAGGCAGAAGTATCAGTCAGAGATGCAGAGGAAGAAACACAGGAGATATTTTTTAAAAAGGAACTTACTTCACCCTTAGTTGTTTTGAAAATGAAGACAACCATGAGCCAGGTAATGCATGCAGTCTTTAAAAGTAAGGAATGACCATCAGCCAAAAGCCAGTAAACAAAAGAGGACCTCCATTTTACCAACTAAATTCTGCCAACAATCCGATTGAGTCTGGAAGTGGATTGATGCTCAGAAGCCAGCCCTTCTGGTAACTTCATTTCAAACTTGTGAAATTTGAAGCAGAAATATAAGCCAAACCCATCAAACTTCAGAACTACAGAAGTCTAAGATAGTGAATTCATTTTGTATTAAGCCCCTAAGTTTGTGGTAAATTGTTATGGCAGCAATTAACAATTAATACTTATACAAAAATCTTATTCCTTTGCCTTGGCTATTGTTATTATTCTAAAACTGATATTGTTTATCTTATTTCTATTTAATATTCTTAAGTATACTTTAAGGCAGAAAATTTCTTACATTGTTATAGTTTATTCATTAATTTTTTAAACTGAACTTTCAACACCTACATAACACCTTCCTTATCTGTTTTAAATTACTTGTCTTTGGTAAACAATATAAATAACCTTTTGCTTTAGATTTTAAAATATTGATCTACCTTCCTCAATACTAAAAAAACATATTTTGAAACAAATGAGATGTAAAGATGAATATTAACTGAATGAAGGGGTGGAAGATTGGCAGCTGGTAAGTGGAAGGTTACAGAATATTAAATTTTAAATACAGATGGATAGGAAGAATACATAATAAGTGATAAAAACAAACAGTCTATGTTAAAAATTTTTACTGGCTTCAGTAATTGAAGCCATGAAAAAGAGAACATTTATTGAAAGGCATATCTTTGGACTAGGAGTTAAGATACTTGGATTGTAATACCACCTCATCCAGGTGTAAGTCCTTAAACAGGTCACTTTGTTTCATAGGGAAAAGACATGTTAATAATCATCTACTGTAACAAAACTCGGTTATTATTTTTTGTCTAAATGTCTTCACACTTTTAAGTAAGTTGTGTGCCAAATTAAAACTTACTTTTGACAATGAATTTTTTATATAGCAGCTGAAAATAAAAGAAGTGTTGTTCTAGTCATGCATATGTCTCATTGGGAGAACAATGTTCCAGCAAGGGAAGACGTGTTTTTTCTCATTCTGTTTTGTT
This sequence comes from Neogale vison, assembly GCF_020171115.1. NCBI lineage: Eukaryota > Metazoa > Chordata > Mammalia > Carnivora > Mustelidae > Neogale > Neogale vison. The sequence goes on along the minus strand of NC_058101.1, from coordinate 78,969,336 downwards.
GTGTTTGTTTTTGCTTTTGTATGAAATAACCAGAATGTCTTCTACTTATTCCAACCAGATAATATGCTCTTGTTTTATTATATGATGATATATTGACACTACTTTTACAATGCAGGGTTTTGAATATACCAAAGAATTATTATTCATCTTTCAGAGGAATTTTCTGGGTTATTGAGTATGCTTTTCAATGCCAACATTGGCATGATAATAACTGTAATAATTAAAATAAACATAGTAAAGGTAAAAAATGAACTATATATGCCATGCATTATTCTAAATATTGTAAGATATACTGATCTGTTAATCCTCTCCCCAACTAATAGATATCATTATAAATTTTTATTTTATTGATAAAGAAAATAAGACTAAAGGAAGGTAAGTAGCTTATTTAAACTCATGGTTAGCCTGGAGTGAAGTCTTTGTTGCAACCTAAGCACTCTGACTGTGGGTGAAGTTCATCCAGGAGAAAAGTAGTCACGAGTCCTACACGTAAAAACTGCTTCTGACATTTTTCTTCCAGTTATCTGGCCATTTATGCACTCCAGTGAGTTAGAATAAAAGAGATTACCCAGAGGTAAAATCTGATATGCTGAAGCAAAACTAGGAAATATCTTTTTCTCTTCCAAATGGTGGTTCTGCACCTTAAGTGATCATCAAATTTAAAAAGGATCAAGAAGCTTGGTAAAAATAAGAGGTTAAGTATAGTTAGTAATTGATGGAAGAAAAGATAAGACTTTCCTGCCCCACTTTGAAGTTCCAGAATCAAATTTCAGCCCTGCAAAAATAAGGTATCCATATTTTTGACAAATACTTTAGAAGTCAATAGCAGAGATAAAATTTGCTGATAGCTCTTGTTATAATTTCCATTAAGACTATATCTTAAATGAACATCTGTTGGACAATCTCATGAAATTAGCATAAACATTAGAATTTTTCTCAATGAAATTATATTTCTGTACTGATTTAAATGTTGCACCACTGGAAGTTTTATCAATATATTTTGGAATTAGTATGTTGGAAATTATCTTGTAGATCTAAACTATCATGTTTTACAGTTCTAACAAACAGAATTACAGTATTTAGCCTTGAAACTGAAGTCTACTAAATGCTGGTAGAAATATATCATGAGGTAAAAAGAAAAAAGTATATATTTCTTTCCTTGCAGCAATAAAAAAGCAGATACAATTCTACATTATTGTAAATATCATTTTTTAAAGATTTATTTATTTATTTTAGAGAGCAAGAGACAGAGAGAGAGAGAGATTATGCACGTACGTGCTACACAAGGGTGACGGGCAAAGTGAGAGAAAGAATCCCAAGTAGATTCCCCACTGAGTTTGGAGCCTGACCTGGGGCTCAATCCCACAACTCTGAGATCATGATCAGAGCCAAAATCAAGCATTGGACACTGAACTGAGTGAGCCCCCCAGATATCCCTTGTAAATATTATTTCTATTAAGAGTTTTATAGGATACCGGGATTTTAGATAAGGAAAAATAATCTTTAATCTTTAAAATCACTTTAATTTCTTTCTGTGGTTTATTTAAACTATGTATGACCTGTGATAATATATAAAATGGGATCTCTGTTTTCTCTAGGATTTGCATATTTTCCTGCTTTCTAATTGAATCATAGGAGCATTATCATCATTTCCTCTTTAACAATATGCTTGAAGTCCATAAACCTATACTAGATTGCTTATTGAAACCAAGAACTTTGGTAATGTCCAGCTCAGTGATGTTCATTAATGATACTGTGTTGCATATTTGAAAGTTACTAAGAGAGTGGATCTTGAAAGTTCTCATCAGGAGAAAGAGAATTCTGTAACTTTCTATACTGATCAATGGTTAAACAGATTTCTTGCAGTGATCATTTCACAATGTATACTGATATTGAATCACCATTATGCTGTATATCTGAAACTAATATAATGTCATATGTCAATTATACTTCAATAAAAAAAGAAAAACCAAATAAAACAAAAAATGTTGAGTGTGATAGCTCTTATAAATAAACATTTCAAATAACTTTATGTTAGGAATCTATTTATAAAATATCCTTTGATGTAATACAAGAATTTAATATTTTATAGATATATAAAATATATTTAATAATATATTTATAATATATTTGTTTCTAATAAACAAACAAATGTTCTGACTACATTTTTAAGAATCTGGAGATTAAGTTGCAGGACATACTCTTAAATAAAACATGAAGGAAGGAAACACAGAAAACAAAAAGGGGGGGAGGTGATTACTTGTATGTCCATAGTAGTTTTATTAAACATTTCATGTCTTCACAATCTTTGACATACAAAAGGCAAGAAAAACTGGGGTTTGCACCTTTATAAATGTGAAACCGAAAAATGATTATTTCTGACAGGATCTGCAGTGAGGGAAAGATAGCTTGACAGATACACAGAGATTTAACTATACCACTGAGCAAGTCCCAATGAATAAGTGATACCATTTTTGGTTCTGTGTTAAAAGAGGAGTACTATGGAAACTGAATTATCTATAATGAGCTAAATTCTCTTAAGCAAAAAATAATAAAAAACTGTTAAAATTTGTATATGCTTAAAATGTTTTTTGATATAGATTTTACAATGCCATGAAATTGCCCTATATTTTAGTATCTTTTAAATTTAAATAAAAATAGGGATGCCTGGGTGGTTCAGTGGTTAAGTGTCTGCTCAGGTCATGATCCCAGGGTCCTGGGATTGAGGCCCACATTGAGCTCCCTGCTCAACAGGGAGCCTGATTATCCCCCTCCTATTCTCCCTGCCTGTGTTCCATCTCTCGCTGTGTCTCTGTGAAATTTAAAAAAAAAAAAAAATTAATAAAAATATAAAATCTCTATGAGTCCCAACCTTTACTTAATCTTATGTTAATAATGATAATGATAAATGAAACAGTCTAACTCACCCCAGGCTGAAAAAATTAAAAACAGACAGTATAAAGTAGATCAATATAAAACTAAGAATATGTATTCTATTGCTGTTTCTGTTAATGTGCTCTTTATTTTTTTCCTGAATTTGCTTAATAGTTTTTGAAAATACAAGTGACCTAGAAAAAATATCTCTCATAATGAGTATTTTATTTAAAAATATGTTTTCGTTTTTTGGGGTTTTGTTTTATTTATTTATTTATTTATTTTCAGTGTTCCAAGATTCATTGTTTATGCACCACACCCAGTGCTCCATACAATACATGCCATCCATAATACCCACCACCAGGCTCACCCAAACCCCCACTCCTCTCACCTCCAAAACCCTCAGTTTGTTTCTTAGGGTCCTCAGTCTCTCATGATTTGTCTCCCCCTCCGTTTTCCCCCAACCCACTTCTCCTCTCCAACTCCCAAAGTCCTCTGTGTTATTCCTTATACTCCACAAGTAAGTGAAACCATATGATAATTGACTCTCTCTGCTTGACTCATTTCATTCAGCATAATCTCCTCCAGTCCTGTCCATGTTGATATAAAAGCTGGGTATTCATCCTTTCTGATGGAGGCATAATATTCCGTTGTATATATGGGCCATATCTTCTTTATCCATTCATCCATTGAAGGGCATCTTGGTTCTTTCCACAGTTTGGCAACCATGGCCATTGCTGCTACGGACACTGGGGTACAGATGGCCCTTCTTTTCACCACATCTGTATCTTTGCTTAAATACTCAGTAGTGCAATTGCAGAGTCATAGGGTAGTTCTATTTTTAATTTTTTGAGGAATCGCCACACTATTTTCCAAAGTGGCTACACCAACTTGCATTCCCACCAACAGTGTGTGAGGGTTCCCTTTTCTCCACATCCTCTCCAACACTTGTTGTTTACTGGCTTATTAATTTTGGCCATTCTAACTGGTATAAGGTGGTATCTCAATGTGGTTTTGATTTGAATCTCCCTGATGGCTAATGATGATGAACATTTTTTTATGTGTCTGTTAGCCATTTGTATGTCTTCTTTGGATAAGTGTCTGTTCATGTCTTTGGCCCTTTTTTTGAGGTGAATATCTGCTTTGTGTGTTTGCTTGAGTTTGAGGAGTTCTTTATAGATCTTGGTTATCAGCCCTTTGTCTGTAGTGTCATTTGTGAATATCTTCTCCCATTCTGTGGGTTGCCTCTTTGTTTTGTTGACTGTTTCCTTTGCTGTGCAGAAGATTTTGATCTTGATCCAGTCCCAAAAGCCCATTTTTGCTTTTGCTTCCTTTGCCTTTGGAGACATGTCTTGAAAGAATTTGCTGTGGCTGATGTCGAAGAGGTTACTGCTTATGTTCTACTCTAGGATTTTAATGGATTCCTCCCTCACACTGAGGTCTTCTACCCATCTTGAGATTATCCTTGTGTATGGTATAAGAGAATGATTGAAGTTCATTCTTCTATACATAGCTTTCCAATTTTCCCAGCCCCGTTTTTTGAAGAGACTGTTTTTTTTCCACTGTATATTTTTTTTCCTGCTTTGTCGAAGGTTATTTAACCATAGAGTTGAGGATCCATATCTGGGCTCTCTACTCTGTTCCACTGGTCTATGTGTTTGTTTTTGTGCCAGTACCATGCTGTCTTGGTGATCACAGCTTTGTAGTAAAGCTTGAAATCAGGCAATGTGATATCCCTAGTTTTGTTTTCTTTTTCAACATTTTGGAATGCTCTTCAATCTTTTTGGGTCTTCTTCAGTTTCTTTCAGGATTATTCTGTAGTTCCTTGAGTACAGATCCTTTACCTCTTTGGTTTGGTTTGTTCCCAGGTATCTTATCGTTCTTGGTGCTATAGCAAATGGAATCATTCTCTCATTTACCTTTCTATATTTTCATTGTTAGTGGTAAGAAAGCAACTGATTTCTGCACATTAATTTTGTATCCTGCCACATTACTGAATTGCTGTAAGAGTTCTAGTAGTTTGGGGTGGAGTCTTTTGGGTTTTCCATATAAAGTATCATGTCAGCTGCGAAGAGAGAGAGTTCGACTTCTTTGCCAATTTGAATACCTTTTATTTCATTTTGTTGTCTGATTGCTAGGACTTCTAGTACATTGTTGAACAACAGTGGTAAGAATGGGCATCCTTCCCATGTTTCTGATCTCAAAGGGAAGGCTTTCAGCTTTTCCCCATTGAGGATGATATTCACTGTGGGTTTTTCATAGATAGACTTTATGAAGTTGAGGAATGTTCCCAGCTAGAGTCTTAATACAAGAATTAGAATTTCCTCCCAGCAATCTACCTTGTCCGTGTATATAGGAATGGGCTCAGCATTCCAAGACTCAGGTTATAATTTAGGTGGAGTAGGGACATAGGCCCAATAATGATTATCCTGGGCAGATGCACTATGGGTTTGGTAGGCTATAATAGCCAGAACTACCAGGAACATAGGAAATGGGGTGCGTGACATCCCTCTTTCTCTTATTATCTGGTCAGCCCCAGGGGTCAGAGCCATAACCTGATCACATGAGTGGAAAGAGTCCATATTAGGTGGATTGTCCATCTGGCAGTGACAACAGTGTTGCTCATTCTCCACGGATAGGTTGTCTAGAAGAGATTCCATAGGTGGTGTCCTGTAATGTCATTGGTGTTGCTGTTGTGGTGGTGTTAGAGGATTCTGGGGTAGAGTCTCATAGTAGGTCTACAGATCTGGGGGTGGGTCCATCATCCAGGGGTAATTCATCCAGAGATTTGGGGCCAGCAGATGGAGACATACCAGGTGATCAGGAATCCATAAAGGGGAATCAGCATCCTATGGAAAGACACAAGCATACCCTCAACCCTATGTTAAAACCACATCTGGGCCCTTCCATTGTCCAGTGAGAAGGTCTTTTCATTTTACCATAGCCTTTGGCTTTGTGAATTCAGGATTACAATGTCAGAGTATATTAAGGGTTTCTTTAGAGTCCACATTAAGATGCTTAAGAACAAGCAATGTATGGGATAATATGTGGTGAGGAGAGCTATATTTAAACTCTCCTTCCTGGAGTTTTTTTTTTAATCTGAGTTTTTAAGGTCTGGTGAGCTCTCTCCACTATGGCCTGCCCCTGTATGGAATTGCCATGGTGTGAGCAATCTGGAATGTCTTGTTAAATTTTTTGAAAGCCCCAGAGGTATATGCGGGGATGTTGTCTGTTTTAATTGCTCTGGGAATACCCAGATGGGAGAAGCAGAGAAACATATGCTGGATGGCATCTTTGATTGCTTCTCCTGTGCATGCTGAAGTAATAATCACGTGTAAAAAGGTGTCAACACAGACATGAACATAGCAAAGTTTACCAAAGGAAGGGATGTGACTAAAATCCATTTGCCATAAATCATTAGGTCGGAGTCCCCATGGATTTACTCCATTTGGGAGATTAGGGAGATGGATAGGGCAGTGACCACAGTCCTGAACCATGGCTCTAGCTGCCTCTCTAGAGATCTTTAACTGTAATCGTAAGGCAGAGGCATTTTGGTGATGTAAAGAATGAGAGACACGAGCCTTTTCCATAGCAGAGAAAACCTTTGGCTTAGTTAATAAATCTGCTTGATGGTTTCCTTCCTGTAAAGGGCCTGGGAGTATGCTATAGGCTCTAAAATCACCCACAAAGAAGGGGACGTCCCTTTGATGGATAAATGTCTGGAGTTGACTTAAAAGGAAAAAGATAGTGGTTTTATGTTGTGGCAAAGAGGCAGTGTCAATATGGGGAAACAGTTTGGCTCTATATTGTGAACCTGTGTGTAAATTAAAAGGACTCTGTTCTGATAACTGCACATGTGCCATCCCATGCAGCTGTTAGGATAGTTAAGGCTGTTTCATTTTGTAAAACTGCTTAACACATTTGTGTTTCTGTTATTTAATAGAGAAATGCTATTTTGAGTATCACTAAGGTCTTTAACCATGTACTTATTAAGACATTTTATGCGGCAAACAACACCCTCCAGTCCCAAAGGGGGAACAAAAATGGATGTTAGCTGGTTACCAATGAGGTACAGAATGCGTTCACTATGATACTATAGACAAGGAAACTCAGCTACCCTGCAACACACACTTCAACAGCCAGATCCAGAATGTAACATACCAAACAAGCAAGCCTAATTAGTCAAGACTTCGTTCAAGATTTAAATCTTGGGGAAGTTTGTTAAAACCTTTTAAGGCACATGCTGAAATAGGATTACAGATGTTAAAGATCTGATAAAACACAGAAACTGGTTTTTGTTGTTGTGGTCGTTTTGTTTTGTTTCCTGGTCGCAAAAAGAAAACTATTTACATTTTCTTCTTAACAGATCAATTAATCTAAGAAGACTTTGTCTTTTTGAACAGAGAGAAAATCAGCTTTCTATACCAGTGTCTTTCTAAAATTCATTTCAATCTTATCCATCCTGCCATACCTAAAATTCCATTCCAAAGATTTCCCTTCACAAACCTTCTACAACTTTCCTTTACATTCAGGTTTTGTCCCAAGCCATTTCCTTCCAAACATCCATCTCATTTAGGACAAAATTACTTCATTTTACCTTCAACAAAATACATTCCCATTCCTTGTATATTTCTTACATATCTTCTACTTTTCCACATACAGAGCTGTTTCCCTTATTTCCATCAGTCTCAGTCACAGGTAGCAGAGTTTAGTACTCTTAGAAACACCTTAGTTGGGGGCGCCTGGGTGGCTCAGTGGGTTAAACCGCTGCCTTCGGCTCAGGTCATGATCTCAGGGTCCTGGGATCGAGTCCCGCATTGGGCTCTCTGCTCAGTGGGGAGCCTGCTTCCCTCTCTCTCTCTCTGCCTGCCTCTCCATCTACTTGTGATTTCTCTCTGTCAAATAAATAAATAAAATCTTAAAGAAAAAAAAAAGAAAGAAAGAAACACCTTAGTCTCTAGTGATGGCTAGATATTAACCATTTGTGAACTGTTACAACAGAATTCTTTAGATGGCAAATTTATGAATCAGATAAGCACAAAAGTGTTTACCAGCTGATTTAAATGTTCTTAGTTTCTTTGCAGTAAGAAGTCAAAAGCACAAACCTACATCTAGTACTCAATGCTTTAGCACTTTATCCTATTTAGAAAAGATCTAGATGTTCAACAAATTTAATTCCATTTGTCATCCAAGCAAAACTTTAAAGTTACCAAAGACTTTGAAAACTATCTCAGCAATTACCCATGAAAACGTTGAGACAGACAATTAACCATCAGTTTAGTCATCTCTTTGTTAACAAATTTCAACAAATAACACAAGCTTATTTGACCTTCAGTAAACTTTGAAGTTTCACCTTTACTGCTGATAACTTAAAAGACATATCTATCTTAATTAAACCAGCAAACTTAACTTAGTTCAAATATTGATTTATGTCCCACCTGGGCCCAGTCCACTTTCAATGTTTATCTGAGACACGGGTGGAGAAATCTGGAGCAGGAGGTGTTAGGTCCAGGAAGTGCTCTTTTAGTTCCTTGACAGTAAAGAGGGGAGGAGCCATGGTGCAGGAGGCACTGCGGATGGTCTAGAGGCCAGCTGTGCAGGTTGCACCTAAGTTGGTACAGAAAAAAGAGAAGGGGAAGACATAAAAAACAACGTGCTGGCAGAAGACAGAGAAAGGGTTCCCAGTTTTTAGAACTCATCAGCTCCAACAGAGGAACAGGCACCATGTTTTCCCACCAACAACGGGGCAGGGGTTAGGTAGTTCAGGTCGGGCCAGAGAAGACAGGGAACTTCCCCAAAACAATGGGAGTTTTGGCAGCTGCTTGGGAATATCCCTTAAAGTCTTCCTTGAGTTAGACTAACCATAGTTGGCTCCAGTTATAGCCTTTAACGTGGGAAATGAGTGAGGGACAAGCCCCCACATGTGTTAGGAGAAACAGAGATAAAGTCAGAGTCCCCTTTGTTAGGGATGGCCTGTGTATCCTCCAGCAAACTGTGTTTTCCAGGAGGCAGCTTATTTACATAATTGTCATCCAATATGACAGGAAGGAGTTTACTAGCTGACCCATTTGGGCAAACATATTCTGCAAAGGCCTTAGGTCGGGGTCCTGGTGTAGAGCAATGAAGGCCTAGGTATGAGCAATGACGGTATGCTAGGTCCATATGCCCTGTTTCCTGTGAAGGGGATCTAACTGATAGATCCCATTAAAGCCATGAAGAGTTGCAGGAACTCAGTCCTTTTCTAAGTTTTGTAATTCAAATTATTTCCAGTGGTTAAAATGGTACCCCAAGGTAGAGTCCTTGTGAACTGAAGAAGCTTACTGAGGCCATGGTCCCAGAAAAGTAAAGAAAGTCCAATACCAAAGCCCCCTTGACTCTTGGGTAGCATCCCATGCAGGATATGTCAGAGGTTCCTGTGTGCCAAAAGTGACCGGAGGCATCCCTCACACAAGACATCCCTATTGATCACGATCTTGCCTTTCCCAGGAAGGCATTCTTGCCGTAAAAGGCCCTGGACAGGTGCCGGCACCCCTCCCCTACCCCATCGCATCCTAGGCTACAGATAGGTGCCTGGTGAATGGACTAAAATACTGTGCTGTGCCATGCCATTATCTGTCCTGAAGGCTGAGTACCGTTTTGCCATTTTAACCCATGGAAAATACTAGACAAGTTTTACAAGGGGAAATTACCCAATTTTGTAGCTCTAAGTAGTTAGTAGAGAACACTGACAAGAAACAGAAAAGACTGAAATCCATCATGGTCTAAGTGATACTCCAACACATGTGGTCCTTACAGCCACCTTCCCTAGGAAACGGTCCCCAGTTGGGTATTAATTCAGTTGTGTACTGGCTTCGTCCAGCTCCCGGTAGAGGTCCCATGGCCAAAAGTGGCTAGACCAGGGATGTGGAGGGGATCACATTAGATCAATCAGGAGGAAACCTCACACAGGAGTTTTAAAATTGGCAACCCTCCTGATGACTTAGGTGCCCAAGACAGACGATTTTATATAAGAACAAGAATAGAGAAAGGGCATCAAGTTTCTGGGTCTTATTACCATTCTGGCCAGGGTATTAACTTCCAGCCAAAAGGCAGACATTCTCCTCCCCATAAAGTAGCTGTGGGCTAGAGAATTGTAGCCTGAGCTATCGACATGAAGGTGTTCCAATAAGACCATACTTGAAAAGCCCCTGAAATGAGAGTAAAAGAAAAAGAAAGTACTCACTAATTTTGCACCAAAGCTGAGTCCAGATGTAAAGACTCAAAGTCCCACTTGGTGAAGTCTTAGAATATAAGTGAGGTTCAGTGGGGTGAGGTCTAGAGCCAATGACTAAGAAAGAATTCTTGAGACATCTTTGGTGCAAAATGGTGGTTTATTAAAGCACAGGAACAGGACCTGTGGGCACTAGCGCAGGCTGCTTTTAACTCTTTCAACAGTTTGTAAGGTAAGGGTTCCCAATGAACATCATCATCAAATTCTCCCCCAAATGATACCAGATAACACTGTATAAATTCTAAGTCTCCTTCCTTCTCAGTGTCCCTAAGGGTCACTTGAAACTGGTTTGGTGGGTTAGGTGGAGGTGGTGGGGGAGGCCACAGAGTATTTCCTTGTTTTACATCATTATCTCTGCAGACCAGAAAAGCTAGGGCATCAGCTTTTGAAGTTTCAGGCTCAGTTTCAAAAGGGGTTGCCAGTGAATCTTTGAGAGGGTGAACTCCCTCTGAGAAGAAAAAACTAAGTCAGAAGGCTCTGTGGTGTCCTTACTTTGTGACTCAGCTATACCTTCGGGCATATCATAAATCCTTTTGGTTTGTTGGTGGGGATAGAGGCCTTCCCTAATTAAAGTCCAGTCAACAGGGACCTTCTGAGGCCTAGCCTGCACATGGTACCACTTAATAGCTCTCCCAACCTTGTTCCATATTTCTAAGTTGACAGTGCCCTCTTGGGGGAACAAAGGGCATTGCTCCTGCACAAAGTACAGGAATTGAGCAATCTGTTGGAGGGAAATTTTTATGCCCTTTTTTAACAACTTGTGGTGTATGATATAACTAAACTTTCCTTTGACTCTTTATTTATATCATACACCACCATTGCTTCTCAAAATAATCAAGTTCTTTAACTTTCCACTATTACCCTATCTCTACAGGGGCGTCTGCAGCACCCTACAGTGGAGTCCTAACCTTACTGTAGAGTATAGAAAGAAACTTACCTTCAGGTCCCTATTCAGGCACCACTTGCCAGGCTCCAGCCTCGGCAGGTCCAGGTGTCCCTAAAGGATGGATGTTGTCGGTGAGGGGAATGAGAGAGTCACACAGCGAGTTCTGGTCAATAGTCAGGCATCTCTACTGTATTTTGATTATCAAGCTTCTTATTTAGGCAGTTTAATGGGGGCAAGGGGTTTACATTCGTACAGATGACATTTAAGGACTTAAATGTTCATCAGATAATTCCTCTTTTTTCATCACAAGTTGTTCTAGTATGAGCTATAATAGGTACAAACTGGTGCCAGTGAGGGAACAGGGTCTTGCTTTTTGACTAATCATGTTTCTGGGAGAGGTCCATAAAAACCTTTAGAAGGTAGTGAAAATATGTCCACTATGTAACATATCTGTAAGGAACTGCAGGAAAACAAGTTATAAGTTAATGGAAAACAAGAAGCTTTAGGGATGAGCTAAGGGCTGAAGAAGAAGAATTGGAAAATAAATAAGCTATACCTAGATATTTGGTGAATGATCAGGCTTAATCATTATATAGACAATATGTTTACACAAGATTTCTGTAACGTTATTTGTTCTAAACATCCATTGTAGTTATGAGACTGAGCGCTACCTACTGCGCTAACGAGGCACCTTAAACATCCATTGTAGTTAAAGGGCATTGCTTATTCCAACAGGAATAATTAACCCATGGAATCTCTGAGAAACAGATCTACAACCTAAGGGAACAGCCTTTAGAATCAGTGATATCATCAACTTTCTTTGAAGCTTTACGTGCTTGGGGACACTTTTGATCCTTTATCCTCAAATCTGTCCTCCCTTGAGCACTCCATTACTTTGGATTGTTGTACTTAGATCAAGGAAAGTAGGATTAGAGGACAAAAGTTATCAGTGGGAGAGATATTAGGTCCTAGAGTTGGCAGGAGACTCTGTGGACCATACTTAACCTGAGGGGTTTGTTCTGCCCTCAGCAGTGTCTCACTTGGAGTTAGCAGGCATGGTGCACCTCAAGGCTTAACCCAGTGGGGGTCCGCCCTCAGCCAGGCCTCATGGCTCCCAACAATTCCTTCTATGCCTACACTTTGAATCATTTTCCTCAGGAATGGATGCTGTATCTTGTAAAATGATTTTTCTGCAATTAAGAGGACGATGTGGTTCTTCTCTCTTCTCTTATTGATTTGTCCTGTCACACTGATTGGTTTGAGAATGCTGACCACCCTTGCATCCCACAGATAAATCCCATCTGGTCATGGTGGATAATCTTTTTAATGTTCTGTTGGATCCTATTAGCTAGGATCTTGTTCAGAATCTTTACATTCATATTCATCAGGGATATTGGTAAGAAATTCTCCTTTTTGTTGGGATCTTCGCCTGGTTTGGGGATCAGGGTCATGCTTCATAAAAAGAGTCTGGAAATTTTCCTTCTGTTTCTATTTTTTTAAACAGTTTCAGGAGAATAGGTGTTATTCCGTCTTTGAATGGTAGAATTCTCCAGGGAATCAATCTGTCAGGTCCTGGGCTTTTGTTTTTTGGGAAATTTTTGATCACTGCTTCAATCTCATTACTAGATCTATTCAGGTTGGTCTATTCAGGTTGGCAATTTCTTCCTGATGCAGTTTTGGAACATTATAGGTTTCCAAGCATGCATCCATTTCGTCTAGGTTGCTTAACTTATTGGCATATAACTGTTGAAAATAATTTCCTATGATTGTCCTTGGTGTTAGTCATTATCTCTCCCCTTTTATTCATAATTTTATTAACTTGGATCCTCTCTCTTTTCTTTGAGATTAGCTTGGCCAATGGTTTATGGATCTCATTGATTCTTTCAAAAAACATCTTCTTGTTTTGAGGATGTGTTCAGCTATATCACTAGTTTCTATCTCATTGATCTCTGCTCTAATCTTGATGATTTCCCTTCTTGTGCATGAGGTTGGCTTAATTTGTTGTTAATTCTCTAGTTCTTTAAGGTGTAATGAGAGCTGGTGTATTCTGGGTTTTTGTTTGTTTGTTTGTTTTGAGGGAAACTTGGATGGCTATGTATTTCTGCCTTAGTACCACCTTTGCCATACCCTGTAAATTTTGGACTGAAGTGTCTTCATTCTCATTAGTTTTCATGAATTTTTAAGTTCTTTGATTTCCTGGTTAATCCAAACATTCTTAAGCAGGGTGGTCTTTAGCTTCCAAGTGTTTGATTTCCTTCCAAACTTTTTCTTATGGTTGAGTTCCAGTTTCAAAGCACTGTGGTCTGAGAATATGCAGGAAATAATCTCAGTCTTTGGGTATCCTGATTAAGCCCTGATTTTTGACCCAGTATGTGGTCTATTCTGGAGAAAGTTTCATGTACACTCGAGAAGAATGAGTGTTCTGTTGTTTTAGGGTTGAATGTCCTGTATATATCTATGAGGTCCATCTGGTACAGTGTATCATTCAATGCTATTGTTTTGTTTTGTTTTTTTTTTTTATTTTCTGCTTGGATGATCTGTCTATTACTGAGAGTGGCATGTTAAGATCCTCTACTATAAATGTATTCATATCAATATAATTCTTTATCTTGAATTATCTTTAAAATTATCTTTAAAATATCTTTAAAAATTATCTTTAAAATGATCTTTATCTTGTACTGGGGGCATAAATATTTACAATTATTAGATCTTCTTGGTGGATGGATCCTTTAAGAATGATATAGTGTCCTTCTTTATCTCTGACTACAGTCTATAGTTTAAAATATAATTTATCTGATATGAGAATTGCTATCCCAGCTTTCTTTTGAGGCCAATTGGCATGAAAGATTGTTCTCCATCCCTTCACTTTCAGTCTGGATATATTCCTAGGTTCAAAATGGGTCTATTGTAGACAACATACGAATGGGTCCTGTCACTTTATCCAGTCGCAACTCTGTGCCATTTTATGGTAGCATTTAGGCCCTTCATGTTGAAAGTGATTATTGAGAGATATGTTTTTATTGACATCATGTTGCCTTTGAAGTCCTTGTTTCTACAGATAGTCTGTAAATTTCTGTGCTATGACACTCTTGGGTCTTCTTTTATAGAACCCCCCCTTAATATTTCTTGTAGTGCCAGTTTGGTGGTCACATACTCTTTTAAACCTTGCAGGTCTTGGAATCTCTTTATCTCTCCATCCATTTTGAATGTCAGCCTTGCTGGATAAAGTATTCTTGGCTGCATGTTCTTCTTATTTAGCACCCTGAAAATGTCTTGCCAGCCCTTTCTGGCTTTCCAGGTTTCTGTGGACAGGTCTGATGTTATTCTGATGGACTTTCCTCTGTACATAAGGAATCTCTTCCCCCTAGCTGCATTCAAAAGCTCTTGTCTAAGATTATGATTCATCAGTTTCACAATTAAGTGCCTTGAGGTCTTTCTAGAATAGTTGATCTTGAGGGCAGGGGAGTTCTTTCTGCCTCTAGGACACAAACAGTAGTTCCATTCCTCAGACTGGGAAAATTTTCATCCAGAATTTGTTCAACTATATCTTCTAGTCTTCTGTCTTTTTCCACCCCCTCAGTGATCCCAATAATTCTGACACTGGAACTTTTCATGGCATTATTTGTTTCCCTAATTCTGTTTTCATGGCTTCTAAGCTGTTTGTTCCAAGCCTCCTCCAAGCCTTTTTTCTCTGTCATTTTGTCCTCTAGATCACTAATTCTATCTTTTGCTTCTGTTACCCTAGCTGTTAGAGTATTGAGATTAGATTAGATCTCACTGATAGCATTTTTAACTTCTTCCCTAGTGACTCTCACTTCTGCCCTTAGAGATTCTATGTTGTTATTAATGGTTTTCTCCAACCTAGCCATTGCCTGGAAATTTGTTAACTTGAGTTCCCTTAACAACATACTGTTTATGTCCATATCCAATAGCTGTGGTGGAGAGGGCATGGTCTCCGAATTTTTCTTCTGTTGGGTATTCCTCCTACTAGTCATTTTGGTGAGAGGTGGTTAAGGGGATTTATAGCTGAATATATCAACTATGATTCAGGCAAGGTACACCCAGCAATGCTGTGCCGTATTGCTCTGAGAAGTGCTGATGCCAGAAGAACTCTGCAGAGCAAGGCTCAAAACATATGTTTTAAAAATAAATATGCTATTGTTACTGGATATCCACAAAGTAGTAATCACTGACCTCGTGTGTGTGTGTGTGTGTGTGTGTTTGTGTAGGAATAATTATTAAATTACTCTTCATAAGGTAGGTCTATCTAAATAAGTTAAGAAAGATCTTCAAACCACATTACATTTCTTAGTAATGATATACATATTCTCATAAACATGAAACCAGAAGAAATTCAATCTGCAGATGCCACATATTTTATAGAGAAAGGAAAAGATTGAATGTCTTACCAGTTTATTAGTTTTAACATTAGAAGGTTTAATATAGCAAACAAATAATTACTATTTTAAGGCTTTATTAATTATAAAATGTCCACTGTAATCATATTACTAGCCAGAAACTTAAACATTATAGCTAGTTCCTTCTATATTCTCAATTCTGTCAATAAACCAATATGTTCTATCAAGTATACATGTTAAGCCCCATGAAGTCATTAGTATTTCACCTACTTTACCTAACAGAGAGCAACTTAATTGGGTTCAAATCTCTCTAGTTCTAGTCCTCCCATCACTGCTGTTCTGGTGACTGGTAACCAAAAACATTTCTCCCCTTTATTAAAATAGCCCGCATTCTAATTCTAATACAACAACTCTGGTATTACAATATAGATTGGTGTAATATAATACAGTGTCTCCAAATGCTCTGTATTGAAGTCAGGTTTTTCATGGGTGCAAATCAAGTTCATTATATGATGGTCATAGTATTATTAAGTAATCTAGCCCCTGATTTTTTCAGCCTTAAGTCTTTTACTCTTTTCCTCTATGTTAACTTTAGCAACAGAAAACTTGCCTTTAGCCAACTTCAAGTCTTTAGTTTAAAAGTGATTTCTTCCAGGGAATCCCTGGTTTTCAACTCTGGTTTCGGTAAACTATCCTCCTAGTGTTTCTAGTTCTTAATGTAGCAAATATCACACTGTCTTATTAGATTCATCAGTATTTCCCCAATAATGATTTTATAATGGCTATGGCTTAAAAAAAATTTATTCACCATTATAGCCTCTCACATGTTGTTGACACAAATTTGGCAGTTAGGAAACATTAATCTATTGTAATTAATGCTTTCATTTTCAATACAACCTTTTAAGGAAGTATAAGAATGTCCACATAAAACAAATCCAAACATTTTGTACATACATATATACACACACACACCCATATCTTTTGGGATTTTTTGTATGTACATACACACACACACACACACACACCTTTTGGGATATATATCTCAAAAGATATGTATATTTTGGGGTATATATGAAGATATATAGATATATAACATACATATTGCTATGTGTACTGCAATACTGTCATTAAATAAATATTGTTTGTTTATTGATCATTTTCCATGTGAAAGACTATTTTCTCTGGGATACAGAATTGAATTTTTATCATTCTTTCAAGGAATTTGTATTTTAGTGAGGTTCAGTGGGGAGGGGAATTTGAAGTATGTTTGATCTGGGCTCTATAGAATTTTCGTTAGTGTATCTGTTTAAATAATATTAAATTTTACAATACTGATTATATATTCATACTGCTACCTAGTTATAGAAACTTTTTGTTGAGAGATAGGATGGAAGGGTGCAGGAAAGGACTGGGAAGGTCTAAAATGAGAGAGGAGATGGAGAACACTAACATCGCTCCCTGGTCTATGTCTCTGGCATGCACTTGTAGTGAACTTCTAGTACTTTCAAAATTTAATCTTAGTCATTCCTGATCTGATATTACAGATCTGATATTACTGTTGACAATGAGGTTGGTCCTTCAGTTAGAAAAATTGCATCCTCACAGTTTTGAACTCCTCGATCAGACTTTGTTCATCACACAATCACTCAGAGCTCAAAGCCTCTGTTTATTAGAACTTCAGCTTTCTCCTCTAATCATAGAATATTGCTTATAAATAATTTGGGGAATTATTTATGTACACATATATTTATGTACACATTTATTAGAATGTTACTTCTCAAGGGAAAAGTAAAAGACAGAGTTGTTGTATTCTTATTTTTACCCTACAAAGAATGGGAAATAAAAAAAAAATACATTTCATTATATAATTATCATCTTACCCACCACATGGGAATGGCAAAATGTAAGCTTTTGCAAATTGTCAGCCTGCTAGATAGAGGCAGCCCACAAATTGGTATATTTGGCTTCCATATTGATTCCCATCAGTGTGTAAGAAGAAGTGATTGTCTAGATTTAAGTCAAGAGACTTCAAATTTAAAAATGTCTATTTTCATCATTCCTTGAAAAATCAGATCTGGCATCACTAAGATCAATTTCTTATATGGCTATCACTAGCTGGCAACACATTATTCTCTTTTGATGGGGCATTTTCTTTTCAGTTTGCCCCATCTCCACAGATTCCCAATTGTATTAAACCCAGTCTATTTACTTACTTATGCCATCACTCTATGTTCAGTGAGCAATTTTAATTATGCCGTGTTCTATACTCTAATGGCATTTTATGCAATTATTCTTCTTGAGAATATTGCAAAATAATCATGCTAACAATAATTTCTTAAGACAGTTAATCTAAAATGTATGTATTCATCAAAATCCCTGGGGGTACATGCAGATTTTCTGGCATATTCTCTGAGAGAGAAATTAGTGGATATGTTTAAATCACAGGAAACCTGTAAATTTTTTAACCCCCCTCATAAAAGTCCCCAAATATAATACATTTAGTCAGATTTCTAGATTTTTTTCAAATAATGGAAATAACAAGGAACTTTTCAAAATCATCCAGAAATATTGGAATAAAATAAATACTTAAAAGAGACTTATATGATTACTTCTCTCTAGTTCTACCCCTATAATAAACTGAAATTATGCCATATTAGTGTTGAAGCATTCACTGTTCATTAACGTTAGAGAAAATTTTGCAAGGGAATACCTTATTTATATAAAGTTTATTTATTCATGGACTGAGCTTGGTTTAAAACTACAGACAAGGAAAACTAACTAAGATAACAATGTAAATGACTTTAAATCACTGAGGCAAGACATTAATTTCATTAGTAGGATATGATGCTTTAAATACTTTGGGGAATTAGTCTTTATAGTAAAATATAATCTCTTTCTTTAGTAAACGTGACTTTCCTTAAATCAGATTTAAATTAGTGGAAAACTGGGGAGTCCGGTGGCTCAGTGGGTTAAACCTCTGCCTTCGGCTCAGGTCATGATCCCAGGGTCCTGGGATCGAGCCCCACATCTGACTCTCTGCTCTGCAGGGAGCCTGCTTCCTCCTCTCTCTCTGCCTGCCTCTCTGCCTACTTGTGATCTCTGCCTGTCAAATGAATAAATAAATTATTTAAATAAATAAATAAATAAGTGGAAAATTGGAAAAGATACTTCAGCAAGGCGAACTTTAATATACCTATTTCATAAGTTCCACTTTTTAAATCTATAATTGTTCTCTTGTATTGGTGTACACCTTATTTCATTTCATCCTTATATTGGTGAGTTCTTCACAGCTTTGTTTTTTCCATTGAATCTTCTGTTTGAAGGATCCCCTACCTTTTTTTTTTCTTCTTGTTCCTAGCTTACTATCTTCTTTTGGTGGCAAAATCCTTCATTAGTTTATTGAAAAATATACATATAGTAATTTTTGTCATTGTTACCCACTTGTATAACTTACGTATAAATTTTCCCATCACATTTGAGTGACAAGTATTTGAGTGTGTTAAGTATAGAATTCTAGGGTGCAAATCATTTGTCTTCAGCACTGTAAAGGTGTATTTTCAGCTTCTAATATTGTGTTTAATGCTGATTTTACTATTGATTCTCTGTGTTCTGCTTTATTTTCTCTGAGACCTCACAGTGAAATTTTTCCCATAGTTATGAAATTAAACAACACTCAATGAGGCCATGCCTTTTTCATAGGTTATATTGGGAATTAAGTGAACTCTTTCAGTTTGTAAAGTCAATGTCTTAATTTTTCAAAATTTTCTTGAATTTTTTCAATAATGATATCTTTTTATTAATTTCCTCTCCTCTTTTTCTAGAACTCCTCAAAACTCCATATTGAATCATCTGGAAATATTTCTGAGTTTATATTTTTCTCCTATTTTCCAAATCTTGTCTTTTAATTCAATTTTTGGTTAGACATTTAATAGTCTGAGACTTCATTTGTATGGTCAATTTTAGCATCACAATCAAAGTCTAGGGTATAATCAGTCTCATTGAATTCATCATCTCATCCATCTAATAATTGTGAAATATAATCCTCTATCAGATTTCTCCCCCTTTCTATCATTTGCCAAACATGAAAAATCTTATTTCTCAGTTGAAGAAATCTAAAAGCACACTGCAGAGAAGGATTCCCTAATTTTGTTAATACTTAGTGAGAGATAATGCAATACCTTTCTTACACATAAAAAAAATAAAGGGTAATTATTTATTTCATTGTTTCATCATTATTTTATGTGTCTCCAGAATTCCTCCATCTCATTATTTGATCCTTTATTTGGGAATAATTGGTGACTAAAAACATAATTCCTAAATTAATAAAGTAACAAAATATTTTTGTAGAAAAAAGATTATTAAGATTCTATAATGTTTCTTGGGCACCTGGGTAGCTCAGTGGGTTACAGCCTCTGTCTTCGGCTCAGGTCATGATCCCAGGGTCCTGGGATTGAGCCCCGCATCGGGCTCTCTTCTCAGAAGGGAACCTGATTCCTCCTCTCTCTCTGTCTGCCTCTCTGCCTACTTGTGATCTCTATCTGTCAAATAAGTAAATAAAATCTTAAAAAAAAGAGATTCTATGTTTCTTAGATTTATGAAAGTATCCAATGGTCCATATGGTAATTGAAAGATAGAATAAGTATTATTTTATTTTTTTAATAAGTATATATGTTTCTCTTTCCTGGAAGACCTCTAAAAGAGAATAAAAATCTGAATATATTAATTTTTCCATATAATTAGAAATACTCAAAATAATATTTTTAAACTAGAATTAACTGCCAATTTAAAAAAAAGATATAATTGATCCAAATGGTATAAAAGGGATAAGGATACATATTGATATTCCCCTTGCCATGAATATTCACTGTATTCTCCAAGCTGAGTTTTCCTGTCTGCTAGTTTTTTTCTCTATTTTTCAGGTTATAGGGTTTCCATAGGTATCTTTGAGGTTGCTTGATCATAATTAAGAGTTACGGGATAAAAAGCTGCTTGCAAGATCCATTAGGAGATATGGTTTACCAAATGTAGAATATATTCTAGCATATCCTTTGGAGAATATATGTTCTTTGGAGAATATATGTTGATATTATCTCTTTTTCAATCTTATCAGGATGGCTGGATTTTCTAATTAAGAGTTCCCCTATCTCACTTGGATGTTGATGTCTTACAATTCCGAATACTGGGATCTGAATAGGAAGAGAGGTCTGTATGCTTACCATCTAGGCCATCTAGGCCATTAACTCTCTGTTTTAGGCTCAGGAAAAACAAAAACAAAAGCAAAACAAACAAAAAAACTTTGTGCAGTTTTATTCTGCCATGGAAGGAAAGATGATTTTTTGCCTATATAACGTTAGAAAGAGCATCTACAGAATCCATTAGCTTTACAAATTTTATCTGGCTTATTTTAGTGACACTTCATTAAGTCCTTACTCCAGGTGCAACTTAACTCAAAAGTCCTCAAGGAGCTGAGAATTCTAAGGTGAGAATCCCCGGAGTTTTTATTTCTTTACTGTCTGCTTAGAATTCACCATTCTCTGGTCTGCAACTCAGTTACCATTCACCAGTATACTCTATGTTCACCAAAATTTTGGTTTCTTTTTTTCTTCATTGTTTATCTCGTTTTCATGGGATTGTGATTTTAAAATCTACTCACTGTACAGATTGAAAAAAAAAAAGGTGCATTTAGTATGTCATTTATACTAAAAATCTTGTGGTTTTTTTTTTTTCATAAGTTCTTTAAACCAAATTAAAAAAAAAAAACAAAACACTTTGGGTTGCATGTATTACAGAGCTTGTGGTTGCCTATAAACTGCCATTTTTTTAAAGATTTTATTTATTTATTTGTCAGAGAGAGAGACAGTGAGAGAGAGAGCACAGGCAGACAGAGTGGCAGCAGAGGCAGAGGGAAAAGCAGGCTCCCTGACGAGCAAGAAGCCCAATGTGGGACTCGATTCCAGGATGCTGGAATCACGACCTGAGCCAAAGGCAGCCGCTTAACCAACTGAGCCACCCGGGCATCCCAAACTGCCATTAATTTAAAGGTAAATATGGATCCCTCTAATATTTCTCTAATTTTTGTGAACTTATGATTATAGCAAGAATATAATACCACAAATGTATTAAAGCTAGTTACAGTTATATTGAAGTAATACTATAAGACAGAATAGGAATTCAGATTCATTTTCACTGCATTTATACTTCTCAATGCCTAAAGAATTTGTTTGATAATTAAAAATATATATTTTGAGAATTACCTTGGTTTTATACATGTTTATTTTAAATTTTAATTTCCATTTTATGTAAAGTCAATGTATATATTTGTTTCAAGTCAACATAAAATTGTAAGATTGATGAGTTTATTTATAGCTTCATAAAGGAAAACTTCTCTGAACTTTGCATTAATTTGCTTTTGTTTAAATATAAAGCTGTTTCACAGACTAATTGAACTTTTTCTAGAAAGATACTAAAAAAAGGAGAAGGCTCAACCCAATTAGCATACTTTTTTTTTCTTTTCTAGAAACTAATGTCTCCTCTGGTTTGCATAAGTGTTCTACTTCAATTGTTATTCAAACACTAGAATAGTTGGATTTGAGTTTAAAGACAACAAGATTAATCTCCAAGTATTTAAAGTTTAAGGTGTTCTGTTTTTGTTCTGGTTTTTTTTGTTTTGTTTTGTTTTGTTTTTATTTTTTTTCTTTGTAAAGCTGAGTGGGTTTTAGTATTGTAAGGGAATTAAGTGGCTTTTGAAATTGATTTTTATATCAACATGCTTCAAAGCTTCTGTAGGTTTCAGGCAACCATTTTAAAGATATTTTGTTCAAATAATGGATTTGTTTTATTCTCAGATAAATCACCCAGTAATCCCTTGCTTTGCAGCTTCTAGTTGCTGTAGCCAAGGTTAATTAATTAGAAATATTAAAGCTTGGATTAACAGTTGGACCTGATTCATAAATCCTTTGGTTGAAAATATCTAAGTTGCTCAGTAAATTTATTTTTTAGAACTTAATGCCACACTAGAGAAAAAGTAGGTTTTAAAAAACCCAAACTTTCGTCTTGTACTAGGTAAATTATAAGAAATAAAAAAGAGTTTTTTATCCAGTTTTCTTCCAGCCAAATTATCTTAAGTTATACTTACTTGCAGCTATTTCTGGAAGTTCCTATCAAAGCATTTTCCCCATGGCTTATTGTTTTTAAAAAATTTTTTAAAAATTGGTTTCTAAATAACTGAGAAGCAAGTATACATGTTCAAATAGGTGTGACATTTTATAATGAAAAATAACACATATAATTCCTAATGTATTTTAAAAGATCTGTTACATATCCTTACAAAATAATTTTAATATATTTTACAAACCCAAAATAATCAATGAGCTGGAGTTGGCATATCAACACAGTATTTGAAGATGATGTTTTCTACAGATTAGAAACTCTAGATTTATTAAAGGTGAAACTTAAAGCATATAATTTACACAATGGTAATATGTAAAGACCCATTGTCAAAGTCTAACCAAAGAAGATGAAAATTAAGATATGCTTTCTGGGGAGGGTATGTGCTTTTGGGTAAATTGGAAGGGGAGGTGAACCATGAGAGACTATGGACTCTGAAAAACAATCTGAGAGGTTTGAAGTGGTAGGGGGGTGGGAGGTTGGGGTACCAGGTGGTGGGTATTATAGAGGCATGGCTTGCATGGAGCACTGGGTGTGGTGAAAAAATAATGAATACTGTTTTTCTGAAAATAAATAAATTGGAAAAAAAAAAGATATTCTTTCTGAGTTTTTGTTGGTAAGAGAAAATGAAAATACAGAATACTTCCTCATAAAGGTTTGTAAAATAAAGATTATGCTTTTGTATATTAAATAGGAAAATCAAGTTCTAAAATACAATCTAGGTTGTTTTCCGTCAAAAACAAAATCAATAGCTCAGTAAAGAGTTAGCAGATATTTTCTGTAGTGGGCCAGATTGTAAATATTTTAAGCTTTCAATGTATAAGGATTTCTGTGACTCAGATCTGTCACTGTACTATAAAGACCACCATAGAAAAATGTGGGAACAAATGAGTATGGATACATTCCAATAAAATTTTATTTATGGTCACTAAAATTTGAATTTAATGTAATTTTTCACAAGTCACAATTTTTTTTTATATTTTCAAATATTTAAAAATGTTAAAACCATTTTGGCTCATGTCCAATACTAAAACAGATGACAGGCTAAATACAGCCTGAGGTGTGTGATCTGCCCACACCCACTCTAGTACTGTGAACAGTGTGGTGTTTAATTCTGAGCTAAGAGGGTACAGGGAGAGTGAACATTGCACCAAGGCCAACTCAGTGCAATTACCTAATAAATATTTGCTAAATCAATTCATGATTTAAAGTCAATCAGAGAAAGACACTTATCATATGATCTCTCTGATAGGTATTTGAGAGATAGGATGGGGGGGTGTCATGGAGGGAATGGAGAAGGGGGGAAATGAAAAAATATGGGACCTGGGAGGGAGACAAAGCATGAGAAATTCTTTACCTCAGGAAACCAACTGAAGGTTGCTGGGGTGGAAGGGGGTAGGAGGGAGAGGGTATCTGGGTTGTGGACATTGAGGAGGGTATATGCTATGGTGAGTGCTGTGAATTGTATAAGACTTATGATTCACAGACCTGTACCCCTAAAGCAAAAATACATTATATGTTAATAAAAAATAATAAATAAATAAATGTTTTTTTCTTAAAAAAATAAACTCATGATTTAAATTGCTTACTTCTAAAGTTGTATTTCTATAATATGCATCATTTACAGAAGAAAAAATTTATTGAGATTCATAGATGCTTACTATCTATTCTTCTATGTCATTTATCCTGAAAAGTTTAAATATTACATTATTTACAACTGTATAGTTGAAGTATTTATGCTTAGAAGAATATATTTTCATTTCCTTTTCCAGTGATGGAAGGCTCTTTTATTGCTAATTTACCTGCAAAGAAGAATTTAACTTTTTTTTTCTCTCTCTCCCTCTCTGATGATATTGATGTCTGGAGATTAGTTTGATGAAATTGAAAATTGGTACCTATCAAGGTACCAATATCTTGAGAAAACAAAATCTAACAAAGAAGAGAAAGTAGAAAGTGAGTCTGACATTCGGTACTAGTTTCTCTTTAAATCATGTGCCAATTCAAGAAAAGAAAGTACAGGACATCTTACACCTGAGTAAAAACTGCTTATAGAATTTATGTCAGTATATTAGGCTTGCATGTAAATATTGGAGTTTAGAGTTCCCCAAAGAATGGGAATATTGCTTCACACTAAATTTCTACTTGAAACATCAGAAAAGTTGCTAGTATGAAAATAAGAGTGAACCAGAAAAACACAGCTATCATTAAAATCAAAGCCTAGTTTTAAATATATTAACAGTCTAATGTGCTCTCTCCTCCCTCTAGTTCTCTTCCTAGAAGCAAATCTAAATTATATACAAGGAAAAAATAACATTATTAATAGCCTCAAATTTTATCTATTTTTCTGCACAGAGTAGCTTATATTTTATTGTAAAATAAAATAAAATGATCACACATACCAATAAACAATTGACATACCTGGAAACAACAAAAAGAAGAAGTAATATAAATAGATTAAAATTGATTATTAGAAATTTTAGAGTAGAGATTTTTAAATAATTGTGATCAGTAAGACAAAAAATGAGAAAAGATAGAGATTTTCAGGAGATAATTAAATTTAAAAATAAATAAAATTTCCCATTTGACAGAAACAACTAAAATTAGAAAGCCAATATATTTGTTTGTAATAGGTCACAACTAAGCAGAGGTATAAACTATTCCACAAGAAAGCATAGAGATGAAAACAGATAGAAACTACATAAAGGAACATTATACACATGACAGATAACATAGAACCTGAAGTTCTGACATATGGATGAATGTAATCTTCTAAAAATACAAAATAGAATGAGGTAAAGTAAAATATGTAGTATTAAGGACTGAGAATTTCAGTTTAAAATGACATCAGTATATATTATTAAGAAGTACTACAGATATGTCATTGTAATAAAACACATTTAAGTACAATAGAACCTGTGGCTTCAAACCACAGCACACTAAAGAGAAGGAGAAAAACCTTTTAAGTAGTCAGAGGAAGAAAACACATTGTCTTCAAAGAAGAAACTAGAAGAGATTTACAGATGACTTCTTAACTGAAATAATGGGAACCAGAAGATAAATGGAACAATGTCTTGAAAATACACAAAAAATATAACTGACAGGATTGCCTGGGTGCCTCAGTTGGTTAAGTGTCTGCCTTCATCTCAGGTCATGATCCCAGGGTGCTGGGATAGAGATCCATGTTGGGCTTTTTGCTCAACAGGGAAACTTCTCCTCCCTCTTCTCCTTGCTTCTCTCTCTGCTTGCCACTTCTCCTGGTTGTGTGTGTGTGCTCTCTCTCCCTCTTTCTTTCTCTATGATTAAAGAATAAAATCTTAAAAAAAAGAATATAATTGACAAATCAGATTTTGATACCCAATAAAAACATTGCTCAAGAACCAAGAAGAAATTAAGACATTTTCTGAAAATAGTACTTGAAAGAATTTATTCACAGAAGTCTTGTGCTAAGGCAAAATTCTTAACAAAGGAAAACTACATGTAGATGAAATCATGGCATTGCAGGAAGTGATAAAGAACAAAAAGAATGCTAAAATGAGACAACAACAAATCAATAGCCACTTTGATTGAGTCTAAATATATAAAAATGAATTACATATGCACATAATTAATACATATGCAACAATATCACCAACTATTACATTGTCTAAAAGTGGATAACATAAAATATTTACTGACAATAAATCATAGATGTATTATATAGTCTTTAAGATAAGACACAATAGTAAAAGTGAATGAAAGTGTATATGAGTTATCTATGGTTGTTCTAACACATTACCACCAACTCAGTGGTGAAATCTACAGAAATTTATTTTCTTATAATCCTAGAGAACAGAAATCCAAAATCAGTATCACTGGGCTGAAATAAAGGTGTTAGCAGGACTACACTCCATCCAGAGCTCTAGGGGAAAATCTATGTCTTGCTTCTTCCAGTTTCTGGTGGCTGCCGGCATTTTTTGGCTTGTGGCTGCATCACTGTGCCTCTGTGGTCACATCAAATATGAATGTGAGAAAAAAAAATGAATGTGAAATCTTATAAAATATTTTAGTGTATGTTAAAATAGAACACTTCTAAGGGATTAACTAGACCTGTGATATTTGCTGATAAATTGTAAAACATTCTGTTATCCAGAGACCTCTGCCAGGTCAACAATTCAGATTGAATTTATATGAATAATACAAAAAGTGATAAACTGTAAAATGATATGCATAAAATCTATGCATTAAAAGTAACATCAGGCCAACCTTAAAATATTTTGACTTAGAAGTTTGGATGAAATTTACACAATATACGGAAAAACACATAGAAAACAGGAGAAGCTTGACACAGCTTGAGGACTAATTGGTATTAAGAAATTGATAACATGGGGCACCTGGGTGGCTCAGTGGGTTAAGGCCTCTGCCTTCAGCTCAGGTCATGGTCTCAGGGTCCTGGGATCGAGCCCCACATTGGGGTCTCTGCTCAGCGGGAAGTCTGCTTCACCCTCTTTCTCTGCCTGCATGTGATCTCCCTCTGTCAAATGAATAAAATCTTAAAAAAAAAAAAAAAAGAAATTGATAACAGGCATTAGGGTGGATGACACTAAAGTAGAAATGAAGAAATACAAAAAGTGATATCTATTTGTGTATAGATAGCACAGAGAAAAATACCACATGTTTTAACATTTTCTGACATTACCACAGTATTATAATTATGCTTATTTCTTGGTAGTCCAGAGAATAAACCCCAATTCACTTCAAGATACATGTTCTTTTTACCTCCAAAGAGATACTATTAACTCTGTTTTCTTACCTGTAAAATGAAGATGATATTGCTACCTACCTCAATGTGTAATCCAAATTGCATAAAATATTAAATGTAAATGCACTTAAAATGATCTTCATGTATGTGATCAATGTGACAACGTTTATTTCTGTAATAATATTTTAAAACAGTAATGCTGTGGTATCAAATAAGAATCAGCATAATACACTTCCATTTTAAGAAAGTGAATAAGTTAACAGGAAACACATCTATAATTTATAATAGAATTTAGAAATTTTTTATCTTTTTAATTTTTAAAAGATATATATATATATTTTTGAAAGATAGAGAGTGTGCAAGCAGGAATAGGGGCAGAGGGAAAGAGAAAGAGAGAATCCTCAAGCAGACTTTCCACTGAGTGCAGAACCTGACACTGGGCTCCATCCCAGGACCCTGAGTTTATGACCTGAGCTGAAATCAAGAGCCAATCACCTAACCTACTGAGCCCCCCGGGCACCTTCAAATTTTTAATCTTTTAAGAGCTAAATTTCAATTATCTGGCAATACCACATATCAAAAAATTCCTCAATATACTTCAATAAAATATGAATGTCTAAAAATATTTTTTGCATAATAGTAACCTACAAGAGTTAAATCACAATATCTCTTTCTGTTTTTAAGCAACAGAGAAAATATCATTCAACAATGTGAAACTAGTTATATAAATAATATACAAAATCAAAGTGGACTTTAAGTTTGAAAGAAAACAGTATACCTTGATCCTCAACAAGGAAGTTTGATTTTTCAATATTTAATACCTATTTCTATGTTATTTAGGTACAGGTTGGGTTTGGACTCAATCAATTTGGGACTCATGTGCTATTCTCTTAATTTTTAAATTAAAATAATGCTGACTATCGGCCTGAAAGTTATAAATTTACAATGCAATATAAATTTTAA
The DNA here is from genome assembly GCF_020171115.1 of Neogale vison. NCBI lineage: Eukaryota > Metazoa > Chordata > Mammalia > Carnivora > Mustelidae > Neogale > Neogale vison. The sequence goes on along the minus strand of NC_058101.1, from coordinate 78,941,080 downwards.
CATATAAAATATTTTTAAAAATCATAAAATGTAAAACATTTTCTATTTTGTTTTAACTTTTCCATTTTATTATGATAAAGATATATAAGCAGTATCTTTAAAATTACAAATTTTTCACGCATTATATCAATCTAATATTTAAATGTGTGTATATCCATCCTTGAGAAAAAAATGCATGAATAATCATGAGAGAATGCCTTAAGATATCATTCACTTTGGGACTATGTTCTAGACAAACAGCATAGAGGAAAAAGTGGTAAATTGTTTGTATTTCAATACCTGTACACTTATCAATTTTGCCTTCTTTCCATGTGTCAGGTTTATATTCTTACCACATAAATTATTTCTTCATATTAATGAAAAGAAGATCATTTGGAAGTTTTTCCTCCCTTGAGCTTCCACTCAATTTATATGTAATTCCAGTCAGGATACTGTTGGATCTCCCTTCTCTTTTGGGTGGAAGATCAAACTGAATGATTCAAAAATTAGAGGAAGTAAGACAAGGACTTCCTGCTTCTGAATGAGTAATTCTCCAATATGGGAGAGATGGAAAACAGAGAGTTTATTAGAGTGGCCACATTGGCACTCATTGAGCATGGGGAAAAGGTAAACCTGTGATTCGTTATCTATATTGAGAAGGGGCAGTTCTTCATAGTAAACTTGGTACACACATTATCAATTGCAGGTGTCCTAGAATTACAATGCCTCAGAAAGCAACAAAAAGGGTACAGGAATATTTTAAATCACAGATAGTGCAAATAAAAGCAAAAACAATGGCAAGATTCCATTGAATATATCACTTTGATTCTTTGATCAGTGTAAGAATTTTTTCTCAATAACTACATAGATGTTTAGAGAATAATTTAATTGTAGATGTGGTTTCAATTATATTATTCACTATGAATAGGAAAATAGGAAATTTTATATATATAAAAATACATATTTATTTATTTATTTATTTATTTATCTGTTTGTTTGTTTGTTTCCTGTGGTTAAAACCAGAAAACCCGGCAACATGGCTTTCTTCCTTTTGTATGGAACAAGGAACTACTTTCTCTGCATCCCAAAGATATGTATTAAAAGATTTGAGGAAAACTAGGTGTAGAAAATGGAATGGTGGGCACCTGGGTGGCTCAGTTGGGTTAAAGCCTCTGCTTCGGCTCAGGTCATGATCTCGGGGTCCTGGGATTAAGCCCCACATCGGGCTCTCTGCTCAGCGGGGAGCCTGCTTCCTCCTCTCTCTCTGCCTACTGTGATCTCTGTCTGTCAAATAAATAAATAAAATCTTAAAAAAAAAAAAAGGAATGGTGACATACTTAGTTAACCCCTTCCATAACTTCCTGTGGTATTCTTATGATTAGGGTTTGTATTAGGTCCCTTAAATGGGCCTTAATAAAAATGCTCACACAGTCAGGAAGATAAAGAAAAGAAAAACCATTATCAAGCCTAAAAGTATGAACTAGGATTCTTCCTAATAAAAAGCATTATCTTTATCTAGCAGACAGAACTTTTGCCATTGGTATCCAGCAATTATTTTGAGTATTCTCTAAATATAGTCTTCAATAATTTCCATAAAATTTCTCTGAAATGCATGTGTACTTTACATATTATCATAAACTTGGCATTGCAGGTTGCAGATTTGCCTATCAGAAATAATATATTTTCTTCTTTGTATGTCATAGTAAAAATATATAATTTTATTTAAAATATTTGGATATTATAGAGTCTATATTTCCTATTTCTATCATTAGTAATTCTCATTAATAGATTTATCTTTATAACCTTTTGTAACTTCCCATAGAAAATGTTTTTTCTCATTTTAAATTGGCAGAAACAAAGAATAAAAGTATTCTTATATAACCCTTATTCTACACTAGTTGAGAGTCAAAGGTGGACGTGAAAAGAATAAAATTCATAACTCTCCCTTGTGAGTTTTTCCTACTTGAGACTCTTCGGGGATAGAACCATTAATTCAGGATTGTCTCTTTCAATTTCTGTTTCCATCAGGAGGACATAAGGTTATATTCGCTCATAAAGCAATTTACATAATAATTCAAAATAAAGTTTTCAGGCTAAATTTTGAAAATCAGAAAAAAGTTCTAAAGGGATTAAGTAGGTACATGAATACTTAAGTTGCTGATGACATCAGGAAATTAAAAATTATAATAAGGGAACTGACTTCTTACCCTGTCTAGACCTCCCACTTCCATTCAAGTTTTAAAATCCACCCTTACTCTAAGAAAGAAATTGACTTTTTAATACTGCATTATGTTAAAAATGATGTGAAGTTTAAAAAGCCATTTATCTAAATTAGTAAGTATAAGAATGAATTATTCATTTAGAACAAAATCTAGCCACATAGTAGGTCTGTTTTATACACACACACACACACACACACACACACATATATATATACACATACATATATTCAATGAACAAATTACCTTTCATTTCACATTAGGTAACAGACAATATAATACAAAATTTGTTTTGATTGTATTATTAAAATCATTACATTAAACTGCAAAATATTAACTGTATCCACCAACGTTAGTTTTGTATGTATTCAACATTTGCCTGAAGTACCAATGTATTTCACCTGATTGCTTGCTAATATTATGGTTTTAAACTTTCAGTAACTATCAAGTGTTCAGAATTTAAGTACGTATTCTTTGACTCCTAGTTCTTGGCTATATGTATTTAATCTTTGTAAATATTGTCCTACATTTGTTCGGGACATTGTTTTAAAGTACACGTCTAAAAATTCCATTAACTGGATTGCTGTGTTGCTTCCCATTGCCCAATACTTCTTTTGTTTTTTAATGGTATTTTCTTTCTTTTTTTTTTTTTTTTTAAGATTTTATTTATTTATTTGACAGACAGAGATCACATGTAGGCAGAGAGGCAGGCAGAGAGAGAGAAGGAAGCAGGCTCCCTGTCGAGCAGAGAGCGTGATGCCGTACTCGATCCCAGGACCCTGGGATCATGACCTGAGCCAAAGGAAGAGGCTTTAACCCACTGAGACACCCAGGCACACTTTAGTGATATTTTCTTGGCTTAAAATATCAAAAATTATATTTTTTGTTTTTGTTTAGTTTTGTTGTGTTTTTTTTTAATTGTGTACTTGGCATTGTGTGTGAAAAAAAATGTAGTAAAATTTGGGGAATAATCCCAGATAAACATAACACATTTTTCTGAGAATGAGATCATTTGAACTGGGTTTCCATTTCTTCCAATTTCATTTGAATTGGACTATTTTCTGTTCCACTTTATTCTTGGATGGTAAAATCAAAATATGCCTACCCACCAAGGGTTCATCTTATCCGACAATATTTACACTATCATCAAACTTTTTTTTTTAATTGTTTGTAGGTTTGCCACCGTGGGTTTTCTTTATCTTCTATACGTTTGCTCTCTAATATTATAAAACAGAAGTTACAAAAGTTGACTCCCTACCCACCCAATTTAATTATTTTTTCAAGCAGAGTTTTAGTTCATATTATGGTCTCCATTAGAAGTTCCTTCAGCGTTCCAGCTCTTTTGATAAAAACATTTAAAACTTTTTTTTATTAAGTGATGAAAAAATCAAATTCTTTGATAAGTGCTTTAAAGCTTTAGATTAATTTGGAGAGGATGGATATTTTTATATTGCTTCATTTCCTATTTGGAATGTAATAGTGTAACAGGTAAGTTGTACCCCTGTATTTGCCATATTGGAAGGCATATTTTTTAAAAAGTGAGACAAAAATAAAAAATAAAGAAGTTATATATATGTGTGTGTGTGTATACACACACACACACACACACACACACATGCATACATACACACATTGGTAGTCTGGCACAAGGATTGCCAGAAACTCAAACCAATGGAAACAGCTAAAATATTTTGACTATTATCCAAATATTTAAGATACTTATCTGATAAGGAAAGAAAAGTGAACTTCTGAGACATTTTTGTATATGCCAGCAATTACTTTGTTGCATGATAGTACATTTAAAATCATTCTTTGAAATGCTATTATTTTAAATGTAAAATGTTTGGGGTGCTCTAATCATGAGCCACAGATATGATTAGTTATGTAGTTGCAACACATTAAGTTATTAACATAGTTTTTATTCTCATGCCATAATAGTTTCTGTTGTCAATGAAATAAATAAAATACAAATCTGGATTGCAGATTGTGTTATGATTTCCTAAGACAACCTGGAAAACAGTGAAATTCAACTGATGTCATTAATGGAATAAAATTTCTGCTTGAAATCTGCTATTCCTGCAATATGATGAGTTCCTATTATTTATGTTTTAGGACTCATACATAAAGATAATTATTCTGCTTCAAATCCAAAAACTGAAATAGACTAAATATGATGAATATCTACTTAAATATCATTGGGGATATACTTATGATCATTTATGCCTTTAATAATCCTCACAGGTAGGATTTATGAAAAATACTAAGAGATGTTTAAAGTCTCCATTGGTGTCCATGCACTTAAAGCGATAATTGCTTGGTTGTGCTGTTTATAATTTAAATAATACAGATTTTGGCATTTTCTTCTTCCAAAGTCCAAAACTAAAATTTTTTATATCAACCAAACTGAATAAACATATAAGTCTTAGAGCTGGAAGTTTTATTACAAACATCCATATGTCTGCTTTAATAGAAAACTTACCCTGACACTAAAAGAGTGAAGAATATAATCTCCTGACAACTTAATGTCAGAGAAATTTACGCAATTAAAAAAAAAAAGAAGAAAGAAAGAAAGAAAAAAAAAAAAAAAGAAAAAGAAAAGAACTGAGCCCCTGAAGCTGCTAATAAGTTGCCATTGGCCACAGGGCACTACAGATGGTGCCAGCAAACTACTTCCACCGCAGAAAGATGACTTTGCAATGGGCTTCTCAGGGGCCACGGCATCCGGGCACTCTTCTGCATCTTTTCCTGTCTCTAGATCAGAAGGCAAGGTCAGAAGCTGATGGGAGGCTTTGGGAAACTGTGATGCAGAGTAATGACACCTTTGGCATATTCTGGCCATCGGGCTGGTAATCTGATGCTAATCAGGACAATGGTTGCCCATTATGGCCACTCCTTCCCATCATTCCCAGCCCATGTATTACAATAAAACAAAAGTATTTGAATTTTAAAAAAAAAGGAAAGAAAGAAAGAAAAAGAAATATAGACAGTTGGTTACGACATTTTAAAATATAATAAAACTACCTTAAAAAGGTACACAAAGAAAAGTAATCTGTGCCCAAGTTAAGCAGAAGTAAGTAAATAATAAAAATGAAAGCAGAAATCATGAAATTGAAAAAAGGAAAACAAGTTTAGAAATTGGTAAGCAAAAAGTTGGTTCCTTGAAAAAAATGAATATAATTGATAAAAAATTCTAGCCAAACTAACGAGGAAAAATAGAGAAGACAAAATTTATCAATATCAGAAATGAAAGAAAGGTCATAATTTTTGGTCCCACAAGCATTAAAAGGATAACAACAAATAGCACAAACAACCCTATGCACACAAATCTGATAACTTAAGATGAACTTATTTCTTAAAATATACAGCCTATTAAAATTCAAGAAAGGAGAAGTGATCTCAATAAGCCTAAAAGTATTAAAGAAATTATATTGATAATTTATAATCTTTAAGAAAAGATAGCCTAGTTTCACTAGTGCATTCTATAAACCTTTGAAGAAAAAAAATCATACCAATTGTCTCCAATTCCTTCCAGAAAATAAACCCAGAGTGAATACTTCCTCTTTCTATGAAGCCAGCCTAGGCATTTACACAATCAATTTGAAAATGTATGCCCTTTATTTTTTTTATTTATTTTTTAAAATATTTTATTTATTTATTTGACAGAGTGAGATCATAAGTAGTCAGAGAGGCAGGCAGAGAGAGGAGGAAGCAGGCTCCCTGCTGAGCAGAGAGCCCAATGCAGGCCTTGAGCCCAGGACCCTGAGACTATGACCTGAGCCAAAGGCAGAGGCTTAACCCACTGAGCCACCTAGGTGCCTGCCCTTTAAAAACCTTCACATAAATGTTTATATCGTTTTTCTTCATAATTAACAACAATGAGAAGCAACCAAGAAGTCCTTCAGTAGGTGAATGGATAAACAAACTGTGGTATATGCATACAATGAAATATTATTCAACGATGTTTCTAAAAAGACCTATTGAACAACAGAAAGATATGAATGTGTATGTATAGTATGATACATTTTATTCTGTCCTCTAAGATGTTTTTGAGACAATGATGCCGCAGTAGCAATAACCACATCCATTGCTTTGCATCTAATGCCATTCCCAACTTAAAAAAAAAAAAAAAAAAAGGATTCTCTTGGAGAAATTATTGATTCTAGAACTCAAGCTAGGAACAAGAAATATACAAGATGAGATTAGAGCAGAAGTGCCAGAAAACAAGGTGCTTAAAACCAATTTATCAATGAACAAATTTACATGAGAGTATGTAAGAGCCAAATGAAAGTGTCTGCAAATTCTAAAGTTGAAATTTAAGCAAGAAAATAAAAAATGAGCCACTTGATTATAACCCAAAGCATGAAATAGATGTCCTTTATTACATACTGTTATAAACAAATGATTGAATGAATCAATAAACGAGGGAGAAGAAACAAATATCCTATACAAAATTTTTAAATTAATTATGTGAAGACCATTCTTTGCAGGAGAGCATGAGTCCATTCTTTCTTTTTTTCTTTTTCTTTCTTTTTTTTTTTTTTAAGATCTTATTTATTTATTTGAGAGAAAGCACAAGCAGAAGAGCAGAGGGAGAAAAAGCAGCAGACTCCTCACCAAGTATAGAACCCAATGCAGGGTTGATCCCAGAACCCCAAGATCATGATCCAAGCCAAAGGCAAATGCCTAACCCACTGAGCCACCCAGGCACTTCAAGAACCCCTTGGCTTCCTTCCAAAAAGTACAGTACAAAAAGGGAAAAAAATAATAAATAGTAACCAGGGAGCCAATGTTATTCCATTTGAAAATGTTATTGTATAAAGCAAGAAATATACTACTTTACTGAGGGTAGAGGATAGGATGTACAATCAAGAATTTTAAAACTTGAGTGACAGAATGTCTTAGTCTTTTTGATGGTCTTTGTAAATACACAGTGACACAGCATAGTATGTATTTAACTGACTAAAGTTAGTTTTCATTACATAAACAATAATTATTTGAAATAAGTCATAAAAACTCATATTTCAGAACTAAAATAATTTGAAATTCACAAAGCCTCTCATTAAAGAAAAGAACTGATGACTTGGAGAAGAAATTAGGAAATGGAAAATAAATCTTTCAAGAATCATGTTTTCTGCATATTAAATTAAATTTGAAAGTTTTAGCAATTACAATTCAAATTAGAAACCCTATGGTGCTGATAAGACAACTTCCTTGAGCAAACTTTAGTCAGATTTCTCTGAGTGGTCTCCTCAACTAGGCTTCTACATTTGAACTTCTGTGTTCATCTTTGTATAACCCAATTTTTTTTTTAAGATTTTATTAGATTTTATTTATTTATTTATTTGACAGACAGAGATCACACGTAGGCAGAGAGGCAGGCAGAGAGGAGGAAGCAGGCTCCCTGCTGAGCTGAGAGCTGGATGCGAGGCTTGATCCCAGGACCCTGGGATCATGACCTGAACCAAAGGCAGAGGCTTTAACCCACTGAGCCACCCAGGTGCCCCTGTATAACCCAATTTTAACAAAAGTTCTGCTAAACAACTTAGCAAGAAACCCCACCTTTGACATCTAATCAAAATATCAGATATTTTGATGTTCTCCACTCTTAATATCTTATTAACTTGGCCAGCTTGCAGCATTAAGTCCTTTCAAGTCAATGTTGTCAGAGTCACTCCTTACTTACCCCTAATGTTCCCCCTTAGTAATTTTCTGAACACTCACGCAAAGGGTGAAGCCCCACATAGCCCCACTTGGCTTTGCCGTATTTGAAATTGAGTATGATCCTCTAACAATGTCTCTTTTATCCTTATAGCAATAGTTCTAAATAAACAGTCCTGGTTTTACTGCTTTAATTACTGTCTAGATATGGTTTTCCCTTGATACTGCCAATAAAGAGAAAATTGATATGTTTCTGACTAAAAATATATAATATAAAATTTCTAATTGCACCTAGAATACATAACCTAAAACTATAGAAAATCTGAGAAAGCAAAAAAGTACCATGTAGTTTGTTTTCATTCTCATTGTTGTTGTATTTTTAAAATATATATCCTGGGTGGATCAGTGGGTTAAGCCTCTGCCTTCAGCTCAGATCATTATCTCTGGGTCCTAAGATCGAGACCCACATCTGGCTCTCTGCTCAGTGGGAAGCTTGATCCCTCCCCTCCACCTCCGTCTGCCTCTCTGCCTACTTGAGACGTCTCTCTCTGTCAAATAATAATAATATATATATCACCAGAGAAACTTGTTTCACTAAAGCAAAATAAGAGAGTCTGGAAAATGAAATAATGAAATCTAAGTGTTAGAAAAAATTTCATACCAAAATTGAAGACATACCTTACAAGAAGTCATTGAAACACCCACCCCTGCCAAAAAAAAAAAAAAAAAGGAAGCCAGTAATTCTTCTAGAACAGTGTTTCCCAAGGAATGGACATCCACATCTCTGTGTTTGACTCATTCAGAGTAGCCATTTGAAAGAAGAATTTCTGATCTCCATGCTAAATAAATGATTCAGAACAGCTGAGGGCTTTTCTTTTTTTACCTGGTTTAAGAGCCACCTTTCAAGGGCCACCAAATTGTGAACTTAAATAAATACTCTATGAATTACACAACTATTATTATAACACAGAGGTGGCCTTGAAATAGGGATTTTAGTGATGAATAACATGTTTGACTAACTATACTGATTAAATTCATACACTATTATTTAACTTATTAAAAATTTTTTGTATAAGTACACAGTTGAAATGGAAATGTCCTAAATCTGATAGGATGATCTATCCTTCATTTTTTTTTAAAGATTTTATTTATTTACTTGACAGAGAGAGATCACAGGTAGACAGAGAGGCAGGCAGAGAGAGAGAGAGAAGCAGGCTCCCTGCTGAGCAGAGAGCCCGATGTGGGATTCGATCCCAGGACCCCGAGATCATGACCCGAGCCGAAGGCAGCGACTTAACCCACTGAGCCACCCAGGCGCCCCTCTATCCTTCATTTTGATACTTCTTTGCTTTTTTTATCCTTTTTTTTTTTTCTATATTAACTGTCTAGTCATATTTTCAGGCCCTAATAATAGCAATTGAAGACATTTAGGTTTTGAAGCAGTATCTGTAATTATATTACTTTTCCTATAAATAACATAAGGATTGATGCTTTTATGATGAAAATGAACCCAGGTGATTGAATATTTATGAATTAGAATCCTTTTGGAAGAGAATATGACAGCATTGAAAACATGCAATTACCAGAAATACCTACAGTGATTAAAATGTTAATTAATGACAGTTTCTTTTATTAGCATAAACAAAATCATACTACATATAGGAAAAATGAAATTCTCTTATAATTTTTGAAACTCAAATTTATTCAGTCATTAAAGAAAATGTACTTTCAAATCAGCTATATCAAGTGAAATGATCTGTTTTCTTCTAGACATCAAGTAACATAAAACTTACCGTCTAATGCTCATATAACAGGCTTACCTAAACACCCACAAATTATTATAAAACATGTTAAAGCTACTGAAAAGTTGACTCTTGTTATTCCTTTCCATTAAAACCAAAATACTTTGAAACAATTTAACAGCATCATGCAATACCAATACTAAATTTATTCTAGGAATTTGCATGAAAATCAATCCTATAAACTGGAAAATATTTTTATTCCAATTATTTCAATACACCAACTCACTATAATTCCCTATTTATTTTCATTGTTTCTTGGGTATCTTTTTCTTTCTTTCTGCTTATTGAATCACAACTGAGGGTTTTAGTGTTTCGACCACTCAAGTATTTCTTTAATTGATCTCAAAATTGGGGAAAGGGAGGTTATAGTTGAGAGTATAGGATAGAATAATGATTCTAATATTCTATGTCTGTTTCTCTTTAGGATATAATAATTTTGATATAATGGTCTATTTGAATCTTATAAACCCAGACTTCTATGGACATATATGGTATAAAACATTCATAGTTCAATAATGATGATAAATTTGACAAGGTGCTTGTTTGTTTAGTAGAAGAGATTTTTTAATAATTTTTTTCCTGGAATCTCATTTTATTATAGGAACTATACATGGAATGAGAATCATCATATCTATATATCACTGTCCTTCATATTAAAATGGAAAATCTGATATATAATTAGTCTTTTTTAAAAATCTAACATTCTTCACTTCTATTCTTTTTCAGTTTAAATTCCGGGGCCCATTAGAAATAATTCCTGACACATGTCCTCAAACACTTTACTTTTACCAAAATCTACCAGATTTTCTACCTATTATCATGACCTCCTCTCTGCTCTTTCTTTTTTACTTCACTCCAGTGATAATGGTTTCATTGCTTTCACTCAAATCAACCAAAGACTCTTACAATGTACTTGTCCTTGATCTTCCTTCTCTGTGGAAACCTGTTTTCTGGTTTGCTCACCCATCTCCTTCAGATCTCTGATCACATGTCACCTTTAAAAGTGAGGCTTTCTGTGACATTTTTTGTTTAAATATAACCCCACTCAGCATTCTGTCTCCGCTATCTTATTTTTTTCTGAAGCCCTGATCATCATCTAGCCTACTATTTATCCTTATTCCTACTATTTCTTCTCAATAATGTTTATAATATTTATCATCTTCTGTTTCAATATAAGCAGTCAGGAGCAAAGTAGACTGTGCCCCCCCCAACTAATTAAACTATAACAATTGGTTTTCACTCAAAAAATATTTGTTGAATGGATTAACAAATATTTCCATTCCATTCATTAACAGTTTTCCCTCATAGAGTAAAATGACTACATGATTACTATCTAATTATTTTAGACCAAAAAAAAATCTTTTATGGTCTCCCTCTATTTTTCAAGGGGGAACTACTCTTGTGTCTCAACAATAAACTAATTGAAAATTTAGCTGGAAGCACAGACATATTATGTAGCCTCTTTGAGTCTGATCCTTCTCATTGATGCAATAAAAGAACTAGATATTCCTTCAATTTATAGTCATACAAAATAGTATTAAATAATATTATATTTTTAAAAGGTGGTACATTTTTGTAGGACAAATTTGATGAGTAAAATGCATGAAAATTTTGATAGTTTAGATTCCACTTCTTCCAAGGACTTTTCCTCAGCCTCAAAGCTTTGTTTTCTATGACAATCACATGTATCCTCCAAGCAATTTTCAGTTTACTTTTATATCTCTTTAGCTATCAGTATTTTTTCTGAGCAAGAGGCATCAGTAATGTTAGCTGTTTAATCACTAGCACCTTTAACAAAGCACTCAGTAAGTATGCCTTAGTAATAGCTAATATCTATTAAGCCTTTTCTGTTGGGCAGGCACTATTCTAATTGTGTTACATATACAAATTCATTTAACACTCATAAACCCTTATAGGTTTTTTCTTGGATTGGGAAGAGATTTGATAAACTTTTGAATTTATGAAATAGGTTGAGAAAAAATTATTTAGTGGGAGAAAATGGAAAGTTTAAGGTTGAGAGTAGACCAGAAAGCAAGAGAGGCTTTGAAACTCACTGTTAAAATAGGAAATATAACTTAAAGGAAAAAAATAGAATAATAAGAAGAATTTTGTTTGTTGTGGTTTCATGCAGATATAGAATTAACTAAAGAAAAAGCTGTTTCCCCATGAAGGTGATTTAAAAGAAGTTCATTGCAATCACAATGGTCTCCAATAATTAAATATATACGAAAAAAATTATCATTATCAATGTAGAGTTAAATAAATAAAACTTGAACTATTTCACAAGTGTTATATATTAACACCACAGTGAAATTCCTGATAGTTTAATAATCACTTGAAATTCACCACACCTAGTAAAAATGTGTAACTAAAATCTATTGCACAATAGGTGGGTATTTTGATTCTTTTTTTTTTTAATTTATTTATTTTCAGAAAAACAGTATTCATTATTTTTTCACCACACCCAGTGCTCCATGCAAGCCGTGCCCTCTATAATACCCACCACCTGGTACCCCAACCTCCCACCCCCCCGCCACTTCAAACCCCTCAGATTGTTTTTCAGAGTCCATAGTCTCTCATGGTTCACCTCCCCTTCCAATTTACCCAAATTTCCTTCTCCTCTCTAACACCCCTTGTCCTCCATGATATTTGTTATAAGTGAAATCATATGATAATTGACTCTGCTTGACTTATTTCACTCAGCATAATCTCTTCCAGTCCCGTCCATGTTGCTACAAAAGTTGGGTATTCATCCTTTCTGATGGAGGCATAATACTCCATCATGTATATGAACCATATCCTCCTTATCCATTCGTCCATTGAAGGGCATCTTGGTTCTTTCCATAGTTTGGCGACCGTGGCCATTGCTGCTATAAACATTGGGGTACAGATGGCTCTTCTTTTCATGACATCTGTATCTTTGGGGTAAAAACCCAGGAGTGCAATTGCAGGGTCATAGGGAAGCTCTATTTTTAATTTCTTGAGGAATCTCCACACTGTTCTCCAAAGAGGCTGCATCAACTTGCATTCCCACCAACAGTGGAAGAGGGTTCCCCTTTCTCCACATCCTCTCCAACACATGTTGTTTCCTGTTTTGTTAATTTTGGCCATTCTAACTGGTGTAAGGTGATATCTCAATGATTGATAAACCATTGGCCACACTAATCCAAAAGAAAAGAGAGAAAGCCCAAATTCGCCTGCCAAATTCATAAAATTATGAATGAAAAGGGAGAGATCACAACTAACACCAAGGAAGTAGAAACAATCACCAGAAGTTATTCTCAACAGTTATATGCCAATAAGCTTAGCAACCTAGATGGAATGGATGCATTCCTGGAAAAATATAAACTACCAAAATTGAACCAGGAAGAAATCGACAACCTGAATAGACCGATATCTAATAACGAGATTGAATCAGTGATCAAAAACGTCCCAAAAAACAAGAGCCCAGGACCTGACGGATTCCCTGGGGAATTCTACCAAACCTTCAAAGAAGAAATAACACCTATTCTCCTGAAGCTGTTTCAAAAAATTGAAGCAGAAGGAAAACTTCCAGACTCTTTCTATGAAGCCAGCATTACCCTGATCCCCAAACCAGGCAAAGACCCTACCAAAGAGAATTATAGACCAATATCACTGATGAATATGGATGCTAAGATTCTCAACAAGATCCTAGCAAACAGGATCCAACAGCACATTAAAAAGATTATCCACCATGACCAGGTGGGATTCATCCCTGGGCCACAAGGATGGTTCAACATTCACAAATCAATCAATGTGATACAACAAATTAATAAGAGAAGAGAGAAGAACCACATGGTCCTCTCAATTGATGCAGAAAAAGCATTTGACAAAATCCAGCATCCGTTCCTGATTAAAACGCTTCAAAGTATAGGGATAGAGGGAACATTCCTGAACCTCATCAAATCTATCTATGAAAGACCCACAGCAAATATCATCCTCAATGGGAAAAAGCTTGCAGCCTTCCCATTGAGATCAGGAACAAGACAAGGATGCCCATTCTCACCACTCTTGTTCAACATAGTATTAGAAGTCCTAGCAACAGCAATCAGACAAAAAAGAGAAATAAAAGGTATCCAAATTGGTAATGAAGAAGTCAAACTCTCTCTCTTCACAGATGACATGATACTTTATATGGAAAATCCAAAAGACTCCACCCCCAAACTACTAGAACTCATACAGCAATTCAGCAACATGGCAGGATACAAAGTCAATGTGCAGAAATCAGTGGGTATTTTGATTCTTAACATCTTTATAACTAGTGTCTAGAAAGGTCAAATTTCTTAATTGATGTCATATGATATTACACAGTTGGGACTTGAAATCGTATCAATCTGATTTCCAATTCTGTGGTCTCTTAACATTATGCTAGGTCTTATCCTTTCTTTTTTTTTGGGTGGGGAGGGTGGGGGGAGATATTGTGGGTATGAGGCAGAGACAATCTCAAGCAAGCTTCATGCTGAGATGGATGCAGGGCTAAACTGGGGACTCCATCTTGCAACCCTGAGATCATGACCTGAGATGAAATTCAGACGCCCCAGGTCTTGTCCATTTTAAACAACAGATTCTATATTGATTGATTTATTTTTGTGTTTTGTGCTTTTTTTGTTTGAGAGAGCTTGTTTTTTTGTGTGTTTTGAGGGCTTTGTTTTTGTTTTTGTTTTGTCTGAGAAAAATCTTCAAAGGAAATCAAGTAAGTGAGAGAGTTCATTTACTACTTTTGGAGTAGTAAATAGGATTTACTACTCAATAGAATTTATTACTCAATAGAATCCCTAATTAGTAATCCCTAATTAGTAATAGAATCCCTAATTAGTAATCCCTAATTACTTTAGAAAAATGCCTGGGTGGCATAGTTGGTTAAGCAACCAACCCTTGGTTTCAGTTCAAGATGTGATCTCAGGGCCATGATCTCCAGGTCATGATAACAGGGTCCTGAGATTGAACCCTGCATTGGTCTCTGAGCTCAGTGCAAAGTCTGCTTGAGATTTTCTCTCCCTCTCCTGCCCACCCTCTGCTGTGTGCTCTCTTTCTAAAATAAATAAAGGAGGAAGAGAGGAAGAAGAAAAAAACCATGGAACACCTGACTGGTTCATTTGGTTAAGCATCTGCTTTCTCAACTGGGGTTATGATCCCAGTATCCTGGGATCAAGTCTCACATTGGGCTACTTGCTCAGCAGAAACCTGCCTCTCCATCTCCCTACTGCTCACCCTGCTGTGCTCTCTCTCTCACTCTCACTAGCAAATAAATAAATGAATTTAAAAAAAAAAGAATTTCTAAACAACTCTCTATTAGCTATTATACTTCCTTACAAGATCTCATCTTTTTTTTTTCATTTTATTTTACTTTTCTCAGTGTTCCAAAATTCATTGTTTATGTAGCACACCCAGTGCTCCATGCAATATGTGCCCTCCATAATACCCACTACCAGGCTCACCCAACCTCCCACCCTCCTCCCCTCCAAAACAGAGGAGAAGTGAGTTGAGGGAAATTGGAGGGGGAGACAAACCATGAGAGACTGTGGAGTCTAAGAAACAAGAACTCATCTTACTAAAAGACTCAATCCAAAAATAGGATTGAGGGTTATAATTCTTAATAACTGAAAAGTGGAGGAGGAGTCAAGATGGCGGAGAAGTAGCAGGCTGAGACTACTTCAGCTAGCAGGAGATCAGCTAGAGAGCTTATCTAAAGATTGCAATCACCTGCAAATCCATCGGCAGATCGAAGAGAAGAAGAACAGCAATTCTAGAAACAGAAAAACAACCACTTTCTGAAAGGTAGGACTGGCGGAGAAGTGAATCCAAAGCTATGGGAAGATAGACCCCGGGGGGAGGGGCCGGCTCCCGGCAAGCGGCGGAGCAACGGAGCACAAAATCGGGACTTTTAAAAGTCTGTGCCACTGAGGGACATCGCTCCAGAGGCTAAACCGGGGTGAAGCCCACGCGGGGTCGGCGTGGCCTCGGGTCTCGCAGGGTCACAGAAGGATCGGGAGTGTCTGAGTGTCGCAGAGCTTCCGGATATTGGAACGGGAAAGTCGGCTACAGAGACAGAGCCGACAGTGAGCTCGCAGCTCGGTGTTGCCTTGAGCCAGTCGCGGGCTCGGTGAGCTCGGAGCGCGGCCGGAGGTTGGGCAGACGGGAGTTACTAGGAGCTGTTCGCTGAGGGCGCACTGGGGAGCGGGCCCCGGGCTTTTGGCTCCTCCGGGCCAGAAACCAGGAGGCCGCCATTTGTGTTCCCGTCCTCCGGAACTCTACGGAAAGCGCTCAGGGAACAAATCTCCTGAAAGCAAAGCCGAGCGGATCATTCAGCCCGGCCCCTGCTAAGGGCGGTGCAATTCCGCCTGGGGCAAAGACACTTGAGAATCACTACAACAGGCCCCTCCCCCAGAAGATCAACAAGAAATCCAGGCAAGACCAAGTTCACCTACCAAGGAGTGCAGTTTCAATACAAAGGAGAGCAGCAGAATTCCAGAGGATAAGAAAACAAACCATGGAACTCATGGCTTTCTCCCTGTGATTTTTTAGTGTTGCAGTTAATATAATTTTATTTCTTTTTCATTTTTTTTTCTCTTCTTCTGCTAAAATTTTTTTTAAACTTTTACCCTTTTCTTTTTTAATTTTTTTTAACTAGTTTATATAATATATACATATATTTTTTCTTTTTTTACTTTTTTTATTCGTTTTTTTTAATTCTTTTTTTTTCTTTCTTTATTTTTGAACCTCTTTATATCCCCAAATCAGAAGAGATCCCAATCTCTTCAATCTCTTTTTTTAATTCTTTTTTTAATTCTTGATTGAATTTTTAATTCAGTCTCTTTTTTTAATTCTTTTTTTTTCTTTCTTTCTTTTTGAACCTCTTTTTATTCCCAAATAGAAGAGACCGGGAGACCCCAATCAGAAGAGATCCCAATCAGAGGAGATCACTCACCCAATCGTGAGGGGGGATTTCTCCCCCCCCCATGATTTGGGATCTCTTCTGATTGGGTTAAAGCATATTTTCCTGGGATTGTTGCCACCCTTTTAGTATTTTACTTGCTCCTTCATATACTCTTAGCTGGACAAAATGACAAGGCGGAAAAATTCACAACAAAAAAAAGAACAAGAGGCAGTACCAGAGGCTAGGGACCTAATCAATGCAGACATTGGTAATATGTCAGATCTAGAGTTCAAAATGACAATTCTCAAGGTTCTAGCCGGGCTTGAAAAAAGCATGGAAGATATTAGAGAAACCCTCTCCAGAGATATAAAAGCCATTTCTGGAGAAATAAAAGAACTAAAATCTAACCAAGTTGAAATCAAAAAAGCTATTAATGAGGTGCAATCAAAAATGGAGGCTCTCACTGCTAGGATAAATGAGGCAGAAGAAAGAATTAGTGATATAGAAGACCAAATGACAGAGAATAAAGAAGCTGAGCAAAAGAGGGACAAACAGCTACTGGACCATGAGGGGAGAATTCGAGAGATAAGTGACACCATAAGACGAAACAACATTAGAATAATTGGGATTCCAGAAGAAGAAGAAAGAGAGAGGGGAGCAGAAGGGATACTGGAGAGAATTATTGGGGAGAATTTCCCCAATATGGCAAAGGGAATGAGCATCAAAATTCAGAAATCCTGAAAGCAGCCCGGGAAAAGAAGTCTGTAACATACAATGGTAAAAGTATTAGATTGGCAGCTGACTTATCCACAGAGACCTGGCAGGCCAGAAAGAGCTGGCATGATATTTTCAGAGCAGTAAACGAGAAAAACATGCAGCCAAGAATACTATATCCAGCGAGGTTATCATTGAAAATAGAAGGAGAGAGTAAAAGCTTCCAGGACAAACAAAAACTGAAAGAATTTGCAAACACCAAACCAGCTCTACAGGAAATACTGAAAGGGGTCCTCTAAGCAAAGAGCGAGCCTACAAGTGGTAGATCAGAAAGGAACAGAGACAATATACAGTAACAGTCACCTTACAGGCAATAAAATGGCACTAAAATCATATCTCTCAATAGTTACCCTGAATGTTAATGGGCTAAATGCCCCAATCAAAAGACACAGGGTATCAGAATGGATAAAAAAACAAAACCCATCTATATGTTGCCTCCAAGAAACTCATTTTAAGCCCGAAGACACCTCCAGATTTAAAGTGAGGGGGTGGAAAAGAATTTACCATGCTAATGGACATCAGAAAAAAGCAGGAGTGGCAATTCTTATATCAGATCAATTAGATTTTAAGCCAAAGACTATAATAAGAGATGAGGAAGGACACTATATCATACTCAAAGGGTCTGTCCAAGAAGAAGATCTAACAATTTTAAATATCTATGCCCCCAACGTGGGAGCAGCCAACTATATAAACCAATTAATAACAAAATCAAAGAAACACATCAACAATAATACAATAATAGTAGGGGACTTTAACACTCCCCTCACTGAAATGGACAGATCATCCAAGCAAAAGATCAACAGGGAAATAAAGGCCTTAAATGATACACTGGATGAGATGGACATCACAGATATATTCAGAACATTTCATCCCAAAGATACAGAATACACATTCTTCTCTAGTGCACATGGAACATTCTCCAGAATAGATCACATCCTCGGTCCTAAATCAGGACTCAACCGGTATCAAAAGATTGGGATCATTCCCTGCATATTTTCAGACCACAATGCTCTGAAGATAGAACTCAACCACAAGAGGAAGTTTGGAAAGAACCCAAATACATGGAGACTAAACAGCATCCTTCTAAAGAATGAATGGGTCAACTGGGAAATTAAAGAAGAATTGAAAAAAATCATGGAAACAAATGATAATGAAAATACAACGGTTCAAAATCTGTGGGACACAACAAAGGCAGTCCTGAGAGGAAAATATATAGCGGTACAAGCTTTTCTCAAGAAACAAGAAAGGTCTCAGGTACACAACCTAACCCTACACCTAAAGGAGCTGGAGAAAGAACAAGAAAGAAACCCTAAGCCCAGCAGGAGAAGAGAAATCATAAAGATCAGAGCAGAAATCAATGAAATAGAAACCAAAAAAACAATAGAACAAATCAACGAAACTAGGTGCTGGTTCTTTGAAAGAATTAATAAAATTGATAAACCCTTGGCCAGACTTATCAAAAAGAAAAGAGAAAGGACCCAAATAAATAAAATCATGAATGAAAGAGGAGAGATCACAACTAACACCAAAGAAATACAAACTATTATAAGAACATACTATGAGCAACTCTACACCAACAAATTTGACAATCTGGAAGAAATGGATGCATTCCTAGAAACATATAAACTACCAAAATTGAACCAGGAAGAAATAGAAAGCCTGAACAGACCCATAACCAGTAAGGAGATTGAAACAGTCATTAAAAATCTCCAAACAAACAAAAGCCCAGGGCCAGATGGCTTCCCCAGTGAATTCTACCAAACATTTAAAGAAGAACTAATTCCTATTCTCCTGAAACTGTTCCAAAAAATAGAAATGGAAGGAAAACTTCCAAACTCATTTTATGAGGCCAACATCACCTTGATCCCAAAACCAGACAAAGTTCCCATCAAAAAAGAGAGCTATAGACCAATATCCTTGATGAACACAGATGCGAAAATTCTCACCAAAATACTAGCCAATAGGATTCAACAGTACATTAAAAGGATTATTCACCACGACCACGTGGGATTTATCCCAGGGCTGCAAGGTTGGTTCAACATCCGCAAATCAGTCAATGTGATACAACACATCAATAAAAGAAAGAACAAGAACCATATGATACTCTCAATAGATGCTGAAAAAGCATTTGACAAAGTACAGCATCCCTTCCTGATCAAAACCCTTCAAAGTGTAGGGATAGAGGGCACATACCTCAATATCATCAAAGCCATCTATGAAAAACCCACCGCAAATATCATTCTCAATGGAGAAAAACTGAAAGCTTTTCCACTAAGGTCAGGAACACGGCAGGGATGTCCATTATCACCACTGCTATTCAACATAGTACTAGAAGTCCTAGCCTCAGCAATCAGACAACAAAAGGAAATTAAAGGCATCCAAATCGGCAAAGAAGAAGTCAAACTATCACTCTTCGCAGATGATATGATACTCTATGTGGAAAACCCAAAAGACTCCACTCCAAAACTGCTAGAACTTGTACAGGAATTCAGTAAAGTGTCAGGATATAAGATCAATGCACAGAAATCAGTTGAATTTCTCTACACCAACAACAAGACAGAAGAAAGAGAAATTAAGGAGTCAATCCCATTTACAATTGCACCCCAAACCATAAGATACCTAGGAATAAACCTAACCAAAGAGGCTAAGAATCTATACTCAGAAAACTATAAAGTACTCATGAAAGAAATTGAGGAAGACACAAAGAAATGGAAAAATGTTCCATGCTCCTGGATCGGAAGAATAAATATTGTGAAAATGTCTATGCTACCTAAAGCAATCTACACATTTAATGCAATTCCTATCAAAGTACCATCCATCTTTTTCAAAGAAATGGAACAAATAATTTTAAAATTTATATGGAACCAGAAAAGACCTCGAATAGCCAAAGGGATATTGAAAAACAAAGCCAAAGTCGGTGGCATCACAATTCCGGACTTCAAGCTTTATTACAAAGCTGTCATCATCAAGACAGCATGGTACTGGCACAAAAAGAGACACATAGACCAATGGAACAGAATAGAGAGCCCAGAAATAGACCCTCAACTCTATGGTCAACTAATCTTTGACAAAGCAGGAAAGAATGTCCAATGGAGTAAAGACAGCCTCTTCAATAAATGGTGTTGGAAAAATTGGACAGCTACGTGCAGAAAAATGAAACTGGACCATTTCCTTACACCACACACAAAAATAAACTCAAAATGGATTAAGGACCTCAATGTGAGAAAGGAATCCATCAAAATCCTTGAGGAGAACACAGGCAGCAACCTCTTCGACCTCAGCCGCAGCAACATCTTCCTAGGAACATCGCCAAAAGCAAGGGAAGCAAAGGCAAAAATGAACTGTTGGGATTTCATCAAGATCAAAAGCTTTTGCACAGCAAAGGAAACAGTTAACAAAATCAAAAGACAACTGACAGAATGGGAGAAGATATTTGCAAACGACATATCAGATAAAGGACTAGTGTCCAAAATCTATAAAGAACTTAACAAACTCGACACCCAAAGAACAAATAATCCAATCAAGAAATGGGCAGAGGACATGAACAGACATTTCTGCAAAGAAGACATCCAGATGGCCAACAGACACATGAAAAAGTGCTCCATATCACTCGGCATCAGGGAAATACAAATCAAAACCACAATGAGATATCACCTCACACCAGTCAGAATGGCTAAAATCAACAAGTCAGGAAATGACAGATGCTGGCGAGGATGCGGAGAAAGGGGAACCCTCCTACACTGTTGGTGGGAATGCAAGCTGGTGCAACCACTCTGGAAAACAGCATGGAGGTTCCTCAAAATGTTGAAAATAGAACTGCCCTATGACCCAGCAATTGCACGACTGGGTATTTACCCTAAAGATACAAATGTAGTGATCCAAAGGGGCACGTGCACCCGAATGTTTATAGCAGCAATGTCCACAATAGCCAAACTATGGAAAGAACCTAGATGTCCATCAACAGATGAATGGATCAAGAAGATGTGGTATATATACACAATGGAATACTATGCAGCCATCAAAAGAAATGAAATCTTGCCATTTGCGACAACATGGATGGAACTAGAGCATATCATGCTTAGTGAAATAAGTCAAGCGGAGAAAGACAACTATCATATGATCTCCCTGATATGAGGAAGTAGTGATGCAACATGGGGGCTTAAGTGGGTAGGAGAAGAATCCATGAAACAAGATGGGATAGGGAGGGAGACAAACCATAAGTGACTCAATCTCACGAAACAAACTGTGGGTTGCTGGGGGGAGGGGGGTTGGAAGAAGGGTGGTAGGGATATGGACATTGGGGAGGGTATGTGCTTTTGGGTAAATTGGAAGGGGTGGTGAACCATGAGAGACTATGGACTCTGAAAAACAATCTGAGGGGAGTGAAGTGGTGGAGGGGTGGGAGGTTGGGGTACCAGGTGGTGGGTATTATAGAGGGCACGGCTTGCATGGAGCACTGGGTGTGGTGAAAAAATAATGAATACTGTTTTTCTGAAAATAAATAAATTGAAAAACAAAACAAACAAAAAAAAAACTGAAAAGTGTAATGTGAATCTAAATAAAATGCTGTGATTACTTTTGGATAAAAGCAGAGATTATATTAATTAAGCAAAAACTTGATATTCAATAACCTAAATATCTTTTATGTACAGCATGTACTGAATCAATTAAACAATAGCTTCACTACTTCTAGGCTTTCATTCTGACACTTTCCAGAAAAGCATTCTTTGAAAACCACTATAATGAAAGTGACTACTAGATATTCCCGAGCTGTGGTGTGGTTGAATTGGCTCCCACCTGTCCACTGCACACAAGAGATACTGTGTACATATCTTCTCTGCTTTGTATTTAGCCACATCACATTGGTAGGGAGAAACCAGCTACCATGGGAGAAATTACATCATGAAAATGGCAAATCCTACAAACTATCACTCTTTTCATAGGTATCAGTTAACAGCTGCCAGCACACCAGTGCACTCAGATCTGTTCTTTTAAAAAAAAGTCAAAAAGCAGTGATATACAAGTCACTTTATCTCACTTTAGAATTAAAAAAAAAAAATATATATATACACATATATATATATGTGTATATATATATATATATATTTAACTTTTAAACATTTTAATTCCAGTATAGTTAACATACAGGGAATATTAGTTTCAGGGGCACAATATAGTAATTCAACAATTCTAAAATATCTTACTTTAGAAACACCTCCCTGACATGTGAAAAAAGTCCTGATGTTGGACATTGCCCTTTCATACAGGTTTGTGACAGTGGACTAATTGGATTCAGCATTTATTTATATAATTCAAAAAGTTTTTGGCTCTAAGATCATAGTATACTTTAGAAACTGATGTAAAATAAGTGTTACATTTCATTTTCACTAACTTTTCAAAATGATTGATGTAGAATTTTAATGTGTTAATTTACAGAATGAATTCATATTCAAATAAGTATCCTTGTTAAAAAAATGAAATGGTATCAAGGCAATTTAAATGAATGCCTGAAATAACACTAGACAATCTGAATTATTGGTCTGAATAATATTTGATTTTTCATTGATTTTTGCATTTGTTAAGAAGCCAAAATATTCAAGAGCAAAAATAATCAGACACAATTCAAAGAGCAATTAATAAAAATAGGTATATGCTTGTGATTAAGAGTCATGGAATATGAACCTATATGTTAAATCCTCACTTTCTGTTATTTCAACAAGCACCATTCAAACTTCAAGTTATCTAACTTTCAGCAATACAATAAATTAAAACCCTATATTTAAAGTTTGAATCCAGCAAATCTTGTAGAAATGTGTCAACATTCTATTCATACTTCTTGGCTAAGATTTAGGTGTCAGGGTGAGAGTTTAAAATTAGTATTATTTCATTGTGTTCACTCAACTTAGTAAAGTATGGTAAATTTTTACCTTCAGTAAAAGCTAACAAATTTGAACTTTTAGTGTACGTCAGGTATTCGTCTAAGCATTTTCCTATACTATGACATTTTATTTAAAAAAATAAAAATAAGGCAGGGTAGTTTCTCAGTTTTTTGGTGAAAGGACTGTGACACAGGGTTTATGTAATTTGCCCAAGTTTACATTGCTACTAGCTGAGAGAACTAAAGTTTAACTGACGTAATAGGATAATAATGTGCTTTGTTTTAACTACTACACCATACTGCTCATCAAATCATGTGCCATTTCACTTGTTTGAAAGATGTGACAATGGATAGCATGTGTATGATTTAAAGATATATACTTATTATCAAATTAATCAGGATAAAATAGAATGCCTGTTTTTAACATTAATGAATTTATCAGGAATAAATTAATCTGGTAATCAATATTAAAGAACTTATTTTTAAGTAATTTTGAAGCTTCAACTTTTCATTTGCAATTTTTGAAAGCTAGCTTTTTTAGGGTGTCTGGGTGGTTCAGTTGGGGGAGTATCTGCCTTCGGGTAAGATCCTTGGATGGAGCCCCACATTGGGCTCCCTTCTCAGCAAGTAGTCTACTTCTCTCTCCTTCTCCCACTCTCCCTGCTTGTATTCCCTCTCTCGCTGTCGCTCTCTATCTGTCAAATAAATAAATAAAATCTTAAAAAAAAAAGTTAGCTTTTTAGAACATGGATTATACACTGTGATCCCAAACTGAATGAATGCTCAGGCACAATAAAGAGGACAGCATGTTACCCAGAGGTACTGCTTTTGAAGCTACATATACCAAATGGATGGTAGTTTGGATTTCCACATGTTGGAAAGGATGAAAGCAAGTTTCATACAGAAAGAGGTATATTACAAGTTTTCATTTAAGAGGGAAAATGTAAATAAATCACTTATTGACCAAAGGATCTAAGGTAGGACAGTTTCCACTGTCCCCCCCACCCCGCTTTCTTGTTTATTGGGTATGTACTTGTGAATAAGTTGTTGTTACAGTTCAAAATGCTTGTGTTTTCTGACATTTAACCAGGCATTGCAGCTTGGAATTTCTCTCTTATTGCTTCTGAGAAAGCATGCCCTTAGCCAAGCAAATGGTCTTCGAGATAGCCAGGGAAATTTGTGATTTTTTGTTTAAACCTGGTTTCTTAAAAGCTGTCCCTGGATCACTATAGCTTATTGTTCAGCCAGTATTCAGTCAAAGGTGTTTTGTTTTTTTTTTTTTTTTGCTTAAATTCCTTGTGCCAGCAAAGTTTTATCTTTTGTAGAGAGATGTACATGCAGCTTGGGTAATGCTTTCAAGTTGGCCTTGTCCTTCTCCCATTGCTCGTGAATAGGTTCAGTCTAGTGCAAAAGATTCCAAACTCAAGGTTGAATGTAATCCCAGAAGGGTTCTCCATGAATGTCTTTCCCCTGGTTGTCTCTGTTAAACTTTGAGACATAATGCTTTTATTTGCTCTCCACCAGTGTATCCATTCTTCTCAACAACACTCATAGACATGGAATTCTTCACGTGGTAGTCCATATAAAGTCAATCTCTTCTAATATAGCTATGAAGCTTCTTGTCCTTATGGCCAGCCTCCCACATTAGGTAGACTTTCTGCACCATTTCACCTAAAGTGGAAGCATTGCCTTAAGAACATCAGGGTAAGGTACTGGACAATGATTGTCCCTGCTTCTTCCCCAGCCCATTTGCAAAGCAGAATTTCCATACTAAAAGGGGCAAGCTGATAAGACCAAAAAACATACTCCACTTCTCTTTCCCTTTGCCCCTGGGTATACAGGTTTGGTCTGGGAAAGGGAGCGTGGGTCTTTTCAGTTGTACCTGCATGGAACAGAGTTTCTCCAACACAAGTCTTGCTTGGGTTTGGAAACTTTTCACCTGTCCTTATTGAGTGAAACTATAGTCCTAGAAGAGATACTGGTGGGGAGAGAGAGCACTGTTTTTGTTATCAAGCTTACCTGAAATATAGCATAGTAATTTCCATAATATGGAACTGGAATTGTGACTGAAGAGAGTAGTTTATCTTCAATTGCACACTTGCACATTGATTTTTAAAAAATACTGGATTTCAATTTTGATGGCTTAAATCCCTGTTCTCATTGTGATCAGAACACATCATTTAAATCTCCAAGCTTCAATTATTAATACAGAAAAAGTTTAAAACTAGATATGAATAATTTTTAATATTACAGATCTAACTACAAATGCCATCATTTATAGTTACCAACTAAATATAATTCATTACCCTTTATTCTATTTCAGATTCATTGATTTACTCATTTACTCATTCATTTATCCAATAGATTTTGACTAAGTTTCTGCTATGACCAGAGCACAGCTACAAACACATTTCAACAGCCATTATAAGAAATTAACTTTAGTTTCTGGATTATAATTTTAAATGTATAATGAAGCATACACTTAAACTCAAATTATACTATTTAGGTTGGTCAAACATATTTTCCAAGTAAAGAACACTAACAGAATAAAATGGAGTTAAGGGGGGCAGAATCAGGCAACTTAAATACTAAGAGTTCCAGACATCTCACTAAAATCCTGCAAACTGAACATGTTAATTTATCAATTATTTATTCATTTGATTGAACTGCTGAATTATATTAGACTATAATTTACATATTGAAAGTCCTTTCACAGTAACAAATTCTTGAAGATTAGGAAATCCATTATTGTGTATAAATGCATATTGAGATTTCAATTACACTAAAAATAAAAACTGTTTGATCCTCAAAAATTCAAAGTGTTCTTATGATATTTTGCAGATTGAGTCCCTACATAAAATTCACTAGTCTTTATCTGAGGGTTTATTTTTTGTTTTTTTTAAAGATTTTATTTATTTATTTGACAGAGAAAGAGAGAGTTAGAGAGCACAAGCAAGGGGAGAGGCAGAGGGAGAAGGAGAAACAGAATCCATGATGAACAGAGATCCTAATGTGAGTATCAATCCCAGAATTCCAGGAACATAACCTGAGCCAAAGGTAGTCACTTAATCAACTGAGACACCCAGGTGCCCTATTTATCTGAGGTTTTTTATTTTTAAAGATTTTATTTATTTTTTTGACAGAGATCACAAGTAGGCAGAGAGGCAGGCAGAGAGAGAGAGAGGAGGAAGCAGGCTCCCTGCTGAGAAGCAAACCCGATGTGGAGCTCCATCCCAGAACCCTGGGATCATGACCTGAGCCGAAGGCAGAGGCTTTAACCCACTGAGCCACCCAGGTGCCCTGGTTCTGAGTTTTAATATGCAGCTTCAGGTATATTGTATGTTCTTTCTAATATATCCATTGCGTGTTGCTGCTGAATACTAAAGCCATTTTTGATGCAATGGGCTGATCTTACATATCTGCTGTTATTTTGAAAGTTTCAAAATGTTTTAAGATTAATTTATATTTATAATTTTATTTTAGAAAAATATACCTCAAACATCTCATTTGCCTTGAGTTAGGAGAATAAGTGGTTTATGATTAAAAAATAAACTAAAAATTATAAACTTCTATAATAATTCAGTTAGTATGTATATTAGAGGTTATAGACATGAAGTTAAGACTCTGTCCACTCCCATGAGGCGCTTTCAATAATAAAGACATTCATATGAATATAAATATATAAGCCAAAAGAAAAGAGCCCAAATGGGGATTTTTTTAATGGAAATACCAAGATTTTGCATAAATAATTCTTTCTGGTTAATAGTTATATACTCATTCAATTCAATAAATAATAGAGAGCTCATTTCGTGACAGGCATTTTACTCAGGAGTTGAAGATGACCTTAAAATTGTTAGTTTATTGTGAAACATAAAATTTTTGAAAACTAACTTAAAGAGTATTAATGCATCTGATGATGCATTAATATAAAATGTGCTCATGAAACTTAGAAGATGTTACATTAAAATCTGTTTGGAAGGATGAATTGGAAGATCTCAATTAGTGAACAAATTGGAATGAGTATTCAAAGCAAAAGGAATGGTGTTAACATTTGCAAAGTGTTGCAAAAGTTATTTGAAGGCAGTTAAAAGAATACTTGGCATTATTCTATAATATATTAGAGGTCATTGTCAATAACTATCAGACAAATAGTTTTAAATGGGCTAACAATAGGTTTAGATAGTTTTCTTTCTTCCTTTTTTAAGAGAGCAAGCAAGAAAAGATTTTAAATTTAATTCAGTCATTGATGGATTAAGCTGTTGTATGCAAATTTTCTTTATTTTATTTGGCAAAACAAAAATAAAATATCATTTTTTAAAGACTTTATTTATTTGACACAGAGAGAGAGAGATCCCAAGTAGGCCGAGAGGCAGGCAGAGAGAAGGGGAAGCAGGCTCCCTGCTAAGCAGAGAGCCTGATGAGGGCCTGGATCCCAGGACACTGAGACCAGGACCTGAGCCAAAGATAGAGGCTTAACCCACTGAGCCACCCAGACAGCCCTAAGATATCACTGTAAAAGCTCTTTAAAATAATAAAATAGCCTGTTTTATTATCTATTTATCAACAGAATGAAGAAAAACACATTATCATTTTAATTAATGTAAAAAGAGCATTTGACAAAATTTAACCCCCTTAATGATTAAATACTCAAAAACTAGAAGGAAATAATCTCAACATAATAAAAGCTATATAGGAAAAATCACACAAAGTGAACGTAAAAAAGTGAAAATTTTTCCTCTAACATCAGAAACAAGAAAATAGGGGCACCTGGGTAGTTCAATTGGTTAAGTGCCTGACACTTGATTTCAGCTCAAGTCATGATCTCAAGGTTGTGAGATCAAGCTCCATGTTGGGCTCCACAACATGTATGGAGTCTACTTGAGATTATTTCCCGATCCCTACCCTCCCCCTCTATCTCTTCCTCTCTGCCCCCTTCCACTCGCATGCTCTCTCTCTCTCTAAAATAAAACAAATAAATAAATATTTAAAATAAACTTTAGAAAAAGAAACAAGGATGCCCACTTTCTCATTTGTATTTAACATAGTATTAGAATCCTATGCACTGAACACTGCATAAGAATTTATTTATTTATTTATTTTTATTTTTTTTAAGATTTTATTTGCATAAGAATTTAAAGGCAATCTGTAGAATTGGAGAGAACACATAAATCATACATCTGATAAGTCTTCATAATCATAATGTATAAAGTAACTCTATAACTCAATCACAACAAATTAACCTGATTTAAATATAAAAGAAAAACAAAATCAAAAAATAAAAGTGAGCAAAGAACTTGAATAGTTATCTCTCAAAGAAAGATACACAAATCACCAATAAGCACATGAAAAGGTGCTCAACATTACCAATCATTAGGGAAATGCAAATCAAAACCACAATGAGATACCATTTCACACCCATTAGGATGGTTATTATAAAACAAAACAAGGGGTACCTGGGTGGTTCAGTTAAGTGTCTGCCTTCAGCTCTGGTCATGGTCCCAGGATCCTGGAATATTATTCAGCATTGAAAAGGAAGAAAATTCTGACACATGCTGTATCATGGATAAACCTTGAAGACATCATGCTAGGTTAAATAAGCCTGTCACAAAAGGACAAACATTAATTTCACTTACATGAAATACCTAGAGTAATCAAACCACATTCAGAATGGTGGTTGTCAGGGACCAGGGAGAGGAAGCTATGGGGAATTAGTGTTCAGTGGGTACACAGTTTCGATTTGGGAAAGTGAGAACATTCTGGAGATGGATGGTAGTGATATTTTCAGGGCAATGTGAATGTTCTTAAATCCACAAAACTGTACACCTAAAATTGTTAATATGACATATTTTATGTCATGTATATTTTACCACATTAAAATAATAGCTATTAACCTATGTAGTTCTCTATATACCTAAAAGACAAGGCACCCAGGTGGTTCAATCAGTTAAGCATCAGATTCTTAGTTCTGGCTCAGGTCATGATCTCAGGGTCATAGCATCTAGCGTGAGGTTGGGCTCAGTACTGGGCATGAAGCCTGCTTAAGATTCTCTCTTTCTCCCTTTGCCCCAGCTCACTTTCTCTCTCTCTCTCTCTCTCTCTCTCTCACACACACACACACACACACACACACACACACAAATAAATAAATAATAGATATCCACAGTTTCATTTTCTGCAGTTTCCATTAGTTGTGATCAACTACAACCTGGAAGGAGATGGTTCTCCTTCTGATGCATTTTCAGGTCAATAGTAGCCTAACCTATACCATAACCTATACTTCCATCATTCAACTCACTTTATCTCATTATGTAGACATTTCATCATTTCACATCATCACAAGAAGGGTGAGTGTAGTACAATATTTTTAGAGAGAGAGAACACAGTCACAACATTTTATTACAGTATATTGTTGTAATTGTTTTATTAGCTTTTTTAATTTATTCTTTTGCCTGATTTATAAGTTAAACTTTAACACAGATATGTACATATAGAAAAAAACATAGTATATACATACACACACACACGTTTTGGTTTCATATATGTATATATGAAATATATATTTAATATATAAATATTTTATATATAATATATTATATATATTTAATTATATATATTATATATATATATATCTCCCCAGTATTTTGTTGAACATTCTAAAATCCATTCCAGTTAGTATTAACTCTACATTTGAACTTGCCTAGTTATAAATGCATTTTCAACTGTATGCAAATATTTCCTGGTAGCAAATCACAGTATTTGTCAGTAACTTCTACTCACAAATACCAAAATTAAAGGATTTAAATATTTTGAGATTCTATAAAAAATATTTTTGTCTGAATTCTAAATGCACTGACATTATCCCATGATTTGTGTTCAGGAGTTCTTCTAGGTGCAACTTAATAAAACTAATAAAGAGTGTCTATTCTTTTATCACTCAAATATGGAACACATTGTGCCAGAAAAATATCCCAAAGGAGTGATTATCATATGATAACCATATCCACTCATCTGGCTTACTGCTAATTAAATTAATTAATTAAGTGGTCTTTCCCCAAGTGGACGTGATTTATGTGCCTCATGTAATTAGCAGCTCAAGAAATGGAAATTAGATGATTTGTTCATGGTTATACAAAACCATGATCCAAAGGACTTTCTGATAATATAAGTGGAGAGAAATTTTTATTTATTTTTTAAATCAAAGTGTCCTTTGTTGTAAAAAGATAGCACCAGAAGATAATTATTTTTGGCCAGAGTCTACAAAACAGATAACAATTAATATTTGTATAAAGCTGATTGATGCAATAGAAGCTGTTCAGGAATATAAGATGATATTTGTGTATTAATATCTGTGAAATACATTTTACCTATTAACAGGTAGTAAAACCTGATGTTTATGAGAGCTAATTCTGGGGCGCCTGGGTGGCTCAGTGGGTTAAGCCGCTGCCTTCGGCTCAGGTCATGATCTCAGGGTCCTGGGATCGAGTCCCGCATCGGGCTCTCTGCTCAGCAGGGAACTTGCTTCCTCCTCTCTCTCTGCCTGCCTCTCTGCCTACTTGTGATCTCTCTCTGTCAAATAAATAAATAAAATCTTCAAAAAAAAAAAAAAAAAAAAGAGAGCTAATTCTGGAGCCATACCTTCTAGATTAGAATTTCAGTTCTGCCACACAATCGCTGGATGATCTTTGGAAATGTAGATCATCCACATAAGACTAAATTTCTGCAAATATGGATAATAATAATGCCTAAATACTACTAGGGTTATGAAATATTAAATGAGTTATCAAGGAAGAGAATAATAACAGTGCCTGGCACATAGTAAATATTAATGATTTTTATTATTATTTATACCATTCTGTTTATTGAATTACTTATATGTATATAGAAAATAAGTCATGGATGTATACATCAAACTATTGATTCATAACAAGATGAATACATATCAGGAAAACTAGAAAACATTAGAAAATAGAAAATTGCCACCCAATATCTAGACAAAAATAACTGCAATAGTTACCTAGTTTTATTAAACACCTTGAAGCTATTTCTTCTTTAAAATGGGGTGCCTGGGTGGCTCAGTGGGTTAGACCTCTACCTTCAGCTCAGGTCATAATCTCGGGGTCCTGGGATTGAGCCCTGCATCAGGCTCTCTGCTCACTGAGGAAACTGCTTCCCCTTCTCTCTCTGCCTGCCTCTCTGCCTGCTTGTGATCCCTTTCTCTGTCAATAAATATATAAAATCTAAAAAAAAAAAAAAAATTGAAAAAAAGAAAGTGGGCAGAGTAGGACTGCCTGGGTGGCTCAGTTAGTTAAACATCTGTCCAATCATGAGCTTAATGTCCTGGGTTTGAGCCCTGTATTGGTATGTGTGTTGTGGGAGGAGGTTTCTGGTCAGCAGAAAGTCAGCTTCTCCCTCTCCCTCTGCCCGTCCCTCCACTTGTGCACAAGTCTCTCTCTCAAATAAATATATAAAATCTTTAAAAAATAATAAAAATTAAAAAAAATAGAAAATGTAAAAAAGAAAAAAAGAAAATGTAGATTTCCTTACTATTCTTACTAGTCGCATTAACTGAATTTGGACATGTATATACAATATAAAATCAATGTTGTAAATAAAGTCAAACCATATTGTTATCAATCTCTAATGAACACATTTTCACATTTTAATATATCTATTAGTTTAAGAAAGCACGTTGGGGGACGCCTGGGTGGCTCAGTTGGTTGAAAAGCTGCCTTCGGCTCGGGTCGTGATCCCGGCGTCCTGGAATCGAGTCCCGCATCTGGCTCCTTACTCGGCAGGGAGCCTGCTTCTCCCTCTGTCTCTCCCTGCCATTCTGTCTGCCTGTGCTTGCTCTCTCGCCCTCTCTCTCTCTGATAAATAAATAAAATCTTAAAAAAAAAAAAAAAAAGAAAGAAAGAAAGCACTTTGGGGTGCCTGGGTGCCTCATTCAGTTCAGCATCTGGCTATCAATTTACATTCAGGTCATGATCTTGGTTTCTCCAGATCCAGTCCTGCAGCTGGATCCATACTGGGAAAGGAGTCTGCCTAAGAGTCTCTCTCTCCTTCTCCTTCTGCCCCTATCCTTGCTTGTCCTCTCTCTCTCTCTCTTAAAATAAATAAATAAATAAATAAATAAATAAATAAATAAAATTAAGTTTAAATGTTTCAGTTTATATTCCCTTCTTTTGCACATAGTTGGATACACTCAATACAAAAATACAACAATTAACTCAGCTTATTCTCAAGTGTAGCTAGCTATGTTTCTCCCCTTTGTAACTTTGGACAGTTTTATCTTTATAGTTTAAACTTGTGTGCAACATATCTCTCTCCACCTTCAGCATGGTCTACCATCTCCATTTCTTATCTCATCACCTTCGCACTTGGTCCTTTGTTGCCCTCATTCATACAACATTTCTCACTATTTCTAATTTGTGGAAATTCTATTTGCTGGCCAACCTATTATCTTATTGCCATCCATTCTAGTCCATTCTAATGATATCTTTGTCTCACATACAGAGAAACTTTATTAGTGTACTATGTATTGGACTGTAATTTGCATTTATGAATTATAGTGTTTTATCTCTAATGTATTTTTCCTCCAGTGGCCCAAATTTATTTTTCAAAACTTATTTATTTTAGAGAAAGAAAGAAGGAGAGAAAATATGAGCAGGAAGGGCAGAAAGAGAGGGACAGAGAATCTCAAGCAGACTCTGTGCTGAGCTGGAAGCCCCCTGCAAGACTCTATTTCACAGATCCTAAGATCATGACCTGAGCCAAAACCAAGAGTCCAATGCTTAACCAACTGCACAGCCCAGGGGCCCCTGGACCAGATTTATTTTATTCATGTTTTTTAAACTTGTACACTTTTAAATGTGTTATTTCCCTAAATTATGAAATCACTAATGCATAAAAAAGTGAAAATTTTAGAAAAACACAGAAGAAGCTTATACATATTTCTAGCACTGAATCTAAAGATAGTTTTATTAATATTGGTATATATAAATAGCTACATATATATTATTTATATATAATTTATTTTATATAAATTATAAAGCTCAGCACAGACTCTGCTTGAGATTCTCTGTCCCTCTTATATTTATATTTGTATGTTAAGTACATATATAAAATTAGCATATACATAACATTGGTGATTTATATATATGTGTGTGTGTTATATATCTATATAGTAGCATACATATATTGTAGCAATATATGTATATATGTATAGTGACTATATATTTGTGTATACACACAAACACATACACACACATAAATTACCGCCATCTTAAGTAGTCACAATGACAAAAATCTTCTTGAAGCTTGAGCCTGATTTTCTTCACTTTGGTTGTTACATGGGCTAAGAGATTTTAGTACTGGTAGATGCTTATGATCAAGGAAGAGAAGCTGGAATTTTTAAAAAAGGGTGAAAAAGTATATGATACAAGCCCCAACTACCTTCTATTTCTTTTAGTACATAGTGGCCAAACTTTGTAATTTCTCTCTGAAAAGCAAGGCTGTTTGCATGCAGTTTATCCTTTACTAAAAGCATACTTTATTTAATATAAAATTATTTGTCTCTTTATTGCAGTGTGCTTGGAATATTATTTTTACTCCCTTTAGCCAATGAAGCATGCCTACATATAGTCTATATCTAAAGAGGTATCACGTTACATATGTAGTTTTAAAACTGCTTTTTAATATACAACCAACTTTACATAATTCTCTATGCCATCAGTTAACAACATATAGTTACACAGTGTACAAATATATAGTAATTACATGCCATTAATGTTAATGATGTCATATTATTTTAATTTCTTGACTTTATGAGTTTTAATAGTTTTACTTTTAATGAGTGGCATGATAAATGTCATTACTCAATTTCCAACCATGCTTGCTTTATTTCTGAAATAACATTTAACATTTTATTATGTATCATTCAAATACTTCACTGTGGTTATCATGTGGGTAGAACTTATTTAAACTACATTGATCCTCAGCAATTTCCAATAACTTTCATTTTAATAAGTTGTCATAACATCTGATATTCACCATAGATTAAAATATTTTAATTAATTTTCCTTAGGATTTTTTTATTAGGATTTTAAAACTTCAAAAAGAAACGTGCAAATCTGAAGAGACGTTATTATAGACTTATTTTGTATATACATATAAGTAATTCAATAAATAGAATGGTATAAATAATAATAAAAATCATTAATATTTACTATGTGCCAGGCACTGTTATTACTGTTTTGTTTGTGATAACTCATTTAATATTTCATAACCCTAGTAGTATTTAGGCATTATTATTATCCATATTTGCAGAAATTTAGTCTTATGTAGATGATATACATTTCCAAATCAAAAATCAAAGTGCTTTTTCTTTTTTAAAATTCTTTGGCAATGCCAAAATTTTAATTAATGAAGAATCTTCTATGTAAATTACCTATATCTTTGAATCACATTTGTTCATCTATTTTTCTTGGAAATTACATATTTAATAACATCTTCAAATGTGTTGACATGCAGAAGTACATACATGTATTAAACAAGTTCTCACTTTTTCCATTGGTTATATCAGCTGCTGTTTCATTCATTTTGATGATTTGTTTAAAGAGCATTCTAGAAGATATTTATCAACTAAATTATTTTATTCTACTATTCTTCCTTTTGATTTTCTTAGATTCTGTTGATGTTCTTCTAATAATTGTCTTGCACTTTCACACTATTCATATTTCCTGTTGAAAGGTAAACCATTTAATTATTCTATGAATATAGTTTTGGCCGTATCCCTTATATTTTAATGCAACTATTATTTTAATAAAATTTATGCTTATAATACTTAATTTCAAAATGGCTTGCAACTAGAATTTTAATATTTTCATTAATTCAAGTTGTATTAATATAATATATAATTTTTAATTCTAAGCAGTCAGAATCTATTTATTTTTAGTTTAATACTCAGCTTTATTGAATTGTTGCCCAACAACATTACCTATAATCTCTATGATGTTTTTGAAATCTGTTCAAATTTCCTTGAGAATTATAACAGGTGGCCATTAAAGAAAGCATATTGTATAATTTGAAAAGGAAAAGACTATATTCTCTGCAATGATGGAAGATAAGATTCAAAATAAAGGAAATATTATCATCAGCATTCATAAATCCAGTAATTTACCATCCAGTTATACACACAAAAGAAAAATTGACAGTACCCATTAGCATTAGAATATTAAATTTGTCTCTCTCATTTCCTCACAGATCAATTTGGTAAAACATTAAAATAATACAGAGAAGGGGATAATACAATTAATATTATTGACTTCATCTATATCAATGCTCTATATCAAAATTACTTGCTAGCTAACTTCTTACCTTTTACCTCTTATTTTTCAAATCTTTTCTTTCAACAATTTGAAACCATTTACTAACAATAGTAAGATTTAAAGTTTATAAATCTAATAACCATTTTAGACTATGTTCTTGACTTAATAAATGTTGTGTTTTTCTTCTTAGTTGAGTTACAAAATCTTTCCAGACATCTTATTTTCTTTTTTGTTCCTGATACTGTTTTTGTACCATTTCTTAATGTTTCAGTCCTCTTTCTTATTTGCTTACTACCAGCACTGTGAAATAATATTCTTGTGTCTTCTCTGTTTTTTGGAAGACTTTTCCTACATTTCTTATAGCTCTATAGCTGAGATAACTATTTACATAAGTCTGATATTTTTATGGGTTTTTTTTTTTGTTTGTTTGCTTGCTGTTTTGTGGGGATTTTGTTGTTGCTGTTGTTGTTGTTTTGTTGTTAATTTATTTAGCACCCTGGGGAATTCAGGAGAGATCTGGGATTTTCAGTAATTCCAAAAAGAGGTATTTGTTTTTAACAATTTTGTTTTGTTTTTCTTTTCTTTGATTGTTAAAGCCACCATACTTGGGCCACCTTTCAAAATCTGTTACTGCTCAACCCTCTTCTTTAATGAGTTCACTGTGGAACTTGGTCTGAAATGTTTTCTGGGCCCACTCTTAAATCTCTCCAAACACTTCCACGTCATGTAATATCGATACAAATCTTTTTGTATCCCCCAAACTACCTTATCAAGAAGCAGTTCTGAGCCATTATTGTATTATTTATCTGTGGTCCTGCATTGCATCTGACAAAGTTTATGACAACAAATGATCGTCTTCTCTAATCCTACACAGTGAATGCAAGAGTCCTCTGGTTTAATAATGCTATTGTTGAAAGCAGAGGTTAGGTGGTGTCCACAAAACAGGATCCTCAAAGGTCCCGTTTCCCTCAAATTCATGCTAAAAATATGCAAGCACCTTTTTTTGAACAGTTGTTAAGAAGCATTATTGATGATTTTCCTGCCAGAGTTTAGAGTCTTATTTTGCATCATTTGA
This sequence comes from Neogale vison, assembly GCF_020171115.1. Lineage (NCBI taxonomy): Eukaryota > Metazoa > Chordata > Mammalia > Carnivora > Mustelidae > Neogale > Neogale vison. The sequence continues at coordinate 78,904,471 of NC_058101.1, read as the reverse complement.
CATACATTTAGTATTATTATCTTTACTTTTGAAGTATTTTTCTGTGTAAAGATCAGAATTATATCAAAGGGTAGGTGACATATTTCCAGCACTCATTCTACTGATGGAATATTTCTCCTTTCCTGCAGGATTCTAAATAAATTTGTTATTAATTCATGTCTCTGCTGTTTGTGTGACACGGGCTGGACATCTCACTCAGACTTATTTCTGGTATTTTACTATTTTATCTAAATGATTATCAGTGCCTTTTGCAATTCTGATTACCCAGGGGATTACTTGTCTCATAACCAAACTGTCTGCCTCCTAGGAAATTAAGCTGTGGCTGCACCAATTATTAAGATCTATTTTCTTAAAGTCTTTACTATAATAAAATTTGTCATCATAATCTCAACCATTATATTAGTAAAATATATGTGGAGAAATTAAAATATATGTTTATATGATATCTTAATCCCAATAGCACATTCTTATGTCAGCTCTGTATTTAATCCTATAAATGAACATATAATCCTGGTGAACACTTCTACAAGAACCTAAATATGTGAATATCTTAAGTGTTGAAACAGAAATATTATAGTTAAAATCCTAAATAAAATATTGGGTTTTAACAAAAATTGTAGTCAACCTACCATCTCAAGACATAATAGTTATTTTCTTTCAGGATATTGGAAAAACTATAATTTTGATCATGAAGAAGTTAAGTTTTGGTGGATTTCTTATTACCCAACAACATAAAAGCACTAATAAAAATTTTGAAACCACTAACAAAAAAAAATTCATACTCTATAATCCATAATTAGAATTATTTAGGTAAAACTTCATACAGTTTGAAATATTTGAAAGAAATTAATAGAAATAGTGTCTCTTTTTTCCTAATATTAACCTGTTCCATTCTCTCTAAGGTAATATATTTGAATATTCCTTAAAACATATAATGGAATAAAATTATATGTTAATTTTATATATTATATATTTAATGAGTACATACTAAATATATTTTCATATTTCTTAGGGGAATATATACATTTAGTTATTATTACTATTCCTTTTATATTCACTTAAGGGAATATAATCAAGCATTAACTTTCTATCTTAATTTATCCTTTCCAATCCAGTAATAACAGTAAAAATATGAAAACTATATGCATCAGCTGGAAATTCTTTTCTAGAAAACTTCTTGTTGATAGAAGAGTATATGTAAATGGAATTCTATTTCCCATATGAGAAAAGCACATTGAAGCAAGCACAGATGTTTAATAATGTCATCAGGAAGCCTGACATTTTTTATCTATCTGCTCTGCTTTTTCAGGAATATGCCTATTGTTCTCACTGTGTCTCGATCAGACTAGAAGAACTGGAACGATCAAAACTTTGCAAATGATAGCATGTCTATATCTTCTTTTGCAGTTTGAGTCTTTCATTTAACTGTATATCTCAGCAGTTTTTTTGTTTTGTTTTGAAGATTTTATTTTATTTATTTATTTAGAGTATGAAACCATGGAGAGGGGTAGAGGGAAAGAGAGAGAATCTAGAGCAAACTACACACTGAACACAGAGCCCAACACAGTGCCCTATCTCATGACCCTGAGATCATGACCTGAATTAAAATCAAGAGCCCGATGCTTAACTGACTAAGCCACCCAGGGGTCCCTGTCTTGGAGTTTTTGATGAGCACTCCTAGGCCTGTCCCATTCTTTAAAATGGCTACAATTAATTAATTAATAATTAAAATGTCTACATACTGTGATATGAGTGCACATTACTTAACATGTTTTATGTTATCCAAAATTTATATTTTTTCAATCTTTAACTAACACAAACAATTTTTTTTATGGAATTTTTTTTTTAAGATTTTATTTATTTATTTGATAGACAGAGATGACAAGTAGGCAGAGAGGCAGGCAGAGAGACAGGCAGAGAGACAGGAGGAAGCAGGCTCTCCACGGAGCAGAGAGCCCGATGCGGGGCTCGATGACCTGGGATCATGACCTGAGCCGAAGGCAGAGGCTTTAACCCACTGAGTCACCCAGGCGCCCCAACACAAACAATTTTTAATGATTACATCTGCACTTCTGTTTTACTCCATATACATAAAGATATTTATGAGAAAATTTCCTAGGATCTGTATGGTTTTGAAAAACAATGTGTACATTGTAAACTGTTGACAGGCATTTAAGCTGTCATTCATGGTGTTTAAAAGTTTACATTTCCACCAGTAATGTATTAAACTGTCATTCTACTAACACCAGTCAATTCTGTTTACAACACATTTTAACTTTTACCAATCTGGTGACAAACAGTATAATATGTATGGCTTTGTTATTGGCCCTAGAAATAGATTCCTGTTTTTTGTTTTGTTCTGTTTTGTTTAAACCCACAAACCTTAGATGTAAGGTTTGTTTAAGGTTTTAGCGGCAGCTGGGTGACTCAGTTGGTTAAGTGTCTGCCTTCAGTTCAGGTCATGATCTCAGGGTCCTGGAATCGAGTTCCACATCATGCTCCCTGGTCAGTGGGGAGTCTGTTTCTCCCTCCCTCTCTGCCGCTTCCCCTGCTCTCCTGCTCTTTCTCTCTCTTTCTCTCATGCTGTCTCTCTCTCTCTCAAATAAGTAGAATCTTAAAAAAAAAAAAATTCCCTTTAACTAAACTTCCCCTTAATCAACCTGTTTTATCTCAAGTCTTTCCTTTTATCAAATGTTCAACCTCCACAACCTAAGGCCTGATCACTCACTGCTGCTGCATTCTGAATCTTTATAACAGGTCATTGCTAATGTTGGCAGTGAAAAAGTTATGTCAATATTACTTCTTATTTTATTCATTGAAAACATATTTTTACATTCTTCCATCTTAATATATCATTTGGCAATTATAAAATCTCTAAAACCTCAAGCTGCAGTCAAGTAAAATGTCAAATCAAACAAAATAACCTTACCAATTCTAGCTGCAAGTATGTACGATACTATTCCCTCTTTCTGCTGCTCTCTTATTAGTGTCCTGAGTGCTTTCTCCCTTCACTACTTTTGTATTTATAGCTAAGAATTTAACAAATCTGTTCACTCTGAAACAGACACAGGGAAGGTACCTCAGTCAACAACCACGAAGAAGTCAATTTGAGGTCATTTTGAGGTACTTTTGGGAATTTCACCAATTCTTTTCCCCCTACTCTCAGTAAACCAATTGTGAAGTATCTGTGTCTAAAACATCTGGTGCAGAAATTCCATCACTCAGCCAGATAATAATACCAAAGTATCAGTAAAAATTTACTCTAATATTTTATCTATTATTCTCAACTGTTCTTGCTCAAATTTTAATTTTGTTGTTGGTCAGATAATCAACCTATATTACTGTCTCTGCCTCACTAGTTTCACATTCAATATAAAATCCTACAACATCTGTTTCCTAATATTTTTGAGATGCTGTCATTTTTATAAGAAAAGGAACTAATAAGAATCTGGAAGTGTTACTAAATGAAAACAAGTGGCAATAATTTCTGTAAGCTAAAAAGCTGTCCTGTCTGAAACCACTTGTTCAAGTTTCTTTTCCTCAGAGTGCAGCAGTACAACTCTCCAGAAGCAGGCAAAACGATTAATTGATTCAAAATAAGCAATACGTTGTTGCTTCCCCTGAAATGGAAGTCTGAGTCACAAGAGAAAACCAGACCAGTGGCACCTTTCTTTGATCCAAATGATTGTGGAAGTAGATAGATATAAGAAGACACCTTTTACTGCATCATGCCAGGAAGGTTAACGACTTTTTATGCTTCAAAGTCACTCTCACTGTCTAGAGAACATCATGCCTAAATTGGAAAGGGCACATCTTTTTTGTTTAGCTGTTGTTGTCTGATTAATAGAGGAAGTCAAGCTAGTTGTTTTTACTGTTACTTTTAACCATTTATGGTCTATCATTCCACATTCTCTATAGACAGAGAAGCAGCTATATCCATTTGGTTCACATAGGTTCTGTAAATGAATTGGAATAATGAAAGTTATCAAAATTATAATATAAAAACATTTATTTGTTATGTTACATATAGAATTATAAAATATTTACATGCTTCTTTAGTCTCCCTTTTAAGAGAGAGGGGAGAGATAAATTGCAATTGGGCTTATACTATGGTCAAGGAAAAAATAAAATATTTATTGGTATTTAGAGATAGGGTTCCTCACATGTATGGATAGAAACTGGAGAAGTCCATTTGTTCCTGTGTTACTCTCTGAATTCCCTCCTCTATCCCTGGATATCAAACTCTCTTCTTCGGATTGAGTGAACTGGGAGCTAGCAGGTATGTCTTTGGAAGGTATTGCTGGTAGCTACTTTAGTGATCGCTGCCACCAGCAGATGAGCTTTAAAAAGTAGATATTCTGCTTCATTAAATGCACAGTCCTTAAGTCTAGACATTTCTATTCACTCTACTTAATTTTCCTACTGCCAGTATTCAGATGTCAGCCAACATCCTGATGGCATTTTAATATAGTCTTCTTTTTTTTTAAAGAACTTAATTATTTATTTGACAAAGAGAGATCACAAGTAGGCAGAGAAGCAGGCAGAGAGAGAGAGGAGGAAGCAGGCTCCCCGCTCAGCAGAGAGCCTGACGCGGGACTCAATCCCAGGACCCTGGGATCATAACCTGAGCCGAAGGCAGTGGCTTAACCCACTGAGTCACCCAGGCTCCCCTAATATAGTCATTTTTATGTAAAGATCAAAGAAACCTCACAGTGGAAAATCTGTAGAGGCCCAGTGAGGGAGAGTCCCTGGTCTTCAATAGGACTTGGATGCTTCCATTTAAAAGTCTATTAATTTGCTTTTACAGCATAAATATTACCACAGGCTTTTCACCTACAAACAATATCTATTTAGGGGCACCTGGGTGGCTCAGTGGGTTAGGTGGTTGCCTTTGGCTCAGGTCATGATCTCACGTTCCTGAGCTCAAGCCCAGCATCCAGTTCCTTGCTCAACAGGAAGTCTGCTTCTCCCTCTCCTTCTGCTACTCCCCCTGTTTGTTCTCTCTTGCCCACACATGCTCTCCCAAATAAATAAATTTAAAAAAAGAAAAAAATATATATATATGCCCTAAATCCAGCTCTCAGACAGTCTGGGCACTTCCCTAGAAGCTCTGACAAAGAATTCCTCCATTCAGGGTGTTGGTGGAATTTATCCCTGATGGTTGTCAACCAAGATCTCAGGTTTTTTGTTAGTTGTCAACCAGTCGACTGCTCCCAGCTCAAGTCTGCCCATATTTCTTGGCACATAGCTTGTTCTTTCTTCAAAGCCAGCAACAGCACTTTAAATACTTCAAACCTAACATCATCATTACTTCCCTTCTTTAACACCAGAATATATTAGAATCACCTCATTTCTTCCTTTTATGTCTAAAAAATCTGAGGAATGGGGTTTGTTTTATATTAGACTAGAGAGTAAATGTACCTCAATCTATTTCCCTTTGACAATTAAAACATGGCAATTTTCACAGCTCACGTGTCGTGTGGAAAGTAATGTAGCAATGTTCTTCTAAAGAGCAAAATGATTCTTGGAAGACTCTGAGAGACCCTTGAGGTTCTAAGGCTGTTACCAAAAAATGTCCTGTAATATTTTGGATGAATTGCATTTCAGACTTGCACGGAAGAGATCTCCCTGAACCATTACAACTTTACAGTGATTAAAAAAAAAAAAAAAGTAGAAATTCAAAAAAATAATAATAAGATATTGAATATTACATGAATCCCCTAGGAACAAATAAATCGAGCTCTGGAATAGGAGTGCAGATATTTATTTTTCACTAAGCATTCAGTATTAGTAACACTTTCAGAAATTACATTTTCTAGGTCCATTGTCTCAAATACTGTAGAAACTGTTTAACTGTATTAAGGGGGATTTCTCTTTGGTTCTAATTTACAGATAACTGTCAGAGATTTTTTTTCACAATCACAATATTTAGCTAAAATACATATTACCCTTGCATATGGAAAAAGTACCATATTTTTAAAATGGTGATTTAAAAAAAATAGAAAAAAAGGAGACCAAAATATACGCCTTTACTAACTGTACATCATACCAAATCATCCTATAATCATAGCATTAACTTTTAAAATATTTGCATTCAGGTACCTGGGTGGCTCAGTGGGTTAAAGCCTCTGCCTTCAGCTTAGGTCATGATCCCAGGGTCCTGGGATGGAGCCTGCTTCCTCCTCTCTCTCTGCCTGCCTCTCTGCCTACTTGTGATCTCTATCTGTCATAAAAACAAACAAACAAACAAATAAATAAATAAATAACGGGTCTGATGCTAACCCGAACTTTAATAAATAAATAAATAATAATAAATAAAATAAAATATTTGCATTCATCCTTGAAAATTCCAGTTTATATTTAACTATTTAATAAATAACTGTTTCCTCTCAATGTCTGATTTTCTTTCAGTGATGCAATATCTGAATTCACTTATCTTTCTCTTTTGCATAATAAAAATAAAAACAAGTTTGGGGCATCTGCATGGCTCAGTAGATTAAGTGTCCAACTCTTGGTTGTGGCTCAGGTCATGATCTCAGGATCAAGATATGGAGCTGCCTCTGGGTTTGCACTCAGCAGGGAGGGTGCTTCTCTCTCTCTTTTTGTCTCTCATTCTTTCTGCATCCCCATCCCCCTGCTCACTCTCTATCTCTCTAAAATAAATACATATGTCAATAAAAAAATACAAAATTCACTAAAAAAGTGACTTTTATCAACCTTTCACAAAATTATTTAAAACCCAATTTCATTAGTTTTACTTTACTTTCTCGTTCAGTTTCAGTCAATAGAAAACTTAATTTAACATTGTGAAGTTTGACATTTCTCTCAGTTACATTTGAGAAGTGGTATCTGACTCAACACTTCCTAACAGGGTAGACAACTTCATTTTAGGAGCTTCATGCATATCGTAATTCTCCTGCCGAGCTGTCTATTACCCTGTAGGATCATAAGTTATTTCTATATTATGTAAAATGCAGCATGCATCAAAGGTGACATATGTCATTTGGGGGCTTTATTATAGTTCACCTAACAAATTGTAAGGACAGTAAAGTCAAAATGAGATTTCAGAATGCAAAATAGCATTCATACTAGTGGTTCACCTGATGTCCTCTTCTATTATATGCTTGTCCTGTCCCATTGCAAGGCTGCCTCCTTAGAGGGAAAAATGAAAAGTATCAATCAGTTTTTCTCTCACTAGGTAATACTTATACATTTGTGATTCTGTAATCTCATTTTAAGTGTCTCTTGCAAATTGAATCATGTCCTATGAGGACAGATACTGTCATCTGCAAGAAAAATACATAGTTAACCACAAACTATACTCCTCACATATGGCGAAATATATTTTCTAATACATTCAGGTGAAAATAGATGTTTCTTCTCTATGAGGCTGCATTATTTTTTAATGTATTTTAGGCATATGGCTGAGAGTAAAATACTTCCTTCTTATCTTAACAAGGTAACATTAAATTTGAAATGGTGTTTTCAAGCAAACCCTTAAACATGACAGTATATTTGCAAGTGACAGCCTTAATGAAAAGCTTTCTCTTTTATTCTTTAAAACAGTTACTCATACTTTGACTATATTATTGTTTCTTTAATCAAATATTCTATATATTATAAATGAGTATATTATATACAATATTCATAAACATTAAATTACCTATAAATACCATATGTATAATATATATAATATATTTATGTAGTATCAGTGTATGTATACAGAATGCTACCCTGTATTAGTGGAGTACAGAGTGAATAGAGAACATGAGAATATGGTCTTGCTTTTATGAATCTTATAACTGAAGGGAGAAAAACACAAACACATACTGTATTTAAAACAATAAAATAGAAACAGTTTCTAAACAAAATGAAATTTTTAATCAGCTATTTACTGAAGTAGTAGAAAATTCAGAAGCTGAAGAATAAAAGGGTATAAGTAAGCATAACCATGGAAGAATTTCTAGTGAATTTTGAGCTCCTTATAAGAGAAACATTAAAATCAGCTCATATGAAAAAAAAAGTAGAATTACATCTCATAAAAACTGAATTGCATACAATCATTGCCTTGGCACTATTTTTCTTTTGATTCACATGATTCATTTCCCATTATCTCTACTTCATATATTGAAGACTGTTACTCTGGATCGCATAGAAATCAGCATGAACTCCCTGAGTCTCTTTAATATCAAAGCTTAAGTCCCCAGTGTTATTTAATAGACTTAGTTTTCTTGTCCAAATCAAATTTTCAGGAAAAATGATATGTTTGGTATCAGGCCCACTTTTTGGTGGCATGTCTCATTCCTAGACCAATCATTTGTGGTTGGGGTTGGATAACTCAGAAAAATCATGGCTTACTTGGTCAACTCCTTCCATAGTTCATAAGAGCAATTTCTCTCAAAGACGATGTGTATAAGAAAACAATGTCTGGCTTTGATACTACAAATAGTCCCTAGAAGAAATATGGAATGAGCTTATTTTAATCAATCTTGGGGAGAGCTGGAAGGGAGAGACAGTTTGCTTTCTTGTGTAGGAAAATTGTTCATCATTTGATGATTCGTAAGTTGGTGCATTTAAAAATGCATGTGTGCGGTACCAAGTAGGTTAAACTAATGAATTCATGAGAATAAAATACAGTGCTGTGAAAAGAAGAAAGTGAAATTATCTTGGAAGTAAAGCTCCTGTATCTCAGGGATTTGATTTATACCTGGGCTTTGGAGGTCAATGATAAAAGAAAAAAAAATGTATACAGATAATGCATTGCTGAAGGGTAAGTTTCGATTGTTTTGATTTTGTGTTTGATTGTTTACAATGGTTTCAACAAGAGATAAAGGAGAAGGAAGCAAAACTAAAAGAAATTCCCAATAAGAGAATTGGGAATTGGGACAAGGACAATATGCTACGGCATTTCTTCATCTATGATACAATTTCACATTTTGGTGCCTGAATCATCAAATTATTTTAGATGGGTTCCAGTTGTTCAGATACAGTAACTCCAATCATGATATTTCATTAAAATGCTTAATTTTATTATTATTTTTTTTCATGATCTCTGTTAACTGAAGCAGTTCTGACCATGAGTAAGTCACATTTGATTTAAAAAATGGCTGGAGCACTCCCAAGTATCAGTTCTATAGTATAATATCTTTTTCTAAAAAGATTATGTCACAGAATAACTATTCTCACCTGTCAATAATCTTCTATCCTCAACTATCACTTTATTTATGCAATAGCCATTTGTCACAGCCTGAAGTACTCCACATTTATAAAAGGCAAGCAGAGCAGAATCTCGAAGAACTCCATGTCAATCTGCTGTAATCACCAGACCAAATCCTTGACAACTACATGTTTGTTTAAATGCACTCTTACCCTTATGCCTTTGCTAATATCTTGCAGATCAAAAGGAGCTTTGATCCATCAGAGGTTTGTAACTAATTCACCATGTATGGAAGAGCAGAGAATACCCAACTTTGCCTTAAAACAACACTTCTTCATATAACTTGTGTCCTGAATTCATTCTCATCCCTCCTCCTCAAAAAATCCAAATAATATAATTTAATCATATATATACATATATACATATACATACATATATATAACACATACATATATATACACATATATATGTATATACATGTATTTAAGTTCCATACCCTCAAAGCTTTATCTGTTATGATACAACTGATTTATGTTACAATGTGAGCATAATTTAATCATTTATATCTTCCCACTAAAGTTCCAATGAAGAATAAAAGCAAGGAAATTTTTCTAAATACAAAAACTATTAATAATACTGGCCCATCTGCAATCATAACTATGAAGTCAATTTTCAAATCATAGAAAAAAACAAAAACAGTCTTCCCAAGCTAAAATCTTGGACTATTTGTTCAATATGGTATTCATTTTGAAGTAATATATCATTGACAGCTTCCTGTCTCACCCAGAAAAGAAGCTTAAATATCCTATTAATATTTAGATGCATTTATTTAGAATAGAAGCCCGTGAAATTCTTAAAAGTTGTCTATATTTTATATCCATCTGGAAATAAAAGAGACTTCAGTGAATATTAAGATACTAATTTTCTTAATTACTACTACTAATTACTAATTACTACTAATTTTCGTAGTAGAGGAACTATGAAAACATCTAAATTCCTAAATAAAAAAAAAATCACAGTGGAATTCTTGCTACAATCTGAAAATTTGGCTATGAGCAGAAATTAAGTCTAGACATATATCTTGTTCATTCGTAAGCACTTTTTCCCTATAGAGCTCTTATTATACCAGAAGACATAAAGAAATAACTAAAAGGAAGGTCCATATGCACTCCAAAAGAAAAGATCATAAAAATGGTTAATGACTGCATTCACAAAATCATTTTATAAAAATGCTGGACTCCCATATGTAGCATTGTGGCAGATTAAAGCACTAAAAGAACCACTCCTTTGAGGGGAAAATGAACTTAAGTACTGGAAATAGTAAGAAAAATGGTTTAAGTTAATCACTGACCTAGGAATATGGAGTCTCAGAGGCCAAAATCAAAGTGAAAGTAATAACTCTTTTGAATAAGCATGTACCCTAAACTTCTTCACCTTCAGGATAACAGGGAAAAACTTATTAACATGAATCTTTTTTTTTTTTTTTTTTTTGATGATTGGATGGGTAGAGGCAAGAGCTAAAGTTTAAGTCCCTTCTCCAGCAATAGGGAGTCTGATGAAACACTTTTCCATTAATCTAACATTAAAAGAGAACACTCACAGTGCAAAGTTGAACAAGAAGATATGATTCTGCTCCCCAGAAGTGCTCAGGAAGGAAATTTGCTTGTCTTGAATTTGTGGCTAATGTACAACATATACACATACACACAATCCTTGAATATTCATAAGCACAACCCTGGCATCTTGTGAAACTAAATATAATATTCACACTACCCGTATAGTTTAAGTCATAGTATTCAAACTATAGTAATCTGAGATAAACAGTTACTCCAGTGATTGGAGAAGTAAATGCTAATCGCATTACAGCTTCTATCCAGGTCTTAAATGTTTCCCAAAGAAAAATACCTGGAACATGGGTTGATAGTCAAAATTCTTAAAAAAATGAACCATGAAAGAGAGACTGCAGAAGAAAGCAGATACCTGAATCAGATCAGCGTTTATTTTAGATATTAGATTTATCAGGAACAGAATATAAAATATTTACTCTATATACTATATATTAAGAAGTAAAATAAGCTAGAAACAAAAATTAATCAAAAAGGCAAAAATGAAAAAATATAATATCTGGAAATAAAATATTTAATTATGCAATCAGAAATAATTAGTGGACTATTTGCATATAATTAGTGGATTACCTCATTTAATTCACCTTAGTGGAAGACTTAAAAGGACCTTCTAATAACGATAAGAAGTTGTGAAGAATTTAACAGCAACTACCCATCTATACATTTACAACTACTGGCTCTTTTTATTTTAAAGAAGAAAAAAGAATAAGAGGAAAGAGAATGTTTATTTGCATTCTAAAGTATAGATTATAAAAGAAAATAATTAATGGAAACACAACATTAATTTAAAATAGATCTGAAGGGGCACCTGGGTGGCTCAGTTGGGTTAAAGCCTCTGCTTTGGCTCAGGTCATGATCTCAGTGTCATGGGATCTAGCCCCGCATTGCGCTCTCTGCTCAGCAGGGAGCCTGCTTCCCCCTCTGTCTCTGCCTGCCTCTCTGCCTACTTGTGATCTCTCTCTCTGTCAAATAAAATAAATAAAATCTTAAAAAAAATAGAAGAAAATGTGCACTGTACACCAACATAAAGGAATATGTTGTATACAACTTAAGAAACATGGAAGATGAAGGGAAAAGATCTGATGTTATGTTCACTTAGAGCTCTAGAAGATGATAATTACATTAACGAAAGAATAAAGAAGGGGTAGTGTTTGAAAAGAAAATGCTTGTGAATTTCTGAAAAACACCAAATTTCACATTCTGGAGACCTAAAATTTTAATAAAAATAAAGAAAACAGAAATATAGTCATAATAACTTTGACAAAGCTTGAGAACACCAAAAAGAGCAAGAGCAAAACAATATAGCAACTAAAATGGAATGATCCTAAGACTGGAGGTTGGCTTCTCAATGACATCAATTTCAGACAGAAGACCTTGAAACAAGATTTTTAAATTAGTGATAGAAATAGTCAGACATTTTGAATTATAAACCCAGGGAAATTATCCTTCAAGATAAGGGTAAAATAAGATATAATCAGACAAATTAAAACTCAAAGAGATTACCAGCTACCAACATCTATCAAAAGGAACCCTAAAAGATGTATTTTAATAAGATAAACAATCACAGTAGAAAGGTCAATGTTGCAACATTATTATAACTAATTAATGCTGAACAAAGAAGCAGATACAAGAAAAATCTGAGCAAATAAAATTTTTATTATTGACAAAAAATTGCTAGAACGTAAAATAAGAGTTTATACTGACAATAACTATGAAATATATATTTCTAGACATGTACAATAATTCTGCATGTAATTTTAACAAGACACTGATAGAAAGACTTCCTGAGAGATATGTAAGAAAATGTGAATGAGAAACATTGTTATCTAGAAATAAAATAAGCAATATCAAAATGATATATATTGTTACAAGTTAATTTTGTTTAATATTATGGGAATTGAACTGATAAAATGATTCCAATTTATTCAGATAAAAACCTGGGGTATTCTAAGACCTTTTAGAAACAGCGTTATAATGAAGGAGGATCTTCTCAACAGAAAATTAAAGCATATTTAAATATACAAGAATGAAAAGATTTTATTGGAATAGCACATTTAATACAGTCTACATAAATACACATTTTGCATATATATATGAATAAATAGCTACACATATATGTTTTGTAATAATGATATGTAATATTAATTATATATGTCATATATTATATACATATGCTATGAAATATATATCTATGATAATAACTATAAAAATTTGATATAGCATGCAAATGGACCAGAGAAATTATCTAAATATATTATATGCAAACAGTATAGCTTTTATCTATTATGTTATGTATTGTATAGCATATATTCTATAATGCACTTTGGGTAATATATTCTGTGCTATAAATTGAATATCACATTACAGTACTATTTCTTACATATCTTATTATAGCCATCTTGTATAAGTACATATAATGTACAACAGGTATAATTATTAATTTATAAAATAAATTCAAGACTTATAAGTTGTCTTAGGATAAAAGGTCATAAATCTCCACTTCCTTACTTATACATTTAAAAAAAGTGCAACAAAAAACAAGAACTATAAAACTAAACATAAATAAGTAGATACATGAATAAAACTCATGCTCTGAACAAAACAAGAAGACAGAATACCAAAATTAAGATTACTGTAAATCAGAAAAATAACCACCAAATTCCAGAGAGCAGTATTCTATTTTGCACCCAAACCCCAAGCCTCTTCAAACAACAAGTGCCATTTGTGAAAGAAAACAACAGAAAAACAAACAAACTTTACAGGAAAGAGAAAAAGGGAGTTATCAGAAATCCTACAATTAATCTTCAGTCATAGCCAGAAAGAGAAAAAATCTACCCTAAGTGTGAAAATATTGGGGAAGAAGGTACAGTGATAGCACAGAGCACTGACTGAGGGGAAAAACTTGGACCTAAGAGTGGGAACTGAGATAGTAGGGTGGAAAAGCAATGTGTCTGGGGTGCTCTGAGCTATCACTGTACCTTCTTCCCCAATATTTTCCCAAAGGAAGGAAGAGGCAACCGCTGAAAAAAATAAAACACAAAAGATGGACGCTTTTAAATTTTTTTTTTTTTTTAAAGATTTTATTTATTTATTTGAGAGAGAGACAGTGAGAGAGAGCATGAGCGAGGAGAAGGTCAGAGAGCGAAGCAGACTCCCCATGGAGCTGGGAGCCCGATGTGGGACTCGATCCCGGGACTCCAGGATCACGCCCTGAGCCAAAGGCAGTCGTCCAACCAACTGAGCCACCCAGGCGTCCCAGATGGACGCTTTTAAATGCTTGAAGATGGAGTATACCAAAAGCTTAAACACATAAAGTATCTCCTCGCTAAAAAAGGCATTCAGTAAATGAATTATTCTTTCCATCCTGGGGGGAAAAAAAAGACCTGTTTCTGAATTTGAAATCCTGTGTTTCACTCCACACCACCAGTCTTGTCCTCAGAAGTGCAGTCAGCATGTATATAAAGCATTTATAAAAAGAAGGCTGAAAATGAGAGTCCACAGAATTCAGCTGATGAGAATGCTGAAGCTGAAGAAAGCTGTAACAACACTTCAAATTTAATTCCCTGAAACAAGTATTTGGAACAAAAACAAACAAACAAAAAACCCTGAATCACAAATTCAAACAGAATAGGCAAAAATGATAAATGAAACCATTATTGACTGACTTTCTAAAAAGAAATGAGAAGGAAAACTAATATTCACAGTAAAGACTAAAAAGTTGACCAACGGCTTATACATTTTCAAATAAAAATGTAAAGAGAGGAATTGGTCTAAAATTCTCCTTTTTGGTAGGGTCTTTGCCTGGTTTGGGGATCAGGGTAATGCTGGCTTCATAGAAAGAGTCTGGAAGTTTTCCTTCTGCTTCAATTTTTTGAAACAGCTTCAGGAGAATAGGTGTTATTTCTTCTTTGAAGGTTTGGTAGAATTCCCCAGGGAATCCGTCAGGTCCTGGGCTCTTGTTTTTTGGGAGGTTTTTGATCACTGCTTCAATCTCGTTATTAGATATTGGTCTATTCAGGTTGTCGATTTCTTCCTGGTTCAATTTGGTAGTTTATATTTTTCCAGGAATGCATCCATTCCATCTAGGTTGCTAAGCTTATTGGCATATAACTGTTGAGAATAACTTCTGGTGATTGTTTCTACTTCCTTGGTGTTAGTTGTGATCGCTCCCTTTTCATTCATAATTTTATGAATTTGGGCTTTCTCTCTTTTCTTTTGGATTAGTGTGGCCAATGGTTTATCGATCCTATTGATTCTTTCAAAAAACCAGCTTCTAGTTTCATTGATACGTTCTACTGTATCTCTGGTTTCTACTTCATTGATCTCTGCTCTAATCTTGATTATTTCCCTTCTTATGTGTGGAGTTGGTTTGATTTGTTGTTGACTCTCCAGTTCTTTAAGGTGTAGAGACAGCTGGTGTATTCTGGATTTTTCAATTTTTTTGAGGGAGGCTTGGATGGCTATGTATTTCCCCCTTAGGACTGCCTTTGCTGTATCCCATAGGTTTTGAACCAAAGTGTCTTCATTCTCATTGGTTTCCATGAATTGTTTCAGTTCTTCTTTGATCTCCTGGTTGATCCAAGCATTCTTAAGCAAGGTGGTCTTTAGCTTCCAGGTGTTTGAGTTCCTTCTGAACTTTTCCTTGTGATTGAGCTCCAGTTTCAAAGCATTGTGATCTGAGAATATGCAGGGAATAATCTCAGTCTTTTGGTGTCTGTTGAGTCCTGATTTGTGACCCAGTATGTGGTCTATTCTGGAGAAGGTTCCGTGTGCACTTGAGAAGAATGAATATTCTGTTGTTTTAGGGTGGAATGTTCTGTATATATCTATGAGGTCCATCTGGTCCAATGAAGGAAAACAACTTAGCTAACAAAAATGTGGTTGAGAAAGAAAGAGTAATTAGTTGAAATGAAAGGCAAACTAAGATACTCCAGTTGGCTTATAATTAGACTTCCTGATAAAAATAAAACAATGGGATTTTGTGAAAATACAAAAAGATTTGAATCAACAAACAGACAGATTCAAGTACATTCATACTTGTTCCACAGGGAATAAATAAAAAATCGCCCTGCAATGATCAACCTCATATAAATCCTGACAGAACAACTATACTTTAAATATAAAGAATGAATATTTAGGGTCTCTAGGCAGATAGATCAAGTAATTTACATGTGTAATTGAAATTAGGCTGGTATCAGGATTCTCAAAATCAACACATAAATCAAGTAAAAACTGGAGCTACATTTTCAAAATTATAGGAAACAAAAGGGAAGAACATTTTAACCTAGGATTTTATATCCAGTGAATTTGTCCTTCCTTTGGCAAAACTACAAAACAAGTTTTAAATGTCAGGAGTGTAGTATATATCAGTGAACCATCCTAACATCTCCCACAAGAAGAATCTCTTCCAAACAAGTGATGACTGGAGAGACAAACAGCATGACTAATGAAAATAAGTAAGATCCACATGTGGAAATGCTTCAGTCAAATGACTTGCAGTATTTCAAGAGTAAAACAATCACATTGAAGACAAACAGAAAGAACTAAATCAATGAATTCAGGAATACAGTAGTTAGACTCAATACCTTATTGGCTAGAGAAGAAAAGGTCTTTAAGCAAATAATGAAGCATGGTTAGAAAGCTTCTTTCTGCACCAACTTGCAAGTTGGTGCAGCCTCTTTGGAGAACAGTGTGGAGATTCCTCAAGAAATTGAAAATAGAGCTTCCCTACGACCCTGCAATTGCACTCCTGGGTATTTACCCCAAAGATACAGATGTCGTGAAAAGAAGGGCCATCTGTCGCCAATGTTTATAGCAGCAATGGCCACAGTCGCCAAAGTATGGAAAGAACCAAGATGCCCTTCAACGGATGAATGGATAAGGAAGATGTGGTCCATATACACTATGGAGTATTATGCCTCCATCAGAAAGGATGAATACCCAACTTTTGTAGCAACATGGACGGGACTGGAAGAGATTATGCTGAGTGAAATAAGTCAAGCAGAGAGAGTCAATTATCATATGGTTTCACTTATTTGTGGAGCATAACAAATAGCATGGAGGACAAGGGGCGTTAGAGAGGAGTAGGGAATTTGGGTAAATTGGAAGGGGAGGTGAACCATGAAAGACTATGGACTCTGAAATACAGTCTGAGGGGTTTGAAGTGGCGGGGGGGTGGGAGGTTGGGGTACCAGGTGGTGGGTATTATAGAGGGCACGGCTTGCATGGAGCACTGGGTGTGGTGAAAAAATAATGAATACTGTTTTTCTGAAAATAAATAAATTGGAAAAAAAATGAAAACTCTCCAATGAATAAAATAGAGTTGTTATATTAAAAAAAAAAAGAAAGCTTCTTTCTTTTGCAAAAGCATAGATTAGCAATTCTTAAAATAATTTCTCTGTGTTTTAAAATTGAGCACCTAATAAACATGCTGTAGATGATAAAAGCAAGATTTCTGTTGTCAGTTGCAAATGTGAAAAGAGGAAGAAGAGGATAAACCTGTGGTGTTTAACTGGAATTTAAAGAGTCTGAATTCATACTTGTTATTTTGGTATTTTTGGTGGGGGGTAGGGGAGTGTAAGGTATTTAACTCTACCTTGAATTTCAATGTGTAAATTCTAAAAGAAGTAACTAATTGACAAAAAACAAGGTACATTCTATATAAAATGTTTGTATTTTATAAAAAGAAATACTGAAGTGAATTACAGTCTCAGGTTAATGACAGAAAACTAGTACATATGCATTCACATAATAAATACAGCTGCTAAAGTCTAAAAAGGATTTCCAATTTCTATGACTATCACATTCTCTTTTATTAGAATCTTGCAAGTTGTCACTACAAATTGTCACAGTCCTTTTTTAAAAGAAGTATCAATACTTGAGAAGTCCTTAATGGAACTTTGTTAATTGTAGGCAAAGAGTTCATTAAGAAATTTTTAAAATATTGTTAATCAATACACTGCTCATCTTACAAATATTCCACATATATTTCTGTCTAAATGTATTGTAACAACTGACATGTTGTTAAAGTAAAGTTTATACTAAGTTTATATTGAAATGCTTTATTAAAACATCTTTTACAAACACTGCTTCATCTGATAGCACAAGATAATAAACAAAATACAACCCAATGTGATATATCACATATGATATATTGCTGAGGCACCTAGGCAGCAATAAAACTATAATTTAAACAAATAATTATTGATGCAAATTACTAAGATAAACACTTCAAAGAGATTTTGTTTAGATTATTTTGCTTTCACAAATTGTCTATAACTCTACATACTTTTATTTTTTTTTAAAGTTAGAGAAAAGCATAAGTTTGCTTCAATGTGACTTGGAACAAGTATTCACTGGTCAGTTAAAAACTATAAACAGGCTTTAAAATGAAAAAAATGACAAGACTATCTCATTAGTCATCAAAAATAAGTTAATATTGGGGTGCCCAGGTGGCTCAATGGGTTAAGCCTCTGCCTTTGGCTCAGGTCATGATCTCAGAGTCCTGGGGTCATGATCTCAGGGTCCTGGGATTGAGCCCCGCATAGGGCTCTTTGCTCAGGGAGCCTGCTTCCTCCTCCTCTCTCTCTCTCTTTGCCTACTTGTGATCTCTCTCTCTGTCAAATAGATTTAAAAAACAATTGCATCTTTAAAAAAATAAGTTAATATTAATTTTGTCTTTAAGTAGATTATATGGAATGAGTAGAAAAACAGTCTGAAAAATGTGTGTGTGTGTGTGTGTGTAAGCATTGCCTTTGAAAAAATGATTTTATTTAATGTTATATATCAAGATAGTTCCACAAATGTACACAATAAATGCATCAGAATGCATCCCAGGTTTACCTGTTTTGTTTCAGCAGTAAATAGGGCTATAACTGAATTAACAGTTGTTTGAATTCACCTAAACTTTAAGATAAAAGGACTTTTAAAAATCAGTTATTCACAGTTACAGATAATATATATCTGGATAATTTAAGATGGAAAATTGAACAAATATATAGTGATTGGATCAATAAATATAACTACTCCAGAAATTTTGATCCTCATTTACCCTTCAATATTCTCCTTATTCAGTATGAATAAAATTATTTTCCCGTACCATATTCTTTGCTTAAATTTGCATTTTCTCACCTAAAAATTCAACATACTATGAATATAAATTTCATGGAGAAATTAACATTCATTTATTATTGAAATATAATAAATGACATTCTATACAGTATCCAATTTGAGAAAAATAATTTCTATTGTCAAGTCAGATTTACATTGATTACCCCAAATGACTGGCTTGCCTGTGCTATCGGGCTATTTGACTATAAAAATTTGCCATTTACAATTTTCTCTTATATTCCCAATGAAATCTATGCAAATACAGAACACAACAAATATTAAATCTTCTTTGAAACATTAATTGCAAAATAATAAGGAAATACCAGGCAGATGTAAATGAAAGCACATATACAGTATTTCAACATATTACTGAATTTTCCATATCTTAGCATTTACTTCAGTCTTATTAGACAAGAGTCACAGATTTCAGGGTGTGACTTTGAGCTATGAACCTATTCAGACACACTCCCACACACACACACACACCCAGGAGCACACTTTTTGGGTTACTAAAAAACTATATTATTAGGGTAAGGGTAAACCCAAATGAACTTTCCTACTATCCTACTGTCCCCCAAATCTCAGGGATGGCAAGAAGAATTACTTGGTGCTGGGATAAAGCCACCAGGCATAACATAATTTTCATGTCCCTGTCACAAACAAATTCACTTCTGTGGAGAAAAGTCCATTCACCCTAGGATTTAAACACAGTCTACAGAAATATTTTCAAGGACAATTGAACACAAGAGAATTAAATATAAGTAATGCAAGAGGATTAGGCTCCAAGTTGGTAACCACTAAATATAGACCTGCAAATATTTCAGATAACATTCTCAGTTATGAATCACTTTAATCATACAGACAATATCAAATGATGTTGCTAATTATAGATATATTTAGATTCTAGACATTTGAGACTGATTACTATGTTTGAAGAAACTAATGTCTAGTTTGAACATATCTGCAGTATGAACAAAAGCAAAATTACTTAGTGGAACTGAGAAAAAAAACAAGCAAATGTATAAGAGCAGAATGGGAATAAAATGTAACTAAAATTTCAGTGAGTGACTTAAAACAGATTAGACACAAATGGAGAAAGGCTTAGTGAAGTGAATATGGCAGAAGAAACTATTTTATTCAGAATGCAGTGCTGAGAGACAAAGAGATGAACATGAAGTCTAAAATAAGTTCTGAAATATATTTAACCACATTACCAGAAGGAAATGACCTGAAAATTTAGTTTGAAGTAATATTTGGAAAATAATGGCTGGAAATTTTTCAAATATGATGAAAGATACCAGTACAAAATTTCACATGAATCACAACCAACCCGCCTCCAGGCAGTTTAAATACAGAATAATCTTTCAGAAAAAGGAGAGTGTAAAATAAATAAATAAATAAAAATAAAGAGAAGATTTGAAAAGCAGGCAGTAGCAATGGCAAAAAAGAAAAAAAAATTACCTTCAAATGAGAGGAAATTAGCTGTAAGACAGCAGCAATGGAAACCAGTAGAATGGTCTCTAGTAGGCTGAAAGAACTAACTGCCACCCGCTTTATAAATTGCGGTTCCTAGGGAAACTGTCCTTTATGAGGAAGCACAAAGTAAACATATGTCTATTTTTATCTATTGTTGTGGTTGCTACTGTATATTTAAAATTAGGCATTCTGAAACTGTGAGATAAACTTTATCATTTCATTGTGGTTATATTTGATTATAAACTTAATGATTTTATTAAACAAACTAATATTTAATTATTTTTAAAAAACTTTTCCTTCATACAGAAATGTATCTGTATATCTATTATCTATCATCTAACATCCAGTTAGCTATCTGTGACAGTGCGTGCACATGTGACCCAAATTCATAGCAGAATAACGAAGAAATACTTATAACTACTATAACTTTCTGGTTCTCATTTCTAAATTGGTCACATAGACATAGTACCTTCTTTTCATCATCTGTCTCATATTTCCTTTGTCATTAGAAAGAAACTCAGCTGTTGTGATTCTTTCCTAGGTGAAGTGATCCAAACCATAATTCCTTAAAGTTTTGGTCTATTAGCAGTCCTGTCTGAATTGGATTACTGTAGCTTTCCATTTACTTCAACTGCAGTATATGGTAATACTGAGAGAGTACCTTAAGGGATTTTCTATATCCCAGACATATTTGTTCTTACCTTCACTGTGTTGTAGCAGTGGAATGTCCATTAGTAATCTGAATCAATCATCCCAGACAGTACACTAACTAACTTTGTTGCCTATTGACTCAGATGCAGGAGGAGCCCAAAGAGGCCAAGTGGCACTTTCAACTTGTAGTTTAATGGAATCATTTTTTTGATTCCTGATGATTACTGATTCTCAGTGGAAGCTTTCCTCCTTTTTGAAATAAAACCTCTAAACCAAGATAGCCTAAACTTAGAGAGAAGGGGAAAAAAAAATTGATAGTGGATTATCTGGGATGATAGTGAGGAGAGTCACTACTGTTCTTTCCATTATTTGATTCCTGAGTCAGTAAATCATTTTATGGAGGAAATAGCACCAGTTAGTGGGCACTGATTTACAGTATATATAGCAACCCAGAGCAGAGTGCTCCAGCTCTGAAAAATATTGCTACCTAAACCAGTGTTGTAACTCAGACTTCAAAAGGCCAATTCAGCTTTCAATGTAGGTAAGTATTTCATGATTGAGAGTGTGGTAATACCAGCAAACTCCATATTCATGGGCCCATTGCCATGTTGCATTTAATGTGAAGCAAATTGCTCAATTAAAAACAATGTAGAATATCAAGATGATGAATAAAGCATTCTCTAAGCCCATGGATGGTAGTTTTGACAGAAGGCAAAATCCAGTATATCTATTCCAGTAGAACAAAGTACAGTCTTTTCCAAGATAGAAGCAGCCCAATATAAGTAGCCAGCAAACAAGTAGCTGGTTGTTCACCCCTGGAAATGGCTCCAAAGCAAGGATTCACTATTAGTCTCTGCTGTTGGCAGACTGGACAAATATCAGGGCAATACCCAAGCTGAACTTGATTAGTAGAAAACCAAGTTCTAGACTCCACACAAAGCTTCCATTCCTGTTACCAGGGCCACTTTGTTCATAAGGCCATTGAGCAATGCTAGCAGTGAGTGGAGAAGGGAGGCTGACTGGTATCCACAGAATGGTATATACAATCTTTTATTATTAAAAGTCACTCTTTGTTAAAATCACCTTCTGATGAACATTTAGATGACACGCAAATATCTTCATATTCTTTTGCCCATTCAGAAAAGTCGATCTATGAATTTCCTTCCCATATTTATCATCATTTTTATAATTATTCTTCTCAAGTCCTTGACCTTTCAGCCAATTCTTCTCAAGTCCTTGACCTTTCAGCCAAATCATTGGCTGTAGTCCACAAATCAATATAAACTTTTATGTTATACATCTCCATCCAAGCAAAATGAAAAGCCATGTGCATTGCTTGAAGCTCTGTGCACAGACAAGATTACCTTCACCATAGTCTTTTAGGAATGTCCCAGATAGAGGTTATCATCCACTTTTTGGTAATGCATGCATATCACCAAGAAGCATCTGTAAACAAGGTCTGATTTTTTTTTTTTTTCTTCAGTTAGGTGGTCATAGGAACTCCCCATGAAACCAGAGGTGTGAACTTGGAGAGAGAAGATATTGTAGCAGGAATAGGGGTCATATGCATTGGGCTACTTTTCTTTTCTTTTTTTTTTTTTTTTTAAAGATTTTATTTATTTACTTGACAGAGAGAGAGCTCACAAGCAGGCAGAGAGGCAGAGAGAGAGGAGGAAGCAGGCTCCCCGCTGAGCAGAGAGCCCGACACGGGGCTCGATCCCAGGACCCCGGGACCACGACCGGAGCCGAAGGCAGAGGCTTCAACCCACTGAGCCACCCAGGCGCCCCTGGGCTACTTTTCATGCAACTTTCTTGTACCCTCAGGACCTGTTCAAGCCCAGGGTCATACAGGCCCAATTAGAAGTGCGCACCAAACTTTGTGGTTTGATAGGTCAGATAGAACCCAGTATGTTGGCAGTTCAGGTTCCATGGCAACTTGGCCATGGAACTAAGGCCTTAAATTAAGTCTACTCTACTAAGTCTCTACTAAGGCCTTAAATTAAGCCTAAAGTTGGTCCTCCAAAGGTGTGTAGTCATATGCAGAGCATGGAAGTCTTTGATAAAAAATCCCAAGAGTCTACACAGTTTTATTTATAGGAGCTGACCAGAGACTCTAAACATGTTTATATCAGTCACCAACACTTTAAGAATTGTTAGATATGTGGGATCATATGGTGCAAGTGGCAAAGCACTTGCATGTGGAGACTTAATTATTCTGGGTCCCACTGAAAACAAGAGGATCACCAAAAGCAAGAGCACCCAAATGAGGAATATGTTGCTTCCAAAATCTAAAGAAGGCTATTTGGGTATCATACTTATTTTATGGTTGTAGGAAGGGCAAGATGCAACAACTCATCTTTCACCTTAAACTAAATGTATATGGGACCCATATATGTAAATATACATATACATATATACACATATATCACATACCACTGAACATATATCACACACCACTGAACACCTAGTAATTTCACTGAGGCAGAAAGTTCCTGAAATTGAATTGTGGGATTTCTTTGCTATCTTACACCACTCTGTTTAGAGTAGATGCTACTTTCTGTATCAAATACAATCAGCATCATATCATCAAAGTAATAGACCAGCATGATATCTGGTGTCAAAGTGGTCTGTACTAACAAGTATAGAGGGAAAAGCATTTGCCAAATCAATAATTTCATCTCAAGTATCAGAGGATGTGTTAATCAGTTCAAGCAAGGGAACTATATCTGGAGCAGCAGCTGCAATAGGAGTCACCGCTTGCATGACTTATCAATAATACACATTTACTCTCTGAGATCTGCCTGTTTTGTGCATAAGCTAAAGAGAATAGTTGAATGAGGATATGGTGGAAACCATTATCCTTGCATCTCTCAGATCCTTGACATTAACACTAATCTCTGCCACCTTTTTAGGAATGCAGTATAGCTTTTGGTTTACTGTTTTTTATGGATAGAGGCAATTTTCATGGACTCTCTTACCATGACAACCTTCACTCTAATGTCAGGTCAGCAATAAGAGGATTCTATCAATTGCTGGTCTGACTTATGCATTCTGAATTCAGAAAAGCATTCTGCATTATGCTGGCTGAATGCATTCTGAAGCTGGCTAAGTAACCACAGGTTGGTTCAGAGACCCCACGGGACCCACTGTAAGATAGACCTGAGCTGAAACTCCATTTATCAGCTGACCGCCATAGACTCTATGGGTAACAGTAGTATAACAGTAAATAACGTAACAGCAGTATACTACTGGTGGGTAACAGTAATATTTGGTGTCTTCACCAAATACTATTGGTTCAGAGTCATTTGTACAGTAATTCCAAAAATTTCTGATTATTTCCTTTTTCTCTTTGCACATTCTCTAGTAAATGAACATAAATCTCTTTAGGGAAATCTAAGAGTAAGGTTAACAGAATACATATTTCATAGGGCACCAGGGTCCTTTCTCAAAGAGTCATGGCCTCTCCATTCAAAGAAAGGGTTCTAAGTTTATAAACTGGTTTAAATCTGGGAATTAAATGAAGACTGTGACTTTCTGTTTTGATTATTAAAATTGGAATTCTGTTTGCTAGACCTAGAAATCTTCTACTTGTAAAGAAGAAATTATGAAAAGAAGAAGAAATTGTGTAGATCATACATCTTTTTTTCTTCTCTAGATCATACATCTTTTTTGATCATGACCATGATCAAATAGTTAATGTCATAGATCTCTACAAGTCAGATCCATATTAGATCTTTAACTTCCTTGTCTAACAAAGTAACCACACATCCCTTCTCTTTGGCATTAAGTGCCACCATTTGGCCCTCATCTCTTCTATTGTTCCTATTGCCTTTAGGAATCCCAGTGCAATGGTAGCAGTACCTACTGTAATTTCTGACCTAAAGAAAGTAAACACACCTTTCTTTAAAGATGATGGAGCCCACCTCACCAATTTATTTCCAAAAACCATAGTAGAAAATGTGTCCCATGGACATTTACAGAACATGATAGTATATCATATGTAATATTTTTCCAATATTCCAATATCCATAAGTCTCTGTATATCTTTCATTACAATAAATAAAGGCAGCTCTCGCATTTCAACTTCATTTACTGTAGACTAACTCGAGTGCATGTTTCAGTCCACAAAATTATTGGAGCCTTTCTTAACCCCTTCAACTGAAAGAATGCATCCAGAATTACTGTTTAAGAGGACTACACCCATAAATTCAGCCTGATCCAACTTTTTGTTCTTTATACCATAATCCCACATTCTTAAGATTCTTTCTCACATGTATTTCAAGATTTCTGTCTGTATAAATTTGAAAAGTCATGCAACTCATCATGAAATCACACTTTGTGCCTCAGCCTTTTGGGCATGCTGAAACATGAATCTAGTTATATGTCTAAAAGCAAAGAGAGTATTAGGGTAGGTCCTGAGGGGAATCAGCAATGCCTTTTAAGGCAATTATTTCAGAGGAGGCTATTGTAAGTTCTTCAGGCAAAGGAAGACTAAATTCCTCAAGGACGGGTGATAAAGCAAATACTACTGAACAGAATTCAGAGGGTCAATGCCTCCAGCTTCATCAGGATTGCCCCATATATCCCTATTCCAATTTTCAGGTTCATGTTTCTTCCCCATCATGTCTTCATATTAACAGAAATCTGTACTGTAATTTAGCTACTCAAAGAACTAAACTTTGAGCCTGGTTTTCAAAAATAATAGCCTGCAGCTACAGGAGATAACGGGTTTTGTCAAGGCAGATATAGAAAGTTTCAAATAATTTGCATGGAGATTGAACTTGAATTTAGAACCCTGAGTTCATTATTTTCTTTGCCCACTTTCTCAGTGTTGTTTGAGGCAACCACTAATTATACTCCCTATTTAACTAAAACATTTCAGATTAGCAAATATGTGTTGACCCAGAATTTTGCTGTTTATAACTATTTGATTAGAATTATTCAATGGCAATTTCTATTGCCACACCATGACATGGACTTCAAGTTTTTTTTTTTCTTCTTCTTTACCACTAGAATTAGTCAGTGTGATGGGATTATCCAGATTATCTAGAATAATATCCCTTAATTCTAGTTGACATTCTTAAAATCATTGGTCATAGATTTTAATCATATCTAAAAATATCTTCACAGCAACACCTGGGTTAGGGTTGAACTGAATAACTGGGGAATATCATCTAGCCAAGTTTACATATCAGATACACTATCACAATATCTAAGAAGAAGAAAAATGTCACATTTATAAGAACTTCAGAAAAATCAAAATATTTAAATAAGTTTGTTTGTGTTCTGCATAATTAGTGTCCTTTCTTGGGCATTGAGAACCTCAAGTAATTGTACTCAAATTCAGTACTTATTTTCTTATTTTTAACCAAGTAGTACAATAGAAAATGTTGTCAAGTTTTGTTTATAATGCATTTACTGTGATGACAAACTATAAGTAAAATATGGTGAGGTTTATTCGGATTAACAACTTAGCTTCGATATGATTTGGGATAAATCTCTTTTCCTGTTTATCTAAAACCTCCTTTTTATTGTTCCTTTTGAAATTTGGATCCCTTCGTAATTGTCTCACTGCTTTCACTGCCTTTTTTAGTGACTCGACAAATAAGCCTGTGGTTACGTGTCAGTATCATACTCATTCTTGGGTTTGCACTCCTTTTTTTTTTTTTTTTGCTGCTCATTTCTGGTGTAAGTTTCTTCTCTTTATCTATTCTTATCATTCTATTCAACTTCTAACTATGTCCATTTCATAGTGTCCCCCTGTGTTCTCAAACATTTTTAAAATATACTAACCTCTCTCATGAGAGTAAATCTTGATTGATAAGTTAATACTTTATTTTATACTAAGTACTTTCTATATTTTATTCTTATCCAATAGTTACATTTTCCTTTTCTCGATCTTATACTACAGAATATTCAGAAAAATCACTCCATCTTGTAGACATAGCACATCACTCAAGACCAAAGCAAAACCAGGTACTAGTGAAGGCAGATTGAGCAGAACCATCTTAGTTTCATATGATTAGTATGCTAATCATACTAATTATTAGCTAACTAATTCATTTACTTCAGAAACTCCAGAAAATGTGTAACTGAAACTTTCCTTTGCAAGAGAGTTTTGCCCATTTTAGTTAAAGTGGTAATGACTTCCGTGAGGCTAAAAATTCATCTATCTGCTGAATTTGCCTTATAGAAAATTTCTAAATAGACCTGTTTATTAATTAACTAGGTGGAATAATTATAAACTATTTTTAAAAATATTTTATTTATTTATTTGACAAAGAGAGAGCACAGCAGGGGGAGCAGCAGGCAGAGGGAGAGGGAGAACCAATCTTTCTCCTGTACGGGGAGCCTGACACAGAGCTCATCTGAGGATCCTGGGATCATGACCTGAGCCAAAGGCAGACCCTTACTGATTGAGACATTCAGGTGCCCCAAGGAATTGTAAACTGTTAACATTCACTGATAAATGTTAATTTATAAAAGTTTTCTGTTCTGAAATTGCTTAAAATTTTTGTCATTCTTAATTTTGCATTTGTAAATTTAAGTCATACACATTTTAAATTAGAAATTATTCACCAGTAAGTCAATGACTAAACTATTACTGGAATAATTATTTCTACTGTGTACACAAGAGTATTCTTTCTATAAAAATGTTGTATAGATAAAAATGAATATTCCAAGGGAATTTCAGTTATAACTATTTTATTTCTCCAAAAATCAATCTATTTTACAATTTGTAAGATCTAATGAAAATATTTAAAATACAAAAATTAAGCCTAATTATTATGATCTTACTCATTTTTTTTCTGCCACTATCTTTTATCCATCTTTCTATTTTGATGAAGCTGTTTGGATAATAAACAAAATTAATTTGCAAATATTTAATAGCTATTTTGGGTATCTTCAAGCTTTTTTTTTAGCTTTCAGTTACATTTTTCTATGCTTTTGAATTATATTGTTTTGTTCTTAATATATGTAATCCATATCTGTATTAAAAGAATACCTGACCAAATTTGGTATGAATGGTATTACCATTTTGCTACATGAAGACAAGTGCTAAATCAGCTTACAACTACTCTTTCATCTGAAAAATGGCACTAATCCTGAGTGCTAAGGATCATAATAGTAGTGACTTTAATTAAATTTAGTATATTTATCCTGCCAAAGTTAGTTCTTGAATTTTGATTTATAGTTACTAAACAGAAAAAAAATGCAGAATTATATAAGGATTTGATCTACCTTCCTGTGATGTCTTTTTTTTTTAAAAAGAAACAAATCAGCATACATCATTTAAGTATATATGTAGAAATACTCAGAAACACAAAAATACACATGTAACAATTACCATGTAAAATATATACATTTTCATTCTCTCTTAATTTTCCATCTTAATTATTTTCAATATTCACAAACTAATGGTAGTCTCATACAATTCAGAACTTTGACCTGGGTCTGTCTTTATTTTCACATCTCTTTCAAACTTCTCTCTGTACATTACCTATCCATCATATATGGATCTTTCAGAATGGAGATAATGTCACATATTCAGAAATGTCTTCCCAAACTCTTCTAGGAACATGATTTTGTAAAACCCTCCAAGTCTCAGGTCTCTATGTAGCCCACTACAAACATATTTAGGTGGGCTTTTTTTGTTTGTTTGTTTTGTTTTGTTTTTAAGATTTTATTTATTTATTTTCGAGAGAGAAAAGAGAGCACACAAGCAGGGGGAAGGGTGAGGGAGAGAATCTCAAGCAGACTTCACACTGAGTGTGCCCATGGAGGGCTTGATATCATGACCCTGAGATTGTGACCTGAGATGAAATCAAGAGTCAAATGCTTAACTGACTGAGCCACCCAGATGCCCCATACTTAGGTGTTTTTTTAATTATTATTGTCTTCTCTATCTTAAATCAAACTTCATTAAGAAAAATAGCATTAAATAATAAATTATCAAATCTAGCACAATGCCTTTAAAATTATAACTGCTCAAAAATGTGCTACATGATGGAGTGCGTGCATAATTTTAAAAAATATATATATTTTTAATCTTTTGGCATCTTAAAAATGTCTATCTGGATATTCTTCAAGTCTAAAATACATAATATGATTATTTTTTGCAACCTTGTTTGCCCCTTAACATTCTTCCTTGACAGTTGGCTAAGAGGTTTTTATTTTTTAATTGAGGTGAAATTTACATAGCATAAAATTAGCCATTTTAATTTGTAAACTCCAGTGGCATTTAGTACATTCCCAATGTTATGTAACCACTGCATGTATCAAGATCTAAAAATTTCTATCCCCCAAAAGGAAACTTCGTATCCATTAAGTAGTGACTCTCATTCCTTACTACCTTCTCCAACCTGTGTAACCACCGATCTATTTTTAGTATCTATGTGTTTGCCAGTTTTGAATATTTCATATAAATGGACTCATGCAATGTGTGAACTTTTATTTGTTTTTTTCTTTATTTAGCATAATGTTTACAAGGACTGTCCACATTACAGTCTGCATCAGTACACCATTTCTCTTTATGGATGAATAATGTTCTATTGCATGTATGTGCCACATTTTCTTCATTCACTCATTGATAAGCATTTGGATTGTTTTCACCTTTTGGACATTGTGAAAAATGCTGCTATGAACATTTGTGTATACATATTGTTCGAATACCTGTAAGTATATACTTCAGAGTGGACTTACTCAGCCATACAGTAGTTCTATGTTTGACTTTGAAGAACCACCAACCTATTTTTCCACAGTGGCTATATCATTTTACATTTCTACCAGCAACGGGAAAAGTTTCAATTTCTCCACGTCTGTTCTAACACGTGTCATTTCCCCTTATTTTCTTTTATCCTGTGGATTGTCTTTCACTTTCTTGGTATGTCCTTTGATACACAAAAGTTTTTAAATTTGATAAAGTCCATTGATCTAATTTTAAAAACTTTGTTACTTGTCATTTTGGTGTCATATTGAATATCCATTGTAAAACTGAGTCCTGATGATTCACTTCTATGTATAGTAGTCCCTCCTTGACCATGAGGGATACATTCCAGGGCCCCAGTGGATGTTTAAAACCACAGATAATACCAAATATTATGTATACTATGTTTTCTACTGTACATATATACCTATGAGAGAGTTGAATTCATAAATTAGGCACAATAAGAGAGTAACAAAAATAACTAATAATAAAACAGAACAATTATAATAGTATACCATAATAAAAGTTATGTGAATATGATCTCCTTTTATCTCAAAATATTTTATTGTACTATATTCACCCTTCTAATGATGACATGGGATGATAAAATAACTTCATAATGAGACAAAGTGAGCTAAATGGCGTAGGCATTGTGACATAGTGCTAGTCTTCTACTGACCTTCTAACGATACAACAGAAAGATCTTTTGTTTCTGGACCATTGTTGGCTGGTCACAGGTAACTAAAAAAAATGATGGTGAAATATTTATTTATTAAGCTAATATTTGTTTATCTTTTCCCAAAGGCCAGTGTTGGAGGTAGGTACAATGTATGGTTTAGTGATGCCAGAAAGCTCCAAGCACCACATAAAACACCGGATATAATATTGAAAAGAATACTTGTAATGGAATTGTCAATAAAATGGACACACAGAGAAAAGCATATGTATACAACCATGAGGTCTTAGGCTAACAATTTTTTTTTTTTTAATATCAGTCTTCCCATGATACTAAATATGTTTTCCATAAAGTGATTCTTTGCCAAATATTTTCAAGTGCTTTGGCAGGTGAGCATGTAGGGAGAGATTCACAATACATTAAACACATTATCATAAAACATATTAAAGGACATAATTGGGCACCTGGATGGCTCAGTGGGTTAGGCCACTGCCTTTGGCTCAGGTCATGATCCCAGGGTCCTGGGATCAAGTCCCGCATCGGACTCTCTGCTCAGCGGGGAGCCTGCTTCCTCCTCTCTCTCTCTCTGCCTGCCTCTCTGGCTACTTGTGATCTCTCTCTGTCAAATAAATAAATAAATTCTTTAAAAAAAAAAAGAAAAAAAAAGGACATAATTAATTAATTAGTTATTGTAAGAATATTCTAATTTGACTTGATTTTCCATAACATTATTTCTTAAAATCATCTCTCTTTTAAAAAAAAATGCATTTATTTTTTTAAGAGAGAGACAGAGACAGAGAGAGCAGAAGCAGGAGGGGCACAGGAAAAGGAAGAAAGAATCCAAAGAAAACTCCATGCTTAGCATGAAGCCTGATGTAGAGCTTGATCTCAGGACCTTGACATCATGACCTGAGCCAAAAACAAAAGTTGGATGGTTAACCAACTGCACCACCCATGGAAACCCTACTTAAGATCATCTTAATGTGAGATTAATTTTCCAAATCCTGTATAGTTAACTTTGTTTACCTGTTTCACCAATTTATTCCATTATAAGTAAAGTCACTTCTGATTAGGGTAATAACAGTCTCTGACTTTGTAGACTTTGATAAATGAATGCATTAGATACACCCCACGGCTAATGAAATTCCACACCTCAGTTTAGATGGCATCAAATGTGCCACAGATTGTTTATTTTCCTAAGTACAATTACTAAGAGAAAAAAAATCCCTCATATATCATTATGGTGTTAAATAATGCATATCTTCATTGATTTTTAATAGATAACTTACTTAAAACAACACTGTGGTAGCTTATCTTTTTTGATGCAACAGATGTTGAGTTTACACAAAACAGAAATAAACCCAGGATTCTATACTTGGAATACCCATCTAATTTTAAGGATAAGACTTTCCAGTAGCAGATGGTATTCCACACAGTCTTATAAAATAGGGAAAAAATGTTTGCTTTGACACTGTAAATTAACAGATTGGTTACAACTATGCACATATGGATTAATACATTTTAAGTCTGTTTCTTATAGAGGTAGAAAACTCCCACATGGGTCTATATGAGTTTTATTAGGCATATCTTTATAATGCTTAGATTGAAACATCACTATAAACTCACATGCCTTGCTAAACATGTATTTTTATCTTTGGATTGAGCTGAAATTAATTAACAATAAATCTCACCTTTTCTAGGGGGAAATTTATCATTTGGCAATGTGCTAATTTTGTATCTGATTCTGATAAGAACATGTATGGTGTGGCATTGTGCAGTTATCTTATCACAATTTTGGAAAAACCATATAAAAAAATCTTTTGACCACAGAATTGCATAGAGTTGGTAAATCAACTACTCAAACATTTTTGTAGCAATTTTAGGTAAAGCCCTCTGTGTAAAACCAATGTCCCTTCCTACCAGACTGTATACCTCCTTTTTCCATCAGAAAAGAATTTTCATTCAATAAAAGTGTAAGCAAAAAATTGTATTTTTATTGTCCTGTCATTATTAAAAAGGTTTAGCCTGTTATTTTCAATAGTCTATTGTATTTCCTTAGATTATCAAAGCTATTTTATAAAAACATACATTCCAATAAAAAAATTTAGTCCAATAGCTAAAGTTTTTATATCCCCAGAAAGAAAGTCAGTTTTTCCTAAATTGCAATAGTAAGAGTTTTATCATTGCTATGAAGTTTTTCTTTTGTATAAATATATGTTTTATTGAGCTTAAACCTCAACATAGTAGAAATGAGTTCTTCTAACACATATTCACAAACAATGGCCTTTTGCCTATATTCACTTGCAATAACTGTAGTACAATGCATTTAGTACTTTCTTTTCACTCTTACTTTCATTACAGAAAACTTTACACCACTCAAATATATTATCTTTCTTGTACCTTTCTAATTACTTGAGTTTATCACACAAAGTGATTGTGCTACAAAGATCACTGTATATATTGCAAATTGTGTTTCAAATTGATTGTCACATTAGATTCATCTTATGTTATGAACATTCATCCACCTTCTCAGCTAGAATGGTGATATCTACTCAACCAGAGATTTTGATCCCAGGTGACAAGACAAGTGAGGTGGACTTAAAGGTACAGGATGGAGCTGAAAAAGCCATAGAGTTCACACACAATTGGGGAAGCCAAGCTAAATGGATATAATAGATCTGGAATTGATTCCCCTTTGGGGTTTAACTAAAATATTGAGACAGAATTACTCAGAGGACTTAAAATAAAACCTAGTTTATCTCTTATATTCCCTTTATATTTAATCAATGGAAAGCTTTCCTCTGCCCAGGGTGAAAAATGGAGGAATTATGACTTCTCTAGTTACTCTTAGTTAATAAACAGTCCCAAACATAGACTTAGTGGTCTCGTTGGTTATTTGAGGAAGAAGTTCCATAATCTTTCTCATTCACTTCTTCTCATACCTTCTGTGACACCTATGTTAGAGTACAGGGACTGATAAAAGGGAAAGTGGAACAAATAAATTTTTTGTTTCATTACTAACCCAAGTAAAAAACCAATCCCCCTTTCCTGTCCTCCTGATTTTTATGTTTGTTTAATCCCAAGTCCACTAACCTCCCAGGGCAGACAGATATAATATATATGCAGAAAAATACAGTGTGACTACAGGTCACGCCAAGGGTCTTCACAACAGGGCAAAACTTATCTAAGAATTTCCTCTGTAAGCCCTGTTTCTATTTATCTTCTCCACATTTTTGTAGTTTTGATCCTTAGCAAGGGTGCCTAAGCTTGGGGCCCAACCACTGTGAAACTAATTCCAACACCTATTCTGAAATATATGTTTCTTTTGCCACTTTTCTTTCATACCATCTTAATGCAAAGGTTATTAATCAAGTGAGTATTTAGGCAATTTCCACAATCTGGTTGTATTTTTCCTTCCTGCTAATTACCAGTCAGTCATGCAATTCAGAATCCCAGATTCATTATTAGGTCTGGAATATATATTGCTCATCACACTGTGGCTTTTCTCACAATGTTCTATGGTCTAGAATGTCCTTCTGTTTTCTTTCCACCACCTAAAATGTTAGAAGTTTCCTTAGACATTACAGCATAGATCATCTAAACAAATGAGGACTTTGTAATTAGGGTGATGACAGCTCAGTGAAAATTGAGTCTCAATAAAAAATACCGAATTTAATATATATTTATCTTATTTTTATTACTATTTATGTTTCCTATTTCACCAATAAATTGGCTAGTTAAGTAGGAAACTAATGAATTTAGATTAGTTAACAAACCAAGGGAACTTTTAAGTACATTATTATGCCAATAATCATTTTTAAAAAGTGATATAATGCAGGCAATTTTCACTATTTAAAATTTGTATTTCACACATGCTGGCCAGTTAGCTTAGCTGGTTAAAGCACGGTGCTAATAAAATTTGCATTTCATAAAAATTATATAAAGCTTAAAAATATGAGTGAGGAATCAAAAAAGAGCTTAGATATCTATTACCACCAAAATAATATAAAGGATAAGAACCATTTACAGCATGGAAAGAAAAATAGAAAAAGTCTACTCAGGAAAGCATAGACATGTATTCGTTTGCATGTTCATTTATCCATTTATTTATTACCCACATTGAATTAATATTAAAATCCACTAACACACAATACAAAATAATGCAATAAATATTATTAACTAATACTTTTGAGCACTTTTCGATATTATGGGTACATTTCTTAATGCTTTACAAACATCATTATATTTAATCTTTATGGCTATCTTATGTAGCAGTTATTCCAATATTATATGTAATTGCAAATTAATACAATAGTTAGCAAAATATGCCTAGAGACGTTAAACAAGTTTTTAAACCTCATACAATTATTTAGGAGCAGATTCAATTATCAAACAATGGCCCATCTGATTTAAAAGTCTCTGCAACAATCTTAACAGACATCTCAAAGAAGAAAATATAGAGATAGCAATTAACCTATGAAAAGATGTTTCATAGCATTTTTCATCAGGAAAATGCAAATGAAAGCTGCAATGAGGTACTACTACACACCTACTATCATGGAAATAAATATGAAGTACTGATGACACCAAATGCTAGGGAGGACATGGAGCAAAAGAAACTCGTTCACTGCTGGTGGAAATGCCACTTTTGAAGACAGTTCTGCAAATTCTTACAAAACTAAATGTATTCTTACCCATGTGATTCAGCAATTGATATCACTTGATATTTACCCAAAGAAGTTGAAACATGTTTGCATAAAATTTGTGCAATTAGGGCAATGAATACATCCTGCATGATACTATAATAATGAGTATATATCATTACACATTTCTCAGAAGCCCTAGAATGTACAACACCAAGAGTGACTCATAATCTGAACTATGGACTTCAGATGTTTATTATATGTTAATGTAGGCTTATCAGTCATAACAATTATATCAATAATAGGAAATATTGATCATGGCAAAGCCTCTATATTTGTGCGGGCATAGTGTACATGGGATATCTCTGTACCTTTCACTCTACTTGTTCTGAGCCTATAACTGCCCCAAAATATTCTTAAA
This sequence comes from Neogale vison, assembly GCF_020171115.1. Taxonomy (NCBI): domain Eukaryota; kingdom Metazoa; phylum Chordata; class Mammalia; order Carnivora; family Mustelidae; genus Neogale; species Neogale vison. The sequence goes on along the minus strand of NC_058101.1, from coordinate 78,869,006 downwards.
ATATGATGATAGATTTCATTTTTTTAACCATTATTATCTGTAAACTGTATCTGAATCACTATCCAAGAAAAGGGATATCTGTAATTATAAGAACCTTGATGGAATAGCTTTGGGGCTATAGAAAATGTAGCCTTTGGTCTTCTCCAAAAAGTGATTTCTTTACATTTCTCTGTCCAACGTCTTAAAAGATTATATTTGCAAAAAAAAAAGTACAAAAGTCTACTTTTTCCTTTTGCCATGTGTAATTTTCTTAACAAATAAATAATGCAAAATAATCAGAAAATAGTAAAGTGTATTTTCCAAATAGGCTTATATGTTATTACATTTCATAGAAAATTTACAAAATGTCCTTGCTCCTTTAAATAACTCTAAAGTACAACAACTATCAGATGTTTTGTATCAGCTCAGATACATGAGATGCCTATATGATATTCTAATTTTTTAAAATAAAATTAGATTATGTGGAAAATTTAAAGGGACATTCAGTGGGTTTTATCCTTCTCATCCAAATAAAATGTTAATAAAGGTCTATGACTCAGAAAGAGGCATTCCTCTCAGCTTCTAGTATACAGTTACATAATATCAATTCAAATTAATTTCATTTATTTTATTTGCCCATAGTTACACCCACAGACATTTCTGTAAATGATGTGGAATCAGGTAAAAGATTAAATGGTTTCAATTCATTTAATGTGGAATCACTCAGACCCCAGGATACAATTTACCAGAAGAGAAGGTGCTTATATAATTTTCTAAGGTATTTGAATAAATTTTGCTTTACTAAATTAGAAAATGATAAGGTAGGCTCAATTTCTATCGAATAGAAAAATAAAAATGCCAGTAATTGAGTTTTTATCATATTCATTTTTCTGGTAATAAACTTTAACTCAGACTATCCAGACTGATTATGAGAAATGGAAAAATAGAAAGTGATCATTGAAACTTGGTCACTGAAGCACCACGTGGCACACGTTGTGAAGAATCCTTACAGAGGGAAGCCTAAGAAAAGGCTACACACAGACATTCATTGCCCATGTAGTAAATAGAATCTCGGGAAATTGTGGCTTGACAAAAACAGAAATAGTATGTGTGAGTAACTCAGTAATTGCCCTGGCTTATTTCAATCACATTTCTTTAGTGTTAAATCAGATGTAATTTCCCCCTTCCCACTATTCCAATGTATTTGTCCCAACAACTCAAATGGAATGTGACCAACAGAAAAACTTCAGTTATTTTTCCACCTTGTGAATGTCAAATTCTAATGTGGAGTGTCATTTTTATCTACCACCTCTCTTACCCCAAACAATTATCTTTTCACTGGCATTTGTTTTCAGGACATGGCAACAAGTTTAATGGAAATTCAAGCTACTATCATCTTTTCCATCTTAGATTAAAAAAAAAAGAAGAAGAAAGAAAGAAAGTAGAAGCTCCATTTGCATATTTTTCTGATCTGTAGAGAAAACATTTTCAAAAGAAGCAGTGAAATATATTCCTTTACCACTGGGCAAATTATGAAGGAGCAGGATAATAATTCTCCAGCTGAGTGCTACTAGAGTCGGGAGAAGGCGCTGGAGAGGAGTTTCCCAGCTCACCTCAATTGTAGATGGACAATTTGTTGACACTGTAACTGAATTGGAAGTTGAGCCAGGGGTGATGTAGCTGCAGGGGTCTGTCAGAATGCTCTTCTCCATGTAGAAGATAAAAATAGTGTTCTGGAACATTCTACCAACGGTGAGTTGTCTTGTAAATTTATTTGAATTTGGACTAAATTGTATTATAAATAAAATAAAAATAATATTAGCACTTACCTTTTTAGTATGTGTTCAATACAAGGTTTATTATTATTTTAAACTACTATTACTAACAATACAAAATAGCAATAAAACATTTCAAAATAAAAATAAAATCTGTTATTATTATTATTATCTTTTTATTTAAGAGCAAAGATTTTAATAATATATTTTCAGTGCATAAAATTCAAGGCATAATTATTATGTCATGGGATCCATGATTCAATAAATATTAATAGGACATCAGATTATAACTTTAAAAAAAAAAAGTTCATTTGCATTTACTAACTTTGTAAAAACCAAAAGAGAAAAAAAAGAAAACAATAAAAAAACCAGGAGTTTCAGGAGAAAACCTCACGAACTTGAAATAAATGATTGTATTCCTTTAGAATTTGGAATAAAATTCTTCTGTCTTCTGCAGGTATTTTCCTTTTGAGTAAAAGTTTATGGGTTGCTATAGGTTCCTAATAGAAACTAAATTATTTTCCATGGACCCAAAGTGTTAATTAGTGGTTAATCTTATTTCTCAGTGGTTAACTTAGGGGGTAACAAAAGGGAATGTGACTCCGCTAAAAAAAAGGCATGAATATCACCTAACGATGTGACATATCCTCTTTGAAGGAAGAGGATGTGTTTATATGTAGGAGGAATAATTACATAATGTTTGAGGAAAGCATTATTTTACTAATTTTTATTATAATTTAAATATTAAATTCCATGCCAACATGGAAAGTTATGAAAGATTTGAAGGTCATTAATCAGCCCATAACCCTGACAGATACAACAAGGCTTAGATGGTTCTGGCTTATTCTCTTCTCCTATATGCATGTGCAGATATTTTAGATAAATGGAACTGAAGAGTAGCAGGGATTCCAGGCCCACTGTCTTGGGACCAGAAGGTCAGCAGCTAAGCAGAGGAAATGGTTCCCCATATTATATCTCTACACAAACTCCACACAAATAATTCGTACTCTTCCTGATCCTCTTCCTCTTCTTCCTGCTTCTCCTGCTCCTACCCCTTCTCTTTCTATTTCTTTTTCTTTCTTTCTTTCTTTCTTTTTCTTATTCCTCTTTCTCCTTTCCTTTTCCTTCTCTCTTTCTCCTTCCATTTTTATAATGTTGGTTGATGTTCAGTTAAGCGGGAGAAGTTCCCAGCATTATTCAAAGTGGCATTTCTTTCAAGGATGAATTTCAGGCATTCTAGAAAAACGCAGTCCTAGAAATATGCAGAAATAACTTAAAAACACTTTGATATCAAGGGAGCTTTGGGTATGAGAACTCCTGAGGAATATACACCCTCCCCACATCATAACTAGGGTTTTGCAGTCTCTGAAGAACGTTGCAGACAGGCACTCACTCCCCTCTGAATGGTCATGCTCTTATGTACCTTCACATTCATAGGCCAGACACTGTTCAGCCAAGGTCTTCCTAGTGCCTCTGCAAAGGCCTCCTTGTGTGTATGTGTTTGTATGTGTTTGTACATTCTAGGGCTTTGTATGTGTTTAATACCCTGAAAATCTACAAAAAATCATTCTTAAGGAATCTACAAAATAAGCTACTAAAATTTAGTGAGGACAGACAAAAGGGAAACTTTGAGGATACTTTTCTTAGTACTTTTCCACTCCTTTTTCTCCTGGACCTTACAAGTTTCTGACTACCTGGCATTCAACTACATGACACATAATGAGCAAAGAAAATAAACAACACTGTCAAGGCATCAAATGTTCAACAGAACAAGAAACACAAACTAGTAAGATGTTGAAACTATCAGATAAGGGTTTTAAGGTAACTGTAATTCATATAATACATTGTCTGATAGAAAAGGTGAGTGTGTATGAATAAAAGGGAATTTCCACTAGAGTTAAGGAAAATACATAAAGAGGCAAACACTGTTTGAGGTAAAAAAAAAAAAAACATGGTGTCAGAGAGATGAAGCAGTTGTTCAGTGAGTTTATCAACAGGTAGAACTGCAAGAGAAGGATCAATAACCTTGAATATCATTCATTATAAATTTTCTATGTTAAAATAAGAATTAACATAAAATAAATTTTAAAAAGTAACATTAAAGAGCTTTGTGACAAAATCAGATGGCTTAATATTTGTATGTAGAGTTCGATAAAAAGAAGAGAGAGAAAATGAGTGTAAGTTACATTTGGAGAAATTTTAGTTGAAATTTTCAAAAACAATAATGAGAAACAACAAGCAATCGATCCAAAAAGGTAGAGAATTCCAAGCATTCTCAATAGATGGAAAAAAAATCTATGATGAACTTTATCCAGTGATGATGAACACAACAAAACCCAAAACCCTCAGCAAACTAGTAGAAGAAACCTGCCTGAAATGATAAAAGTATGTATAAAAACATATATCCAATATTATACACAAGGGTGAAGAACTCCATGTTTTCCTACTAAGATCTGAAGCAAGGCAACCAGGTCTGTTTTCACCAGTTCTATTCAACACAGAATGGACGACCTGTTGCAACAAGGCCATAACGAAAAATAAAGGACATGAAGTTTTGAAAAGGAGAAATAAATGTGTTTATTTGCAGATGATGTGGCTGTGGATTCTAGAAAATCTACAAAAAATCATTCTTAAGGAATCTACAAAATAAGCTACTAAAATTTAGAAAAAAAAAAAACCTTAAGTAGGGCTGCAACATACAAAGTGAAAATACTAAAATTAATTTTACTTCTATATATTATTACCACATAATAGGAAACTAAAATTAAACTAAAAATAACATTTATACAAAAGCATGAAAACCTACAAAATACCCAAAGATACATCTAGGAAAAGATGTGCAATATTTGTGTGCTGAAATCTGCAAATAATCTGCAGAAATAAATCAAATAAACCTATACAAATGGAGATATGAACTCTGTATGTGGATTGAAATAGCCAATGTTTTTAGATGTCAGTTCTTCCTAGATTGACTTATAGTTTCACCGCAATTCCTATCAAAATCATGTTGCTTCACTTTTTTCAATGAAGTGGTGAAATTGAAAACAAGGTCATCACTTGAGAATGAAAGTAGAACAGAAAATTTTGAAGGTTAGAGGAAAGAGAAGAGGTTGTAGGTGAGTTATTTAAATACGCAAGTGAATAGAAATACAGGGCACACCTGAGGCTATGGACTACAAGTTTACTATCATCAAAAGAAAAGTTTAATAAAGGGAAAAGTGAGAAGTATTTCTATAAGAATCCAACACTAACAATCTGGATAATTTAAACAGGGTGACAAGTTTAAATAGAAGAGATGTTAGAGTCATATACTGAAGTATTTGGCCTGTGTGGGGAAATAATAAATACTAATAAAATCAAGAGTTTCATAAAGGCAAAGAAGCATTATAATGGCCTCAAACTTAAAGGCAGATACCAAAATAACAAAAGTAAAATATAACAAAAATAATGACCTATCCAAAAAAAACATGAAAGGAAGAAATGTACAATAAATAAAATAAATGGGGGCGCCTGGGTGGCTCAGTGGGTTAAAGCCTCTGCCTTCAGCTCAGGTCATGATCCCGGGGTTCTGGGATGGAGCCCCGAATTGAGCTCTCTGCTTAGCAGGGAGCTTGCTTCCCTTCTTCTCTCTCTGCGTGCCTCTCTGTCTACTTGTAATCTCTGTCTGTCAAATAAATAAATAAAATCTTTAAAAAAAAGTCATAATTTTAATAAAAATGAAAGTTTAAAATCAACTATAAGTATGTGAGGTACAATACAAATAATAGTTCTAACAACATATTGCATATAAAGGATACATATATCAAAAATATCTGAAGAATACCTAAATAAATCAATTAAAAAGTATTTGTCACATAGAAATGAACTCTAAGGATGAAGGGTGATACTGTCAATATCTGACAGGATAAAAATATAAAGAAAATATTTAAAATGTCATTAAAGGACATCATATGCTATTTAATGGAACAAAAGAGCAAAATTATATAAACATTTTAAATACAGAAATTCATCAATGAAGATTAAATAAGGTAAAGCAAAAACTAGTAGAACTTCAAGGAGAAATGAATCAACACTTAGCTAGTGACATTAAGACAATGGTTTATAAAATAATAAGTCAAATAGATAAATTTATAACATAATTAATAAGCTCAATTTAAAACATATAAATTGAACTTTAATACCCTGAAAAGCAAAGATTTATATTCAATTTTAGAACTGAAATTAACTCTGAGAGTCTTCTGGAATTGCAGAGAATAACTATTACACAATGTTTTCTAATATAATCAATTTAAAAAGCTTATTAACATAATGATAGCTAAGGGGCGCCCGGGTGGCTCAGTCCTGAAGCATCTGCCTTTGGCTCAAGTCCTGATTCCAGGGTCCCCCGGCCCTTCATAGGGCTCTCTACTCAGGGGGAGGCATGCTTTTCCCTCTCTTAGTTCTCTGCTTGTGTTCCCTCTCTCACTCTGTCTCTCTCTGTAAAATAAATAATAAAATCTTTAAAAACAATGATAGCTAAAAGAATGCTCTTTGTTTGGAAAATAAATTATATACTAAATTACATTTATATTACATTTTTTTATATAAAAAAATTTTAAAAATCCTTAGAAATTGCAGCAATGAATTTGTGAATCTAATACATCTGTAACTTACAGAGATATTTAAGTATTCAATTACACTGAATAGGAAAAAAAATAAAATATTCAAAACAAGATTTTTAAACATTCAAATTGCGATGTTAATAAAAGAAGAAAAATCTGAAGATGATTCAAATACTGAAATGTTAAACTAAAGTTAAAGGAGACCTACATAATTGTTCTGAAACATCAGCCAGTGTCAAATACAATATATCCTTAACAGGCAATGCTTGTCACACTATTTAACACCAACAAAGCCCAGAAAGTGTTTTCTAATGGTATTTGGCTTACTTGAGAATAATTATCCAACCTAATGCAATGTATGCTAAGAAATGATCTGAGATAGCAATAATTTTAATTTCTTTATAGAGGTCATATAGCCTTATTTTTCAAAAAACAAATTAAAATATATATTAAACAAAATTAATTGTTGTTTGGTTTGTTTAAACTATTAGCTATTGAAGAACCCTTCTCGAAGAACATTGTGATACTAGTGATGGGATTCAGCTACGATTCATGTACATATTAATTTAAAAGTTCAAAAAATGGAGCTAAGAATTTTAAGTTACTTGCAAAGATCGCTTAGCTAATAACTGGTGACCATGATTCAATCGCATACAGTTTGGCTTCAGAAATTTCACTTTAAGCCATTTTGCTTCTTTGACTTTCAGACTTGAATACAGGCTTTCAGGCAAAACAGCTTGACATTTAAAAATATTAATTTTTAATATTTTAATGTTGCCTATCAGTAAACATTGGCTAGATCCATAATACTTATGAAATAGTTTATGTAACAAAGTTGCATATATAGTTTGTAAATATATTTGAGTAATGTAATTCAGCACATTAGTCCAGTATAAATTTTAGTTTGTATTACCTAATTCTGCAACAATGACTACTATCATCCCTTTGGTCATAGGACCAGAGAGCTGGAAAACCATGGGACAGTCACATTTCTTTTTTTTTTTTTTTAACACTTTTTTTTTTCAAGATTTTTTTTTAAATTTTTATTTGTTTGACAGACAAAGATCACAAGTAGGTAGAGAGGCAGAGAGAGAGAGAGAGAGAGAGAGAGAGGAGGAAGCAGGCTTCCTGCTGAGCAGAGAGCTGGATGCGGGGCTTGATCCCAGGATCCTGGGATCATGATCTGAGCCGAAGGCAGAGGCTTTAACCCACTGAGTCACCCAGGTTCCCAGGATAGTCACATTTCTATATACAATGTTGTAATAATATTGTAATATTATTTTTTTTAAGATTTTATTTATTTACTTGACAGAGAGAGAGATCACAAGTAGGCAAAGAGGCAGGCAGAGAGAGAGAGGAAGAAGCAGGCTCCCCACTGAGCAGAGAGCCCGATATAGGGCTTGATCCCAGGACCCCGGGATCATGACCCGAGCCAGAGGCCTAACCCACTGAGCCACCCAGGTGCCCCCTGTAATATTATTGTTACATAACAAAATGAGTTTTTTACAAAGGCTATATAACATTGCATATAATGGGATTGGAACTAAGACATTTACTTTTATAAAATTAAAAAAAAAAATCATCTGTATACCCAATATGTAGCTCAAACTCATGACCTCAAGATCAAGAGTCTCGTGCTCTTCTGACTGAGCCATCTAGGAGCTCCAGAGTTAAGATATCTTTTGACAAATCTTCGCCCCTCCCTCTCCCATATCCAGTCACTCAGAACATTATGATTTTTTCCTACCTATCTCTCAAGTTCAAATCAAGTACCATTTTCCAAATTCAATTCATAGCTCTCTCTTTTTAACTCTTCTTTTGATCTAATCCTATTCATCCTCTAAATTTCAGCTTAAGTCATCTTCTTTCAGGCATTCTAGCTGTTAGAGTAACTCCTGTAAAATATTTCAGCAGTTTCTTATTGTTCCTATTTTGGAGACAACATTTCTAAAGTGCCTTAGACAGATACCAAAATTACACAATACCACCACATTCTCTTCCTTGATTCCTTGAATGTACAATTGTGGTTATACCACAGAGACATTCACCCATTTAGTCCTTCTGATGATTTTCTATATTTACATAAATAGATATCATTAAAATTAAATAAAATTATGTTTAAAGTTTAGATTTATAATTGATATGCATATGTACCTACACATGTTTATATTTAAAGTACTATTTGCCAAATAGTTTTATTTTTATGATATCTGAAAATTCAAAAGGTTTCTGCTAACCAGTGGGTGATTCTGGGAAAGTCCCTCCCCCTATGTGGGTCTCAATTTCCCCGTCTGTAGAATGGCAACTTGCCCTATTCTAGAAGTCTAAGGTCAGGATGCACATAATATGTAATGTGTACTAAATATAACAAGTCTGTTATATTTAGTACACATTACATATTATGTGCTATTATGGCTTGAGTGTTAGTGTCCCCCTGAAATTCATATGTTGAAACCTTAATTCCAATGTGATGGCAATGTGGAGTTAGGGTAATGAGAATGAAAGCCTCCTGAAAGGGATCAGTGTCATTATAAGAAGAGGCCAGAAAGCTAGCTAGTTCTCCTTCTGCCATGTGAGGACATAGCAAGACAGCTGACAATAAACTAGGAAAAGGTCCTCAGCAAGAACCCAGTCATGTAAGCATCCTGACCTTGGACTTCTAGTCTCCAGAACTATGAGAAATTGTCTAAGTCCCCCAGTCTACGGTAATTTGTTATAGCAGCCTGAACTAAGACATATGCAAATAGCTTCATCTTCATCATATACTTAAAAGTATGGGATTAACATTTAAATGTGAAGTAAGTGTAATTTAAATTTAAATCCTTTCTATTATATTGTGTGTGTAAACATGTGTGTGTATCTTGTGTTTATTCAAATTCTTATTAACACTTCTTTCCTAAGGTCAAATCTTTCCAGTTTCTTTATTATATAACAATTTTCCATAGCAACCAATTATGATTCTATTGAGTTGTAATTTTACATTTATAATGCATTCATTTTATGGTTTATCCCACTATATTATAAATTTCATAACTGCAACCAATGTCTGTTTGTACTTGCCATCGCGGTCCCTGTGCCTGACAACTCATGGTCAATAAATATTTGGATGGATAAATGATTGAGTAAATACATGAATGAAAGCCATGTCTTTCACCAGATCAAAAAGTATGCATGTGTTAAATGTTAAGTAATTGACAGTAATTGATCTTTGCAGTTACGATATAGGAAAAATTATCATGATAGACTCATTAATTATGTACTGTAACCAATTAAACTAACTTAGAAACCATAAGCCACCATTATTTCTGATATTAAATCTGTTAAGCTATCTTACCTCTTAATTAATTGCACAATAGACAGTTCCTGGTTTGATTCTTATTTTGTTTGTCTTTCTCTTTTTAGATATTTCTTATGTATTGATGCCACAGAAAAGTAAAATTATATTAGTATACAAACAAGAGAATGTTGTCGAGAATATTCCTGTTAATAAGTTGATTTCAAGTCCTCTAGTGAAATGTGAATGCAAAGAGTTGCATACGAATCAAATAAGTTAAATATTATTCTGTATTTGAAATGTTATTTGCAGCTTCTGTTACTAAAGAGATAATTTATTTGTATAATTAATGACTAAAATCTTCCCAAAGGATTTATTTTTTATAGAAAGAAACCTTTTCGGATTGCAAGTAATGAAATCGTTTCATCAAGGCTCTGTGGTGATTGATTATCTTAGTTCAGGAGATTTTCCTTATTCCTGGTCTAAACAATTCATTGATTTTTTTCATATACTTTTGTAATGTCTCAAGCATAGCTTTTCATTATTTACCAGTAACAAGTGTTTCCTCTGTGGCATACTATTGTTTCCATACTATTAAAAATATATATACCTATGCACACATGTATAAAATGCTAGCCTTTAATATGTTATTTTCATGCTTTAAAGAGAAAGCATGTATAAGAATGTACATCTTAAAAAATCTTTGTCAAATAGTTCTTTACAGAGAATTCAGAATTTCGAATGTTACTTTTTATGGTTTTAAAGGGAGAACAGAGAGAGAGGTATATGTTTATTGTGTTTAATAAATATTTTGCATTATGGTTACATTGTATTGTTTTCATGATTTCTTAATTTTGTATCCAGAGGTCAACAGAAAAATGGATATTCTTTATTATTAAGAAAATCTATCTATTATACATAGCTTTTTTTCCAGAAGAAAAAGAAATAAAAATCCAGGTTTTTCTATTAAAAAGGAAATAACTATAACACAAGACAATGTTTTTGTTTTTTGACACAGACAGTGTTAGCAGAAAAAATGTACATTTCTTACTTGAAACATACATATACATATACAGTAGCACTGCAAATAACTAGTATATAAATCATAGGTAGTTAGACACATCTTAAACTCTAAAAAGATAATATGGTTATTAAGGAAATTGAGAAGATAGATTCATTATCATTAAAAAAAATTATATATTTATTTGGAAATATTTTTTAATACCACACAAAGAAAAAATAGCTCAGTCCTATAATCTGTCTAAATTATCTAAAATTTCAAATTAGTTAAATATTAATTAAGAAAGAATCTGTCAGGGTAACAACTCATTTTATTATAGACCTTTTATCTGGAAATATTAGTCATAAGACATATGTTACTAAACTTTGAAGGCAACTTGACCAACAATTTTTAAAAGTTTAGAAATTTGTGGAGCATAACAAATAACATGGAGGACATAGGGAGATGGAGAGGAGAAAGGAGTTGAGGGAAATTGGGGAGGTCAACCATGAGAGACTATGGACTCTGAAAAACAACCTGAGGGTTTTGAAGCGGGGGGTGGAAGGTCGGGGGAGCCAGGTGGTGGGTATTAAGGAGGGCACGTACTGCATGGAGCACTGGGTGTGGTATAAAAACAATGAATACTGTTATGCTGAAAAGGAATTAAAAAAAAAAAAGAAATATAGAGGAGTGGGAATATATATGTGCAGCACTCACTTAATATGGATACAGCACTTTATTTTCTTATTTTATTTATTTTTTTAATTAACATATAATGTATTATTTACCTCAGCGGTACAGGTCTGTGAATCACAGCATTCACCACAGCACACACCCTCCTCAATGTTCATACCCAGCCACCCTATCCCTACCACCCCAACCCTCAGCAACCCTCAGTTTGTTTTGTGAGATTAAGAGTCTCTTGTGGTTTGTCTTCCTCCCTGGTCCCATCTTGTTTCATTTTTTCCCTCCCTACCCCCATGACCTCCTACCCTGCTTCTCAAATTCCTCATATCAGAGAGATCGAATGGTAATTATCTTTCTCTAATTGACTTATTGTGCTTAGCATGATACCTTCTAGTTCCATACATGTCTTTGCAAATGGTAAGATTGTGTTTCTTTTGATGGCTGCATAGTATTCCATTGTGTGTGTGTGTGTGTGTGTGTGTGTGTACTCACCACATCTTTATCCATTCATCTGTTGATGGATGAATGGCTCTTTCCGTAGTTGGGTCATTGTGGACATTGTTGCTGTAAACATTTGGGTGCACGTGTCCCTTCAGACCACTACATTTTGATACGGCACTTTAATAAATAATCATTATATTCTTGAAATATTTTTTAAAAATAATTGTTTCATAGTTATTTAATGAAGTGACTATTTTCTTTTTTTTTTAAAAAAAGATTTTATTTATTTATTTGACAGAGAGAGATCACAAGTAGATGGAGAGAGAGGCAGGCAGAGAGAGAGAGAGAGGGAAGCAGGCTCCCTGCTGAGCAGAGAGCCTGATGCAGGACTCAATCCCAGGACCCTGAGATCATGACCTGAGCTGAAGGCAGCGGCTTAACCCACTGAGCCACCCAGGCGCCCAAAGTGACTATTTTCTAAGCAGCAATGTTTGAGACTTAAATCACTTTAAAAGAAAAGTAAAAATTTTCTGAAAACCTCTTTTCTGATTCAAGATGGTGACTGTTTAACAGATACTGATTTACATCACTTTCATTAGTATAAATGGAGAAAATCTGCAAGAATATCAGAGGTTAGGCTGCAAAATATCAAAAGAATCTTCAGTAACCTTCTTGTAGATGAGCCCTTGAAACAGCAGAATCTAAAAAAATAATGTGAAGAAGTTTCTACCAAACCGCATACTTGGGTAGAAGTTTCTATCTTTGCCCGTGCTTGCCTACAAAAAGGCCTTCATTCTAGGGGCAACAGAGTCTAATACAGACAGGAATTAGGATTTTTCTTGTCCTCATTATTTATCTTTTTATCAAATACATCCTTACTCAGCAATCTCAGATTTATTTATAGAGTCACTTTTCCTCAAATTCTCTCTTGATATTTTGTATATCAATAGTTTAGAAAGAGTAGACAATAATAATACTTTTTTCCTTGAAATACTCTGAAATTATTCCATATTTTAAAAATTCACTTGCCTTTTAAAAACAAAAACCAAACAGGAATAAAAAAAGGAAAAACCAAACCAAAACAAAAACCACAACTACAGTTCTCCCCAACCTGTATTCCTTCTTTATTTTACAGGAGACTTCATTTCCAACACTACTGATCACCAAATATGTGTCTGTGTGTGTGTCTGTGTGTGTGTTCTCTTCACGCCAAGCAATTCTCCACACACCAATGGATGTCCTATAATTCAATTCAATTCTGACAACAATCTACTTGGAGATAGCTTCAGATCTCAGAAGTAAAGGGTCTTCTTCCACCAAACTGCTCCCACCCACAACTTCCCACACCAGTTGCAAGTCTACCTTGCCATCTGTGGTTTTGATCTACTGGCTATAGATCAGCTGTTCCAATGACCCCATCTTGAGTTCTATTAATTTGCTAGTGTGGCTCACAGTTTTCAGAGAAACATTTTATTTACCAAATTACAGGGTTGTTACAAAAGGTTGTAAGTCAGGAATAGCCAGATGGAATCGATGCCTATAGCAAGGTAGGAGGAAAGGCTGCAGAGCTTCCATGGCCTCTGTGAGTGCACTATTCTCTGACATTTCCATATCCTCACCAACCTGGAAATACTCTGAACCCCATTCTTTTTTGAGAGAACTTTTTTATTACATGGGCATGATTAATTAAATCATGTGTATAAACTGATGACTCCAATGAGCAACCTAAGTGGGAAATTGAGTTGTGAGTATCACAAGTCTGAACATCCCTGACCTTGAACATCACAGGTCTGAGAGTTTCTCAACACAGAATTGTTATAGATCCAGTGGTTCTTAGATTCTTAGATTGAATGATGCTTGAGTGGTGTTTACCAAGATACAGATGTGCATTACTAAGGGCTGGATAGCGTTTCTTAACAACCTTCTCAGAATGAAACTTCCACAATAATAAGGAAAAATCAGTTCCCTGTGTTTGATCTAGGAATGGATCTATTTTTTGGCTAATTCAGAGCAGGTCTCCTTCATAAAAATGGGCAGATCAACCAGGCTCAGGTCATCTTGACTAGTAAGTAAAACATCTTTTAAGATTCACTTAGAGTGGGCGCCTGGGTGGCTCAGTGGGTTAAGCCGCTGCCTTCGGCTCAGGTCATGATCTCAGGGTCCTGGGATCAAGTCTCGCATCGGGCTCTCTGCTCTGCAGGGAGCCTGCTTCCTCCTCTCCCTCTCTCTGCCTGCCTCTCTGTCTGCTTGTGATCTCTGTCTGTCAAATAAATAAATAAAATCTTTAAAAAAAAAAAAAAGATTCACTTAGAGTGAAGATTAACCTAACTTACCTCCCAGTTATTACATTCATCATCAAATTCCCCAAGGGACATTATTTAACATACAAGAGCAACTGTCTTGCTCTTATACCTAATTTCACACTGTATATGCTTCTAAAATTTCTAATTCTCTAATTTTAAGAATGTCTCCAATGTACTCCCTACCAATCATAATAGGTAAGAATCTCCATCAATATTTCTAACAATCTAATCTCCATCTCAAATTATGTTTAGGGATTATAAAGATACTTTTATACATATGGTAATGGCAACACATACACTGCACATAGATATACTAAACACCGATACTGCATACAGTGTCCAAAATATAATACTGGCAGTGAGTTCAGCACTCACTCTTAGAAAAAACCTCATATAGCTGTGTTACTCCCACTTCTGTTAGGAGAGAGCATTTCTCTTTGTACTCTTTGAAACCTTAAACTCTTCCAAATGCCCTGTCCCACTCCAGTAAATATATTACATAGTGTGTTTTTACAACAAAGTAAGCTAGAGAGAAGAAAATATTATTTTTTTAAAGATTTTTTATTTATTTGACAGAGATCACAAGTAGGCAGAGGCAGGCAGAGAGGCGTGGGGGAAGCAGGCTCCCTGCTGAGCAGAGAGCCTTATGTGGGGCTTGATCCCAAGACCCTGGGATCATGACCTGAGCTGAAGGCAGAGGCTTTAACCCACTGAGCCACCCAGGCACCCCAGAGAAGAAAATATTATTAAGTAAATTGTGAGGAAAATACATTTATACCACTGTACTGTATTTATTGGAAAAAAAAAACTGCATTAAGTAGACTTTTACAGTTCTAACTTGTGCTGTTCGAGGGTCAACTATACTGAGAGAGAAAGTATTCAAATAAAAATGTTTGAGTCATTGATGACATTATTAAGCCATTGAACCAACCCTGGAGCCTCTACTCTGGGGCTTCAATTATGTAATCATTAAACGTATTTGCAACGGAAAGTGAAATTAACTGAATTGTATACTAAATGTCTCTTTATCTGATTTATAAGATAGAGACCAGATTGTATATATCACCTGTTGTTACCACCCTGAAAAAAATCTCTGCCTGAGATTTTCCTGTCATATTTGCTGATCATTACAATGTTTCCCTGACCTCCGGCCGCGCTCCAAGCTCACCAAGCTTGTGACCGGTTCAAGGCAACTCCGAGCTGCGAGCTTACTGTCGGCTCTGACAATGTTAGCCCAGACAATACAAAAAAAGAAAAAAAAAAAAAAAAAGATGTGAAAGAAATACATATTTCAAGCCTAATCTTCGAGTTTTTGCATGGGAATTTGGAATTGTGTCGCAATTCAGTTTGACACTGGAAGTGGATGTTTTCCTTTGGGTTTGGGGAAAACCCTGACCATTCAATAGCTGTTATCTTTTAAATGGGCAATTCACTCTGTGTGGGTGTGTGTGGGTGTGTGTGTGAGAGAGAGAGAGAGAGAGAGAGAAAAGTGGGCAGTTTGGGGTACAGTCGTATCAGTTCTAATTCAGAGGCAATATTCCAATGAATTCTGCATAACAGTAAAATATCAAGCTGGGAAAAATCTGAAACACTCTTTCATATGAAGCATAAACATTGGCTTAACCTAAGGAAGTGGATAGTACCAAACTGAATGCTGGAATATCAGGGACAAAATCAAACAGATTCTTTTTAGTGATGGACTACCACTGTGATGGAGTTTCATGAATATTTGAGGAGGAAAATCCAGTACAAAGTGAGGTAATCAGAATGAAAGATGAGGAACAGGTTGAGATCAAAGTTTTTGTGCTAGGCCATAATGGAGAAGTTGAGAAAGGAAGTAGATGATATTGTGAGTGGTGTGTTAACATGGTATCCAAAATCATTCTTGGAATTTTTGTTTCTAGGTAGAAGCAACCTCATGCAATTCATAAACCCAACAAGAATGTCTGATCCCATGACTTCTAAAAGAAACTTAGCTACAAACTGCAGGGGATAGAAGAGAATCTGACGGCCTTGTTCAGGGGCTTAGGAATCTTTTGTGTGTAGCTATAGAAATCCGTAACTGGGTGCTTCTCTATGTGGCACAACAGAAAGATAAAGCATGCATCAACTGATTTTCTAACTCAAATTCACAAGTTCTCTTATTCCATTTTTTCTCACAGCATTCCTTCATAAGAAAGTGAAAACATTCTTCCATCAATATGATCACAGTATCTATTAGGTGATTTCAGCATTATGTTATTAAAGTATACATTTAAAAACAGTTCAAAATCAACAATTAAGCATTCTAAACATAGAAACCTAGGGGTAGCTATGAAAGAAAAATTGAACTTAAAATGAAGACATATAAATTGTCATCTAAGTGAATCTATAAATAGAGCAAAGTGTATTTATACTGTACATCTATTATTGAGGAAAAAATATACTTGTATGATTTCTCTTCCCATTCAAACAGACTTCTACTTGAAACCTCAAAAATTCTTTTGTATTCCTAGGCTGAATGGTAAATGCTTTGTATGAGAGAATTCTTTTATTCAAAGTGTATGGTATTATTCGATATTTCTGAAATTTCCCTTATGCATTTAGGCAGACACCAGACATACTAAAACACTTGAGTTTTAAAATAACTAGTATTATAAGAAATAGGCACAAATTGAGTATCTAAAATACTTTATCATTATTTTTTTGCTGTGAACAGAATCTACTTTATAAACTCAAAGCCAGGTTTTTTTGGAGGGGAGCAATTATCATGAATACACATGAATTGTGTTCATTTTCCATTTATGTTGCAAATAGTCAACACTAGAACTGCAGTATAACAACTTAATCAACAAACTATAATGGTCTTAATTCTCATATGTCTGGATTTTCCTAGGCCAAAATCATTTATATGCTTTATTTAAAAATTAAAGGTGCGGTAATGGGAAACTCTTTAGTGCTTTCTTTTATTGTAAGTACAAAACCAAATATTTGAATTCTTTAACTTACAAACAGGTCATGTTCCAAACAGCCACTTTAAAATCAGGTGGGAGGAAATAAGAATGCATTTTCTTACACAAATAGCAGTTAAGCTTCATAGCTGATTTGAGAAGACTAAAAGTGAAATCTTTGTCTGGCCAGGATTTATGATCAAAAATGTGTACTCTCAGTAGAATAAGCTTTCCTCTGTTTCCCCACTCCCCTTTATCTTTCAGTGGGGTACTTGAACTTCCTCTAATCGTCCAGGTGATTAAGCAAGGTTGAAAGGTGGCTTGATGGGTAGGCTGTCACTTTCAAGTAGATTAAGGACATTCTCTTTCAACTGATTATATTGAATCCCCATGTAGCTCAAATGGGTCCAAGCATTAATAGGTACCATTTACTCTCTTAGAGTTTAAATTCTGCTCAAATGAGACAGACAATAAATAAATACAAATATGATAAACAGATCTTGATGGAAATAGGTCAGGGTGATGAGCACAGAGATATTAGGTGAATTTTTTAAATGGAGTGGTGAGAAAAGACCATATCCAGGAAATGTCATTTAACTTTGAGCCAGGAAGTCAAGAAGTACTTGACTAAGTAGATAAACTAAGTGTGTCTGTGGAACTTAAAATGCTGCTGGCTTAAGCCTTGTGTCAAGCACTGAAATGATAGCATATTAGGAGGAGGCAGTTTCTGTATAAATTTGCAAACCCAGAATATGGGGTTTGAGTTTTAATCTACATGTGCTGGTATATAAATGAAGATTTTCAGGTTAAGTGATATTGTATTCAGTATTTGGAAAGAACACACTTACTGAAGTTATCCCAATTAGTGAAGGCCTACTCTCTTCTCTTTTCCTTTTTTTTTTTTTTAACTTTGTGTTTTCTCCCTTTTATTTTTCCTTTCCGTTTTTTGTGTGTTTTTCTCTTTCCCTTATATTTAGAAGGAGGATCAATTTTAGAATTGAATTTGATAATGTGACATAAGAATAAGCTGTATAATTGCAGTGTCAAACTTAAAATATTTCCTAATGTGGGGCGCCTGGGTGGCTCAGTGGGTTAAGCCACTGCCTTCGGCTCAGGTCATGATCTCGGGGTCCTGGGATGGAGTCCCACATCGGGCTCTCTGCTCAGCAGGGGGCCTGCTTCCCTTCCTCTCTATCTGCCTGCTTCTCTGCCTACCTGTGATCTCTGTCTGTCAAATAAATAAAATCTTTAAAAAAAAAATATTTCCTAATGTGTGTAGTCATTCGTTCACTTAACAAATATATATTAAGTGTGTTCTCTATGGGAAGACTAGCCTAGATATCAGGTATAGGGCAACAAATGTGAGAGACAGGGATCTCTCCCCTTTGAGGGCAGAGAGCAACAATAAAATAAAACAAAACAACTAAAACATATAATGTGAATGTTAATGACTAAGTTAATGATGGGGTGCCTGGGAGTCTCATTTGGTTAAGCCTTCTGCTTAACTGCCTTCTGCTCAGTTCAAGATCCTGAGGTCCTGGGATCAGCCCTGCACCCCTAGACTTCCTGCTCAGTGGGGAATCTGCTTCTTCCTCTCCCTTCACACCTCTCCCTGTTCCTGTGTGCAAGTACACACTCTCGCTCTCTCTTGCTCTCTCAAATAAATAAATAAATAAATAAATAAAATCTTTTTTAAAAGACAATGATAAATGTGAAGAAGAAAAATAAGGCAGAGAAAATAGATGTGGAATATTAGGGGATTGGAAAAAAATTGCAATTTCACATAGGGTTGTCCAAAAGTTTGCCTTCATTGAAGAGATAATGAGTAAGTAAGGACTGGAAGATGAAGGAGTATATCTTGTGTAAGCCTGAAACAAGACACTTTCAGGGGGATGGACATGAAAGTACACACACCTTGAACTAGCAGCGTGAGTCCTGCTAAAGAAGAGCAAGAAGGCAGCATACATAATCCCGGGGCCAGATTCTATAGACCTGCGAAGAGCATGGTAAGAATTTTGCTTTTATGTTGAAAAAGTGGGGAACTTTTAGAAAGTTTTGACCAGACTAGTTAATAGGATCTATCCCAGTTATAACAAGATCCTTCTAGCCGCTTTGTGAAAATAAACAAGAAAAGGCCTAAGGCAAAAGTAAAAAGATTAATTAGGAGATGTTAAATAATAGAAGCAAGAATTGAGTATTGCCGGGCAAAGTGGTAGCTTAGAAGAAAGAAGTAGCAGATCCTAGATATGTTTGCAATATGTTCCTATAGAATTGTAGAGGAATTGGATGTTGGATGTGAGAAAAAGAAAAGAAAACAAAACAGTGATGATTCTAATTCTTGGCTTAAGTTTTAGGAAGGAAAGGAATGACTTTAACAAGGAGAAGAAGGGGCACCTGGGTGGCTCAGTGGGTTAAAGCCTCTGCCTTCAGCTCAGTTCATGATACCAGGGTCCTGGGATCGAGCCCCACATCAGGCTCTCTGCTCAGCGGGAAGCCTGCTTCCCCCCCTCTCTCTGTCTGTCTCTCTGCCTACTTGTGATCTGTCAAATAAATAAACAAAATCTTTAAAAAAAAAAAAAAACAAGGAGAAGGAATATAAGAGAAGCAAAATTTTATTTATTCAGAGTAAGGATTAGAGGTAGACCAAGAGCCTTATTTTAAAACCTTTTAAGTTTGGAATGGCTATTAGAGTCCAAGTGGAGATGAAATTTAAGACATTAAATGAATGACCAAAGAGAAGTCTGTAAGGATGTTATCTGAAGTCACGGTAGAGGTTGAGGTCAATAAGAAAGCAAAAATAGAGTAAAAAGAAATCAGAAATAGATCCTTGGAACACTCTAAAATTTCAAGGTCTGGAGATAAATTGCTAGTTTTACAAAAGAGATTGACAATGAGATCAATCCAAAGCAAACAGTATGAATGTTGTACTTTATAGTTAAAGCAAGGAACACATAACCAACTTTGTTATTTGCTATAATAACACTGATTTAGTTTAATAATTGAAAGCTGGATTTTGTGGCCCTGGAATGGACATCCAGAGGGATCATCAAGAATTCTTAGAGATGACTCAACAGAAAAATCAGATGAGAGCAATTGAGAACATTGATTGTAGGCAGCTTTTTTGAGGTATTTGGCTTGATCTAAAAGACGAGGAGAACCTGTGAAAGCGTTTAAAAGAGAGCTTTTGTGACTTTAGTTTCTAATGGAAAATAGAAATATTCTTATGATCAGGAACAATCTATGAGATAAAGAATCATATGAAACACAGGAACAGAAGAGGAGGGGAGCTGAAATACTATCCATTGAGCCTATGAGTGAGGGTGGAAGCTGTAGTATGGGAACGCACAGAAAATTCCATCATTACAGTATCAGAAGGGACTAAATATAGGAAGCTAGATGCAAGTTGTGGGAATTCTCTTTCGATCAAATCCATTTTTTTCCCCCCTCAGTTAAATACCTGAAAGTGAGGGTGGGAAAGAGAATTGCAAACACTGGGGAGGTGTAAAATCATTATCTAAGAGTGGGAGGGTCACTGATACAGGAAAATGGAGAATGACTCCTGGGATACAACTTAGAGTTAGCGATCATTAATTTTAAAATCTGCTTTGCTCGAGCCATTTTCAGCTACAGAAGTGAAGCTTTGATACTTTCATGCTCTACTTCATTTATTTCTCCACTAATAAATTCCCTGTTGTACTTTCTTTGTTCTATCTGTATTCTTTCTTATCTTATACAACATATATTTAATATTTTGTTTTTTTAAAATATTTTATTTATTTATTTGACAGACAGAGATCATATATAGACAGAGAGACAGGCATAGAGAGAAGGGGGAAGCAGGCTCCCGGCTGAGCAGAGAGCCGGATGTGGGGCTCGATCCCAGGACCCTGAGATCATGACCTGAGGCTTAACCCACTGAGCCACCCAGGGACCCTTAATATCTGTTTTAATAATACTTGTTTCTTATACTTCAAACATGTGCTACATTCCATTGACACAAGACTGTTATAGTGTGCCTGTAGCTATAGAACTAACTATAATTTAGCTCATTGCATTTAAAGAAAGATAAATCTCACCTGAAGAATGGCTTCATAAGACCATCCAAGATCAATGGAATAAATCCAAATTTTAGGATTAATGACTTCCTTGATGCAAGAAAATTGCTATATGAACATATGGTCAAAATATACAGGTAAGTGGTGGATGTATGCTTAGTAAATTATTATTAGTAAATAACAATGGTTATTATGTTCTCTAGCATAGGGGCAGAAATCAATGTTACCAAATAGTAGTAAAATCAGTGTTATTACTATTGTTATTAATATATGTTTATTCCCAAAACTATTTATTGAAAATTTCTACAATTATACAAAATTGCTCTGCATTTGTCCTCATCAACTCTTCCATTTCCTCACCAAAAGTTTGTTACTTTCAGTACCTACTGGTTAGTCCACTTTCAGCCTGCTGGTTTGGGATTGCAACTATAATATAGCCCCCTAATTATCACTGCTATCTCTCACTTCAGCTTCTTCAACTGATTAACCAGAATTATATTACTAACATATAATACTGCCTAGTAAACACTGATTAACTGGAATTATATCACCAAAATTGTGAATCTTAACAAAATTTACTTATGAATAAAGTTCTTGGGTAGCTGCCAGTCACTTCCCAAATACCCTATGGGACCTTGTGTGTCTTTCTGCTATGCTTTCAAAATAATTTCACTTGCACCCTATACCCAGCAATGTCAAATTGTACGAAATGATCAGAAAAGGCTGTTTTTTGCTCTCTTTCTAGGACTGACTACCTCTAAATCATCTCTTCACGTTAAAATCAGGCGAAAATTACCTCTGTAAGGCAATCTTCCTTAATCACAGGAAGTTAATACACTTTTTAAATCATAAAATAACTCATACCTACCTTTATTTAGCACTTAAGTGGTTCTGAGTTCTGTGGTGTTTATTTCTAATTCTCTGTACTTAAAACAATACTGGAAGTTTAGGAAAGGCACAATAAACAATTGTTAAGTGAGTGAATCAATTAATGAATTAATTGACAATGTAATCTTCTTTTGAATATTAAAATGAATATTAAAAATAAGCAAGAACAGAAAAAGTGAAAGGAAACACTACTCTCAAGAAGTAATACTAACTACAATTATTAAAAAAAAAAAGACCCAAAATGTTTCAAATCAAATCTATAAATAACTTAATTATATTCAACTTTTGGAAAACACCTTAATTTTATTAATTGGGAAACTTTCTGTTTAAGAAGCAGAAACAATAGAGCAACACATTTTCATAGACATTTTAATTAGGGTATTACAGACAATTAGCAAGTTGAAAAAGTAGCTGACATAGCTAATGACATTAGTGGCATCTAATTCAACATGTGAATAAGGTAAATAGTCCCCAAAGTATAAATAAGATAGATCATGAAACAACCTGATTAGGTTAAGCAAATATTGTAATTTTGACCTACCAGTGAACTTCCAGAGCTAGTCAATAGATCCTTAATTATCAGTTTAAATACTTCCAAGATTTTGCAGAGTTAATTGCTATTTTAGTAAGTATTTTCAGACCAATAGGTCATGACACCCATTTTAGGTGATTAGTTAAAGGACATAACACCTTTTAGAACAACAATATAGTGATTTTAAATAAGTAAATGTAAATGTCTTTCAACAATATGAGAAATAAGTTTTTATGGCATTTTTTTTCTTAAATGTTGTATTAACTTTTAAGGCAAGTGGTAGGGTTATACTACTACCCTGTGTTTTTGCAGAATCAGCTGGGCTTCTACTGATACAGTCTATGACAATGTTAGTGTGGCCTGGCCTCCTACATTTTTCCCGGTGCACCATTCTTAGAAAGTCCTCCAAAAGAATCTCAGAAAGAAATTCTCTCTCTCTCTCTTTTTTTTTCTTTTTCCCTTTTACATGATGTTACCAAGTGCTCGTGATTTAATCAGCTGTGGTTAAAAACCTAAGTGATGCATTCTGCAATAAACACCTGAATTTCAAGACTTTTGTCATTCCAGAAATAATATACAGGATCTTAGATGAAACCTTTCTCTTGTCTTTACATTTCGATAAGCATCTTCTATTTAATACCTCAAGAAGAAATACTTCACTGGGTGTAATCAATCTTTCTTCTTTCCTATCTCATTTCCTCAAGACTGAAAGTATAATTTAGCTGATTTTAAATATTTATATATGTCTGTTGTTTTATAATTTCTGCTTTTAACTCATTGAGACAATCTCTTTTAAACATATTTTAGAAAACAAAGATGTATAATTAATATTAATTAGCAATTGTTAATTCTTTTTTTTAAAGATTTTATTTATTATTTATTTGACAGAGAGAGAGATCACAAGTAGACAGAGAGGCAGAGAGAAAGAGAGGGAAGCAGGCTTCCTGCTGAGCAGAGAGCCCAATACGGGGCTCAATCCCAGGACCCTGAGATCATGACCTGAGCCAAAGGCAGTGACTTAACCCACTGAGCCACCCAGGCACCCCAGCAATTCTAATTCTTAAAAATATTTTTATATTTTTTTCTCATTTTGCACACACAAGATATTATGCATAGGTCCTATATGAGTCTCAGGCTGTTTTAACAAAGTACAACAAAATGAGTAGCTAAAAACAAAACAAAACAAAACACAGAAATTTTTTGTCTTATTTGGTTAGTTGGTTAATGGTGGTTCAGTTGGTTAATCCTTTGCCTCAGCTCAGGTCATAAT
Source organism: Neogale vison (assembly GCF_020171115.1). NCBI lineage: Eukaryota > Metazoa > Chordata > Mammalia > Carnivora > Mustelidae > Neogale > Neogale vison. The sequence continues at coordinate 78,845,271 of NC_058101.1, read as the reverse complement.
CCTGGGGTCCTGGGATCAAACCCCACATCAGACTCCCTGCTCAGCAGAGAGCTCACTTCTCCCTCTCCCTCTCCCTGCCGCTCTGCCTATTTGTGCACTTGCTCTCTCTCTCCCTCTCTCTCTGTCAAATAAATCAAATCTTTAAAAAAAAAAAAAAGAAAGAAATTTATTTTCTCACAATTCTGAGGTTAGAAGTCCAAAAATGTGTCAATGGGGCTACACTCTGAAAACAGTAGGGAAGAATACTTTGCTGCCCCCCTTTTTTTTTTTTTAAAGATTTTATTTATTTATTTGAGAGTGCAAGAGAGAGTGAGAGAGCACAAGCCAGGGGATGGGGGAGGGGTAGAGGAGGGAGCCCAACACAGGTCTCAATCCCAGGATCCAGGGATCATAACCTCACCTGAAGGAAATCACTTAACTGACTGAGCCACACAGGCAACCTGCCTTCCCTGCTTCCGTGAAGTTTTTGGTAGTAGTCACTAACCCTTAGCATTCCTTGGCTCATAGCCTCGGTGCTTTCATCTCTGTGTCTGTTGTCACATTTTTTCCTCTGGTATATCTCTATGTCTTCATATCCTATTTTCCTCTTTGGAGGATACCAGTGATATTGGGTTAAGACTCATGCTAAATCAGTCCAACCTCATCATAACTAAGTATATCTGAATGGTTCCATCTCCCAACAGAATCAACTTCTGATATCCTAGGGTTAAGAGTTGAACATATCTATTTGGGGAACACATTGAACTCACTAGGCACCATGAATCTCCTTTGTGATTATTACACCTTGTTTTATTTATTTATTTATTTATTATTACACCTTGTTTTATTGTGTGAACAGAATGCTTTTGGAGGGTAATAGGAAACAAAATTTAATAACTTGAATTCAGATTTTTTTTTATGTGTTACTCTCAGTTTTTTTTATTTTAATCTTGAACACATTTTAGACAAAACTACACATTTTAAGTGCCATGGGTGGGCCTGTCTTTCCTTCATTTTCAACAACATTCAAAATGATGTATGGCCAACAGCAAACCCATTCAGTCATCAGTGCTTAACGTTAATACTTCCCCCTGCTTCATCCTGCTTCTCATCCCACAGTTTTCCTTAGGTAGGAAGTTAGATGAAAATAATAAAATAGCAGCTTAGTCTCCCAGTCATTCCAACTTGTTGAATATTGTTTCCACAAGAGCATTCTTTGTTTCATCCATGGTTTTACTTCTTCTGGATATTATTGCTCTAATCAAAAAGGTCATTTGAAAAGAGTTTTCAGTATTATAAAAATGCATATTTAGAAAAATCTCTGTTCATAGGTTTTGAAGAACCAGATGCCAATTTTCATCAACTATCTTCACTTTAATCTACATTTTAAAATATTTTTCAATTATATTTCAAAGTTTGTTGGTAATGGTGGTGTCACTAAAGATGAAGATTATTTTATATCTTTATTGTCTTGTACAACAAATTCAGGAGTATAAAAGTCACATTTAGCTAACCCAAATGCTATTAATGGTATTATAGAATTAACAGTAAAGACCTGTGAATCATGTACTATTTCTCAAAACATATAGGCGAACTGCATATTACTGAAGCACAAGTATATTATAATCAATCATAAAAACAACAAGCATGGTAAGCATATTTTCTTAAGAGAAAGTAAGTACTAAACTACTTCTTAAATGTTATGGTAATCATTCTTACTATAAATATAAGGCATATGTATTCACAGAATATTTCCACTGCTAGATGTCAGCATTGTTTAAAATAACAAGAAATTTTAGTCAAGTTAAACGTTCATCAATAGGAGATTTTAGTATATAAATATAATTAAAAAAACACTATGCAATAATAAAGTTTGTATTTTGTGAGAATATTTAACATGAAAATTTTATAATTATATAGTAAGTATAAAAAAAAACAATTGAAAAATGGGGCATCTGGGTGACACAATGGGTTATGCATCCAATTTTTGATTTCCACTCAGGTCATGAACTTGGGGTTGTGATCTCAGTCAGTGACGTCAGATCAAGCCCCACATCAGGCTCCATGCTAGCTGAGGAGCCTACTTAACACTCTCTCTCTCCTTCTCCCTCTGACCCTCCTTCCCTGCTCTCTTAAAAAAAAAAAAAAAAAAAAGGGCAATTGAAAAATATTATATATATTTCCTGAATTTAATATTTATAAACCTCAATAAATCTATTATATGAATAAGTTAATAGTATGGGTGTTCTCTCTGTTCAACGTTTTTAGTAGACTTTTTTAGAGCAGTTTATTTTTTAGAGCAGTCCTAGAGCATCTAGGAACTTTCATAGCTAAAGAAGAGAAGTTAATGCTGGACTGCAAAGCTTTAAAGGAAAGTTTTAAGTTCACAGCAAGCCTGGATGGAAGGTACACAGATTGTTCAGATACCCACTGTCCCTATGCATGCCTATTCTTCCCCATTATCAACATTCCCCACCAGAGAGGCACATCTGTTGCAACTGATGAACCATGATTGACACATTATTATCACCCAGTGTCAATGCTTTTTTGTTAAATATTTAAAAAAAAAACATAAAAACCTCTTAGCTGGCTTCTTATTCAATCTACGGAATATATACGGGCTACATGCTGTGTAAATTAAATAGGCTAGTTTATGCTCTGATAACTAGCTAAGCCTTATATCTCAGTTGCTTAACACAGAAAAGTTTATTTCTTGTTCACAGCATAGATTTCACCCCAGTTGATAAGCGGAATTGCAGGAAATGCCATTCTATCCCACGTGGACACTCAAAAATACAAGACATTATAGAACTCTCTGACATTTCAAATCATGGTCTGTGGTCACTTTTACAGAGAACAGAGATCTGTTGGAATCATCCCTTTGTTCAATTTTGATCATAGAGGCATGTCAGGTTTTATTGCATTTCACTATATTGCAGTTCCAAGATACTGTGTTTTTTTTACAAATTGAAGGTTGTGTTAACACTGCATCAAGTAAATCTACTGGTGGAGTGTCATTTTTTCTGATAGCATTTTCTCACTTCTTGTCTCTATATCACATTTGGATAATTCTCACAATATTTCAAACTTTTCATTATTGTTATATTTGTCATGGTGATCTGTGGATCAGTGAGCTTTGATGTTGCTATTGCGATTGTTTTGGGGTGCCACAAATGATACTCATGTAAGATAGCAAACTTAATAAATGTTATGTGTAAAAAAAAATAAAAATAAAAATAAAGAAATAAATGTTATGTGTGTTCTGGCTGCTCTACTGACCAGCTATTCCTCTGTCTCTCTCCTTCTTCTTCTTCCTACTTCCTGAGACACAAAAATATTGAAATTAGGCCAGGTAACAGCTCTACACTGACCTTAAAGTGTTCAAGTGAAAGGAAAGTTGTATATCTTTCAATGATTAAGCTTAGTGAAGAAAACATAATGGAAACCAAGATAGAGTGAAAAATAGGTCTCTTTCACCAAACAGCCAATTGTGAATGCAAAGTTAAAGTTCTTGAAAGAAATTAAAAGTGCTACTCCAGTGAGCACACAAATGATAAGAAAGTGAAATAGCCTTATTGCCCATATGGAGAAAGTTTCAGTGATCTGGCTAGATCAAACCAGACACAATATTCCCTTAAGTCAAAGCCTCATTCAAAGGAAGGCCCTACCACTTCAATTACATGAAGACTGAGGCAGATAAGGAAGGTACAAAAGGAAAGCTCAAAGCTAGCAGAGGTTGGCCCATGAGGTTTAAAGAACCATACTATCTCTAGAAAATAAAAGTATAAGATGAAGCAGCAAGTGTTAATGTCAAAACTGCAGCAAGTTCTCCAGAAGATCTAGTGAAAAATGTTAATGTAGGTGGCCACGCTAAACAATAGATGTTCATTTTAGACAAAACAGACTTCAATTGAGAGACAATGACATCTAGGACCTTTCATAGCTTAAGAAGAGAAGTCAATGCTGGGCTTCAAAGCTTTAAAGGACAGACTGACTCTTTTGGTAGGAGCTACTGCAGGTTGGTGATTTTCAGTTGAATCCAATGTTCATTGACCATTCTGAACATCCTAGTACTCTGGAGAATTATGCTAGTTCTATTTTGCCTATGTGCCATCTAAGTATCAACAAAACTTAGATGATAGCACATCTGTTTACAACATATTTTTCAAAATATGTTTCCAAAATATTTTTAAGTCCATTGTTGAGAATTACTTCTCAGAAAAAAAGATTCCTTCCAAAATATGACTGTTCACTGACAATTCATCTAGTCACCCAAGAGCTCTGATGGAGATAAATACAAGATTACTGTTGTTTTCACACCTGCTAACACGACATCCATTCTGCACCCCATGGATCAAGGAGTCATTTCAACTTTCAAGTTTTCTTATTTAAAAAATACATTTGTAATGTTATCATGGCCATAGATAGTAATTCCTATGATGGATCTGGGTAAAATAAATTGAAAACTTTCTGGAAAGGATTCACAATTATAGATGTCATTAATAACATTTGTGATTCATGGTCAGTAGTCAAAATATCAGCCTGAAGAGGAGTTTGAAAGAAGTTGATTCCAGCCTTCATGGATAGTCATCCATGAGGGGTTCAAGACTTCAGTGGAGGAAGTAACTGCAGATATGGTGGAAATAAGAAGAGAACAAGAATTTGAAATAGAGCCTAAGATGTGACTGAATTGCTGCAATTTCATGATAACATTTTAATGCCTGAGGAATTGTTTCTTATGGATTGTGGGAATTCACAGTGCCTGGCTAGATAAGATTTAATAAACACATGCCTCTCTGGATGAGACTTGTTGATAAAGAAAGAAGGAGTGTCCAGAAAACTGGGCTCCCTTTAAGCTTTCTAGGCTGAAAATAGCCAGATCCTCATTGCGGCTCAATGCACTCATCCAGGGAGTAAATGCTTGACTTAGGAGAAACATTTATCTTTGGAGGTCACACACTCCATGCACTCCCTATCTACACACCCATCATGAGCACAGCTTGTTTTAGTCACACAATACTCCTTAAGCCACCATCTTATTACAGGTTCACATTCCTTCTTATTTTTCTTATTCCCTTGTTGTACTGTTAATATTCATGATAAAGGTGGAGGCAGAGTCTGGCTTGGGACCTGTTGCCACTAGAGCGGCTGGTCCCCAGTCTCTCTTATTTCTCTTACAGAGGTGTCTGGAGTAATCTTTTCATTCACCATCTCCAGGTTTGTTGGCCAAACCTGACAATGGATGAGCACAGAAAGTGCTCTCTTGCAATGGAATCAACTGGTGAAGATGCTGTGAAGATTATTGAAATGACAATGAAAGATTGAGATTCCTACATACACTTAGTTAATAAACCAGCAGCAGATTCTGAATGGATAGACTCCAGTTTTAAAAGTTCTATCAAATAGCATCACATAGTACAGAGAAATTGTTTGTGGAAAATAGTCAATCAATGTAATAAAACTCACTGTTGTCTTATTTTAAGAACTTGCCACAGCAAGCCAGACCTTCAGCAAGCACTACCTGATCAGTCAGCAGCCATCACCATCGAGACCTCCACCGGCAAAAAGTGGATGACTCTCTAAAAGTTAGATGATAACATTTTTTAGCAACAAAAACAATTTTAAATTAAGGTACATCCATTGCTTTGTGAAAGCATTATGCTATTGTACACCTTATAGACTAGAGTGCAGTGCAATAATTTTTATATGCACTACAGAAAACAAAACAACATCAACAAAAAATTTTGACTCAGTTTGTTGTAATATTTGTTTCATTGCAGAGGCCTGGAACCAAATCCACAATATCTCTGAGGTATATCAGATTAATTACATGAAAGGCTACACCCAGGAAGAGAAATGTAGTGAATACATACAATTGTCTCTGTGACACATAGAACAGTTATTTATTTATATTTTATTTTATATAAAATAGAATATTTTATTTATTTATTTATTTATTTCCGAGGTGGGACGCGATCCCAGGACTCTGGGATCATGACCTGAGCCAAAGGCAGATGCTCAACAGAACTGAGCCACCCAGGTGTCCTAACACATAGAATACTAAAAATCACACTGGTGATACATTGAAGAAACAGGTAATATTTTAGGAGTAATAATCTAAGGCATGAGATTCCTTTGTGAGAGCAGACATAATGAAGCTGGCTAAATATTTTTACATAACATTAAGGAATAATCAAACACCAGTTAATAATATGACTACTACTTTTAAAAGTATATAAGTAATTGCTTTTTTCTACTTGAGGTATAATTGACACTTAACATTATATTAGTTTCAGGTATACAATGGAATGATTTGATATTTGTATATATTGCAAAACAATCACCACAATAAATCTAGTTACCACTGTCAACACAGACAGTTACAAATTTCTTTTTTCTTTTTTTTTCTTTCAATTTATTTATTTTCAGAAAAACAGTATTCATTATTTTTTCACCACACCCAGTGGTCCATGCAATCCATGCCCTCTATAATACCCACCACCTGGTACCCCAACCTCCCACCCCCCCGCCACTTCAAACCCCCCAGATTGTTTTTCAGAGTCCATAGTCTCCCATGGTTCACCTCCCCTTCCAATTTACCCAAATTCCCTTCTCCTCTCTAACGCCCCTTGTCCTCCATGCTATTTGTTATGCTCCACAAATAAGTGAAACCATATGATAATTGACTCTCTCTGCTTGACTTATTTCACTCAGCATAATCTCTTCCAGTCCCGTCCATGTTGCTACAAAAGTTGGGTATTCATTCTTTCTGATGGAGCATAATACTCCATAATGTATATGGACCACATCTTCCTTATCCATTCATCCGTTGAAGGGCATCTTGGTTCTTTCCATAGTTTGGCGACCGTGGCCATTGCTGCTATAAACATTGGCGACAGATGGCCCTTCTTTTCACGACATCTGTGTCTTTGGGGTAAATACCTAGGAGTGCAATTGCAGGGTCATAGGGAAGCTCTATTTTTAATTTCTTGAGGAATCTCCACACTGTTCTCCAAAGAGGCTGCACCAACTTGCATTCCCACCAACAAGTCTTTTTTCTTATAATGAGAACTTTTAAGATTTCATTAGCAATCTTCAAAACCACAGTACAGGATTTTTTTTAATGTAGTCACCACACTCTACATTACATACTCACTTTATTGCACTATTTGTTTTATTGCAGTGGTCTGGAACCAAACCCACAATATCTCTGAGCTATGTCTATATCCCATTTGCCAGATTAATCACAATGGTATGCTAGAAAATGACTTCTTTTCTCTGAGTTACTTATTTTATAACTGGAAATTCCTATGTTTTGACCCCCTTCACCCATCTTATCCACCTACATTTGACAACTATTAATCTGTTCTATTTAGGAGCTCTTCTTTTGTTTGTTTTTAGATTCCACATATAAGTGAGATCATATGGTATTTGTTACTAAAAGCAATTGTTTTAAATTGCATCCTTTTCTGTCTAATCTAGTTGCTTCTTACACGAACATTATTTAGCTCTTTATGATTCAGTAGCAACAGGAATTCACCTAAGCTTTGCTAAATGGCTTTTTGTTTATGCCTCATGCACATGTGTTTTCTCTTTCACTGTCTCCCTTCCTCTATGTCTGTCTTTTTCTCTCATGTTGCCATGTACCTATATATTTAAGACTAAAAACAATGAGACACCAAAATAATAACAGTGAACTCAGGATAGTAAAATAACAAAAAATAAAATAAAATAAAAAGATTCTGGATACTTTTCTGTATTTTGCAAATAAAACACAAACTAATTATGTGTAACTTAGAGAAAAATCATTTAAATTAATTTAGATGTGCCTGTTTAATTTATATCATATTACAACCATATATGGTTTTCAGAGAATCAGTAACAACTTGTCAGCAATAGTTAAAGTAGAAGGGGAAGGTAGACAAGTATTATAAATGCTAATCTAATTTAAAAAGGAGCCCATTAGACTGAGATGGCTTTGATGCCATGGTAGCCTATGTAAGCAACCAAAAACTTAAGCCTATAAACATTTTAAGGTTATGAAATTGAAACCTAGGGGCAACCAATTACAAACAACCAACTAGGCTTTAAACATATCAATCAATAATTTCCTAATTTAGCTTCTGCCATTTCTCTATGAAAATCTCTCCTGTAATTTCCTGTGGTGGTGTTCCTAAGAGCTTCCAGTTTGGCAACACCCTATTGGAATTGGATCTTGTTCAAATAAACTCTTAAAATGTTTACTATGCCTCAGTTTATCTTCTAACACATGTCCCTTTGAATGCCTCCCCAGTGTGACTTCATTTATACTAAATGTGGCATAGAGAATAATAGTGCACTCAAATATCTCCTCTACCTTCCCCAGCCTTCCAAGCAATTGCTTTGGTAAGTGGACAAATTTATAATCTGAAGTTTTGTTTTATTTTGTTTTGTTTAAAACTGGAAGAAATGTTGGAATATTTTTGGAATCAAGACAATAGCTTCAAGATTTGGTTTTGAGACTTGTATAAAAATAAATGAGTTGAAACTCATAAACAAATAAACTTTTGGCCTTAAAAATATGGATATATTTGACAACACAAAAAATACACAATAAATAAACAAAACATCTTTCCTTCTTAAAACAGACACTATATGGAAACAAACTAACTATTAGAATGACAGAATCATCAGTGATATACAGTTGTCTCCCTTTAACCATGGGGGATACAATCTAAGACCCCCAGTAGGTGTTTGAAACTGTGGATAATACCAAACCTATATAATATTGTTTCCCCTATAAATGCATACTTATATAAAGTTTAATTTATAAATGAGGCAAAGAGGTTAATGTAACAACCAATAATAAAATAGAATAATTATAACCATATACTGTAATAAAAATTATTTGAATATGGTCTTTTTCTCCCAAAATATCTTATTGTATTGTAATCACCCTTCTTGTGATGATGTGAGATGATGAAACACCTACATGGTGAGATGATGTGGACGTTGCAACATAGTGTTAGGATACTATTGACCTTCTAATGACATGTCCAAAGGAGACCATCTGCTTCTGGACTCCCAGTTGACCATGGGTAACTGAAACTGTGGAGAAGAGGAAACTACTGTACTTCCTATATAAAATCAATATGAACACATATATATTCATATCAGTATTATATTTATAATCATATGATTATATATATTCATATTTATTAATTGAATTTAATTCAACTGCTAGATATTGATTAATTAAGCAGAGCCATGAAATGGGTACATTTATGTTTATTTGAAAAGCATAAAAGCATGGGAAGATTTAAAAAGTCAATGAATGTGGAAGATGGTGGAGGAGTAGCAGGCTGAGATGATATCAGGTTGCAGGAGATCAGAAACATAGTTTATCAAACCATTCTGAACACCTACAAATCCAACAGGAGATCAAAGAGAAGAAGAGCAGCAATTCTAGAAACAGAAAATCGACCACATTCTGAAAAGTAGGACCTGTGGAGAAATGAATCCAAAGTGAAAATAGACCAAAGTGGGAGGGGCCAGCTCCCAGTAAATGGTGGAGCAATGGAGCACAAAAACAGAACTTTTAAAAGTCTGATCCACTGAGGGACATCATTCCAGAGGCTAAGCAGGGTTGAAGCCCATGCGGGGACAGTGGTCTCAGGTTCTGCAGGGTCCCAATAGGATTGGGGGTGTCTGAGTGTCACAGAGCTTGCAGGTATTAGAGCTGGGAAGCTGGCTACAGAAATGTAACCAAGGAGTGAGCTCTGAATTCGGGGTTACCTTAAACTATGATTCATGGCACAGTCAGACCAATGCTCTTTGAGTGGGGACCCCACAAGATCCAGGGAGACTGCCCCCGGAAGAACACAGGGGTCTGCTGGGTTTGGAGACTCCAGGTGGAGCTGAGTGCCAGAGACAGAGACATTTGGTCACAGGCCAGGTGAGCTCAGAGCAGAGTCAGAGGCCAGGGAGGCAGGGGTGATTGAGGGCTTTAATCCAAGGGCTCACTGAGGAGTGGCAGCCCCAAGCTCTTGGCTCCTCCTGGCTGGAGATTGGGAGACCGCCATTTTCATTCCTGTCCTCCAGGACTCTATGGAAAGCGTTCAGGAAAAAACACTCCTGAAACTGAACCCAAGCAGATTACTTAGCCCACCTCCTGGTAAGGACAGTGAAATTCTGCCTCAGGCAAAGACACTTGAGAATCACCACAATAGGCCCCTCCCCCAGAAGATCAGCAAGAAATCCAGCCAAGACCAAGTTCACTTACCAAGAGGAACAGCAGAATTACAGAGGAGGAGAAAGCAAAGCATGAAATTCATGGCTTTCTCCCCATGATTCTTTAGTCTTGCAAGGTTAATTATTTTATTTATTTTTTTCTTATGCTAATTTTTTAACATTTACTTAACTTTTTAAACTAGTTTATCTTAAAAATACTTTCATTAAAAATATTTTTGAACTATCATTATTATAGTCATATTTTATTTTTCATTGCATTTAACTTTTTTTTTATATACAAATAGGGTTTTTTCTTCTAAAAAATTTTGTGATACAACTTCTTTTAATAGATCAAAATATACCCTAAATCTAGCACAGGGTTTGTTCTAGTCTAGAGCCTGAGCAAATTCTCTCCACTTTCTTTTTCTTTATACTCCCAAACAACTTATATTATCAACTCCTTTTTTATAATTTTTTTAAATTTTTATCTTTATAGTCATATTCCATCCCTTCATTGTGTTTATGCTTATTTTGTGTATATATAGAAAAGTTCTTAATTCTTTAAAATTTTGCGAGGTACTTTCTTCTAAGAGACAAAATACTCCCAAAATTAAGTGGGTGACTGTTCTATTCACCAGTCTAATATATATTTTTTTCTTTTTTATATTGGTTCTTTATTTATTTTCATTTTTAAATTTTTTTTTCCTGAACTTATTTTTACTCCCTCTCCTCCCTGCACAATATGGGGTCTCTTCTGATTTGGTTAAAGCACAGTTTCCTGGGATGTTTACCACACTTTTAGTATTTTATTCTCTCCTTCATATATTCTTATCTGGATAAAATAACAATGCAGAAAAACTCACCACAAAAAAAAAAAAAAGAAAAAGAAGCAGTAACTAAGGTAGAGACCTAATCAATATAGACATTGGTAATTAATATGTCAGATCTAGAGTTCAGAATGATGATTCTTAAGGTGCTAGCTGAGCTCAAAAAAGGTATGGAAGTTATGAGAGATACCCTGTCTGGAGAAATAAAATCCCTTTCTGGAGAAATAAAAGAACTAAAACTTAACCAACTGCAAATCATAAGGCTATTAATGAGGTGGAATAAAAAAATGGAGGCTCTTACTACAAGGAATATTGGGGCAGAAAAGAGAATTAGTGATATAATAGACCAAATGACAGAGAATAAAGAAGCTGGGCAAAAGAGAGACAAATAATTACTGGACCACAAGGTGATAAGTGATAAGTGATGACATAAGATGAAAGAGGGATAAGTGATGACATAAGATGAAACAACATTAGAATAATTGGGATTCCAAAAGAAGAAGAAAGAGAGAGGTGAGCAGAAGTTATATTGGAGAGAATTACTGTAGAGAGTTTCCCTAATATGGCAAAGGGAATGAGCATCAAAATCCAGGAGGTGCAGAGAACCCCCCTCAAAATCAGTAAGAATACGTCCACACCCCATCATCTAATAGTAAAATTTACAACTCTTAGTGACAAAAAGGAGATCCTGAAAGCAGCCTGGAAGAAGAAGTCTGTGACATACAATGGTAAAAATATTAGATTGGCAGCACTATTCTTTTATATAGTATTTTTTATAGTATTCTTTGCTGCATGTTTTTTCCTCATTTAGTGCTCTGAATATATCATGCCATATCATCTGTGGATAATCTAATATTAGATTATCCACAGAGATCTGGCAGGTCAGAAAGAAATGGCATGATATATTCAGAGCACTAAATGAGAAAAAACATGCAGCAAAGAATACTATATCCAGCTAGACTATCATTGAAAATGGAAGGAGAGATCAAAATCTTCCAGGATAAACAAAAACAAAAAGAATTTGTAAACGCTAAATGAGCTCTACAGGAAATATTCAAAGAGGTCTTCTAAGCAAAGAGAGCCTAAAAGTAGTAGACCAGAAAGGAACAGAGACAATATACAGTAATACTCACTTTACAGGCAATACAATGGCACTAAATTCATATCTCTCAATAGTTACCCTGAATGTTAATGGGCTAAATGCCCCAATCAAAAGACACAGGGTATCAGAATGGATAAAAAAAAAAAAAAAAAAAACCATCAATATGCTGTCTACAAGAAACTCATTTTAGACCCAAAGACACCTTCAGATTTAAAATGAGGGGAAGGAAAACAATTTACCATGCTAATGGACATCATAAGAAAGCTAGGATGAAAATCCGTTTATCAGATCAATTAGATTTTAAGCCAAAGACTAAAATAAGGGATGAGGAAGGACACTATATCATACTCAAAGGGTCTGTCCAACAAGAAGCTCTAACAATTTTAAATATTTATGCCCCTAACATGGGAGAAGACAACTATTTAAACCACTTGATAAAAAAAGCAAAGAAATACATCAACAGGGCACCTGGGTGGCTCAGTGGGTTAAGCCGCTGCCTTCGGCTCAGGTCATGATCTCGGGATCCTGGGATCAAGTCCCGCATCTGGCTCTCTGCTCAGCAGGGAGCCTGCTTCCCTCTCTCTCTCTCTCTGCCTGCCTCTCCATCTACTTGTGATTTCTCTCTGTCAAATAAATAAATAAAATCTAAAAAAAAAAAAAAAAGAAAAAAGAAATACATCAACAATAATATTAGGGGACTTTAACACTCCACTCACTGAAATGGACAGATCATCCAAGCAAAAGATCAACAAGGAAATAAAGGTCTTAAATGACACACTGTACCAGATGGACATCACAGATATATTCAGAACATTCCATCCCAAAGCAACATAATACACATTCTTCTCTAGTGCACATGGAACATTCTCCAGAATAGATCTCATCCTGGGTCATACATCAGGTCTCAACCGGTATCAAAAAATTGGGACCATTCCCTGCATATTTTCAGACCACAATGCTCTGAAGCTAGAACTCAATCACAAAAGGACATTTGGAAATAACCCAAATACATGGAGACTAAAGAGCATCCTTCTAAAGAATGAATGGATCGACCAGGAAGTTAAAGAAGAATTGAAAAAATTCATGGAAACAAACGATAATGAATACACAACAGTTCAAAATCTGTGGGACACAGCAAAGACAGTCCTGAGAGGAAAATATAAAGTGCTACAAGACTTTCTCAAGAAACAAGAAAGGTCTAAGGTACACAACCTAACCCTACACCTAAAGGAGCTTGAGAAATAACAAGAAAGAAACCCTAAGCCCAGCAGGAGAAGAGAAATCATAAAGATCAGATCAGAAATCAATGAAATAGAAACCAAAACAACAGTAGAACAAATCAACAAAACTAGGAGCTCGTTCTTGAAAGAATTAGTAAGATTGATAAACCCCTGGCCAGACTTATCCAAAAGAAAAGAGAAAGGACCCAAATAAATAAAATCATGAATGAAAGAGGAGAGATCACAACCAAAACCAAAGAAATACAAACAATTATAAGAACATATTATGAGCAACTATACGCCAGCAAATTTGACAATCCAGAAGAAATGGGTGCATTCCTAGAGACATATAAACTAATACAACTGAACCAGGAAGAAATAGAAAACCTGAACAGACCCATAACCAGGAAGCAGATTGAAGCAGTCATCAAAACTACCCAAACTAACAAGAGTCCAGGGCCAGATGGCTTCCCAGGAGAATTCTACAAAACTTTTTTTTTTTTTTAATTTTTTATGTTTTATAAACATATAATATATTTTTATCCCCAGCGGTACCAGTCTGTGAATCGCCAGGTTTTCACACTTCACTGTACTCACCAAAGCACATACCCTCCCCAGTGTCCATAACCCCACCCCCCTTCTCCCAACCCCCCTCCCGCCAGCAACCCTCAGTTTGTATTGTGAGATTAAGGGTCTCTTATGGTTTGTCTCCCTCCCAATCCCATCTTGTTTCATTTATTCTTCTCCTATCCCCTTAAGCCCCCATGTTGCATCACCACTTCCTCATATCAGGGAGATCATATGATAGTTGTCTTTCTCTGCTTGACTTATTTCGCTAAGCATGATACCCTCTACTTCCATCCACGTTGTCGCAAATGGCAAGATTTCATTTCTTTTGATGGCTGCATAGTATTCCATTGTGTATATATACCACTTCTTCTTTATCCATTCATCTGTTGATGGACATCTAGGTTCTTTCCATAATTTGGCTATTGTGGAAATTGTTGCTATAAACATTCGGGTGCACGTGCCCCTTCGAATCACTACATTTGTATCTTTAGGATAAATACCCAGTAGTGAGATTGCTGGGTCATAGGGCAGTTCTATTTTCAACATTTTGAGGAACCTCCATGCTGTTTTCCCAGAGTGGTTGCACCAGCTTGCATTCCCACCAACAGTGTAGGAGGGTTCCCCTTTCTCCGCATCCTCGCCAGCATCTGTCATTTCCTGACTTGTTGATTTTAGCCATTCTGACTGGTGTGAGGTGACATCTCATTGTGGTTTTAATTTGTATTTCCCTGATGCTGAGTGATATGGAGCACTTTTTCACGTGTCTGTTGGTCATCTGGATGTCTTCTTTGCAGAAATGTCTATTCATGTCCTCTGCCCATTTCTTGATTGGATTATTTGTTCTTTGGGTGTTGAGTTTGCTAAGTTCTTTATAGATTTTGGACACTAGTCCTTTATCTGATATGTTGTTTGCAAATATCTTCTCCCATCCTGTCAGTTGTCTTTTGGTTTTGTTAACTGTTTCTTTTGCTGTGCAAAAGCTTTTTATCTTGATAAAATCCCAATAGTTCATTTTTGCCCTTGCTTCCCTTGCCTTTGGCGATGTTCCTAGGAAGATGTTGCTGTGGCTGAGGTCAAAGAGTTTGCTGCCTGTGTTCTCCTCAAGGATTTGGATGGATTCCTTTCTCACATTGAGGTCCTTCATCCATTTTGAGTCTATTTTTGTGTGTGGTGTAAGGAAATGGTCCAATTTCATTTTTCTGCATGTGGCTGTCCAATTTTCCCAACACCATTTATTGAAGAGGCTGTCTTTTTTCCATTGGACATTCTTTCCTGCTTTGTCAAAGATTAGTTGACCATAGAGTTGAGGGTCTATTTCTGAGCTCTCTATTCTGTTCCATTGATCTATGTGTCTGTTTTTGGGCCAATACCATGCTGTCTTGATGATGACAGCTTTGTAATAGAGCTTGAAGTCCGGAATTGTGATGCCACCAACTTTGGCTTTCTTTTTCAATATTCCTTTGGCTATTCAAGGTCTTTTCTTGTTCCATATAAATTTCAGGATTATTTGTTCCATTTCTTTTAAAAAGATGGATGGTACTTTGATAGGAATTGCATTAAATGTGTAGATTGCTTGGGTAGCATAGACATTTTCACAATATTTATTTTTCCAATCCAGGAGCATGGAACATTTTTCCATTTCTTTGTGTCTTCCTCAATTTCTTTCATGAGTACTTTATAGTTTTCTGAGTATAGATTCTGTGCCTCTTTGGTTAGGTTTATTCCTAGGTATATTATGGCTTTGGGTGCAATAGTAAATGGGATTGACTCCTTCATTTCTCTTTCTTCTGCCTTATTGTTGACATATAGAAATGCAACTGATTTCTGTGCATTGATTTTATATCCTGACACTTTACTGAATTCCTGTACAAGTTCTAGCAGTTTTGGAGTGGAGTCTTTTGGGTTTTCCACATATAGTATCATATCATCTGCAAAGAGTGATAGTTTGACTTCTTCTTTGCCAATTTGGATGCCTTTAATTTCCTTTTGTTGTCTGATTGCTGAGGCTAGGACTTCTTGTACTATGTTGAATAGCAGTGCTGATAATGGACATCCCTGCCATGTTCCTGACCTTAGCGGAAAAGCTTTCAGTTTTTCTCCATTGAGAATAATATTTGTGGTGGGTTTTTCATAAATGGCTTTAATAATATTAAAGTATGTGCCCTCTATCCCTACACTTTGAAGAGTTTTAATCAGGAAGGGATGCTTTACTTTGTCAAATGCTTTTTCAGCATCTATTGAGAGTATCATATGGTTCTTGTTCTTTCTTTTATTGATGTGTTGTATCACATTGATTGATTTGCGGATGTTGAACCAACCTTGCAGCCCTGGAATAAATCCCACGTGGTCGTGGTGAATAATCCTTTTAATGTACAGTTGAATCCTATTGGCTAGTATTTTGGGGAGAACTTTTGCTTCTGTATTCATCAAGGATATTGGTCTATAGCTCTCTTTTTTGACGTGATCTTTGTCTGGTTTTGGGATCAAGGTGATGTTGGCCTCATAAAATGAGTTTGGAAGTTTTCCTTCCATTTCTATTTTTTGGAACAGTTTCAGGAGAATAGGAATTAGTTCTTCTTTAAATGTTTGGTAGAATTCCCCTGGGAAGCCATCTGGGCCTGGGCTTTTGTTTGTTTGGCGATTTCAAACTCCTTACTGGTTATGGGTCTGTTCAGGTTTTCTATTTCTTCCTGGTTCAGTTGTGGCAGTTTATATGTTTCTAGGAATGCATCCATTTCTTCCAAATTGTCAAATTTGTTGGCATAGAGTTGCTCATAGTATGTTCTTATAATTGTTTGTATTTCTTTGGTGTTAGTTGTGATCTCTCCTCTTTCATTCATGATTTTAGTTTTTGGGTCCTTTCTCTTTTCTTTTGGATAAGTCTGGCCAGGGGTTTATCAATTTTATTAATTCTTTCAAAGAACCAGCTCCTGGTTTTGTTGATTTGTTCTATTGTTTTTTTGGTTTCTATTTCATTGATTTCTGCTCTGATCTTTATGATTTCTCTTCTCCTGCTGGGTTTAGGGTTTCTTTCTTGTTCTTTCTCCAGCTCCTTTAGGTGTATGGTTAGGTTGTGTACCTTAGACCTTTCTTGTTTCTTGAGAAAGGCTTGTACTGCTATATATTTTCCTCTCAGAACTGCCTTTGTTGTGTCCCACAGATTTTGAACCGTTGTGTTTTCATTATCATTTGTTTCCATGATTTTTTTTTAAATTCTTAATTTCCTGGTTGACCCATTCATTCTTTAGAAGGATGCTTTTAGTCTCCAAGTATTTGGGTTATTTCCAAACTTCCTTTTGTGGTTGAGTTCTAACTTCAGAGCATTGTGGTCTGAAAATATGCAGGGAATGATCCCAATCTTTTGACACCAGTTGAGTCCTGATTTAGGACTGAGGATGTGATCTATTCTGGAGAATGTTTCATGTACACTAGAGAAGAATGTGTATTCTGTTGCTTTGGGATGAAATGTTCTGAATATATCTGTAATGTCCATCTGGTCCAGTGTGTTATTTAAGGCCTTTATTTCCTTGTTGATCTTTTGCTTGGATGATCTGTCCATTTCAGTGAGGGGAGTGTTAAAGTCCCCTACTATTTCTGTATTATTGTTGATGTGTTTCTTTGATTTTGTTAATAATTAGTTTATATAATTGGCTGCTCCCAAGTTGGGGGCATAGATATTTAAAATTGTTAGATCTTCTTGTTGGACAGATGCTTTGAGTATTACATAGTGTCCTTCCTCTTCTCTTATTATAGTCTTTGGCTTAAAATCTAATTGATCTGATATCAGGATTGCCCCTCCTGCTTTCTTCTGATGTCCATTAGCATGGTAAATACTTTTCCACCCTCTCACTTTAAATCTGGAGGTGTCTTCAGGCTTAAAATGAATTTCTTGTAGGCAACATATAGATGGGTTTTGTTTCTTTATCCATTCTGATACCCTGTGTCTTTTGATTGGGGCATTTAGCCCATTAACATTCAGGGTAACTATTGAGAGATATGAATTTAGTGCCATTGTATTGCCTGTAAGGTGAGTATTGCTTTATATTGTCTCTGTTCCTTTCTGATCTACCATTTGTAGGCTCTCTCTTTACTTAGAGGACCCCTTTCAATATTTCCTGTAGAGCTGGTTTGGTGTTTGCCAATTCTTTCAGTTTTTGTTTGTCCTGTAAGCTTTTAATCTCTCCTTCTATTTTCAATGATAGCCTAGCTGGATATAGTATTCTTGGCTGCATGTTTTTCGCGTTTAGTGCTCTGAATATATCATGCCAGCTCTTTCTGGCCTGCAAGGTCTCTGTGAATAAGTCAGCTGCCAATCTAATATTTTTACCATTGTATGTTACAGACTTCTTTTCCCGGGCTACTTTCAGGATTTTCTCTTTGTCACTAAGACTTGTAAATTTTACTATTAGGTGACGGGTGTGGGCCTATTCTTAATTGATTTTGAGGGGTGTTCTCTGCACCTCCTGAATTTTTATGTTTGTTCCCTTTGCCATATTAGGGATATTCTCTCCAATAATTCTCTCCAGTATACCTTCTGCTTCCCTCTCTCTTTCTTTTTCTTCTGGAATCCCAATTATTCTAATGTTGTTTCGTCTTATGGTGTCACTTATCTCTCGAATTCTCCCCTCGTGGTCCAGTAGCTGTTTGTCCCTCTTTTGCTTAGCTTCTTTATTCTCTGTCATTTGGTCTTCTATATCACTAATTCTTTCTTCTGCCTCATTTATCCTGGCAGTGAGAGCCTCCATTTTTAATTGCATCTCATTAATAGCTTTTTTTATTTCAACTTGGTTAGATTTTAGTTTTTTTATTTCTCCAGAAAGGGCTTTTATATCTCCCAAGAGGGTTTCTCTAATATCTTCCATGCCTTTTTTGAGCCTGGCTAGAACCTTGAGAATTGTCATTCTGAATTCCAGATCTGACATACTACCAATGTCTGTATTGATTAGGTCCCTAGCCTTCAGTACTGCCTCTTGTTCTTTTTTTTTGTGGTTAATTTTTCGCATTGTCATTTTGTCCAGATAAGAGTATATGAAGGAGCAAGTAAAATATTAAAAGGGTGGCAACAACCCCAGGAAAATATGCTTTAACCAAATCAGAAGAGATCCCAAATTGTGAGGGGGGGAAAAAGGGGATAAAAAGAGGTTCAGAAAGAAAGAAAGAGAAATAAAAAAAGAAAGAAAGAAAGAAAAGAATTTAAAAAAGAAAACGAATAAAGAAAAGTATAAAAAAGAATATATATATATATATATATATATATTAGATAAACTAGTTAAAAAACGTTAAAAGGGAAAAGGGTAAAACTTAAAAAAATTTTAGCAAAAGGGAAAAAAAATGAAAAAGAAAAAAAATGAAATTAACTGCAAGATTAAAGAATCATAGGGAGAAAGCCATGAGTTCAGTACTTTGCTTTCTCCTCCTCTGGAATTCTGCTGCTCTCCTTGGTATTGAAACTGCACTCCTTCTTAGGTGAACTTGGTCTTGGCCTGATTTCTTGTTGATCTTCTGGGGGAGGGGCCTGTTGTAGTGATTCTCAAGTGTCTTTGCCCCAGGCGGAATTGCACCGCCCTTACCAGGGGCTGGGCTGAGTCATCCGCTTGGGTTTGCATTCAGGAGCTTTTGTTCCCTGAGTGCTTTTTGTAGAGTTCTGGAGGACAGGAATACAAATGGCGGCCTCTTGGTCTCTGGCCCAGAGGAGCCGAGATCCCGGGGCCCCACTCCTCAGTGCGCCCTCAGAGAACAGCGCCCAGCAACTCCTGTCTGCCTGACCTCCGTCCCCGCTCCAAGCCCACCAAGCCCGCGACCGGTTCAAGGTAACCCCGAGCTGTGAGCTCACTGTCGGCTCTGTCTCTGTAACTGGCTTCCCTGTTCTAATACCTGTAAGCTCTGCGACACTCAGACACCCCCAATCCTTCTGTGACCCTACGGGACCTGAGGCCATGCTGACCCCATGTGGGCTTCACCCCGGTTTAGCCTCTGGAGCAATGTCCCTCAACAGAACAGACTTTTAAAAGTCCTGATTTTGTGCTCTGTTGCTCCGCCGCTTGCCGGGAGCCGGCCCCTCCCCCCGGGGTCTATCTTCCCATAGCTTTGGATTCACTTCTCCGCCAGTCTTACCTTTCAGAAAGTGGTTAATTTTCTGTTTCTAGAATTGCTGTTCTTCTTCTCTTCGATCAGCCGATGGATTTGTAGGTGTTTGCAATCTTTAGATAAGCAATCTAGCTGATCTCCTGCTAGCTGAAGTAGTCTCAGCCTGCTACTTCTCTGCTATCTTGACTCCTCCCCCCTGCAAAACATTTAAAGAAGAATTAATTCCTATTCTCCTGAAACTGTTCCAAAAAATAGAAATGGAAGGAAAACTTCCAAAATCATTTTATGAGGCCAGAATTACCTTGATCCCAAAACCAGAAAAAAAATGATCAAAAACATAATTATAGACCAATATTCTTAATGAACACAGATGCGAAAATTCTCACCAAAATACTAGCCAATAGGATTCAACAGTACATTAAAAGGATTATTCACCACGACCAAGTGGGATTTATTCCAGGGCTGCAAGGTTGGTTCAGCATCCACAAATTGATCAATGTGATACAATATATTAATAAAATAAAGAACAAGAAACATATGATACTCTCAGTAGATGCTGAAAAATCATTTGACAATGTACAGCATCCCTTCCTGATCAAAACTCTTCAAAGTGTAGGGATAGAGGGTACATACCTCAAAATCATCAAAGCCATTTATGAAAAACCCACCACAAATATTATTCTCAATGGAGAAAAACTGAAAGCTTTTCCGCTAAGGTCAGGAACACGGCAGGGATGTCCATTATCAGCACTGCTATTCAACATAGTACTAGAATTCCTAGCCTCAGCAATCAGACAACAAAAGGAAATTAAAGGTATCCAAATCGGCAAAGAAGAAGTCAAACTCTCACTCTTTGCAGATGATATGATACTTTATGCAGAAAACCCAAAAGACTCCACTCCAAAACTGCTAGAACTTGTACAGGAATTCAGTAAAGTGTCTGGTTATAAAATCAATACACAAAAATCAGTTGCATTTCTTTACACCAACAACAGGACAGAATAAAGAGAAATTAAGGAGTCAATCCCATTTACAATTGCACCTAAAACCATAATATACCTAGGAATAAACCTAACCAAAGAGGCAAAGAATCTAATCTTTGGCAAAGAAGGAAAGAATGTCCAATGGAAAAATGACAGTCTCTTTAACAAATGGTGTTGGAAAATTGGACAGCCACTGTAGAAGAATGAAACTGGACCATATCCTTACACCACACATGAAAATAGACTCAAAATGGATCAAGAACCTCAATGTGAAAAATTAATCCACCAAAATCCTTGAGGAGAACAGAGGCAGTAACCTCTTTGACCTCAGCTGCAGCAACTTCTTCCTAGGAACATCGCCAAAGGCAAAGGAAGCAAGGGCAAAAATGAACTACTGAGACTTTATCAAGATCAAAAGCTTTGCACAAGTGAAACAGTTAACAAAACCAAAAGACAAGTGACAGAATGGGAGAAGATATTTGCAAACGACATATCAGATAAAGGACTAGTGTCCAAAATCTATAAAGAACTTATCAAATTCAACACCCAAAGAACAAATAATCCAATCAAAAAATGGGCAGAGAACATAAACAGACATTTCTGCAAAGAAAACATCCAGGTGGCCAACAGACAAATGAAAAAGTGTTCCACATCACTCGGCATCAGGGAAATACAAATCAAAAGCACAATGAGATATCTCCTCACACCAGTCAGAATGGCTAAAACTAACAAGTCAGGAAATGACAGATGCTGGCGAGGATGCATCCTCCACTGTTGGTGGTTATGCAAGCTGGTGCAACCACTCTGGAAAATAGCATGGAAATTCCTCGAAAAGTTGAAAGTAGAGCTCCCCTATGACCCAGCAATTGCACTACTGGGTATTTACCCTAAAGAAAAAAATGTATAATTCCGTAGGGGCACATGCACCTGAATGTCTGTAGCAGAGATGTCCACAATAGCCAAACTATGGAAAGATCCTAGATGTCCATCAACAGATGAATGGATAAAGAAGATTTGCTATATATATACAATGGAATACTATGAAGCCATCAAAATAAATGAAATCTTGCCATTTGAGACAACGTGGATGGAACTAGAGGGTATTATGCTTAGCAAAATAAGTCAGTCAGAGAAAGACAACTACCATATCATCTCCCTGATATGAGGAAGTTGGGAGGCAATGTGAAGGATTTGGGTGATAGGAAAAGAATAAATGAAACAAGATGGCATCAGGAGGGAGACAAACCATAAGAGACTCTTAATCTCTTATTTGTCTAATCTCAGACAAACTGAGGATTGCCAGGGGGAGAGGAGTAGGGAGAGGATGTTGTGGTTATGGACTTTGGAGAAAGTATGTTCTATGGTGAGTGCTGTGAAGTGTGTAAACCTGGCGATTCCCAGACCTGCATCCCTGAAGCTAATAATACATTATATGATAATAAAAAAATAAGAAATTAAAAAAATATATTTACAATGACATGTAAGGATGAAAATTAGCAAAAAGAGAAAATCTCACCTTTTATTACATAGTATATTTTATTGCCAAAACAATAAAAATAAATAAACAAATAAATAAATACAAATAAACATAATTATAGTGCATTCTTTTCTCATATACTTTCTTACAATGTCCCAGAGAGCGTTGAAATATCTTTGTGCTGCTCAATGAAAACCTCTCACAACATTTTTAAACCCACTAACACTAGTTGCTTTTAAGAAAAGTATTCCTGTTTTCCTTTATGAAAAAAACTAAACATGTCTAAAATATGAGTAGAAAGATAAATTTTATAAGATCATGATTTGTAAGTCCCAACAAGTTTTTGCTAAACTTTTGAAGTAATTTACATACATTCACACTGGTTTTTGTTTGTTTGTTTTTGGTAAATCAGTAAGTCCCACTACTATTTGAACTATTCCTTGATGATTATGCTTGTGTTTCTATTAGAAAATTGGCATTAATAGTTTCAGAATTTTATTTTGAACTAGTCTCCTTTTCAAAGGTAACACCTACTACCTGGATATTTTCAACATTCAAATTAATAAAATACAACATACATCAATCAATATAACATTAGCTTTTCAGATTCTAGGACCAAAAATTTTAAGAATTAGTCTTCTCTAAAAGGAAGATTGGGTTGGGAAAAGCGAGGTATTAGGGGGACAGGGGGAGGAGCAGAAAGGGTGTCAAGGAACCAAGA
This sequence comes from Neogale vison, assembly GCF_020171115.1. Lineage (NCBI taxonomy): Eukaryota > Metazoa > Chordata > Mammalia > Carnivora > Mustelidae > Neogale > Neogale vison. Next base: position 78,822,096 of record NC_058101.1, on the reverse strand, counting down.
GACAAAATATTTATTTTGTTATTTATTGCCCAGCATATACACAAACCTGAGTTTAGACATCATAGAAAAAACTGTATCATTTGATGACCTATATGAGACTTTTGCTATTTTGCTTTTTGACTTGAAACTATCTGCTAGAAATCCCTAAATATAAAATAATCTTATCTATACCACAGTTATTTAACTTTTGGCAGCAATATTGTATGACTCTACACATTCTAAAAAGTCACTATCTTTTTTTTTTTTTAAGATTTTATTTATTTATTTGACAGACAGAGATTACAAGTAAGCAGAGAGGCAGGCAGAAAGAGAGAGGAGGAAGCAGGCTCCCCGCCAAGCAGAGAGCCCGATGCGGGGCTTGATCCCAGGACCCTGGGATCATGACCTGAGCCGAAGGCAGAGGCCCTAACCCACTGAGCCACCCAGGCACTCCCAAAAGTCACTATCTTTTAAAGACAACTCTTTTTATTCATGGCAGAAATTTAGAAAATTGAATTATAAATTTAAAGTCGAGCAAAGGAAAATCTAGTGAGAAAAGTAGATGAATATAGTTGATTCACAGGAGAAATAACAGTGTAATAAAGAAAAAAAGTCGGGGCGCCTGGGTGGCTCAGTGGGTTAAGCTGCTGCCTTTAGCTCAGGTCATGATCTCAGGGTCCTGGGATCGAGTCCTGCATCGGGCTCTCTGCTCGGCAGGGAGCCTGCTTCCTCCTCTCTCTCTCTCTGCCTGCCTCTCTGCCTATTTGTGATCTCTCTCTGTCAAATAAATAAATAAAATCTTAAAAAAAAAAAAAAAGAAAAATGTAATCAAAGTTACTTGCTATTTTCTCTTCCCTTTAGTATGTTAGGTACTTTAGGAAATATGTAACTTCTCAGTATAAACAGTATGGGCCACTTAATAGAAGACTACAAAAGCTTTTAAAAATATATAATTTTAAAGCCAAGAAATACTTTAGAGACTCTATTCTGTATATGAACATTTAAATCTTTGTCAAAATTGTGATAACCAAATCATTTCAATACACACACATACAGAGTTCTTTAATGAAAAACGTGTGAAAACAAGGTACAATGAAAAACCTTTGTACTAGGAAAAAGAATTGCAGTAATTTTCTAGAAGATGCTACCCCTCCCTCTTCCACTTCAGTATTAATACCTTTCAGACTGCAGAATCAGTTATATTCTATTGTGCTAAACCATTCAACCTAATTGAAAAGAAATACAAGTCATCTAAAGCACAATCGAAAAATTCAGTGAAAATGTAATCTGTCATTCTCTTTTCTAATGCCATTTTAAAGATGTATTAAACCCAATGTGGGAAGCATCTTATTTCTCTTGTGGCGTCATTTTTTCTTCCACCTCAGAGAAATCCCTAGCCACCAAATGACAAATTTGGTCTTACACCTAGAAAAAACACTCAAAGCTCAGTTTCACCTCTCTCTGAAGAATACTTTTCCTATCATAAATTAATCTCATTTGGAAATGATTTTTAAAATATGATTTATGCAAAACAAATCCCAGTTCCCAGAATAACCTGTATTTGTGGTTGTTATGCCACAGCTAGAAGAGAAATTACTGATCAGTGAGCTGTTTCAGAATGGCAATGTGAACTACAGCTCGGATTAAGAAATCTGATGAAGCATAACATACCATGAAAGAAATAAAAACATTTTATAGGGCTCATGGGCATTATTGACAGGTTTCTACTGCTTTTTTGATATGATTCTATTCAGCAGGAGATCTCATTTGTAAAGAACCCTTTATTTAGACATAATAAAATGCCCCATTAAATTAGGGGAAGCCCCAAATGCTTTCCCATTAATATGGTTCCGTGTAGGGAATTGTTGCTACGAAATATTTGGAAACATTTTCTGGCTTATTACATTAAATTAAAACTTGAAATAAAGAAAGAAGATAGATATGTTTTTACACTATATAAGTTTTGTTTATGTTTGAAATTCAATAATGATTTGCACAAACCTAGTTTTAGGATGACACATTTCTTCAATTATGAAAACAACAATACTTATTTTCTCAAGTCTATATCACTCTAGCTAAGTTACTATTTCTGTAAATAAATACCTTATTAAGAGCCTATTTCTTTAAAAAAATCAAACGCTGTAGTCTTTCAAAACAAAAATTTACTATATAATCTTGTCATGGCAGCATGATCAAGTCACACATATTTTCCAAAGTACTTTATAAGTCTCTTTGTAAATGAGGAACTCACACACACTGTAGAAATGGAAAGTTTTATTTCAAATATGAATTTTAAAGAAGGTATTCTTCCCTTTTAAGGATGAATGCATTTAACTTTTTTATGTCTCTGGTTTTCAATCTCCACCACACATCAAGTAGACATCCACAAAAGAGTCCTCAGAATCAATATCCAGCAATTTTGTTTCTGGTTATCTGGGATCAAGCTGGATATTGTATAATTTTTAAGATAATGCCTGGGATTCTAATGTACATTGGGTATTAACAGCAACTTCTCAAAACAAAGGGAGAAAATCAAGTGAATATGAGCAGATACCATGTATGATAGTGCTCAGTTCTATAGCGATACTCCCTAGATTGAGATTTTTTTTTCCTTTTCAGGTGAAGTTAAGATTCTATTAGCGGTCCAGGGATAAACTATCTTAATGTCAACAATTTTTTAACAGTCACACAATATAACAATCACCAAACAAAATTAGAATATTAGCATCAATCATTAGTCTGGAGGATATTTTAAACTCTGCTAACATGTGGAAGTCAACATGTAAAAAGCATTCTCAGTTAATACAAAGAGATAACACTTCTGGTACAAAGTGATAAAAGAATCAGTTTTGCAAGCTGACTTGAAAATTACCTCAGTTGTTCTTTTTAGAAAATTTTCTAAACATTTATATCTCTTAGCTACAATTCTGATACATTTCACACCAGCTATATGAAGTAGTTCACAGAACCCAATGTCTACAGTAGTGAATGAAGGTACATTAGCTACTTTTCTGCATCCTATTATATCTCATACAAAATGGGACTATAAATCTCTAAATCCAATGAATTTATTTTTAAAATATGTATAAACTATTCAGTTTCAATACCTAGCAAATTAAACAATCTAAAACTAAGTTATTAATATTTGAGTTCTAGGCCTTCACACTGCAGATTATTTCCTAAGCCAAATAAAGCCAGAGTCACTACAGTTTGTAATCTGCCAGATATTGATGATGTTAATAATGGTCTGTTATATTTTCATCTTCTTCTACATCTGTTTCTTCCACTTCTTCATCATTGTCACCTTGAATCTATTTACTGTAGTTATGGTCATCTTATGAAATGCTTTCTTTCATGAAGTAGAATATGAGTCATGAAACTTTATATTCATTGAAAAAAATACTCCAACTGTTGATCATCAACCATTTTGACAATGAAAGGAACATCCACAGAAGTTAGCATTCCATCCTCAGGAGTTACAGCAACATAAAAAAGTTGCAAACAGTGTTCAACTTGCCACTTCTACTGCCTAATGATTTTCAGAGTATCAACTTGTCCTGTTCTCAATTTACCTGCTGACCCTTTACCACATGGTGTGTATTATATCTATCCCACAATTAAAGTAGAGATTAGAATTATCCGAACGAGCCTTACAGACGCTGGTTTTACTAGCACCTCATTTGAGAACTGACTTAAGTTCAGTGAACTTCTATTGTAAAACACAAAAGCTTGACAACATTTGAGAAACTTGACATCTTACAAGAGCTTTGGAATAAGTATTTCATGTTTCTGAATCATATATTTGAGCAAACATTAAACAAACAATAAAGGAACAACACATTCACATTTGGGGCTGCCTTTTCCTTCACACTTCTTGTTGTCCTCATCCTTGCATTTTCCCATAATTTGCCCTCTAGTCAATTTGCTTCACTCATCTTCATCCTTTCTAAACTCATAAATTGCATAGATCCTAGAATTTCTCTCCAAATAAGACTGGACAGAGCTGGATGCCTCCTTTTAGGATTATTAACTTTCTTACAGTGTTTGGTTTCTATTTGTACAATTTCTACTTGAAGGTTATTAGGACAATAACTTATTGGTTAACAACTTCCAGCAAGTGCTAAACATAGCCTGCAGATACTTCAATGAATTAGTGTATCTTTCTAAGTTAAGTTTCATAGACAGAAGAATTGTCTCTTTCTCAACCCCTCAACTTCTTCCATAAGTCAGCCTCCTCATTTTCTGCAGCATTTTCCATCTGTATCACTGGCATGGTACACAGATAGCTGGTCTAGAAGTTTGTTGACATTCGTGGAATTACAATTATCTTCCTCTTCATTGTCTTTGAAACCAAACTAAAATGGTATCTTGTATCTATGGGTCTGAGTTGTTTTGAAACAGGATATACCAGCCTGTCAGAATTGCTTGGTATTGTCTTCTATTTGGATTTATGTTTGCACTTGAGTTTGGAGGAGTCTAGGGGTTGGTGGGAACTGGAGGAGTTCAGCATTAAGGCTATCCGTGTTGCTAGAATGCACCTGCACATCAGCTCATGGTGAAAACTCTACCACACGCTGACTTTGAGATTCCCTGTGGCACAGTGCTTAGTCCTAATGCTGACAGTGCCTAAAGACTTGAGACAAAGAATGCACAGTGGTGAAACACAAGGAAGCTTCTTCCTGAGTTCTCAGGTTTCCTTCCAAAACATATTCTTCCACTGTTAAAGTCTATACTTTGTAATAACACTACTCCAGGTGTATAAACTGGTAGAGTTCCAGAGTCCATTCAGCATCTGAACACCTAAGTTGATCCAAGTCTAATTAACAACTAATGCACCTCTTCATAAAAGACTATTTGTACACTACCAATAATTTTCTTTTGAATGTATTCCTATGACATCATAAATATTTATTAGCACTTTGTACAAATATATTTTACAAATTTTTAATTAATTTTAGTGTCTAATTTACTACTGCATGGTAAATTCCATGAGGACAAGAACCACATCTTTTTTATTTATATGTGTGTCTGTGAAACCTAACACAAAGATCGAAAAATATTTGCTGCTTGGCTAAAGAATTATGAAGTTGAAACAGAACCTTACAGATGTGAGGTAATAATGTATTTAAATATCACTGTGGAATATCCAGTGAGTAAAAGGTAAAGTTATGTTGGGGTTATGGTTAAACTAAGGAATATAGTTCCTGACATGATGGAAGAAATGTTATCAAGACTACCAAAAAAAAAAAAGAAAAAAGAGGAGGGGGAATTTTTCTTATTAAAGGCAAGTCTAATCAAATGGAAGGGAGAAGGGGACTAGTGTAAGAGATTCATATTTAATAAATTTATTTTTATTCAGTGGTAAATGAGATTTTTCTGCTGGAGTGAGGAGGGAGTATTAAAGTAGAAAGTTAGAAGTTGGTGGAAAAAATCTGAAATAAAAGCCATAAACAATAAGCAGAAAGCATTATATACAGCAGCAAATATTGAAGTTATTGCCCAGCCTTTTGCAGTTGGAATTATTATATAAGGTGTAGTATGTAGAGGACTCCTCACATTTAGAAAAATATGATTTAAAAAATAATTTAAAAATGAATATATAAAAGAAGGCCAGTCATGAATCAATGACAATATTGTTATGAAACAGAGATTAAGAATTATTCAAATGTGTTATATATATAATAATAAATAAAATAATCATAATAAAACAAAAATAATCATAATAAAACAATAAAATAAAATAAAATAAGAAAACAATATTATTTCCAGAAAGAATTATATGAATCACTGTAAACTATTTCAAAGTATTTTGTCTGTGTGTCATCTTTTTCTTCTGACAATTCTAATTTACTTGTTGATGTATTTTCCATACTTCTTTCTACCTACTGGGGCATTTATATGTGTCTTTATTTTTATTATTATTGCTGTTGTTATTTTTATTATGTTTCACTGAAGCTTAGTATTGGCAGTTGGTCTGCTCTCTGTATTATAGGCCTAGAATTTAATTGAGAGCAAATATATTTCTACCATAATGGATTGTTGATATAGCAGTCATCAAGCTATGCATTGGACCATAATGAAGACATTCTGTATCTGATTTTTCTACACTCACTGTCCTTCAGACTTTTGGAAGACATATCAAGCTCCTTTTCAGATATTTACAGCAGAAGAAAGATAAGAACTATCCCATAGGTCTGATGTGAATTTCACAAACAGGAGTTTATAGGCTTGTCCCTATAAAATCTTCCTGAGGGTAGCCATGAGTATGACCCTGATGCTTTCTGGTGCTGATCTCCAAGCTTCTGCCTATGTCACAGGGGAGAAAAGTCCCCACAGCCATCCTCACTAAGCTCATCATGAGCCTTATTTCAATCTATTGTCTGCCAGGCGCAAAGCAACATGCCTTAGGAAAGGTGGAAGAATGAGGGAGATTAGTCTGACACTCACAGAAAAACTACTCATGTATCCTGCCTGAGGGAGCATAGGTTACTGAGCCCAGCTACTGCCCTTGTGAATCCACCATCATCTTTCTATAGGCCACATTTTCCCATTTTACCCCACCTTCCAGCCTGCTCCTATTAGTGGATGAGCATGGCTTGGGAATCTAGTGTAAGCCTACTCCTTCAGGAAACTGGAATCTACTGGCCACACTTGACTTAATACTCAAGTCTGCTGCTCCAAAGTTTTCTTAGAACTATATTTTTTGTCAAAGATTCTTCCTACGTGTTCACAAGTGTCAGACCCCTTGAGTACTCTGCAGTCTTTCCTGCCTGCTCCTATCACCTCCCCTTTATCCTTCATAGAGCATTTCCTGCAATAAATCTTGTTTATCTATAAGCATGTCTTGATGACTTCCTCCTAAATGTCCCAAACTGACACAATGAGAATGCAAGATTTGTATACAATACCATTTTTCTTAGAATCTTTGCTATTTCTATAATATCACAATGTATTAAAAATCAAAATATATTATGTAAAATTAGGGTTTATTCCAAGAAGGCAAGAAATTTACCAATGTAATCCATCTCACTAACAAAGTGAGTTACCATATACTCACATCAATAGATGCTAAAATGCATTTGATGAAGTTTCAAAGTCATTTCTAATCAAGACACAGAATAGAAAGGGGTTAGTTACATCACATATAATAAAATACATTACGAGTACACAATAGCAACTATTATTCTAAATGGTAAAGCCATGAAAAGAATCTAATTAAAAGTAAAAACTTGGGGTGCCTGGGTGGCTCAGTGGGTTAAAGCCTCTGCCTTCGGCTCAGGTCATGATCCCAGGGTCCTGGGATCAAGCCCCGCATCGGGCTGTCTGCTCCGCGGAGAGCCTGCTTCCTCCTCTCTCTCTCTGCCTGCCTCTCTGCCTCCTTGTGATCTGTCTGTCAAATAAAAAAAAAAAAAAAAAAAAAAAAAAAGTAAAAACTTGTCATGGATGCCCATTAAAACTATTAATATCTTTGTGTGTCTCAGAAGTGATTGAGAACAGTATCTATAGGCAAATCTAAGTGATATAATGTATACAGATCTTCCTCTGTATATGATAGGGTTGAATCCTGATTAACCTATCATAAGTTGAAAATATTATAAGCTGAAAATACATTTACTACACCCAACCTACTGAACATCCTAGCTTAGCCTATGCTACCTTAAACATGCTCAGAATATTTCATTAGCCTACAGTTGGACACAATTATCAAAAACAAAGCCTGCTTTATAATAAAGTGCTGACAACCTCATGTAATTTATTGAATACTCTGCTGGAAGTAAAAACAGAACGATTATAGGGATACAGAAAGGTTTAAGTGTGTTGGTTGTTTACCCTCTTGATCCCATGGTTGCCTAGACTCTGTGGCTCAAGGCCCCTGCCCAGAATCAAGAGACAGTATAATACCCTACCCTGGGAAAAGATAAAAATTCAACTATGGTGTCCACTAAATGTGTATCATTTTTGCACCATCATAAATTCAAAAAATCTTATGTTGATACATCATGAATTTGGGGTCATCTCTATTAGGGAGTTCTGATATGATAAGGTAGTTGTAAAGACTATCATCTTTCACCTCTACTTCTAGAAATCATAAAAAGTAATAAATTTTAAAAAAATCACATTCTCCATGTTCACTGAAACATGAGTCAGATATGATACAGGTTTTAGAGTGTAAAGATTTTCGGGAATCAATCGAATCTCTACAGATATCATGCAGGAATCAATGTGGAGGTTATTTGCTTGGCCTGTAGGTAGCAGGTCTTGGGATATACTGCAAAAACATATTTCCCACAGATAGAGGAATATTTATTTGGTAAACAACTCTTCTATCATGAGATAATGAACATTATCATGAGATAATGAACACCCGGAAGGGTAAACACTGAAATCTCTCTTCAATCACCAGATATGTTACTTCAATGAGTTGAGATGAGGTAGAATATATTTCCAGAGAGATGAAGAGAGATCAGTTACAAAATTATGTACCTTTAAGCAAAAATTCTTGCTTCAGAGGATTTATTATATATTATGATGCATTATACTTGCATGAGTACTATTCCTTATAACCTGTATGTAATGGTAAAGTAGTAAAATCCAAGCAATTATGTGCATTAAATAAAGGTTTACACATGCAAACAGTGGAAAATTTTGTTAAGTCCAAAATGGCTAACAAATGTCTTTACATTCTGAAATAGGAGGACTTTTTAAATTATTTATAAGTGAAAGAAAAAGGAAGTGCTGAATAGTATATATAGATTACCTTTGTTAGCAAATAAGGAGGGAGTCAGATCTGTACTTGTTTACTTGTACAGATATAAAGCAAATATGGACAGACTAATAGGAATCTGTGAAGGCATGTGGACAGATAATGAGGTAGAAATATTATAGGACCAAATATTCATTATTTAGCATTTTTAACATTTGATTTGACTCATATGATTGCATTCTATATATTGAAAGTAATTTGACTCATATGATTGCATTCTCTATGTTAAAAGGGAAAAGAAAAAAGTAAGGGTGACTTCAAGGACATTTTTGTAAACTATTGGAAGAACAGAAGTGCCATAGACTGATGAGAAATGTTGGTAGAGGGAGAAACTGAAAGAAGGAGTTACAATATGAATATTTACATTAGTGATGTACTTTTGACAAGTGGAGATGTTAACTGAAGAATTGGATATATTAATACATAAATTTTTTCATAATTCTTAAATCAAATTGACTTCTCAAAATACTTGCTTCTGAAAATATGGTGAGATATACTATGTTTCTCTGCAGGAAAACTCAGCATTTTAAAAATGATACTTCAATTCTTAGTTGAATTGTGAATATAATTCAGCCCTAATTAAAATCCTAGATGGTATTAATGGAGTTTTGAAAGTTTATTTTAAACTTAATCTAGAAAAAAAGCTGTGTAAAATTGACTAATAAATTCCTTAAAAATTTGAATTCTTACCACAAAAGGTATCAACATGTTATAAAACTGCCCTTTTTACAGTTCTCTGGATTTGGTGCAGAAATGGTTAAAAAATGGTTTCATTATTATGTTATTTCACAATTCTTAGTTAAAAAGTTTGAATTTTAAGGTTATTGGCTAGGCTGTAAGCACTATCAACAGTTTTTTCTCTGAAACCTTTTTATTTTTCTCTCTCTCTCTCTCTCTCGCACCTTTGCTGGGGAAGACCTTAAAATGTGGAGTTTTCTGGCAGTATACACCTTCATTTTAGCTGATCCTACCTGTTGCATCAAGGGCATAACCCTAACTTTGGGTCCAGCTTCTCCTTGCCATAGCTGTTGACAATGGACATGAACTTTATAGTCCCACAGCGCTGCTGATTTCAAATTCTGGCAAACAGCATGTAAGAAATGGATTCCAAATAGTATGTGGCACGCCTGCTTCACGATTCGCTTTTTGCCTTCGGATGGCACATTCTAGCTTAGAAATTTTAGTAATCCCGTCATCTTGGCTCATTTATTGTCTGCTCCTTTCTGCAGTACATACTATTTTTTGAGATTCCTGAAGAATTATGGTATGTATGTGAAGTCCTAAAGTAAACTATATAGATCCAAGTGATATATTATTTTTAATATTACATCAGCTGGTTTTAAAGTTTTCTGAGGAGGCCATATCTGTGTTCACATTATCATGTCAATATAATTTTCTCCTTATATCTTTATCAATAAAAGGCAAAACTTAAAAAATAACAAAACAAAAAGCCCACACAAATATACAAGTGCTATCATTTTCTCTGATATTATGCCTCTTCAATTCCCTTGAAATAAATTGAACAATTTAAATAAATCAATAATTAATGTATAGTCTTTTTGATATTAGTTTTTTCATAAATAATAGACCTCTCACAAATAAAATTTCTATTCTATTATAGGTCATAACATGTATGCAGATGTATACATAAACATAATGAATATATTGATAAATTATTGTGAATTAGACAGTCTATTTTACAACTTAGAATGCAGAAATAGAGCAATGTCAGTGCTCCAGAATCCCCAAGTACTCTCTTTCTCTTTCCAAATTGTCATCCCCTCATTTTTTCCTGCTATTAATATGATAACCTTCTGCATATATTTATACTTATATGATCTCCTTGTGTATTTTTAAGTATGACATTTGTGCCAATTTTTGTATTTTGTATGTATTTTTTTTTAGAGAGAGAAAGAGCAGGGGATGAGGCAAGACTCAGAGAGAAAGAAAGAGAATCTTATACAGGCTTCAGGCCCAGCACAAAGCTCAATGCAGAGCTTGATCTCATGACCTGAAGTCCTGACTGGGGGCTGAAATCAAGAGTGGGACATTTAATAGCCTGAGCCACCCAGGTACCCCAGTTTTTGTATTTTGTATAAATGGAAGTATACGTTACACTTCTTGTAGTATAGATCTCTTGAAACTAAATCCTCTCGACTTTTGTTTCTTTGGAAAATGTATTTCATTATTTTTATTTTTGAAATGACATTCTTCCATGTTATATAATTTTATATTTTTCACTTTTATTTCTTTGAAGGTATGATTCATTTCTCTAGTTCCCATTGCTTCAGATCAGATGTCAGTAATACTTTTTTTTTATTATTGATTTCCGAATTTAATATGCCCTTCCCCATCCATTTTTAGAGTCTCTCTGTCTTTGGCTTTCAGAAGTTGTCCCTTCATATGTCTAAACCTAATTTTCTTTGCCTTCGTCTTGCTTGAGGTGTACTGAACTCCTTGAAACCATGAATATATGTCCATCACCAAAAACAGACTCTATCATTATCTCCTCAAATATTTCTCCTTTCCCACTTTACCGTCTTTTATGAAAGCATTGTGCAGGAAACGATTAACTTGTCAGAACTGAGGTGCTCAAAACCTGTATATCACCATGAATAGCCTTCTTCAGGGCTGTTCTTTGCTGACTCTGGGTGACCAACTCTAAGCCCTTGAATATTGTGCCTGATAGGATCTTTTTCATATGCGTGAGAACTTGGGCTGAGAGATACAAATTTGATCTCAGAGTTAATGCTAAATTGTGACTTAGAGTAAATCCCTGTTCTAGCTCTGGCATGCTGGAATGGGTCAAGCTGAAATCAGTCATGCATGTGATATATGGCTACATGTCTGACCCTGATAAATGTTCTAGACACCAAGGCTTAGGTGAACTTTTCTGGTTGGCAATACCTCCAGCACATGTAGTCATACAGAGTTGTTGGAAGGAGTAAATGCTTCAATATGAATCCACTAGAATAAGACACCTGGTTGTTGTTACCTTGATTCTCTTGGTATTTATCCCGTGCATCTTTCTCTTCGCTGATTTTAATTCACATCATTTTTTTGTAATAAACCATTATCTGAGTACAGCTGTTTCTCTTAGAAACTGTTTGCAATTGTGTAGCTATGCATGGCCTTGGGATCTCCCTGCCCAGTGTAGTTCCATGCCCTGCCTTATTTATCAATCTATTTGATTCTAATGTATGTGAATTTAATATTAAAAGGCTGTTTTAAAAATCAGTTATTAGCAGATTAATAATGAGGTCTGTAAAATTGGAACTATAACTTGAAATATAGCTAACATCTGACTGATTTCTATTTTTCTAGACACCATAATGAGGGTTTTATGTGATAAAAACACTATTTTATGAGGTCAAAATCCATAATGTAATCTTATTTTATAAATTGAGATAACTTGATCATTAAAAAAAAAAAAAACCTGTCATTAGGCAAAACTGACACCGGAGTCTTTGCCTTTAGTAATTATTTAATATGCATTTGGTATAATGTGCCTCAGAATATTGATTTTAATCATGTCAATGAATCTTCTATCATATGACCACCTATTAAACTTTAATAGTTTTAATTTTGGGCATGTACTTTAAAAGTAATATGTAGCTATTATGGGTCATTCAGTGGCCATGCCATCAGCAAAGATGAGGAAATAGAAATGTAGCAGCAAAAGGTGTGGTACTATTAGTGAATACAAAAAATAACAGTGGCCTGTTTTTTAATATGATTTTTTTAATGCAATTCACATGTTATTATACATTTCCTTAGAAATGCTTCCACACAATTATAATATGATTTATGTATATTTTCAATTAAATCTTTTATCTATTTATACAATACAAATATTGTTGATAACTCTATATGGTTTGGTATTTATTCATTGGAATAACAATTTTGTTTATGCCTTCAGAGCAGAAATTCTTAGAAAACGACTTTTAAGCCCCAAACAATTACTGCCTTGCCCCTTGGGAACCATGACTTAGACAAACTTTAAAAAAAAAATGTAAGAGCTAACTTAGCTTTTCTTTGGTTATTGTTACTTTATTTTGGTTTCAAAAGGTGATTCAGTTCATTTCTAGAGAAAATTCTAGAATAGAAAGAATATTATCACAAAAATAACCCTTAAGAAAAATTATGCTTCAAACAAGAGGGCTGTGTTTTTGTTTTGTTTTGTGAGAAAGCATATCCCCAAAACATTTATAACCAAAAAAATAAAAACATTATAGTTTTTGTAGGACCTATTTAGCCAGAGCAATTCCATCTGTTAAACAGTGATTTTGTTGTTTGTGCAGGAAAACTTAAACTGACCCTGACACCCCCCCACCCCGGGACCTTACTTAAAACCAAGTTCAGGGAACCAGTAGAATATGGTGGACCAGTCCCTGATAACAGAGCCCAAATACAAGGGTGGGTCAGGTCAGGTGGAGGTAACAGAGCCCGAATGCAGGGATGAGTCAGGCCAGGTGGAGACATCCAATCAGTAAAGCATGCATCCTGTCTCCCTAGCTACCAATGAATATGGGCCCCGCCTTTTGGGCACCAATTCTGACCAAGGTGATAAACTAGTTCAAATAGCTACTATGGGGTGAATTGTAATTCAATTGGCCACCCGTGTGTGATTTAGCATGACTGTGCAGCTTTCTCTGTGTGTTACAATCTTATTGGCCACCTGTGTGTGGCCAGGCTCAACCACATGGCCTTTGCTCTATAAAAGTTAGTCGGCAAGGCAGGGAGGGGTCACTGTCTCTGTAAGAGGTGACCCTGACTGGTTGGTTTGATTCCCGATGCTTGGCGCGAAATAAAGCTTTGCTTGACCTTCGCTTTGTATCAGTCTTGTTCCTTTGATTATGGACCCATAATTTGTTTCTTTGGTCTTCTTTGCTACATAAAACCGATAGTTGAATTTTCACTGTATTTTTAATGAACTAAACTGAGAGTAGTTGCAGTTCAGCTTCTCTTGATACTAAATAGAATTGATTTTTTTAAAAATAGAGATGAGTACTTTCCTAGTACTTTAAGCTCTCTTGTCACTATTTGATTTTCAATTTACTACTTCCCAAATGTTACTAAAAACAAAATTACACAGTTCAAAAGGAATGTGAAGTCATGTTAACATCCTATTAATATATATATATATATATATATATATATACCAAAAAAAGCACTTTTTCAGATGTGAATACTCAACCTACTCTAATCTGAGTAATTATTCTAAATTATTACATTCATTTACAGCAAAAGAGATGTCTCATTATTCTTTTAACACAAAAGTAGGCCTTACAGGTATGTAATTCATCTAGTGGTAATGATGAGGGAACAGAAGGCTGGCTGAGGACAAGCAAAAGCTGACACACAGCAGCCTTCTCCCACCCCAACTCCTGGGTTGGACATATGTGACATTCTTTAGAAATCTCCCACCTATCTTAATGTTAATACCTTACTAGAGGGGAAAAAAAGGACCTTGACTATGGCAAGACCTCTGGTATCTGGTATCTTATAGGTCCTCTTTAGCATATGAAAGTTCTATTGAAACCTCCCTTTTCCTTACCTTCCCCAACCTCCTGCTAGTAACCTGCCACCCTTCACAATCCCAGGGCAACAGCTCTCTCTGCCCATGGGTACTGTCCCTGTACTTTAATAAGCCACCATTTTGCACCAAAGATGTCTCAAGAATTCTTTCTTGGTCGTCGGCTCTGGACCTCACCCCACTGAACCTCACTTATATTCTAAAACTTCTTCAGTAATGAATACAACCTTACCAGCGCAACTTTAATATTCTCTATATTATGATGATATAAACAACCAAATACACATTTAAAAAAATATTTAAATCTAGAGAATGTTTATTGCAAAATTATAAGAATTCATTAGAATTTATTAATTTTGTTGATTTTAATTGATTTCATGAAAAATTCAAAAATTTCATTCTGTTCCAAAAAGAAACATCCTTGGGGTGCCTGGGTGGCTCAGTCGGTTAAGCGTTTGGCTTCAGATCAGGTCATGATTCCAGGGTCCTGGGATCAAATCCCACATTAGGCTCCCTGCTCAGTGGGGAGCCTGCTTCTCCTCCCACTTCCTCTGCTTGTGATCTCTCTCTCTGTCAAATAAATAAATAATATCTTTAAGGGAAAAAAAAGGAAAAGAAAGTTTAAAAGAAACATTCTTAAGTGAGCTGGTAATTATCAGAATCTAAGAAAAAGAAATCCAATTATTATGATTATCTAACCATCACTACAACCTAAAATTTAAGTAAGCAAATTAGATATAAATTAAATATTGTCAAGAGACATTAATAGAGTCCATTTTAAAGCACTTTCTACTATTTAAAAGTGATAATGCTATTGATAATGTTTATAATAGCTTTTCAATTTAATATGTGTATGTTAAAGTCTATGTAAAAGATACTGGTGGTCCTGGAGAAGTTTGTGAATCTCTGTGCATATAAGGTCTTTATAAGCAAATTGATTAAAATAGACTGGAACAACTGGACTGGATTAAAGTATTAATGTGATACATGTAACCGAGGTGTCTTGTTAAAATGCTTTTTATGATTTAGTAGTTCTGGGGTGGGACTTGAGATTCTGTATCCCCCCCCTTTTTTTTAATAAATTTTCTTTATTTATTTGTCAGAGAGAGAAAGAGGAGAGAACACAAGCAAGAGGAGCAACAAGCAGAGGAAAAATCAGGCTCCCCATTGAGCAAGGAGCTGGATGTGGAACTAGATCTTGGGACCCTAGTATCATGACCTGAGCAGAAGGCAGACCCACAACCTACTGAACCACCCAGGCCTCCTAAGATTCTTCATTTCTAATAGGTAATTCATTTCAGGTAATGCCAGGGTCTTGGTCTAAGGGCCACAGCTTGAATAGCAAGGATTAGTTGACCTGCTATGCATTTACTCTTTGATTCTTTAGAGGTCCAGATTTGTCTTATTTGCAAAATAATAAGGAAATTTTATATGATTGAATGTTGTTTTAATATTTTAAAAATAAATTTGCTTATTTTCTGAGAAGAGATCTGGATTAAGTTTGAATATGGGGATGGAAAGCTCTGCATAGAAAAGAAAAACATTTTGTTATTAGTATTGAAACATGGGCAATCAGAGTGAGTAAGAAACTGGAAAACTGGAGAGGATTGGCATGTGGTGGTTTGAGCTTACAATATACAAAAAAAAAAAAAAAAAAAAAAAGAAAATTCTTTTGTCCTACGTTTTAACTAAATCTTGTAGGCCAAACTAAGAAATTAAAAATAGCAAAACAGTAATTTGGTGCATTTTGTATAGCAAATATATATATATATATATATATAAAATATATTTATTTGCATAGTAAATATATATATATTTTTAAATCAGAAGACAAGAAAATTCAACACAGTAGCATTAATTTGCTCTATTTAACATTTCCCAGAAAAGAGCTTGTACTAGTTCCATACTGCATGAAAACCACTTTCAAATTAGTTCTCAATCCTATCAGACCCAACATCTCCTTACAACAATAATAGTTTTCCTTTTACTTCACTTAAATGCACAGAGGTTATAATCTAACTGCTACTATATTCTTTTTATTTTTTTACAAAAATTTTTTTAAATATTTTATTTATTTATTTGACAGACAGAGATCACAAGTAGGCAGAGAGGCAGGTAGAGAGAGAGGGGGAAGCAGGCTCCCTGCTGAGCAGAGAGCCCGATGCGGGGCTCAATCCCAGGACCCTGGGATCATGACCTGAGCCAAAGGCAAAGGCTTTAACCCACTGAGCCACCCAGGTGTCCCTAACTGCAACTATATTCTTAAAAATCATTGCAGTGCCCTAGTTTTATCATGGGGGACAAATAAAAGGGAAATAAGTTATATTTCAGTGCATAAATATCTAGACTGAAAGACATAAATAATAAAGTAGTCAGGTGCTTAGATCCACATATGGATCTAAATGTAAAAGCCACAAAGCAGACCAACAGAGAAAGGTTTTCCTGTTAATTCAAATACCATGAATAGGGTGATCTGTGATATAAGTAAGTGGTGAACAATATTTGGTAACATTCCCAACCAAAGAATGGGTAATGTTCCCTTAATTCATAAAGGAATTGATTTCCTGGATAACTCTTTCTGTTAAAATCATGTACTTAATGTTTTGTGTTTATATGTAAGTCAGAGAAGGATTCTAGGTAAGGATAACTAAAAGTTGGTTTGTCACACACAGGAATGATTGACAGGATATTCAAATCATGAGCTGAATGGGGACCAAATCTTTGTTGGCCACTCCCTGCATTGGAAGACATCAAGTATCTGATATATGTGGTGCCATCTAAGTGATTGTAAATATCAAAAATGACCATTAAGTTTCAAACTGTCTAATGTTTTCTCAATTGATCAGGTCACAGATGATCTTCTCAAACATATTATCTGCCACACTGTTGATTATGAATGAAATTGTTAACACAAGTTCACAAGTGAGCAATATTTATTGTTTCAGAAACACAAACCTGAAAATTAGGAGTCTTATTTCATTTAAAAGTAACCTAAAATTACACATGAAATCTTTATCAAAGCTTCCTTCCCTAGTGAGATCTTTTTAAATATAACTATTCTCTTGGATATCAATTATAAGGACTTAAAATAGTATGCATTTAATTATTATATGTTGTAGAACATTTGTTTTCAGATGCAGACATTAAGGCTGTCTTAACTAGAAATTTTGTTTAGTGTCCTGTAAGGGTCATTTGTCAAGTTATATAATTAAGTCAGAATCTCACTATAAACTTAATGACATTAAGATTCATTAATGGTGCTTATCAGAAAATTGTGCATCATTAGTGTGGATTAACACCATAGGTGCTCTTTCTTAAACTAAAACTTTGTTCCAACGTGGGTTTAAAATGAAATGTCAAAATGCAGTTATAATGTGAATTAGTAAGTATCTGTAATTATTCTAAATACAAAAAATGTTAGACAAAATAAAGAATCTTTTACAATAGAAGATTTATAAATAGTTTTGTTAATAAAGGAATGTATTATAAAGAAAATATATAGTCAATTTTTAAGAAACAAAACAGAATTTAAAGGCAAGTAGGAGATTTTCTATTATTATACAATGTAAAACAATAAACACAAAATTCTTTCAAGGTGACTTATCTCCAAAATACATTGAGTAGGGGTGACTAAGTGGCTCAGTCGGTTAAGCATCTGCTTTTGTTTCAAGTCATGATCCCAGGGTCCTGGGATTGATCCCCATGACCTGCTCCCTGCTCAGCAGGTGATCTGTTTCTCCCTCCTTACTGCCCTTCCTCGTGCTAAATAAATAAAATCTAAAAAAAAAAAAATTTGATTAAAAACACTTGAATCCATTCATCTATCAATAGATACCCATGTCTTAGATATTGCATATCATGCTTCAGTGAACATGGGAGTGCAGATACTTCTTCAACACAGTGCTTTCATTTCCTTCAGATAAATTTTCAAAAGTAGAATTACTAGATCAAATGGTAGTTTCATTTTTAATTTTTTGAGGAACTTTCAGAAAGTTTTCCATAGTAGCTGTACCGGTTTGCAACACCACAACAGTGCGAGAATGTCCCCTCTTCTCCACATTTTCTCCACAGCATGTGTTGTTTCTTATGCTTTGATGGTAGCCATTCTAACAGATGTGAGGTAATTTTACTCTGATATGCACCCACACACAAATAGTACTCAGCCACTAACGAAAGAAAGAAAGAAAGAAAGAAAGTAAAAGGAAGGAAGGATATCTTGCCATTTGTGATCACCTGGATGGATCTTGAGGGCCTTATGTAAGTGAAATAAGTCAATTGTATCTCAATAAAACTGTAAAATAAATGCTAACAATTCTGTGCAAAATAAACAGGGATATTTCTTGGCATCTGACAGTAAAACCATGTGAATAGCAAGAAAAATTTTAAAAATATGCTTTTATATGGTATTTGCTAAATTTTGCTAGAATAGCCAGATCCCAGATGATCCCCAGTGATCTGGACTTCTTAGTATTCACAACCATGTATAGTTCATTCTTTTCTATATCAAGATTGGTTTGTGTGATCAATAGATTATGTTAGAAATGATTGTTATTAGCTCATTAAAAGCAATGTACTTCCTTATTACTCTCTCTGCCAAATCACTTGGGGAAGCCAAAAACCACATCATTTAAAAAAAAAAAAATCAGGGAAATTTGTGGAGAGGACAGTGTAGCAAGGAAACAGGTTCTTCCAATAATCAGTAAGGTAGGTGTTAAATGACTTTTCTCTTCATCAAATGACATTATGCATGACATAAAATGAACACAAATTACTCTAAGAAGTTCTTTACTCATCTCCTCTTTTTAAAATTTTAGTTATTATTATTTTTAATGGATTTTATTTTTAGGTCAGTTTTAGGTTCACAGCAAAACCAAGTGTAAGGTATTGAGTTTTCATATATCCTCTGCCCCTTACATAACTATCCTCCCGCATTATCTGTGTCCCCACGAGAATGATACATTTGTTATAACTGATGAACCTACATCAAAACATTATAATCACCCAAAGTTGTAGTTTATATTACTGTTCATTCTTGGTATTATATATCCTATCAGTTTGGACAAATGTAAAATGACATGTATCCACCACTACGGTATCAAGCAGAGTAGTTTAACTGGTCCAAATATCCTCTGTACTCTACCTGTCATCCCTCCCTTTCTCCAAACTCCAGGCAACCACTGATCTTTTTACTGTCTCCATAGTTTTGCCCATTCCAGAATGTCATAGAGTTGGAATAAAACAATAAACATAATTGATTTCTTTTACTTAGTAATATGCATCTAAGTTCCCTCTATGATTTTTTCATGGCTTGATAGCTCACTTCTTTTTTAGCACTGAATATTTTCTTTTCTGGATGTACCACAGTTTATATATCTATTCACCTACTGATAAATTCCTATGTTTATGATTCCAGGTTTTGGCAATTATAACTTAGCCATCAACTTTATGCTAAATAAATAGTAAAAGTTATCAGTTTATGTAACTTCAAGCAACTCTATGTTTTCATGAGATGCAATTTATTTAGAAATGTATGCAATTGAATAATAGAGATTTTATGCATGTAAGAATTTAAAAGATTAACATTTTCAAATGTCATTATTTTTATGCTGCTAGTAATTAGAATTTTTAAAATATTTTGCTACATGAAAGTAGGAAAGTCATCTTTATTTTTAGAATATGTAAAAGGATATTTTTTTTCATTTTTATTTTTTATTTTTTTAAAGATTTTATTTACTTACTTATTTAACAGAGACTCAGCAGGAGGGGGAACACAAGCACTGAGAGTGGTAGAAGGAGAAGCAAGCTTCTTACTGCCCTTTACATGACTATCCTCCCTCATTATCCGTGTCCCCACGAGAATAATACATTTGTTATAACTGATGAACCTACATCAAAACATTATAATCACCCAAAGATGTAGCATTTGATCCCAGGACCCTGGGATTATCACCTGAGCCAAAGTCAGACACTTAACCAACTGCGCCACACAGACACCCCATGTAAAAGGATATTTTAAGTAATTATATCAACTGATCTAATATCTGTCATGTAATAATCTAAATAACAGTGCATATCTGCTCTAGTTTATTGGAAAATTTTGCTCAAGAATCTTCATAGTCTTCCTTTCTCTAGAGGTGTGGTTCAGGTCATGGAATAACTCCTAGCTCTTTGATCTTTCTTTCTTTCTTTCACTTCTGCAATTTAGTCACTACAGATAAACTGATTCCCTTAAAATACCATTTTTGACCCCAATATGTATTTTGAGAAGTCTTTCACATATAAGGAGCAGAGAAATAAAATGGTAGCTGGATGGTATTAGAGGACTGCCGGCAGAAAGGATTGATGCTTCACAGTTGAGAGAGAAGAGGGTAAAACATGGATGGGTTTTTCAATTAGCAATTATTGCGCCTCAGATAAACCTCATTGGCTACAATACTGCCACTGTGCAAAACTAAACATGGATGTGTTTTTCACACAAATAGAAATTGTATGATGGAAAGTCAAGGACATTTCATATGATAATTTGAACTTTTGAACTTCCTCCATGATAATGATTTACTTAGTTGCCTTATGACTTCAGTTCTTTGATAGGTTCAAGAAAATATATAATTTTGTTTCTTACTGGCTTTTTCAATTGTTAGTTAAAAGCAAAATTGCAGATTTCTATGTCCTAAATAGAAAGCGGTCCTTGCCGTGACCTTGGATATCTCGTTGGTGGAGCTGGGACTTTCCCCCCGCCAGGCTAGGGAGCTGAGCACTGAGGAACTGAGGAGATTCTCGATGAACACTGGGTGTTATATGCCACTGATGAATTACTGAACTCTGTATCTGAAACTAATGATGTATTACATATTGACTAATTGAATTTAAATTAAAAAAAAAAAAACTTAACAGCCAAATTGCCAGTTTGCAGAACTGTCCAACATTTCTCCCTGTTTTTCAGAATAATTTCCAGGTTTGTGTCACTGCGGTAGTCTCTTTGCTGTCTAGTGGCTCCATGTACTTGGATCCCTTTTGGCCTTCAGACTCGGACTTCAGAGCGCAGGAGTTCATGGAAATCCTAGAATACTTTTCTTAGCACTACTGTCTCACTTCTCAGATTTTTTTTTCCAGAAAATCTGGAGTTTCTCTAATTGAATTTCTTCAGCTCTCCTGCTCTGCCCAGATGCATTCTGAGAATGGCTACTTGCATTTGATGGATTGAGTCTCTATAACACAGGAAACCACTCAACTCTCTTTTTCTGTCCCAGCTTTTGGTATATTTCCAATGAATATTTAGTGAACACTTATGAGCAAGAAGTGGGTGCAAATTCACTTTGTGTCTGAGACTGTGGGAATTTGATCTGTCATGGCAGCCCAGAGGCAGATACTGAAAGTTCCTTAAACATTCAGCTATGTTCACCTTCCTTCATCATAGTGGACTCGTCATTTGCCTAGAGTTCCACCATGACTAAAGAAGCTCTCATATGAAGTGCTTTTCACTTTCTGGAATTTATTTGATTTAGATTTCTTTGAGTTCTCACATTTCTCATCATTTTAAGGATAAACCAGTCAGAGAAAGATAAATACTGCATTATTTCACTCATATGTGGAATATAAGAAACAAAACAAATGATTATAGGGGAAAGAAAGAGAAAGGAAAACCAAGAAACAGCTCTGAGCTAGAGAGAACAAACTGGTGCCAGAGGTGAAGTAGGTGAGGGAATGGGTGAAGTAGGTGATGGAGATTAAAAGCACACTTATCTTGATGAACACTGAGTAATATGTAGAAGTGTTGAATCACTGTATTGTACACCTGAAACTAATATAACACTGTATGTTAACTACACTGGAATTCAAATAAAATAATTTTTAAAAACTATAGTTTATTTTATTTTTATTACTTAGATTTTTATCTTTTTTTAGTATGAACACACAATCTTGCAAATCTCCATATCCAAGCAAGAAGCAGAACATATTTTCCTGTTCACATTTTATTTTTAATTTTTTAAAAAAGATTTAAAATTTGTTATTATGTTTGCATCTGTAAAATCCTTTTGGATTCACTAGACAGAGTAACTATAAGTTAGTTACATGATATATAATATTTTTCAATGGTAGTGCCTAAATTGAATTGAAATACTGTTTCAAACTGACTTCTTGGAGGATTTGTTATTGCAAACATATGAGCAAAGTAATGAGTTGGGGACAGGGGATGATGGTCCTTTCAAAACAGTGGCAGGCTGTCTTCACTATCATGTACTTTTATCACATTAGTCTATTCCAACCATAAATAACATCTATTTGGGAAGAGAGAAATTATCTCCCCTATCTATTTCCCAAGAAGGCATTTGCTTTCTTATTTTGATATCAAACAAAAGAGACAATGGTTACATTCTATAACGTTGACTTTGCAGGTTGTTTCAGGACACTTAGTCTTTACTATTTCATCTTAATATCTTATTCTCCACATTTAGATGATTTTATTAACCCCTACCTCATCTCTGTTGTTCCATTCTCTCCTTTTTTGGATATCCTTCCACAACCATGCTGAACAACTAAAAATACTACTTTCATCATATTAACTTTTATTTTTTAAATCAATGTCATGGCATAAAATTGTCAGTATAAGAATGGAAACACTAAGATGTTAATTAATTAAATTGGCATTTTACCTTAGAAAAATGGTATAATACTAAGTTTAAATTAGTTTATATTTATTTTAATTAACTAGTTAAATTTTAGTTTATGTTTATTAATTGATCCCTTTATGTTAGGTATAATTCTAAGTTAATTACGATAGATTGACTCAATTTTCACAAAAACTCAGTGATGTAAATATTATTATTACCATCACCTCTGTTCTATAGGTAAGGAATAGCATAGAGAGACTGAAAAATAATTTGTCCAAAGGCAAAAGCACATAAGACACTGAATTGGTTATTTGAGTTTTCCCTAAAACTTAAAAAATTAACCAATATACTTACTATTCTGCCTCAATTGATAGAATTACTTAGAGATATTAATAGCATGTAAACTGTGAGTTTAATTCAATCGTTTAAAAGAAGTGGTTAAGTTTGCTTTTGGTTCAATTTGCCTCATTACTGAATCACAAAATTTAAGAAAGTTTACATTAATTCTGGTGTGGTAGTTTAATAGGAGAACTTTAATTTTTCTTGCTGTGAACATTTATTTTTCTAAAAGTTAAGGAAAAGATCCATTCAATATTATTATTTACATGCAAATGGCAATCTGGTCCAGTGTTAAAATCAGCTAGGACTGGAATGGGTTGTTATCCCACCTTGAAAGTGGTGGGGACAAAGGAGTAGTGATAACTTTAGTTGCTAAAATTTAACTCAGTAAGTGTTTATCTAATTCCTCATCTAGGGAATTTCAATAATAACAATAATTAACATGTATTTCACATTTATTAAGCACCAGGTGTTATCCTAATTATTGGCCACCATCATATATTCAGTTTTGGAGAGGCTCTCCCAGGATATACATCTGGAAAGATACTATTTTCCCAGTCAAACTTTCACTTATAAAGGGATGGTATATGTAAACAGAAAGTATTCTAACAATCAGAACCATCTAGTGAATAACTATGCTAATTAGCAATAGAAAAAATAATTCCAAACATTTTGATCTGTGGAGATCATATGCAGGACTGCATTACTGAATGCGAGGATTTTCCCTTTAAGGCAAGATGAATCTGGAGAACAATTCCATATTGACCTTCAAGACCCTTCCTCAGGTCACTGCATATATATTTTCATAATACTTAGTAAAATGCTTTCAATTTAATAGCCATTTAATCTAAATATATCGAAATGATAAATAAGATGTTAAATAAAAGTTTAATATCACTCCTCATGTTCATGGTAAAATGTAATTGCTAACATAATAATGAAAAAATATTTGGACTAGATCTGCTATAGAGTAAGAAGATATAGTTTGGAATTTTAAGATTGGCATATTATTCCCAGTCCTATAACCAACTCTCAAATTAAACTTTTATAAGTAATTAACCTTTGTGTGACCAACTTTGCTCATCTGTAAAACAGATACAATAATTATTGTTGCCTACCCTATAGGCATAGCGTGAGAATTAATGAGGTAATTTCTAAAAGTGAGTTCCTTGAAAGGCTTTTTATAACTTCTTACTGTCCTATTATATTTGTTTTATTATTATCGTATACATCAAAAGTCCAGATGCTTTAAAAACTTTTTTTTAAATTTAGGTTGAATATTACTAACAGAGACCTAGGTGAAATATGACAATGATAACTGAAATAATCAATAGTTTTATACATCTGTTTTATAATGAATATTCTTCTGAGAAAGTCATCTCGTTTTTTAAAGTTTCAAAATTTAAAAAATTTTATGTTACTTTTTGATCCAACAGTTAGATGCTAATGGCTGAACCTCTGCACTACTAACAGAGTGGACATATGATTTGTTAATGGGGGAATTGTTCTGTGCATTGTAGGATGTTTAGTAACATCCTTGGCCTTCACCCACTAGATTCCAATAAGTATCCCGAGTGCTGACATCCCAACTTTTGCATCAGCATGGGTGGGACTGAAGGAGTGAGTGACATAAGTCAAGCAGAGAAAGTCAATTCTCATATGGTTTCACTTACTTGTGCAGCATAAGGAATAACACGGAAGACATTAGGAGAAGGAAAGGAAAAGTGAAGGGAGGGGAAATTGGAGGGGGAGACTACGCATGAGGGACTGTGGACTCTGAGAAACAAACAGGGTTTTAGAGGGAGGGGATGAGAGGGTCGGCCCGGTAATGGGTATGAAGGAAGTCATGTATTGCATGGAGCACTGGGTGTTACATATAAACAATCAATCTTGGAACATTACATCAAAAACTAATGATGTATTGTATAGTGACTAACATAACACAATAAAAAAAATTAATTAAAGAAAAATCTTCAGTTGTAACCCATTGTCCCCTGCAAGGTAAATGGCATTCAGTTGAAAACCACTGACCTAACAAAATTAAATAGGGTGAATGAATGGCCTGTCCAAACTGTGTAGTACAATCAATTTAAACAATCTTGACACTAGGGGAATGCACACACACACACACACATATAAGATGACCATATAACCTGTTTGCCTAGTATGGTTCTGATTTATACCTGATATCCTAGTATCAAGTCCCATTATCATTGGTACTAGATGTTCAATTTTGTAATAGAGTATCATTATCAATCCATGCAATAAAATAAACGTGAGGATTTTATTGAACTACTATTTCATTTACAGTTTCCTCTTTTTTTTTTTTTTTTTTGGTCTTACAATGGGTAAGATGTATATGAAGCTAACTTAAATTTTACTTTAAGATATCATCAATTTGAAAGAGGTAATCAATCATTCTTTTTTTCACTCTCTCCTTTCCTGAGACAACGTTCCCTTGTCTAATGCTTCTCAGGCCATTAAGCTGAGCAGTATGGAAAGGACTTAGCGCTGGTAACAGTTCCTTCAGATAGCAGATGGAGCTAGAATAATGCTTCTGCCCTGACCTCTAGTCATGCTTTGCCCTGTGCTGATATGCGCATGGAGTCTCAAGGTGGCCAGTCACTGGGGATCACTGAGTAAGATGGGAACTTACAGACTGGCTATCTAGGCAATCTGTGCAGAAAGTAGACACTAAGAAATCCTACCTCAGAACATATAGTTTAGCTGTGGCTGTTTTTAATTTATTGTATAGTGGAAATTTATAGCAATGCATTTATTATAAAGTTTGAGTTTTTATTTTAATATAACTTCTTTATAATGGGAAGGAGTACACAGAAGTAAATTAGATACTTAAGAAAAAAAACAATGAATTAATGATCATGCAGTCTACCAAATGTTTGTTGATTTCTATGATGCCATCAACATGCAAGATATATTAGTATCAATGATCAAAAGAATCAGAAAGCATCTTCTTTATCCATTCATCAAATCCCTAAAAAAGAATCAGCAACTACTTGAAAAGTAAGTTTGTATTTTAGTTATTAAAGTGTATCCCAAGGTGACAACTTAACCCATACAATTTCAGAAAGCACATTTTTATGTAACTCATTGAACTTTAGTTTTTATTTTAATTAAATTACTATTTTTCTAATTATCTTTAATAACTTTTAATTGCCAGATTTCTTGTATGTGTAGGAAATGTGACATGAGCTTTTAAAGTTTTGACTCCTATAACAGGAGAATTTCACAGCTAAAGTTAATTTACATAAAATTGGCTTTATATCAACAGATGCTTCAAATAAAAAGACAGTTTAGGTTCAGTGCTTAATTTTGAGTTTTTCACCTAGTACATAGGAAAAAAAGCAAAGCTTAGGAAGTCAATTTAATGAAAGTTGAAAATTAAGATGCTTTTGAAAGTATTTGTTGTAATAAATGTAAGAACAGCATAACGATTTTAATAATATTACAAATTAAAAATCAAGATAGCAGAATATATGTAAATATTATTTCTTCAGAATCAATTGGACATATTCAATAACAGTCAATAGAGAAAGCACCAATTTTTTTTTTTTGCTTTTGATTAGTTAATGATCTGGAATATAAAACATGAAAACATGGAAGTATTAGAATTTATGTTCAAAAACAGACACCACGTGATCCAGCAATCATGCTCTTTCATATTTACCCAAGTGAATTGAAAACTTATGTCCACAAAAAAAACCTGTACCTAGATTTTTATGGCAGCTTTCTTCATAATTGCCAAAACTGGAAGCAACACAGTGTCCCCCAGTTAGGTGAATGGATAAACTATATAGTGCATGGAGACAGTGGGATATTATTCAATGCTAAAATTAAATGAATTTTAATTACAAAGCCATGAAAAGACGTGGAATACTTAAATGCGTATTATTAAGTGAAAGAAGACAATCTGTATGACACCAATTATATGAAATTCCAGAAAAGACAAAACTATAAAGATAGCAAAAAAAGTCAGTATTTGCCAGGGGTTAGGAAGGAGGGAGAAATGAAAGGTAGAGCACAGAGGATTTTTAGGGCAGTGAAACAGTTCCATATGATACTGTAATGGTGGATAAATAGTCATTGTATATTTGTCCAAGCCCATAAAAGTACGTAAGAATGAACCATAATGTCAACTTTGGACGTTGGGTGATGATGTGTCATTCTAACAAATATAGTACTGTGGTGTGGGATGTTTATAACATGGCAGTGCCTGTGGAGGGTCGGGGCCGTAGGGGACTCTCTGTACTTTACATTCTTTTTTGTTGTGAAACTAAAACTGCTCTAAAAAATAAAGTATAGGGCGCCTGGGTGGCTCAGTGGGTTAAAGCCTCTGCCTTCGGCTCAGGTCATGATCTCAGGGTCCTGAGATCGAGTCCCGCATCGGGCTCTCTGCTAAGCAGGGAGCCTGCTTCCTCCTCTCTCTGCCTGCCTCTCTGCCTACTTGTGATCTGTCTCTGTCCAAGAAATAAATAAAATTTAAAAAAAAAATAAAAATAAAGTATATTAAAAAAAGTATATTAATTACAAAAATAAACAACAAAAAGATGGGAGAATCTGAACAAATTAATAAAAGTACAAATGTGCATAATATTTATTTTGAAGCCTTAATTGCATTTTGAAATACCTCAACTTGTGTGATAAACCTTTTTATTGTGTTCCTATTTTAATTGTATATTAGTGGCTTTAATTTCTTTTAAATCACAGTTAGATATTTAGCATTCTATGCCTTCAATTTATGCAGATTTTTTTTTCTTTTTATGTATTATTTTGTGGAGAACTTTTGGAATATGTGGATGTAAGGGTCTGCCATTTAGGTTATAAGGAATTAAAAATAGATTGTATGACAAGAAGGAAATACAAATAAACTTTTTGAGTATATGAGGTGAAAGATAAGTATGGGAAATTAAAAGAGGGGTTTTTTTTGTTTTGTTTTGTTTTTTGAAAATAAGCCTATTCCACATCCAAAACAAGTTAACCTACGGCTATCAAATAAAAAAAAGAAAAGAAAAGAAAAGAACTGATGATACTGGAAACAAAAATAACATTTGAAGTAATAGATTCTTAGAGAAGGTAAATGAAATGATAGGGACAATGTTGACATAGTGATATAAAAATAATCATATTTAGGAAGTATACACAGTAATGTCTTATTTTGTTAAAAGAAAATTATTGTGCTTTCTGTAACTTTATCCTTAAATTACCAAAGAAAATAAAATAATCTCAAAAAACAATTTTCAGTATATATATATCCACTTTGTAGGAATTATTATGTCTTTACATACTGTAGAAAACTTAAGGTTGTTATTTAAAACAATTTGGCTTGATAATTTGAGTAACAAATTTCAAAATTCATTATTTGCTTAAAGTTTAAGTATTTTGATTCAGTCATTATCATATAGGCTTACTGGCATACATTCCTATATTGACAATTACTTGAAGAAGAATTTATAGAATCATCAACTCCTTTATTGACTATAATATTTTTCATTAATGTATTTAGAGCAATTTAGGTTTACAGAAAATTTTAACAGAAAGTACAGAGAATTCCTAAGTAACCCTTCACACATAGGTTCCTCTATTATTAGCATCTTAGAGTAGCATAGTATGTTTGTTACAATTGATGAGCTGCTACTGATAAATTATCATTAACTAAAGTTCATAGGTTACATTAGGTTTTGCTCTTTTTGTTGTTCATTCTATGAATTGATAAAAATATAGTGACATACACCTACCATCATAGAACATCATACGGAATAGTGCCACGGTCCATTGCCCTGTGCTCCCCCTATTTGTTTGTCCCTATCCAGTGAACCCTTGGCAGTCCCTCACTGTTTTCCTATCTCCATAGTTTTGCCTTTCTTGGAATGTCATGAAGGTGAAATCACACAGTATGTAGTCATTTCAGATTGGCTTCTTTTGCTTAGCAATATACTTTAAAATTTCCTCCATGATTTTTTCATGACTGGGAAGTCTTTATATCACTAATGTGCCATTGTTTGAATGTATCCCACATTGATTATCCACTCACTTATTGAAGGGCATCTCGGTTGCTTCAAAGTTTTGGTGATTATAAGTAAAGCTACCATAAACAGCGGTGCCTGGGTGGCTCAGGTGGTTAAGTGTCGAACTCTTGGTTTTGGCTCAGGCCATGATCCCATAGATATGAGATTGAGCCTCATGTCAGGCTCTGCATTAAACATGGACTCTGCTTGAGATTAGTTCCTTCTGCCCCTCCCCATATTCACACTCACACTCTCTAATAAATAAATCAATCTTCTTTTTAAAAAAGCTGCTTTTAAAAAAACAATAAAAATTTAAAAATAAAAAAAAACCTGCTACAAAGATTGTATGCAGGTTTATTAATAGGTATAAAATTTCAGCTCATTAAGGTAAACACCAAAAAGTGTAATACAGTAAGTTTTATAAGAAACTGCCAAACTGTCTTCCAAAGTCCAAACCATGCTTCATTATGACCAGCAATAAATGAGAGTTCCTGTGGCTCCACATTCTGGTAAGCATTTAGTGCTGTTAATGCTTTGGATTTTAACAATTGTACCAGGTGTGTAATGATACCTCATTGTTGTTTCAATCTGTAATTATCTTAAGACACATGATGTGGAGCATCTTTTCATAAGCAAATGTGCCATCTGGTATCTATTTTGGTGACCTTTCTTCAGACCTTGGCCCATGCATTATTGTCAGGCAATGCTGGTTTTTCTTATGGTTGAATTTTAAGTGTTCTTCATATATGTTGGGTACCAGTCCCTTGACAGACCCCAGTTTTGTAAATATTTAAGCCCAGTGTATGGCTTATCTCTTCATTCTCTTAACATTGTCCTTTGCAGAGTGCAAGTTTTTAATTTTAATAATATTCAACATATTAGTCTTTTCTTTCATGGATCGTGCTTCTGAAGTTGTATCTAAAAGTCAACACTAACACTGAAGTCATCTAGATTTGCCTGTTATCTACTAAAATTTTTAAATTTTTGGATTCTATATTTAAGTCTATGATCAAATTTGAGTTAATTTTTATGAAAAGCACTAGGTTTGTGTCTACATTTTTTTTTTCCCATGTGAATGTCCAGTTGTCAAGTATTTGCTGAAGGCTACACTTTTTCTATTACATTTCCTTTGGTCATGTCAAAGAGCATTTGACTACATGTATTTTGGTATATTTCTGAGCCCTCTATTCTGTTACAGTGGTCTATTTTTCTCTTTTATTCATCAATACCACACTATTTTGTTTACTGGAGCTATACAGTAAGTTTTGAAGTTAAGTTATGTGAGTATTCTGATTTTATTGATTTTGTGTTTGCTAATCTGGGTCTTTTGCCACTCTGTATCAATTTCAGAATCAGTTTGTTGATACTGACAAAATAAGATTTTTTTATTGTATTTCACTGAATCTGTAGATGCATATTGGAAGAAATGACATCTTGACAATACTGAGTCTTTCTATCCCAAACCTCACAATATCTCCTCATTTATTTAGAGCTTCTTTTATTTCTCTCATCATAACTTAATAGTTTGTCTTATCTAGTTCTTAAACATATTTTGTTAGCTATATATAAGTAACTCATTTTGGGGATGCCAGTGTAATGTTATTATATTTCAAATTTCGATTTCCATTTGTTCATTGCTGGCATATGGGAAAGACACTTACTTTTGCATATGAACCTTGCATTATGCAACCTTGCTATAATCACATTTTACTTCCAGTTTTGTTGTGATTGTCGTTCTTGAGTCTCTGGGATTTTCTACACAGACAGTGTTGTCATCTACAATCAAAGAACTTTCAATTTCTTTTCCAACATGTGTATTTAATTTCCTTTTCTGAAATTACTGCATTAGCTAGGATTTCTACATGATGTTTAATAAGAGTGGTGACAGAGGGTGCCTGAGTGGCTCAGTGGGTTAAGCCGCTGCCTTCGGCTCAGGTCATGATCTCAGGGTCCTGGGATTGAGTCCCGCATCAGGCTCTCTGTTCAGCAGGGAGCCTGCTTCCTCTTCTCTCTCTGCCTGCCTCTCTGCCTACTTGTGATCTCTCTCTGTCAAATAAATAAATAAAATCTTTAAAAAAAAAAAAAAGAGTGGTGACAGAAAACAACTTTGCTTTCTTCCTAGTCTTAACAGGAAAGAAACAGGGTCCTCAACATTAAGTATGATTTTAGCTGTAGATTGTTTTGTAGATAGTCTTTATCAAGTTGAGGAAGTTCCCCTCTATTGCTAATTGCCAAATTTTTGTCATTAATGAGTGTTGGATTTTGTCATATGCTTTTTCTGCATCTAATGATATGGTGGTTTCATTTTCTTTAGCTTCTTGATGTGACCCATTATGTTACTTGGCTTTTGAATGTTAAAATAGTGTTGCATGCCTGGAATAAATTTCACTTAATCATCATGTATAATTATTTTCATATATTGTTGCATTTAATTTGCTAATATTTCTTTTGAGGGTATTTATAGTTGTGTTCCTGAGAGATGTTAGTTTTTAGTTTTCTTTTCATATAATATCTATACCTGGCCTGTTATTAAGGTGATGCTGGCCTTATAGAATGAGTTAAGAAGAGTTTCCTCTGGGGGTGCCTGCGTGGCTCTATCATTAAGCATCTGCTTTTGGCTCAGGTCATGATTCCCTGGTCCTGGGATCCAGCCCTGCATCAGGCTCCCTGCTCAGCAAGAAGCCTGCTTCTCCCTCTCCCACTCTCACTGTCTTTCTGTCAATTAAATGAATAAATAAAATCTTTTAAAAAAATTTAAAAAAAAGAAGAAAAAGAAAGCTTCAAGGCACCTGGGTGACTCAGTGGGTTAAAGCCTCTGCCTTCAGCTCGGGTCATGATCCCAGGGTCCTGGGATCAAGCCCCGCATTGGGCTCTCTGCTCAGAAGGGAGCCTGCTTTCTCTTCTCTCTCTCTGCCTGCCTCTCTGCCTACTTGTGAATTCTGTCTGTCAAATAAATAAATAAAATCTTAAAAAAAAAAAGAAAAGGAAAGTTTCCTCTGCTTCTACTTTTCAGAAGACTAGATAATTGGTTTAATTTTTTCCTTAAATGTTGGTAGAATTCCCTTTGAACCCATCTTGGTCTGGTGCTTTTTGTTTTGGAAGATTTTGTTTTTTGGCTAAAGATGTATTAGCTGTTTGGGAAAAATATAATTTTCATATAAAATAACAATGCCTTCAGTATTTTAAGAGTACTGTTTCATAAGCTAAAGCTATATACATGTATATATAACTTTGCTAATATGTTGTCTTCTGTCATCACTAAATATCTAGAGAAATGATTTAATACTTATAACTTCTAGTTGTACTTTCTTCATTTGAACAAAGTATTTTCTTTCTTCTTTCTTTCTTTTAGAGAGAGAGCATGAGCAGGACAGGCAGAGGGAGGGGGAGAGAGAAACTCAAAGAGAGGCTATGCTGAACATGGAGCCTAACATGGGCTCCATCTCATGGCCTATAAGGGCCTATTTAGCCAGAGCAATTCCATCTTGGATTAAACAGTTATTTTGTTGTTTATGCAGTAAAACTTAAACTGTCCCTGCCCCCCTCCCCCCAGGGGACTTACTTAAAAACAAGACCTGGAAAACAGTCCCAGGTAACAAAGCCCCAAAACAAGGGTGGGTCAGGCCAGGTGGAGACATCCAATCGAGGGAGGGGGGCACATACTGTCTCCCTAGTTACCAAGGAGTATGGGTCCCACCCTTTAGGTGCTTTCTGGGCACCAATTCTGACCAACGTGATAGGCTAGTTCAAATATCTACTAGGGTAAATTGTAATCCAATTGGTCACTTATGTGTAACCTAGCATAACTATGCAGCTTTCTCTGTGTGTTAAAATTTCATTGGCCATCTGTGCATGGCCAGGTCCAACCACATGGCCTTTGCACTTAAAACCTAGTCTGTAAGGCAAAGAGAGGTCATGCATTCTCTGTAACAGGCACAGCCCCGGCTGGTCAGTTTTGATTCTTGATGCTTGGCGTGGAATAAAGATTTGCTTGAACTTTGCTTTATATCAGTCTCACTCCTTTACTCATGGACCCATTAGTGGGGATCTTTCAGACCCTGAGATCACAACCTGAACCAAAACCAAGAGTCTAGTGCTTAACTGACTATGATGAAGTCTTAGAATGTAAGTGAGGTTCAGTGAGTGGGGTGGGGTCTGAGGCAATGACCCAGAAAGAATTCTTGAGACATCTTTGGTGCAAAATGGTGGTTTATTAAAGCACAGGGACAAGACCCAGGGGCAAAAGAGCTTCTGCCCCTGGGCTGTGAGGAGTGGTCCATTATATACTTGCAGGTTGGGAGGGGGTCAGGGATGGCATAAGTCTCTAAGAAATTTTGGAAACAAGGCTTCCAGGACCTTGAGGGGCTAGCTGTTGTTGGGAAAAGGTTATTCATGACCAGTAATAAAACCTTTTTGTGAGACCCTTTAGATGTGTATCAGTGGGCCATATGTTTGGGAATGATTGTCAACATGTATCTTGGAGGGTTTAGAGATAAAGTTTCCAAAGGAATTGTTAAAGTAGACTTACAGGATCCTGGTTGGGGTAGGGGTGGATCAGGCTAGGATTGCACTTTGCCCTTGGCTAAGTGTTAAGGTGGAGGCAATTTCCCTAGAGGAATGTCACTCTGCCTGTTTTAAGGGCTTGTCAGTGGGTAAGGAAATTTAGTAATTTTTCTTCTGCCTATGTTTCCCACATCAACTGCATCACCCAAATGACCCCAAAGTATTTTCTTTAAATCTGTTTTCTATCATATCAAAGAATGAAAAATCCATAGGTCTTGTTTTTGGCACAGGGAGACAAAATTTAAATGAGAAGTATTTAAAGATGTAAGTGATTTGGGGGGAAAAGAAAAGCAAAGTTTATAGTCTGGAAATGGCTAGATAAAATAGAACTGTTATTCCCAAAATATTATAAATTATTTCAACAGCACACATATATTCTAAATTATTTTAGAAGTGTGTTGATCCATAGTTACATTGTCAGCTAGAAATTCATGAGAATACTCACCTGGGCTCTTACTACTTTTGGCAAATTCCCACAGACATTCCTCTGTTGTGGTTAGGCTTGTTCTTAACTATGATTAGCACAATACACAGAAGGAAAAACCAGTCAAGAGCTTTGAAAAAATAAGATTTATTAGTTTCAAATTAGGGTAAGCAGCATGCCCTAGGGTTACAGCTAGATCTCAGGGAGGGAGGGAGGGAGGCAGGGAGAGAAAGAGAGAGAGGTGAATTTAAAACAAGAGTGGGAATTAAAGTGCAGGAAGGGAAAAGCAAATGTCAGTTATCTGGGTTCCAGGGCTTTCTAAATAGGAACTTCATGAATGGTCAGCCTGGCTCTTTCTGTGATTGTTTGAGGTGGATGTCTTTGATTCCAGTGCTTCAGCAGTCAAAAGCTTAATGCCAGACATGTACATCACAATCAAAAGAGCTAACTACTAGATACTTCTTACTACAGAAATTCAAAATACTGTATTTTGACTACACTTCTTTTAAAAACTGAAATTATTACTGAAACTTTTATGTCACTTTCCATAATGTTTTATTCTTTCCATTTGAGTGATACTTTTTTTTTTCCAAATTTCTAACTAGCAGATCAATAAACTTAGCATTTTTTTTAAGGTTTTCCCATTGTCTTTGTCATTTGAGGCTGCTATAACAAAGTACCATATATTATGTGGCTTACAAATGACAGAAATTTATTTCCCACTATTCTGGAGACTGGAAACCCAAGATCAGGATGACATTAGGGTTGGGTTCTAATGAGAGCCTTTTGGGAGGCAGACTGGCAAAAGAGGGAGAATGATGTCTCTGACATTCCTTTCATAAGGGAACTAATTCTATTCCTAAAAGCTCCATCTCATGACCTAATTACCTCCTGATGTCTCTACTTCCTAAAACCATTAATTATTTGGGCTAGAATTTCAATATGTGAGTTTTGGGGAGACAAACGTTTACCTCATAATGTGCATGTTCTTCTATATTTTCAAATCTAAGCACATTGGCCTTTAAAAAAATATTGTTCACTCTAAACTGAGAGAAAATCTGTGAATAAAAAATGCAGGATATATAATTATTTTCATGTTTAAATAGCTTGCTCTGCAGATGTGATATGCAAAGGTGACCTTTTAGCTAGTCATATTTTTCAAACTGTTTGTGTGTTACTATAACAGTCATTTCATATGTAACAACTACTATGAAGTAATCCTTTTCTGCATTTTAATTTGGGAATTTTAAGCTGTAGTATTATGTATTCATTTCCCCTCAAATTTGGGATAATGCAAAGGTCACCTGATACAAAAATTAGTAATATTCAGATTCTATTTTGCTAAGGTATAATAAAACCAAGAAAAGTAACAGAGAATAATTATTGACCTACTATCCAAAATCTTCCTAATTTGTATAGTAGGAATGCATAGGTGTAAAGAATATTCCAGTCCAAGCTAGAGTATGTACAGATATCTATTATTGAGTACTGAATGTCAACCAAAAGAAATTGAAGCAAATTAGAGCAGAGAGAAAAATTAGTGTAAGATGACGTTATATGGCAAGGAATGGAGTAAGGTTAAGAATTTTTATCTTGGGGGCGCCTGGGTGGCTCAGTGGGCTAAATCCTCTGCCTTTGGCTCCTGCTTACTCCTCTCTCTCTCTGCCTATTGCTCTGCCTACTTGTGGTCTCTGTCTGTCAAATAAATAAATAAAATCTTACAAAAAAAAAAAAAAAAGAAGAAGAAGAAGAAGAAGAGGTTTTGTCTTAGGGTGCCTGGATGGCTCAGTGGGTTAAATCTCTGCCTTCTGCTCAGGTCATGATCTCAGGATCCCAGGATTGAGCCCCCCATCTGCCTCTCTGCTCAGCAGGGAGCCTGCTTACCACTCTCTCTCTCTCTCTCTGCCTGCCTCTCTGCCTACTTGTGATCTCTCTCTGTCAAATAAATAAATAAAATCTTAAAAGTTTTGTCTTCTTCTTAAAGTCATTATAAAGTACTTCCAGCATTTTAAGCTTGGAGATTGGTCTATTTATGTAATATGAATATTTAAGAATGACAAAAGCAGATTTCAGCTTTATAAACACCATCCTATTTTCAGAATGGAGAATGAATTTGAGTCAAGCAAGAATGAGTATTGTAAGGCCTATTTAGCCAGAGTGATTCCATTCGGTTAAACAGTGCTTTTGTTGTTTATGCAGTAAAACTTAAACTGAGCCTGCCCCCACCAGGGGACTTACTTAAAAGCAAGTCTAGGAAGCCAGTCCCAGGTAACAAAGCCCAAATACAAGGGCAGGCCAGGCCAGGTGGAGACATCCAATCAGTGGGGCGCACATACTGTCTCCCTAGCTACCAAAGAGTGTGGGCCTCGACTTTTGGGCACCTTTGGGGTGCCAATTCTGACCAGGGTGATAGGCTAGTTCAAATAGCTACTATGGGTTGAATTATAATTCAGTTGGCCACCCGAGTGTGACCTGGCATGATTGTGCAGCTTTCTCTGTGTGTTGCAATCTCATTAGCCACGTGTGTGGCCAGGCTCAACCACATGGCCTTTGCTCTATAAAAGTTAGTCTGTAAGGCAGGGAGGGGTCGCCCTTTCTGTAAGAGGCAGCCCCAAACAGTCGGTTTGATTCTTGATGCTTGGTGCAAAATAAAGCTTTGCTTGACCTTCACTTTGTATCAGTCTCGCTCCTTTGATTATGGACCCAACATGTATGTGAGCACCAATTAGGTTTTTTTTTTTTTTTTTAATATTTTTATTTATTTATCAGAGAGAGAGAGGGAATGAGAGCGGACACAGGCAGACAGAATGGCAAGCAGAGGCAGAGGGAGAAGGAGGCTCCCTGCCGAGCAAGGAGCCCTATGTGGGACTCGATCCCAGGACGCTGGGATCATGACCTGAGCCAAAGGCAGCTGCTTAACCAACTAAGTCACCCAGGCATCCCACCAATTAGGTTTTTACAGGGTCACAGGGGTGAGATGGGAAAATAGAGTAATTTGGTTTAGGATGGTGATGACTAAAATGAGGAGAGGACTGAAAGATACAAGATTAGGATGGAAGAGTGTCATGATAAACACTTGAATTTATACAAAGAGAGAGAGAGAATAATGTAGAGAGTAAATCCTAGGTTTTGACTCAACTCAGTAAGAACGTACTTGAAGAAGATCAGGTTTGAAGAAGACTATTAGAAATTTTAAGGAAGAGCTTTCACATAAGAAGTTGGATACGGGGATGAGGACCTTAGAGGAGAAGTTCGGGTTGAAGATAATAGTCTTGTGATTCATATAGAAGTAAGTGGTCCTCAGAGTCACAGACATAAGTGACACCATCTACAAGAAGACAGAGTAAAAAAAAAAAAAAAAGACTACTAATAAATCTTTAGGGACATGTTTGTCTGACAAATGAAATAAGTCAAAAATAAGCCAAATAATAAGTCAAAAAGAAGGATGGATTTGCAAGGAGGAAAACCAGATGAAGGCAAAATCAAAGAAAACAAGCAAAGAAAGTAGTTAAAGAAATAAAGGAGTAGCTAAGAAGGTTAAATAATGTTGAAAGTTACAAGAGGAATGCAACAGAAATCTCACGTAATTTTTCAATTTGAACATAATTGCTAACTCTAGAGAGCTGTTTTGTGAGAATTATTGAGGTTAAATCAAAATCACCATGGGCAGATAACAAGGAAGAGGTTACATAAGAAAAGAGAAATTGGAAAATATGAGAAAAAAAGGAATCACTAAGAATTTTTTTGTCATGAACCAGCCAAGGCATGACTCTCTTTATTAAAATCATCTTAAAAATTCCAGTTAAATCTTTATCTGGAAATATTGCAATGAATGTTCTTAAGTCAGTGAAATCATTTTTATTTAATATCATTATACTTTGATATTAAAACGTGCTGTATTTTAAGCAAGATATGTCACCGAATGTTTATTAGAAAAATCACACAATTCTATAAACTACATTAATAATAATGTATAGAAAAATTTTTAATTATATATATGAAATAATTAATTTGGTTTCATACTGTGGAGATATTTATCTTACCATACATATAATATATGTTGTATTTGGTGAGATCACACATATGTATATATATAATATGAGACAAAATTATTAAGTTATTAAGTGCCTTTTATTTCATGTAAAAGAAAGTACCTTTATTAGAATTCTAGAAGAGAATGTATTATTTATTGATTTAAACTCTAAAATAAACTAGTCATTGAATTTAATACTAACTAACTTGATTCATTGTAAACTGAAATGAAAGCTACATTTGCATCTGAGTTGATTATTATTTGACTTCACTAAGATATATGTAGATATCTTAAATGTCTAAAGAATACATTTTATGTCAAACCATTAACCAGTATAACATTGTAGCATAGGCATTTAGTTGCTTGTGTTTCTCTTTCTTAAATTCATGGTAAATTTGTATCACCAGAGCTGTCCTTAGAAATCTTTTTTTTTTTTAAAGACCAAAATCATAGAATGGGAAGAGGGTATTCTCAGAGGAAATCTTAGGATATTTATATAATTTTTAAAAGAAAAAATGGAAATAAATTTATTCTCATAACATTAGTAAGAATGATCTACTTTACTTAACAGAACAACAACAAAATGTTTCTTAGAGAAAAGGCAAGGGAGGAATAAGAAAATAAAGTCTAACTCAATTGCCAGCTATCATTTAAGGTCGAGTGGCCATGTTGGAAAAGAGAACAGCATGCAGGAGCAAAATGCAAGGAGGCAGTTTAGTCCATAAGCTCTTTTGGCACCCAGTAAGTGCCACTGCCTCGGGCTTATGGATCTTTAGATTCTGGCACAATTTAAAAAAAAAATGGGATTAAGAGTGTGGACAGCTGCTTATAGCTAGTAGCAATAGATTTGCTTCAATAGTCCAGAATTTCCTGACTCTTTATTTGAATCCAGCAAAATGAGTTTCAAAATATAATGACATCCTGTATATAAAGTAAGCATATAAAACTCCGAGCTATTAGATGACCATATCGAGGTACCCTCATTCCATTCTTCCTTCTGTGTGTTTTCTTTTTTCCCTAGTAATACAGCCAATCTGGTAATCATGAGAGAACAGTGTGATGTGTCAGAAGCCTGTGTGACTTCCTTCATGTTGAGGTGTCTTATACCTAAGCATATGTCATCTATATTTTGACCAGCAATGTACGAGTGGAATAAATGCCACAACAGTGCACAGTTCTCTAAGGCAAAGCTGGTAAACTCTAAGTCAGTAAGGCCCCAAAGTAAAAACAAAATAAAGTAATAAAATAAAGAAGGGAAGAAACAAATACAAAAAAGAAAACACAAAAGAACTCCCTCCCTTAAGGTTCCTGTTGGGCATAGAGGCACTATGCTGTGATTATATCTGCTAGATCAACAAGTACTATTCCAAGCCACTTTTAAATCTCCAAAAAGGGTTAGTTGTATTTGAAAAATATTTTATCATACCTTCATGTACATGGCATTCTTTAAAACAGAAAGTTGAATATGAAAGAGTACCCAGGAGAGTGGATGAGATATATTGCATACTCAGATACCTATAATGGCAGACAGAGATTTTTAGATGATTTCAAATAATAATAGTTAAGTTTTTTGTTTGTTTGGGTATTTCATTTGTTTGCTTGTTTTTCTAGCTTAAAGAAGATGTAGACTACTTAGAACAAGAAAGAACGTATCTGAAGAGTTGGATACTAGGAATTCCAGAAAGCAGAGTATGTACTTAGATGCTGTGCCAGAGACTGCTAGTTGCCTAAGGAGTATGCAGTCTCCCTTTCTTTTTTTAAAGATGGAACTTCGATTCTGTTCCAGGCAGCCAAGTGGCAAGATTAAGGGCTATCATTTGTAGCCTCCATTGTTACTAGGATGACTCTACACAGGGAAATTATCTGAGCTTGCTCTGATTCAGATGAAAGGGCACTGTTTTTGTGATGTCTCTTTGTTCCTTCTCTGTCAAGTATGTGGACAGCTCTACTATGAAGTAATTTAGAGCTTGAAGCCACATGCTGTTCAAGGTAGTGAACAACTACAAGGAGACTGGGTTGCTCACAAGCACAGGACTAGCAAACTGACCGAATTCTCTCTGAAGTGTGCATATGTGTGTGTGTGGGAAAACAAACAATCCAACAAACAAACAAAAAACTTCTGCTTGATTTAAATATTCTTTTTTTATTTTTAAGTTTTATGCAGCCAAATCAAACCTGATTCAACTTCTATATGGACATGTATAGTGGGAAGTAAAGTCATTCTGGCAAGAAAAAAAAAAAAATGCACAGTCCAGCAGCAGCATATAGAGTGTAAAGTACAGGAAAAAAGAAGGACAAGTGTTGTTCACTGGCAGCTACTAACCTCGCAGTATTAAACTAGCTTAACATTTTCAAAAGACATTTTATGCATTCAGGTGGAACATCCACCCTCAGTCACCTTTGCATACTTCTAACATTTATTTTCCTCACCTAATCTCTGAAGGCATTTTAGTATCAGACATTTAACAGCATAGTAAGTAGTCAATTAAATTTGAGTAAAGTCTGCATAATGAAAAAAAAATTCAGTTGTGGGCAGAAAATGGTAGACTATAAATGTAGATTAGGTAAAATATGTGGCTTCATGAGAAGTGTCCTAGGTCTGCCATATTCTTCTTATTATAGTTCAATCTTATGCATTATTCCAATACAAGGAAAGGATTTTTCAGCAGCTATCAGCACCTTTTTTTTTTTTTTTTTTTTGGTAGGAAGTGAAGTCTCAAACTTACATTATCCCCACATTGGCTGTTTAGGCCTCCTTCTCAGGAATGAGTCCATAGTAGTTTCCTCCAACCTGAGAAGAGATCCTATTCAGTAGGTTCTCTTTAACCAGCACTGCCTTATACAAAAATTTTCAAATTCCTTTTACCTATTTCTCCTCATTAAAACCAACAAACCCGAAGGAGGGTGATTTCCACATGAGAGAGAGAGGAAAGAGAGAGAGCAAAAGAGAAAAATAAATAAATAAAGGAAATAAGACACAAGTAATCTGTCATACATCAGGTATGAATAAAATTGCATATAACTCTAAAACTGAGTACAATATAGATTTGTGCTGATTAAGGAAATTAAAACAAGAAAGGAAAAGAGAGGTTGAAATAGATGCAAGAATTTATGAAAACCCCGTTTGTGAGAGAGAAGACAGTGATTGACATTAGGGAAATATTAAACACCACTAGGGAAGAGGATGATGGATATGTGATAAACACTGCTAATATTATCCTCGGATTTTCCTATTTCCAGGATTTCTAGAAGCTCCTGCGGCGGTGACACCGAGCCTAAACGAAAGAAGCTGGAAACTCTCTGCTACAGAAGGCAGTCCTTTCTGGCCTTTCTCCAGAAGCTCCATTCCCAAGGCTTTCTCTGTGTATGGGTGACCGCGGGAGTGGCCTGGCATCAAGGAGACTGCTTAAAAGCTGGTCAATCTGAGTCTAGTCATCCAGGATTTACAGAATCGTTTGGTAAAGCCAATTGGTGGAAAAGAACCAGGTCTGTGGAGAGCTGCAGTGCCCTCTGCCGGCGGCGGGGGTAGCCTTCAGTTGGCAGGAGAATGACTGCAGACTCCTGCTGGGCTGAAGAGATCTCCCTCTTTTTGCAACGTGCTCATTGCCCCATAATCAAAGATCCCTTACCCTAGAGCACATTGAATAATGCTTATTGTCATGTTCAGAAACAAATGGGAGGGGGAGTAGGAGATATTTGAAATGCATGAAATTAATATTAAGTATTAATAACTGGAATACATAAAAATTACATAAATAACGACAAATCATCCAATAGAATATAGAGAGATGGGGGAGGGGAGGGAATCTAGTTTACATTAGCAACATTGGTGCAAAATTAAAGTCATTAGGTCATCAAAAATTAAGTCTGATAACGTGCTTTTGGTTAGGATAAGAAACAAAGCAGTAAACTGTTAATATGTGCATAAATCTGTAACAACTACCTTGGGAAATACTTTGTTGTTATGTCAGAAAACTGAAGATATGCATATGGTATGACTCAAATATGCATACGTGTGCACCAAAGGAAACATATGACGATGTGCATTAAAAGCTTTGTTGTAGTAGCTCAGAAACTAAAAACAATGCAAGCATCCAGTAAAAGTAAAATTAATAAATATTCACACAGTGTTCGATATTAACATAAAGGAATGGACGGCAGTGATATATACTGGCTTAGACGTGACACAGATGGAACTTGGTATGGAGGGAAAAAAAAGAAGTAGAAGATTATCTACATTAAAATAAGTGACCAACATGCAAAACTGAGCAATATATTCTTTAGGGTAGGAATCTGTAGAAAACTATAAGGAAACCCATAGGAATAATAACTATAAAAATCATGGAAATGGTTGTCCCTGGAGTACCAGAGGATAGGGAAAAGTTTAAAAAAATGACATAGGGAACATCAATTTTTTTTTAAATAATATAGTTGGGCCTACAATTTAGTAAAATGCAACTGATTTATATTATGCTCTTGAATAATAAAATATGCTGGTATTCTCAATAGAATTTTGTTGCATTTGGTATAATTTAGAGCAGAATTTTAGAAATATTTATGCTTGTCTTGTGGATTTATAAGAGAATAAATTCTATTCTGTTATTAGGAGGACATATACCACTGCTTTAAATGTGATAATAAAAATGTAACATTTACTTTTTTTTTTTAAGAATCGACCACAGCACACTTACATTAAAGATAAAAGAAAGATAATTTGGTGTACACTTTACTGGACTTGCCAAATCAAATAAATCATTTATAAGCCTCTTCTATATATATTTTTCTTGTTGAGTCATTTTTTTCTTAACATTTTATTTATTTATTTGACAGAGAGAGATCATACGCAGGCAGAGAGGCAGGCAGAGAGAGGAGGAAGCAGGCTCCCTGCTGAGCAGAAAGCCCGATGCAGGGCTCGATTCCAAGACCCTGAGATCATGACCTGAGCCAAAGGCAGAGGCTTTAACCCACTGAGCCACCCGGGCACCCTTGTTGAGTCATTTTAGACAGAGTATAAATGAAAAACCGTTATGAAGATGCCTATAAACATCTGCCACCTGGTGGAGATCTCCTGGAACTACAAGAACAAATTTTTTTTTTTTTCTTTTTTTTTTCTTCTCCTGTTCTTTTATTCTTTTCCAGGCTGGATATGTTCCTATATCTCTCTAAAAGACAAAAGTGGGTGATGGAAAGAAAGGATTTATCTGTTATCCTAACAGGCTACTATACAACTAGAAATTATTTGGGACATATTATACAATCTCTGAAGTCAATAATGTGGATAAAATTGTATAATTTCTTTAAAAAGTATAATCAATAAAGTGTTATGAAATGCTATCCAGTACATTTTGTTAAAAAAAAAACTTACACTCTGTGATAATAGATGTCCAAAATAAATCTGCTAACTGCCTATTATTATCATTAATAGACTAAAATAGTTTTCAGTATAAAACGAATGTGATTACTTAAATGATAACATTTGGAGCACATTTCAGCTATTGCTCAGTTCTTGAACACAGAAAAAGAAGAATTTCTTCTGGACTATTTTATGTAGAAAAGTATCCTGTATCTCATGATATTGAAGTCTCAGCTTTCATCTTTTGAATCAGTTTTATTTGCACCAATAAAACAACATTCAGACTGCTGATTCAGCTGTTTTTCTCAACTTTTCATAATTCTGAGTTCATTTACACACATCCATTCATTATATTTATTTTATTTACTTCAAAAATGGAGGGAAAGTCACGTGATACGTTTCTAATATAAAAATATATTTATTCATTGCATAGTGCTACATGGGTAGCAAAAAGCCCAATTTATTACATTCAATATTATTATATAGGAGAATCAGCTGAAATAACAATGGTTTAATGGCTACAACAATGATCTAAACCCTTTTGTGAGAGTAATTGTATAAATTTATATATAAAATATATGTGAGAGAGAAATGTTCTACAGATTTTTTTTAACCCAATCGCTTCTTGGACTTTTGGCTAAGATCAAGTGTAGTATCTGCTCTTATCATATTTTTTTTTAACCCAAAACAAAATATATCTGCTTGTGAAATGCCTTGTCTTTGGAGTCTGACACATATAACTTGTTTCTAGAAAGATTCACTAAAGTAGTGTTCTATTTTTTTTTCTTAAAGATTTTATTTATTTATTTGACAGAGAGAGATCACTTAGGCAGAGAGGCAGGCAGAGAGAGAAAGGTATAAGCAGGCGCCCTGCTGAGCAGAG
Source organism: Neogale vison (assembly GCF_020171115.1). Lineage (NCBI taxonomy): Eukaryota > Metazoa > Chordata > Mammalia > Carnivora > Mustelidae > Neogale > Neogale vison. The sequence continues at coordinate 78,777,584 of NC_058101.1, read as the reverse complement.
AGCCTGACATGGGGCTTGATCCCAGGACCCTGAGATCATGACCTGAGCTGAGGGCAGAGGCTTAACCCACAGAGCCACCTAGGCACTGCAGTAGTGTTATATTTTAAAGAGACACATTCTTCCTAAATTGAGAGAACAGACAGATCTAGAGAGGAGAAAAGGGGGAAATCACGTTTTATAAAAACGCACATAGAAAAAGGAAACATGAATGTGCATTTCAGAATACCCGGAAGGTCTAATTTCTTCCTCAACTAAATTTCGTCTTCATTTGGATTGCTGAACAACTGAGTGAAGAAAACTCACTTAAGAACTTGGATTAATCTACAAAAGAGAAAAGTTTCAAAGACATTAACCATCAACTTCTGGAAGGAGTAAAAATAATAATACATGATAATGAATAATGAAAAATAAGAAGTTAAGATGAAAATGATGGCGCTGTTGTACCATTAATAAATTTGGTTAGGGGAGATTGGGATTTATTTTTAATGTAAAGGTCAAAATAAGAGATCAAAGGATTTAGACTTGAAACCATCAGTTGATGGACTTCTCAAACAGTAAAGGTAAGATAGCTGCAAAACATATTATATATAGACAAGAAATTTGGAACAGACCTAGAACACTTCTTTGGTTATAAGCAGATATCTCTGTGCCCTGTAACTGCACAGAAAAATCAAACCACGGTAAAAAGGGACAACTAAGAAAGTTAGAGAACTGGTTATTCGAAGTAATATCTTTAAGCAAAGAGCAAATCTTTGAACAAAAATCTAAGTATAGAAGATTAGAAAACGTTACTTTAAGTTTCCCACCTAGTATTTATGTCATGGTGATGTCATTAACCTATTCAAACTTGTACAGAGAAAGAAGGAAATTATGGGCTATCTGAGTCTAGACAGTCAGAATTGTATGCTGTTGCAGCTGTGTGCTACACTCCTGTCGACTGTCCACCAACACACACTCCCTAGAACCATTCCTGCTGACATATTAATTTGTTGCTGCAGATTTGGGAATTTCTCATTGATGTATGCTTCCTGAGCTCCTACCTAAAGTAAGCTGGTGTATTTGGTTACATCAGTCTCTATTATTTTCCGGTTCGAAGACAAAAATGAGTATTTTCCACCCTTTTTATGATATCACGCCCATTGTAATTCTTTTTTTTTTAAGATTTTATTCATTTATTTGACAGACAGAAATCACAAGTAAGCAGAGAGGCAGGCAGAGAGAGAGAGGAGGAAGCAGGCTCCCCGCTGAGCAGAGAGCCCGATGCGGGGCTTGATTCCAGAACCCTGGGATCATGACCTGAGCTGAAGGCAGAGGCTTTAACCCATTGAGCCACCCAGGCGCCCCAATGCCCATTGTAATTCTTAATACCCTTCTAATTTATAGTTTAGTAATTTAACTGAATAAAAACCTGTATACTAACTTCTAAATCGATCTTTAGCTATAAAATAGATTGAAATAAATTATGTGTTTTCATATTATGTTTCTGTCTTCAAAATTCAAATGAGTTTTAAGCCTTTAAGATGTATTTGTCTGTATCTGTATGTACAAGCATGCTTGTTTGCTTTCCAAATGTAGAAATAGGAAAATTCTTTCCATGCCATATTATTTCTAACATGGAGATTGATGACCCTCCTACATGGTACCTACTCTAAATATTGAAATTAAAGATAATGTAACTTTAGCAAAAAGAGGTTATGTGATCTATCTGAAGTTAGAGTAATCATTAACAGAACTGGGTTTCTAATCCAGGAATGTTGAATTGAACGACATTTAAATCAGAATCCACATGAAGTGATAAAATCAAGGTTTAATCTGTATTTATTTTGGTATCCAAGAATCAGAGAAATGGAAAGTAATATCAAGAACAATTTTGGCTATAACCTTCTATTAAAACCATGTCTTTTGATGTGAGAAGCCAGCCTCATTATGATGCATTTTCCTAATTCATACGTGTACCTAGTCATACACTGACTGCATAATAAGGTTGAGTTACATTTTGAAGTTCACACTGGGATTCTAAAACTAAGAACTGGAGTAAAAAAAACAGGAAATTAAGTCAGAATGGCATCATAGGGAAACAGAGCCAAGGATATGGGGAAAGTCTGTACTGAAGGAAGACCTTCTACAGTTCCATCTCCCATGCTCACAGTTGTCACTACACCCAGAGAAGATACTGGGCTCCATGTATTCATTTGAGAGCAACTATAAGACGTAAGGATTGTTAGGTGAAATAACCCTTTTTTCCCCTAGATTTCTGACCTAAAACTTCATTGGTTTTTGATGGCTAACATTCACCAGCTTTTCTTTCTTGCATAATTTCCTGACTCTGTGATAAAGGGGTGCTGATTAACTCTTGTTTCTTCACTATTTAACGACTTTTAAAAAGCAAACTATATACTCTTTTGTTAGGTAATAAACCCCAGATATAAGGCTAGACTTATGTCATTATAAGAGGCAAAGATTTTAGTCCCAAGAGCAGATCAAGAGGTTTTAAGATGCACAGAGCAACCCAAGAACTGTCAGAAGAGATTTTCCACTTGACTACATGTCTGAAGCCTTATTATTTCCTGCTCTGTAGTCCGATTTTGTTTTGTTTTGTTTTGTTTTGTTCCAGTATATCATATTTTAGTTTTCCCCTTCCAGTTTGACACAGTGCCCTTTGGTCTTGACTAAAGGCTTGACTTGGCTTTTGGGAGTAACTTCTTCTGTAACTCCTACATAGTCCCTGTACATAAACAACTCTTCTAAATAGTTGACCATAACTTGCCACTGGAGTAATCATCCTTTTTCGAAGGCTTTCCTGAGGAGTAATTTTTCCCCAACTAAGCCAGCTGCTCTGTTTCCCTTCACTGCTCCCCTCTGGCGATAACTAGTCATTGCACTTAACCTCTCGAGTTCTGTTTGCATTCCTACATCCTCGTCTTAGTTCCTGACTCAGTCTATCAAAGTATTCATACACCTTTCCTTTCAAGAAATATTTACAGAAAAAAAAAAAAAGAAAAAAAAAGAAATATTTACAGAGTACAAACCAACTGTCACACACAGACAGTTGTACAAAATCATATTCTTTTTTGACCTTACTGACCACAGAGTGTGGTGGGGATGGTAGGCATTAATCACATAATGCCTTATCATCTACATTTCTTCCTGGATCCCTGTTATCTATAGTTATCTTAATCGCTGGGATTGTTTCTTTTGGATTTCATCGCATTTGAATGATTAATTTTTAATAAATTTTCTTATTCACTTATTCTTTCATCTGTTCATTCAATATTAATTTATTAAATTATTATGCAGTAAGTTTAAAATACTGAATATGAGACATCTCTAGCATGAAATCTATCATTAAGTCTAGGAGAAAAATAGCTATCAAGATAATTAAAATAAAATTAAGAAGAAATGCTGAACAAACTAGGAGTATATGAGAAATATATTAGAAGTATATATTTTCAAATATATAATTTCCATCTACTGATGAAATTATTACAAAATTTCCACTGGTGTTTGCACCTGCTAATATTGTCATCTTTATTTTTGTGTGTTTGTATGTGTATGCTTTTTGTGTATACATGTCTTAATTTATATAATTATAGTATTTTTTTGAAAGTAAGGAAACTACATGTAACAAAATTTTATGTGGTAAAATATCTTATTAAAATGTTCTTTAATATACTGAGTTGAAAAAACTTGTAATTTGGCACAGAGATCACAAGTAGCCAGAGAGGCAGGCAGAGAGAGAAGAAGGGAAGCAGGCTCCCTACTGAGAAGAAAGCCTGATGCAGGGCTTGATCCTAGGACCCTGGGATCATGGGCAGAGGCTTTAACCCACTGAGCCACCCAGGCACCCCTGTAATTTGCTTTTAAAAGTATTAAATAGTTAATAGTATCATAGATTCTATTCTAAATGCTTTCAGAGGTATCCAGTACATTCAAAAAAGCTATGAGGAGATATCTTTTTGTTTCTCACAGAAAAGGAAAATGATCCTCAAACAAGTTTAAGAGACTTAAGACTAAATATCTAAAAAGTGGCAGAGAGATGGAGCACTGGGTGTGGTGAAAAAATAATGAATACTGTTTTTCTGAAAATAAATAAATTGGGGGAAAAAAAAGTGGCAGAGATGAATTTTCAACTCGGAGTTTCTTCAATAACTCACCCTTCCCACCATATCAGAAAATGTTGCTGATGCTAATGTTCATTTATTACACCATCAGGGTTATGCCCACAGAGTTCTTTAAATCATGTTTAGAACTTTGCAACATTTTAATGATGTAACATCTGCCTTTTCCCCATTTCTAAAGGTTAAATATTTAGCCTATCATTAATCTGTACTGGATTGTGCCATGTGTCAAGTCTTCAAATGGAAGTTTTGTTGTTGTAGCTTCTAGCTGTGCCAGTGGCAAAGAGCCTTCTATTTCCCTCTAGGGATTGTCTCAGCTAAGGGAGTCTCCTCTCTCAAGATCATGCTCTTTTCTGAGGTGGTGTGCAATCAATCACTGATGAAGACCTGATAATTTTGGGGTGCCTGGGAAGCTCAGTGGATTAAGCCTCTGCCTTCATCTCAGATCATGATCTCAGGGTGCTGGGATCGAGCCCCTCTGGTCAGTGGGGAGCCTGCTTCATCCTCCCTCTCTGCCTGCCTCTCTGCCTACTTGGGATCTCTGTCTGTCAAATAAAAAAATAAAATCTTAAAAAAAAAAAAAAAAAAGACCTGATAATTTCAATTCAAATTGGAAAGATTCTGAAGGATCTTTCTGGTTCCATATTTCCTTGTGGTTTGCCAATTTGGTCATTGCACCTACTTTGCAGTGAGATTCTCCCTTTGCCCAAACTTCCTCTTCCTTCTCTATTTCATATATGTTGATCCCACACAAAGGCATTCCATAGCACATATCTAGGACCTCAAACTTCATCTCAGTTGAGTCTGCTTTCCAGGGAGTTAAACTGGAAACAGTTGCAGCAGTCATGGTCCAAGAAAGTAGATACAGCGTGCTTCAACCCTGGAATTACTGGTTTGAAAATTGACCAGGTGACATGAAGTGCTGCCAACTTTCATTGTAGCTCAGAACAAAAAAGAGCTCTGAATCAAATTGAGACTGTGATTATGGCAATTCTGTCTCATTGGCCTCATGACTTAATAGGTCCTTTAATATTAGAGACATCAGTAATTGAAAGAGATGCCTTAGAAATATCATGGCAAGCCCTAAAGGTAAAATCATAACATAGGCCCCTAGCATTCTAGAGTATGGCTGCACCACCTGCAGCAGAAAATCATATGCCTCTAAACACATTTACTAGAGGTCTAGTGGAGCATAATACAGGTCGAACATCTTACTATGGACACCAAATGTCCATGTGGCTATGACTGCCTATCATGAACTGACATGTCAGATGCATCAAGTCATAAGTACAGGTGACCCAAGCAATGATCCATCATTAGAAGGCAGGAATCCATCCTTCAAGTACACACCGAATCAGCGAGCAAAAACAAGATGCACAAGCTGGCTCCCATGTTGTCCACCTCCCTTGACTCGCACTTACAGTACTATACAAGGATTCTGTGACCACCTCATAGAGGAGGAGAAAGAAAATTATATGTATGGATATAAGCCAAAAATGGATGGAAATTTTCTACAGATTCATTCAGTGGTGAGCTTGAAAGACAAGAGAAAATTCCATTAATGAACAGAACATCGTGCCAAACACCTTATGGAAAGAGACATGGTGTTGGGTTGAAATTTATACTTATTAATAGGCACTAGCAGATATAAGGAAAAACAAAGGAAAGTCATGAAAGGGAAGTCTGGGTTAGAGGAAAAAGTACTGTATGTGAGAGTAGGCACAAAGTGTGAAGATGTTCATACCACAGGTTAATGATGACCAGAGAGCCTCTACCATGAACAAGGCAATAAACAAGCATGTAAAGTGACTCATCCAGTTGACATCAGCTTTACTATCACTGGCCATCATGGTGTTTGCCAAAATAGACTATCCATGGGTCCAGAAAGATGGGCTTTCACTTACCAAGACTCATACAGCTCTTGTTGCTGCAAATGTCCAACATGCCAACAACAAAAACCAAAGCTTAATCCCCATTGTCACATCCCTTGATCATACCAATTCATTATAAAAGATAAATTTGCTAAATGAACATCTTCTACCATAGGTCTGAGCACTGAGTTGAAATAGATGATGTCTCACTTTTCTTCACTCCCAGTAACACACTAAGGAACTTTACACATCCTGTATCTGACTTTGAGGTCAATTCTTAGGTCAATTTAACTTTGTAGCTCATTATGGGTATCCCCATGACTACTGGGCCTGCAGGACAACTTAGTGTTTTGTTTGTCCAAGCCTGCTCCCTCTCCTTCCCTTCTTAGGGTTTTGATCTTAAGGGCAATCTTGAATATTTCTCCTGAACACTCAACTCCATCTCAGAATCTGTACCTCAAGGAACCTAACCTGCAACATGAGCATTCTGTGATTCGGTTTCAAAGTTTTATTCCTCTCCCCCTAATTTTGCTGGGCATTTCCATATTTAATTGGGCTAGGCTCATACCTAACAATGTTACCTGTTAATGTCTTCTAGTATATAATGAGCATATTCTCTATGCTAGTATTTGATATTCTCCAGAATACTAACTCTTCCCTCAAAATTTGACACATTTAGTTATATAAAATCACTTATGATCACTCTATACATTCTACAGTTTGCATTATCTTTAGCTATTATGTAAGGTCTACCGTTCTATTGTTTTAAACTTAGGTACCTTTATTTTGTCATATACAGAATTGTGCATGTTTTTACGTGGGCTTTCATGAAGTAAGAGGGTGAGGATATTGCATTATAAGTAGATAGATATATTTAGGGTAAGAATTCATGGATACTATTATCTACACAATTTCTAAATTTTTAGATTTGATTCCATGGTTTGAATGACCATGACAATACAGCTCTGACAGTGAAACATTTCAAACTAACTTATAAATAACTATTTACATGGAAATGACTCCCTAAGCAAGTACTTTTCTAACAATTCTTATTTATATGTACTTCTAATTAAGTCAAATTATCTACATCCACCAATGCAAATTACCGTAATAGCAATTTCATGAAATTTTAGATATATTTCCACAAAGTTCGTAATTATAATCATGCTTTCTCTAATACCTATTTAACTTTTTATCCATTCATATAAGAGTGTGCATGTTGGGGGAGAGGGGCTCCTACCACAGAGATACTTTTTCAGGTTTTATCAAAATACAGATAAGTAAAGGGAATTAATTTATATATTTGAATTTTTATAAATTCAGAAAAATTGAAAAATACTAAATTAAGTCCTGTGTAGATGACCAACTGGACTAACATTTATTAATATTTTACTAATACTTTGCTACTTTTGACATGTAGGCAGCCCTCACTTTGCACACTCACAGGGTAACTAGAATTTAATCTCAATTATCACTGGAGCTTGGAAAACATGGATTCCATTCTGATCTGCATGTGTTCAATTTAATATGATACTGTGCATTTGAGGACTGCCTCTGTGTGTGTGTGTGTCCATGTGTCTGTGTGTCTGTGTGTCTGTTTATATTTACCAATAGAAAGTAAATTGTGGATATCATGACTCTTCACTCCTACATACTTCAGTTCACATCTAAGAAATACAACATCCTCTTACAGGACTACAGTGTAATAACCCTAAAATATAATATCTAATTTATAATTCAATCTTATCTCACTAATAATGTATTTCACCTTGTATGTATATGACTAACAATAATTTATATAATTATTAATAATAATAGTGAATAATGTATTTCAATTTCCCCAATAATTGCCTTTTCTCTCAGTCTAGGATCCAATCCAACTTTACATAATGTTTCTAGTTGCAATTTTATTTTTTCTTTTAAAATATACAGTTTATTTGTAACTTTTAGTTGTTTCTTACAACTTTCCTTTGATGCATCCAGGTCAGTTATCTTTGATGACCTGACCTCTGAGTTCTTTCTCCCAAGTGACTTTTGCCTTTAAATAGTTTTATTGTTAGAGACGCACATACACATACAATTATTTTCCACTTCTATTATCATTAATAAAAGATGCATTGTATTCAATCAGTTCTTTTACAAGAGCCATTCCTAATTCTCCCACCCACCTGCTTTGACATATATGGCACTTTTTCTGACAGCAAACTTCTATTTCTGTGTACTGCATAGAAAGCCTCTTTATTGAGTGGGAACTGAAATTAATTTTTGCTATTCCCCTACCAAATAAGAACTCAGGTAGTACTAAGATTTTTTTTGTTCCAAAAGGCTGAGATCGGCATAGATATTTTTTCTTCCATTATAAACGCTATTCTCTTTCCTTTCATTATGTTATCTTAAAGAAGAAAGAAAAATATAGAGCAGTGTTAGCAATTCAGTCAGGCACCAAAATAATATTCAAGGGCTTGGCATATTACATTGAAAGATTTGTTTCTTTTGAGTATCTCTAACATGCTTTCATAATTCCTGATATTTCTGCTGTAACTTCACATATACACAATCAGCCCCTGTGTAGGTAGGTGGTGGTAGGGTACTAGAACTTTTATAAACTTGCACATCTGCTTGTACCACAATGGAACACATGCGTGATTTCAGTGACTTTCCTAGCATGTATTTAGGAACTATATATGCCATACGAAAAAATGTACAGAATATAGGATGTGTAGGGTTTTTTATATTAGTAAATGTTAGCTATCTAGATATGTAATTAATATGTGTATAACTTTTTATATAAACATTTGTTTTCATGGATCAAAACTTTGTATTATTTTTAGATTTTATTCAAATTCAAGGTAGTTAACATATAGTATATTATTCATTTCAGAGGTAGAATTCAGTGGTTTATCAGTTGCATATAACACCTGGTGCTCATTAAATCAAGTTCCTCACCCACGGGCCCATCTCTCCTCCAGCAATCCTCTATTTGTTCCCTATAGTTAGGACTCTTTTATGGTTTGCCTCCTTCTCTGTTTTTTTTTTGTTTGTTTGTTTGTTTGTTTTAAGATTTTATTTATTTATTTGACACAGAGAGAGAGATCACAAGTAGGCAGAGCAGCAGGCAGAGACAGAGGAGAAGCAGGCTCCCTGCTGAGCAGAGAGCCCGATGCGGGGTTTGATCCCAGGACCCTGAGATCATGACCTGAGCCGAAGGCAGAGGCTTTAACCACTGAGCCACCCAGGTGCCCCTCCTTCTCTGCTTTTATCTTATTTCATTTTTCCTTCCCTTCTCCTATGTTCATTTTTTTTTAATTCCACATATAAGTGAAATATCTATTTTTATATGCAACAGTTGACATGTGTTTTGTTTTTCCTATGCTAAATTGTCAGTAAATGCATAAATCTGGGTTCACTATTTCTTGATTTGTATTATCCAACTTGGAAATATTTTTAAGGAACGAAACATATGGGAACATCCCAGTTTTTAATAAGAAACACTGATTCATAGTAGTTTCTGTAAGTTAGTTAATATACAATTAAACTTAGAAATTTCTACATTTTGTGATAATTGTATAAGCACATTTACATTGTTCCACCTATTTCTGTCTTTTGCATGGACAATTTTTAAAATCTAAATTTGGAGTAAATGCATTTTCCATGGTCATATGGTAAAATTTCATTTGCCTATATACCTTTCTGTTCAATTCTCTTGCTTAACCATAGAAATCCTGTTATAGTAAAGAAGTGGTGTCACAAGGCAAATTCAATAAATGCACAGATAGAACTGGACATAAATATGCCTAAATAAAATTACACTTTCTGCTTTTCCAAGAATAAAGATTTATTCACCACTCCACTGCATTATCTAACTGAAAAGGAAAATTGTAATATACAAATCATATTTTTGTCTGCCTTGATATTACTGAATATTTAAAGAAGACAGTTTAAACAGTTATCATAGTCTTTCCTTGTCAACTTAATAAAGAAAAGGACCTATTTAATAGAGATGTTTTCTATCCTGTATGAATGCGACATCATGTCAAGATGAAGCAGAATATGGGAAGTTACTATAATATAATTTTCAGTTGGCACATTGACTCTCTTCACTGTAAAAAAGGATATTAAAATCTGGCTTAAATATAAGGAATGGGAGTAGAAAGTACTGTGTATTTTTGCAGTGACAATGAAGTGTTGGGGTTGGGAATAATTAATTGTTTGTCTTTATAAAACAGCAGGAGTTCACTTAGACAAATAACCAGCATTTATAAATACTTGTAAAAAAAAAAAAAAAGGTAAGACAAACTTACCAGCAACTACTAATCTGAGAACAAAGACTATAATAACATCTGAAAATAGTCTTTATTTCAGACATGCTATCACTAAAATGTTTACTTCTCTACAAATAGAAGTAAAGCAGCTTTTGGTTAAATGTTAACTTCTGTGAAAAATGGGTACAAAAAGTACTTTATAATAGCAAATGTGCTTTACTATATTGCAAATATGCAATATAAAAACTTTGAAAATTCTATTTCTCTGGATAATATCTTAATACAATGTGCATGCAATATGCTCTAAATATCTACATTTGAATAAAGACTTTCTGAACACTCAGGCATCTCAGTGTTTCTGTATTGAATTGGCAAATAGGTCATTAGTATATTAGGATTTGGTTTACTATGTCTCAACCAAAACATTTCAGTATACCTTAAAAGTATTTACACAGGGGCACCTGGATGGCTTAGTCTGTTAAGTGTCTACCTTCAGCTCAGGTCATGATCTCAGAGTCCTGGGATCCAGCCCTGTGCTGGGCTCCCTGCTCAGTGGGGAGTCTGCTTCTCTCTCTGCCCTTCCTCACCACACACCCCCACTCATGCTCTCTCTTTCTCTCAAATAAATAAATAAAATCTTTTAAAAATATTTCTATAATATGCTAGAACTTAAATAGAACGTTAGCTGAGAATGATTCAGGAAATGTATTCATATTCTGGCTTGTTCCAATTTATAAATGTGCATTAACTTTCAGGAATGACTCAGTCCACTCACATTTATCTATTGGTAATGTGATCAAAAGAAAATATTTGGGTTTAACTTTTTTTTCAGTATTTTAAGGTACTGTTCATCTCTTACAATTTCATGTTTATGATAATAGCTAAAATATATGTAATTCTCTAGTGGTATCTTAAGTGAATATAGATATACTTAACACTTTTGCTCTACTAATGTAAAATTATATTTATTTTGTATTTCAATTCATAAAAAGAATTTTGTGTGCCTGAATATTTGTACTTGAAAGTTTTATTCTAAGGCATACATGGAATAAGGCATCATGGTCTGCATAAGTAGCAGGCATATGATAATTTTTTTCCTACTGTGGAATGTTGGTAGAAAAGACTTTGGGAACCTTACCCACGTTTAAATGATAGAAAATATTTTATCCATGTAGATGGAATATAGCGCTCATAAATTTTAGAGAGTGTGACAAGGCTGACTCCTACTGTCGAAAGAACCTAGAAACTTGAGAAGCCCAGAGGGGCGTTACCGCAATATTTTCCAATCTGGAGCTTGAAGAAGTCACATGAATTCAGTTATTCCTTCCAAAGTGTTTTCTTTGGCCCTGAATGCACAATGGGAATACAATGTAGGATTTAAGGGCTATTGAACTAGTGCTTCCCACTCAGCATTGGAAATAACAATTTAAAGTTGGATCCGGTGCCCTATAGCTACAAGTAACCCAGCTGCCTTGTAGTTTAATAGCAGAGAATATTGCAATATCCCCAAGAGCTAAAAAGTCCTATATGTGGAAAGTTTATTTTTTTCTATAATCAAAATATTGCTCAGCTACATCTATTCACTAAAGCTGGAGCTGTATTCTGAGGCTCCCATGTCCCTGCTGAGGCCCTTGCTATCCAGATACATATACCCAACATAGTGCAAGTTATGCTTCAACCACCAGAAGCCTTTGGATCATCTGCTCTTGCTAGAAGCCTGTGCTTTTGCTGACAGATGTGTTGTTGAGAATTATAGACCACGTCTGCTAAGGTTGCTCTTACAGCCATCCAGACACTCACATCGTTCTATCTCCCTTGAGCTCCAAGACTCTGCTAAGGCCCAAGAATCTTCTGAAACCCAGCACTACTGGGACCTCAGCACCCTTGTTTTAGGTCATCATAGCCCGGGTTATCATTTGCTTGTAGCCAGCCACTGCAGTCCACCTTCTCCAGAAGGCACCTTTCAAATCAGGGCAAAGCCACTGTGGATTGTAATCACCCTCTCAACTGTGCCAAACACACAGCACTTAAAAGTCTATTGTCCACCCTGGTGATCCTCAGCTACTCATACATGAGCTCTTGTCTCCTGCCCATACGTGGAATTCTAAACCCATGGCCTGGACTTATTTAAAGTTTCTCCATGTGTCTAACTTGCTCTCCTAATGTCCACTCTTATTTTATATCTAAATGTGTCAAGACTACTCACTAAATATTAGGGTCGCTGAGGTCCCTTTTTTGCTGAAATTCTGAAAAAGAAAAAGGGAATTAAGACTAGCATATGGAAACCAAACCGTCAGTTTTCTTATGAATAAAAGCTAAACCAAATGGAACAACTGCTTCCCAGAAAGGCAGATTTATGCACACTAGACTTGGGGGGAACTTGAAGACTACTCAGTGAAAGCATTCCTTTTCCCAGTGGACACAGTGGGTTCCAGAAGAGGAAAAGGACAAGGCTTTGACTAAACATGCCCAGTTTTCTTCTTCTCCATGGATGAATTAAATGGGTAGTCTTTCTTCCCCTGGTAGTTACTGTCATTACTGTTATCATCATTACTGTCTTTCTCCTGACTGTGATTTTCCACAAGTGTAAAATGGGAAATAATGAGAAATAATCATTTCTCATGTGTTTTCTAATATAAAGAAATGTGACTTTCTCATGAAAATTCCACACATTTGAGTCAAAAATCATAAATTCTCAACTTCTGTCTACTAAGACTGTCTACTAAGGATTGTCTACTAAGGACTGTCTTCTAAGACAAAAGGTTATAGAATTGACTCAAGCTCCAAGTGGTACAGGCCTTGTAAAATCTGGTGATAACATCCAATAAGCAAAGTTCACTTGCTGCAAAGCCACAGAAATGCACTGAGGGCATGACAGTCCCCATGCTGTAGGAATCTGGCAACATCCTACTCTGAGCCAGAGTTAATGAACACTTCTCAGATTTTATAGACCTCAATGTATTTTAAAGTTTGTCACCAATTCCACCTTTCTCCTAACTCTATAAAAAACAGCACTGGGAGTTTTTTGTTTCTATCCTGTCCTGGTGTCTCATCTCTTTGATATTCTTTGGTATCTCATACATAAATAGGCAGGCTTCATACACTGTGTAGAGGAAACACCCAAATAAATATTTACACATTTCTCATTCTCTACTTTTGCCTCCAAATATTCTCACAGCTGAAGACTTCCAAGATCATTAACTGTGAAGAAAAAGAAAAAGATTTTTTCTTTGAATGCATTGAGTATACCATCAGAATATGTTCTTTTTTGAAGAGTTAATATTCTAGTTTTTTTTAAATGTGAAATGAGCTAAACTACACATTTTTTATTCTGTTTTCCTTAAATATAGATCACAGCATGATAAATAATAGGTTTCTGTCGTGTTAGGCATTTGTAGTCTTAATTTGTGCTAATACCCCCTTAAAACACTGTGGTGTTTCTTTATCTGATATTTAATGAAATTGTGATAACATGCATAATATATTCCTTCTAAAATCTGCATGGTCTTTAATCATACCAATTACTAATAAAAAACATCAACTCAAGCTTATAATCCTGAGTAAATGCACCCAAGTTAAAATCAAGCTAAGGATTGAATTAAAACCCTCATTTTCCAAGGTGTGTTTTGAGTAATAGGTGAGTACATCTAGCTATCTGCTTCCTAGCTGGAAGTTTTCAGGATTGTCTAGATTCACATTACCAGTTCCCTTTGCTCATTATTCCCTTTTGGCTAATTGCCTCCTTTCCTTCATTTGTACTAATTAGACTACATTTTGTTTGGCACATTAGCTTGAATTGTGTCACCAAGGTAAAACAGCTTCAATAAAGCCTAGTTATGCAACATTGCTACTAAGATTGTTATCAATTATAAAAAGTGAATTTAAATAAAGGGTAATTAAACTAAGTAGAAGGACATATATTTCAGATTTTTTGCAAATGTATCCTCAAAAATGCTTTTTTTTTTAGATTTTATTTTTATTTATTTGACAGAGAGAGAGATATCACAAGTAAGCAGAGAGGCAGGCAGAGAGAGCAGGGAAAGCAGGCTCCCTGCTGAGCAGACAGCCAGATGTGGAGCTCGATCCCAGAAACCTGGGATCATGACCTGAGTGACCTGAGCCAAGGGCAGACTGAGCCACTCAAGAGCCCCCAAAAAAGCTTTTAAATAAAAAATAAACTATGTAGAAGGTCATATATTTCAAATATTACAATTTTAAAGAATCAATTCAATTTTCATATTTTTTATTTATCTTTTTAAAAATTTTTGTTTGAACTTCGTGATAAAATAGGCAATCTATGTTTCTTGGATGTGTAACAATTTGTGTGCCCTTAAAGTCTTGATTATGTTAGTTTTTTCACTCTCATATTTCTTGCTGTTAGATGCTGTTAGTCCCAATGTCGTCAGAAACTGTAAAAAAGTTGGTTATGATCACTGCTATTTGGTGGCAGATTGTTTCAAAAATTATAGGAGACTGCCATCCAATAGGTTCACTTGTTCTATAGTTTTTGCAAGTTGATTGTGCTGATGGATTTGTGACCATATATAGAAGCCCCACCCCAAGAGCAGAAGGTGATTTGTTTCTGGCAAAGATGTTGAAACTTACTAAGCATTTCTCCTTTGCCTGAAGTAGTTGTTCTTGTACATACAGAGGGTAAGAGAAGATTCCAATTCCATTATCTGTTGCTATCAGGATGTTACCCATGTCCTGAGAGACTGCAATCAAACTATTGTTGAGAAGTGGCCATTCAGTAAAAACAGATGGTGACAACAGACACAGGGGAATATAGACAACTTCCAGGTTTGAGAAAAATAGAAGCCTGAGCTTAGCTTTAAAAAGAACTTAAGTGAACAATTACTCAACAAGGGAGGTAAAGCATATTCAATGGATTCATGAATAAAAGGGAACAATACGACATGGCCTCGTATGGGTTTACTGCCATCTCTTAACAGAAAAGCTCTCAGACTTAAGCTGCCATAAGAAAAACCTAATGACAAGTTTTAAATTCAGAAGCAAGCTAATTGACCTTGTGGATTAAAAAAAAAAAAAAAAAAATCAGTAAATAAAAATCCTCCAAGCCCTCAAACTTCATTTTTTTCAGGAAATATTCACTTAAAATGTTATTTAAATTTGCTACTTACTCCATCACACATGGAAACTACCTTTTACTTTATGTCTATATTTCCTTTTATGACACTACTATTTGGAATTATTTTGTTTCTATAAATATTTTTTTCTTCCTCCACTAGAATGTTAGCTCAGTAAGAACAGGCACCTTGCCTCTTTTATTTACTCTGTATTGACTTAGATTGGAAAAGCACATATTCAAATTAAGTTTCCAATAAATAACTGTCAAATAAATGAATTAATTAATTAATGGGAGTAACTACATATCTGCAAAGAATCTGTACAATTTGATGAAGTAATGAATGAATCATAAGTTTATTATCAGAATTCTAATATGTTCCAAAGTTCATTTAGCTTAAAATTAAAGCATAATAGCATTTTAAAAAATATCTTGGCCAATGGACATTTAACTAATTTTAAAGTGAGTGATAGAAAACTCTTCACATCTCAATCAGAGGGAGTTCTTTTACAAAGACAATTTTTTGTGAGAAGTGTTGAGTATGTTCATTATACTAGTTTCTTCCCTCAGAATTTAATAATCATGCTACATTTGCTGGCTCAGAGATGTAATTGCAATACTGCCATAACTTGGAAAGTGTTATAAATCAGGATTCTAAGTGTTTTTATTCTGGATCTCATCCTTATTTTAATACTACCTATAATCTAATGTTTCCCTCCTTCTTTCCCTTCTTCATTCCTTGACTTGTTCATTCCTTCCTGTTCCTTCCTATTGTTTCATCTCCTTCCTGCCCTTCCTCCTTCTCTTCCTCCTTCTCTCTTCCGCTCTTCTTTTCTTTTTTCTTGATTATAGACTAGCCTGGAGCTTGAAGTTTCTAAATGACTTATAAGTCTTGCTAAATGTCACCTTATATAGTCCATTGTGTCACCCCAACGGCCAGAGTCTCTTGGGGATTCTAATTCAGTCATTTAAGTTATCTATTAATCTATGACTTTTTCTGTGTCCTAAAAATTGTTGTCAGTATTATCCAAGTTACCAACTACATTTGTAAGCAGAATTATAAAGGTGAGAGAGCCAAATATTATGATAAATTTCTCTCTAGTCTGAAATCAACACATAATTTCATACATATTTTCAGGAACACATTATGTATGACGTGAGAATTATGCAAATAGATATAACACATTAGGTTCCAATTGCATAAACTAAAATATAGTAAACATTTTCTAAACTCATTCAGACTCAGTTACTCTGTTAGGGTTGAAAGCCTTTACTCTTGCTGTAATAGCTTGTAATGAAAGCCAACAGTCAGCAACTCCTACAGCTATCCACCTGCTACCCTGGCATCAAGGAAAGTGCATCTATGTAATACAGCTTCGCTTGGGCTCTCTGCTACACAGAATATCCAAGTCACATGGTCAGGCAGTTTTCAACTTTAACCTATGCGTGGAGGGGCTAAATGCCTGAATGGAGCTGAAAAGTACAACTTTCTTCTCCATATTGTCATCCTAGACCATCCAAGATAGGGCTTGAACAGCTGTTCCAAATCTGCACCTGACAGCTGTCAGCTTGCACAGCTGCATCCTGTTCACAGCTTGCTACCGTCATTCACCCTCTCACAACCCTCCTGCCTGTGTCATACAGGAATCAAGGACAGGAAAAGTGAGAGTTGGAGGAAAGAGAGAGGGCAGTTGGAGGAAAGAGAAAGAGGGCAAAAGAATTCTTTATAAAATTAACAATTGCAGGTAGCAGAGAAATTATAAGCCTTGGATTGCAAGGAGGCACCAAAAAACTGGAAAGAGGTAGGGTGGGAAGGTTGTTGAAAATTTCTCCATCAGTCTTTACAAGGTTTATAAACACCTTTGTGGCTGTTTTTGTTTATGTACCTTTTTTCCTGTGGCTTGATTTTTTTATGATTTCACCAGCAAATTTCAGGCTGCAACAACATGTTTGAAATCCTCATATAGCAACTGATATTTGAAGAGATTTTTTTACACACATACATATATGATATTACATTTCTGATTATAGTTATCTCCAGTCATAATCTTATGGTTTCTAAAATTATGAAGATAAGCTAGACATTTCAGCAGGAACTGGATATGGCAGTGATGGCTATTTGTCTTTTCTTGACTATCATTGTTATTACAGTCATATGCTAGCAGGTTTTGATGTCACAGTAATCTACAAGAACATCAGTTAACGAACCCAGATTTCATATATATCTATCCATATCCTTGTACTCACCATTAAAAAAAGACATTACTTATTTATGTGTTCTTAGAAAATGAAGGCAACTGAACCAAAACTGAGATCTGACTCTTTTATCTCTACCATTCATAGTCCCTTTAGCACTCAAAGCACTTATTCAACAATGAGTGATTGAAAAATTAAGATGTGATCTCAAAAACATACTATTCTGATAAGCAACAAAATATAAAGAGAGAGATTTCTTTTCAATGTCCCTTAAAAATTTTTAATTGCTTTCAAAAACAGTTTTATGGAAAATAGCTACAGGAAAAAAAAATAAATTCAGGGGATGCCTGGGTGGCTCAGTCTGTTGAGTGTCTGCCTTAGGCTGGGGTCAGGATACCAGGGTCCTGGGATCCGGCCCACATCAGGCTCCTTGCTCACTGGGTAGCCTGCTTCTCCCTCTCCCACTCCCCCTGGTTGTGTTCCCTCTCTCACTGCGTTTCTCTCTGTCAAAAAAAAAAAAAAAAAATCTTAAACACACACACACACACGCATACACACACAGAGAGAGACAAAAAAAAAATTGGTTCAACTATGTAATGAAGAAAAGAGGAATAAAAGTTAAAATGACAACAGTCAGCAATTCCTAAGAATCTCACCAATTCCTGGAGTTGAAGAGTATAGTTACTTATCAGCAACCAGAAATGGAACGCCTGGTGTCAGGGGAGGGCTTTTGAAGGATGCAGAGGAAGGGGAGGCTGGAGTAGCCTGTGCAGTAAGTGGCATGAGGGCCTACGGAAGGTCGCTGGGTACCCTTGTGGATATCAGGAAACCCTTAGAAGATTCCTTATTTCTTCAATCTGGGTATTAATTCTATTCCTTTTAGGTCAAAAAGCCAGAATATGAAACGAAAGCTGGACATATACCCCATTTATTAGTATTGGCACATGCTGTTGGAGCATTTGGCAAGTTCTGGTTCCTGTATGAAGTTTGTCTCTGGTTACAAGTATTCACGAGGAAATTATCTTTCCAATTTTCAATGTCTTTGAGTCTTTACAAAAGGTATTTTACTTTTTTTTTTAAACATATAATGTATTATTTACTTCAGGGGTACAAGTCTGTGAATCACACAATTCACAGCACTCACCAGAGCACATACCCTCCCTAATGTCCATAACCCAGCCACTCTATCCCTCCCCCACTACCCCCCAGCAACCCTCAGTTTGTTTCCTGAGGTTAAGAGCTATTTTATTGGTCATTTTTCTTTGTTTGCAGTGAGAAAATTGAATCACCTACACTTCCAACTGCTATTACTGAAAACACTGAAGGTGAAATTTGACTGTTTTATCTATATCCCTAAGACTTACATATTCAAATTTGCAGAAAGTCCCTTCATGCCTTTGACCACAGACTCCCATCATTTTAGTCAGAGCACACTCTGAATCATGGAATGGCATCTCTTTCATTTATATAAAATTTTTTATACCATACCTTGGAAAAATCTATGTATCTGCTCTGCCCAAGTCTCTCTCTGGCCATTAGAAATTCTAGAATGACAGATGAGTTTTACCAACAGTTCCCCTTGTTCAAGAATCAACTTTTTGTTTAGAAAGTCATAAACCACATGATTGTTTACTCTTTCTGCTAAATAAAATAATCAGTAAGGAAAATTTAGAAATGGCTTGTTTAAATTGAAAATAACTATTAAAAATATTAAAAAATTCTGTCTTAAGATGATTTACCTTTCCATCTTAGCCTTTTCATGCTGTGAACTTGAACCCCAAGATCTTGATCTTGGCTCTAAAACTTGATTCTACTCTCTCTCCAAGTTTGTTTATTGTTGAATATACCTGCTGTAAATCAGATCTACTTTGTGTTGTTAACTTTACAAACATGTTTCATTGGCACTTTCTGGACCCAAGGATATACCTGATTGATTAATCTAGTCTTAATGCCAACAAAATAAGTTAAAAAAGCATTTCCATAGTGTCATCCAGATAGCTAATATTAATTAACATTAATTTTTATAATTTGAAATTAGTTTCTGTAATTTTTTCAGAGTCATCTATATTATTAGTTTTCAGAGTCCGTGCTCATATGCTTAAGAGGTTTTTTCTAGAGTAAACTGCATCATTTCAGCTCCTAGTTCTAATATTTATTATCTTCTATGTCAGCAAGTTACTTTGCTTTTTTTATGCTCCTATTCTCTCATTTGTAAGAGAATGACGTTACTACCTAACTCATACCATTATTTTCAGAATTAAGTATGTAATCCTTACAAAATGAAGGAAACAGTAGATGCACATGGATAAGTACTGAAATTTTAGTTCTTATTATGATTGTGATTTTAGTGTAAATTTATAGTAAATAATTTTGCTTTTATTATATGCTGAACAGTCATGCAAAAGATTGTGCAAAAGATGCATGCAAAAGATGTGCTTCCCATCTGCTATATTAATAATTATGTTCACATTATAATTAATAATACATGTTCCACATTTTCTTTAAAATACCTTACTAAACAATACTATCTCCTAACCTAATTATCAAATATGAATGAATAATTTCAATTCAGTTTTGGTAAAGATTGTGAACTACTAGATTTCTCTTATTTTTACTTTAGAACACTTATCAATTTATTAAAGGTCACATGTATTTTCCTAGATATTGATCATAAAAAAATGTTTAGGGGCTCCTGGGTAGCTCAGTGGGTTAAAGCCTCTGCCTTCAGCTCAGGTCATGATCCCAGAGTCCTGGGATCGAGCCCCACATCAGGCTCTTTGCTCAGTGGGGAGCCTGCTTCCTCCTCTCTCTCTCTGTCTGCCTCTCCACCTACTATTGATTTCTGTCTGTCAGATAAATAAATAAATCTTAAAAAAAATGTTTAAAAATCTAGATTCCTTTACCTAAGGGATAATTTCTTGATAATAATAGTAAGATGAGACTCAATTTTAAAGCCACTAATTGTCATTATCTTAATTAAGTGCCTTCTATATTTAATCTTGATATGTTGAAGTAATACATGTGCAGGAAAATAAACAATAGGGATATAGATGGAGAAAAAATTGTATGCATTTTGAATGTTGGCACAAGCTAAGGGATCGGGGAGGAAGAACACATGAGTACCCTCAATTTCACTAAGCAATGTGGGTCTATTTGTGTATAGTCCTTGATAGAGTCAAGGTTGCTGATCGGGTTGACAAAGCTCAAAACAAATATGGGCATATGTATGTTGTAATTTTGTAAGCACAAACCCACCTTGAAAGCAGTATTTTTGTCAAACAAAAGCTCTCTTAAAAGTGGCTTTCCACTAAAAACAGAGCTTGGATTTCCCCCCGCCAAGGGTAATTATTGTTTGAAAATAAAAATCACTGCTTATTAAATTCATCTAAAATATTATTATAAGATTTTTACTGTGCTGTTTTAAAGGAAGCTTTAGAAAGTTGATAAATAGAATACAAAACAACAAAACAAATTACCATTTTTCAGTGGTAGTATACTTTTAAGCCATATAGCAAACTACAGCCTTACTAATCAATTTGGAATTTGATAACTGTAAGAAACAACATAAAAAATTCATCGTTTATCATTCTCCGTTCTTAGAATCTAAAACTACATATAATCCACCAACAACTATAGCTGCCTCTGTATAAGTAAAAATGGAGCCTATGGATAAATTTTGGTATGGTCTATTTTCAAAGGTCAGAATATCCAATCATTTTAAATTATTAACTTCAAATTTATCTTTTAAAGAATTTTTATAGCATTAAAATTTGCAGTGCAGTCAGGTAATTTGCACTAAAAGCAGATTACTAAAAATTAAGATTTAGAAATGGGGAAATATAGACTTCATTAATTAAAGAATGTATAACTAACAGCACATCCTCAAAAACATCTAGAAATCCTGGAAAACCTTGTACATATTAAGAACAATACAACTAGGGAGTATTGGAACACAGGAATCCAGAGAAGTATTTTAATGTCTCAAACCAAAAAGGAATCATTTGCTGTTTTAAAATAACTAAAACAATTTTACAATGCTTGAAGAATTGATTTTTTTTAAAATTGATTTAATTATTTGAGAGAGAGAGTTGGGGGAAGAGGGGCAGAGGGGGAGAGAGAATCTCAAGCAGACTCCCCACTGGACAAGGACTCTGACTCAGGACTGGGTTTCAGAACTCTGAGATCATAACCTGAGCCAATATCAAAAGTCAGAAGCTTAACCAGTTGAGACACTCAGGAGCCCAAAGGATAGATATTTTTTTGATAGAATAATTTTCTAAAGAAAAGCAACTTATCACAGAAAGTTACTTAACAGAAACAAGTTTCAAAAGAAATTCTGCATCAATAGAATTTCATATCATTCTGTCATTTACCTTTATGGCAAAAAAAAAGTATCGGTTTTTTAATCATGACATTAATTTTTATATTTGTTTAAATGACAAAGAGAAATAGATATCTATCTATAAATATAGAGAAAAAACAATATAAAAACCGACACTGTCCACATCCTTTAATATCACTACATTTTTGGGTCCTCTCAGTGAGTCAACCAAATGGTAAAATTCTACCAATTATTATGGTAACAACTAACTGTTCTATGAAATCTTTTATTCAACATCTAAAGGTATATAATGCAATTTCCTTATCAGTTATTATATAATAATTATATCAAATTTATATGTAATCATGTTTTCTATTCAAATCTTTTCCAAGGCCACCCATATTTGTGTAAACTATGCAGAAGCTAAGCTAAACATTTTAGAATAAATTAGTTCACTCTTAGATCACTGTGGATAATTTGAATAATGTTCTTTATAATAAGGTTATCATAAGAATTTTTCCAATAAAAACTGCACTATTTTATTTGAATTGTATACATGTAGTAGTATCACAATCTAGATTACAACTAATAATTAGAGTGGTCTGTAATTTTTGGTTAATTTAGCACAGAGAATGCCATTTTATTTATTTATTTGTATGTATTTCTTTCTAAGTATTTTACTTATTTATTGGCAGAGAGAGAGCACAAGCAGGGGAAGCAACAGGCAGAGGGAGAGGGAGAAGTAGACTCCCTGCTGATCAGAGAATCCTGGGATCATGACCCAAGCCAAAAGCAGATGCTTAACCAACTGAGCCACCCAGCTACCCCTAGATAATTCCATTTTAAAGACACATTAATGAGGGTGCCTGGGTGGCTCAGAGGGTTAAAGACACATTAATGGAGGTCATTTCATATCTGACACTGTATTTATGTGTGTGTATGTGTGTGTAGGTACATTTTAGCTTAGGAAACACAAATGAAATGAGAAAAGGGTTTATAATAAAAATTCTTATTAAAAATGGAAGGAATTAAAATAGCATGAATGCAGACATGGAATAAAAATATTTATTAGGGGAAAAACAGAATATTTATTAGGGAGAAAAAAAACAAAAAATTTATCTCCTTGAAATTTTTTATCTTATATTTTTAGTGTTCTTATATATAATATAAGGCTAAGTTATTCACAAAGGTACCTTCAAACTGAAATGTTATTCTTTTTTCTTTGTTTAATTGAAATAACTTAACTAAAAAAATAGATTTCTGAATGTCTATTTTGTTCACATATTTTTATTTTCTAAACTGTTCAACAAAAAGAAAGAAAAAACACTTTGACAAAATTTTGTTATCCTCTTATCTCATGTTAAATACAAATAATGAATACCCAATGGGTTAAATTATTGCAGCCAAAACTTATGTCCCAGTTTTCCCCATTGCATATTCAAGTTCATTTTATACTACTTACTGTTCCTTTACTTTTTCATCACTTTTTTTCCCTTTTGAAGAAACAGTCTGGTTAACATTGCTGTCCACAGTGTTCTCTAACATTACAGCTAATTCTTCCTAAGACATGCAAAGAATCAAACAGTGTAATTTTTTAAACTGGTTAAAGAAAAAGGAAAGAAAATGTTGTGTCTACTTCACTCACCTATGAACCTTTTTCATATTCTCTTCCTAAGTAACTGGAAGTGCCAGGACCACAGTTTACCTTCATTCTACAGGAAAATAAATAAATAAATAAATAAATCTGTAAGAATTCCAGCAAAAACACTGCATAGGAGCAAAAGTTGATTAGGTTTTTAAATAGAACCTGCTTTAAATGCAAAGAAAGCACGTTATTCCTTGCAGTTACTATCAATTAAAAATGTAAATGTGAATACCAACAAAGATAAATCTATATATATATGCAAATTTGTTTATATTAATTAGCAGAACTACCAAATGACAAAATGAGGCAAATGATTATGTCCATAGTTACTTCTTAAGATAGTTGGGCTATCTATAAAATACTTATTTTTTAGTTACAATTCAAAATCTAACCGTTGGTGGTAATGGATAGAGAAGAGGTTGATTTAGAAGTTGTAGAAGTTGTAGAAAAAAAGAAAATTATAAATAATAAACTACAGTCTTCTAACCAAGCTGGAAAGGCAAACTGAACAAATTAAGCATATTTTCCTATTTTGTTGCACAAATTTTTATAGACTGGCTAAAATTAGTAAGTCAGGAAATGACAAATGTTGGCAGGATGTGGAGAAAGAAGAACCCTCCTACACTCTTGGTGGGAATGCAAGCTGGTGAAGCCACTCTGGAAAATAGCATGGATGTTTCTCAAAAAGTTGAAAATAGAGCTACCCTATGACCCAGCAATTGCACTACAGGTATGTACCCAAAGATACAAATGTAGTGATCCGAAGGGGCATGTGCACCTGAATGTTTATAGCAGCAATGTCCACAATAGCCAAACTACGGAAAGAACCTAGACGTCCACCAACAGACAAATCGATAAAGAGGTGGTATATGTATATATATATACATATACCACCTCTTTATATATATATATATATATATATATATATATATATGAATACTATGCAACCATCAAAAGAAATGAATTCTTGCCATTTGCAATGATGTGGATAGAACTAGAAGGTATTATGTTGAGTGAAATAAATCAATCAGAGAAAGACAATGATCATATGATCTCTCTGATATGAGGAATTTAAGAGGCAGAGTGGAGGTTGTGGGAGGTAGGAAAGGGAAAAATAAAATAAGATGGGATCAGGAGGGAGACAAACTGTAAGAGACTCTTAATCTCACAAAAACTGAAGGTTGCTGGGGGGTGGGGAGGTAGGGAGAGGGTGGTTGGTTTATGCACACTGGAGAAGGTATATGTTATGGTGAATGCTATGAAATGTGTAAGCCTGATGATTCACAGACCTGTACCCCTGGGGCAAATAATACATCATATGTTAATAAAAATAATTAAAAAATATATGTCAATGGGGTTAAATTCCTAATTTAGTCTATAGATTACAAAATATCAAGACAGAATCTGTATACAAAATAAACAAATAAATAAAATCACCATAAAACCATTATGCTAAGGTGTAGATAACTACTTTTGAATAAACTTAGAAACACATCACGTTCCTAAATCATAATATCATATCATAAAAATGTTGTTTCCCTCAAACTAACATAATGTTTGCACAAAACTTAAGAAAATATGGTAAAAGTGGGCTTAATAACCTATAGTTCCTAAAAAATGTCATCATAATTTCCAATAAAAATATTTACATAAAATAAAAAATGAAAAACATACCTTATTTTATTAAGAAATACAATGAAAGAACTCAGTATGCATCAAAAAATTACAGTATATGATAAAAATGACACTTTAATTGAATTAAAAAGTGATAGTTTATATAAAAATGCTTTGGATTAAGTGGTGTATATCTGAAATGAAACACAGAACATAGCCACAAAAGTACTATGGTACATTTAAAATCCGTATACAACTTAAGCGCCAACAAACTAACAGACTATTTATTACTATAGGAACTATGTAAAATCAAGATGTATAATCTGAAACAAAGCCCCCAAAGATACAGACGTAGTGAAAAGAAGGGCCATATGTACCCCAATGTTCATAGCAGCAATGTCCACAATAGCCAAACTGTGGAAAGAGCCAAGATGCCCTTCAACAGACGAATGGATAAAGATGTGGTCCATATATACAATGGAATGTTACTCAGCCGTCAGAAAGGATGAATATAACTTTTGAATCAGCATGGATGGGACTAGAGGAGATTATGCTGAGTGACATAAGTCAATCAGTGAAAGTCAACTATCACATGGTTTCACTTATTTGTGGAACATAAGGAATAACATGAGGACATTAGGAGAAAGAAAGGAAACATGAAAAGGAGAAATGAGAGGGGGAGATGAACCATGAGAGACTGTGGACTCTGAAAATAAAACTGAGGATTTTAGAGGGGTGGGGAAAGGGAGGATGGGTGAGCCTGGTGGTGGGTATTAAGGAGGGTAGGCATTGCATGGAGCACTGGGTATAACATGTAAACAATGAATCTTGGAAGACTACATCAAAAACTAATGATGTACTGTATGTACTGTATAGTGACTAACATAACACAATAAAAAAAAGTCTAAGCAAGGCAAAAATATTGATAACATTAGTCTGAAGTTGGATTACTATGCCAATAAAGTTATATGCTGACATATAATATAACATCTAATTTAAAAGACGGACTCTAGACTAGTCTGAATAGGTTTATATCATGGCATGAATTTATTAGTTTTGTGATATATACAGATTCCTGTCAGGTTTCTCATATGAGAAAGAATGAGGATAATAAGTCATGCATACATAGTTTATAGTTTTGTTTGAAATTATGTATCAGTGTTGACATATATCGACAGATGGTAAATGTTCAATAACTCTTAAATCTTATTACTTGTAAATATCATCAATACACAGAGTTTTTATAAATCATTAAGAAAGAAAATTTAGAGAAGGGAGCAAAGGGCATTTAGGCCAACAACTGAGAGAGAAGGAAACTTAGAAACAAATAAATGCTCTTTGATTAGATTGGCAACATTAAAGTATGAAATTGCTGATCCAGACTTTTGGAATTTGGAATCACCTCTTTAATTCTATGCTTGCCAAAGCCATTAACAGGTAATCATACTTTTCTCTTATAAATCTATTATTTGGAATTAAACATGTCTTCATGTTCCAAAAAAAAAAAAAAAAAAAGAGAGAGAGAGAGGGAGAGAGAGAGAACAAAACCCCCAAACAACTTAAATGCACAGTACTAGAGAAATGATTAGAATAATTATGCTATATCTGTATGTGATCTGTATGTGCCCCATTGTTGGGCTTGATGATGTGTGTTTTGGTTCAACATCTTGTGAATCTGCCCCTTGCTATGAGGACAGAGTGTTTCAGGGGCTCAACCAACAGCCTCAGTCACAGAATGAGAATACACAGGGAACATTAATTTTAAGTGACCTATATATAGCCTGGAGCAGAGGCTATAGTTTTCATGAAAATGAGTTGGCTGTAGTTTTCATAAAAAATGAATCAGAAATAAAATTTGTTAGAGTGTATTATGCTTAGTGAAATAGGTCAATCAGAGAAAGACAACTATCATATGATCTCCCTAATATGAAGTGGAGATGCAACGTGGGTGGCTTGGGGGTAGGAAAAGAATAAATGAAACAAGATGGGATTGGGAGGGAGACAAACCATAAGAGACTCTTAATGTCACAAAACAAACTGAAGGTGGCCAGGGGAAGGTTGGTAGGGAAAGGGTGGTGGGGTTATGGACATTGGGGAGGGTATGTGCTATGGTGAGTGCTGTGAAGTGTGTAAACCTGGACTGTACCCCTGGGGCTAATAATACATTATGTTTATAAAAAATAATAAAAAAAGAAAATTTGTTATTGTTGTACACAGAGATTCAGAGATTATTTGTTTTTGCTGCAAAAGTCAATCAATAATTCTACAGTGAGATAATACAAAGCTATTTAAATAATTAGATATATGCACATATAGTAACATGAAGGTATAACAGATATAATGTATGTGTGTGTTTATAAACTGCAACTTAATGAGTATTCTCTAAATTCTGACGTTTTTTAAAAAGCATGTTTAAGGGCGCCTGGGTGGCTCAGTTGGTTGAGCAACTGCCTTCAGCTCAGGTCATGATCCCGGACTTCCAGGATTGAGTCCCACATCGGGCTCCCAGCTCCTTGGGGAGTCTGCTTCTCCCTCTGACCTACTCCTCTCTCATGCTCTCTCTCACTCATCCTCTCTCAAATAAATGAATAAAATCTTAAAAAAACAAAAAAGCATGTTTAAAATATTTGTAGTACAGATGTTTTATATGTGTATGAAAGTCCTAGGAATTACGGGTATGGAAAAGGGCTGAACTTTAATTTTGTTTAGGATGAAAGAAAAAACAACGTTTAGGGTGGGTAAGAAGAACAAGATTGAAGGTGAAAATATTAATTTTTATACAACATTTTGCTTATTTACCTTATCAAAACTATCTTCCATTGCTCATACAATTAATAATGATAAATAAATTACTAATAATATCAAAAGAAAATGGTAAAAATTCCATATAGAACTATTTTACATCATTTTATTTCTTTAAAAACCACTGAAAATAAGGGCACTTGGGTGGCTCAGTCAGTTAAGTGTCCAACTCTTCATTTTGGCTCAAGTCATGATCTCGGAGTCATGAGACAGAGTCCCTCATTGGGCTCTGTGCTCAGCAGGGTGTGTGCTTTAGATTGTCTCTAACCCTCTTCCTCTGTTCCTCTCCCACTCTCTCTCTCTCTAAAATAAAATAAATAAATCTTAAAAAGAAAAACACTGAAAATATTCTTAAAGGAAATAAAACTTGTTAGAAATACTAACTTCAATTTTAAAATGAAATAACCCTTACTAGAATAATCTTCTAAAATCCGGAAGTTCAGAACAAATTTGGTGTGAAAACTGAGAAATGATAAAAGCTTCCTCAAATTTTGATTTTTAGGTGAATAATCTAGGGAACAACAAAACTAGAGATTGTTCACACAAAGATGCAAAAAAGCAAATGGCAGAATTGCAATTGCAAATCTAGAGGACTCTATTCTCCAAGTAAAAAGCATTCCAAGTATCTTACAGTTTCTCTAACTGACAGAAGTATAGAAGGAAGAAAGAGCATTGATCACAACACAATACTGTGGATTCAGATGAAGGTTTTTTTTCTGTTAACCACATTCACCTTATAAATGAGGAAAACTGAGTGAAGTTGGTCCATCTGGAACAGAAGATGTAACGGATGGATTCACTAGTGGGAAGGACAACAAATTAAAATTGATGAAGTTTAAGATTACCTCTGGTTTCTTCCACACCACTACACATTAATTACTTTGATGGGTATTTATGCATTTAACTTGCAAACACCAAGGAAGAATTTAGTCTTTACTGAATTTTGATGTACAGGTAAGAATCCTATTCTTAAACAGGTGGAAAAACATCTCATAGCACATCCAGTTCAGAAAACTGGGAAGCGAGTTCTACAAAATTTTGAGGGTGGACAAGTATGACATGTGACATTGATGTCTAGTCAAGTAGTCGTCCAAATAATAGACCATAAGAGCAACTGATAAAAATTTTTAAATCAAGTAAGAATTTAGGAAATATATATAGACTTTGAGTAAATTTTGAGTCAAAAAAAAAAAAAGGTTAATCACAAAATCTAGCAAAGCAAGATAGGAATCACAACACAACATATGGAAATGGGAGCCCTTCTTAAATTAACTGGTATGGCATTTAAGACATTTAAAAACTAAAGATAGAAAATAATCGTTAGGCTGTGATATGTAATATAATAGCATTGGTAACATAAATAAAATTTTGAGTTAAAAGATATAAAATAGATCTAAACATGCTTTCTGTTCTTAAGCAGCAAAATGATAATAATAATCACAAATGATAATAAACACAACAAAAGTAATTCTAACTTAAGTGTTGCCATAAAGTGTTTCATTTGGGACATACTGATACTAACAAAGTAATAGTTATCAAATTTAAGTGGATGTCCTAATTTTATTTGGCAGACTTATTGACAGAGGGGTATTTGCTGGGAATTCAAAGAAATACAGCAACATAAAACATGATACTGATTTGGATCCTAAACCGTTTAGGACAAAAGAAAGCTGTTAACATTTTTAGGAGAATTGGGGAAATGTGAATATGGAATAGGTGTTGGAAAATGAAAAACTATTGACATAGAAAATGTTACTGTTAACTAAAAAAAGCTTGGCCATATTATGTAAAATGCGATATTGATTTTATAAAATATGAATCTATGTTTATACAAATACAGAAAAAGATCCTGAAAAATATAGTTTTAAGAGTAGTTCTCTGAAGGATAGGAAATGTGGTCAATCATTTTGTTTTTATGCTTTCCTGTATTTTCTCTTCTTGAATAGTGTTATATAGATAGATAGATATAGCTATAGATATATACACACTATATATATATAAAATAATTTTTTTGTTCTCCATTTGAAATGTTGCATAATAAAAATAATATAGAGATGTATGACTACTCTGTATTTTCTGCTTAATTTTCTTTGAAACTTAAACTGTTAGAAAATATAAAATATGTTAAAAACAATATATAAACTAATATGTAAGTTATTTTTTATTTTATGTTCTCATCACAGCTCATTTTTGAAAACATATGAATGAATTTTCCTTAAGTCAGAAATTTTGGATTCTTCATTTTCCCCATAAACTTCTAATTACATTCCTCTCACATACAGTATTTCAGACCACACTATCACACTGTTTAATAAAAAAGTATGTAAATTGAAATTTAATATATTTAAAGTTTTCCTTGGACTATAAACTTCTAAGTACTGAAATATCTTCAAAATTGAATTATCATTATGAATATTATTTTTAAAAGCTAATAAAATATAACTATATTTTAAGCAGACTAAAATAATAAAATTATATGGGAAATATATCAGTAAGTGGGCTTAATGAAACTGCTTTCTTTCACTGATTTAATGTATCTATGGAGGATTCTACTTGTAACTAGAATGACATTAGTTTGCAGAAATTCAGGCACCAGTGAACAGAAAGTACGGGGCTTCTAGTAAGTGTAGGTCCTATAGAAAATAATTTAATGATTCTTATTTGATGTATTAGTTACCACAAAAGAACATATTGTGTTAGGGGTATTCTAGTAAATAATAAATGGAATAAAGAAAATAAAATCACAAGGAGTGCATGGGTGTCTCAGTTTGCTGAGTATCCAGCTCTTGGTTTGGCTCAAGTCATGATCTTAGGGTCCTAAGATTGAGCCCTACTGCTTTGGGCTGTGGGCTCTCTGGGGAGTCTGTTTGGGATCCTCTCCCTCCCCCCTACCACCCCTGCTCAGGCATGCTCTCTCTCTCCCACTCTCTCTGTCTCCCTAAAATAAATAAATAAATCTTCAAATAAAATTGAAGGGAAGTAGTTGTTGAATGAAAGCTGCTATCAATATCTCTTATTATTGTGTTTGACTTCAGAATCACTCCTCAGGAGTCAATAGAATCTTTTGGACTACTGGAGGTTGGAAAAGTCAAGATCATTACATGAAAAATGTCAAAAATGGTTCCTGTTTCCTTACTCTATCACCTGTCTATACCCAAAATACTCAAACATAGGTCAAAATATCCCATCTCTAATGTCATGCATCTGTTTTAACAGTTTTATATATAACACAGAGAATGATTAAGCCTCACAGTAGTTCACAATGGCTTGGAAGAGTAGGTTTCTCGTACACTGATATTTTAAAAATGTCCCTTTTTTTTGGAAGGTTTTACCTCTTGAGAAATGTACCAAATTAAATATCATGAAGAGTGAGAGGATAAGGCTTTATTCGGTAAAGTAGAGTTAGTGTTGCTCCTGAGGGCCTTCTCTAGCAGAGCAATTTAGGAAAGATTACAAAGAGAAGTTGATCTGAATGTTGATTCCCTTAAAGAACTTCATGCTGGAATAAACTCATTGGAAGGTCTTTTTGTACCCCAGGGTTCTCCCTAACCAGTTTGAAGGACACTTATAAAGAACAAAAACAATTTAATTGAAAATGTGGCAGCTGGAAACAAAACCTAGTACATAATAGAACACTAGTGAAAAGAGGATAAGAACATGAAAAATCAAGGGTGGATAACTTTTTTCCAAGTGGGTTGGCTATGAACAGGGAATAGAAATACATGTAAAAAGAGTAGTTTCAAAGGCTACTGAGACCACTATCCTAGATCTGAAATAGAAAATCACTGTTAGGGCCGATTTAATGGGCCTGCTTAGCCTATTAGGGCCTGCTTAGCCAGAGTGATTCTATATCGCCTAGGTAGCCATATTGTTGTTTACATCCATGGACTTCATTCTGGAAATAAACGCCCCAGTCGTTCCTGGTATCAGTTCTGGGTATCGATTCCGGGAGTAAACGCCCTAACAATAGAAGCCATGTACCTTGAGGTCTGCAGTTATGCTCTATAAAACCAGCCTGTGACATCGGGATGGGGTCGCTCTCTTTGGAGGCGGCCCTGGCCGGTCAGTCTGACTTCTAATGCTTGGTGTAGAATAAAGATTTGTGTAACTTTCACTTTGTCTCAGTCTCATTCCTTTGATAATGTACCCCATCTATCACAATGCTGAATTTATTGCTTATTATAGTAGTAAAGAACTATGCTCATAAGGACAGTCTCTTTGAGCAGAGAAGATTGCTGAGTTGATAATAGGCAAAATATTAGTGATCAGCATTTGGTGCATTACCTGAAATCTAAGTCAAGTTGGTGGGTATCTACAGGAGAAGTCTCACTCAGATAAGACTGTTTTCACTTAGAGGCAAGTTAATTGGAGAGCTACAGTCTTGATTGGAGGACAATCAGAAGCAATGGAATAATGCAGATTGAATGTCTTGCAAAAGCATGTTCCCTGAGCAAGCTGCCCTTGATCACTTAAATTGGTTTAAAATAAATTCCGGTAGATATATATATATTTTTTTTTATCATGGGCATGGGACAGTTTCTATTCCAATAGTTGCCATCCTATTGCTTCACTTCTTTGCAGCAAAATTTTTCCAAAAGAGTTGCCTATATTCACTGTCTGATTCCTTTCCTCCAATTTTGTCTTATAATTTACTCTATTTGGGATTTTTCCTATCTCCCAACACAAATGCTTTCATTAAGGTCATAGATCCTCTATGTTGTTATATCTAATGGTCAATTGTGAGTTCTAATCATGCTAACCTATTAGTGGCTTTTGCACAATTGATCACTCTTCCTTCCTCAATATTTTTTCTTTTTCATTTTACTTCTGAAACAACAAACTTTTTAAAGAAATTTTCTTCCTGCTTTAATGTTCTCTTCTTCCTCAGTGTTCTTTGATTTTTTTTTTTCATTTTTATCCTTGGACTCATATAGGGTTGGTTGTTTGAAACTTTTTGTTTTATCTCAACACCCAGTCTTATACTGATCTAATTCACTCTAATGACTTCAAATGCCATCTATACGTTAGAAATTCTCAATTTATATTTCCCCTGAATATAGTACATGTGTCATGTATCCATGTATTCCAACTGCTTTCTGAAAATTTCCTCTTGGTGACCAACTGTGACTTCAAAACACTCAAAAATGATCTGTAGGGGCACCTGGGTGACTCAGTGGGTTAAGCCTCTGCCTTTGGCTCAGGTCATGATCTCAGGGTCCTGAGATCGAGCCCCGCATCGGGCTCTCTGCTCGGTGGGGAGCCTGCTTCCTCCTCTCTCTCTGCCTGCCTCTCTGCCTACTTGTGATCTCTGCCTGTCGAATAAATAAAATCTTAAAAACAAACAAACAAAAAAACCCACTCAAAAGTGATCTTCAAATATCACTCATCAAATTCCTCTGAAGTAATTTTCTACATTTCGGTTTATAACTCTGTCTTAGAAATGCTTAGGCTTCAAATTTGAGTGTTATCCTTATTTTTTCCTTATGAATTTCATATCCAATTCATCAAACAATTATTTTGATACCCTTACAAAATCTAAAGTTTAATTACTTACCACTATCTATCCCTGGGTCTCAGTCTTTACCATCTTTCGGCTGTATTATTGTTGCACCCTCGTTACCGTCTTTCGAGCTTTCACTACTGAACATTGTCATTATGTTCTCTACATAGTAGCCTGAAGGATCCTTTTAAACATATTTAGATTGCACCACTTCTGCTCAAAATCTCCAATGATTCTCCATTTCACTGAAAGCAAAAGTTAACCTCCTCCCCCATGATCTACAAGATCCCATCCCCCTTTTCTTCCTTGACTCCATTCTCTACATCCCCTGTTCTCGCCAACTCTTCTCTAGCTACGCTGACCTTTTTGCTGTTATTCACATTTATTGAGTGCTCCTTCTCAGAATCTTTGTACTTGCTGTTTTCCATTCACTTCCCAAGATATCTTCTTGGCTTCTTTGCTCACCTTTTTCAAGTCTTTGTTCAAAAGTT
Source organism: Neogale vison (assembly GCF_020171115.1). Classification (NCBI taxonomy): domain Eukaryota; kingdom Metazoa; phylum Chordata; class Mammalia; order Carnivora; family Mustelidae; genus Neogale; species Neogale vison. Next base: position 78,743,678 of record NC_058101.1, on the reverse strand, counting down.
ATTTACTCAGCAATGCATCCTCAGTGATCTTATATAAAAATTGCATTTTTCTTTCACTTTTCTCACTCGCTATCCTCCTTAACAGCTTTTTTTTTTTTACACCTTAAAAATTCCTTCATAGTTTGTTTCTTTTTGTCCAAGAAGGCAGATATTTTTGTGTACTATGTTGACTGCTATATCCCATGATGTAGATTCTTCTCTTTTTTTTTAAGATTTTTATTTATTTCTTTGACAGAGACAGATCAGAAGTAGGCAGAGAGGAAGGCAGAGAGAGGAGGAAGCAGGCTCCCTGCTGAGCAGAGAGCCCGACGTGGGACTCGATCCCAGGACCCTGAGATCATGACCTGAGCTGAAGGCAGAGGCTTTAACCCACTGAGCCACCCAGGCACCTCTGATATAGATTATTCTTAAGCAAATAATAACCATCAAATTTTTTGAGTAATCAAATGTGTGGTCAAGTAATTTTTATTGATATTATAATTATATCTTTAAGTTAATAGATAAAATATAATTGAAATGGTGTCAATATACAAAAAAAATTTGAAAAAAGGAAAGAGAGATCATGTTAAGATTAAATATCTAGAGATACGGAAAACTGTTACTTGCAGAGTACAGATAGAAGACATTAGATAGGAGGGTCATTTCATTTGAATAAGAGGTTGGGCAAAAAGGGATTGTTTATGGATGCATATAAGTTTACAAATTTAGTGGCTAGATGTTGAAATAATTTCCCATTTGAAAGTTTCTTTTCTTCTCTGTTTACTTTGGCAATATAGTCATACTCTTAGAATGAGCTAGTTATTGGAAAAGTAGACTTACTGAGAAGTATGTAGTGATGTACATTATAGATGGTAGGTTGGTATGCATTATAAATGAAATCAGTCTACATTTTCTTTGATCCCCTGCAAAAATGTTAAATAATCTGGAATCCCAGCTTATTTATAGTATGATTTTTTGGGAAAGATTTTATAGGAATACAATGAGAATCCAAGAAAAATGATAAATATCTCAGTAAAATCATGGTTAATAGATTGACCAGGGAGTTCAGACTACACAGTGAAACGCTGAGGAAGAGGGGAAAGTGTATGAGTTTCAAAAAGCTGTGGATTCAGAAGTTATTAAAACTTTCAGAAGTTTGGGGCATCTGGGTGGCTCAGTGGATTAAAGCCTCTGCCTTTGGCTCTGGTCATGATCCCAGGATCATGAGATGGAGCCCCGCATCGGGCTCTCTGCTCATCGGGGAGCCTGCTTCCCCATATCTCTCTGCCTGCTTCTCTGCCTACTTGTGATCTCTCTCTCTGTCAAATAAATAATTAAATTCTTAAAAAAAAAAAAAAAAGCAAACTTTCAGAAGTTTAACAGTCTGGAGTGATAATTGTGAGCATGGTAGGTAAATACAGAGTTGAAGAGATGAGCAGATCTAGAAGATAATAATCTCTCTTAGGAACTGGTGATTCATACAGATCAGGTGTCTAGTTTGAGGATGGAGAGAGAGAGAAAGAGAAAGCCTGTGATCCAGGTTTCAAAAATACTTGATCAATGTTAGTGGTGTATCTATATAGAGATCTTTTTTTTTTTTAAAGATTTTATTTATTTATTTGACAGAGAGAGATCACAAGTAGGCAGAGAGGCAGGCAGAGGGAGAGAGAGGAGGAAGCAGGCTCCCCGCTGAGCAGAGAGCCCAATGCGGGACTCCATCCCAGGACCCTGAGATCATGGCCTGTGCTGAAGGCAGCAACTTAACCCACTGAGCCACCCAGGCGCCCCTCTATATAGAGATCTTACTGGTAGGTAAAATATATTTTTAAAAGGAGAGAGAAGCATAAGTAAATGACAAGAGTTCAATACGACAGTTTCCTTGTTTTGTTTTACTTTGTTTTTCATGAAAGTAGTAATCAGATTGCCAGATGGGGTCTTGGGGCTAAAGTAAGAGTGATTAAAGTCCAAAGATTTGTTCACCAAAACTGAGCTATTTTTGGTGTGATCAAGGGCAGCCTCATTTTCTGGGGCTCTTGGGAAGTCAAAGTCTTTAATAGAAAGATAGATTTCATTTCAAGCACAAAAAGGTTGGAGAAGTAGGTGATCTTATGCTTCATTAATAAGGAACTTAAGAAGCCATAGTTTCCTAAAGTTTCCCAAAGAAATGGAAACTAAGAATTCTGGTCAGAGAAAAAGCAAGAACAAAGTAACAAGATGACCAAAGACAGTGGAGACAGTGTGCAGAACAACTGTAACATGGAATTTGTGGGCATGGAATTTGTGGGCATGGAATTTGTGTTGAGACTGAAGAAATGAGCAAGAGTCTTGACATACTTAGTTGTTTGTCAGACTAACACTGAACAGTTTTCTCTGGATGATATAAATAGGCTACTCTAAATTCAGCTGTAGCTAGAATCTCATTTCTCCTTGATCTTTATTTATTTTTTTATTATTTATTTACAGAGAGAGATCACAAGTAGGCAGAGAGGCAGGCAGAGAGAGAGAGAGAGAGGAGGAAGCAGGCTCCCTGCTGAGCAGACAGCCCAATGTTGGACTCGATCCCAGAACCCTGAGATCACAACCTGAGCTGAAGGCAGAGGCTTAACCTACTGAGCCACCCAGGTGCCCTCTCCTTGATCTTTAGAGATGAAAGCCAGCAAGATATGAAGAGTGATTCTGGTGGCCACCCAGCTAGTCAGGCTGTATGAGGACTTGGTTTTTGTTGTTGTTTTTTACTCAACCTTCCTCTTTTGATAAAGTGTTTTCATAAATATATGGGGAGACTTATTTCATAGTTTTGAACCCTAAAAATTTTAAATTATTTCTAAAGCATTGGGTTGGGGATTAAGTCCCACTTACTTGATTTCAATTTCTATGTCTGATAAAATGGATTTAGTATCACAAAATATAAGCACAGTCTGGATGTGAAGCACCAAATCTAAAGGCATGAACAATTTCCACCTTACTCCTTTATCTTAAAAGGAGTGTTTTAAGGGATAGTGTCAGAAGGAAGAACAATATAGTAGCCATACAAAGCCCTATTTTTATTTTTCAACCACGAAAGTATTTGCTGGCCCACAGATAATATATTTGGAAAATGTTTACCATCATTATCATAATGTAAAACCCCTGGATTTTTGTGTTCAAAATATTACAAAGTATAAAATTCTTTAAATGTAATGTATAAAAATACACAATTCATATTATCACTATATGAAAATGACATTAAAATTTACACACTGAAATAAGTAGTCTTGTTTCATTTTATACAACCCTCTAAATTCTGTGTTTAGTATATTCCAGAAGAAATTTTTTTCTGGGACACTGAAATCCTTTATTCCTCAATTTTTAAAATAAAATTTTTTAGTATAGTTGACATACAATGTTACATTAGAAAAAATCAAAGTAAAGTGATCTCATTTCCAGCAAAATTTTATTATGGCTGTTTTATTTATAAATAAAATAAATTTAACTATGTGTAGTAAATAATTTCAAAATGCAGGATTTAAAAGTTTTGCTTTAAAATTATAATTTTATAACAAGGCAAAATTAATCCATTTTTGGCATTTTTGTATCAATGTTAGATTTTTGTATTATTATACTTAAATTTTCCTGTACATAATATAAGTTTATTATATCTGGTCTTTTTTTAGAACAATTATGAAATATTTTATATTACCGATGTATTTTGTATGTTAGGTGTGTTTTGAGTGTTAGAATTTCATACTATAGATTGGATCACTGGAGTCTAACAGGGTAATATGATAGAAGAAATAGAAATAAAAATCAGATTTCCAACATTCTCTTTTTTATTTTATTCCTAAAATAATAGTTTGACCTTCAGCCTCTCACCAGGAAATATCTATTCCACTCTGTTCAGTGATGCCTAATAATTCTTTATCAGGTGACAAAATGTGCCATTACCCAATTAGGACAAAAGACCCAGGAAAGATAAATTTAGGAAATATAAAACATAAAAATCTTTGGGCCAGAAAAGAAAAGCGCTATACCTTTATTGACTAGATAGTGCTAGTGTTCTACTTAGCACCTAATATTTCTGGCAAAGAAAATTAAAATCCAGAGAGAGGGCATAGATTAAGGAAGAAGTTAATTAAACCGAGTTTTCATTCCATAACCAGTATAATATACTGTTTTCTATTGTGTGTCATCAAAGATTTTTACAGAAAAAAAGAAAACATTTGTTCCCGTATTCCCTGCCTTTTGCTCTGTCTCTAGTAGTCATGATACCACCACAACAACGTGCATCTTGACCCCTCACCCTATTTTTAGTGTCTTTGTATACATTTGGATTAACTTACTGCACTTGATCAGATATGTCTCAAGCTATCATACCATTTAAACGTAGTATCCTAACTCTCATGCATTCATATCATTGTTTTCTGAACTTAAGTATTTATATAAGCTAGTTAATTGATATTTCATTTAGGTTATTTAGGGTAAACTATGCATACCACTTATTCCATTGTGCCATTATTGTTCTGTTGAATATATATGTACATATACACATAGGTATGCATTGACCATTTTTGCTTATCAAAATTCTGAAAAACAGTATCAAATGGTTGCTAGTCTTTTTATTTGTATTAGCTTTTATGTGCTAAAAGACAACCTCCAATTTATTCACATTTAACAGGTAAAGGTGTTCTTTGTATAAGAGCTATTTGATGTCTAGAAAGCCTGCAGAGTCTTTTATTATGAGGCCTTCTGGCCATGATTATTTCCAGAAAGGAAGTTACATTTGACAATAAAAAAAGAAAAGAAAGAAATTCTAGTCCTGAAAAATTTGACCTCAGCTTCAGACATGGAGCCCATGTTGTTTTGATGAGCTCAAACTCTAATAACATAACTTCTTAGTGAGAATAATGCCTGTGTGTATGTGTGTGTGCATGCACATGTGCGCATGTATTTTTATTGTTTTTCAAATCACCACATCAAAAATTCCAATGTCAAAACAAAGAATCTTTGAAAGCATGAAAAATTACTGACATAACTTATTTTTTTTGCAAAGTCTTACCATGAATGAATTCTCAAGGACAATCAAGAAAACTGCATCTATAGAATTTTATTGGATATATATGAATGTACTACATTTAATATCTTGATTATTTCTGCTCCTGAAATATAATGAAACTTTGAGTAATTGAAATTTAGGCAGTCTAAATTATTAATTGATCTTAAATTTATTAATTTATAATTAATCTTAAAATTGGGTTATATCATTTGTTCATTCTCATTTATGCAGAGGCAAGTGCAAAATTAGTTTAACAAATTTTTCTCTTATATCACTTTACTTGTTAATTGTTTCATAGTGTTTCTCCTTTAGAATAGCTTACTTCATAATTTCTAACAGTAAGAGCTAGAAGTACACCAACAATCAATATGTAAATATCTTGATTACAATATTAATCATGAAACTAACATCTATTTTTATTTAAAATACATCATCCTGGGTCTTGAGCTAAATTTTTTAACTATTTATTTAATCCTCACCATAATCCTATGAATGGAATATTGCTGTTATCTTTCTTTTACAAAAGTGTTTCTTACAAAACCTAGTCTTAGAAAGTTTAATCATCCCAAGTTAGATAAGAAAATAATAGAATCGGAATGAAAATTCAGGTGGTTTTACTTCAGATCACAAATGCATACATACTACTCCTTTATCTTAAGTAGGCCAGTAATGTGACATACTAAAATGATTTTTTCTTAATTTGTGTATTTTATCATATCATGAGGTATTTTTAAGCTCCTCATGCCTCTTTATTTTATTGTATATTGGTGACTTAAGGAAGGCAAAATGGCATGACAAGTGTTCAGATCAGACATTAGTCTTTTTTGACACTTCTCAGTTTTTTTGAGCTGAACTTTTCTACTTTTTTTAACCTGATGAAATAATATTGTACTTTCAATTATTGGAAAAGATGACATTACACAATATTTATAAATAAAATCTTATAATCCATACATTGTGTATATGTCAGTTGTTAACATTAAGTAGGACCATTGCTCTCTGAATTATGTGGAATAAAGAAAAAAATAGATAATAAATAGGCTACTGTATAAAAATTCATAAAATCTTTGAATTTATTTTTTCTTCATCTGTTCACTTTTCCATATTTCTTTGCTTTTAGTTTATAACTTTCCATAAAAGGTCAAGTAAAATCATTACTATTTAGTATTAAATGGCTAACATGTGGCTTCATCTCCCTGAATAATTAGGTGGATGCCTTCTTTATTCTGCTGAAGTTCTGGTACTTCACTCTGGAATCATTTCTCCTGCCCAACACCTGACAAAAGCCAGCCTTGCATTGTCCCAAATCTAATGGATTTAGAACTTCACTGTTGGCAAAAGAAGGGAAAAGAAAAGAAAGAAAAGAATAATATCTCTCTGCATGAAATAAATAACAAATAAATTCTAGTATATTGACAAGAGATGATAAATTCATTTGCATTAAAGCATGCTTGAATGATAATATATTTTCCTAAGATATTTGTATTTTAACAAACAATAAAAACTTTCACATAAAGAAATGACTAATACTGAATTTTAAGAACATGATCCCAGGGTCCTGGGATTGAGTCCTCCATCAGGCTCCTTGCTCTGTGGGAAGACTGCTTCTCCCTCTCTCACTCCCCTTGCTTGTGTTCCTTTTCTCGCTGTGTCTCTCTCTGTCAAATAAATAGGTAAAATCTTAAAAACAAAAACAAACAACAAAAAGAAAGAACTGGAAAGTTGACAGATTTTTTCTCCAACTAATGTATTTCTTTTAAAGAGAGAGTTGTTAGATGTTGGATATTTGTGACCTTCAGATTTCCTTGACATTAAATCTTTAAGTCAGGCTTCTTACATAAAATATGATTCTTAATAAAAACCTATTTCAAGACTGAGGAGTTTTGTGAAATAAGAATTACATACATGAGAGAAGTAAAACCTATTTCAAGCTACAATAGTCTATAGGATTTCAGATAAACTACCCAGACTTATGGACATTGTTCTAAAAAATTTATATGCCCTGACTAATTAACTTGTATAATAATACTTAAAGTTAGGTTCTTTTCCCATTATACAAAATGAAGAAACAGAGGCACAAATGCTATTAAAATTGCTCTCAAGTTACAAAGCTAGTGGGTGGCAGAGAAGGACTTCCAAACCTAAGCATGCAGCATCGGTAACCATTATGCAACACTGCTTTCTGATAATTCAGCATAGTTATTTTCTTGTGCTGGATCAGAAACTTCTCTGTTACTCAAGTAACTTTTTATATTAGCAAAGGAAGTCCCAGAAATCTACTGGAATTGCCATACATCATGGTTTTTGTTATCAAACTTTAGAGTTTTCACTCTGGAATCATCAGAAGTGCACTTATCTGTGAACAGAGAAAATAGACCTTTACTCTTATCTGTCCTTTTAAGGCAATAAATGTGATAAGATTCCTTTTCACTAGGGCAGCTTACTTATTTCTGACTTTTCTTGTTTTTTTTTTTTTTTTAATGGAGTAAGTTAACATTTGGCAGCTTTTTTCCTACTGACAACATAGCTAATGCTACAACCTTTCTCTTTAGTAGAAAGGTGTGTGAATAGCCATGTGTCAACCTAACCAAATTCTCAGTAAACAATCCTTCCCACTTGAATTCCCTTGTTTAAATTGCTTTTGAACACTTTTATACTCTAAATATTTTGATTTTTGAGTGAATCAACTTTTCTGAACTTAATCAGGAAATATTTATTGTCAATTAAAAACTGTAAAAGAGAATGAGAACTAATTTTTTCATTATATCTATTTTCCACTTTAAATGATCTTAACCATCTCAGGTTGATGTTAAATAACATTTTAGTAGTAAATGAATGTAAATAATAATAAGGCATTTTAATTTCTTATAGTTCTTCTTCTTATAGTAATCTGAAGAACTTTCTGAACATCTTCATCTATCTTTTTTGAATACAATGATTTTCCTCATCAACAATGTGCATTATGAAACCCACTTCCTCACAGTACTAGGCTGTGCAGTTTCAGTGTTGAAGAAAGTGTGATAATATCTCTTGAAAAGATAATACATTTCTTTCTATAGTGCATCTTGTCAGAGTATCTCTAAGCAATTAAAAATAAATGGAAAATACTGTTCTCAGGAAAATTTGTTTCACAGTTAGAAATAGGTACATCCATTTCACCGTTGGAAATATTGACAACAGATTGTGATTAGATCAGTTTTTAAAAGCCGAAAGTTTTCCAAGAACTATCCATGCAGTCTATAGACTTCCTTATGTTCTAATCTCTAAGTAACTCTTCCTTTCTTTTCCACGTAATTCAATCCATGAATTGATCTTTCCATGCACCATTTTGCATTACAGTACAAATTTAGGAATGTCAATGCAGCATAGTACATTAAACTGAATATTGGACCACGATTTGAAAGAAGGAGTTTTTAGTGTTGTGTTTACAGTTTTTTGATATGTTAACTCTAAGCAAGTATTTTCCATTTTAAAATCTTGTTCTGGGGCACCTGGGTGGCTCAGTGGGTTAAGCCGCTGCCTTCGGCTCAGGTCATGATCTCAGGGTCCTGGAATCGAGTCCTGCATCAGGCTCTCTGCTCAGCGGGGAGCCTGCTTCCCTCTCACTCTCTCTGCCTGCCTCTCTGCCTACTTGTGATCTCTGTCAAATAAGTAAATAAAATCTTTAAAAAAATAAAAATAAATAAAATCTTGTTCTGAAATAACCAAATCATTGATATGATTGCCTTGCCACTGTCAAAGAGTTTTTAGGAAAACAGATGAAATAAAAACAATACAGATTGATGCTACAACTATTACATATGTAATTTATGATGATGAATATCATGAATATCATAATAATGATAGTAATAATAATGATGATGCAGGAAAACGATATTTTTGTAGTAACAGATGAGTTATCTTCAAGAAATAACCATTAAAAATGTTTTTTTGAATACTTTCTGACTATTTCACTAAGAGTCCAATGAGCCATTGTAAGTAGACTTCTGTTAAATATATGATGATTTATTCTTGCAGGAATTCACACAATATTGGTCAAAAATATTTAATCCTTTTCAAAATATAAAATGGAAAATATTGTAGTCTCTTAGACAACTAACATTCCTAAGTATGGTTTCTTGATTAAAAAAACAAATATATTATTTTTGTGTACATAAATTTGCACAATTTCATCATCAATTTTACATAACTAACTTCCCAAAATTGGGTTCAACGTTACTTGGAATAGAACCATCCATATAAACATAGTACAGGCAGTCAATAATGGCAGCATGTCTCTTAGATCTTGGTTTAGTTATCACAGGTACAAATTATACAACCTAACTATGGTAGACCTGTCTCTGTTCCAATGCCAGTTTGAAAATTAATTGAGCCAAGTAAAAAGAAAGGAACGGAAGGAAGTTCAATTTAGCCCCAAACCATAAAAGTAATCTTTATTTACAGGCTCAACAATAAATAATAACATTTATACCTCTAATACTAAGATGCTTTGTGTAATTTCAGTATGGTTATTTACATATGGAAAAATAAAAAAAAATAATAATTCTCTAAAATATTCATTAACATTTCTTTTACAAGTGTACTAATGGAGTGACAACAGTTATGTTCCTATTTTTCAGTAAGAAACCCCAAAAGCCAGCCATAAATTTTAAAAAAATGGAAAAAATGACAAAACTGTCAGAATCAGTATCATCTGAACCTTGGAAACTAATCAAAAGCTTTTGGGAGCTCTTCTTCTGGGCCAAGGGGGTGGGAATAAAACCCCAAATCTTATTAAAAATAGTGAGTTTTGTGGCATTTTAATTTACCTTAGATTCATATTCTGTTCCCCAGCTCAGTGGTAGCCTTGAAAACACCAGTGCTGGTATAGGAAAGAGAAGTTTGGAAAACATTCACAGATTGTTTTTAGATGATGTGTCTAGTGGCTTCATAAAAGTCCCACTCAAAAGGCTTGTCTTTATATCACCAAACCTGAACTTGATTTTTACTAAAGTTTCTGTCCAGGGACATTTCTTTAAAATGTTTATAAACAAATGTTTTATTTACTGCTGCTGAGGCAATAGTTAATAATTGGGGCAAATGATAATCTAGCCAAAAAGCTTCAAAGGAAATTTTCAGGGTGAGATGCTGGGGAATAAGGGATCTAAAAAACGTTGACGTAATGGTCTGAAAATATTCATGGAATAACCTCCATCTTTTCGTACTGGTTGAAACATGACTTATGACCCAGTATGTGATTATGTGATCTATTCTGGAGAAAGTTCCATGTGCTCTCTAGAAGAATGAGTATTCTGTTTTTTAGAATGGAATGTTCTCTATGTATCTATGAGGTTGTTCTGGTCCAATGTGTCATTTAAAGTTCTTGTTTCTTTTTTGATCTTCTGCTTAGATGATCTGTCCATTGCTGTGATTGGAGTGTTTAGGTCTCCTACTACTAATGTAGTGTTATCCGTATATGGTTTTTGGTTTGTTTGTTTGTTTGGTTTGTTTGTTTTGATTATTAATTGATTTGTATAATTGACTGCTCCTACATTGGGAGCATATATATTTATAATTGTTATATATTCTTGTTGGATAGACCCTTTAATTATGATAGAATGTCCCTCTACATCTCTTACTACAGTCTGATTTAAAATCGAACTTGTCTGGTATGATCATTGTTATCCAGGTTTCTTTTGAGGTCCATTGGCATGGTAAATGGTTCTCCATCCCCTCATTTTCAATTTGGAGGTGTCTTAAGGTTCAAATGAGTCTTTTGTAGACAGTATATGGATGAGTCCTTCTTTTTTATCCAATCTGAAACCCTGTGTCTCTTGATGGGAACATTCAGCTCATTCACATTGATAATAACTATTGAAAGATATAAATTTTGTGCCATCATATTGCCTGTAAAGTCCTTGTTTCTATAGGTTTTCTGTTTCTTTCTGCTCTATGTGACTCTTGGGGTTCCTCCTTGCTTACAGAATACCCCTAATGTTTCTTGCAGGGCAGGCTTGGTAGTCACATATTCTTTCAGTTTATGCCTGTCCAGAAAGCTCTTTATCTCTCCATCTGTTCTGAATGACAGTCTTGCTGGGTAAAGTATTCTTTTTTTTTTTTTTAATATATTTGACAGACAGAGATCACAAGCAGGCAGAGAGAGAGAGAGGAGGAAGCAGGCTCCCTGCAGAGCAGAGAGCCTGATGTGGGGCTCGATCCCAGGACCCTGGGATCATGACCTGAGCTGAAGGTAGAGGATTTAACCCACTGAGCCACCCAGGCGCCCCCTGGGTAAAGTATTCTTGGTTGCATGTTCTTTTCATTTAGTACCCCAAATATGATCTGCCAGCCCCTTCTGGCTTTCCAGGTCTTCATGGACAGGAATGCAAGCTAGTGCAACCACTCTGGAAAACATGGAGGTTCTTCAAGAACCTTCAAGAACATAGAGCTACTCTATGACCCAGCAGTTGCACTACTAGGTATTTGCCCCCAAAACAGAGATGTAGTGAAAAAAGGGGCACATACACCCAATGTTCATAGCAGCAATGTCCAAAATAGCCAAACCGTGGAAGGAGCCAAGATGTCCTTCAACCCATGAATGGATAAAGAAGATGTGGTTCATATATACAGTGAAATATTACTCAGCCTTCAGAAAGGATGAATACCCACTATTTGCATCAACATGGATGGAACTGGATGGTATTATACTAAGTGAAGTTAGTCAAGCAAAGAAGGCAATTATCATATGGTTTCATTCATATGGAACATAAGGAATAGTGTTGAGGACCACAGGGGAAGGGAGGGAAAAGTGAATAGGAAGAAGTCAGAGAGGGAGATAAACCATGAGAGACTCTAGACTCGGGGGGAAAAAAAAAATTGAAGGTTACAGAGGGAAAGGGGTGGGGAGATGGGGTAACAGAGTGATGGGTGTTAAGGAGAGCATGTATTGAGATGAGCACAGGGTGTTGGATGCAACTAATGAATCACTGAACACTACATCAAAAACTAACGATGTACTAGATGCTACCTAACTGAACATAATAAAAAAATGAAAAAAAATAATAAATAAGACAAAAAGCTTCGACATATTCTTGGAAAACTAGAAGAACATGCACATGTTTAAGACCTAGAAACCTCTAACCTCTGACATCTGGCTGAGCTTGAGACCACACAAGCAGAATCAGAAGACTAAGGTAGAGTTAAAGGCTTCTTGGTTGAGTTTTAAAGGTATGTCTCAATACATACAGAACCACTCTGCAAAACTCACATGGAATTGGGAGTTTTTTCTGGTTCCAAGCATTTCAGAAAAAATGTTTAATCCTTAGACAAGCTAACAGAATAGAGATTTAGGCAGTTACATATGAGAAAGAATACATCTTTATAAAATTATTCCAGAGAATTTATTAAACAAGGAATAAATAAATGAGCAGCAGCAGCAAACTCTCATGGAGAGGGGAAAATCTGATTTCCAGAGCTGGCACATTATAATATTCAAAATGTCCAGAATTCAACAAAAAATTATGAAATAGAGTGCCTGGGTGACTCAGGGCATTAAGCCTCTATCTTCAGCTCATGTCATGATCCCAGACCCCTGGGATCAAGTCCCAAATCAGGCTCCCTGCTCAGCAGGGAATCTGCTTTTCTTCCCCTAGCTCATGTGCTTTTTCTCTCTCCCTCTTGCTCTCTCTCTCTCTCTCTCTAAGTAAACAAATAAAATCTTTTAAAAAAATATGAGGCACACAAAGAAACAAGAAGATACAACACATACACAAGAAAAAAGTGATCAAAACAAATTGAATAACCATAGGCACTAGATTAACTAGGTGAAGAGTTTAAATCAGCTATTTTTAATGGGTTTGAAGAGCTTAAAGAAACCTTGTCTAAAGAACTAAAGGGACACATTAAAATGCTATCTCACCAAATACAGAATATTAATAAACAGACATAAATTATAAAGAGACACCAAACAGAAATTGTGGAAGTGAAAAATATACTTGAAATGAAAACTCCTCAGGAAGGACTAAACTTTCTGTGAGTATGCAAAAGAAAAAAACCATTGTACTCGAAGATATGTCAATTGAAATTATCCAATCTGAGGAAAACAGAGAAATAAAAATGAAGAAAAATGAACAAAACCTCACTGATCTGTGGGACATCATCAGATTTCCTAACATATGCATAATGGGAATCCCTGAAGGGAATCAAACAGAGAAAGAGACAGAAAAATATTTGAAGAAATAGTGGCAAACCTTCTAAATTGAATGTTAAGGTAGTCTTTAACTAATATATCCAAAATATTCAACAAACTACAAGTAGAATTTAAAAAAAAGAAAAGTATGCCTGAACACATCATAATCAAACTAATGAAGTCCCAAAACAAAGAGGGAATATTGAAAGCAAGGAAACAGTTAACTTCTTACACACAAGGGACCCAGAATATGATTTGCTTATGCTATCTCATGAGAAATCCTGGAAACTAGAGGAGAATACAGAATCGTATGTTCAAACTGCTTAGAGAAAAAAATCTGTGAAACCGTAAATTTTATATTTGTAAAAACTCTCAAAACTATTGAGAAATTTTAAAAAAAGAAAAACTTTTACTAAAGGAACACTGTTCAAAACAAACAGTCTGAGATTCTTTGAATGTTTTATCTTCATACCTGGAAACAAATAGTTTATCTTGGAGAAAAGGAGTCATCATTTATCCTAATGTTGCCTCATCAATGGTTGACTTGTGAGACATTTTGCCTCTCAAGAAAGAGTCATGAAAGTAGAGCAAGAGACAGAGAAAGAGAAAGCAAGAAAGTAAAAGAAAGAGCAAGAAAAGAAAGGGAAAGAGAAAGATTGTATTTTTATTATATTTACGTATTTATATTACTTTGTTTCTATTTATTAATTTCTCCTTTCTACTATAGCAGCACATTTAATATGCAAAGATGTATTTGTATTGAATATATTGAACTAAATACATTTTACTGTAAGTAAAGAAAGCTAACATTCACACTTTGTAACTCCTTTATCTATTACTTTCAACATCAGATTTTCTCAAAAACAAATTATCTGTTTTATTTGTCTTTAAATTTCATCTCATATTATCTTCTCTAGTTTTTCCAAGCAGGCTTTCCTTCTCATAATTCTACTGAAAAATTTCATTACAGTCTCACTAATGCCCTTGACTTATTTTCAATTTGCATATAACTCAGCCTCTCAGTAGTCTTGATATCCTTGAAATTTCATCTTTATTATTTTTCTCCCTATTATAACTCATTTGTTCCATGAATTAATATGCCAGTTTTATACATATTAACTGCAGAATCTCTATTTTTAACACGGATATTGATTAGGGAATCTGACTCCTAAATAACTGTCTATCTGAAACCTCCATTTGTGTGTCTAAAAGTATCTAAAATGTAACATGATATAAATAGAAACTCTGTTTCCATATCCCACCCCCAAGTTTGCTTCTACCCAATTTTGTCTTATATTACTTATATGCTAGATTCATCTATCCAGTTACTTAGGCTTATATATAATTCTTGTCATCATCCCAAATACAACATATCAAATTAATATGAAAGATCCATTTCTCCTACCTCTTAAATATTTCTTAAAATACAGAATTTTCTCACTACTGCCATTGTTACAACCTTCATTCAGGCCACCATCCATTACCACTCACCTGGGTTATTTTCTCCAGATCCCTGGGTGCTCTACCCACCGCCACTTTTTCTCTCCTACAGTCCAATCTCTGTCCATCTCCAAAAACAAGTCAGGAAGGTAGTCTTAAGTCCAAAATTATGCCGAGTTATGCCTCTAATTAAAACCCTCTAATGTTTTTTCATTGCTGTGATATCAACTGAAAAAAGAAATTTTGTAAGGACTGGAGGAGAAAATGTTTTTTGATGTCCCTTTCTTAAATTTGACAATCATGTATTTTATAAGTCTTCCAAATTTTGTCACCACTCTCACTTCAATTCTAACTATACAACAATATAAGAAACATATTCAACAATGAAATGAGTTAGCTCGGAGTGATACTATGGTGATAAGAATAATGTAGCCACAAATACACATAAAAGATACCTGTCAAGAATACCGAGTTGATACTTCAACCAACTTAAGCAGCAGTTTTAGGAGGGAGATTTCTAAGTGTTAGAGGGGTTTTTAACATATCAGAGTCTGTTTGATAAACAACTGAAACTATGTACAAAATTGTATTTACACAAATATTTTCAACCTGTAATGAGACTTAAATTATACATCTGCATTTTTAGTAGTATTCTGGTAAAATGGAAATTGTAAGATTTTTAGTCACACTAACCTAGCAAATACATGGTGAGAGATAAAATATATATATATATATAAACAAAGTAATTGGTTTGAAAAGGGTACAAATAGCCTTTGAGTGTGGCAGTGCTCTAAGCAAAGCTATGGAGCAGTATAAGAGGTCTCTATGCTTTTCAGAAAAATACAGAAAATGAAGACATAGTATGTAAGGTCACCACAATGAGTTTTGTAACTTAAACCTGCAAAGAAACTGTCTTATCTTCCAGGTTTTTCATGTGTGCTTTTTTGTTTGTTTGTTTGTTTTACTTTGTTTTGTTTTGTAATAAATTCACTTTATTTGTGCCTATTTGGCATTATTAAATCTAATATTCCTTTTCTGGACTGATTTTTCTTAGAAGAAAATAGGGAATTAAACTGATTTTTAACTCAAGTAACATACATTTAAATTTTAAAGCTCAAAGTTTCTAGAATTATGACACCACAAGAGAATTTATGGTCAAGTTCCACCTTCAATTTGCATAGTTGAGGCTCTTACAAAATTACAACAGTACACTATTTATTTACTTACATTTATTTTTACATCCTGACAACTCATCTTCAGAGGATATCCTTTACTTTTCTCTTGCTTATTCTTTACCAATCCAACACCTACACTGAAGTTGTAGGTCTGTTCTAAGTCATATGCCAATAGAAATTTAGTGCATGCTAAGGTGTTATGGCGATAACATATATTTTCTTTTTTTTTTTTTTTTCTGTTCTTTTACCTAAGGAATTGTAGAGAAAAAAGAAAGTGGTTATGAAATCAATCGTGGGGTAAGCTCTTATACAAATGGCCAGATTTTTCATGTCATCTTTCAAAATACATATACTATTCTGTGTCTCAGTCTTCGTGTATTCTTGACATAGCTACTATGTGAAAATGATCCTGTTATGGTTTATGAAAATTTCTTTAGTCTCAGAAAGTAAAAAAAAAAAAAAATGTTTCTTACTAGAGTACAAAAAAATAGAAAGGCTATTTCACTTGATAATATAGCCACTGGCCTGAAATAATTTTGTCTTATAAACAGTAAAGCATTTTTATGTTTTAGTATCATTACACAGCATACTATTTGATTAATTTAAGAGAGATAAACAAATAACAAATTGCAGTGTTAAGAAAAAGGTTTTTGTGTGTGTATAATATGTGTGTGTATATATACACATATATACATATGCATATGTAATATACAAGTATACATATTACATATGTAATAAATTTAGTTGTATGCATGTACATATATTTGTGTATTACACATGTAATTATGTATACATACATGATACATATAGTTATATATGCATATATGTGTGAATAACTCTATACCTTTATCCTTATCATCTATATATCCATCATATACTATCTATCTATCTACCTACCTACCTATCTATCTATCATGTATCTATCTAGGGGAAGAAAATTTTTTTTTTAATTTTTTTTTCCAATTTATTTATTTTCAGAAAAACAGTATTCATTATTTTTTCACCACACCCAGTGCTCCATGCAAGCTGTGCCCTCTATAATACCCACCACCTGGTACCCCAACCTCCCACCCCCCCGCCACTTCAAACCCCTCAGATTGTTTTTCAGAGTCCATAGTCTCTCATGGTTCACCTCCCCTTCCAATTTACCCAAAAGCACATACCCTCCCCAATGTCCATAACCCTACCCCCCTTCTCCCAACCCCCCTCCCCCCAGCAACCCACAGTTTGTTTCGTGAGATTAAGAGTCACTTATGGTTTGTCTCCCTCCCTATCCCATCTTGTTTCATGGATTCTTCTCCTACCTCCTTAAGCCCCCATGTTGCATCACCACTTCACATATCAGGGAGATCATATGATAGTTGTCTTTCTCCGCTTGACTTATTTCGCTAAGCATGATACCCTCTACTTCCATCCACGTTGTCGCAAATGGCAAGATTTCTAGGGGAAGAAAATTTAAAGATGGTACAATACGTTTAGATTGATTGATGGCCTCATGGTTCTCAAGTTAATATAAAGATGACAAAACACACCTACACATACATACACATTTGAAAAACAAAATAAACCAAAAAATTTAGGTATATTATAAAGCACATATAGACCTGAAAATTAATTTGACAGTGACAATTTTCTAACTTCTATGTTTCAATATAATTCTGTTTAAAATATCTATTAATATATTTAGGTTATTTTTTAAATTTTAATACATTGAGAAATAGAGAAAAGAGTTCTATAAATGTAAATAGTAATTTGCTCTTTTCTTTGAGAGAATATGATTTTCTAGAGGGTAAATATCTAGCTCAAAAAATAAAAAAGAAACCATTCTGTAATATAAAAAGTATTACCTTCTATTTATTAACTTTGTTACACATAATCATAAAAGGATTAGTAATACTCTTTTTTTGGCTGTATTTCCTGAGCTACATTATATTTGTGAATGTTAATATCATAAGGTATTACATAATTTCTAGTGTGCTGTAAGTCATATCTATTTTTCAATAGGAAGTCTATTAAACTCAGTGAATCATATGTCTTTGCATAGGTTCAATTTACACTGCCTGGTAGTTTTTACAAAAATGTTATATTCAGTATCCCTGATACAAAATAGAAACAGAAGCCAACAAACATTTTCTGAAAATGTTATGGCTCTATAATGTGGTTTTGTAACAATTTCTTAGTGTTTTCCAAAAGAGCTAATATATTAGCATACTGGTGAAAAAATTGAATTAATACATTGCAGTTTCTAAGGCAGTTTTCATGATTTCCATCTAGTTCACACAATATAAGTATAATACATTGAGAAAATCTTAAATTTAGATTATAATGATCTATTTTGCAGCATAAAAATACTGCATACATGCTTCGCAGTCTCTATAAAGATTTTTGTTTCCTAAGTAAATGATTGATATTTGATTTTGCTAGAAAATTCCTACCCAGTTTAGTAAAACATTCCTTTCCTTTAGTAACAGTCTTTGATTAAATTTTGAGGTCTACATATCATATGCAAAAAAATCTGTTCTCATTTGCAAATAAGAAAATAAATATGAGATAAATCATCATCATCATCATCATCATAAATGTAGTTTCCTACACTTTAGAAATCCACATTCTAATGTAAAAGATAAACCAGTAGGCAATTTTAACAGTGTTCAAGTGTCATAGAATGTTCAAAGTGGTAAGAGAGCAAAAAGAGAGAGAAATCTAACACTTTTTTTAAAGACTTGAAGAAATTATAGTGATGAATAAATGGTTGCCCATGCAGCCTCCATTCTTCCTCTTTTTCCCTTTATAACATACTCATATTTTCTTTGGCAGAACCAGCCATTAATCAGCAGATAATATTTATGAATTTTCTCTGGTATTGATCCTACACTCATGTCAAGCAATGGAGACTGATTGGCAAAAGTTAGTTAGCTCGATCTCAATTATCCAGCCAAAGTGGTTGGTCTAGATTTATCGAATCAGAACTTCTGTTTCATCATGATTTAGAATCTGACCTACACCTAGATTATAGGACTTGAAAGCCAAATATCCGATTATCTGGGGTGTTCTCACTGTCTATCTTCACTTAGTTCTTTATTTGATTCTTCATGTCTAACCTCATTCATTACACAATGAGGGATGTCCTGTGTACTTTTCAAGTCAACCATTCCTCGAAATAATACAGCGTCTTATAGCACCATTAGCCTTTTTCTCTTTGCATTTGCAATTTTACATAAACTAGTTTGTTTATTTGATTAATGACATTCACCCACAAAAACTACCACCTTTCAGTCCAGGAACTATTTCTTTTTTTTTTTTTTTTTAAAGATTTTATTTATTTATTTGACAGAGAGAGATCACAAGTAGACAGAGAGGCAGGCAGAGAGAGAGAGGGAAGCAGGCTCCCTGCTGAGCAGAGAGCCCGATGCGGGACTCGATCCGAGGACCCTGAGATCATGACCTGAGCCGAAGGCAGCGGCTTAACCCACTGAGCCACCCAGGCGCCCCAAGGAACTATTTCTTAAGATTTTTTTTTTTAATATCCCTGTTGCATAACCCAGCCTATATAATAGATGATCTGTAAATAAATAGGGACATTCAGTACATCTAATTTCCTATAGGCATTGTATGTGTATGTTTTTCTGTTGCATTGATATTATTATCTTCAATTAAGCAGATAAATCTTTCCAGCTTTTAATTTTAGTGTTGGTGACAGTGTTCTTGAACCTTTTCTCAGTTTATTAAGTCTTGGTCAGTGACCACAAATACTTTTTTTCAAACTGAAGCTACCATGTGTAGCATTCCAAATTTTTCATTCATATTTTCTAATTGAGAGAAGAACTTCAATTTTCCCTGAAAAAAATATTCATTATTCAAGACTACCTTCATAAGTAGAACTGACTTTTGAGCCTGCATATTTTGTAAATATAGTTGCCCATTTGAAAATCCTAATGTGTCCACACAAAGCAATCTCTCTGTGTTGGCTCTCCAAGTAAGAATGGAATGATAGAGATGTGGAACCACGGCTTATAAACCTTATTTATATTAGGCTGGTCTCTTTCTAAAGTAAAGGTTATCTTCTAAATGACAAGGTTATTTTCCTCTGAAGAATTTTTGAATTTATGAAGGAATATTTGAGAGTGCCTAAAAGGTATTTTAAAATGTTTCCCAAACCTGAAGGCAGCAGTGAGTAAAAGAACTTTATTCCTTCCACTTTAAATACTTCAAATACTTGAGCGTATTCAAAATATCAGGTTTTAGAGATTAATTCAGGAAGATTCTTGAACAAAAATATATATTGGAATGATTATTCCTCAAAACTTTATGTTTAGGAAATAATTCTCAATATGTGACTTTAGAAAACATACTTACTATATTTTACTCTTTCTGTTGACATGTATATAAGCTTGTATTATTCATGCCAATAGCACCAAATTATTTTAATTATTATTTAATTATTATTAAGTTTAACTGCCTAGTTGTCCATCAGTAGTTCACCTTTTGAATTTTAGCTGGGCAGGTGGTCATCAAGTTAGAAATATCTTTCCCAGGGGCACTGAGTGGCTCATTTGGTTAAGCATTTGCCTTGGGCTCGGATCATGATCCCAGGGTCCCGGGATCAAGCCCCTTGTGGGACTCCCTGCTTAGAGGGGAGTCTGCTTCTCCCTCTGTCCCTCTGACCCCTCTCTCTCCCCCTCTCAAATAAATAAATAAAACCTTAAAAAAATTTTAAGCTGAAAAAAATAAAATTTCCCAGGGTCCATTACAATTTAAGTTCTACCCAATAGGATGTGAGATTCTGAAATGATGTGTGTCACTTCAGACACTGGATTTAAAACCATGTGGATGTTCTCTTAATCTGTTATGTCTTACTGCCTGAGTAACAAATACAGCAGGCATCTTGGAGCCAAACATAGAAGCCAATTGCACAATCTGTCCTGGACCTGAACTGAGAGTTAAACTTTTCTTAAGTCCTTTTTTGGTGTCTTAATTTTCCAATAACACAGCTTAAGTAGTATTCTAATTAATAAAATGAAACCTCTCATATTATTTCTAACTAAATAGTGTAAAGCTGATTATTAAACAACCATAAATACTTTCATTTTTATATCAGAAATAAGTACTATATGTTGGCTAACTGAACATAATCATAATAAAAAATAAATATTAACAGCGGGTCATTTTATAAAAATGAGTTACTTCTCTTATCGTAAGATTTTTTAAAATGTAATTTAAAAATTTTTAATTTAATAACTCTTTTATTATACCTATGTTTATAGTGACCCTTATTTATATCAAGGCATATTGCTTTGTCCTTCATGATAGTGATGTGGAATTTTCATGTGTGGATTTTCTTGGGAGTAAAAAGTCAGTAAACTTAAATAATAATATTGAGTAAGTAACTATATAGATAATACATAAATATAGCAAAAATCATGAAGCTGGCATGCAAACTATAGTGCAAAAAGCACTTTCAGAATTTGTTAATACTTCCTAAAAAGAAGCTGTTGAAAAGAATGAGATCTATCTATATTCTCCTCCAACACTGTGTGACTGAGACTCTCTCTCTGTGAATTTATTCTGTGGGTAATATTCTCAGATTATTACGCTGTAAGCAAATGTAATAATCATCCCAATACAATAAGATTGTAATGTGGAAAAAATTATATATATCTTTGAGACTGCAGTTAAATAGTTCTTGAACAGTGAGTATTCATAAGCATGGCATAGAATGATGTGTTCTAATTAGCAAAATTCCTCCACAAATTCATATTCTATTATTCATGTAGTGGAAGTACTACAAAAAGAACATTTCTGACTATACTTAGCACTAAAACTACAAAATCATCTTTCATTTGTACATCAATTATCACTAATTCATCTCTTTAAACACAATAATTTATAGTCATGTTTAGTTAAGAAATCACCAATTACACCTTGTGTACAAAAAAAATCTGGAAAATTACAAAAACATGACTTGCTGTTTACTACTACTCCAAAAGAAACTAAAGTTGTAAAGAAAAGAAAAAAGAAAAAAAAATAAAGAGAATTAAGTTGTAAAGAAATATATAAATGTTTCCCAAAAATTAAATTAAGAAATTTAAAAGAAAGGGAACTCAGTAGAAATGACAAAACTGGTTTTAATAGGTAAGATCATTCTGAAGTTAGATACTGACATTTGAACGTAAGTATTACAGCAATTAGAATCAAAGGACTAAAATGGGTTTCCGTAAATTGGTGCACTAGAGTAAAAACAAACAAACAAACAAACTTCAGTAGGTCTTAGGAATGGATAAATAATCAGGTGAATTTAATTTTTTTAGTTTAGCTGATCCGTTTTGTTGAAAAAGATAACCTATAGGTTCCCTACCATTTAATTCTTGATGAATTAGAGTTAAGTGAACACGTACCCTTTGCTTTAGTATTTCAAGCAAAGGTAATAAAGTTCTGTTTTGAGGAACTTCTGAGCATTCTCCAGCCATTCTCACTTCTACTTAGGACTTCTAGTCATATAAAAACAGTAGTTACTTGACAGATACTTGCTTGGACAGGTATTGGTTAAGTCAGGCATCATTGCACATCATAATGCAATTTTACCTTCAATAAAAATTTAATATTTTTACATTTCTAAATTTTTTTTTATTTCATTTGCTGAGTTTCCCAATTCTGCCTACTGTTTTATTTAACAACTTAATAAAACTTGTGAAGTTTATCCTTTGGATAGGCTTTAGGGAATAATTTCTTTGTTCCATTTCCTAAGGAAGAGCTTTACAATACAATAAGAATTATTGCTAACCTGCATTTATTCTTCAGGGAAAGAGCATAAGGCCTGATTTAATATGGAATTTAATTACCACTATCATTAATATGTGATGACCACTAAGAGAATAAATCATTGGAGAAAAGAACCCACAAAAAACAGGGCAACACTCCATTCACCTTAAAGTAATATATAAGTTGCAAGTGGTTGCTCAGGTAAAGTTATTGTGCCCATATTGCTTGCTTGCTTGCTTGCTTTCTGTTGTTTGTTTTAGCCCCTTTGGATGATACTGAGCTTTTTTTTTTTTTTTTTTTTTCCCCAGCTATTCTCACTCGTTACAGATTTATCTTATTATTTCCTAGATCACTTTCTCCATTCCTTTACTTACACCTTGAAAATATGCCTTTGAGAATTCAAACTTTAGTGTGATATAGCATTTAGGTCACTATTCTAAGTTATATTGAATTTAATCATAGGGTCACTTGAACCAAGTAGCTTTGCTGTTTCTAATCTACTAACTGCACATTTTCTCTGAGATTGGATAGAACCAGTCCTATTAGGATTTCTGACACAGAAGGTCAATAATTCTTTTTTTCACCCATAATTTTATATTTTATTGTCCTACAGCTTTCAAAAGTTTCATGGTTTTGGTGGAGAAAATGAAATACCTTATCACTAAAGTAGATTGTCATTTTTTTGTCTTCTTTATGTTATCATGGGACTAATTATTCTTTTTTTCTCAAATTCAAGTTCTTCACTTGGTAAATTATTTTTATCTTTTTAATTTTTAAAATATGCGTCTAATATTAAACATATAGTGCATATTCATTTCTATGAAGTTGTACTTTTGAATTTGAAACAATGTGATTTATTTAATTTGTGTTTTAATTAATATGGTAAGATTGTAAACAATTTACCTAATGCAATTTTGGTGTGTCTTCCTGAGGTTTTAAAAATAATAAGCCATGCTATGAGGCACCTGGGTGCTTCAGTGGATACGCGACCTCCTTCCATTCAGGTCATGATCCCGGAGGTTCAGAATCAAGTCCCGCATCAGGCTCCCCGCTCAGCAGGGAGTCTGCTTCTCCCTCTGACCCTCTCCCTTCTCACTCACTCTCTCAAATAACTAGATAAAATCTTTTAAAAATAACAATAAGCCATAATAATAAGCTATATAATAAGTTATGATATTTTCAGTAATTCTATGTAAATATAAGTAAACATAAGTAATATTTATCAACAATGAATTCTTTTTAAAAATTATATACTGGGTAATTAAAAATATCTAAAATGTACTTTTTTTTTAAGATTTTATTTATTTATTTGATAGACAGAGACCACAAGTAGGCAGAGAGGCAGGCAGAGAGAGAGGAGGAAGCAGGCTCCCTGCCGAGCAGAGAGCCCGATGCGGGGCTTGATCCCAGGACCCTGGGATCATGACCTGAGCCAAAGACAGAGGCTTTAATCCACTGAGTCACCCAGGTGCCCCTAAAATGTACTTTAAAACAAATGCAGAAGTATTTCATAATTTCAACTAGAAAAGTAGCTTTCACGTTAAAAGCTGAGACAACAGAACCCCATGTTCTAGACCAGACTGAGACACTATTTTCTTCGACTTTGGACAGATTGTTAAGCTTAATAGAAACTGGTGATATATTCAGTGTTTTACAGTTTACAAACTCTTTCAAACATTGCATTTGGTCTTTACAACACACTAGTTAAAAAAAACAAATTGAGATTTAAGATGTTAAATGATACATATAAATGTGATAAAGCAGTTTACTAGAAAAATATTCAGTAGAACTCAGATCTAGTTTCTTATCCCATATGTTTTCAATTGCAGAATGCTGCCTTATTCAAATCAAGTCAGTGACTCTGTTTCCAACATATGAAAATTTTATGTTATTAATAAAAAAACGAGTGACTACTTTATTGTGTTTTTATAACAAATATAAAGAAATGTAAAAATGATTTTAAAATTATAGAACAATATTTATCTTTTCAATTTTATTTTTAACATTGTACTTAATACTTTTTTAAAGGCAAATTGTCTAAATATACCAATTACAGACAGATATTGTCAAAATGGGTTAAACTCTCTAACCTAAATATATGCCATCTACATGAAACTTGCTTCAAATATGGCAAAGCCAAATTGAAAGTAAAGCATAGAAAAAGATATATATCATATAAGCACTGAAGAAAGGAAAACAACAATGGCTATATCAATATCAGATAAAGTAGATACAAAGCAAATAAAATACCAGAGACAAATAAATATTGTATAATGATAAAAGGGTTAATCTATAAAAGGTTTAACAATTCCAAATGAATATGTACCAAATGACAGAGCTACAAAATATGTGAAGCAAGAACCGAATGAAGAAATTTACAAGTAGATAATTGTAATGGTAGACATCAACATCCCTTTCTGAGGAGCTGGTAGATTAGCTGGACACAGAACCATCAAGGATATAGAAGAATTTAGCAACACTATCAAAAAGAGAGATTAATTGGTATGTTACAGAATACAGATTGATTTTTATCAAGCATTCTATTGAATAGGAGAATACACATTCATTTCAAGAGTCTACAGGACACATACCAAAACAGACCATATCCTGGACCATAAAACACACCTCAACAAATGTAAAAAACTTAAATAAGGTTATGCAGAGTATGTTCTCCAACCACCATGATAACATAGAAGTCTGTTACTATAGATAACAAGAAGATATCCAAACACATGGAAACTAAACAACACATACCTAGATGGCCTGTGGGTTAAAGAGAAAGTCTCAGGAATATTTAAAAAAAATCCCCTGCATTAAATAAAAGTATTTGTGGAATATAGCTTAACAAGTGCTGAGAGGGAAATTATTAACACCAAGTGCCTACACTAGAAAAGAATCAAATCAATAATTTTAGTTCTCACCTCAAGATCCTAGCAAAAAAGGAGCAAAATAAACTCAAATCAACAGAAGGAAAGAAAGAATGAAGAATGGAAATCACTGAAATTAAAAACAAATACAATAGATAAAATACATAAAATAGTTATATTTTTGAGAAGTTTAATAACAGTGAGAAACCTCCAGCAAGACTTTCAAAGAAAACAAGAGAGAAGACAAATTTTCCACTTTCAGGAATGAGATAGATGTATTAGTACACACTCTGTATACATAACAAGAATATGAGAATACTACAAATAATGCTACACACACGCATTTGACAAATTAGGCAAAGTGAGGCAATTCCTTCAACACAAACTATCACAATTCACTCAATAGGAAGTAGATACTCTAACTAATATTATAACTTTTAAGGAAATTGAGTCTTTAAAAAAATACTCCAAACAGAAATCAGAAGGCCCACGTGGTTTTGCAGGAGATTATGAACAAATGTTTAAAGAAGAATCAGCATCAACTCTGTGTAATGTCTTCCAGAAAACAGAAGGAACAGAGGAACAAATATTTCCCACTTTGTTATGATGCTAGCATACTCTGATACCAAAGCCAGACAAAAGCACTCTCAAAACAAACAAATACTTACATTTTAATGTTAAACTAAAGTAGAAATCAATAGCAAATATTTTTAAAACTCCAAATACTTGGAAGTTTAAAAACACGTATCTAGAAACTGTCTTTAGTGTCTTTTCATGATGGTGTAGGCAGAAAATTCTAAGAACTCCTAAAAAAATTTGAGTGATTATATGAAAAATAGTAAGTATTTTTAAAATGAAAATTACAGAAGATGTAGTCTATATAGAAAAATCAACTGCAGAAAAAATAGAAAAAATCAACTTACAGAAGATGTGGTCTATATAGAAAAATCTACTGCAGTCTATAACCAGAAATAAATGCATAGAAAATGAAATAAAAAACACTCATAATAGTATCATTAACTATAAAATTCTTAGGAATATATTTCATAAAAAAGGGACATGCACTCTCCACTGAAAAATACAAGTTTCTTTTTTTATTAAATATTATATTTATTGGGGCGCCTGGGTGGCTCAGTGGGTTAAGCCGCTGCCTTCAGCTCAGGTCATGATCTCAGAGTCTTGGGATTGAGTCCCGCATCGGGCTCTCTGCTCAGCAGGGAGCCTGCTTCCCTCTTCTCTCTCTCTGCCTGCCTCTCTGCCTGTTTGTGATTTCTCTCTCTATCTAATAAATAAATAAAATCTAAAAAAAATATTATATTTATTCATTTGACAGAGAGAGAGAGAGACAGAGCACAAGCAGGGGAAGCAGCAGAGGTAGAGGGAGAAGCAGATTCCCTCTTCTCCCTTCCTGAAGAGGAAGCCCAGTGTGGGGCTTGATCCTAGGACCCTGGGATCAAGACCTGAGCCAAGGCAGATGCTTAACTGACTGAGCCACCTAGGCGCCCCGAAAACTACAGGTTTTTATTATGATAAAATATATATTTACCCTAACGTTTGATAATTTACCCAAAAATATGAAACAAAACAAAATCCACAACCATTATTACCGCCCCCAACACAAACCCTCCAAAAACATTCCCAACTATGTAAGGACTCAAAGACCATGCTAATAGCTAAATGACTTCCCACAAATTCTACTTAGAGATGCAAGCCATGAAATAATAAATTAATTAAAATAAAATTTTGTGATAAGAAAATTGTAGGGGAACTGATGGTTGAAGTCCACTGCATCAACTTAGCATAATTAGCAGTATAGAATAAAATATATTGGATATAACACATCATTGGAACTTTAAATGTTTAAAAAACAAAATTCAGTCTTTGAAATATGAACATTTCTGCTAATTCTATTTAAATTTTAAATGTGAACTTTTATATGATATGTATTATGGAAAACAAAAATTGAATGAACATTTTTTTAGAAAAAAAAATCCCGATTTAACTCTGGGTGGCTCAGTTGGTTAAGCAGCTGCCTTCGGCTCAGGTCATGATCCCGGCGTCCTGGGATCGAGTCCCACATCGGGCTCCTTGCTCGGCGGGGAGCCTGCTTCTCCCTCTGCCTCTGCCTGCCTCTCTGTCTGCCTGTGCTCGCTCTCTCTCCCTCTGTCTCTGACAAATAAATAAATAAAATCTTTAACTCTTTCTCTTAACTCTTTATTTTCCATTATGTTATGAGTTGTTAGTGGCTGTTTAAGACTTATTAAGTACATCTTAATTTATCATACTCTACTTCAGATTTCTGCTACCTTAATTCTGGTGAGATGTGGTGAGAAATGTCATTCCTATATAGGTCTGTCCACTGATTTCTCTTTCAATGATATTTGTGTGTGTGTGTATTTACATATATAATTCTTACATATAAAATAATGTATATATAAAATTTGTGTATGTATATATACATGAATATATTTACATGTATATAATAAATTATATATGCCTTATATCTGTATATGTTACAATTCTATAATACATTGTTATAATTATTACTTTGAATATTTTTTATCTATTTTTTTTCCTTTTCTTTTTTTTCCAATTTATTTATTTTCAGAAAAACAGTATTCATTATTTTTTTCACCACACCCAGTGCTCCATGCAAGCTGTGCCCTCTATAATACCCACCACCTGGTACCCCAACCTCCCACCCCCCCGCCACTTCAGACCCCTCAGATTGTTTTTCAGAGTCCATAGTCTCTCATGGTTCATCTCCCCTTCCAATTTACCCAAAAGCACATACCCTCCCCAATGTCCATAACCCTACCCCCCTTCTCCCAACCCCCCTCCCCCCAGCAACCCACAGTTTGTTTCGTGAGATTAAGAGTCACTTATGGTTTGTCTCCCTCCCTATCCCATCTTGTTTCATGGATTCTTCTCCTATTAAAGAAGTTGAAAAATAAGAAGGAATCAAATATATATTTACAGAATTTGTTGTATTTGCCTTGTTCACCATTTCTGATTCTATTTATTTATTTATTTGGGTTAAAAATACCATCGAGTGTCATTTCTTTACCCCAACTGCAACTCTACTCTCACTAACCTCCTCTGTTCCTTCATTATCAAATATATTGCATTTTCTTTATTTTATAGGTCCAACATTATAATTCTACCTATATGTTTATACAATTCTTGTTTAAATCCGTTAAGAAAGGTAAGAACAACAAATATGCATTTGTACTATCTTTATAAATACGTAACTATCTTTAGAAGTGTTCTTTGTTTTGTAATGATTCAAATTTGATTTGGATATTCTTGTAATTGCCTAAAGAACTTCCTTTAGTATTTTTATAAGGCAGATATAATAGCAATGAAGTCTTTTAGTTTTCATCTGTGAATGGATTCATTTTGCTTTCATTGTTGAGAGGTAGTTTGCTGAATGTAAAATTTTTGGTCGCCCCCCACCCCGCCTTTTTTTCCCCTTTCAGCCCTTTGACCATGTCATCCCACTGCCTTGTGATCTCTGTTATTTCTGATGAGAAACCAGGTCTCTATCACATTGGGCTTCCTTTATACATGACAAGTAGATTTTCTCTTGTTTCTTTCAAGATTCATTGTTTTTGTTTTTGACTTCCAGCATGTTTACTATGATATGTCTGAGTATGACTCTTTTTGTATTTATCATAATTGATGCTCCCTGAGCTTGTTGGATGTGTAAATTTTTTTTTTTTCATCAGTCATTCTTCTAATATCTGTTCTTGGTCTTTTTTTCCCTCTCCTTCTAGTACTCCCATTGTGCATATGTTAGTGTACTTAAAGACGTCCCATATTTCTCTGATATTCTGTTATTTTCTTCATTCATTTTCTTTCTGTTCTTCAGATTGATTACTTTCTATTGATCTGAATCCCAATTCACTAATTCCTTCTTCTGCCAATTCATCTGCTCTTAGCCCCTCTAACAAATTAAGTCAATTATTGTACTTTTCATTCCAGATTTTTCATTTAGGTATATTCCAATTTAAAAATATTTACAATGGTTAATCTTAAATTTCTGTTATATCTGATATCTGATCCCTCTTACTGGCAATTTTTATTGCCATCTTTTTTTTCTTTTAACGTGTAAGCCGGCTGTTTCTTTGTATGTCTTATAATTTTGTTGTTGAAGACAACATTTTAGATAATATATTACAGAAATTCTAGATAGTTATTTCCCTCTGTCATTCTTTGTGGTGGTGTTTGTTTGTTTTGTGACTTAGCTAGACTATTTTGCTGAAGTCTATTTCCCCTGTAGTGTGAAGACTTTTATATTGCTTAGAGAAAAGCAGACTTAGGTTTGCTTATAGCTTAGGTTTGAGACGGCAGTGGTTTTAGCAATCAAATATTGACTTTCTCTATTCCTGATCTCTCTGGTAAGTTGTCCACTTTATTTGGTATTATATCCTTGCCCGTTAGTCTCTTCCACTTCCCACAGATTGAACTATTGATAATACCCTAGGACATAAATTACTCAGTAGTCTGATCCAATTATATCATTTGGCAGAAGTAGTTTTTGAGGTTTCTTTTACATTTTGACTCCAGGAGGGCTCTTCTTGGCAGTCTCTTTCCCTGGTTTTCTTTGGTGAACTGGACGGCTTATGGTTTAACATGCTTTTAATGGCAAGGAGCTGTTGCTTTCAAGACCACATTTAGCGTGTACTTTCCACACTCTGCTCCAAATAGCCACTCTTTGGGGGAGAGTGTTTGATTTACAAATGGTTTCTTGCCCTAGGCAAATTATCTAAGTCACTATTCTAGGTTTTGGGCCAGGGGTAGCTTCTGCTCCTTTTGGCTTCCTTCCCGCATGCATCTCCCAGTTGGAGAGTGAGGTAGATCAGCTCAGGCCCCAGTATTCTTGAACTACTTTGCCGGTGAGGGATTTTGTCCTGTGGTTAGGGCCTGGGTGGAAGAAGGAATATCCTGTCCTCTGAGCTGTACTCACCAAGAATGTAGCCTCTTCCACTTTGGATTAAAAATGCTGGAGACCTCCCCCTTACGGAGAGATATGGTGAGGCCGGATTGGAGCGTGAGGGGATTTCAAGGACAATCTTCATTTTCTTAGAGATTTCTACCTGAATGAAGCCTCCATCAAGCTGAGATGTTGGGATGGGAAGGGGCACAATGGAGTGGGTGGTGGCTCAGATGTTTCATTGACTGTGTTGGGTTTTAGTAGATTTTCTTAAAAAAAAAAATAACACTTTCATTAACTATGGCAACTTCCAGAGATTTAGAATAGTTTGGATTTTTGTTTTGCTTTTAAATTTTTTCCACCTTTTTTTGAGGGGCTGGGTGGGTAATAAACCAGTGAGCAGCTGTCAGCCTGGAAATGGAACTGACTTTCAAAACTTTTTTCTTTTTTTAATTTTCTAATACATGACACAAATAAAACTACAAATAACAAAGTTTATATTAATTGTAAAGTGATCTATAGAGATCACTGCAGAATATTGTGAAAGCCTATTTCTTGGTTCATAGATTACTGGCTTCTCACTGTGTCCTCACAACTTAGAATAGGCTAGGATAGAATAGGCTGCTCTCTTTTTACATGGGCACCAATCCCTTCCTAATGACCCAATCACTTCTCAAAGTAAAAAAGCTATACTTTTTAAAAACCTATAAAAGCATACTCAATAAGAACATTGACACTGACACTGACATAGCTTTTAAAAATACTTCCTCAATAAAAAATTATTGGTTTTTACTCTGCACACTGTCTTTATATTTATTATGCAACATTTCTGCATATTTTAATGTGCATATACTTCTTGAATCCTGGCTTTCTAAAATGCTTTATCCATTACTTACAACTAATTGAATTCTGTTCCACAGCACATCATGAAACATTCCTACTTGGCACTCTACATTGAAAACGTTGTCATAGATAAATATCTTTGGCTTTAAAAAAAAAAGAATTATACAATTTGATAAATAATAATTGATGACACAATTCAAAGAATCCTTAGTATATATGTGTGAGGTACTTACCAGTTGAGAACAGCCTTGTCTCTAAAATGTTTATAAATAAATCAATAATTAAAGTGTAAAAAATGAAAATATAAAATAATGTAAAAAATAAGTGACCTCATATAGTAAAGAGTAAGGAAGGTCTGGCTAAGTATGTTATAAAAATGAGAAACACAGACAATATAAATTTGATTACATGAAAACATCTAAAAATCACTCAACATGTAATAGTCTATATAAAATTTGTATAATCATCTGAGAAAATATATAGAAATTTCAGTCAAAGATTTAATAACCCTACTAAATCAAAAAACCAGTGAGGAATTGGGGAATTCTAATATAAAGATAGAAGAAGATCAAAATATAAACTTTATAAGGTTATTGTTGAATTTGACAAAACTGCAGACAATTTGGAATCTCTGCCTTAGTTATGGACAGTGGGGTCCATCTTTGGAGACAGAGAGGTCTCAAGTCAAATGCTTACCTAGCCAGCTACTTGACGATTATCCCCACTGTCTACTTAGATCTTTTACTACAGTATGACCCCATTCTCAAATATAAACTGTTTCTTATAGCTAGAACCCCACAAATACATAGTGTTTTTATGGGACATACATCTAGGTCTCAAGAAGCAACTCTTAGATAACTACCCTTCCTGTGTCAATAAAAGAAAATGAAATTCGTATGTGAGAAAAAAGTAATAAGTCCACATATGGTTGAAAAAGAAGCATCAGGAAGAAAATATTTGTGGGTAAAATGCCATTTATAATATGTTCTAAAGAATAGATAGGATTGTTTCTTCTTGCAGTTCAATTAGTTTTTGCCTGAAATATTTTGATTCTCTGTTGTTACATGCATACACATTGAGAATTATGTCTTCCTGGAGAACTGGCAGTTATATTTTCTAAGCCTTTCCTTACCCCTGATCATTTATCTTGTTCTGAGTTCTGTTCTGTCTCAAATTACTGCAGTCACTCCCACTTTTTTTTTTTTTAATTACTTCAGCATGGTATATATTTGTAATACCCTTTACTCTTAGTCTATGTGTATTTTTATATTTAAAGTTAGCTTCTTATAGACAACATCCTGTTGAATTTTCTTTTTTTTCTTTTTTTCTGATCAATTTTGACAATGTCTTTTAATTAGTACATTAGACACTGACTTCTAAAATGATTATTGATATAACATTTATATCTACCTGTCTTTGTCTATTCAGTTTATTATATTAAAAAAATACCACATACTAAATAACCTAAATAACAAACATTTATTTTTCACACTTCTGGAGGCTAGGAAGTCCAAGATCAAGTGTCAAGCTGCAGAATATTGTGAAAGCCTATTTCTTGGTTCATAGATTACTGGCTTCTCACTGTGTCCTCACAACTTAGAATAGGCTAGGATAGAATAGGCTGCTCTCTTTTTACATGGGCACCAATCCCTTCCTAATGACCCAATCACTTCTCAATGGCCACATATCCATATATCGTCACATTATTGGGTTTTAACATATGAATTCTGAGAGGACACAAACATTCATCTATACTGTAGTCTATTTGTTGTTTTTGTTATTTATTACTATTTTTGTGGTTTTAACTGAGCATTTTGATTCCACTTTCGTCTTTTCTTAGTGTTTCATTTATACATTTAAACTTTTTTTTTTAACAGAGAGAATCAATAATCAGATAGTTTCACTTATTTGTGGATTATAAGGAATAACACGGAGGACACTGGGAGAAGAAGAGTAGAAGCGAGTTGGGGGAATTTGGAGGGGGAGATGAACAATGAGAGACTGTGGACTCTGAGAAACAAACTGAGGGTTTTAGAGGGTGGGGGGTTGGGTTAGCCAGGTGGTGGGTATTAAGGAGGGCACGTATTGCATGGAGCACTGAGTGTGGTATATAAACAATGAATCTTGGGATACTGAAAAAATAAAATAAAGTTAAAAACATTAAAAATTAAAATAAAAATATACTTTTTTTAGGAGTTGTCTTGGGATCTATAATATACATTTACAATTAATCAAGACTACTTGGAAGCAACACTATACTACCTTGGAGTAACTGCAAGTACTTTTATTAACAAAATAACTCAATCTCTCCCTTCTATCTCTGTGTCACTGTTGTCATTCATTTCACTTTCCTTATATTATATGTCATATATATAATACACAGTATATTATATATACTGCCTATTAATATATACTCAAATACATTGTTGCTATTATTTTGAACAAACTGTTATCTGTTAGATCAATTAAGAATAAGAAAAATAAAAGTTTTTATTTAACCTGTGCTTATTCCCTCTTATGCTTTTCATTTCTTTATTTAGATCTGAGTTTCTGATTGGTATCACTTTCCTTTTACATTAGTCTATTAAAGATGTCGTAGCAAAATATCACATTATTTGGTTTAAAAAATAGGAAATTTATTTTCTCATGGTTCTGGAGACCAGAAAGTCCAAAGTCAATGTTCTGTCAGTGTTCGGCTTCTGATAAGGACTCCCTTATTGTTTGTAGATAGTTTGACCTTGCATGGCTTTTTCTCTGAGTGTACATGGAGAGAGGTTGAGAGAGAGAGAAAAATAGAGAGATTTTTAATAAGGCCAACAGTCTCATTAGATTAGAACTCCACCCTTATGATCTTATTGAAACTTAATTACCTCCTGAACTCTAGGTTTTAATACAATCACATTAAAGGTTAAGGCTTCAACATATGCATTTTTTGGAGAACACAATTCAATTCATAGAATTCTAGTCCTGATTCCCCCAAATTCATGTTGTTCTTTTTGCAAGAACATTCATTCCATTCCATCAGTCACAAAAGTCTTAACTCATTCCGGCATCAACTGTAAAGTCTAAAGTCTCTTTATATATATCATGATATATATCATCTAAATCAGGCACTGGAGAGATTTGAGATACAATTCATCCAGAGGCAGAATTCCTTTCCATCTGCAAACCTATGAAATCAGACAAGTTAGGCATTTCCAAAATAAAATGGTAGGACGGAGTAAGATATATATTCCTATTACAAAAAGGAGAAATTGGAAGGAAAAAGAGGATAATAGGTCAGTCTTATGGCAATCCAAAACAAGCAAGGCAAATTCAATTTGATTTTAAAGATAGAAAATCATCTTCTTTGATTAGATATTGTGCTCTCTAATGGGCAGTGGGTAGTCCCATTACCCCTGGGACCCTTATGTGATGGCCTATTTCCACAGCTCTACTGGGAATTTTCTCTCCTGTGGTGCTTGCTAGGCCATCCAACCCTCACAGCTTCAGGTGGTGCTATCCTGGCCTGCTGAAATTAAGCAAGAGGCTCCATTCTTTGAAACTGAGGAGGTAGCCCTGATAATTTCTGAATCACCTTTACTGCCTTTCCCTCCTTTTCTTGAAGAATAGTGATAGTGCACCATCTTAGCCAAGTAGCCCTATTGTCCAGTACTGTAGAATCCCAGAAGTATGAAAGCCTTCCTATCTCTGTTCCTTTTGGTCCAAACCGGTAGAATCTTGGCTGCCATAATCTCTTTATTGTTGATTACTGTTGTGATGGTGGATTAGATCTGTCATTCACACTCATACCAATCTCCTTACTGAATAGTTATTCAATAACATTCTTACTATTTCTTCAGGAAAAAAGCTTTCTCATTTTTTGCAGTATGGATATGTACAGAGAATTTTCCAAATCTTGAAGTTCTGGTTCCTTTTTGTTTAACAATGTCTTCAATTTATCTCTCTCCTCTCACATTTTAAAATGAGGCAGAAAGAGGGGCGCCTGGTTGGCTCAGTGGGTTAAAGCCTCTGCCTTTGGCTCTGGTCGTGATCCCAGAGTCCTGGGATAGAGTATCACGTTGGGCTCTCTGCTCAGCAGGGAGCCTGCTTTCTCCTCTCTCTTTGCCTGCTTCTCTGACTACTTGTGATCTCCATCTATCAAATAAATAAATAAAATCTTTAAAAAATAATTTAAAAAAAATGAAGCAGAAAGGAAAAGCAAAGCCACATCTTCAAAACTTTGACATTGGAAAGACAATATGGAGGTTTCTCAAAAAAAAAAAAAAAGTAAAAATAAAAATATCGTAAGATTCAATAATTGCACTTGGGTATTTGCCCAAAGAAAACATAATCACTAATTTGAATAAAACACATGCAAATCTATGTTTATTTCAGAATTATTTGCAATAGCCACAACATGGAAGCAACCTAAGTGTCCACTGATCAATGAATAGATAAAGAAAAAGTGATTTTATACACACACACATACACACACACACACACACACACACACACAATTGAATAGTATTCAGCCATGAGAAAGCATGAAATTTACTATTCACAAAAACATGAATGAACCTAGAGAGTATAATGCTCAATGCAAAAGTCAGACAGAAACAGACAAATACCAAATGTCTTCATTCATATGTGGAATCTAAAGAACAAAACAAATAACAACAATAATAACGAGAGAGAAACAGACCCATAAATACAGGGAACTAACTGATAGCTACCAAAGGGGAGAGAGTTGGGAGGATAGGTGACATCAGTGAAAAGGATTAAGGGATATAGTCTTCCAAGTTGCAAGAATGAAAAGTATACCATAGGAAATATAGTCAATAATAGCAAACTTTTTATGGTGACAGATGATAATTGCATTTATTGTGGTATTTCATAATGTATATAATTGCTGAATTACTATCTTGTATACCTAAAAATAGTGTAATATTATATGTCAACTATACTTCAATTAAAAAATAGACTAAAAGTAAATAAGGAATAACTAAATATAAAGATATTTTTTCTTTTTCTTTGATTTTCTGCAGCTTGAATATGATGGGTCTAGGTTTCTTTCTTTTTTCTGTTTTTCTTTTTTTGGGGGGGGGCTACTTTTCTGCTTGGTGTTGACGAAACTTCTATGTTACACCTTGTACAGTTGTACCACAGTTTTTAAATATTCTGTTGTTTTTTGTTTTTTTTTTTCTACTCTTTTTTTTCTTTTTCTTCCCATTTCGGAAGTTTCTTTTGTGATATGCTCAAGCTCAGAGTCATCCTTCATTGCCATGTCCAGTCTATCTATGAGCCCATCAAAGATATTTTCCTTTTTTTTAAATAGTGTTTTTAATTTCTAGTATATCTTTTTGATTCTTCCTTAGAATTTCCATATCTCTGCTTATTTTGCCCATCTGTTCTTACATATTGTCTTCTTTATTCATTATTATAGTTAGTATATTAATCATAGTTGTTTTAAATCCCGTCTAATAATTCTAACATGTCCACCATGTGCGAGTCTGATTCTGATGTTTGCTGTCTCTTCAAGCTGTTTTCCGCCTTAATATGCTTGCAATATATATATATTTTTTTGACAGCCAGGCATGATGTACTGGGTAAAAGAAATACAGTAAATAGGCCTTTATTTGATGGTGAAGTGAACGTTTTACATGTTTCCTATGACTAGGTCACTATGTTTTGGTGAGTTTATGCTCCTTCTTAACCTACAATTTCACAGGTGCTTTTCAGTGTCCCTCCATCCCCTCAGGTGGGGCAGGATGTCTAGAGTTGACTGGAATTGTGTACTTGCCTTCTCCCAGATCAGTTAAACTCTGATAAAACCCCAATAATCTAGGTTCTGGCAGAAAGTTTCTTTTAAAGGCAAGCCTTGTTAAAGAACAGAATAGTCTGGTGCATTTCAAAATCATTCCTTTTTTTCCTTTCTCCTACTGAAAGCATGAGGGGATTTTTCCGTGACAGTCTGTTTGAGAAACAGTTTAGGTTTCTGGGGGCAAAACTCACAAAAGTGTGAGAAGCCTCTATGATTCATCTTCCCTGAAGTTTTTAACTCTCGGGTTTGTCTTCACTGATCCTACAACAATTTGTCAATTATAGTTTAGGTTTTCCTAACCCAGTATTTGTTCCTGTGGCAATTTCTGCTCAGGTATTTTGTGATTCTCTGTATCATCCAGCTATCTCTCCAATTTTGGGGCAGCAGATTGCCATGTGACATCACTTCACTAATGGATCTAAGAAGAGCTATTGACTTTTTAGTTTGTTCAGCTTTTTACTTATCAATTAGGACAGAGTGATGAGTCCCAAAATCTTTATATGCTGGACCGGAAACCAGAAGTTTGAATACGATTTTAATTAGTACCAATGGCACATTACTTTTAGTTGGGAGATAATTAAATAATAATAATTGAGAGCATTTTTGTAGTGCTTAGTATGTGAAAAATTCTTCTAAGCACTTTGTGTTCCACAACAACCCCGTGAGGCCATGATTTAGGACTTGAATACATAATAACAACAAATAAAAAGCATGAGAGGAAAAATATAAAGCTATGCATACCTTTCTCCAAAAACACAGGGTACATGGAAGACAGTATTTAGACTTAAGGCAAAAACCAAAGTTTTTGCTAGTCTCAATTAAATCAAGTACTTTCCAGACACTTAAAATATCATCTCCAAGAATAAATGGAGATGATATTTTAAGTGTCTGGAAAGTACTTGATTTAATTGAGACTAGCAAAAGACTAATAATTTTGAACAGGAAATTTTATTTTAGAAAATAACATTATTATTATTTTAGAAAATAACATTAATCTCTAGGATAAAACAACCTCAAAGCCATGTATGTTCAGAAGTTCAAATACAAGATAACAGAGAG
The DNA here is from genome assembly GCF_020171115.1 of Neogale vison. Lineage (NCBI taxonomy): Eukaryota > Metazoa > Chordata > Mammalia > Carnivora > Mustelidae > Neogale > Neogale vison. The sequence continues at coordinate 78,705,618 of NC_058101.1, read as the reverse complement.
CAGAACTGTTCCTCTACCCCTCCTACCACGACCATTAATTACTGCTCCATATAGACCATCGCTGTTATTATCACCACTACTATGGCTAATAATCCTAACAAACAATATTTATAAAATTTCCTATATGCCAATTACTGTCTTGGAATCTTAGACCTGCCACTCTCTTTTATTCTGCAATACTCTTTGAAGCAAATATATGAATACACTTGATAATCTCAAGAATGTAGTGAATACAAAACTTGCCTGCAGTCACTCAGGAGGTAAGTAGGGGAACTGAAACAAAGAGGGAATGATGATGCTGTATTACTTTGTAACAAACAACTGTTCCTCTGCTGAGTTAAATCTCAGGGAGGATGAAGGAAATATTATTTCGGTTGGCTGAAGTATTGCATCAAAGTATCTGGTACTTACCCTATGTCTAGAACATACTGAGCTGAACAGTAAATACATGAATAAACTGCATCACACATGCTTGGATCCACACCTCACCAATTTTTAATTTCTTATAATAAAATCCTTATACAAAAAATATTAAGGCATTTTCTGTGTTACTATCAGTATATTAGAATATAGAACAAATTTACATTGTCATAAGAAGTATTTAAGGGTGTCTTTTTACCTACCTAGTAGATCACAGTGGTTCTTGCTACTTCGTATTAAATTTTGCAGTTTTGAAAGGTAGGGTATAAAATTTAATATTTAATACTAAATGTCTCATTAATAACGAAGATATTTCAGTTTTTTTAAAAAAAATTCTATGGACTATGTGTATTTTTTCATCGAGTTGCCTGCTCATTTTTTTTTCATTTTATAAACAATTATTTATATGATTAAAGAAGTTAACCCCATATGATTATAATACTTGTGATTTGCCATTTTTGCTTGACTATGCCAGTAATATTTTCAGTTTCATGTATCAATTCAAATCAGTTCTACAAAATCCGCTTTTTTTTCTCATTCTAGAATTGTAAAAAAAAAAAAAAGGCTAGAATTCTTCTGCAGATTTTATAAATCTCATTGGTTTTTTACCCACTTATATAAATGAGGAGAACTCTACATATCAATTAGAGACAGTCATAATGAACTCAGGGAAGCACTGTTACAATATAAAGAAACTCTGAAAGAGTAAAATAGAACATGATAATTTATTTTAATCCATGCAAAGAGAAAGTTTTAGTAGTACTAAACAAACAACAAAAGAATAAAGATTCAGAGCACTGGGGGAAAAAACCAGACCAGGATCTCCTAGCATACCGTTTCAATATTCCTGCCATTATCAGTCTTTTTCTCACAGAGAAATTTTGAACAAACCGTCTTAACTAGGTATCTCTGCCAATAAAATTGACAAGATAGTTGCACAGAAGCTTTCAAATGCAAAATCAATTTATATTTAGTTTATACGCATCTGCAGTTAAAGAATAACATCAAGATTCAGCTTTTTCTAAGTAGTCTTAGGATGAATTTCACCAACACTGATTCAGTCAGGACAGTAAAAGTATGCTCCTTATGATTTCCCCCCTCAGGTGGAGTACATGCTTTGCATTATAGCAGGATTAAAAAGAAGAAAATCCATACCTCTTCCATAATATCCTCTGGCGTTGTATGTAAATTTGCTTTAAAAAATCACAGTCTAATCTTGTATAATTAGCCCACCAATTCGCTTGAATGTATATATACAAGGTTAACATTTACAAAATTCAAGACCAAAGCAAGAACAAAGGGATTTCAGAATCTTTCACTGCTGTAAAGTACATTTCTTTTTTCTTGTTTGAATATTTCTGTTTCCTTAAAAAACTGTAAAATATTTTATCCACATTTTTCTCTGGTTACATTCCAGAAATATAGCAAATGATGCCCTTTTGTAATGGCTTTCACCTTATGCTGGAAAATGAGATTAATGCTGCACCAGATAGGTAAGAAACACTTATTTATTCTTTACTGTTAACAGGAAATGGTGCTGATCCATCTCAGCTAGAAGTTGACTGAGCTAACAGAAGATGCTGGGGGAACAAGGAGACTTGAATGTGATCCACCTATTTTATATAGAAATGAAATCCACATCATATTTGAGCTTGTGATATGTAATAATTTATAAGAAACTTGCATAACAATGATGAATTGCATACAAATGCATATATTAAAACTCAACTTATAATATTCTTTATGTATATTTATAACTTCTGTATCAGTCAGCATTCTCCAGAAAAAAACAGAACCGGTAAAGACATATGTACATACATTGATTTATTTTATTTTAAAGTACATGATTTTAAGGATTGCTTCTCCTGACTGTGGGGGCTGGCAAGTCTAAAATTTGTAAGAAAGGCCAGCAGGATGGAAGGTCAGACAAAAGTTGATGTTGTCATCTTAAGGCTGCAATTGGTAAAATGGACAGGCAGGTTGGAAATCCAGGCAAGGCTTCCATGTTACAGTCTTAAGGCAGAATTTCTTCTTCTCAGAGAAACCTGATTTTTTTTATCTTAAGGCCTTCCACTAACTGCATGAAGCCCACCCATACTATCAAGGCTAATCTCCTTTACTTAAAGGAAAACAACTGTAGATATTAATTCCATCTACAAAAGACTACCACCGCAACATCTAGTGTTTGGCCAAACAGCTGGGGACCATAACCTAGCCAAGCTGACATAAAAGTTTAACCATTACAATTTCTATATGCAGTAATTCACATCAAGGTTTGTGTATGACAGCAATTATTTATTGAATATAATAATTTCTTAAGCATTATATATTTTAGATGCATTTGAGTGTTTGAAAGTATATAAGGCAAATAAAAACAAGAAGTTCTGAACTAAAAAATTAATTTAAAAATAATGAATTAAAACAAGATAAAATTTCAGTAGATTAAATGCTCAGAGTGGAGGTATAAAGAACATTTTTAAATTGAGGTTTCCTTAGGTCACAAAATAACTTTCAGTTGAAAAGCTCTATCACTATCTAAAAAGTAGCTGAAAATAAACCAATAAAGAGGAGCTAATGAAAGTTTAATAGTTATAATAATTAACACAACTGAAAAAAGCATGAAAAGGTTTTAAACCTTTTCTGTGGAGCATATGCTTAAAATCCAAAAAAATCAATGTGTCAAAGATTTAGATTACTTTGTTTTTGAAATTAAGATAGAACAAATATTTATTCACTCCTTGAATTTACAAATAAGAACCATAAAAAAAGAGAACTATTTATTGGAAAGGGAGTGAAAAATACTATCATTTTAGTTTGAACAAACGGGTTGACCAAAATAATTAACTTTATTCTATTATATATAGTTTTTCATTGTCATGTCATACGTCCTGTGCATGCTAAATTCTCAGGTGACTTCATTTCATTTTAAAAATTTTTAAATGGTTCTTGACCTAAACCACATTTTGAAAGGAATTGATTAAGAGCATACAACAACATTTTGCAAAATTCAGGGGTCATCTTGTGCATTCCCCTGTGGAAAACTGCACACAGGAAAAGCAATAATCATTTTAAGAGAAACAGTAAATTCCACTTACTTTTCAAAAATTAATTAAGCCCATTTATGAGAAAAATCTTTAAAAATCTAACAAAGATGAGCTATCAAATACCCACACCAATGAGACAGTGTTTACACTTATTTTCCTTGTGAGAAAGAATGCCTCCCCTTATTGTTTCTGTGGCATTTTCTTAAAACCAGCAGCAAAACACCATTCATTGTTGTATTCTAGGACTGGTCAGGAACAGTGCAGACTGAGACCGAGATGACTTAAGGGACAGGAAAACATTTCAAGTGACATTAAAACTTGATTATCTTCTAAACTAACTTAAAAGTATTGCTTTATGAATTACTTAAATATAATTTCAGTTTTAAATTAGATGTTGTGATTACTATACCACTTTCATGAGTGACTATAAAAATCATATCAAAATAAAACTAGATAAGCATAAACTTCCCTGTGTTCAAAGCAAACCCTTGTGGCTATTGTTGTTTTTGTATTGTCAACTCTGTACTGACCTTTAGTTTAAATGAAATTATAATGGATATACCTTTTACTCTCCTCCTTGGTGTCATGATCTTAAACATGTTACTTTTCTTGATTAATTTAAAATTTGCTCTGAAAAAAGATGGACAGCTGCAATATTTCATGTGCTTTTAAACTTGTCTTGATGTAACCACATAAAACACACAATAAAGAAAACAGGCAAGGGTTATTTTATTCATGCAACCATATTTTAAAACTTTGCTATTGGCTAGTTTATTGAATATGTGAATATTGGAATTTAGTTTAAATACACATTATGAAATATATCCCTTTTTGTAGTTCTATATAAATAGTTACACATGTTCATTTGATTTCAATAATGAAACAACTATATATATAGACTCATATATTAATATTTTTTCCCAGCAAAACTTCTATTATTGATACAGCCAAACTTCTTAAAGCCAAAACATCATTTGAATTCAAGTGCAAACTATGCCTCGTATTTTCATTTAAACTTAATTCTTGGAAATAAAAATAATTCCCAGAAAACAAAATAAGCATTACAATAATATATACTCTTATTTTTAAAATTTAAGTTTTTGATTATATTAATCACAATCCATTTTTGAGTTACTAACAACACTGAACTGAGTTACATTAAATGAAATTAAAAACAGAACTTCTAGTGAATCAGTTGAGTATAGCTCTATTTTCACACTGTCTTTCTTGCTCTCAGATTATTCGTTGGTCAATAGGTGATAATGCAAAGGTTTTAAAATTATGATACATACACTTCCGGGGAGCAGGAGAATAGTATCTTGGCACAGAATTTTGTAGGAATAACTTTCCAGGTCCTTAACTTCCATATAGACTTTTTTTTCTCAAACTGATTTTCAGGAGACTGTACCTGTAGGCAACGTTCATTAGGTGTTCCCTTCCCAACCCTCCAATTCCAAGGCCGCCTTTCTGTTGTCTCTTCCAACTTTATAAGGAAGACATACCTCTTAATCAAGTGTGCTTCTGTGGTGTATAAGGGGTACAAAACGGCTAGGGTGCTAAACAAAGAACTATTTAAAATATTTATAATTGTGGAGCTTCCTGTAATCCAACCCCCACAACACCCCCTTTCTTCCTTTTATAGATAATGCTATGAAAGGCAACATAACAGCCTATTTTTTCCTTGTAGAAATATTAGATTGCAAAATGTGGTGAGAATGATGAATGCTTTTATTTAATGACCTTACATCTTCTACCCCTTGATGAGTATGCCTGAGCAGAGTCCCATGAGAGAAGGCAAAGATAACAGAGCTAAGAAGTAGTGAGAGCAGTGGTTACTTCTTAGATCCAGTAACAGACTACTGACAAGTTCAAGTCTCAACTGTCTGAGAATTAGAAATCAGAATCTAGTTGTTGTCACAGCAACACACATTAGCGTGTTTTTTCTGAATTGAAAAATGAAAGCAGAATTTTTTGGATAGAAAAATCAAGTCTGTTTGGTTGATTCATTTGACATGGAATTCTTCCTTTGGCAATTAGGTTACATGGCACACATTTTCTCTAGAATAGCATTAGTTGACTCTTACTTCTAAATTTTGGGGAAAACATACATACATATTGGCAAAGGTGTTTTGAAATTTAAAGTCTTAGAGTATCACAATGTTTTAAGGTAGTAATGTACCTTTCTTAAATAGGTGTACATAGATAAATTGTTTTTCTAAAATGCACTCACATGTAATTTTAAAACTCTAAATTAATTGTTGAATAAATGCTCTTTCTACTGCATTGGTTTTTATGTGTTTAGTGTATTTTTTTTTTAAGATTTTATTTATTTATTTGATAGACAGAGATCACAAGTAGGCAGAGAGGCAGGAAGGGCGGGGAGAGCAGGCTCCCTGCTGAACAGAGAGTCCGATTCTGGGTTTGATCCAGGACCCGGGGATCCTGACCTGAGGCTTTAACCCACTGAGCCACCCAGGCACCCCTAGTGTATCTTTTGAACTGGTATCCTGTGGCATTTCAACCAGTTGTCTATCTTAATGAGCACTTGTGTGCTTGCAGCCATGAAGTGTGACTCTGAAGAATCTAAAGACAGTAAGACTGGGGTCCTGCGGTAGCTCAGTTGGTTAAGTGTCCACACACTTGATTTTGGCTCAGGTTATGATCTCAGGGTTGTGAGATCAAGCCCCATATCAGGCTCCACACTCAGTGACGAGTTGACTTGAAATTTTCTCTATCCCTCTCCTCTGCTCCTCTCCACCCCATTCATGAGCACTCTCCTCTCTAAAATTAATAAATAATCTTTAAAAAATAAAATAAATATAAAGACTGTAAGACCAAAATATTGTCCTAGAATCATAGTGAATTAAAATTAATAATACAAATATCATTCTGAATCTATAAGAAATTATTTACAAAATCATGTCCTTTTATCCTTACAATATTTGATAGCTAAGCAAAAACTAAAATGCATTGTATGATTGTTTTCTAAAAACGTCTTTGTTTTTATTCTTCCTGGTGATAAGAGTCAGCACAATTGTATTTTCTTTCTGAAATAAAAATACCTATAGAAATGCTTAATTTGGTCTGGTTTTAAAGTGATATATGAGAGGTAGGGATTAAAAAAAAATTAAAACCTCAACTCATAAAAATGTCCACAATTTAAAAAATGCTCCCCATCATAAGTTCTCTCTCTCTATATATATATATATATTTATATATATATATAAAGAGAGAGAGGGGTTTGTGTATGACATTTTATACTTCAGATTCTGTGTTAATATTATTATTATCCTCATTTTAAAAGGAAACCCTAATTTTAATAACAGAGGTATCTCCTTCCACCCACAAACCCTGCCCATCCCATCATTATCCTAATCTGCTTCATATTTTGAGTGGTAGTTTTACTAGTCTTAATTCAATGTCTATGTACCCCAGAGTCATGCTGAACATATTCACATTAGTTTATGCAAGATATTATGGAGGTACATCATCTGCCTAAAAGGGCCTGTGTCTAAAGTATGAAGAAAATAAGCCAAAAACTTTTCCTCAATATTGCAGACCTACCAAATGAGACATTGATAGAGACTAGTAACCTTATTAAACCAAACTATAATCCCATTCTCTTAGAACTGCATGACTCCAGCACATCCCACATTAGGAACCCGTGAGAATGATGGGAGGCAACAGACAGTGGTGGTTAAGAATGAAGAACTGTGAAATCATAGGGCCAAAGGGCCAAGATATTTATCCTGGCATTTCAACCTACTAGCCAGATGGTCTTGAGCATACCATTCAGTGTTCTAAGCTCCAGTCTCCCTGCTGGGGACTAATAGCATTTGTAACAACATTGTTTTGAGAGTTAAATAAGGTCATCCATTGAAAGCACTTAGTTTAGTGGTTGGATATAATAAACAGGCCCCACCCCAACGGGAGCTGTTGACTGGTTATCAACTGAGACATTTTAGATTCATTTTCATATTGATCTTAAGTTGGGCAATATTTTATTGTTTAATTAGCATTGTGCCTCAAATAATTAAATTCTATTTAATTCTTTTTCATAGCAAAAAGAAAAGCTCTTTTAAGGAATGTGGCCTGTTTTGGATATTTTCCATGACTTTTTTTTTTTTTTTAAGTGTCATACTTTATAGTCAATTATCATGGCTAATCAAGAAATAACTGAATCAACAATTTCTAAATCACCACTATTTTTTAATTAATCACACACAAAAATAGAAATGTTAGAACTGAAAATGTTTTCTTTAATCCTTTAATTAGAAAACCACATAGCTCACAACTGCTATTTATCAAGTTAGCCACACACCCATCTACCATATATTTTGTACATTTTATATATTGATGTTTGCTATAAATGCAGCCATATCTTATTATAAAGCTTTTCTGTTAATGTTTTATGTTTTTCAAAACCTACATTATATGCTACATGCCTCATCTCTCAACAGATACATTTTTACATTCTTAAAATGATGCCCTAATGCTATAGAGATTAATTTATTTGGGAGAAAAATAAATATATTTCACTATATAATATTTTGTTGTATGAAAGTTTACAGCATTGTTTAGTAGGAAATAGGAGTATATATACCTGCCCAGCACTGAACCTGAGATATCTACCTTTAAAGATTCAGGTGTGTTTGTCAATACAATAATTCTATTTCAGTAAGGTTATTGAAAATAGAGTGTAAATATTTAAGTCTTTACTTATTGCTTTAGTACTGACTTTCCAAAGAAAAAACAATTCTCTTTTCATTACCAATAAGTTAAACATATATATGAGATCACTATATTTTCTTCCAAATTTTTTAAATTAAATTACTATGCAGGCATATAATAGATTTGTCTCATCTACTAGCACTATAACCCCCTTCACAGATGAGCTTTTAAAATACATTCTAATATGACCTTATTAAATGCAGTTTTTTGGTAAACATTATTTTCTTGAAAGAAAACATGCAAATAAAGGAATAAATCAACCTCTTATTGGATGATTCAATTTCTTATTCCCTTTATATTCTTATTCTCATTTTTCACTCACTTCTCATACAATTTGAATGACTCTTATTTAAATTAACTTTCAATTTAAAAATACCTACTTAAAAATTATTTATGCTCACATTCTTTGGCCTTTCAGATTACTTATTTTCTTTTGGCCTTGGCTCCTTCCCCACCCATAGTCTGTCTTATTTTTGTCCTTCTTTCATGGTATACATTATATTAAAATAGATGTTGTTTTTTCAAAATAGGTTGCCTCTAAATCTTCAAATTAATTTATATATTATATATAATAAAATCTGTATATATGAATGAAATGCTCTTTGAGGCAAATTATATAAGGACTCTCTCCCTTGAAATCTTTGGCTAAAAAGCAAATATATTGAAAGGAAAATGGCGTGAAGGTATTGTGAATAATTTGGTCTAAGAGACCGCTAGCCCTAAAATATAATCTTTTTTTCACTAGTCAATTAAGGTTTGGCAAATCACTTGATTATTATGACATTCAATTTTCTTAATCTTAGAAATGTGAATTTAAGAAAATTATATCTCTATATAATTGTGTAGATCTATATCTATATTTATCTATCTATCATCTATCTATCTATACACATGTATATCTGAATAATTTTATTTTAACCTATCATATGGTATACATATGATATGTACAAAATATCCTTTTTTCAGAAGATTGTGTTATTTATATATTTGAGAGAGAGAGGGTGGGGAGGAGCAGAGAGATCTTCTTGAATGGCTAAATAAAAGGACTGACCACACTAAGTCCTGATGAGGGAGTGGAAGTACTAGAACTTCATACATTGCTGGTGGGAATGAAAATGGTACAACCACTTTGGAAAAGAGTTTGGCAATCACTTAAAATTTAATCACTATGGGATCCAGTTATTCTACTTCTCTTATTTATAAAGAGAAAAGAAAGCATGTGCACACATCCACACACACAGCCTGGGATATAAGGCAAAACTATTTGCATGAAACATTCAGATAAGTCTTCACAGGCTGCGTGGCAAGATTATTCAAGCTCTATTTCCTACACATGTTTCATATTTGCATCTGATGATTTCTCATATTTCCCCACTGATCACCTGTCCTGTGGCTTAATGTATGCATTAAGTTTAGCATGAATCACATCATTAATGTTAGGCACACCAGTGATCAAGGGCAAAAATACCTAATTTCCCCCCAAAGTACCTAAAAGCATGTGAAGGCAGCTGTCTTTGACCCTTCTTACCCAAATGTAGTTCATTTTACTAGTGAGCACTCTGCATTCTGTCCTTGAAAGAGTGACTTTAGTTGTAAAGTATGAGGAAATGATGAATTACTGCTGGTGTCTCCCCAAATTAACCATGTTTTAAAATGAGAACTCGATATGAAATAAAATTAGCATATATAATGTATTTAAGGAATATGATAGGTAAAGACTATAAAATGTAATCATAAATGTTCAAAGCAATGCAAACAATAAAAATATTTAACATATTTGAAAAAAGTGAGAACTCTAATCACTGTATATTGTTTCATGCCACCTTCACTGAGAATATGGCAAAATTCACAGTGTAGATTTCTAAAGAATTCGTTTGCAGCTTATTTTGATTAATTACTAATAAAATACTTTGTTAAAAAACAAAAATTCCAAGACAAAAGTTAGATACTGAGACAACAGTCAAAATTGAGGGAATGCCTGACACACTAAAATGCACAGGACTCTTTCAATATGTTTCATATCCTGATCATATTTTCATTTTCAAAGTGTTTTGCATTCTCAAATCAGAATTGCATCCTCAAACCTCAAGATTATAGCGTTTGTACTCCTTGTCAATTACAACTACTGCATAAATAAAGAAAATACATTGTGAGATTTTTGAGGACTATAAATAGTGATTAAAAATTGTATGTCAATTATCTATATTTTCTTCTTATTTCCCCTTTCTTTTGCCTTCCCTTATGTAAGAATCTAAGGTTGCCTGAGTAAAAATAAATTACCATAACTTAGTATGTTCAAATTCATTTTTTTTCCTTCTACAGTTAGGATAGTAGTAGGGTCTTCAAGTTAATTTAGATCACACACACAAAGTAATAGTTTTATTAAATGTAATTTAAAGTACTTAATACTAATATTTTTAAATGAATAGTTAGAACCTCTAATAATTTGAAGCACATTTATAAACCCTAATAATCTGAAAATTTAGTTGGCAGCAAAAGAATAATTATGGCAAAGGCATTAACCTTAATTTTGAATTGTGGTAATATAAAAGGGGCCTGGACTTTTTGAAAACAAAGACATAACTCAGTACAATGATTTTTTATTAATAAATGTTAGAGAATAAGGAATGTTCTAGAGATTACCTTTGATTTGGGTAAATGGAATAAAAAGACATAATTGGTATGAGAATTAAACATGATAATTTATTGGAAAATATTTTTTGAAAGGGATTGTTAGAGTGTAAAGTATCATTAATAATCATCACGTGGTTTGTGGTTCTTCATGCAATTAATGATTAGATGCACTCTAAAGACAATGGTAAGTGTTCACTGATATCATTCCTTTATTAAGTTCATGCAAATACTAGTTTGTTATTTAAAATTATAAACCTCTACATGCAAACTCTCTAATAAAATATCCCAACATATATACATACACACATATATACATTTTATATATATATATATAAAATGTAATTTGTTGAGTTCAAAACACCCCCTTAATTATTCTCTCATAAAGTAGATTTTAACTTCTGTCTTCAAGCAAATATTGCTTACTTTCTTTCTGTTTGATAAATTATCAAGGCCACATTTGTAATACTTGAAAGGCTTTTCTCAAATGATTGTCATTCTTTATTATCTGTTTTTATTATCTTTTCCCTTTCACCTTTCTTATCTTTTTTCCCCTAATATTTTCTGAAACTTACTTCTGTATTCTGTTTTGGTTATTCTATGAATTTTATATTTTATCTCTTTTATGACCCTTATTTACCCTTGACTTCTTTTTCCATCTTCTCTTCCAACAAACTGAAATAGCATTTTTATTGCATATACCTTTGGCAATACTTTGCTGAAGTTTATTGAATATGACATTCTAGACAGATCTCTTCACCTTTTACAATTAACAAATAAAATAATTTTGAGTAATTACTAGTGATGTAATAAAACACTGTAAGTATAAAATATTAAATATTAGAAATTATAGAATACAAAAAAATTTTATTCTGGACTTTTGTTTATATAAAATTATGAATCAGGTTAAGAAGTAATATCCTCATATTCACAGATTCTTCTAACTGACCACATACCATTATTTCCATTTTCTTCAAGTAATTAACAAAGACCTACCTAAAAATAATCTCTATTAATCTCTATAGAAATACATTTTCTTTTCTTTTTACCTTTTATTCACAAACTATATACTCTCCCACAAAATAAACAAACTTTAAAATGTGTGCATATAAATTATAAAACTTATAAAAGATACAAAAGAGACAATAATTTAAAAGCCCAACTATTTTATATTGACAATATAGATTGGTTCACTGTTTACTTTAATCCCTTTTAAACATAACCTGTAGTACAAGAAGGAGAGCATGCAGGGTAAAACTGCATTTCCTAGCCCTTTTCCTAATTAAGATTTTAGGCGGGATTTAGATTCAGTCATCAGAATTTTTTTTTTAAGTTTTTACTTTTTTTTTTCTTTTTAAGATTTTATTTATTTATTTATTTGACAGAGAGAGAGAGAGAGAGAAAACACAAGAAGGCAGAGTGGCAGGCAGAGGGAGAGAGAGAAGCAGGCTCCCCGCAGAGCAAGAAGCCCAACGTGGGACTTGATTCCAGGACCCTGGGATTATGACCTGAGCTGAAAAGCAGCCACTTAACCGACTGAGCCACCCAGGCATCCCCAGCAATCAGATTTTGAGGAAGGATTACATTCCAAGTATCCTGGAAGTATCTATTTTGAAGATGCTGATTATGGAAGACAAATGTTTGATTTTGGATCCAGCAGCAATTGTACTGATGTCTTGATCCTAGAGATTGCCTCAAATTTGGCAGTTTCCTCTCCTTGGCAGAGGAGAATTGGTTTTATAAACAGCACCTCATAGTTTTGCAACTTCCTGAGTCAGCAGACAGGACTCTTAGCAGTCCTCTTCTACAGTGTGGACTGGTAGTTGTTCTAGAGGTTCCACCATCATAGTGATTTTGTAAGGTAGTTACAGTTTTAAGTAGCTAAGATAGTACTGTTGCTAACAACTAAAAACATTCTGTAATTGAATAATTGATATCAATAATAGCTGTCAGCCACAGATTCTCAAAAAAATGTGAAGATGGGATTTGCTGTTAGGTTTGCAGTTATTAAAGTGAGAGAAAAGTTAGTCCATTAAACCCTCTGTTTAGTTACTTAGAATATCATTGATGGGTACCTACCATTAAGTCCTACAAGGTGTTGAAAGCAAGATTTGGGACCAAATCTTTGCTGCAAAAAAAAAAATATATATATTATTATTATTATTATTAGTGGTTGTACAAGGAATAAAATACTATGGGAAGTCTGGATTCTTCAATCAGGAAAATCATTTAAGAGAAAAAGAAAAAACAATGAAATATACCAGTTTTTAATTCTTTATCTCAAAGCAAAAAACAGAAGATGTGAGGGCTTTTATGACTAACATGAAAGAATTTTTTTTATCTCTTCTAACAATAGTATTGCTGCACCTGAAAATGAAATTCCAAGTCTCATTCTGTGGGCTGGTGAATTATGATGTAGATTTCACTTACCAGGTATCATCAGTGAAAGTTAGAAAAGGTATGGAAATAGATGGATCCCAATATCATAATAATGTCATTGAGGAAATGTAGATGACTCAGAATACTTTGAAATACGCAACCCCCACCAAGGTTCTCCTGCTGGAATAAGCCAACCTTCCTCTCCAGCTGATGAACCATCCAAGATACTGGTTTGCAAGAGCCAGTCAGCCCTTCCTATGTCACTGTTCATTTGTTCCAGATTTAAATTAGAGGCCAGAAATCAAAATAGTATAAAGGGATAATTATTAAGTTGTACCTTGAATGAAAGGCTTACTTACTGCCAAGATGCAAGATTTCATCTGCTAGGGGAATAAAGAGAAGAATGTATGTGCGAATGGATTCTGAAGTTTCTAGACCAGGGAATGACAATTTTAGAGCAGACCAATTTCACTGACATGAATGCATATACTAGACATATTAAGATGGTATCTTGATTTTCAGAGAGTGGTTCTAATGATCAAAGCAGTAGATGAAAAACAAACTCAGTGCTGATTTCAGATAAGGGAGATTAAATTTCCAAAAATTCCTTAATATAAACTGACTACTACCGTCAGTCCCATTTCAAGGCAGCCCTAAATGACAAGCGAGTAAGGGACTTCAGAGAGTATATTTGGGGTCCTTGTTACTAAGAAAGAAAGATTACAATTGGAGGTTTAGATCTATGGTGATTTCTGGATGTTGGTTCATTGTCTTCATGAATTATCAAATATTTGCATAAATCAATAATAGAAAATGTAGGTAGATATTTCAGAAGAACTTCACAAAAATGCATACAGGCTATGAAAATGTTTGCTTCCATATGAATGCTTAATATTTTTGTTTCATATCTTGAAGAACATCTCAATAATCAGGTTAACAGTATGATTCTTTGACAGAAATCATATTTCTCCAGGCATCTCAATGCCTGATCAAATGGCTCATGCAATTTTCTGTAGCGACAGGAATAGAGATTATGCACTGAATCAACATTCTGATGATCTTTCTCTCTCATTGGTGATCAGTTTATTACTACTGCTAAGTGTCTAATCTGCTAGCTCTGACAAATGATAAATTCCCCAAATGACATATTTCAAGGAGACTAGACTGTCATTGAGTGCCAAGTCAAGCATATTGGTCCCTTTCTACCAAGGTGGCTGCAGTAATTTTCCCTTGTTCTTTACTTTTATTAGTCTTCCTCACCAACACAATTCTCCAGGAAATGACAAATACAAACCTTATAAATACTGAACACACCACCCTGATATTCCACACACAATACTGTCCCAAAGATGGGCTTATTTAATATAGAAAATAAGCTTGTATTCACAGGATTCACTGTGCCATGTGCCACACAAACCTAGAAACAACTACCATTATGGCATGGTAGCAGAGCCACTTGAAAAAACTGTTACAGTGTCAGTATTCAAAAACATCTTGCAAGTTAACAGTGCCATTCTGAGATATGCTATTTGTTCAAACTGAGAGTTAATGTAGAATGATCTTTCTTTCGATGTCAATGTATATGATTCCCAAACCAAGGAAATGGGAGAGACAGCTTAGTTATTAGACCTGATGAGCTACTTGAATTTTCTTATTGTTTTCTATCTCTACTGCTTTGGACTTCCTTTATTTGGAGGTCTCAACACCCAAAAGAGACATAATTGTACGAGGGTGTAAAACAATTGTTATGTTGAAGTTGGCAGCAGTATAGTCATGTGACCATTTTGGAGTCCATATGATCATAACAAAACAGGAAGAGAAGGGGTTGGCCTGAGAAATGGATCCTGATAATCAAGGGAAAATGATGATATTGTTGCCAAGATGGAAATGGAGGTATATTTTTGGAATTCAATTATTTCTCAAAGTGCTTCTAACTGCTTCAATTATCAATGTCTCCTGATAGATAGTAATGGAGAACACCAGCATACGACGCATGCAGACCCACGGAGTGCTGCAAGGGCAAAGATCTGACTCACCGTAAGTGTTGAAGAATCAGCTTAATAGGCTGGTTGCCGGCAGAGATAATGTGGTAATAGTGGAAGGAAACGAAAACTGGCATAGGTAGTCGGGATTTTTTCTTTGCTCTTTTGTATATCTATGTATATTAAATAAGCTTTTCTTTTATTATCTCCCCTGCACCCCTAGGGTTCTTTCTTTTTAATGAGGTGTGCTGGCGTTGTTTAAATAAGAATTTAGTGGAGAGGTTTTAAACTTATCACATGAAACTATGACTGAACCAGGAGAGAAATCACTTAAAGGTGAGATACAGTGACTTGTGAGATTTCTGGGTGCCTGTTTTATTTATAGATGATGTAACCACAATACATTATACTTGTTTATTTTTGTTGTTGTTCTTATCAGGAAACTTAAATATGGGGAAAGAGGATATATATGAAATTGAATAAATAAAGGAGTTGACTGTAAAGAAATCATGTGTTGGCTCCTTAATACGGATTCCCTAGCCCTTCCAGAATTCCTTTTCTTACAGAATGAATACGTTTATAAACAATGTCTCCAAATGACCTTTACAGCTAGTATTTCAGATGTTATTGATCCTTTTCCAATCCTCTTCAAAATACCCTTTCCTGTTGATATACATGGAAAAAAAAGAAAGGATTTTTTAAGGGTTATTTTGATGGCAGGGATCATATTCAGGACTGATGTTCTTAAGCTATTCCTGTTGTAGCTATAGTCAGCTTTCTGATATTCTAATCTCCTGAGTATGGTAGAGGTTTTATGCAGTGACTTAGCTATGCAGTGTAGCCTGGAAAATTTTTATTTCTTTAATTCTAAACTTATAAATTCATTTGGACAGTAAAGAGCTGTCTCTGTAATTAATTATGGACTTCTTCCATTTCAACTGCTTTCAAAATTCAACACAATAATTCTTTGTTAAGACTGAAGGAAACCTAATATAACTATCACAGGTGTCAAAAGCCAGAAATAAAAAGTATTTATCATAGCCTAAAGGCAACTCTACTGAAATGAGTAGAAGCATTAGTCTAGCTCTCATGGGAGTATATTCATGTCCTCTTGTGTGAAGCCTGTGAAGGATTGCAATTGCTCTAAGCTTTAGGAATACTTAGAAATAAAGCATACCATGGGACATTGTAGGTAGTAATAAAATAAATTATGTTAACTTCAGATTCAAAAATTATTCCAAAATTGAAAGCAACAAAGTAAAAATAAATTCTAGAGATATATGGTGGCAAGATACTGTGGATTTCCCTTATTCATTTGTACAGGTAGTAATAAAATAACTGTTTTTAGAACTATATTTAACACATACACGGATTCATTATAAGAAAATACAAAGGGCTTTCTATATTACTAAATTATGTAGCTTTTCAAGAGTTGCTGTCAGTAATTTTTCTGCTTTAAATGGGCCTCTGGGAGCACCTGGGTAGCTCAGTGGGTTAAGCCCTTGCCTTTGGCTCAGATCATGATCTCAGGGTCCTGGGATTGAGCCCCACATCAGGCTCTCTGCTCAGCAGGGAGCCTGCTCCCCCTGCTGCTCTGCCTGCTCGTGCTCTCTATCAAATAAATAAATAAAATCTATTAAAAAATTAATAATAATAAAAGGGGCCTCTACTGGTTGCTGAGCAACTTCCTAAAGTGAATTGCCAGTGGTATATCATGTAGAACCTAGAGTGTTATGAAAATGCTATATGAAATTTTATCTCCATCTTATCCCTCATATCATTTCATGTAACCCTATTTTTCTTTCAAACCTCTACTCATATAGCCACCTCCAAAATTTTTCTTTCTCACTTCCTGAGGGCAATTCTGAGTCGGTGCATAATTTCTGAGCTCCTGAGATACCCCTTTTGCATATGCTTTATATATTTACTGTTGATGTGTAATAATTTTTGGTTGGTTTGTTGGTACCACTAAACTATCACGTCTAATGAGCATTTTTTTAAAGGTTTTTATCTCATTATCTGGTATGGTCACCAGCACAGGACTGGTATTAATCAGTGTTTACTGATTTAGTGAGTGATGAATATTGACTGCATATATCTTCATCAGTGACTGATTGGACAAAGCAGCAAGTAGTTGAGAACTACCGTTAGATTTTTGCACTCAAATCATCTGTTTTTTGCATTATATCAAAGATCAATTCATTTGTATTCTAAAGCTCCACCTTGTGAAATGTGACATCATATTATAGTTTAAGTTGCTTTAATCAGGTCAGCATATCACATAATAAACCTCGGTGGCATATGAATTTGATTAGAAGAGGTAGAAGAAAGAAGGTAAAGATGAAAAATGACCTTGGAAGAAGGAAATTGTCATTCTGAAAATTGAGTTAGCAATGGAAGTTGAAATTTAGGAAAGCAATCCATGCACTTAATGTGCATGGCCAATTCAAATGCAGTCTCCACAGGCGTTTTCTTGTAGTGTATCCAGGTTGCTCGAGCAAAATTAGCACAGACTGGGGGCCATATAACCAAGAGACATTTATTTCTCACAGTTCTGGAGCCTGTAAGTCCATGATCAAGATATCTGCATGGTAGGGATGAGGGCCCTCTGTGGGTTACAGACTAGTCAGAGTATTTTTACAGGGTGGAAGAGGGTTAAAAAGCTCTGGAGTACCTCTTATAAAATCACTAAGCCTATTCATGAGGGCTCAACCTTATGACAAAAACACCTTCTAAAGGTCAATCTCAGTGGGCATTAGGATTTCAATATATGAATTTTGGAGGGACAAAAAATATTCAGATGAGAGCAGGGGTTTATACTAGATTAATTTAAAACTACAGTTGAGTTATGGCAACAGAGAAGAAGTATTAAAAAAAAAAAAAAAGAAAGAAAGAAAGGATTGCAGAGACCTCTTCAAAATCAGGTCAGGAACATTTCTCAAGGGAAGTTGTCCAAATATACAGGACCCAGTCAGAGATGCAAGTGTGACAAGTACTAGCCAGGTTTTAAGGAGAAATGTTCCCACACAAAATAAATAAACTGTCAATGGCCCATCCAAGTTGATGTACTGATTGCCATCTTTTCTTGATATCAAGTACTGATTAAACAATATAAGTAGATGATATACCTCTGATACTCTTTTTTTATTAACATGAAGAGTTAATTCCAGTTATCACTATATGGGTGTGATGAAGCTGTTAATCTACTCTCTGTCCTACCATGATAGGTTTAGAAGTAAAAATGACTCTGATATTGCAAATGGACATGGTTAATACTTCAAGTAAAGAGAGATTATAGAATTGTTTAAAAAACCAGAAAAGAGACAAAAGCTTACATAGTTGCTACTAGCCACAACTTCTGTCTGATCTGACAATTTTAAATTTTGGGATGTGATATATACCAGATAACATTAAATTGGAAGTACTCAAGTAACCATTTGGAATTATTAAATGTCTCCTTATTTGTTTTTCTTTTTTTGTTTTGTTTTGTTTTGCTTTTTAAAGATTTTATTTATTTATTTGACAGAGATCACAAGCAGGCAGAGAAGCAGGCAGAGAGAAAGAAGGGGAAGTAGGCTTCCTTCCCAGCAGAGAGCCCGATGCGGGGCTCGATCCCAGGACCCTGAGATCATGATCTGAGCCAAAGGCAGCGGCTTTAACCCACCGAGCCACCCAGGCGCCCCAACGTCTCCTTATTTATTATTATCAAATATGTTGCTTGTGTATGAGTAACTACTTTTTTTTCACTTCTAAAATTTTATGATCATATTAATTATGTAACTGGATATTCTTTAAATTTTTATTTAATCATAGTAATAGCATGAAAATCCAGATTATGGTATTTTTTCTCATAAAGATAGGATACATAGATGGAAATAAATTAGTGAAATATAATTAGATAAAACCAGGATATAAGCTATAGTATCTGTCTCTAGATCATTTATTATAATATAAACTACCACCTGGACATTGGGGAGGGTATGTGATATGGTGAGTGCTGTGAAGTGTTTAAGCCTGACGATTCACAAACCTATACCTCTGGGGGGAAATAATACATTATATGTTAATAAAAATAATTAATAATAAAAAAGGAACTTAAAAACTTTGAACAAATTGGAATAAGGAATTTCATCGTTGATTTCAACAAACACGGTTTACTATAGATTCCTTCTGAGAACCTGAACCAAATGCATTCCTAAAATAAAACTAATTTAATACACTTAGCCTAATATTTATTTTGATGAATAAGTAAGTAATTTCCTGTAGCAATCTTGAAAAATGAGTACCAGATAAGGTTTCAATCCTATCAAGTATCAAGACCTATTTAACCAAAATTTACTTAAAACGTTTATTTTGATCTTGAAATACCTAAACACTACCCATTATTTCTTGCATTGTAACTGACAGAGACTTAGAGAATTAAAAGAATAAACATTTACCATTGTTCATGAGTCTATAGGTCAAATGGGTGGTTCTATACAGTCTCAGATAATCTTCACTGAGGTCACTAATGTTTTGATGGGTCAGCTCTCTATGTCTATGCTAGGATAACTTCATTCATATGCATAATGGTTGGCTGTTTCTTTGGCTGTATTAGCTGGTATAGGCTGAGCTATCAGCATTGTCTGATAATCCAGCAAACTAGTATTGGTTTATTCTAATCTGGCCACAGGTCTGAGAGAGTAAGTAGAAGCCCCAAAGACTTTTTGGACCTAGGCTGCAAATTGGCACACCAAATGCTCTCTTCCATTCTATTTTCCAAAACAAGTCACAAGGCCAACCTAAATTTAAGAGGAGGAAAATAGACTCCACCCCCATAACAGCTGCAGCTGCAAAGTGACATTGCAAAAGTCTTGTATATACGGCACTGATGAATTGAGGCCACTTTTGAGCAATTGATTATAAAGAATAAGGAGAAAATACATAGCTTGGAAATAGAGCCAAATTTATCAAAGATATTAAACCATAATGAAAGATGCAATAAAGTAGTATTGGAAAAATTAAAAATATATTATTACAATATTAAAGTTTGGAAAATAATTTTGTACAAATATATTACATATAGTATATATATTTAAACATATCTATATTATTTCTTCATGTCATAATGACATGACTCACAATATTTTAAATTTTAAGGTGTGAAATATTTATTTAAAATGCACGAAGCATTTATTCCATCTTTAAACAACATTGAAAAGAAGAAAATCCAGGCCTAAATCAGTTTGAGCCTCAACAAACCTACTCATCTCAAAATGTGGAGACATTAACAAAGCTTTCAAAGTTTGAAAATAATTTTACAACAGACACAAAATAATTAACTAAGTCTTAATTACAAGTTTAACATCCAATTATTTTTGAAAGAGGATGTTACTCTCTCAGGTTGATAATTTTGGTTTGATGTCAAAAAGCTCTTTATAATATATAATTCCATATTCTTTAAGATTTCTCTTTCATTTTAGAAAATTTACACATTTTTTAAACTCTTCATGCTACTCATGATAACAATTGTTTTTACTTAGAAAACACTGACCATTCAAAGAGTACTACATACAACAGAATTAAAATAGGAAGCCCTATGGGAATTTTGAGTAAAACTTGCACAATGAGATAAAAATATAAAAGGATTGTGACCAATATATTTCCTATTATTTGCAGGATATTAATTTAGAATATAAACTAATGTAGTTGAGTTTGAATTGAGCAATTAATTTGTGCTAGGTATTTTACTAACATGATTACATCTAATTATTGTAACAACATTTTGAATACCATTTTTTAGTAAGATTTTATTTTAGAGAAGTTTTATGTTCAAAGCAAAATGAAGGCCCTGAGATTTTTTTATTTACCCTCTGCCCCCACACATGCCTAGGCTCCCCCATTATCAACATTCCCCATTGCAGTGGTTCATTTGTTACAACTATTGAACCTATTATACATCATTATTACCCAAAGTCCACAGTTTACATTAGGATTCACCCTTGGTCTTATATACACTATGGATTTGGACAAATGTATGATGACATCTATCTACCTTTAGTATCATACAGATTTGATTTCACTACCCTAAAAATCCTCTGTGCCACAATTATTCATCTCTCCTCTCCCAACTCCTGGCAATCACTGGTCTTTTTAGTCTCTCCACAGTTTTGCCTCTTCCAGAATGTCATAGAGTTGGAATTACATTATGTAACCTTTTCAGATTGGTTTCTTTCCTGAATATCATGTATGTAAGGTCCTTCCATGTCTTTTTCATGGCTTGATAGTTCATTTCTTTTTAGTGCTAAATAGTATTTCATTGCATGGATGTACCAGGTTTATCCATTCACCCTTTATATTGGGTAATTATGAAGAAAGTTGATATAAACACTCATGTACGGGATGGTTTTTCTCTCTCACTCTCTCTCTCTCTCTCTCTTTTTTTTTTTTTTTTTTTGGATACAGGTTTTAATTCATTTGGATAAATGCCAAGGAATATGATTGCTGGTCCAAAACAGAGCATGTTTAATTTTATAAGCAGCAGCCAGACTGCCTTCTAAGGTGGTTGTACCATTTTGTATTCTTAGCAGTATTGAAAGAGAGATCTTGTTTCTCCACATATTCACCTGCACGTGGTTTTGTCAGAGCTTTGGATTAGACCGTTCCAATAGGTGTGTAGTGGTATCTTACTGTTGTTTTAATTTGCATCCCACTGGTGACATTAGATGCAAGACATCTTTTTGTATGTTATTTGCCATTCATATATCTTCTTTAGTTATCATTACCATTCGAAAATAAAGGATATGAGAAACAAAGACTTAAATAGCTGACTACTAACTCAGCAGGAAAGAGTCCGAACTTAAATCCTAGATAAATCATCTGATTTCAAAGCTCATGCTATTTCTTCTATAGTATAATGTCCTTTCGTCCATCTCAACAGTAATATCCCACTATTTAGAGATAATATATATTTGAAAGTCCTTTTCTGAGTTCTATTAAAGTAATTAAATGGTTCCTTTTAGTAGTTTTTCTAAGAATACTATATAAAATATACTTTCTTGTTTGATGCTTTTTCATAATGCAAACATTGGTGGTAACACTTTAGCTCCTTCTAATAAACCATTCACCTAGAAATCTCTTTGCCTCCCTAATTACAGAAATAATATCCCTAAACAACAGCAAATACTTTGGCTTTAATAATTTAGGATCATAGGAAATATCATACATTTAACCAACATTCAGTTATTTAATAAGTCTTAATGAGGCATTCACTGTTCATGCTTCCTTAATATACAGAGGAGGTAATAAAATCAAATATGGTAGTTAAAGTGTGAAAAAAATTAAGCAATGCTGCAAATAAATGTTAATTGACTTCAAGAAAAATAAAGGCAGGGGCACTTGGGTGGGTTAGTCCTCTGCCTTCATCTCAGGTCATGATCTCAAGGTTCTGGGATTGAACCCCACATCGGGCTCTCTGCTCAGAGGGAGGTCTCCTTCTCCCTCTATCTCTGCCTGACTCTCTGCCTACTTGTGATCTCTCTCTGTCTGTCAAATAAATAAATGAAATCTTTAAAAAAAAGAAAAATAAGGAAAAATAAAGGCAACTATGAACTGACATATTCCTTTTATTCAAATAATAGTTAAAATTTTGAATATGAACTAAATCCAAAAGAGGTTAAAATTACCAAAGGCAGAAAGAATAAATTAGTATTGTTAGTGTTGCTTGTTTGTTTTTAAAATGCAACCTAGGTAATAATAAAAAGAAAAAAGCCGAGGCAAGGCAATAAAAGGCATTAGAACTTCATTACTGTGTCTGATTGTGGGGAGAAACAAAGATGTAGGTTGAGGTCACAGTGTCTTCTTGTATTGTGATAAGCTTTGGTCAAATTTATTACAGAAAACCAAGCTATATAACTATGTGTATTGATGTGGAAGATTAAGAATAACCCCTAGATGCACATGGGAATCTCCTATGCTCAAATAAGTAGGATAACAAAAGATTTTTAAAGATTTTCTATGTATGGAGTCAACACTCATATTCACAGATCCTGCCAAACCTGAAAAATCAGGGTCAACTCAATTGTATTTTTTATCTTACATCTCTATCAAGCTGTTTCCAAAATTGTAAAAAAAAAAAAAAAATTGTAAAAGTTACCCATGTTTTTCTAAGGGGATAAGGCGCAAATTATAAAATTGGTTAAACGCAGGGGCTGGAACTATCTCTGCTTGCTCTGCTATTCCTTTTCTTCTCTGAGATTATTTGCTTTCAAAGAGGTTACATTCTTCTCTGTTCCTCTATTCCATAAATTTAAATTCTGGTGAAAACTATCTAAAATAAGAAACCTATAGTTAATCCAATCAACTAACGAGAAGGTGAAACTGCTTAGTTGTGAATGTTGCATGAAGAAGCCCTTTACTACCAAACATTTAAGTTACAAAATTGCCATTTTCAGTTAAAAAGGAAAACGCTATTTTGATCTCTATCTGCCTGAGTCCTATTTCTGCTTCTTGACAGTTTAGAACTCAGAGAAGATGTATACTATTTATTGTGCTCCTTCCAAATCTACAGATCAAACATGCAAATTATTCACTATCTACTTTGGGTTGTTAGAGATGGAAATTTCTACATAGCCAGAATGTTAGGGAGTACCTAGGAAACTAAACCTGTAAAGGAGGGAAGGAAGCAGGAGTACCCAGAAGTTGAACTGTTATTCAGTACAACATAGGTCTCATCAATATCATGGACAGTTATGCAGTTGGGATGATCCTGAAGAGATTTCCTGAATTATCTCTTTTTACCCCTGCATCTTTCAGTTATTAGATACAGGTATACCCTAGGGAAAAATTTCAACTTTCAGAAAAGGAATTAGTACCTGTGGACTGAAAAAGGAATCATGTGGCCAGCCACAGGATTCATTTCATATAATCAGTTTGCCCCTTCAGGGAACAGCTAGTTTAAGATCTTGGTTGGTCCCTTTTCCTGGGGAAACTCACAAGAGGATGGTTAGCGAGATGAACTATAGTCTCTGCCACTGCAATTAGTCTGGAAGTTGCAACTGACTCATAATCTCCCTTCTCTATTGCCCTCTCTATATCCTTTACATTTAACTAGTAGTTTTAATGGGATAGAAGGTTTACCTTGTTTGATTATCCAGGCTCCTATTCCTGAGGGTTCTTTGGCTCTGATCACCATGCCCTACTCAGGCATGACTGCTACACTTGTCCATTTACATCACAACTGGGCAGAGCATTCCAAAAGATGATCCGAGGAATCATAATGGTGCCAAACATATTCTTACCTGAACTCATTGTGTAGCTTCAATCCTTCCTCCTTGTGATGACCAAGCTCAATTTTCTCCACCAGCCTGATGTCTATCCTCCTTGCCCACAAGGCTCTTGTTACAATTGGTGGTCCTACCTAAACTTTTAAAAAGGATCTTGAAATAACTTTCCCATGGTAAACAGGACCTCTAAAACTGCAAAGCCCAGAAAAGTAGGGATGAACTATGTTAGTGGTCTTGGGTTACCATAACAAAATAGCACAAACTGGGTAGTGTAAACAACAATAGTTTACTTTCTTACAGTTCTGGATGGTGGAAAGTCCAAGAATAAGGTTCTGGCAGGGCTTTGATTCTGGTGAGAACTCTCATCTAGGCTTGTAGATGGCTGCCTTCTCATTTTGTGCTTACATGGCCTTTCTCCAGTGATGCAGGCAAAGAAAGGGAAAGCTAACTATCTGATGTCTTTTTCTTTTAAAGACACTAATTCTATCACATCAGGTCCCCACCCTAAGGACTTTATTTCATCTTAATTACTTCCTTAGAGGCCCTATCTTCAAATACAACCAAACTGAGAACTGGGTTTCAGTACATAAATTTTGGGAGAACAGCAACATTCGGTCCATAATACTCTCAAAGTTGGTCACTGAGAGTGGTATTAAGTGTGTTCTTGATCCCACATGAGATAGAGTCCTGTCTGTTCCAATGTAACAAAACCTCTGTATATCCTCTGATAGTAGTGCTTTCCAAGACTTCATGGGCAAAAAAAGTCAATAGAATATATGTGGATTCTGATCAAGATGAACTGTTTCCCCTTCTGGAGTAGAAGAAAATATAATCAATTTGCCACCAAGTGCTTGGGTGATCTCCTTGGGCCACTATGCCCAATCAGGGACTCAGTGCTGGTAAGCAGGACATTTGGCAGTGAAAATAGCTACCAGCTTTGTAAGGGGACCCACATGTGGGGTCCATGGAAAACCTCCATCTTGACCCATGGTCACCACTATTTTTATTTGTCCTATGCCAATACTGGAATGGTCACTCAACAAAACTGATCTACAAGCTACCTTCACTAGGATCTGGTAAGGCATCTGCCTTCAGCCAAAGCAGGCAAAGAGAGTCTGATACATTAAGCTTTAGCAGGCAATACCCCTGGCAGCTAGCAAAAATGTAGCTCAGTCCTGAAGGAGAGGAGAGTGTTTCTGGTGACACACCATAGCATCCAGTATCATTTGTGAGTATTATTTACATGTAACTTTTTTGATTAACCACATAATTAATTCTATGCAAAGCTTTCAAGCTGGGTATAAATTTAAAGATTTTCTAATTTTGATTAATCGAGTATTCTACTAAAAATGGTAGAATTGCTAAAATTTGAGAATAGTACATGTACAGTTTAATTCTTTTTTAAAAAAGGTATTTGTACATTTTCATGATATATGTATGTTCCTCAAAGTACTAGCCAATCCTATGGCACTTCTTAATATTATAATCTTAATTATATGGTGTGCTCTACTTTATATAATTAATACTTTATAGGATAGTTGTTTGAATTAGTATGTGAATGAATATGTAAATGAAAATGATTTCTAATGTATATTCAAACATCATTCAAATTATCATTTGAATGCATACATTTGAAATGCATACATTCTTATTTATTTAAATATATATTTAAATTCATATGGAATACTAAGTCCAATAATTGAGTCCTGACCATTTTGTTATCCAAACCTAATGCTAAACTAACTTCAATTGTGTGGCAGTATGAGAACGCTTTATTTATTTATTTTTTTCCTTCTGTTCTCATTCTGCTTTCCTTAGTTTCTCCCTTTCTTCCTTATTCCCACCCTTTCTTTATTCCTTCCTTGTTAAGTTTTAAATGTTCATTTTGCAATTATCTGCTCCTGTCTTAACAAATTAATTAAGCCTTTTCCCATAATAGCTAGGGAAAAATCTCAACTTTCAGAAAAGGAATTAGTACCTGTGGACTGAAAAGGGAATCATGTGGCCAGCGATGTATTTGTTAAAAGTCTGATGTGTCCTGTACCCAATTCTGTATTAAATTTAGAAAAATTTATAGAAATTTATAGAAAAAATTATAGAAAATTTATAGAAAAATTTATAGGAAAGTATATAAGAATTGTCTTTGAAAAGAAAAAAAAAGAAAGAATAGCCTTTGTATAGAAAATTAATTAAAATCTATTATGATAAGCAATAATTGCAGAGATTTTAGGTACTTTGGACACCTGGAAAAAGGTCTGAAGCCTGAACTGTAATTGAGAGCAGGGTGTGAGAACCAGTCAGTTTCATCTAATTAAGAACATGGGAGGATTTGGCGTTTTTCAGCTGGTTGACTGATTAGTCATTTGGTTGTTTAGCTGGTTGTTTTCTGGCTAACACGCACTAGAAGAAGACAGAGAAGACACACGAAGGTTGAGAGAACAAACAACATATAGCACCATGGTGGGAGGGCAAGAGTTGATTTGAGCAAAACACTGAATAAATTTTTAAGAACAGATATATGCACTATTCAACTTTTATGTAGCTGAGAGGCAGAGTGATAATATAAAGAAGCAGTCAATATTAAGTTATTTGAGGGGCTCCTGGATGGCCCAGTGGATTAAGGCTCAGACTCTTGGTTTTGGTTTAGGTCATGAGCTCAGGGTCTTGGGATACAGCCCTGCATCAAGCTCCCTGCACAGTAGGGGATCTGCTTCCCCTCTCTCTCCCTCTGCTCCTCTCCCTGCTCCTGCTCTCCCTCTTTCTCTCTCTCTCTAAAATAAATAAATAAATATTTAAAGAAATTTAAAGTATTTGATTTGTAAAATGATTTTTGAAAATTAAAAAAGTAGGTTTGGGAAAAACAAAACATCAGGTTTATTAAAAAATTAAAGCAAATATTGATAATATTCTTTTTTCCTAGAGAATAAAATAAAATCACTTGGACTGAGAATAGGGAAAAGTGAGGAAAGACTATTGATTGGTGTAGGTGGAGCCAACAGATGCAATGTCCAAAGCATTTTTAATGTAAAACAAAATTTAAAAAAATGTTTTTTTTAATTTTTGCTGATTCAGGCTACCACCACTGGGTAATTCCTTTTATAAATTTACTACACATTATCATTAGCATTATTTGATTTGTAAAGTTTGCTGTAGTCTGGATATGTGTTGATTTAATATCTCTAAAACTGCCCTGCTACAAAGTTACTTAAAGCGTTAAATACATGTAACATTCTTTTAAATGTAGATGCCATCTCATGAAAAATCAGTGAAAAATCTCATGGTTGAAAATTGAAAAATTTCATTTCTTTCATAGAGGATTAACTATAATAGGAATTGCCTCCTACCACAAATATAATATTCAGAAAACTGGATTAAATGTAGGAAACAACTGTCTTCAGAATGGACAATGTGTAGCAGAAGTTCCTTGCCTCGAGAAGGGAAACTGCCCAGGGACAGTTTGGAGGCAGTAGCCAGAGGACTTGGAACCTCAACAGCCCTGTAGTCTCTCTGAGTTGAAAAGACAAAGATCCTGTTTTGATAAAGACTAGAAGCTAGGATATGCTGGACACAGTCCCAGAAAGGAGACGACTAACCACAGAATGAGCTCCAGAGATCTGAGGAGGAGGCTGCTTGCATTTTAAGTATTATCCTATTATTATCCTATTATCCTATTATCCATAAAACTAGGACTTGAAATTCCCCAAGATCAAGGGAAAAACCACCCATGAATAGTAAGTTGAATTTTCTCAGAATGTGTGGGGCTAGGAAGAGTTTCTGTTCCCAGCAGCAAGAAACAAGAAACCTCATAAAAACAGGGCATTGAGTGGACAACCACAAATGACCAAGCCCTAGTATGGGGGCTAGGTTAGACCTGGGTAAAGAGTACTCTAGGCACATCTGAACATCCTGAAAAGTAAGTCTCTAAAGGATAAAACTGATCTTCACTAATTTATGTTATGTGCAAGAACAAAGTCCATACTTTGTGAATATAACACTCAAAAC
Organism: Neogale vison; assembly: GCF_020171115.1. Taxonomy (NCBI): domain Eukaryota; kingdom Metazoa; phylum Chordata; class Mammalia; order Carnivora; family Mustelidae; genus Neogale; species Neogale vison. The sequence goes on along the minus strand of NC_058101.1, from coordinate 78,677,166 downwards.
ATAAAATCTTACGATGTATAACATGTAAACAAAAGTAATCAGCAAGCAAAGATGCAGGAAAATATAAAATATAAACAGATAAAAAATTAGTAGCAATTACAGAGAAGACAAAATAGGCAGGAGAAGACCTTAAAGCTTCTATTATAAATATTATTATTATGCTCAGGGATCTAAAGGAAAATTTGAGCATAATGAGGTGAGAAATAAAAGATAAGAAAAGACATAGATGGAACTTCTATATATAAAAAATAAAGTAACTTATTTAAAAAATGAACTTGGGGCGCCTGGGTGGCTCAGTCAGTTAAGTGTCTGACTCTTGGTTTCTAATCAGGCCCTGATCTGAGGGTCATGATATTGAGCCCCATGTCAGGCTCCATGCTGGGCGTGCAACCTGCTTAAGATTTTCTCTTTCTCTCCCTCTCTTCTCCCAAAAATGAACAGAAAACATTAACAGAAAAAAATAGATATTTCAGAAGGAAGTGTCAGTGTGTTTGAGGACATACCAATAGACACTATCCAAGACTGAGAACAAAGAAAATAGACCTTTAGTGACCTGGGGATACATACAAATAACTGGAATTCCAGAATAAAGATGAGGAGGTGGAGAAAAAACTTTAAAGAAATGACGACCATAAATTTTCCATATAAAGTGGATACTATAAAATCCCACATACAAAAAAATTAAAATAATTTTAGTAGAATAGACATAAAATAAACCACAAGTTTAGTCAACAGCTGAAAACAATAAAAAGAATCTACTAAGGCAGTCAGAAACCCAAACTAAAACCCAACATAATGTATGAAGGAAGAAGAGACAAGAAGTACATACTCAGAATTCTATTCCCAGTTAAAAAAAATTTTTTTTTCAGAAATGAAGGTAAATAAAAGAGTTTAGAGAAATGAAACCTGGGGGAATTATTTATTAGTTGACCTGTGCTACCACAAAGTTTTAAAAAGTCCTTTAAACAAACAAACAAACAAAATTCCAGTGGAAATTTGTATATACATGATTGAATGAAGAATCTCATGAATGGCAAATATATGGGTCTACACAAGATATGGTCTTCTTTATTTTTAATATATTTAAGATGTAACTTTTATTGTGGGTTTTATGGCATATATGGAAGTAAGATGAGGACAAAAACAGGATGAAAAGTTAAGTGATTTGCCTAAACCTAAGTAGCCTAAACCAAAACTATTGAATATACATGTAATTGGAGCTATTTTTACATTATATTTAAAATTTTACTTAATATTATTTCAACATGTAATCAATAAAAAATTCTCAGTGACATATTTTACATTTTATTCTACATCACTGAAGCACGGGGTGCATTTTACACTTAGAGCACATTTCTCAGAAATTAATTCAGCAACATTTCCAAGCTCAACAGGCACATGTAGCTGTGGCTACCATACCAAAGAGTGCAAATAAAAACACACTAATTAAAATACATACATGTCATAGTAATGATAAGAGAAAAGACCAAACAGCAACAAAAAATGGCATCATGAATATGAATGGGATTGTCAGATAAAAGGAAAATAAAAAGACCAAACTACATGTTGTACAAAGAAAGTGATTTTCATATATACAGATACAGATAAAGTAAAAGTAAAGTTGGGAAAAGAGGTACCAGGCAAAAATCAACCAAGAATGTTAGTATCAGGTAAACTAGATTTCAGAACAAAACACATTACTGGGGATACTGTGGAACATTCATAATAACAAAGGACTCAATCCATCCAGAATAACTAAGGAAATAATTTTTCTGAGTATCTAATAACAGAACCTCAAATAATAATGAAGCAAAAACCAGTGGAAACTTCTGAAGCTATTGCACACTTGTTACAAGATATTTACAATATGTGTGGTGCATAAGCATCAAATTTTCTCCATGGAATTTATTTCTATTACTATGTTATTTGATAGGAGTAGATGAAAGAAAAAATGGAAGAATGAAAGAAAGCACAGTCCAAACATATATTATCATAAACTGTATGTAGCAATTGATGATATGAAAATAAATGATGTCCTCAGGAATTTTTAAAAAATCATTCTATAAATAATAAATACTAATAATAAACAATTTAAAAATTAAGACATGAGAAATGGTAAAATATGTATACTGAAATTATTGACTTATTGAAGATACTTACTGAAGTTATGATTCTTAGAACTTATGTAGCGAATATAGAAATGACTATAAACATAGATATTGACATGTGCAGTATATCTGGGAACTTATCACCTTTCATTGTCTCGGATATTACAAGCACGATTTATTTTGAAAGTGGCATAAGGACTTCCTCAAATGGCTTCTTACTTACAGATATATTAGGTACACTACAGGCTTGAATCAGTAACTTAAATGAAAATAATCAAACTTGATAACTTACAAGCAAGGTAAAGCATAAATATGTGATTGCAAGTTACTGCACTCTATTTTTTCTTAAGATGATAAGAATTCTTAAAAAAACAAAGATGATAATAATTCTTATAAATTATAATTCATTGATTTTGATTTATCAACCTCTTTAATTGTTCATATTGTTTAGAAGTGAAGTAACAACAACTTCACTGACTGCCTAAATGAATCATTTTAAGTTATCTAATAAGTTTGTTATAGCTATGTTATATGTATTTTGAATATAAAAATGGAAAATACTTATAAAAATGAATTACGAACTCACCATTGAAATATTTAATATCTGAATTGAAAACCTAAAATAGCTAGTATATTTTAATGAAATGCAGGCATAAATTGGTAGAAAATTATATTAGAAGACAGAAATACTCTGTGCCAACCTCTAGGCTCGGTGTTATAATAAATTATCTCATTACAGTCTCAAAATAAACTCTTGAAGGATATTTATCAATGCCCATTTTACAAGTGAGTATACTGATGGTGAGAGGATTTAGGTGGCTTATACGGAATCACACTTCTTTTTCCTAAGAGGAATTTTTATATATTTCAACTCTACCATGTAATCTTCAGTCAGGGTAAGGAAAGAAAACCCGGGGCGCCCGGGTGGCTCAGTGGGTTAAAGCCTCCAACTCAGGTCATGATCCCATGGTCCTGGAGTTGAAACCTGCACTGGTCTCTCTGCTCAGCTGGGAGCCTGCTCCCCCCCACCCCCCACCCCCCCCCCGCCTGCCTCTCTGCCTACTTCTGATTTCTCTGTCAAATAAATAAATACAATCTTGAAAGAAAGAAAGAAAGGAAGAAAGGAAGGAAGAAAGAGAAAACCCATGTAGTGTCAGTCTTTCTGACACTTTTTATATGTATACTTAAGAAAAGGTGCTATAAGGCAAGACCAGCTTGGGGTCGGTGTGACTTTAAAACTTAGTTGCAGACTGGAAATGTCTATGATAAATACTCCTTCAAAAGTTTGATCTTTCAACAATGAATACTGTTACACTGAAAAGAAATAAAAAATAAAAAATAAAAGTTTGATCTTTCTGGGTAACAGTGATAAAAGAAGGGTAGGATTTCCTCTCCTCTTTGATTCCAGAAACAATGGTTTATATAGTAGCATAGGTTTGTTTTTTTTTTTTTAAATATATTATATAGACACTGAATTTATTCATGTAGTATTTGCTCATATCTCATAAGCACAAAAATATGTATCAATAAATACAAATTCTTTATGTTTGCTGGGAAAAATATGCAAAAAGAGTCTTTGCCTACTAAATGCTTCCACATCACTCTATTCTATGGGATCATCTTGGCTTTGAGTGCACAGGACAGTTTTGTAGCAGAGTAGGGGATACTTCAGTGCCTCCCAGTTCAGCCTTAAGAAATCTCCAGTACAGTTGTCCTGCCTTCTCTTTGTGTAAGGGTGCAAGTTCCTTAGCCCCCAGCGGATGTCTGAAACTGGAAATAGTATTGAATATACGTATATAACTATTTATCAATATACAGATATATAACCACACACTGTTTTTATAAGATTGTGCATATATATATATGAACAATTTTATATATATATGTGTATATCCAAAGCAACAATAAATCTCAGTCATATATATATAACCATATTTTCCTATGGTTACATATTTATGATAATTTATAAGTTGGGCACAGCAAGAGATTAATAATATTTAACAATAAAATAGAGCCATTATAACAATATACTGTAATTAATATCATGTGAATGTGGCCTCCCTCACATATCTTATTGTATACTATTCACCCTTCCTGTGATGGTGTGAGATGCTAAAATGCCTACACGATGAGAGGAAATGAGGTGAATGAAATAAACATTGTGAGAGACCATTAGTCTACTACTGACCTGCTGATGGTATGTCAGATGTGTCTCTACTTCCAGACCATGACCTACCAAGCGGTAACTGAAAGTGTGGAATGAGGGACGACTACTATAATTCTGATGACTGAGATTTATTGTTGCTTTGGATAAATCCAGTAAAAATGATTTCTACTGGGGCGCCTGGGTGGCTCAGTGGGTTAAAGCCTCTGCTTTCGCCTCAGGTCATGATCCCAAGGTCCTGGGATCGAGCCCCACATCGGGCTCTCTGCTCAGCAGGGAGCCTGCTTTCTCCTCTCTGCCTGCCTCTCTGCCTACTTGTGATCTCTGTCTGTCAAATAAATAAATAAAATCTTTAACCAAAAAAAAAAAAGAATTCTACTGGCAGGTGTAAAATCTCTGCATTGAAAAATGGTCGGAGTTGCATGTCCTTTACTCCCTCATTCTAAGATAAAGTTCTAAATTTTTGCAATCAGACACACATTTAAATGTATACATTTGGATAAATTCTTTGAAATCATGACAATGCGAAGACTGTAGCTAGTTGCTGCTCTGCCTGGGCAAATAAACACTGGACTCTGGAGTCTGAAAAACCATGTTTTGAGTCCTGTTTGTCTAGCACAAAATATGTGACCTCTAGCAAGCTAGTTTGCCTTTTAAAGCATGCTTACTCATACTTAAAGGTAACGGATATTATGTCTGATAATTGGTTTCTCTAAACATTAAAGAAAATATGTAAAAATCCTTGTTCCTAACAAGGGTTCAAAAAGTAAATTTATATTCTCTTTTTTTCTTCCTCACTAGTTTGAAACTACTAATTATCCCTAAACAAAATATGCTCCCTGAAGTCAGAAAACTTGAAAACAAGCAAAGTCTTTAATTCCTTTTCAATAATAAATTATAGAAATGGATGAGTGATTAATTTAAGACTCACTCAGTGTAAATGATATAGTTCTTTATATTGATACCCATTTACATTTTAAGGATGATGTTTATGTACATCCTTTGCTAAGAGATCCATCTAAAGATGGAAAAATATCTTCAAATAAATTTATTGACCTTAAGTGAAACATGGTTGCTGACTTACACATGTTGTTTGTTACAAAATTTATACACACTGTGTTGAATATTATCAAACTGTAAAAATATTAGCAGACTTTCACTAGCAAGTTTTTTATTGTATTTACTTAAATTATCACTTAATTACCACACAAATTCTTAAATATAGGTGTTAGTTAACTGTATCCTGAAAAATTTAAATTGTTTCTGGTAAAATGCTTTCTCCCTAGTGAGATGGTCTCTTTGCTGATATTACTGGGGTTCTGGAATATAGGTGAGGTTCGGTGGGGTGAGTTCTGGAGCCGGCAACCAAGGAGGAATTCTTGAGTTGTTTTTGGTGCAATAGGTGGTTTATTAAAGCACAGGGACAGGACCTATAGGCAGAAAGAGCTGTTGCACTGGGGTTGTGAGGGGTGGCTAATTATATACTATGGGGTTGGGGGAGGTAAGGAAAAGGGAGGTTTTCAAAAGGATTTTCATATGTTAAAGAAGACTCAAAGGATACTGGAAGCCTTGCTAATGTCAAGGTTGTTTTTCCCTCTAACAAGGCATTAATATGAAGGGATTTGGGAGCTTCCTGTAGGAACATTACACTCTGCCTGGTTCAAATACCTGTCAATGGGCTGCAGGTTATAAGTACATTTAATTGTATCTACATATCCTTCTAGAAGGTAAGTTAATGATAGAAATGCTTTGTTCTTATAGTTTCCCAAGACATTTGTAAACTGAGGGAGACTCCTGTCTTGCAGGATTGTGATCTCTATAAGTTAAGTATTTGTTTTTCCTTTCCTTAGCTTTAGGGCAGCCAGGAATGTGCACGAGGAATGTCACATACACCCTGTTTGGGGAAGGGAGGGGTAGCAGGGAGGCTGTGAGGTGTCAGGTTTTGCTTTGTCCTCAGCTTGCCTTCTGTACCTTCATTTATATTATGCCTAGAACAGGGTTCAAGTTTAAATGAGCAAATGCGATCCTTGAGTAGACAGCCACAATCTGTGATTCCTCACCCAGAGGTTTTGGCCCCTAGCAAAATGTGTTTAGTTCATGCCTGGGCCAAAAAAACAAACCAAACCATAACCAAAACCTAATAACCAGGTTTGCTGAATGATAGTAATAGCTACATGGGATAATGGAAATGAGTTAAATAAAATATGACATGGGGTAATAATTAATATTGCTTACTTTTCAATATAACATTTGAAGACGTTATTTAGAGAGCCTGCATCATTATTTGAAGAAAATTATTGCATGGTTTCTTTTTAAAAAGATAACTTAAGATTGAAATTCACAGTAGAGGTGTAAGGTATATTGACTATCTTCCTTTAATTCCCCAAGTCCAATTCATTTCAAATAATAGATTCTACTGTTGGAAACGCATTTTCTTATTTCATACATGTGAAATGTAATAACACCTGAAACCCAGTTCTGGCATACATAAATCAATATTTTCCACTATAAATGTCATTTTCCTCATAGGTTTTGCTACTTTTGATTTAAGAATCATCATGGTTCAGAGTACAGGTTTATTCCTTAGAGAAGTAGGTTATTAGCCACAAAATAATCACCCAGATATGAATAATTGAACAATTGCCCTTTCAAGTTAGCTGTATGTTAAATAGAGATCTATACAAAACCCCCATAAAGAAGTATGTATTTACTAGGCACATAACTAAAGTCATTAAAGAGATCTAACAATGAATTTAAGACATAAAATGAACAAAATACCTTACAAGGGGCTAGAATGTTAATGTTATGATAATGTTATGATAATGTTATGCAACGTCAAGAACAGTTAATTTTGCCTTTCCAAGGATAGAAAGCATGATCTACACTTTCCTTTAGACTCATTGTGAGACTTGCAATGGTTTTAATTACCCTCTATCTCTTTATGATAAGACATTACACAAAAATAAAGGTAGCAACCATTCAAAAATAAAGTTATTTATTTCATCATGTTACTGAGCAAGTTATCTTGGCTATGGACTCTCATGGAAATGTTAAAACATTTAATGGCCCATATGAAGACTACCTGATAATAAAGCAAGTCGATTGCTGTTCTGAGGAGGAACACTTCTGTTTCAATTTCCAATGCATCTAATCACATTACTACAGGTTTACATGAGTCCTCACAGGCATTTGCTCACCGTCCCCATAGTTACAAACTTTGTCCTTTGGAAGAAACAGGAGGTTGGGTAGAAAAGCAGTAAACGCCAGTATTCTTACCTGCCTTCAGAATAGCCAAATTCATTAGTGAAAAACCATCCTGGTTCTTCCCAGGACTGAGGGACTTCTTGGCACAGAGGATTTTCAGGACTACAACAGGAAAAGTCTCAAAGGAACTGGGATGAGTTGGTTAACCCAATTTAGCTAATCTTGCTAACTTGTATTCATTTGGACCAGACGGATAATGTAAGCCTGAGCAAGTTCACCTTTCTGTTCTATTTACCAGTTGTAAGCTTGTTCATTCTCAGGGACATTATCTATTCCTCCAGGGCCCAGAGACATTAGCAGTTGAGCACTTACTGTTTTCCATCTCAAGACAACCCTCTGCTCCCACCTACTCTGTCAGATACCTACTCCCCACCTGGATTCCTCAATGCTTGTATAATTAAGGGCTTTGTGTTTTTAAGTGAGTTCCTCCTTGAGTGAAAGCAATGCCTCTAAAGTGGGGATGTGGGACAGTGCTCCATACTTAAATAAAGGTTACACATTCCAGCAGTAACTAGAGCACTGCTGGGCCAGAAAACCTGCTGCTTTTGCACAGGAGTATCTTCAGAGATTGAAATAATAAATACCCTGTAGGACATCTTCCTGTTATGACATATTCCTGCTTCACAGCTATTTGCAATGACTTAAAATAAATATAAAGATAACCCTCAGAATACAGGCTCTAAAGCAGAACTGGATGAATTAAATTTTTGGCTAGGTCTCTTTCCTGCTATATGACTTTGAAATGAAAGACCCTTCCCCCAGTTGTTAACTAATTAACTGCTCTTTTGCCTTTCTGTAACCGCTTGGCTTTTAGGGTGTGACACTGGTCTCCTGTTTGAACAAGATACCTTCTGCTAATAGCCGAGGCATAGTCACGTAGGCAGGATGCTTCTCTGCTGAGTAAAAAGGTCCGACTCCCCCTCCTCACTCCCCCTTCCCGCCTTTTTCTTCGCGCGCGCGGGTCCTCCAAAGCCAATCCACAAACACCAAGTATGCCTTTTTCAAATGTTCAAATTGTCAACCAATCAGCTCCGCCCCATCCAAAACTTGTTTGTATCTGTCTATAAAAATCCTGCACCACCCCAGCCTGGTGTGCTCAGCTAGCAGGAGCTGCTGACTACCCGCAGGCGCCCGCGGTACAATAAAAAACCTCTTGCTGCTTGCATCCTGTGGCAGTGTTGAATTCGTGGGTAAGGGGATCCGCGGGTCTTTCAGAACAAGCTCACAATTTCTCTGTGCCTTAGTTTTCTCAATAGTAGATTAAAGATAATGATAGTAAAAAATACATGCTTCATAAATTTGGATAATGGTTAAGTACTATTTGCAGAGTGCTTAGTTAAGTAACCAATACATAAATGTTATATATGTGCACTTATTACTAAGATGGCTTTTACCATTGGGTGATTTACTTGTTTGGGTCAAATAGAGAAGTACTGAAGAGCAAAGGCCTTGGTGTCCAGTTAACCAGGTTAGAAACATGACTGCATCACTTACTTGAACAAGTAATTAGTGTCTCAGTTTCCTTATTTATAAATTGGCACTACTAATAAAGCCCAGCACAGAGGACTGGTAGAGCACATGCATGTACTAGATGTTATTACTGCTAGTATTATTCTGTGATATGGAGAGGAGGGAAAGATCATACCAGTCTTTCTAACTCAAAAAAAAAAAAAAAAAAAAAGAAAAAAGAAAAAAAAAATCTATGTAATCCCTAGGGAGTGGGACAGGGATGCTATGAAGCTCTGCAAATCTATTTGTAATCATTTATTTGCAGAAAAGAAGGGCCTCAGGCAGAAGTTTCAAATGCAGATTTTATTTATTTATTTGACAGAGAGAGATCATAAGTAGGCAGACAGGCAGGCAGGCAGAGAGAGAGGAGGAAGCAGGCTCCCTGCCGAGCAGAGAGCCCGATGTGGGACTCGATCCCAAATGCAAATGAATATAGGGTCCAAGAAGGAAATGCAAGCTAGTGAAACTTACTACAATTAAGGAAGTAAGGAGTGATTCAAACTAGAATATTGGGGAATGTGCACATAGTCTTGAAGAGGGAAATTACCCAGAGCAGGCCCAGGCCGGCAGGCCCCAGAAGGTGGAAAGTTACTAGCAATACTAAGAGATAACCAGAAGCCACTCTTGAGCAAGAGATAACAGCCATTTCTTCTTCTGTAGACAGGCTTCGCACCATGAGCTTCCTACACTGTCTTAACTGCTCTTTCTGCCTAAAGCACTCCCCCTCCTGGCCCAATTTGAACCCACCTACTAGCAGTCAGCACAGCCCTTGGAACCTGACCCCTTGCACTGCCCTATGAAAGCTCTGCAACCCTGCTGCCTGGGACCCAGAATTTCCAGTGTGAGCTCCTCTGGGTCTGCCGGTGTAAAATAAACCCTAATTCTCCTACTTCTCCAAGTGTCACTTGGTTTCTCACCAGTCTGACTCATTTTTCTGTAACTGTCTAAAATAATTAAAATTAAAAAGCAATAGATTGGGAGCCCCTGGGACCCACAGTGGGTTAAGCATTTGTCTTCAGCTCAGGTCATGATTCCAGGGTCTTAGGATCCAGTCCCAGGTCAGGTTCCCTGCTTGGTGGGGAGTGTGCTTCTTTGTCTCCCACTCCTCCTGCTTGTGTTCCTCTCTCGCTGTGTCTCTCTCTGTCAAACAAATAAATAAAATCTTTAAAAAAAGTCAATAGATTCCTGATCTGTATGAACCAAACCTCTTTTAGGAACTAAATTCAGCCTATTTGTCACCAGTTTGCAGTTTTTGTTTATGACATACACATATTATTTGTTTCCTGTTTTTTGGATGTTTTCAAACTGCATTTCAGAAAACTTTTTTTTTTTTTTTTGGTAACTTCAAAGTAATAAACTATTTGTCAAACTTAGCAACCATATTAAAAATCACCAGAATTAAATTACGTATTCTGGTTGGAAAACACCTCATTCTTCCCATGTTGGAAAAAAAAAAAAGATGTGTATGGTATATACAGTTGAATCATTTAAGTACTTAACATTTGATAAAAATATTAAATAATCTATTTCTTCAGGACCATGGATCCCTGAGTTTAAATAAACTAATTGTTTAACAATATTGAGAAATATTTCTGGATATAGGTTTACATTTCTTTCCAGACTTTCTAAATCCTAGAGGAATGGGAATACTATTTTTATTTTGCAAATATTCTCAGATGAATAAAAGTAGTAGAATTATCAAGAATTATCAGATATCCTGGCCCCTGGAGTTAATTTTCCTTTACTTTTTTTTTTTTTTTTTTGAGAGAGAGAGAGAAAATGCATGTGCACAAGCAGAGGGAAAGAACACAGAGAGAGGGAAGGAGAAAGAGAATCTCAAAAAGGCCCCATGATCAGAGTGGAGCCCAGGAAAGCAGGACTGGATTTCACAACCCTGAGATCATGACCTGAGCTGAAATCAAGAGTCTGATGCTTAACTAACTGAGCCATCCAGTCACCCCCACTGTAGTTAATTGAGAATCAGCTTTTTTTGTGCTCTACATATGTAGTTATTCAAATAATTACCTCTTTCCTTTCACAAGCAACTTCCTCTAACAGGGTATTTTCTTAGTTTTGGGCATCGTATTCCACCTTTATGATTTTTGTCATATCTGGTTACCAGCTATAGTGATATTTCACTAACATTTGTCTTCATATCAGCTATTCTATTTATATTAAATTCTTTATATATGAATTAAAGCCTTAGCCAAACACAATGGTCTCACTATCCGTGGCTGTCTGCCTTTGAACCAAATTCAATTAATTTAGTCTGGCTTTTGCCCCTTGGGATTCTAATATAAGTTTGGTAATGTCTGGTTTCATATAGCAGGGAACTGTTACAGAAAGGGGTCTCTAGGACTCTAAGGCCATTTGTCCTCTTTCGACAGAGTGTGCTTCCCAAAGCAAATGCACATTTTCAGTATTTGCATCAATGAGTGCTGGACATATATACTTGCTATTAAACTTACCAAAACAAACAGGTGTGTATGTCTACTGACTACATGTATTTGGAAAAAGTAGGGAGAAAATGAGGGGAATATTCTTAATTAATATTGACAAAATATTTTCTAATTAGCAAATAACTCATTAAGGGTTGGTAAGTTCCATCTCTTTTTTTTTAGTATTATTTTTTAAAGATTTTATTTATTAGACAGAGAGAGACATCACAAGAGGCCAGAGCAGCAGGGAAAGAGAGAGGGGGAAGCGGGCTCCCCACTGAGCAAAAAGACCAAGGCAGGGCTTGATCGTAGGACCCTGGGATCATGACCTGAGCCAAAGGCAGAGGCTTAATCCACTGAGCCACCAGGTGCCCTAGTTCCATCTCCTTTTGGTAGTTTTGTTTCTCCACATTAGGTCTTTTTTAATAATATACAAATTCATTTCATTAAAGCTTTACCCATTTAAATTGCCCATTATTGGCTCTAATAAAAATGTGGAAATAAGTAAAAGAAATGGGTGTTTTTTTCAGAAGAATGCTAAGCATTTTCTGGCAGATCCTCCAGAAATTGTAATTCCACAGGGATATATATTTTAGATTGATATGCTAGTGCCCAGGCTATTTTACAACCTTGTAAGGCCAAAGTTAAATTATAGTAAACTTAAACAATGAAGATTTTTCCTGCCCTCAGAAAATGCAAATGATTCCTGCTCCTAGATATCAATTTTGCCCAGCAGGGAATATAGACCTCTGTAAGTCAAAGTCTCACGTGTGCTGGTTTTAACCATTAACTGGTCTCCTAATTACGAATTGAATAAAATACTTGATATAAGTTCATTATGTATCTTCACTGCTGTATAAAACTGTTTAGATTAAGGCATGCATTTTCTTAGCTTTGAAAATGAATCCCATGTGGCAGTAGAGCTATGACTTTGATGATTCTCTTTGTTTGTGTGTTTATGTCTGTCTGTTTTGTAATGATTCTGTGTCTGTGTGAGTGAGTTTTTCCAATTCACAAACATTTAGTACTACACTCCTTTCTATCCGTGGCAGCTGTGATTGGGAATTTGGGGTAATGGAGATTAGGTGCTCTTTTCACTGGATGGGGAGATCAAGTCTCTAATGGAAGAGATAAAAGATAATCTAAGTATTTCAGTCTTTTCATATGTTTGGATGTTTGTCTACCTCTGAATGAAAACCAGTTAAGACTTCCATGCTCCCTGGAAAGGAGAATTACTCTGAAATTTGGTCAGGTGAATTTTTGTGTTTTCTTTTGACCTATGGCTGAATTTTACAATAAGCTCTATGTGTATGTATGTGATAGCTGCAATTCAGAAAAGTATTTACCTCTGCTTGATGAGTGTGAAGTATTTTCTTACTTCTAATAGTTATTAATAGCTTTGCGCAGTGGCAGTATCGTAGCCAATGAGGTTTATCCGAGGCGCGATTATTGCTAATTAATAGGTATTAATAAAGGAGATCATGTGTTCTGACTGGATTGTGGAGATAAATAAGCATCTACATAGATTAAATATTACATAAATTAAAAGAAAATTTTAAAAATGAACTTTTTATGTTCCAAATGTGTTAGACTTTTAAGAAGATTTTTTTTTTTTTTACATTAACTGCTTTCTCAGATACAGTGTAGCACCCAAGTTCACATAGTTAAGATAAGTCTTTGGGCAAATCAGACTGGTTTAATACTTTTGATTTAAGAAAGAAAAATAAGAGTTAAGCAACTTTTCCATGATATACCACTAATATTTAGTAGTTATATTAAAATATTTATGTTAATTATTATATATTAATAATATAGAACATTATATACAATGAGGACTATGTGTTATAGATTAATTATATAGACAATATTATAAAATACATAATGTATATTAATAACTATATATTATGATACATATTATACTTATATACCATATTCTAAGTATATATAAATCATCATTGTCTTGGTTCCTTAGAAACAGAAGTGGAAAATACATGATCTCTGTGACCATCTTCTTTCATATATTCAAGGTTCATCTATGTTTAATATAAATAAGTACTTCATTTCATTTTACTGCTCAGTAATATCCCATTGTGTAGATATTACATCACTTGTGTTACTTCACTCATCAGTTAAAGGGCAAGTTGGTTGTTTCTATTTTTTGGCGATTGTGAACATGTGACTGATCATTCATCTGCAGATTTTTATGTAGACATACATTTGCAGTTACTGGATACATATAAATGAGTGGAATTACTAGGTCACATGGTTTTAAGGGACTCCCAATCTGTTTTTCAAAGTGGTTGTGCCATTTTTACATTCCTGCCAGCAATAAATGAGGGTTCAAAATTCTCAAATTTCTTATCAACATGTATTCTATTTATTATTATAGCCATCCCAGTGGGTGTGAAATAGTATCTCATAATGATTTTGATTTGTATTTTTCTCATTTGAGCATCTTTTCATGTACTTATTGTCTTTTAAAATATATTCTTAAAAGAAATGTTTATTTAAATTCTTTGTCTATTTTAAAAATTAGACTGTCTTTTATTATTGAGTTGCAGGAGTACTTCATCTATGATAGATATAAGTCCCTTATGAGATACATGATTCATAATTTTTTCCTATTCTGTGTCTCGTGTTTTCACTTTCTTGGTAGTAGTTTATCATTTTTTTTATTAAAAATACTATTTATTACTATGAAGTCCATGTTATTTTTTTTTTTATATTGTCACTTGTGCTTTGATGTTATATCTAAGAAAATATTACTTGACTCAAGGTCACAAATATTTTCTCCAATGTTTTCCCCTAAAAGTCTTACAGTTTTTTTCAGGTCTTACATTTAGTCCTATGCTGCATTTTGAATTAATTTTCATAAATGCTGTGAGATAGAATTCAAACTTCATTCTTAGCATTTGATTATTCAATTGTTCCAACACCATTTGTGGAAAATCCAATTTTCTCCCATTGAGTTTTATTGGCATCTTTGTCAAAAATCAAGTCATCATAAATATAAGAGTTTATTTCTGGCCTTTTAATTCTATTCCATTGATCTACTTGTCTGTCTTTATACCAGTTTCACACTAACTTGATTACTGTAGCTTTGTAGTAGTTGTGAAATTGGAAAGTGTGAGTCTTCCCCTTTTTTCTTTTTTAAGATTATTTTTGCCTATTCTAGTACGTTGTATTTCTACATGAGTTTTGGGATCAGCTTGTCCATTTCTGTGGGGGGCGCGGAATCCAGCTGGGATTTTGACAGTGATTTAATTGAACTGGAAGGTCAATTTGGAAACTATTGACATCTTAACAATATTAAATGTTCTCATTATCCATAAACATGGGACAACTTTTCCTTTATTATGCCTTTGAAGTTTTTGTCTGCTATGTATCACATCTGGCCTGTTTCATAAGCAGTGTTTTTTTTTGTTTTGTTTTGTTTTGTTTTTTCCTACATAGATGACACTTTACTGTTTTTCATATGTCTCGATTTTCCCTTGAAAACGGATATTTTTAGATAACCTATTTTAGCATCTCTGAATAATAATTCCCTAGGTTCTTTCCTCCTTTGGGTTCTGTGCTAATGTTGTTGTCTTTCTGGTGACTTATTTGTTTAGTGACTTGGCTGAAGTAACTCTCTGGAAACCTTCTCCCCCACAGGGTAAGGCCTCTGATGTACTTCCTCAGATGTTTCTGGTTTTTATATTTAAGTTAAGCTATTTATTGATCAAAGATTCTTGTCCATCAGCCCCTTTTTCCAGTTAGATTTTGGCCTTTTACTTTTGGATATGTGATAACTTGGAGTCTGCTATCACAGTTCAGGGCTTTCAATTTTTTTTCTCTCTCTCTCTCTCTCTCCTCTTTCCCACTCCCTTACTATGGTCTATTAGTAGATTGAATTTTCCCTGTCTGATTACTCCTGAGAAAACTATCTTGGTTATTCATACAGACTTATAGATGCAGGGATATCCATGAATTTATTTTTAAGTCCTAGGCATTGTCCCTACCTCAGAGCATTGTAATGGTCAGCCAGCATTTGGTCAAGTGGTGCTTAAGTCCCTAGTGACAGTGAGTCTTCCTCTTTTGCTGATGAATCTGTGTGCAGCTCAGGAATGTTTACACATCTGCCCACACCCTGCTGACCACTGTGTAGAGACAGCCCTGAGGACTTTCATAGCTTTCCCAAACCCCAGTATTGGCTAGAATCCTAGGAGGACTCTTCTAGGCTGTCTCTTTCTCTTAAATGTTGAAATGCTCTTTTTTAGCTTGCTGTTGTTTCACAGAGCTACCGATGTCCTTTCCCCTAGACTCCCACTTCATTTTTTAGTATTAAACTGATTATAAGTATCTTTATGTTGAGCTTTATATTAAGGTAAAACTAGATGTCTCCCACACTTTTCAAACTAAGTGTATTTACATTTCTACTTAGCCTTTTGTTCAGTCCTGACTCTTCCCCCTATTTAGACAAGTTGATACAAAATCTAACACAGTATCTGTTTCTGAGAGCTTGACCAGCAACACATTTGCTGTGACACATTTATTGTACTGTATTTTTGTGTATCCCCACAAGTCTCTTAGTTTACCAGGAGAAGGAATTAAATCTTTTTCAATTTAAATGAATGAAAACTAACTAGATAACTATAAGAAGAATTGAGACAATAGAACCAGATTAAATTAACCTACAAAAGCTATGTAAAAAATTATATTTAAAAACTTATTTTTTCATATAATATATTTCTCTATACCTACATATCTAGAAAAAGAAAGAGAAATTGGAAAACGGAGATAATAAATAAATAAACCTGTATTTATATATCCTGGCATTTAGTAAGTATCATAGTAGTTGTTAAACTGAACCCTTTCAGGACATCTAGAATATATATACCTTTTAATTCTTACTACTTTTTGTGATTATTTGTAGAACTTTGACTTATTTGACCATAAACTATTGAAGAACATGTTTTGCTTGTTTTAGTATTCCTGGGTACTTATTAACTATTAAAATTCATAATGATACAATATTGCAAGCTGCTAAATATAAATGAATGAATAAATAAGTGAATAAAAATATTACCTATTATTACTAGTCATTTAGCGATTTTATTTTTCACAGTATATTTAGTATTTTTATTAAAAACATTTTTTATAGACACTATCAAATTTGCATTATGACATGATTATCACAGGTGAGGTTATAGTAGAATTCCTTTTTTAAAGATGCAATGCTAGTAAAGTGCATGCCTACTGGTAGAATAAAACATCATGAATTCTGAAATTCTCCTTTTTGGTGGGGTCTTTGCCTGGTTTGGGGATCAGGGTAATGCTGGCTTCATAAAAAGAGTCTGGAAGTTTTCCTTTTGCTTCAATTTTTTGAAACAGCTTCAGGAGAATAGGTATTATCTCCTCTTTGTAAATTTGGTAGAATTCCCCAGGGAATCCGTCAGGTCCTGGGCTCTTGTATTTTGGGAGGTTTTTGATCACTGCTTCAATCTCATTACTAGATATTGGTCTATTCAGGTTGTCAATTTCTTCCTGATTCAGTTTTGGAAGTTTATAGTTTTCCAGGCATGCATCCATTTCATCTAGTTTGCTTAAATTATTGGCATACAACTGTTGATAATATTTCTGATGATTGTTTCTATTTCCTTGGTACTAGTTGTGATCTCTTACTTTTCATTCATATTTTTATTAATTTGGTCTTCTCTCTTTTCTTTTGGATTAGTTTGGCCAATGGTTTACCTATCTTATTGATTCTTTAAAAAAACCAGCTTCTAGTTTCACTGACACAAAAAGAAAAGTGAATTTTTGGGACTTCATCAAGATCAAAAGCTTCTGCACAGCAAAGGAAACAGTCAAAAAAACAAAAAAGACAACCCAGGGAATGAGAGAAGATATTCTTAAATGACACTACAGACAAAGGGCTGATATCCAGAATCTATAAAGAACTCAAGCTCAACACACAAAACAGATAATCATATCAAAAAATGGGCAAAAGACATGAACAGACACTTCTCCAAGGAAGACATAAAAATGGCTAACAGAAACATGAAAAAATGTTCATCATCACTAGCCATAAGGGAGAATCAAATCAAAAGCACATTGAGATACCATCTTACACCAGTTAAAATGGCCAAAATTAACAACAGTAAACAACATGTGTTGGAGAGGATGTGGAGAAAGTGGAACCCTCTTACACTGTTAGTGGGAATGCAAATTGGTGCAGCCACTTTGGAGAACAGTGTGGAGATTCCTTAAGAGATTAAA
The DNA here is from genome assembly GCF_020171115.1 of Neogale vison. Taxonomy (NCBI): domain Eukaryota; kingdom Metazoa; phylum Chordata; class Mammalia; order Carnivora; family Mustelidae; genus Neogale; species Neogale vison. Next base: position 78,659,425 of record NC_058101.1, on the reverse strand, counting down.
AATAGAGCTTCCCTATGACTCTGCCATTGCACTACTGGGTATTTACCTCAAAGATACAGATGTAGTGAAAAGAAAGGCCATCTGTACCCCAATGTTCATAGCAGCAATGGCCAGAATTGCCAAACTGTGGAAAGGACAAAGATGCCCTTCAACATCAGAACAGAAGAATGGATAAGGATGATGCGGTCCATATATATTATGGAGTATTATGCCTCCATCAGAAAGGATGAATACCCAACTTTTGTATCAACATGGATAGGACCGAAAGAGACTTTGCTGAGTGAAAGAAGTGAAGCAGAGAGAATCAATTATCATATGATTTTTATTATTCGTGGAGCATAAGGAATAATATGGAGGACATGGGGAGATAGAAGGGAGTTGGGGGAAATTGGAGGGGGAGACGAACCATGAGAGACTGTGGTCTCTGAAAAACAATCTGAGGGTTTTGAAGGGGCGTGGGTGGGAGGTTGGGTGAGCCTGGTGGTGGGTATTATGGAGGGCATGTATTGCATGGAGCACTGGGTGTGGTGCATAAACAATGAATTCTGGAACACTGAAAAGAAATCTAAAAAATAAAGAGAAATTTTTAAAATATCAAATAAAAAAATCATGAATTCTTACTGTCAATGATGAAGTAAAGCCATTTAGTTGAGTGGCTAACGAACTGTCTAGAAGTTATTCTCCTTATTTCTAAAGTGCTCTCTCCACACAAAATAAAAATACTAGGACTAAAACAACTCAATGTATTTCAGACAAATTATATTTGTAACTCACATGCAACCTGATTTTCTTAATCCTTTTATCCAACTCCTGATACTTGCTTTTTCCAAATGTTATATCTCCCCTCCCATCTCTCTAGAGAATTTACTTGTTTAAGTCCTGAATTTAACTTTGAAAAATACTATTTAATACAGTTCCATATTTCCAAGTATGTAAAATTTAAAAAGCATTTGTGGAAGACATATTTTCTTGTCACTTGCTTGTTAAAATGTCTTGATAAAAACTTTCAGTCATAACTGTTTACTAAAAAATACTAGTTAACTTAAATAATGAGCATTATAAACGGTTTTGCTTAGTTTTTGTTTAAATTTTGCAAGAATATAAAAATTTAAAAATGACAATGCAAAGTTTTACCATATGACTAATTATTACAATTTGAGCTGAAGTTATTAAGAATAATTTTATAAGGGAATAAGAGGTGCATATTCTTACCCTGAATTTAACATCAGTTAAGTATTACCTTGATATGTCCTTACAATTTCATAATTTTAGCTGACTCTGTTGAAGATCTTTCTAATTTATGCTTTATAGTAAGGCAAGAAAATTAATTTGCAGAACTTGCAGCATCATGTCTATTACTGATAAATAGTGCTAAAATGTATATGAATATGTGTTAATTTGAAATGATGTGAGGAGCACCATAGTATTAGCAAAAGTAATATACTGGATGTACTTGGTGGTATGTGGTCAGAGGATCACAAATTTTCTGCCTATAAAAGTATTGAAGGGGAGGAGGTTGGTCCAAGATGATGGCATAGGAAGATTCTGAACTCACTTACGATGGTGAAACTGAATATACCACCACATATGAAAAAATTCCCTCTGAAAAAGACCTGAAAACTAGCTGAACAGCTCCTACACAATTAAAGATAAAAGGGCCACATTGAAGCAGGTAGGAGCTGCAGAGGTACAGTATCTCCAAACCTGACTCCCAGAGCATCAACCCATAATTGGGAGGACCTCACAAAACAGTAGCTTCTCTTCGAGGAGCAAGAGGTTTTGTGCCCCAAGTAGACAACCCAGACCTTGGGAGTTATGCATTATTGTTGGAAATGTAATTAGTGCAGCCACTGTACTATTCTACTACTAGGTATTGTTCAGAGAAAATAAAAGACACCAATTTGAAAAGATATATGATCCCATATATTCATTGGTTCATTGCAACATTATTCATAATAGCCAAAATATAGAAACAACCTAAGTGTCTATCAATAGATGGGTGGATAAAGAGGTTGTGGTAGAATACTACTTAACCATAAAAAAAAAAAAAAAATTGAAATCTTGGGGCTCCTGTGTGGCTCAGTGGGTTAAAGCCTCTGCCTTCAGCTCAGGTAATGATTCCAGGGTCCTGGGATCGAGCCCCACAACAGGCTCTCTGCTCAGGAGGGAGCCTGCTTCCCCTCTCTCTCTGCCTGCGTCTCTGCCTATAAATAAATAAATAAATAAATAAGAATGCAATCTTGTTTTTGTGACAGCATGGATAGATGATCCTTGAGGAAATTGTTCTACATGAAATAAGTTAAGACAGAGAAAGACAAATACTGTATATTCACTTAAATGTGGAATCTAAAAAAAACAAAATACACAAATAAAATGTTATGAGTCACAGATACAGAAAACGGAAGTTTTTGCTAGAAGGGAGGGGGGCTGTAAGATGGATGAAATGGGTGAAGCAGTTCAAGAGGTACAAATTCCAATTATAAAATAAATAAACCTTGGGGATGCAAAGTATGGCATGATGACTAGAGTCAATAATACTGTACTGCATTCTTGAAAGATGCCAAGGGAGTAAATCCTAGAAATTCTCATCTCACACATACACACACATATTATCTTGTAACTTTTGTGATGATGGATTATAACTAGACTTATTGCAGTGATCATTTCACAGTGTATGAAAACATCCAATCATTATGTTGGATACTTGAAACTGATATGTCGATTATATCTCACAACAAAACAAACTAAAACGTCTGCATGTTAAAAAACATGACTCAATATAAAAATAAGCAAAATACATCACTTAATGGACATTTCAGAAAATGTATACCCAAAAGGACAATAAACTACTAAACACAGTAAAAAAAAAAAAAAAAAAAAAAAAATGGATAGGAAGTAAGATGGCCGAGGAGTAGGAAATTGAAATATCATTAGGTCCCAGGAGTTTAGCTAGATAGTTATCAAACTATCCTGAATACCTACAAACTTAACAGGAGATAGAAAAGAAGAAGAGCAGCAATTCTAGGAACAGAAAATTGACTGCTTTCAGGAAGGTAGGACATGTGCATAAGTGAATCTGAAGCAATGGGAAGATAGACCACAGGGGGAGGGGCTGGCTCCTGGCAAGCAGTGGAGTGAAACACAAAATCAAAATTAGAAGTCTATTCCACTGAGGGACATCACTCCAGAGGCTAAGTGGAGGTGGAGCCCTTATGGGGACAGTGTGCTGTTAGAACCCTCAGGGTCATAGAAAGACCAGGGTTGTCTGAGTATGGCAGTACTGCCAGGTATTGTAGCAGGGAAGCCAGATACAGAGATGGAGCCAAGCAGTGGAATCTCAGCTTGGGGTTACCTTAAACTGATCTGAGGCACATTAGGCCACTGATCTTCGAGCAGGGACCACACAAGTGGCAGATCTGGAGACACACCCTCTTTCCTCTTCTCGGAGGAGTGGCACAGGAGTGTGCAGCAGGAATCTGCTGGGTTTGGAGACTCCTAATTGGACTGTGCGCCAGAGATACAAATGTTTGGTCACAGGCCAGGTCAGCACAGAGTGTGGCTGGAGATCAGGAAGTTGGGAGGGATTGACTGTTTTTCATTGAAGGTGCAAGAGGAGTGGGACCCCAAGCTCTTGCCTCCTCTGAGTTGGAGATTGGGAGGCTGCCATTTTCATTCCTATCCTCCAGAGCTTTTGTTCAGGGAACAAAAGCTACCAAGAGCAAACAGAAGCAAATTACTTAGCCTGTACTCTGACAAGGGAAGTGCAATTCTGCCTCGGGCAAAGACATTTGAGAATCACTGCAACAGGCCCCTCCCCAGAAGATGAGCAAGATCATCCACCCAAGACCAAGTTCACTGATCAATGAAAGCTGCAGAACTCCAGAGCTAGGGGAAAGCAATGCATAGAATTCATGGTTTTCTCCCCATGAGAAACAGAACCAAGCCACTTGATTTTGGGTGTATTCTGTCCTCTTAGAAGAAACTACCTCCCAAAATTTTAGAGAAAGAAAAAAACGAAAAAAATATATATATGGGCAAACATGATGAAGGGATGGAATAATGATTGTAAAGATGAAAACTGAAAAATATTCTAAAAAAGGAATTGATAAGTTTGTTGGTTGTTTGGAAAAAGAAAAAGAAAATGAGGAGAGAATGTGATCAGGCTGGAGCTAGATTTAGGGTATATTTTGATCTATTAGAAGAAATTATACCTCAAAATTTTAAAGAAAAAAACATATATGTATACAAAAAAATAAGGTTCGATACAATGAAGGGATAAAATATGACTATAACCATGCATATTTTAAAAGATCTTTAAAAAGTATTGATAAGATAAAATAATTTAAAAACTGACTCATTTTAGACCCAAAACACCTCCAGATTTAAAATGAGGGGGTAAAAAACCATTTACTACGTTAATGGACATCAAAAGAAAATTGAGGTGGCAACCCTTATGTCAGATACATTAGATTTTAAGCCAAAGACTATAATAAGAAATGAGGAAGGACACTACATCATATTCAAAGGGTCTGTCCAACAAAAAGATCAAACAATTTTAAATATCTATGCCCCTAACAGGGGAGCAGCCAATTATATAAAGCAATTAATAACAAAATCAAAGAAACACATCAACAATAATATAATAATAGTATTTATTTAACAACCCCCTTCACTGAAATGGACAGATCATCTAAGCAAAAGATTAACAAGGAAATATATGCTTTAAGTAACACACTGAATCAGGTAGACACCACAGATATATTCAGGACATGCCATCCCAGTGCAAAAGAATACACATTCTTCTCCAGTGCACATGGAACATTCTCCAGAATAGATCACATCCTGGGTCATAAATCAGGTCTCTATTGGAGCCAAAAGATTGGGATCATTTCCTGCATATTTTCAGAACATAATGCTGTGAAGCTAGAACTCAATCACAAGAGGAAAGTTGGAAAGAACTCAAAAACGTGGAGGCTAAAGAATGAATGGATCAACCAGGAAATCAAAGAAGAATTGGAAAAAATCATGGAAACAAATGAAAATGAAGACACAGCTGTTCAAAATCTTTGGAACACAGCAAAGGTGGTCCTGACAGGAAAGTATATAGTGATAGAAGCCTTTCTCAAGAAACAAGAAAAGTCTCAAATACACAACCTACCCCTACACCTAAAGGGGCTAGAGAAAGAACAGCAAAGAAAGTCTAAACCCAGTAGGAGAAAAGAATAATAATCAGAGCAGAGATCAATGAACTAGAAACCAAAACAACAGTAAAACAAATCAATGAAACTAGGAGCTGGTTCTTTGAAAGAATTAATAAGATTGATAAATTCCTGATCAGAATTACCCAAAAATGGGTCTGAAAAGAAAAGGACCCAAATTAATAAAATCATGAATGAAAGAGGAGAGATCATAACCAATACCAAAGAAATGCAAATAATTATAAGAACATATTATGAACAACTATATTCCAACAAATTTGACAATATGGAAGAAATGGATGCATTCCTAGAGATGTATAAACTACCAAACCTGAACCAGGAAGAAATCACACTCATAACCAGGAAGGAGATTGAAGCAGTCATCAAAAATCTCCCAACAAGCTACAGCCCAGGACCAGACAGCTTCCCAGAGGAACTCTACCAAACATTTAAAGAAGAATTAATACCTATTCTCCTGAAAGTGTTCCAAAAATAAAAGTGGAAGAATAACTTCTGAACTCATTTTATGAGGCCAACATTATCTTGATCCCAAAAGCAGAAAAAGACCCCATGGAGAATTACAGATCAGTATACTCAAGAATACAGATGCAAAAGTACTCACCAAAATACTAAACAGTAGGAGCCAACAGTACCACGACCAAGTAGGATTTATTCCTGGGCTGCAAGGATGGTTGAACATCCACAAATCAATCAATGTGATATAATACTTTAATAAAAGAATAAGAGCCATATATTCTCAATAGATGCTGAAAAAGCATTCAACAAAATACAGCATACTTTCTTGATAAAAACTCTTCAAAGTGTAGGGATAGAGGGTATATACCTCAATACCATCAAAGCCATCTGTGAAAAACCCACAGCGAATATCATTCTCAATGGGGAATAACTGAGAGCTTTTCCCCTAAGGTCAGGAACATGTCAGGGATGTCCACTATCATTATTGCTATTCAACATAGTACTAGAAGTCCTAGCTTCAATAATCAGACAACAAAAAGAAATTCAAGGCATCTGGATTGGCAAAGAAGAAGTCAGAACTCTCACTCTTTGCAGATGATACCATACTTTATGTGGAAAACCCAAAAGACTCCACTCCAAAATTGCTAGAACTCATACAGGAATTCAGTAAAGTGTCAGGATATAAAATCAATGCACAGAAATCAGTTGCTTTTCTGTACACTAAGAAGACAGAAGAAAGAGAAATTAAGGAGTCGATCCCACTTACAATTGCACCCAAACCATAATATACCTAGGAATAAACCTAACCAAAGAGGCAAAGAATCTATACTCAAAAAACTATAAAGTACTCATGAAAGAAATTGAGGAAGACACAAAGAAATGAAAAAACATTCCATGCTCATGGATTGGAAGAACAAATATTGTGAAAATGTCTGTGCTACATAAAGCAATATACACATTTAATGCAATCCCTATCAAAACCCCATCCATTTTTTTTTTCAAAGAAATAGAACAAATAATCTTAAAACTTACATGGAACCAGGAAAAAACCCGAATAGCCAAAGGAATGTTGAAGAAGAAGACCAAAGTTGGAGGCATCACAATTCCAGACTTCAAGCTCTATTACAAAGCTGTAATCATCAAGACAGTATGGTACTGGCACAAAAAGAGACACATAGATCAATGGAACAGAATAGAAAATCCAGAAATGGACTCTCAACTCTAAGGTCAACTAATCTTCGACAAAGCAGGAAAAAATGTCCAATGGAAAAAAGACAGTCTCTTCAACAAATAGTGTTGGGAAAATTGGACAGTCTCATGCAGAAAAATGAAACTGGACCATTTCCTTACATCACACATAAAAAAAAGACTCAAAATGAATGAAAGACCTCAGTGTGAGACAGGAATCCATCAAAATCCTTGAGAGAACACAGGCAGCAACCTCTTCAATATCAGATGCAGCAACTTCCTCCTAGAAACATCGCCAAAGGAAAGGGAAGCAAGGGCAAAAATGAACTATTGGAACTTCCTCAAGACCAAAAGCTTGTGCACAGCAAAGATAACAGTCAACAAAACCAAAAGACAACTGACAGAGTAGAAGATATTTGCAAATGACATATCAGATAAAGGGCTAGTATCCAAAATTTATAAAAAAACTTATCAAACTCAACACCCAAAGAGCAAATAATCCAGTCAAGAAATGGGAGAAGGCAAAGAAGACATCCAAATGGCCAACAGACACATGGAAAAGTGCTCAATATCACTAGGCATCAGGGTAATGCCAATTAAAACCACAATGAGATACTACCTCACACCAGTCAGAATGGCTAAAATTAACAAGTCAGGAAATGACAGATGTTGCCAAGGATGTGGAGAAAGGGGAACCCTCCTACACTGTTGGTGGGAATGCAAGCTGGTGCAGTCACTCTGGAAAACAGCATGGAGGTTCCTCAAAAAGTTGAAAATAGAACTACCCTACCACCCACCAATCACACTACTGTTTATTTACCCTAAAGATACAAAGGTAGTAATCCGAAGGGGCACTTGTACCCAAATGTTTGTAGCAGCAATGTCCACAATAGTCAAACTATGGAAAGAACCGAGATGTCCATCAACAGATGAATGGATAAAGAAGATGTGGTATATATATACAATGGAATACTAGGCAGCCATCAAAAGAAATGAAATCTTGCCATTTGCAATGACATGGATAGCACTAGAGGGTATTAACCTGAATGAAATAAGTTAATTAGAGAATGACAATTATCATATGATCTCTCTGATATGAGGAATTTGAGAGGCAGAGCAGGGGGTCGTGGGTGGCAGGGAGGGAATAAATGAAACAAGATAGGACCAAGGAGGGAGACAAACCATAAAAGACTCTTAATCTTACAAAACAAACTGATGGCTGTTGGGGGGTGGGGGAGCAGAGAGAGGGTGGTTGGGTTATGGACATTGGGGAGGTGAGGTCTGTGAAATGTATAAGCCTGGAGATTCACAGACCTGTACCGCTGGGGCAAATAATACAGTATATGTTAATAATAATAATTTTTAAAAATAGACACAGAAAGAGAGAAATGAAAGGAATCACAGGATGGGGTGCCTAGGTAGCTCAGTGGGTTAAGCCTATGCCTTTGGCTCAGGTCATGATCTCCAGGTCCTGGGATTGAGCCCCGCATCAGGCTCCCTGCCCAGTGGGGAGCTGCTTCCCCCCACCCCCACCTGCCTCTCCACCTACTTGTGAGCTCTGTCTATCAAATAAATAAATAAAATCTTTTTAAAAAAAGGAATACAGGTATATTCTAGAATACATGCTATTGACTCTGAATTTTCTAGAAATATCCACATAACATTAGTCATCAATTAAAATATAAAAATACAAAAAAGAGGAAATTAAAGAAAATGTGATTTCCACAATACTTGAATGTGATCAAGAAGAAATATATTTTTAAATTTTATTATATATTTGTTTTTCCTCATACAATTACAATGATTTGGATTTCAAAATTCTTGCCATATATATTTGATTATTCAGTTTAATTCCTTCCAAGTCTAGAGAAGACAAATAGTTGAAAATATGCAAAAATTTGTGTGTGTCAACTCAGTTGGTAAGAGGATAATACTAAAGAAAATACAATGAATAGCACAGAGTCACAGACACAGAATAGCACAATGGTCTCAGACAGATAAGCTAAATTCTTGTGTGTTGGATTCTGCTTTAAATGCTTTGCATGATAAATTCATGGAATAGTCATAAACATACTACATAGGTGTATAATCAATAGTTTATAAGGTAATAAACTAAGCTGTGACTTTATATAAATTACCATTGTTGTAATTTATGTAGTTGTGTTAATAATTATGTAGTTGTGCTCTTAATTACAATACTGTATTCATGCTTAAAATTATTTGAAGTTCTCCTGCCATTACACAAGAAACCAATGACATCCCTTTAAATGTTTAAAACAAATGCTAACTTGCTTAGAGTTAAATCTTTCCTTCCCAGTTAGCTGAAATATTAATAGTTGAAGGAAAGATAGAGTTAAATTTTAACTAGAGTCACATTACATACCTTCTAACTTTAATCATATCAAATCCAAGTGCATAGTCTTGAGAACTTGTGGGCAATTTTTGAGTTTTTTTTTTTTTTTGAATGTAAAATTATATTCTTGTTGAAAATAACAAATAAAGATTCCTAATTAAAAGAATCTCTCCAAAATGCCTAAAGCTCTTTCTACATCAACATCATTTTTGTCATGTTCCCATATTGATTATGAAAATACATGAGACATTTGGTAAGCAAAGACCTGCGTTAAGTCATTGTTAAAAGTCTGCTCTCTAGATTTTCAATTCTTTTCTTTCTGAAAATTTTTTGATAAATGAGTACCTGAATGCTACTGTGCATGCAGAGATAACAGTGTGAAGTCTATTGGCTTTTTAAAATTACTTAAAAAAGATGAAATTGTAAGTCTTTTTCAGTCCCCTGAGAAACAAATTTTAAAATATTACAAATCCATTTTCATACATTTATAGAGGTGATCCTGGCATGGAGATTCAGACTGTCACACTTGTAATGCACATTTTTCAAGGGCTTATTTGCGCCATAGCAATGAACAAATACTCTTTTACTGTGTAATGTTTCAGGAAGTATTGTCTAATATGTTTATTGCACTTCACTTTATTGCCCTTCACAGATACTGCATTTTCTCCAAATAAAAGGTTTGTGGTAATCCTGCAAAGAGCAAATCTCTGGATGCCATTTTTCCATCAGCATTTGTTCACTTCCTGTCTCTGTCACATTTTGGTGATTCTCAAGTTTCAAGCTTTTTCATTATGATTACATTTGCTATAGTAGTCTGTGATCAGTGATTCTGACTAAAAGCTCAGATGATGTTCTTAGCAATAAAGTGTTTTTTAAATTAAGGTATGCACATTGTTTTTTGAAACATAAAGGTATTGTACCCTTAACAGACTATGGTATAGTGTAAACATAATTTTTGCAAACACTGGGAAAAAAATACATTTGCCTTGCTTAATTACATTATTATGGTGATCAGGAACTAAATTGCAGTATCTCTGAGGTATGTCTGTATATCTGTCAATGTAAGTGTTGAACTAATACAAAATACTTTTAATTTAGCAGTGACTCAGGTATTAGTCTCTACAGATAATAACAGCAGAAAAAAATAGTAAGAAATGAAAAATCTCAAGATTGACTATCCTTATAAAGCATCGTGGATTAGTTATAGTAATTATTCAATCACAGTATTTTTATTTTTTTTAAACAAATTCCATGCCACTTTCTTCTAAGACAAAGTTATGGGGAGCATACAAATTGCCATAACATATATATATATATATGTAGGTGACCCTTGAATAACATGGGTTTGAACTATCAGATTCACTTACACGTGGATTCTTTTTATACATAGTGTATAGTATTATAAATGCATTTTCTCTCCCTTATGATTTTCTTCATAAGTTTTCTTCTCTCTAGCTTATCTCTTTATAAGAATACAATAAATAATACATGCAACATACAAATTATATATTAATCAGCTGTTTATGGCAATGCTTCTGGACAGTAGTACTCTATTAGCAGTTACATTTTGGGGGAGTCAAAATTTTGCTATATGTAAAACATATAGTGCCCCTAACCCAATGTTTTACATACACACATATATTGTTGAAAAGGCTTTCTGTCTTAAAATTTGTAAGAATTAATGTGGAAAAATCTATCTCTACAAAAAAGTGACATCTGTGTGGTTAGAGAAGGCTTTTTGCATCTTATTCTGATAAATTCCAAAATGATTCAATACATTCCTTCCAAAGTGAGATATTCATACCTCTAAATCTCTTTGATTATTTTTTTTCCAACTACACCTTGCTCAAATATAAGCTGTAACAACTCCTTGGAGTTACCATATAAATGATGAACTCATGCTGATGGAAGAAGAGATTGTTAACAATTTGTATCTCATGGTATCTACTATAGCTTAGAACTGCATTTTGTTAATAGGCCTGAAAGGTAGAGAAATATCCATCTATCCTGTCTTGTAAACATCTCTAAGGCAATTGTAAGGCATTAGAGGATAATCCAAATATTTGTGGTATCATTTCTTTTATAGAAAGGTAGTAAGAGATATTTCATTCCATGGTCATCATAGCTCATCTTAATCCTAAAAAGTGAAATAAAGGTAGAGAATTTTTGAAATATTCCAGCATGGTAATCATAGATTTTAACATATGATAAAGTGCCTGTGAAAAGACCATTGATATGAATCCTTGCTGACTGGAAGAAGTGCAGGAGAGTGACTGAGCATATGGACTCTGTAACTATAATTTCTGGTTTGACTCCTGGACTTGTCAAACAGCTGTGTGACCTAGTTTAAATATCTCTCTGCAGCTAAGTATACAGGGATTATATTACTACCAATCCTCTAGACCGTTTTTGAGGAATAAATAAGCAATTAGAATAATGTCTAGTGCCTTAAAATCATTAGCTATTTTTCCTCTTTTTAAAATTTTTTTTTATTTTTATTTTTTATTTTTCCTCTTATTCATATAAATAAATTAATATTTTTAGAGAATTCTAATTCCATAAAAATAGAAAAGAAAGGTGTAAAAAATCTACTATCAAAAAAAAAAATATTTCCAGGTAGAGTTGAAATACTATCATCAACCCAGAATACAGTAAAATTCCATGTCCTTAACACTGTATGTATGTGAATATCTACAACATTACTTTGCAAAATAATTTCTTAATGCTGTAGAAAAAAAATCATGAGATGTACTCCATTAAAGGTACCAATTCTTCATCCTACCAATTTCTGTTTCTGAATCATATCATGATAAAAAATAAAGATAAATCAGAACATCTTATTTTATAAAGTCATGAAGTACAGAAACTGCACAACCTACATAATGACAAAATTAGAAATTTTAAGTATATGTTCTCATCTCATTATTATCTTTGTCTTCAGAATAAATCAATTTTGTGCCTTTTTCCTTCTCATTATGCTATTTATCAAAAGAGAGAGAGCAATCAGAATTATAATAATACGCAAATGAATTGAACATTATGGTACCATGCTTCATAACTTTGATATATTTCAAGTCTGTACTTGATTTTCTATAATTTCATTATACCTTGTCACATTAACGAAGTTGTAAATATTAACTCAAACACAAGTTATCACTGCAGAGAAATATCTTTCCTTTTTTTTTTTTTAAATCTTTTTAGCTCACATTAGGACTCAAAGTATCATAAATTAAGTTTCCACAAGGATCATGTAAGTGGATAATTATAGGATGTAATGCATTTTGTAGGTGAAAGGAGCAAATTTTATATATTAATATGTAGTATGAATGTCAAAATAAAACATATTTAAAACTTGAAGTAAAGAGAAATGTTGCAATTATAATCTAATGAGAATCTACCATCATAGAGTATAAGGAAATATTAATAACTATTTTATAAATTCATAAGAGTCATAGCAGAAATATAAGGAAATTTTTCATATATATTTTACAAAGGATTATGAATTGTGGAAGAAAAAATCAAATTAAAAGTTTTTAATTCAGTTAGGGAATTTTCAGTTTACTTCATATAATTCAGTGGTCATATGAATACTAGATGTATATCAATTTGGTTCAACATTTTCTCTCTAGTAGACCACAATAATAAAATGTTGTTATCTCATTCTAAATAAATACTTCAGATTATTTGAATATACTCTATAACATGAAAATTTAGAATAATGAAGTTTATTCCTTTTTACTAATCCTAAAGATTCATTTGGCTTAAACTAACACTTTAGGGGTGCCTGGGTGGCTCAGTGGGTTAAAGCCTCTGCCTTCAGCTCAGGTCATGATCTCAGGGTTCTGGGATCGAGCCCCGCATCAGGCTCTCTGCTCAGTGGGGAGCCTGCTTCTCCCCCCTGCCCTCTGCCGCCTGCCTCTGTGCCTACTAGTGATCTCTCTCTCTCTCTCTGTCAAATAAATAAAATCTTAAAAAAAAAATTAACACTTTAGTAAATTTCAACAATCTAGTTCGTATATGCCAGAAAAAAGGTGGTTAAATCGAAGTAAAAGAATAATTGGCATACATATGTGAACATCTTAAGTACTTCAAAACTTCAAAATTATACAAAGAAGACAGAAGTACATGATGTATTACCGTGATTAGACTTAGTTCCACTGATGTTTGACTAATGAGAAAATCTGTCCAATGATAAACTCAACTCCATATCTCAAGATGAGCTCTAAGGTCATCAATTTTCAGAGTAATTCTACTATACATTATCTAATTATAAAAATTTTCATTCTTTGAACAATGCAAAAATCAAATGGCAAAGGTATTGTCAAGAAATAGATTATTCTACAATCAATAACAAATAAAATGACATGATTAAAGTTATCTGCCACCTTAAATATATCACATCTAAAGTAAAGGCAAAAACAATTCCAAAAGAATTTTTAAAAGATTGAAATATTCAATAAGATGTCTCTGATAGTTATTTAATAATTTATGTATTTGAAACACAGAGAGAGCACAAGTTGGGGGGTGGGGGAGAGGGATAGGGATAGAAATCCCTGCCAAGTTCAGAGCCTGACATGGGATTCGATCGTGACCTGAGCTGAAATCAAGGGCCAGACATTCAACTGACTGAGCCAGCCAGATGTTCCAGTTTCAATTTACTTTTAGAGAAATTTAATGAGCATTTTAGAACTCCAATGAGAAATAGTGCACATATTATATTGTATTTAAAAAATTATTTTCTGTTGACTTGCTCACATAGCTCTCTTTGTGACCTCAACACATTCTTTTCCCTTTACTTTTTATTGAAATACATATATAAGTATATTATAATTCAATTTATCTTTTTTCTATGTTAATATCTCAGCATTTACCAAAAAAAAGTCCTTTTTGTGTGTGTGTGTGATTCTATTGTTCCTTCTCTGAATTTCTTCTTGGACTTTTTAAAACTGCTTCTTGCATATGTACCAGTTAAATGGAGATGAAATTTTTGTTATTTTTTCTTTTCTCAATACTTAACAAATACTTATTTTTTTTAAAAGGTTTTATTTATTTATTTGACAGACAGAGATCACAAGTAGGCAGAGAGGCAGGCAGAGAGAGAGCCAGGGAAATAGGCTCCCTGATGAGCAGAGAGCCCGATGTGGGGCTCAATCACAGTACCCTGGGATCATGACCTGAGCTGAAGGCAGAGGCTTTAACCCACTGAGCCACCCAGGCGCTCCTTAACAAATACTTACTGAGGGTCTATTTCTGGGCTCTCTATTCTGTTCCATTGGTCTATGTGTCTGTTTTTATGCCAGTACCATGCTGTCTTGATGATGACAGCTTTGTAATAAAGCTTGAAGTCCGGAATTGTGATGCCACCGACTTTGGCTTTGTTTTTCAATATCCCTTTGGCTATTCGAGGTCTTTTCTGGTTCCATATAAATTTTAAAATTATTTGTTCCATTTCTTTGAAAAAGATGGATGGTACTTTGATAGGAATTGCATTAAATGTGTAGATTGCTTTAGGTAGCATAGACATTTTCACAATATTTATTCTTCCGATCCAGGAGCATGGAACATTTTTCCATTTCTTTGTGTCTTCCTCAATTTCTTTCATGAGTACTTTATAGTTTTCTGAGTATAGATTCTTAGCCTCTTTGGTTAGGTTTATTCCTAGGTATCTTATGGTTTGGGGTGCAATTGTAAATGGGATTGACTCCTTAATTTCTCTTTTTTCTGTCTTGTTGTTGGTGTAGAGAAATGCAACTGATTTCTGTGCATTGATCTTATATCCTGACACTTTACTGAATTCCTGTATAAGTTCTAGCAGTTTTGGAGTGGAGTCTTTTGGGTTTTCCACATAGAGTATCATATCATCTGCGAAGAGTGATAATTTGACTTCTTCTTTGCCGATTTGGATGCCTTTAATTTCCTTTTGTTGTCTGATTGCTGAGGCTAGGACTTCTAGTACTATGTTGAATAGCAGTGGTGATAATGGACATCCCTGCCGTGTTCCTGACCTTAGTGGAAAAGCTTTCAGTTTTTCTCCATTGAGAATGATATTTGCAGTGGGTTTTTCATAGATGGCTTTGATGATATTGAGGTATGTGCCCTCTATCCCTACACTTTGAAGGGTTTTGATCAGGAAGGGATGCTGTACTTTGTCAAATGCTTTTTCAGCATCTATTGAGAGTATCATATGGTTCTTGTTCTTTCTTTTATTGATGTGTTGTATCACATTGACTGATTTGCGGATGTTGAACCAACCTTGCAGCCCTGGAATAAATCCCACTTGGTCGTGGTGAATAATCCTTTTAATGTACTGTTGAATCCTATTGGCTAGTATTTTGGTGAGAATTTTTGCATCTGTGTTCATCAAGGATATTGGTCTATAGCTCTCTTTTTTGATGGGATCCTTGTCTGGTTTTGGGATCAAGGTGAAGACCCTCAACTCTATGGTCAACTAATCTTCGACAAAGCAGGAAAGAATGTCCAATGGAAAAAAGACAGCCTCTTCAATAAATGGTGTTGGGAAAATTGGACAGCCACGTACAGAAAAATGAAATTGGACCATTTCCTTACACCACACACAAAAATAGATTCAAAATGGATTAAAGACCTCAATGTGAGAAAGGAATCCATCAAAATCCTTGAGGAGAACACAGGCAGCAACCTCTTCGACCTCAGCCGCAGCAACATCTTCCTAGGAACATCGCCAAAGGCAAGGGAAGCAAGGGCAAAAATGAACTTTTGGGATTTCATCAAAATCAAAAGCTTTTGCACAGCAAAGGAAACAGTTAACAAAACCAAAAGACAACTGACAGAATGGGAGAAGATATTTGCAAACGACATATCAGATAAAGGACTAGTGTCCAAAATCTATAAAGAACTTAACAAACTCAACACCCAAAGAACAAATAATCCAATCAAGAAATGGGCAGAGGACATGAACAGACGTTTCTGCAAAGAAGACATCCAGATGGCCAACAGACACATTAAAAAGTGCTCCATATCACTCGGCATCAGGGAAGTACAAATCAAAACCACAATGAGATATCACCTCACACCAGTCAGAATGGCTAAAATCAACAAGTCAGGAAATGACAGATGCTGGCGAGGATGCGGAGAAAGGGGAACCCTCCTACACTGTTGGTGGGAATGCAAGCTGGTGCAACCACTCTGGAAAACAGTATGGAGGTTCCTCAAAATGTTGAAAATAGAACTGCCCTATGACCCAGCAATTGCACTACTGGGAATTTACCCTAAAGATACAAACGTAGTGATCCAAAGGGGCACATGCACCCGAATGTTTATAGCAGCAATGTCCACAATAGCCAAACTATGGAAAGAACCTAGATGTCCATCAACAGATGAATGGATCAAGAAGATGTGGTATATATACACAATGGAATACTATGCAGCCATCAAAAGAAACGAAATCTTGCCATTTGCGACAACATGGATGGAACTAGAGCGTATCATGCTTAGCGAAATAAGTCAAGCGGAGAAAGACAACTATCATATGATCTCCCTGATATGAGGGAGTGGTGATGCAACATGGGGGCTTAAGTGGGTAGGAGAAGAATCCATGAAACAAGATGGGATAGGGAGGGAGACAAACCATAAGTGACTCTTAATCTCACGAAACAAACTGTGGGTTGCTGGGGGGAGGGGGTTTGGGAGAAGGGCGGTAGGGTTATGGACATTGGGGAGGGTATGTGCTTTTGGGTAAATTGGAAGGGGAGATGAACCATGAGAGACTATGGACTCTGAAAAACAATCTGAGGGGTTTGAAGTGGCGGGGGGGTGGGAGGTTGGGGTACCAGGTGGTGGGTATTATAGAGGGCACAGCTTGCATGGAGCACTGGGTGTGGTGAAAAAATAATGAATACTGTTTTTCTGAAAATAAATAAATTGGAATAAAAATAAAAAAACAAAAAAACAAAACAAAAAAAAATACTTACTGAGAATCTACTCTGTACCAGTGTACTTTCTACCTGATACTGGAACTACTTTATTTATGGATGTAATTCAGTTGTTTATAAAAGAGCTTCTGAAATCCAGTTTCTATAAACATAGCCCTAAATCCATAAAATGGCTTAATGATTTTTTCACATTTAGTATTAAGAGATATATAACAATCAAAAATATAGATAGATGATGATAGATATATGATAGAAGTAGATTGATAGATTAAAAATGTAGTGATAGAGATGTTCATATACATATAAAGAAATGCAGATATATGATCATATTTAATTCAAATACTTTATTAGTTTACTAATATTTACTACACTTACTGATTGAATTTTTGTAGTAAAAGTTTGCCAATCTTGTTTTGGTTCAATATCATGTCTTGTGCATGCACGTTTACAGTCACAATTCCAAAAATATTATCAAAATATGTGCTTTTTAATGTGTATACAATATAACAAATATATAAGGGAAACAAAACAAAATAATAATATGAACTTTATTAGGAATGAAATCAAAGGAAAATTTTAAACAAACTCTTTATAAAAGTATATCATACATACAGATACATTCACAAAGCATAAGACAACAATAAATTTTTTTTAAAGATTTTATTTATTTACTTGACAGACAGAGATCACAAGCAGACAGACAGGCAGGCAGAGAGAGGGAGAGGAGGAAGCAGGCTCCCTGCAGAGCAGAGAGCCCGATGCAGGACTCGATCCCAGGACCCTGAGATCATGACCTGAGCCGAAGGCAACGGCTTAACCCACTGAGCCACCCAGGCGCCCAGACAACAACAAATTTTTGCAAAGTGTACATGATGTACACCCATGTAAACACTAAATAGAACACTATTGGCATCTGAGAGAAATACCATCTTCCTACCCACCATCTTTACATATATTTTCTGTCCTTAATCTGCACACTCGCTGGAAAACTTCATCCTGATTCTTAAGACCATAGTAGGTAAGTTATACTTGTTTTATAATTTAATATAAAGAGATTCATGTAGAACATAGCTTTTTGTGCCTGAACTGTGATGAATACCATATTTGACAGATCTATTTATGATATTCATTCTCATTGTTGTGGTAAATACTGTCAAATAGCTTTACAAATTATCCCACAGCATATGTATCCAGTTGCTCTCCTCCTCTCTCAAACTTGGCATTTTTTTCTTCATTTTAATCATTTGGTTGGGTGTGGATTAGTGTCTAATCGTGCAGTTAACGTGAATTTCCCTGATGACCAATGATATTAAGCCCTTTTTCTATGCTTATTGGCTGTTTGCATCAACTCCTTTTTAGAATGTCTTTTCAAGACTTTTTAAAAGTATTTTCATTGTTTTTCTTTTTCCTCACCTTTTACCTACAGATTTGTAAAAGTTCTTTATATCTTCTGTATTTTTCTTCATTGGCTATACAAAATAGAAATGCATCAACCACCTTACATTCAAAATTTATATTCTTAGTAGTGTCTTGTGATATACAGAAGTTCTTGGTTATTTTCCGATCCAAATAAGCCATTTTTCTTTTTATGTTGTATTTTTGTTCTTTTTACAAAATGTATGCCCAATCCAATTCATGGTGATTTCCTATATTTCTTTTTTTTCTAATAGTATATCACGGTTTTTGATATAATGTTCAATCATTCATCGGTTTAATATAGCACTCAGTGCTCATCACATCACATGCCCTCCTGGAGCCCATCACCCATTTACCCTATTCCCTTATTCACTTTCCTTTCCACAACCCTTGGTTTGTTTCCAGGGGTCAAGAGTCTCATATGGCTTGTCTCCCTCTCTGATTTCTTTCCATTCAGTTTCTCCCCTGCTACTCCTATTGTCCTCTGCACTATTCCTTGTGTTTCACATATGAATGAAACCAAATGATAATTATGTTTCTCTGATTGACTTATTTCACTTAGCATAATATCCTCCAGTTCCAATCATGTCGGCATAAATGGTCCTATATTTTCTAACATAACATATCCTGTTTATCTTTTATATGTAGATCTAGAACTCATTGCAGACTAATTGCTGTTCTGATATTGCTTTCAGTTAACCAACTCATTTATTAAATGGACTCATGTTTCTCCACTGCATATTATTGTCAATTTTGTCATAATATCTCCACTGCATATCATAGTCAACTTTCTCATATATCAAATGACTGCACTTGAATGAATCTGCTTCTGATTTTCCATTCTGTTCTATTAACCTATTTCTACGTCCTTCAGCTGATACTACAGTGTCTTAATTACTATAGATTTTTAAGGTGTATTGGTGTTTCTGATAGTGTATATATTCCAGCCACACTCCATCATTCTTGTGTTGCTTGGTCCTTTGTATTTCCATTAAATTTTAGAGTCAGCTTGTCAACTTTCACATTAAAAAACCTTTCTGATAGCAATTGGATTTGCAATGAATCTAGAGATAATCTGAGGAGAAAACTTTTTTACAATATCAAGTCATCCAACATTGAACATATTGTATTCCTCATTTTTTTAGATCTTCTATAAATTATCTCAAGTTTTTTTTTAGTATTGAGTAAAAAAACCTGCCACAGCTCTTATTAGATATGTTCATAAGTATTTTATATATCTTAGTATTAATATAAATCATGTTTTCAATTTCTATCTCAATTTTTTTGTTGTTACTATATAGAAATGCATTTCTATATTAACCTTGTATCAACAAGGTTGATACATACAAACTACCAAAACTGAAACAGGAAGAAATAGAAAATTTGAACAGATGAATAACCAGCAAAGAATTTCAATCAGTAATTAAAAACCTCCCAACAAACAAAAGTTCAGGACCAAATGGCTTCACAGGCCAATTCTTGCAAATATTTAAAGAAGAGTTAATACCTATTCTTCTCAAATATTCCTAAAAAAAAATAGGAAAGGAAGGAAAATTTCCAAGTTCATTCTACGTGGCCAGCACTATCTTGATACCAAAACTGGTAAGGATACCACTAAAGAGCAGAAGTACAGGTTAATATCCCTGATGAGCATGGATGCAAAAACCTCAATAATATACTAGCAAACTGAATTCAACAATACATTAGAAAAACTACTAACTATGATAAACTGAGATTTATTCTTGGGTTGCAAGGGTGGCTCAATATTTGCAGATTAATCAACATCATACTTCACATCAAGAAGAGAAAAGATAAAAGCCATATGATCATTTCAGTAGACACAGAAAAACATTTGATTAGTATATCCACTTATAATAATAACCCTTAACAAAGTAGGTTTAGAGGGAGCATACCTCAACATAATAAAGGTCATTTATGAAAAACCTACAGCTAACATCATCCTCAGTGGAGGAAAAACTAAGAGCTTTTCCCCTAAGGGCAGGAACAAGACAAGAGTGTCCACTTGCACCACTTTTACTCAACATTACACTAGAAGATTCTAGCCACAGCAATAAGACAACAAAAAGAAATAAAAAGCATCCAAATGGGTAAGGAAGAAGTCAAACTTTCACTCTTTGCAGAAAACAGGATAGTCTATTTAGAATACCCAAAGGACTTTACCAAAAATTGCTAGAACTGATATACAAATTTGGTAAAGTCACATCATGCAAAATCAACATACAGAAACATATTGCATTTCTGTACGTCAATGATGAAGAAACAGAAAGAGAAATTAAGAAAACAATCCCATTTATAATTACACCAAAAATAATAAGATACCTAAGAATAAACCTAACCAAAGAGATGAAAGACCTGCCTTCTGAAATATAGCAGATAGTGATGAAAGAAATTGAAGATAACAAAAAAAAAAAATGGAAAGACATTCCATGCTCATGGATTAGAAGAACAAATATTGTTAAAATGTGTATACTGCCCAAATTAATCTATGCATTTAATGCAATCCCTATCAAAATACCAACAGCATTTTTCACAGAACAAGAACAATTATAAAATGTGTATAGACCACAAAAGACCCTGAATAGCCAAAGCAATCTTGAAAAAGAAGAACAAAGCTGAAGGCATCACAATTCCAGATTTCCAGTTTTATTACAAAGCTGTACTAATCAAAACAATATGGTACTCACACAAAAATAAACACAGATCAATGGTACAGAAAACCCACAAATAAACCCATAACTTATATGGTCAATTCATCTTCAACAATGCAGGAAAGAGTATCTAATGGGTAAAGGACAGACTCATCAAAAAATAGTGTTGGAGAAACTGGACAGAAACATGCAAAAGAAAGAAACTGTGGACCACTTTCTTACACCATACACAAAAATAAATCCAAAATGGACTAAAGACCTAAATATGAGAAGCAAAACCACAAAAGTCCTAGAGAACACAGTATAGTAAGTGGATATACTACACAGTAATCTCTTTGTCATCAGCCATAACAATTTTTTTTTTCTAGATACATCTCCTGAGGCAAGGGAAACAAAAGCAAAAATGAACTATTAGGACTCATCAAAATAAGAAGTTTCTGCACAGCAAAGAAAATAATGAACAAAACTAAAATGCAACACATAGAATGGCAGAAGATATTAGCAAATGACATATTGGATAAAGGGTTTAGTAGCCAAAATACATAAGAACTTATAAAACTCAACATGCAAAAACAAATTATCCAACTTAAAAATGGGCAGAAGATATGAGTAGATATTTCTCCAAGGAAGACACCCAGATGGCCAGAAGACACATGAAAAGATATTCATCATCACTTACCATCAGGAAAATACAAATTGAAAGTATAATGAGATATCATTTCATCCCTGTTAGAATGGCTAAAATGAACAACACAAGGAACAGGTGTAGATAAGGATGTGGAGAAACCTTAAGTGTCCCTGCATTCATGCACTGTTGGTGGGAATGTCAACTGGTGCAGCCACTGCAAAAAACAGTATGGAGGTTCCTCAGAAAATTAAAAAAAAAAGAACTACCCTACAATCCAGCAATCACACTACTGGGTATTTACCCGAAGAATACAGAACACTAGTTTAAAGGGATACATGCACCTGTATGTTTATAGTCTCATTATTCACCATAGCCAACATATGGAAGCAGCCCAAGTGTCCAGCAACTGATGAATGGATAAAGAAGAGGCACACACAGAAGCACACAAATGGAATACTATTCAGTCATACAAAAAATGGAATCTTGCCATGTGCAACAACATGGGTAGAGCTAAAGAGTAGAATGCTAAGTGAAATTAAGTCAGAGAAGGATAAATACCATATGATTTCACTCATTTGTGGAATTTAAGGAAAAACACACACACAAATGAACAAAGGAAAAAAAGAGAGAGACAGAGAAGGACACACACAAACCAAGAAATAGACTCCTAAGTATAGAGAAAAAATTGATGGTTACCAGAGGGGAGGTGAGTAGGGGGATGGATGAAAGAGGTGATGGGGAGTAAGGAGTGAACTTGCTAGGATGAGCAGCAGGTGATGTAAGGAATTGTTGACTCACTATATTGTACACCAGAAACTAATATAACACTGTTAAATAAATGGAATTAAAATTTTTTAAAAATTAAAAATAAATAAATAAATGAAATAAAGTGAAAGATATTTCTTCTTTGGTAGTTTTCCAAAAACGTTTTTTAAGTATGCATAGAATTGTTAAGTGTGTTTCCTTCCACTATAGATATTATTGCATATTTTCTCTTTAGATTTTCCTAATGCAATCAATAACAGTGATTTTGAGTTTTTTGAATGGTAATGCAAACTTGCAATACTGGAATGAGTCCATCTTGGTCATTAAGTATTAATTTTAATTGTATAGCTGTATCTGTTAGCTAATATTTTGTTTATAATTCTTCAATGAATTATCACAAGTTCTATTGATCTACACTTTCCTTGTTCAATTGTTCTTCATCTTTTCATTATGAAATATATCCTAGCTTTCTTCACTGGCTTGAGAATTTTTTATTTCTTATTTTATATTTTGGAAGAATTTATGTAAGCATAACTCTTTTTTTTTGGTGTTACTACTAAGGTCTTTTTTTTTTAATTTCAGGATAGTTAACATACACTGTTATAGTTCATGTGTAAAATATATTGATTCAATAATTCTATTCTTTTTTTTCTTGATAAGTTATTCTAGATGTTTTCAATATTATTAACTTTTAAAAACACCAGCTTCTGATGGTGTCAAATTCCTCGATTGTAAAATTCTTTTTTCTACTTTAATGTATTTATCTCTAATTACTTTCATTTTGCTTTCTTTGGATTTTAATATTTATTATTATAGAAGTTATTGAGATAGGTTATTGACTTTTTGAAATATAGTGCACATTTTATCCTAAGAATGACTTTGGTTGCATCGCATTAATTTTGATGTACTGTATTTTCTTTGTCATTAATTCCCATAATGATTCCTTCTCTTTGAAATAGATTATCTGAGTGAGTATAAAAAAATTATACAAGTATGAGTATAATTTGCAATTTTCAATTTATATTTTCAAATATTTGGAGGTTTTCTATCTATTTTAATTGATTTCCATTTTAATTCTGGTGTGATTGGGCAAGATATTCTGAAGGATTTCAGCATGTTTTTAAGGTTCATTGAGCTGTGTATTTTATCTCATAATCTAGTCTGTTTTGTAATCTGTCCTATATGCACTTGGAAAAGTGTGATTCAAAGTATTTTTAATATAGAGTTCTATTTGTGTCCAGTAGGTCTAATTGCTAACATGTTATTCAAACTTCTTGATCTCATTTTTATTAGGAAAATGAATATTTAGAATTTGATTACTCCTTGACAAACTGACCACTTATCAATGAAATTTACAATCTAGCAATTCATTTTTCCTTGTATCTACTTTATATAATGACACTAGCTTTTTTATCTTTAAGTGTTTTTCCACGCTTTTCAAAATTTTGTGTTCCAAAAGCATGTCTTTGTAGGCATCACATTGCTGGGTTTTTTTCCTTTTTCCAGTTTGACAGCCTTAGTCTTTTACATGGAGTATTAAGTCCATTGACATGTAAAGTAATTACAATATATTTGATTTTGTATCTATCACTTTTCTCCTTAATTCAGCCATTAATATTTTCTTAATCCTCTATTTTATTGACCAATTAAATTTTTATTTCATATTTATTTCCATTAATTACTAGGTGGACCTTCATTTACTATTATTTTAATAAATACTCAAAAGAGTAAAATATGCATCCATAAGAGCCTAATACAATTATCAATTTTACTTATTCGCAGTTAATGCTAAAACATTAGAACATGTTAACTCCACCTTATACCATTCCCCCTTTTTACATTACAGCTTGCTCATCTTGTATTCTTGACTCTTATATTAACCTTATAGTTAATAACCACATATATTTATCACATCTTTATTTTATCCTTTGTTCCGAATACTTTTTAAATTTCCATATTTCCATGTGGGTTTATCTGCCAGTTTGACAAGACCTGAAGAAATAATTTCCATATATATATAGTTCAATCATTCTTCACAAGATACCATAGTACCATATTTGATTTTTCTATCTCTCTTCTTATTCCCCTGAACAATTTGAAAGGGAGTTGTAGACTAAATATTTAAATACGTTTTTAAATATTTCTCTAAGTTTCACCACTAAATATTTCACCACTAAATATTTCAATATGTATTTCTTTTAAAAAAGTTTGGGAGGAGGGGCACCTGTTTGGCTCAGTTCAGTTAAGTTGTCCACTCTTGATTTAGGCTCCCTTCCTGATCTCAGGTTTGTGAGACCAAGGCCCACTAGTTGGTTCTGCGTTCAGTGAGGAGCCCACTTCTCCCCCTCTCCCTCTGCCCTTCCCCGTGCATGCACTCTTTCTCTTTCAAATAAATGAATAATATATATATATATATATATATATATATATATATATGCACACACACACATACATAAAGAAGGAGGCAGGGTATATTTTTCCCTATATAACCAAGATTTCACCAATTATTCTAATGTTTGAAGTTAAAGGATCATTCCTTTTTTATGCCTTTTAATCTGGAGCAGTTTTTCAGTCCATTTTTTACAATATTTATCTCCTTGTAAATTACAGACCAATTATGTTGTAGAATGTCCCTTAATTTGTGTTCTTCTGATATTTCCCTATTTTTAGAGTCAGGTCATACATGGACCACAGGTATACTATAAAAGTGCTGTGTGGTGGCAATTTGTCACGTGCTCTACATATCAGTATAACTGTCTCTCTCCCTTTGTCTCTATCTCTCTCTTTCTTTCTATATATACAAGCACATGCACATATGTGTCTATGTGTGTGTGTGTGCGTGCACATGCACACATATATTAGAGAAATGAATGCATATGCATACAACGTACATGTATAAGAATTTTTGTAATAGCAATGTTGGCACTATCTAAGACCTGGAAACAATCACGTATGAACAGTATAATAAATAAAGCACTGTACACTAAAGCTCTGACAATTACATTAGAATAAAATAAACAAGGTACAGCTGCATCCTTTCCTGCAACAATATGATTTTCTGAAACATAATGTTAAACTATGGAAACAAAAGGCAAAAGCATATGTTCAGACTTATTCCTATGTTTATATTTTTAAATAGAAAAAAATACAGTATGTGGATTTGTATATAGGTAGAAAGCTAAGTAATTCAATGAAATATTTATAATGAAATCCAGAAAAAAAGTTAAGCACAATGAGAAGAGGAGGAGATTGTGATACAAGGAACATCTGTTTGGTGCCAAAATTCCATTTCTTTTCCTGAGCAATGTTTATATGGATGCTCACTGTATAAATATTTGTTAAGCTGTACATATTTGTTGTAGGTACATTTGTTATTGTGCCATATACATCATAATAAAAACAAATGTTTAAAAATGTTACTTTGAATAATTTTCAAATTTCTATGAAATACTGAAAGCATGAAAACATATGTAATTATTATTTTTTTAAAAGATATTATTTATTTACTTGAGAGACAGAGAGATAGCAAGATACAGAGAAAGAGCTCAAGTGAGGGTTGGGGGTACAAAGGGAGAAACAGACTTGGGGCTGATCAGGGAGCTGGATGTGGGGCTTGATTCCAGGACCCTGAGATCATGCAGGAGCTCCTGTAATTATTTTTATTTGAATAGTTACAAAGGAAATTTGTCTACATCTTAAGAAGAGAGACAGTAATCCTCCTATTTTATATATAATTAAAGTACCTCTACCTTAACATTTCTGTTTTTATAGCAAAGTAATAATAACAACAATATTTTACTTCCTTAATAAAAACACAAAAATAAATGATAATTAATTAGTGCTATTCAAAGTGTGGTTTGTTAAATGTAGGTAACCATGCTGGTCTTTACCACATGCACTTCTCTTTTTCTTTAATTCTTTGTATAACCTCAATTTACATCAAGTAAAACTAACAGCTTGAAAAATATGGAGAATAAAATGATCAAAAAATAATACATGACACAGTTGTTGGTAAAAAAAAAATTACTCTGTGGAGAAAAAATGCTAATTGTCATTATAAAAGAAGCAAAATACAACAGAAATTCTCTGATGTTATACCCTCAGTTATGGTTTTCAACAAATCCCAATCAATGTCTAATCATCATTTAGATCAGTGAGGTAATCCACAGCTCTGAACTAGTCAATTTTAATCCCATATATAGCTAAACACTATATATAGAAAGATACTTGCCATGTCCTGAATTAGACTCAACATGTGTAAGTTACTTTAGTAACTGTATCCCAAGAAAAACTTTATTACCACAATTTTAAAACCATTAAGTACATTTAACATAGTCTTTTCACTCTTCTTATAAATATATGTAAATACCTTTATAATAATAAAAATATTATTTCTAAATATCTGATAATTAATCAAGATTAAAGATGTAAGGTTCTCTCCATTTTGTAATAATCTACTGACATCAGGAAACATTTTGGTAATAAAACACTGCTAAATAAATTAATCACAAAAATAAGTAGTTAAAAAATACACATTTACTAAAAACAAGTACACACACACACACCCACACCAAAGAAACAATTTACTAAATATTCCTAGAACCTATTTGCTAGATCTAAATTCTACTCCAAGCTATTTAGATGGAAACATCATCCACTGAAATTAGGGATAGTTACAGATGAGTGCATAATGGGAGAATTTAGCCTCTGATCTCTTCAAACACTGTACTTATAAAGCTTCTAACAATTCAAAAGAAACTCATTAACTAATTAGAATACAGAAATTGAACAGATCCCCTGACCTCTTTTAGTTCAACTTATAGTTTTTTTCCTTCCAAATACTTCTTCATCAATGTGAGTTATAATCTCACATGAGCGTCAATAAATCCTTCATAGTGGACAAAAATAGAAGAGTAGGAAAAATTCCACTAAAAGAGACTATAAAGTGTGTAGTTTTAATATACTTTATTTTTACAATTATGATTTTTAAAGACTTTTTTTCTAGGTTCTATTTTTACTTGGTATGTAAAAACATATCAAGTATTGGTATTTTTACTTGGGATGTAAAAACAGTAGTGCATTTTCAGCATATCTGTTGATGACTTTACAAACAATCATGAATCAACAGCTGTGTTGGAGGAGACACAGATTTCATTAACACTGTTATGTGATTATCTTTCCATTCAAAACCTGACTGATATGAGCCCAGTATGTCCATTTTATTACACAGCCTAAAGAAATTGAACATAAGTCTCAGAATCCCTGCTGTCTCTCCTTTTAGGTAGATAAGGAGGGCCTTAACATCCTCAACTCTAAATGGAATGTGTAGTCTGAGTTATTCTCTGGCTTACTTAGACTAGTTCTAGTGTCTGCCAAAAATCAATGAGAATGTTTGATGACCTTAGTGACATTCAGAGGTTAAAAGTAGAAGTCATATTTATCATTACTAAAACAAACTACTTTTATTTTATTTATTTTTTAAAGATTTTTTTTTTCATTTATTTGAAAGAGAGAGAGAGAGAGAGAGGAATGAGAACGCAAGCAGAGGGAGGCTCTCAGCTGATCAGGAAGTCCAATGCAGGGCTTGATTCCAGGACCTCTGGATCATGACCTGAGCTGAAGGCAGACATTAACTGACTGAGCCACCCAGGTGTCCTCACAAATTACTTTTATTTTAAAACTGTTTTGGATCAAACATGGCTGTTAGCTGCCAGGAATACATACCCAACATGTCATAAGATTCTAATGAATATCGTCTTGGCAGAAATCTAGCACTTCTTGAACCATTCTACTTACTACATTACAGGAGGTCAAAATAAAAAATAACTGAAAGGATATAAATGTGATTCAAATAATGTTCTGTCTTCCTCCAGTCTTATTATGCCTGACTAGGATAGACATCCGTTGTTCTCTCAACTGATAGAATTTGTTTAAATAAATAGAGATGAATACAAGATATTTTAATACAGATCTTTAAGATGGGGGGACACTGGCAAGTTTAAGTGTTTCCTAAGCTTCTAATTACATGAGGAAAAATGTCACATAATGCTTCAAGTCAGTTAACCTTCTACATTAAAAACAAAATTTATAAGTTCCCAATTATACAGACACAATATAAAGATCTGAAAAAGACATGTATCTCAAATCCTAAGTATTTCTAGGTTATTGGTATGCACAGCTATCAATAAGGTCACTTTTTACTGTAAGTACTTGAGGATAAAAAAGATTTTATATTCTTAGTATTATAACATAAATCTGGAATGTTTTGCCAAAATTTAAACACTCCTTTTCAAAACTTAAAAGTTGAAGTTTAAAAAATCATTTATTTTTCTTTATATTATTATAACATAAGCTTGAATAGAAAAATAGTGTGCTTAATTTGTATAAAAATGGAAAGCAAAATGATAATATAAACAAAGTAAAAATAAGCTATAGTCTTTCAATTCAGGATTCCTACTCTTAAGAGCTACATGGAGAAAATGATTGAAAAGATGAACAGAACCTATTAAAAATATAAATCTAAAATAACACAGGTAGGTATCAGACTGTGTATCTATGGTACAAATAAAGTAGAGATACCAGTTTATGAAATATTATGCAGTATTTTAAATTTACAATTTAGAAACAATTCTAAATAATTTTAATATTTTATTTTATTTTATTTTATTTTATTTTATTTTAGTAGGTTCCATGCCCAGTGTGGGGCTTGAACTCACAAGCCTAAGTTCAAGACCTGAGCTGAAATCAAGCTTAACCGACTGAGCCACCCAGCTGCCCCAATGCAATTCTAAATATAAATAAATCTAATTTTAAATGCTATGTGTATATGTAGTTAATATAGTTAAAAACACAAGACTGCTTAAATTAGTTCCAGTGAACAGAGGATTTGGGGGAATGGTTGCCAACATTCTCAAGGAATTCAGAGCAACTTACTAGTTAAGTCTGAGGAATGGCAAGAACCAGGAAAGGTCTAAAGCAAACAATGGTTAGCCTGCAGAGTTTTCCACTCTGGTGCTCCACAGGTTACTTTCCGCATCTGATTCTTTCATGTTTCTTTCTGTCATGTTGACAAATGACACAGCCTATTTGAGTCCTAATTAAAAGTTCAGTGGAGAAAAATTATTTTGCCTGTTCCCTCCCAATAAAGGATGAGCATTCTAACCACAGTGGCTAAAATGTTAGGGACAGAGTTATATAGTTATTGCCCAATCTTCGGGAACTTTGGGTTGAAGAGGATCTCTGAGAAAGGGCTATGACAAGGAAAACCAGGATGCATTCCAATCCGACACTTTATAAAACGCCCAGAAGGGGAAATTATAAAGACAGCTTGGGGGTTACATAATGAGTCTGATTTTAATATAAAACTTTCTGTTAATATTATACCACTCTTTACAAAATTATTTTATTATCGTTCTTTATTCTTTTAATACCCTCTGGCATCTTTTTCACAGACCATATTTTAACTAATGAATTTTTTCCCTCTGTCTGAAAAATATTGTTAATTCTTTCTGTATATTAATAGCTCTCATTCATTTGCTAGCCTTAGGTACTTGCTACAAACACACACATTTAACATTAGGAGATTTTATTGATAAGTTAAGGTCCTTAATATCATAGAAGCCAAGAAATTTCCTAGTGCATAATTTAAACATTATTCTAACTTCACTCAGAGTTTTGTTTGTTTGTTTTCCTGAAATTCCTTAATAATTATCACCTAGTTCTGTGGCAACTAACGCCTAGATAGTAACTGAGAAACGATTAATATTCCCTAGGGCCAAAAAACAAGGGAAAGAGAAAGCAAGCCAGAACCCTGATAAGGAGACAAATAAAAAGATTGCTCTCTTCAGAGAAGCAGTGCCATCTGTTCATAGGATACCCACAGCTATATTATGAGAACTAACAGGGAGAACTCAGGTGAATCGATATTCTGACTGGACTCATCACTCCCTCCAGTTTCCTGCTAGGCACCTCCACTGGCCCCAAACAATGGAAAGCTACAGAATGAGGAAGCCTATAAATATAATCATGGATTTCTTGGCCTCTTTGGAGTTATTGCATGTCACTTCTCATTTCCCATTCTATTATTAAGTTTTCTATTAGCAAGTCTGTTCTATTTAAAGAATCCTTCCGTGACATATATATTGCATTTCACATGTAAAAACAGTCCATCATCGGTTTCCTTGTGAAACTGTAGTTTGTTTCTCATTCAGTGGCATAGGCTTAATCTAGGCATTCCTCATAGCTTATTTGTAACTTCATTTTCTGAGGGTTAGAAATCTGGTTTTCATGGTCCATATTTACTTATCAACTATATATGTGTCAAAAGGTAAACTGAGGCATGTTAAACATTTGAAGTTTATTTGAGCAAAAAATCAATTCCACTGCCAAAATGGAAGTGGCTAGGAACTCCAGGGGCACAACTCAGAGAGATTTTATAGAGGAAAGGTGGAAGTGAAGTAAGAAAATTATTGACCATCAGCAGCTTTAAGCTGTATTTAGCTGTTTAGGGTTTTCCTGAAGTTTCAATTCGGTACCTTTGGTACAACTGGTGAGTCAATGACAGGCTTAGCTTTGGGTTTGCTTACACATTCTTGTGTGGCATTAGAGCCATCTCAGTCTATTTGTCTCCTTGTTTAGTTAATTTAAATTATGTAAAGCAGTTTTAAATTTGCCAAGCTTTACTTCTGTGAGAAACAAATATACCAATTTAAATCTAGTGGTTTGTAATTTATAATTCTATGCATTTCCTTCTAACCACTACTTTCACTGCACATAACAAATGTTTATATGTTGAATTTGAGTTTTATTCTGCTCAATATATTTGTTAATTTTCTTTGAAACTTACTTTTTGATCCACATTTTTTAAAAAAATTATGTTAAATTTTCAAATATTTGGACCACTTCAGATATCTTTTTGTTATTGATTTCTAGTTTTTTTAATTAAATTTATTTATTTATTTTCAGAAAAACATTATTCATTATTTTTTCACCACACCCAGTGCTCCATGCAAGCCGTGCCCTCTATAATACCCACCACCTGGTTCCCCCAACGTCCCACCCCCCCGCCACTTCAAACCCCTCAGATTGTTTTTCATAGTCCGTAGTCTCTCATGATTCACCTCCCCTTCCAATTTACCCCAACTCCCTTCTCCTCTCTAACACCCCTCGTCCTCCATGATATTTGTTATGCTCCACAAATAAGTGAAACCATATGGTAATTGACTCTCTCTGCTTGATTTCTAGTTTAATCCACCTATGGTCTGAACATAACTTTAAATAATATTGC
This sequence comes from Neogale vison, assembly GCF_020171115.1. NCBI lineage: Eukaryota > Metazoa > Chordata > Mammalia > Carnivora > Mustelidae > Neogale > Neogale vison. Next base: position 78,627,535 of record NC_058101.1, on the reverse strand, counting down.
ACTGCTTCATGCCTCCGCTACAATAAACTACTGTTCTTCTTCCTCAGATCCACAACATAAAGGACGTTTTCTTAGCAGTTCTGCAATATTTTTTGTATGCCCCATTAAGATTCATGAAGTAAAAGTCTAGAAGACATTGGGACCCTCCCCAGAGACTACACTTTCTTTTACCATTGTGCATTCAACTGGTTTCACCAATTTACTATTTACCCTAGCTGATTTTTTCTAAATGCTTCTTACTAACATCTCAGGTGAACCAGGGCTTTTGTCTCCCTGAGTCTGCTTATGTTACATATCCATGGGTCAGCCTATAATCATAATGAACTACTGAGTTCAAAAAAAAAAAAAGTGCATATTTTTGTTAGCTTCATTTTTGTTGGTTTATTTCTTCCAGTTTGAGATGAAACCCTTTTCAACTCACTGCATCCTGAGTAAAAGCTGAAAGTATGGAAGTTTATACCTAACATTTTTAATAAATTCCTGTCTTACTTACCTCAGAATTCCTTACATATCTTTCAAGTAAGAGTCCTGATAATATCGTACTTGAAAAAAAAATTGGTACTTGTTAAGTGGAGAATATAAAAATTACTTTGAGATGAAAATGATATGAGAATATGAGGTTTGGAATTAATAACAATCAGATAATGCTATCAAATAAGATGAGTAGAGAAACTGGAGAACTCGAGAAAAATAAGGAGACAGGTAACTAACTGACATGAGCTGGGAACTAAATGTGAACTAATGGGAACTGAAACTTGTGACATCAAGCCAGACTACAATTAGGGATTTGGCTAATAAAGAAGAGATCAGTTAAAACAAAGACTTGGAGGGTGAAAACAAACTGGTATTGGCATGAATTAATTTTTGGTCAATTCAACTGTTACAGAATATTTCAGTAAACATTAGTACCTGGGAAAAAGTATGTTCACAACTTCGAAGCTAATCATGAAAGATACAACCTTGACGGGATCATGAAATGCATAAAATTCTCAAAACTCTGTTTATAATTTTTATTGTTAGGTTTAATTCATACAGTAACTCTGGTTAATCTTACTATCATTTCACAAACTGCTGAAGTACAGTTAGGTGACTGACCTGAAGCACTTGTGCCCCATACTAGCTGATTCTGACAATTTCTTTTGGGTATACAGGTTTTTATATGTGTTTTAGTTTGTTTAGATTCATTAGACTAGTGTGATAAATCCGTATCAAAAGTGTTTCCAATTAATGTTGTAAATCGAACAGACTCTGGACAAATGACGACTAACTAGTATTATATTAGATATTGCACTCAAGTCCCTGCTATAAGAACTAATAGAAAGGCCTAAATAAATTACAGTTGCTAAGAAAAATAACTTCACTAAAGAATGGCTCCAAAGCCTGCCATCTATGACTATTTAGAAAGATTGTATTAGTAAAGGCTCCATAATGTTTTGTGGAGTATTACCATGTCTAAGGGTTTTGTTGATATTGATATAATTGACCTACAGTCCCAAGTAAGTTTGCATCGCACATAATGACTTGACATACATATATTGACATACCGACATACTTTAATTGCAAAATATGTTAACAATAAGGTAACATCCATCTTCTCACATAGTTACTAGTTTTGTTTTGTATTTTTTTTTCCTTGTGATGGGAATTTTAGGATCTTCTCTCTTAACAACTCTCAAACATACCATAGGACAGCGTTAATACCAAATCTAAGAAAAAGAATGATGGGGGGAAAAGCTTAAACTTTGTGTGTGTGCTCTAACAGAGATGATATTCATGAAAAGATGATTATCAAGGACTAGACGTTGTAGCAATTTTTGTAGAGATTAATTATTATAAGGGTCATTCTTGGCTTTATATGAAGATTTTAACCTATCTATATTACTCTGACTCATTAAGTTCAACCAATACTTTTTCTGCCCCAATATAATTGTTCCTCTGGAATCATGATGCTGCCACAAAGTGAAAATCAATATTTACCACTATGAGTTGTGGCTTATAATAACAACGATTATTATAAGTTGCCATCTATTAATATTATAGGGTTTTTCATATCAAGAATGCTAAGCAAATAATATTTAGCGAAAATTAGAACAAACTCCATAGCAAGGAAAACCAAGGCCAGAGATTATTAGATCTAGGTATGTGACAGTGTCCCGAAGCACAGTAGTCTTCTTAGAGAATGTCTGACTCTGAGGCAAGAGGACATAGTTGAGGTAGATGAGCAGTATGTGGGTAAGAAAATCATCAGTAAGCTATACTCTGCTGCATAAAACATCTTGCTGAATTATAATATTGGGGCAGAGGGAAAGAAAGATGTAGATATTCTGGATAAAATCTAAAAGATAACAACTGAGTAGATATCTAATGACAGATCTTACCATAAATACTGAATAAATAGAAGTTTGGCCACAAAGATATTGTTAGTGGATTTGGAGTATAATTTTGCAGCATAAACTGTACTGAGGTTAGGCTATAGAAGAATAGATACAAGCAAATCACAATAGTAGTAATGATTCCGTTTATACCAAATATATAGGAGTTAGGATCTATAGTTAGAATACGTGACATTATCCCCATAGATGGAATTGTGTTCCCTTAAAAATTCATATATTGAAGCCCTAACTTCCAATGTGACTGTATTTGGAAGTGGTCTCTTGTTAACTAATTAAAATTAGATGAGGTAATGACAGCACAGCCCTCATGATGGAATTAGTGGCTTTATTAAAAAAAGGAAGAGACAAAGACTTTTCTCTTTCTCTATCATGTGAGGACACAGGAAAAAGGTGGTGACCATCCACAAACTAGGAAAAGGGCTCTCAGCAAGAAGGAAATTGGTTTACACTTTGATCACATGTGAGAAGTAAATGTCTGCTATTTGAGCCATCTGATTGATGGTATTTTGTTAAAGCAGTCTGCTTGAATTAAGATAGTTATAAATATAGTTTAGGAATTCTACTAACCTAATTCTGAATATTTTAATTTTAAATTCAAGATTCAATAACCACAGTCAATAACTGAGAAAATACTCACATGTCTAACTGGATCCAAACAAGACTGGGATGGAGATAGTTTTCTCTTCTCTCTTCCCTTTTAGAAAGGAAAGAGGATGGGGAGCACTTTGTTTTAAAATACCTTTCCAAGGCATAGGCAGTTACTACCCTACATTTCTTTTCCACAGTACTTTTTTCATTCTTTATATTTTCTTATAAGTAGAAGTCAGTTACAAGAGAAGGTAGTTCAAGCACTGGATTTTTTTGTGTGTGTGTACTCTGTCAACTCACTTTATAAATCGATGAAAGAAAATTTGATTCTTTTTGGAATCATGATGAAATGTTATCTAGTTCATTATATGATTTCTTTCTTTCTTTCTTTCTTTCTTTCTTTCTTTCTTTCTTTCTTTCTTTTTTTATTCCCTAACATTTACTGAGCATTTTCTGCCACAGGATCTGTATCTAAGATATGTGGTGGGATAGAATCCAAGTAAATAGATCTTCATTCTTGGATTCTATTGCACCCAGGAAATAACAATAACCGTGATTAAAAGCCAGCTTTTTGTTAGATATTATATATTTGTGATGATGACTTAGTTCAGCAGGGAGCCTGCTTTGCCCTCTCTCTCTCTCTCTCTGCCTACTTGTGATCTCTCTCTGTCAATTAAGTGAATAAAATCTTTTTAAAAAAGAGAATGAGGATGGACATTTTTAAGCAATGAAAAAAATGACGATCTTTGAATCACCTAGTTAATATGAAGGTAGAATAAACTACGGTAAAATAATTCTATAAATATATTGAAAAACTAAATTTAAAAAACCTTACATTTTCTGGTATATATTCACATTTTTTTCCCACTTGATAGTGTTTCTGGACCTATGTAATAATTATGGGCATTAATGATTGTGCTATGAAAACCTACATATGGGAAAATATTTATTATTTTAGTGTTTTTAATATGTTATAGAAACTATATAATAAAGATGCACTTTTAGTGTATCCTTAAATCTTACTACCTTACTTATACTATGCCTCATTTTTGACAATTTTTTTTTCTGAATGTTTTGCTGTGTCTGTGTACAAAGCTACAAGATTACATCTGGTATTCTTTTATCACAAAACCTTGTTCCTCTTGGATTTTGTTTATATTTTTAACCACCTGGATGAAATACATACTCAGGTTAAAAGAGGGCAGAGCCATCTCCTCTCTCTATTTCTCATTTCTCCCAAATCAATTTTTTTATTGTGCTTTTGTGTATACTTTTATATTGTGTTTATGGCAGCTAAAGCTGGATTCATACCAGATTGACTGAACATTGTCATTAAAATGAACTTCTGGGACTAGATGAACTGGTGGCCCTTGCATAGCATGTTTTCTTTCCCTTACATACCAACAGTGACTTATGGATGAGTCCACTGAAACTACTTTAGTATCTGAATGTGATGCCTGACAAGAGAGCCCTGTGTATCAGTAAACTAGAACAGTCTACCTTGAACAGGCTGATATTTTATTTATGCTGCACTCTCTTAGTTTCTCCAGGGAGAGTCTTTCTCAGTTCAGTTTTCCAATTATTCCATTGATTTTGGCAGGACCAAGGTACAGGCCTAAAAATAGAGAACATGTAGGACTTAATTTTTTAAGATCTTTGCACCAATTGAGAGTTGAGAACTTTTATTTATTGGACACAAAGCCAGTTAATATTGCAGAAGCATGCTGTGGTGCAGTGATATTTAGACATTGGGTATACAGAGTTACCCCCGGGGCTTATTAAAACATTCCCTACCTCCAGAGACTGTGATTCAGACTGCTGTGGTAAGGTTGAGGGATATATATTTTATCATGAATTCCCAGAGGATTTTGATGCAAATTGCTGGATCAGTACTTTACAGAAAGCTGGAACACTGGAGTAAGGATGATGATGTTTGTTAGTCAAACTCACATTTAATTTAAGCCAGAGAATATCTAATACTGTCGAATTTCTGTGAGTATTGGAAATCTGGCATAATTATACAATAAATGTTATTTTCCTTCCATTTTGTTTAATCCAAGACACATACTTTAATTTAGAACGCTTAAAGTGGAATTTCTTCCATTTAAATTAAATAAATCTGTGGCCTCTACTGACTGAAAAGCTCCTCGATATACTTTAACGACACTGACTTTTTGAAGAAAAGAGACTTTACCTAACACTACACATATCCCTGAACATAGCACACACTTATTTATGTTGATACTTTCCCGTTTCTTCATTTGTGCCAATTCATTGAATTTTTATTTTTAAATATCTCATCCTACAGATTCATTTACACAAGATTTAAGCATTTTAATTTTCTTGTCATCTTTGAGGAAATATATCAAATAATTCCCAAAATTTAGAACACACACAGAACAGGTGCAGCTATCTTTTAATTGGGATACATTTGACTTGCTATGTAGGGCAAATTAAGCCATCTTTTCAACAGCTCAATTTGTGAGGACACAATAGTGACGTGATAGTTCTTACCTAACCAGAAATGATATAGTCACAGTAAGAGGGGAAAATAATGGTAAGGAGAAAGAGAATGGTATATTTTAAGGCTTCTGAAAAATCCTTACCAGTTTGAAGATTTATATCCTCCTAATTTTTTATGATTAATGTTTTTTTGTCTGGTATAGAGAATTATCAGCCTAAGTACCTAAGCAACAATCTAAGCTAAAATTCCTTGCAGAGGAAACCTGTACAATTTCATCCTGAAAAAAAAGTATTTACACTCCCAAAGATAAAATAACCTTGAAGATTAAAGTAAGAAAAGTTTCAAAACACACTTGCACATTTTCTAATGAAATGACAAAGTTGTTTCCATTCTAGAAAGCATTTTTGACAAAGTCCCATATCTGAGGTTAATGACACTATCTTAAGGGCATGAGTCTTGGAGGAGAGTAGAGTTGGTTCAGGAAATTGAAGGAAAAAGAGAGAGAAAATATATATATGGATGAGAGGACAGTACAAGTCACTAAAAAATAAAAATGAAAACAGGTGATCAGGAATATGAGCTACTCTAAAACTTAAATAAGAAGCATATCAACACAAAAACGAGTTGTAAAAATGTGTAAATGTATGTGACTAATTTTTTCAGGTTATGTCCAAATAAACATTCAAATAATCATAATAAAAAGATGTGTCAAAGCTTCTCCATGCTGAACAATGGTAATTCAATTTGCTCTTGCATGAAAATATTATTTACCAGGTTCCTAAGTAATCACTGCAGGATTTAGCACAAAATATGAAGGTGCAAAGTGATTTGTATACTCCAAATAAATAAATGAGCAACAGTAGTGGGCTGAAGAGCTTCTCATTTCTTTTTCTTCTTCTTAATGAATAATTCTCCACACACCATCTAAAAAAGGAAATTGTTGTACTTAGCTCTTTAGCCAATTGACAAGTTGACATCCTTATAATGTACTTTATGATTAACCACAATCAAAATCACAATGAAGAATAGACTGAACTAAAAAGAGAGAAAAATACCTTATAACATTAGCTATCAATAGAATATTTTATTAATTTTATTTCTAGAATTTTTCTAGTATGCTGTCACTTATCAAGCAATCATTTAAGGTCTATTTGCATAAACTAGGATTAAATTCTTTTAGGGACCACTTAACTATACAGTTAAGAATTTAAAAAGCATGTTCATTTATATGATTTGATGAATATTTACAAATTGTCATATGGAAAAGGTGATCTAACAGTCCTGGTATAAGAGTTATGGGAAAATAAGAGCAATGAAGTGTCCATAGTCTTTCATGGTTCACCTCCCCTTCCAATTTCCCCCAACTCCCTTCTCCTCTCCATCTCCCCATGTCCTCCATGTTGTTATGCTCCACAAATATGATATGATACTTGACTCTCTCTGCTTGACTTATTTCACTCAGCATAATCTCTTCCAGTCCCATCCATGTTGCTGCAAAAGTTGGGTATTCATCCTTTCTGATGGAGGCATAATACTCCATAGTGTATATGGGAAATTGGAAGGGGAGGTGAACCATGAGAGACTATGAACTCTGAAAAACAACCTAAGGGTTTTGAAGGGGCAGGGGTGGGAGGTTGGGGGGAACCAGGTGGTGGGTATTGGAGAGGGCACAGATTGCATGGAGCACTGGGTGTGGTGCAAAAACAATGAATACTGTTATGCTGAAAAGAAATAAATATATATATATATATTAAAATTAAACTTATTGTTCTGGAAAATTCAAGCATTAAAAAAAAGAGCAATGAAGTGGGCAGCTATTCTTAAAACTGAAGCATGTTGAGCTTGGTCTTGAGCAAGGGCTATAAATCTTTGCGAAGAAGATGGAAATGGTAGAACTATGACAGTGAGTTTGAAAATAAGTGAATGGTCAAATTTTATAAAGTGGTGTTATATAAATTTGGAAGTAATTAGATGAAAGCTGTTAAACAGATAAAATAGAAAACAAGGAGAGTTTTGAGTAGAATGATTGTGTAATGGCATATTACTTGAAATATATCATTGGTCACTTGTGGGAGGAACTAGGATTTGAAGTTAATGAAAAACTGAAGACTTGTTGAAAAGATAATCCAAATAGGCAAAAGAATCTGTCCTAGACACAATGATAGTTACAATCCATCCATTATCTCACCTTCATACCTTCAATAACCTATCCTTCTAGCTTACTCCTTGTACCTTACTCCAATAATTTTTCAGCCCCGCTAGGATCTCCATGGTGTTTGTACTGATCAACTTTTCACTGTTTAACCCTTTGGTATTCTTGTTCCCCACCTTGTATTATTTGTATTCTATAAACAATAATTTCTTTTAGATACTTCTTCTTCCCTTCCTTTGGAATTCCTTGTCCCTCTCTTACTGTGTATTATCACTTGGAAAAAACAAAGTGTTGATTCAATCCAAATCTTTCCCTACTCTGAACGTGCATCAGTGCAGCAAAATGTGGCTAGAGAAAAACACACTACCCTAACAATTGGTACCACTTAAAAATAAAGATAAACATCAAGTCAGTCAAAAAATATTAACTTCCAATCATCTATCTGTCACTAGTGCACTGACTCCTATTTAACACTCTCCTTTCATATTCTCTTTGTCCCAAATCCCCAGTAACCCCTCCCAATCCTCATTTTTCCCAATATCCTTTTTTATGAATTCTCTGAGAAAACAGATACAATCAGAAGGATTTTCTAACAATTTTCTTTCTAATGATGTAATCATTTTTCCTGCCTTCCTGACTTATATTTTAAAGTTATTTGCATGGTAGATTCCATATCCTTTCTTTTTATCAAAGATATCATTCCAGTAAGTTTCCACTGGTCTTTTTCCTGTTTTCAATTTTTTTCATGCTTTACTATATAATTCCTTCAGGCATAAAAAAGTAAATTTCTCCTGTCTAAACAAAATCTTTTTTCCACAATCCCCAATAGCTGTGCTCCATTTATTTGCTCTCCATTGCACTAGCATTCCTCAAAAAGATGTATGTAACTGTTCTCTTATATTCCTCTGCACCTATTTATTTTAATTGAGTTGTAATTGATATTTAAAAACTACTCCACTTAAAGTACACAAATAAATTAGCTTTAACACATGTACACAGCCATGAAACCATTCATACAATTCAGTGTACATGTATGGTACACTATAAAGTTTCTCCATGACACCTGCCCATCCTTCTCTGCTGCCCTTTTGTATCTCCATCTTTTCCACTGCCCCATACCTAGTCAGCCATTCTTCTTATTTTTGTTACTCTAGACTAACTTTCTGAAATCTTATATAAATATAATAGTAATATATAATATTTTATCTTCTTTCAATCAACATAATTATTTAGAAATTCATTTATATTATGGTATACAAAAATAGTCCACTCAGTTTAATGTTCATTAGTGTTCTATTGTTAGAAAATATCTTGATTTATCTATTCTTTTTTTTAATTTCATTTTATTATTTGAGAGAGAGAGAGAGAGAGAGATCACAAGTAGGCAGAGAAGCAGGCAGAGGGGAGGAAGCAGAGAAGAGGGGAAGAAGATAGAAGGGGGGAAGCAGGCTTTCCGCTGAGCAGAGAGCCCGATGCTGGGCTTAATCCTGCCAGGACCTTGAGATCATGACCTGAACTGAAGGCAGAGATTTCAAGTTTTTACGAGTTTACCTTTGTTGACAGGTTTCTGCTTCCTGATTCAATCTCTTTACCTGTTATAGGTCTCTTTAGATTTTTTAAATTATTATTTCTTAGTGATTTGGTCTTGGTAAATTGTATTTTCCTAGGGATTTATCCATTGCTTCTGGGTTATCCATTCTATTGATCTATAATTCTTCATAGAAATCATGTTATTATTTCTGTGGCATCCATTGTAATGTGTCCTCTTTCATTTCTGATTTTAGCTCCTTGAGTATTCTTTCTTAATGTAGCTAATGTTTTATTAATTAAAAAAAACTCAGGGATTTTTTTGTGTATTTTCTCCTATTCTCGGTTTACTTATGATCTAATCCTTTATTATTTACTTTATTCTGCTAATTTTAGGTTTACTTTGCTTTTCTTTGCTCAAATCTTAGAAGTAAAAAGTTGGGTTATTGATTTGAGAACTATCCCCTTCTATTGTGATGTCCGTTTTCTCCTTTAATTCTTTCAGTGTTTGCTCATATATTTGGGAGCTTAATGTTATATTTTATATAAAAAATGAATATTGTATATATTAAATGTATATTTTATATATAAATATATTGAAAAACTGAGCCCACCCCTCTTGTACATAGCACCTGTGACAAAGTTCCTCATTGAGGTTCTGGTCCTGTTTCCACTGGGATGTTATAATTTCTCCCCCATTTTTGGAGGACAGCTTTGCCAAATATAGTATTCTTGGTTCAGTTTTTCCTTTTTAGTACTTTTAAGATATCATCCTGTTGCATTCTGTCCTATAAGATTTCTGCTGAGAAAATCTGCTGACAATCTAATAGGAGCCTTCATACATAGTGAGTCTCTGTAACTTTTGATAGCTTGGTAACATTGTATCTTTGTAGGATCTCTTTATTGTTTTCTTTTTTTTTTTTCAATATTTTATTTATTTATTCGACAGAGAGAGACCCAGTGAGAGAGGGAACACAAGCAGAGGGAGTGGCAGAGGGAGAAACAGGTTTCCTGTGTAGCAGGGAGCCCAATAGGCTCGATGTGGGGCTCGATATGGGGCTCAATCCTTGGACCCTGGGATCATGATCTAAGCTGAAGGCAGATGCTTAACAACTGAGCCACCCGGCTCCCCTCTTTACTGTTTTCTTATTTAGAATCAATTGAGCTTCTTTTTAAAGATTTTATTTATTTATTTATTTATTTATATATTTGGGAGAGCATGGGGAGGGGCAGAAGGAGAGAATCTCAAGCAGACTCCATGCTGAGCACGTAGCTTGACAGGGCTTTATTTCAAGACACTGAGATCATGACCTGAGCCAGAATCAAGAGTCCCATGCTTATCCAACTAAGCCACATAGATGTCCCTGAGTCAATTGAGCTTTCTGATTTTTAAGTTCATTTCCTTCTTGAAACTTGGTAAGTTTTTGACATTGTTTCCAAATAGACTCTCCTTTTCTTTCTCTTGGAGAGATATTAAAAACTACCAAAATCTAGGGTTTATTTTTCCCCCATACTGAGGTAAGATCCTCTTTGTTACACTATCCATTGTGCCAGAAATTACAATGTTTTCCAGTATGGCTGGTAGTAACCTAAACTATAAACAACCTTGTGTGATGTCATGTAGCATTCCCTATAATCCTTTGAGGCAGTTATTTCGCTGGCCTTGAATAGTTTCCTCACAAGCATCTGCTATTGGTACTATGCTGAATAATTGAGCTGGGTGGAGGGAAGGGTCTGCAGATATTCAAGGTCGTCTTTATGTGGAGCTCTCTTCTCTATGATACACTGTGTTCTTCAAACTCCAGCTGCCTTAATTTTCTCTCACACTCATCATCAGGTCCATAACTCTTTCCTGAGCTAAAACTTGAAAACTTTCTCAAGGCAGTAAGCTCTGAGAAGATAGAACTCATCTTCTTTGTTTCTCTTCACTCAAACAATATGAATTTTTACCAGGTGATCTCAGTGTCTTGAAAACCATTGTTTCATATATTTTGCTTGTGTTTTAGCTCTTCAGACAAATGGGTAGCTCCTGTCCCTGTATAAATCTCATTCTTCCTTAAACTCATTTTAAGTAATTTTCACCCAGTATTTCACCAAATACTTCATAGCAACCGTTCTTTTCAACTTCATCATGATCTCTGTATTGCTAAATCTAATGACCATTCTCATTTTTCATTTACTTCATTTCACATCAGCATTTGATACATTTCTTTTTCCTTATTTTATTTTTTTACTCCCAAGATGCACATTACCATTGTTTTCTCTTTTCTCATTAGCTACTCTCTGTGTGTGTGTGTGTGTGTGTGTGTGTGTGTGTTTATGAAATTCCTAGAGGGTTTCCAAATTCCTGGAAAATCTCAGGTTCAGTTATAAATCTTATATGTTCCAAGTAAGCCTATTCCCTTGATAACTTCATTTAATCTAATAACTTTAGATGTCTTTTAGTTGCTGACACTACCAAATACATACATAGTAATTTTACCTTTGCTCAAACTCCTAACTTTCTGCTCAACACCTCTACAAAGAAGTCTAATAACTATCTCAATATCATAATTTTCAAGACTGGACTTGGATTTTAACTCCCAAACCAGCTCTCCTTCCTCCTCCCTGAAGCACCCATCCCTGAGACTCTCTTTTCAGCTGATGGCAAAAACATCTTTCACCCTTCCAGTTGGTCAGGCCAAAATTTTTGAAGTAATCTTTGACTTTGTTTTTCTTTCTTTCTCTCTCTTTTTTTCTCTCTCTCACTCACATCCAATACAGCAGGAAATCTTGTTGTCTCTGACTTTTTCAAAGATGCATAATTTGATCATTTCTTTTTATTTCTACAGCTCCGAGTCCAAGCCACGACCCATTGCTCATTTGGATTCATGTAATATCTTCCTAATTAATATTTCTTCTCCTGCTCTGTTATCCCATAATCTCTCATTACCATGGCAGCCAAAGTCATCTTGTTAACTGTATTTTCTGTGCTCTTTTCAGATTAGAAGTCAAAACTTTCAAAATGGTCTTCAAGGCTATATAATCTTTCCTCCAAACCTTGTTGGTCAGTCTAACCTTATCTTCTAGTTCCCTCTTCCTTGCTCAGTATTCTTTAGACAGTCCAGTTTACTTACCTTATCTTGAACACATCACTCAAGGTGCCTCCTTAAGGCCTTTATATGGGCTGCTTTTACTGCTTGTGAAACTTTCCCTAAATACATACTTTCCTAACTCCTTTACTTCTTTCAAATGTGCTCAAAAAGAAACACCTCAGTAGGCTGCATTATAGACAAGGGACTCTAAAATTAGAAAATCCAAGCCTTTTATGATTAGGAGCAGGTCTTCCCAAACTTTCCCCTGGATGGAGACATTATCATTATTATATAAGACAGTAAGCAAACTTGCCACTACTCTGGAGGGAGACACTGAATCTTCTAAAACTGTTCATTATTCAAGCAACCTTGAAAAGGTAGTCTGAAACAAAGTCATGAAACAAAGTCATACCCCTGTTTTCAACAGATGAATAACTGTCAAACATAAGGAAAATATCAAATAATTAATATAAATCAATTAATAGTAATTAATATAAAGGAGTCCTCCACATTGATATAAGTAAAGATTAAAAAGAAGATTCAGAGAATAAATATCACTATAAATGAACAATACCCATTTAAAATGCATAACAGTACTAGCTAAAAGAAAAATAAATATTGACAATTAGAAATATTTCACACCTATCAAAATGACAAAAACTAAATATCTGACAATAACGTGGTATAGTAAGGAGGTATGCAACAAAAATAATTATACTGGTGGTTGGTTGTTTGTAGAAGTATAAATCAATACAGTAAACAAACAAACAAACAAACAAAAAACCCACTTAAAATAATTAGTAAATTTAAAATTGGGCATTTTATTCCTGTGTATATACCCATGAAATTTCCTATATCTAAGCATAAGACATGTAACTGTATGCTCATTATTAGAAAAAGAATTAAAATCACTCATATGAATGAAGAAGAATAAATGATATATTAATGTATTATTTAGTCTGCTTGGGCTGTCATATCAAAATACCATAGATTGAGTGGCTTAAATGACAAAAATGTATTTCATCACAGTTCTAGAGAATCCACAGATCTTGGAAATTCAAGATCAAGGTTTTGTCTGGTTCAGTTGCTGATGAAGTCTCTCTTCCTGACTTGCAGATGGTTACCTTATCCCTATGCATTCATATACATTCTTAAATAAACTCACATGGAAAGAAAAAGGTCTTCCTTTTCTTATAAGGCTGCTGGTCCTATATAGGGTCCCATCCTGTGACCTCATTTAACCTTCATTATCTCCTAAAGACCTAATACAGCCAAATTCATGCTTAGGATTCTCTCTCTCCCAGGCACCTGTGTGGTTCAGTTGGTTAAGCAACTGCCTTAGGCTCTGGTAATGATCCTGGAGTCCCAGGATTAAGCTCTGCATGGGGCTCCCTGCTCAGGGAGTCTGCTTCTCTTCTGACCCTCCCCACCCCAACTCTCTCTCTCTTTCATTCTCTCTCTCAAAAAAGTAAATAAGATCTTTAAAAGAAAGATTCTCTCTCTCTCTCTCTCCCTCTCACTCTGCACCCCACCTCCCCACCTCTGGCTCTCTCTGTCTCTATCTTTCTCAAAAAACACACAAACAAACAAACAAACAAAAACCCAACTTGGTTAAAAACACACAAAGCTACATGTATGTTTAAAGATTATACATATGCATAATAAGCACCAAGTGTAGGATAATGCTTATCTGTGTTGTGGAAAGAGGGAATTTTACCTGAGAAGATAATGGGACTTCAAGTGTACTATCAATGTATTTGGTTAGTATACAAACATTAATTATATATTTTGTACCTTATCTTCTAGTTCCCTCTTCCTTGCTCAGTAAATCTGGACAGCACTGAAGTAAATATAAAAACAACTATACAGGGAAAACACATTTTTCTTCCTGTAATCCAGATAAACAAACCTTGTTATCTTGTTCCCTTGCCTAAACAACATACCAGATCCCTCCTTCACTCTCTTCTTTTTTTTTTTAAACAAATACATAAATAAAAGGTCTTTGTCATTTTTGATTGCTAAGAACATTGAAAAAAAGATGAAGTTAGCCATCCAAGGGTGAAGTGAATAAACATATCCACCAACCCTCAGGTAAGTGTGGGAATCAACTGATTCCATGGAAGTAGATTGTGGTGTCCTCAAGTGTGGAGAAGCTTGCCCTATAGGGTTAGAAAACTGGCTAACCTCTTTTTACCCTCGGCACAAGATCACTAAGTCAAGGCAAATGTTTCCAATAGGCTTCATACAATTAGTCAGAGTCAGAATGTCAACTAATTTCATCAGTTTTGATCACAGACATTTTGATAATGATCAGTGGGTAGATCTTTGACAAAGCAGGAAAGAATATCCAATGGAAAAAATACAGTCTTTTCAACAAATTATGTTGGGAAAACTGGAGAGCAACATGGAGAAGAATGAAACTGGACCACTTCCTTACACCATACACAAAAACAAATTCTAAATGGATGAAGGACTTAAATGTGAGACAGGAATCTATATCAAAGTCTTAGAGGAGAACACAAGCAAAAACTTCTTTGACCTCAGCTGCAGCAACTTTTTACTACACAAGTCTCTGGAGGCAGGAAAAACAAAAGCCAAAATGAACTATTGGGACTTCACCAAAATAAAAAAACTTTGCACAGCAAAGGAAATAGTCAACAAAACCAAAAGACAACCAACAGAATGGGAGAACAGATTTGCAAATGATACATCAGATAAATGGCTAGTATCCAAATCTTTAAAATTAAAGTACTTCTATTAAGAAATCACACACTTTTTTCTATTAAGAAATCACACACTTTTTTCATAGTTATTATTTTAATTGTTGTTTCTCATGCCATGTCCCAAGAGACCTTGGGGTCTATTAGTTTGATTAAATAGAAAAGAATTCCTTCTACAGATTTTTAAGGTCCATGGTAATTTGAAAAGATTGTTCAGCTTAACTCCAAAATTAGTGAATGTGTCTTGATAAATGCCTAGGACACTCAGAAGTTGATAAGTAGAAAACAGGCACCATTTATTTTCTCAGTCATCTCTTAAAGTAATGATATTATTATTCAGAACTCTAATTTGTATGTATAATTACACATGCATATACATATTCTCTCACATATCTCTTATAACACAAACTTCCACAGGATTGCATTTTTATTCATTACCAAGAAGAGAACCACTAAATTAATGGATGTTAATAAAACATTTCTTAGTGTTTTAGTAATATTTTATAGCTAGTGGATGAAGAATTAATTTTTGTGCTTTTTAAAATATAATCAGTTACATTTTACAAAGGGCACATTTTCATTTTGGTATTTATGAATAAGCTATTTTAAAGAGGAGGTTATTTAGAACAATAATTCAGTGCTGCCTTTAGAAATTTACAAGGCATTATGATGTTCTTGAAATATAAAGCAGAAGTGAGATGAGAAGGAGAGGTGGCAGATATTCAACCCAAACTAACATGATAAATCTAGACTTGTAAACATATAAAATGAATTGCTGCCTATATATATGCTGGCAGTACCTCTGGTGTACACACATAGCAAGTGTTCCAAAAAGTCTTTTCTTTCTACATTTCTGTTCCATTGATCTATGTGTCTGTTTTTGTCCTAGTACCATACTATCTTGACGACTGCGGCTTTGTAAAATAGCTTGAAGTCCAAAACTGTGATGTCTCCAGCTTTGGTTTTCTTTTACAGCATTCCTCTGGCTATTTGGGGTCTTTTCTAGATTCATACAAATTTTAGGACTGTTTGTTATAGCTCTGTGAAAAATGATGGTGTTATTTTGAAAGGAATTGCATTGACTGTATAGATTGCTTTAGGTAGTATAGATATTTTAACAATATTTGTTCTTCCAATCCATGGCATGGAATGCTTTTCCATTTGTGTCTTCCTCAATTTATTTCATAAGGGTTCTATAGTTTTCAAAGTACAGAGAAGACATACAAATGCCCAATAGATACACACACACACACACACACACACATACTCAACATCCCTCATCATCAGGGAAATCTAAATCAAAATCACAATGAGATATCACCTCACACCAGTCAGAGTGGCTAAAATTAATGACCCAGCAAACAGATGCTGGCAAGGATAAAGAGAAAAAGGAACACTGTTACATTATTGGTGGGAATGCAAACTGGTACAGCCACTCTGGAAAACAGTATAGAGGTTCCAAAAGTTTAAAATGGAACTACCCTATGATCCAGCAATTGCACTACAAGGTATTTATCCAAAGGATTTAAAAAAAAAAAATAGTGATTCAAAGGGGCACATGCAACCCCGTTTATATGTCCATGATAGCAAAAATATGGAAAGAATCCAGATGTCTATCAATTGATGAATGGATAAAGATGTGGTCTATATACACAATGGAATATTATTCAACATTAAAAAGAACAATATTTTGCCAGGTGCAACAATGTGGATGGAACTAGAGTTTATTATGCTAAGTGAAATAAGTTAGAAAAAAACAAATACCATATGATTTCATTCATATGTGGAATTTAAGAAATAAAACATGCAAACACAGGGGAAAGAAAGGAAAAAAAAATAGAAAGAGGGAGGCAAACCTGAAAAGACTCCTAACTCTAGAGAACAAAGAGGGTTTCTAGAAAGGAAGTGGGTGGAAGGAACGGGTAAATAAGTGATTGACAGTAAGAAGGAAACTTGATGTAATGAGCACTGAGTATTATATGCAAGTGATGAATCTCTAAATTCTACCCTTGAAATTAAAAATACACTATATCTTAACTTGAATTTAAATAAAATCTAAAAAAGAAATATTTTATTAATCCTTATGAATAATAACATGTATAAACATCACACACAGACACAAACATATAAGTAGTCTAATACAAACTATAAGGCTTTGGTATTTTTTCCAGTGACTTCTTTTCATTTATGATTTTGCTAAGTACATTTTTATAATTCATAGCTAAAGTATTTTTAAAGATACAGTGTTGTGAATCTCAAAACTTAATCCATTAAAGATTTGTAAAGCTTATAGGATATATGATAAGCTTTTAAAGCTTTATATGTATATTAATATCTAATTGTAATTAGTAGTTCTTGATATCTTGGAATATCTTCTCCTAAAATGGATACAAAAAAAAAAAGAGAACACTTTATATAATTTCTGTAATCACTATGTCTCTAAATACTATTTTTTATTTTTTTCCTGCTTTGTTATGAATGGACTATTTACCCTGAAGCTCATCAGATGCAGAGTGGGGCCATAAAATTTATTGTTTGTATTCCACCATTTTGTAATTGAAAGGAGCTGCAAAACATTAATTCATCAAATTTATATTCTTTTAAAAAATAGAAATAGTCTAACATAGTTAAAGGCTAATTTTAAAACTGAGTACTCTCATTAATTAAAAATAAGATAAAAAATAAGATTAACAGAATAATTATTCACCATATACATTGCATATGTTTATGGTGAAACTATAGCAACCACTTAGGAGCGATTTTAAGAGTACAACAGGATATTAATGATTAAATCAAAATAACTGTTGTGAACTGTAGTGCAATCACAAACCATCCAACAAGTATGTTGACCTAAAAATTTTAGTTTTTTATCCATATCTACCTTTCATATTTTATCCCTATCACTGGTATTTTTCTGAAGAATATATTTTTTTAAATATGACCTATTATGCTATTTTTATAAAGTTGGAAGAATTTTTTTCTACACATTTTATAGTTAGTACCTTTAAGAATTATTGACCTCTTTGAGTGTCTGTAGACATAAATTTTTAGGTGACAAATACTGTCTCTACAGGTAATGAAGAAACTGGTGAGCTCAGATACAATTATGTCTAATAAATATATTCCCAATTCTATTTTTGCCATTAAAATATACAAATACTTAATCTCAAATATTTTCATATATACTTTGGTTTTCTGTTCTCACTGCTCTATTTCTATACACTATGCCAGATAAATTCACCAAATGTTTCCTTTCTTTCTCATGTTCATTTGAGTGCTTTCCCAAACTTAGATGCTATGTAATTATAGGCTTTTCATTTTCATCTTATTTCAGAATATTTTTAAAAAACAAATTTCAGGGTTTAAAAAAATGTTAGTTTGGAACTTCAACTGTGAAGACAAAAATAATTTTGAATTTGTCAAAGATGACTTGTATCTCAATTACTACAATACTGCCACCTTTTTTTTTTTTTAGTTGCAATAGTGTATATGTATACAACACAATGGATTCTAAGTGTGTTTATTTGTTTTAGCTTCTTAATATGATAGGGGCATTACTTTTATTATACAGTGTGTGCCACACAAACTGACTTACTATTTGAAACATCTGATAACATTGAAATAATTTAATTTGTAGCTCTCCTTTACAAATAGCTTCAACATGTTATCAGATGTCACCGCATAATCTATACATTCATAAAAATACTAGGGAATGAGAATGAACAAAACTAATTCAGGAGAATAATCCTTTGACATAAATAATAAAGTAATTTCTCTTGCACCTCCAAATGATAGAATCAGAAATGAAGAATCTATATAATAAATAAATCCGTCTCAAAGTCAACATTTTGAGCTTACTTTGTGACACTTTGTACTTACTTCTAAGAAATTATCATCTCAGTAAATTTCATTCTTTCCTATTTTCAACTCTTAACTCCTATATCACTATGTCTGTTATTTTCATTGCATTTTCATATTACTGCTTCTTTCAAGACCACTAACAACTCCTGAAAATGCAAAAATCTGACTATAATAGAAACTTCTTTAGAATGCTCCAGTATAGGTAAAGCAGCATCTTCTGTTAGCTTCTGTAATTCTTCAGAGGCAACACACTTGCTTTATGATCTAAGATAAATACAGGTCCAGAAAATAACTATATTTTATCTCAGTAACTTAGAATATTAAGCTATCTTAAGTCTAGAGACACTGGAGTGGAACCAAGAGTAGATACTGGTTTGAGAACTGGACAGTTGACTATGGCCATATTTCTATGGGGCCACAGTATTTGCAAGACAGAAAACTAAACAAAGTAACTATTACATGACAAAAGTATCCATGTAAGGATAATATGTAGTCCCTGGCCTAGTGATAAAAATACAGGGAGCCAAATTTGAGGTTCTTCTCTTTCAGTAGATTTCTCATTTTGAAGAGGCTAGTGAGATTACCAAATTCTGAGCACAGTTCCATGAGGAATTAGGACTGTATTATGATCTTGCAACCACTCATCATTACTTTTTATCTCATATATTCTTTGCATTCCTTGTTTGTTCTTTCAATAATTAACCATGTTTGAGGCAATCTTAATCAAATCAGAGTGGTAACTTTACTAACGCTTACATATAGACCAGGCTTTTATATGCCTGACTCATTTGACTATGACTTGAAAGTTTTGATCTCAGAATAAATGCATTATGGAGTTTGTTAGACTTGTCTTCAGTGGCAGAATCATCTATTTCTGTGACGGGAGAATAGTTAATACTATATACTTTAAAGCCATCCATGTTTTAAATCCCAGTTGTCCTGTTAACGGTGTATCTTTAAGTCATGTGGCCCTGAGATTCTTTCACAATAAGGGTTTAATTTTCTCTTCCCCAACTATAGCTAACATTCTTTAACTATTTTTTTAACATAATATTTTGAATAATTTATAAATACATGTAGAATATTCATAAGTTGTAAGTGTACAGACCAATGAGTTGCACAAAGTATAATAAGGTTCCAGATTAAAAACAGAAAATCAGTAGCATTGCAGAAGTCCTCCTGTCTTCATCTCCCAGATATGTTTACCTCAAATGTTATCTATCACTTTTCTGACTTTTAACATGAAAATACTTTCATGCCTGATTCTGAATATTATATAAATAGATACATGTATACTCTTCCTTGTTCATGGAAGTAATAAAGTTGTTTCTACCCAGGAGTACAGTAATTAGAGCTAAAAAAAGGAGCAAATGAATGCAAATATAAAGCAAACCACAAACATGGGAGCCCCCTACATAATAATATTATGAGTGGAATTTTGATCATAATGGCATAAAAAGTATACATTGCTCAGGCAGTATAGACATTTTAACAATGTTTATTCTTCCTATCCAAGAGCATGAAATGGTCTTCCATCTTCTGTGTCTTCTTCAATTTTTTTCATGAGTGTTCTGTAGTTCCTTGAGTACAGTTCCTTTACCTCTTTGGTTAGGTTTACTCCCAGGTATCTTATGGTTCTTGATGCTATAGTAAATGGAATTGACTCTCTAATTTCCCTTTCTGTATTTTCATTGTTAGTGTATAAGAAAGCCACTGATTTCTGTTCATTGACTTTGTATCCTGCCACGTTACTGAATTGCTGTATGAGTTCTAGTAGTTTGGGGGTGGAGTCTTTTGGGTTTTCCATATAAAGAATCACGTCATCTGTGGAGAGAGAGAGTTTGACTTCTTCATTACCAATTTGGATACCTTTTATTTCTCTTTGTTGTCTGATTGCTGTTGCTAGAACTTCTAATACTATGTTGAACAAGAGTGGTGAGAGTGGGCATCCTTGTCGTGTTCCTGATCTCAACGGGAAGGCTGTGAGCTTTTTCCCATGGAGGATGACATTTGCTGTGGGTCTTTCATAGATAGATTTGATGAGGTTCAGGAATGTTCCCTCTATCCCTATACTTTGAAGCATTTTAATCAGGAATGGATGCTGGATTTTGTCAAATGCTTTTTCTGCATCAATTGAGAGGACCATGTGGTTCTTCTCTCTTCTCTTACTTATTTGTTCTGTCACATTGATTGATTTGTGAATGTTGAACCATCCTTGTAACCCAGGGATGAATCCCACCTGGTCATGGTGGATAATCTTTTTAATGCGCTGTTGTATCCTGTTTGCTAGGATTTTGTTGAGAATCTTAGCCTCTATATACATCAGTGATATTGGTCTGAACTTCTCCTTTTTGGTGGGGTCTTTGCCTGGTTTGGGGTTCAGGGTAATGTTGGCTTCATAAAAAGCATCTGGAAGTTTTCCTTCTGCTTCAATTTTTTGAAACAGCTTCAGGAGAATAGGTGTTATTTCTTCTTTGAAAGTTTGGTAGATTCCCCAGGGAATCCATCAGGTCCTGAGCTCTTGGCTTTTGGGAGGTTTTTGATCACTGCTTCAATCTCGTTACTAAATATCGGTCTATTCAGGTTGTCAATTTCTTCCTGGTTCAACTTTGGGAGTTTATATTTTTCCAGGAATGCATCCATTTCATCTAGGTTGCTTAACTTATTGGCATATAACTGTTGATAATAACTTCTGATGATTGTTTCTACTTCCTTGGTGTTCGCTGTGATCTCTCCCTTTTCATTCATAATTTTATGAATTTGAGCTTTCTCTCTTTTCTTTTGGATTAGTGTGGCCAATGGTTTATCGATCATATTGATTCTTTCAAAAAACCAGCTTCTAGTTTCATTGATACGTTCTACTGTACCTCTAGTTTCTACCTCCTTGATCTCTGCTCTAATCTTGATTATTTCCCTTCTTATGTGTGGAGTTGGTTTAATTTGTTGTTGATTCTCCAGTTCTTTAAGGTGTAGAGACAGATGGTGTATTCTGGATTTTTCAATTTTTTTGAGGGAGGCTTGGATGGCTATGTATTTCCCCCTTAGGACCGCTTTTGGGTATCCCATAGGTTTAGGACTGAAGTGACTTCATTCTCATTGGTTTCCATGAATTGTTTAAGTTCCTCTTTGATCTCCTGGTTGATCCAAGCATTCTTAAGCAAGGTGGTCTTTAGCTTCCAGATGTTTGAGTTCCTTCGGAACTTTTCCTTATGATTGAGCTCCAGTTTCAAAGCACTGTGATCTGAGAATATGCAGGGAATAATCTCAGTCTTTTAGTATTGGTTGAGTCCTGATTTGTGACCCACTATGTGGACTATTCTGGAGAAGGTTCCATGTGCACTTGAGAAGAATGACTATTCTGTTGTTTTAGGGTGGACTGTTCGGTATTATATCTATAAGGTTCATTTGGTCCAATGTGTCATTCAATGCTCTTGTTTCTTTATTGATTTTCTGCTTGGATGATCTATTACTGAGAGAGGAGTGTTAAGATCTCCTATTATTAATGTATTCAATATGCTATACTGCCTAGAGCAATCGATACTTTTAATGCCATTCCGATCAAAATTCCACTGGCATTTTTCAAAGAGCTGGAACAAATAATCCTAAAATTTGTATGGAATCAGAAGAGACCCCCGCATTGCTCAGGAAATGTTGAAAAACAAAAATAAAACTGGCGGCATCATGTTACCTGATTTCAAGCTTTACAACAAAGCTGTGATCACCAAGACAGCATGGTACTGGCATAAAAACAGACACATAGACCAGTGGAACAGAGTAGAGAGCCCAGATATGGACCCTCAACTCTATGGTCAAATAATCTTCGACAAAGCGGGAAAAAATATACAGTGGAAAAAAGACAGTCTCTTCAATAAATGGTGCTGGGAAAATTGGAAAGCTATCTGTAGAAGAATGAAACTCGGCCATTCTCTTACACCGTACACAAAGATAAACTCAAAATGGATAAAAGACCTCAATGTGTGACAGGAATCCATCAGAATCCTAGAGGAGAACATAGGCAGTAACCTCTTCGATATCAGCCACAGCAACTTCTTTCAAGATATGTCTCCAAAGGCAAAGGAAACAAAAGAAAAATGAACTTTTGGGACTTCTTCAAGATCAAAGTCTTCTGCACAGCAAAGGAAACAGTCAAGAAAACAAAGAGGCAACCCACAGAATGGGAGAAGATATTGCAAATGACAGTACAGACAAAAGGTTGATATCCAGGATCTATAAAGAACTTCTCAAACTCAACACACACAAAACAGATAATCGTATCAAAATATGGGCAGAAGAGGGCACCTGGGTGGCTCAGTGGGTTAAGCCACTGCCTTCAGCTCAGGTCATGATCTCAGGGTCCTGGGATCGAGTCTCGCATCGGGCTCTCTGCTCAGCAGGGAGCCTGCTTCCCTCTTTCTCTCTCTGCCTGCCTCTCAGTCTACTTGTGATTTCTCTCTGTCAAATAAATAAATAAAATCTTAAAAAAAAAAATATGGGCAGAAGATATGGACAGACACTGCTCCAATGAAAACATACAAATGGCTATCAGACACATGAAAAAATGTTCACCATCACTAGCCCTCATGGGAGATTCAATTTAAAACCACATTGAGATACTACCTTACACCAGTTAGAATGGCCAAAATTAGCAAGACAGGAAACAACATGTGTTGGAGAGGATGTGGAGAAAGGGGAACCCTCTTACACTATTGGTGGGAATGCAAGTTGGTGCAGCCTCTTTGGAGAACAGTGCAGAGATTCCTCAAGAAATTAAAAATAGAGCTTCCCTATGACCCTGCAATTGCACTACTGGGTATTTACCCCAAAGATACACATGTAGGGGTGCCTGGGTGGCTCAGTGGGTTAAAGCCTCTGCCTTCAGCTCGGGTCATGATCCCAGGGTCCTGGGATGGAGCCCCGCATCAGGCTCTCTGCTCTGCGGGAAGCCTGCTTCCTCCCCTCTCTCTCTCTGCCTGCCTATCTGCCTACTTGTGATTTCTCTCTCTCTGTCAAATAAATAAAATCTTAAAAAAAAAAAAAAAGATACACATGTAGTGAAGAGAAGGGCCATTTGTACCCCAATGTTTATAGCAGCAATGGCCACGGTCGCCAAACTGTGGAAAGAACCAAGATGCCCTTCAACGGACAAATGGATAAGGAAGATGTGGTCTATATACACTATGGAGTATTATGTCTCCATTAGAAAGGATGAATACCCAACTTTTGTAGCAACAGGGATGGGACTGGAAGAGATTATGCTGAATGAAATAAGTCAAGCAGAGAGAGTCAATTATCAAATGATTTCACTTATTTGTGGAGCATAAAAAATAACATGGAGGACATGGGGAGATGGAGAGGAGAAGGGATTTGAGGGAAATTGGAAGGGGAGGTGAACCATGAGGGACTATGGACTCTGAAAAACAACCTGAGAGTTTTGATGGGGTTGGGGTGGGAGGTTGGGGGAGCTAGGTGGTGGGTATTAAGGAGGGCATGTATTGCATGGAGCACTGGGTATGGTGTAAAAAACAATGAATACTGTTACGCTGAAAAGAAGTAAAAAAATAGTATTATGAGTGACCTAATTAAATGTAAAAGATTTGGTCACTAAGTGGGAGATATTTGTTTCTACAATTAGTATCTCATTATACAAATGAAGTAAAAGGAAGTGGAAATTCATATAGGCCAATTTATTGGACAATATTATATAAATTGAGCTTATCAACATTTGTTTTCATGTTTCCCTTTTAAATAAGCAATTTACAATTGGGGTAGTAACATGTATTAACATTTCCAAATGTATTACGGAAGTTAGAAAGGAACTATGCAACTGTATATTACATAGAGTTTTTCATTTTTATAAGAACTTAGGTATTAAAAAATAATTCCAGAAAATTGTATTTTTGAAATTATAAAGCAAAAATTGCAGTATTGACATTGTAAATGACTTCTAAAGGGCAGAAAACTTTATATCCCTCTTAGATAAAGTCTATAGTTCACATTACAAAACATCAAGAAAATGTCCAGGTTAACCTTGGTTCTCAAGGTCTCTTTGTTTGTTTGTTTTTATTTTCCCTTCTACTTTTATATTATACTTGTAGTTCAAACAATGAGTTTCAGAGCAGCACAATAGTGTACATATCCTCAATTTAATACATTTAGAAGTCATTACTAATAGTTTTTTTCCTTGTTCTGGAAATGTTGAAATAACCCCAAAAGCTATGGGGTTATAAAGATCATTTACTTGTCTATGTCTCAATTTATCTGATTATAAGGTGAGAACAATGTGTCCCATCTATTTTGGTCTTTGGGATTTTAAGACTTAATGAGTGCAAAAAGTTTCTAAGGACTTTACAAGAAAGTAAGCATATAAATAGTATTAATGACATGTCTGCTAGATAGCAATGTGAAATGTGTGAAACATTATTTCCAAATATCAAAAAAGTCAAAACATACACTTTTATCAGCTCTTAGCACTAACCTCTAAGAAGATCAAAGACCCTTCTTTTTATGTAGTAATCTCTGGAAGCTATTTAGCTCACAAATTTTAAAAGAATATGCCCAAATGATGAAAAAAGGTTTGTAGCATTAAGAAAAAATAAAATGTTTAATATAGACTTACAGAAATAATTTCAGATAACATGATAAAGAATGTTTAAAAGAAATAGCTAACAAACCCTTTTTGAAACAAGATGAAAATGGAATAGACATGTCTGATATCTACAAAAAACAGCATCATTTTAGAAGTGGGGAATATAGCTAAAGAGATACCCAAATGGTCTTTTGTTGTGTCTCATTGAGGAAGGAAAATAATCTTGAAAATGGAAAGGAAAATATAGAGCATATCACAGGAGATGAAGTCATGTTGCCCTAAATGAATTCAAGACCATAGGTCCAAGGAAGTCAGAGAAACCATTAGCAGTCATTGCCAAACAAGCTTAGATGCTTTTTAAGTGATAGTGGGAAAAGGTAGACTTTTCAGAAAACCCAATGGGCAAATGCTCCAATTTTTTTTAAATTAATACTCTTATTTTGTTCTAGATAGAATACCAAGAGGGTGTTTTTTTATTTCTTCAAAGAGAATTCAACTCTAAGAAGTGTAGCTTCCATTAATATTTACTTAAATAGTAGACTGACAACATTTGCTGATTTTCTTACTGATTTCCTGAAATCTTTTACCCACCGATTTTGCAGCTCCTATAGTGATGGAAGGGGGCGTGAGAGAGATACACTAGATTAGTGATTTTTTTTTTTCTTTACCATAGAATCAGTAAATGATCTTTAATAAAATAATTTTGAACAGGCCACTGCCTATACCAATTAAATCAGAATCTCTGGAGGTGAGGCTCTGGCATCCATCTTATGAGAGTTTCCTAGAAAATTCCAACATGCAGTCAGGATTGAGAATTACTGTTTAGAGTAAATATCCCTTGAGATTTTCAGCTCCTTCCAGGCAGGAAAGGTTAGAAATAGAGCTGCTCTCGAGTTTGGTAGAAGCGATTGTTGGTTAAGAGAGACACAAGGCCGCATAAGAGGAAAACAAAGCATTCTGGTTAGAATCTATCAGTAGCTCAGGTCATATACAAGCAATATTAGCAGATTTACAAAGCACTGAATGGGAAAAAAAGACAATTTCTTTTCAGCAAGCAAACCAACAGGGATGACCTCTTATTTCTAAGATCTTAACTTCCAAGTTGGCAGGAAATCTCAAAAATAAACCATAAAATAAAAAACAAACTGATGAGATATAGCACACTTCCTGAACAATACTGGTAGTCTTTAAGAATTGTGACAAGGCAATGCATTTTTAGTGATTAGAATATTTCATTGTAAAATAAAATTGCTAGTGTGGCTTTTTAAATTTTTATTTAGTTGCTTCTCCTATTAAGTTAGCGTTTTCTGTTTATAAATAAATATTTGATATTGATATTTGAAACCACTGCCTAATATCATGTTAGCAATATTAATAAAACATTTTAATATTTCTCCATGTCACAGTCTTAGAATTGGGTATTTTATGTCTGTCAATTTGCTCCTACTCTTTCATTCAATAACACTTAAACTAGTTTACTGTAAGAAATAAAACTTAAATAGGTATGGTGATATGCATTCTTACATCCACAAAAAATAAAACTGTTAAAATGAATTGAATTGGTTTCCCAGCCTCCCACACAACTCAATATTTTGTATTGGAGAATGTAAGTGAATGATTACACATTCATGTGTTAAGGATGGTGAAACAGCTTGTCAATTAAAATATGCCATAAACATTATGTCAGTTTTAAGCTAAAAAAGATGCTGAAAAAAGATTTGTTTAGGAATATACAGATATTTGTATACTAAATAGTCTAAAATGATTTTGTGGGTTTTTTTGTTAATATTTGGAATTTTTCATAAGTACAAGTAAAAAATAAGAACATTTTTTCCTTTGAAGACTACAGCACATGTATATGCATCAGCACAGAATAATCCAAGGAATAGAATTCTAAGCAAGCATATGTTATACTTACTGACATTAAAATTATATTTTAAAATTTTAGAATTTTTTAAAAATTTACTTATCATTGTGGAGAAATAGATAAAAATTAAATTCTAAAATAGTTACCACATACAAGTGTCCTATATTTTCATTAATTAAATATCTATGTAAATAATACACACAATAAATTATATATAAAATAACACTCAACTATATACATAATATATTAATCATAAGCACTAACCTCAGGGATTATGTGTCATTCACCTTCTCCCCTAAAAAGAAGGATGTACAGAATAGGTTATTTTGGTAATTGTTCAAATAACTGGATGAAGAAATCTGGAAAGATAGAATTTATGTATTGTGAAAAAATAGTATGTCTTTATTGTTATTTTTTGACTCACTACCTTTAGCTCTTGAAAAATGCTCACCATTCTAAGTGCAAGAGTCAGAGAGCTATGTATACACTACTATGTCTAAGATGTTGGAATGACTAAATAGTTGTACTGAAGGTAAACCCTTTTATTAGAAGATTTTATTTATTTATTTGAGAAAGGAAGAGAGATGCGCACAAACTGGGGAAGGGGCAGAGGAAGAAAGAGAAGCAGGGGGCTCCATCCTGGGACGCTGAGCTCATGACTCAAGCCAAAGGCAGCTACTTAATAAGCTGAGCCACCCAGGCACCCTTTTTGACCAAAAGCTTGTGAAACCCATTAAGAAGAAAGCAGTTTGCGGGACAAAATAATTTATACTCTATTTTTAATATAATGCTTTTAGAAATTATACTTTTGAAAATTTTTTAACCACTAAAATGAAGTGTAGGAGCTTTTAGTAACATTGACTTCTGAGATAATTCTTATGTAAATAAGCCCATGTTACATAAATCTTAACATAAAGTTTGGCAATTCCAATGAATATCATTTTTTATAAAATTCACTTGATTTTAAAGACTGAGCTGGGGCATTTTGAAACAAGCATTCATTACGAAAATATTTACCTATATAGAGGTATACTTTAATATTTTACAATTATACATTAACTTAGTGAATTAGTTCAATTAATACTGGCTCTGTAACAAATAGATACTGAAAAGTGTAATGGTTCAAGCCCAATAAACTTTATTTCTCCATCTGACAGTAAATTACAGGTGTCCCTGACCTATGGGTCATGCTCTCATTAGACGATCCATGCTACTGACAACCTACCTTCAACGTGAGTCTTCTAAGTATGTTATTTCACTTTCCGTCATTGGGAAGAAGGAAAGAGCATAGTGAAGCACACCATTCTTTTAATGGGTCAGTCTTGAAAGTGGCCGAATCATCTTTGCTCACATCCTATTGATAAAACACAACCACATGGTTCCCCAGAGAAGACTGGACATACGGAATTCAGATGTTTTTGTTAAACTGAATTCTGTTGCAGCTGCTGCAACAATGACGGAAGCTCTGGGTCAGGAGAATGGTAAGTGCATGAAAGGGGCTGTCAGAGAAAGACAGCGGAGTTACAGCAGAATGAGGGAGGATGGAGGCAACAGGAGTTGATGTCAGAGAGGCAATGGGCAGGAATGGTCATGGGTTGTACATGTTTGTAAGACCTGAGATGCTGTTGCAAAGGCTAAGTGACATGGGAAACTACAGAGCTTTTGAGCGGAAAAGTAACACTATTTGCAGATTTAACTAGCACAATTGAAATGGTGTTCATGGACCAGACAAGAAGCAAACTATAGGTATAAATACCTGTTAGAAGATAGATTTATATATGTGTTCTATCTAAAAGTGTTTAAAAGCTTACTTAAGTAAGCTTTTTTTTTTAAGCCTGGGTTATCTCAGAAGGTTTATTTGTTTTGGGTTTGTTTTGCAGACTGTGAAGTCTAGCATTGTTGTTGTTTTTCCAAGCAAAGTCTTCTCATTTCATTATCAGCTGATTTTATTTTACTCACTGGAATGATTTCTTGTAAGCAAATCCATGAAGTTCTTTAGTTGTCTCTACCTGCAGGAACCATTTCACTTCTGATCATTTACCTGAATATAAGTCATTCAAATTCACATAACTATTTCCTTTTTTGAACCATAGCCAGGAAATAAAACTTCATTATTAAATATTTATTTATTTATTTTGAGAGAGAGAGTAGGGGGAGGAGCAGAGGGAGAGAATCTCCAAGCAGATTCCCCCTGAATGAGGAGCCCAATGTAGGATTCTATCCCATGACCCATGAGATCACAACCTTAGCGAAAAACAAAAGAAAGAGGCCCAACTGGGGGGGAAAAGATGGAGGGGGAGTAGGAAGAGGCATCTTTTCAGCCGGTACCCCAAAGTGAGCTGAATACCTACCAAAGAACTCCGATCACCCATGAAATCAGCCTGAGATCAGAATTATACACGTCTGGATCTCTACAGGCGCAGAAGACGCCAGTGTGCCGGTAAAGCGGAATGGGAACTGTGGACTGATATCGGAAGATAAACAAAAGGGGGAGGGAGCCACCAGAGGCGACCAGTGGGAAAGTGATACCCCAATACGAGCGAGAGTGCCCTGCGTCTGGGGACCAGCATTAACTTGGAGACTGGTTGAAAGCACTCCAAAAGAGCAAAGGATCACGGGGAGGTGGGGGGGAATTGTGGGAATCGGGGCAGCTAGGGACAGGGGCTTAAGTCCCCGGTAACAGAGAGCCTCCCCGGCGCTGAGGCAGAGAGAGTGTGTCGGAGAAACCGCTCTTGGTCCCTAAGCCGCCAGCGCGCCCGAGAATGCGTGGGTTCTAGAACCTGTGAGGGGATGGGAGCCGCGCTGGTCTGCAGAATTCACGCTAGCCCTACCATAAAGCTTGAGATATGCCCGCACATCCCTCATGCTCCTCTGAGTTACAAAGGCCCAGCGGCGCTCTTTGACCCGCGCCATTGTTTCAAAGCCTAAGCTACACGCCTGAAACTCTTCCCCTGACAGAGGCGTGCAAAAACCCCAGCCTGTCCCTCATGCTCCCCTGAGTTACAAAGGCCCAGTTGGCGCTCTTTGACCCGCGCCATTGTTTCAAAGCCTAAGCTGCGTGCCCGAAACTCTTCCCCTGACAGAGGCGCGCAAAAGCCCAGCCTGGGGCTTACAGAACAGCGCCCCATTCTCAGTGCCCCAGATGCACACCCGACCCACAGCCGCCTCTGAAAATAGGTGCACGCAAGCCGGGCACTCCCAGCCCAGGCCGGCGGCAAAATCTCAGTGTGCGATCGCTGCTTGGAACCTCTCTGGCAGTTGGGAGCTCCCAGACAGCCGCCACTGCCTTGGCTTTGGGTACGAGCAAAAGATCCTGCTCCCCCAGGGTCTGCAACTTGGAACCTGCTCTGCCAGCGGCCAAGGGGGATCTTATACAACTTCTGCACCCAGACTGAGGCTTCTCTCTGAGAGGGAGATCAGGGTGCAGATTGATTTCTTCTAATACTACAAAAACCACCAAAGGTGGTCAAAGTGAGAGGAAAAAAAGTGAACAAGCATAAAAACCGCCAGAGAACAAAAGCCTGAAAAAAACCAGTTTCCTCAGAGCCCACCCCCTTGAGGGGGGCGGGAGGACTCAACTCAGGAAACATCATTGACTGACAACCCACGTGGCAGGCCCCTCCCCCAGAAAACAAACCAAGAAAGAAAAAAAAAAAGACTACAAGAGAACAACCACTACTTCATAGGAAAACTTGTATTGTTCACTCGTTCCCACTATTCCAGTTCATATTTTTTTTTTTACACATAGGTAATTTTTTAACCTATTTACCATGACAGCGAGCTGTACAGTACATCAAATTCCATAATACCTTTCTAACCTGAACTTTTTGATACATACACCTATGTTTTTCTTTTGCGTTTTTATTTTTTGAATTCCTTTTTTAAAATTTTAGTTTAGTTTAGTCTAGTTTATTCCTTTTTATTTTTATCCTCTAATATTCATATAGAGTTAAACTTCAAAGTAATCCCCTTTCCCCAATCAATACTACCCCTATAGGTAAACCAATTTTTAATCCCCTTTATCTTAGGAATGTTGAGTCCTTTAACAAAGATATCAAGATACATCCAGGAAGAATCAAAACAACCTTCCTCACACACACTGAGAATTTATATGAACTCTCCCATCTTCTTCCACCAGTGTTTCTGTGTTTTTTGTGTTTGTCCTGATAGCATATAAATTTTACACTTCTGGTTCTTTTTGACGAAGTTCTTTCTTTATTTGCATATATATATATTTTTTTCTCGCCATATACTTGTATCAGTCTTTTTATCTCTTTTTGTTTGTCTACTTCATAAATCTTACCTTGGGGCCCATCTGGGCTGAACCTTCTTTTTCATATTCCCTTTCTTTCCTGTCTCTCTCTCTTTTTTCTTTTTTTTCTTTTTCTTCTTCTTCTTTTCTTTTTTTTTCTTTTTCTTTTTCTTTTCTTTTGTCTCTCGATTGGGTGGGGAATCCTGATTGCTCAGAAGTGTTCCAGGGTGCACCTTGACTGCACCAGAGTTGATACATCCAGCTACATCTGTTCAGTCATCTCCCACCAAAATGACTAGGAGGAGGAATGCCCAACAGAAGAAAAATACAGAGGATGGACCTTCTGCAACAGAGCTAACAGCTATCAACATAGAAAATATGTCGGAAAGAGAATTCAGGCTAACAATTATCCAGGCAATAGCTAGGTTGGAGAAAGCCATGGATGACTAAACAGAATTGATTAGGGCCTAACTAAAAGCGACCAGACAGGATGGTCACAATGTTAGGGTGGAGCTTAAAGCTACCAGGGAGGAGGTTCACAATGCTCTCAATGAGTTCCAATCTAATCTAAACTCTCTCAAAGCTAGGGTAACTGAGACAGAAGATAGAATTAGTGATCTGGAAGACAAACAGATAGAGAGAAAGGATCAGGAGGAAGCCTGGAACAAAGCGCTTAGAAACCACGAAAACAGAATAAGGGAAATAAATGATGCCATGAAGCGTTCCAACGTCAGAATTATTGGAATCCCTGAAGGGGAGGAGAAAGAAAGAAGTCTAGAAGATATAGTGGAACAAGTCCTTCATGAAAATTTTCCCAATCTCGCGAATGAAACCAGCGTTCATGTACTAGAGGCTGAAAGGTCTCCACCCAAGATTATACATTCCAAAAAAACATCACGACACCTGATAGTCAAATTGAGGAATTATAATTGTAGGTATAATCTCTTGAAAGACGCCAGGGCAAAGAGGCTCCTTACTTACAGAGGGAAGCCCATCAGAATAACGTCAGACCTGTCCACAGAGACCTGGCAAGCCAGAAGAGGCTGGCAAGATATATTCAGGGCACTAAATGAGAAGAACATGCAGCCAAGAATACTTTATCCAGCAAGACTGACATTCAAAATGGATGGAGAGATAAAGAGTTTTCAAGACCAGCAAGGCTTAAAAGACTATGCAACCACCAAGCCGACACTGCAGGAAATAGAAGGGGGGTTCTATAAAAGACGAAAAATCCCAAGAATAGCATTGAACAGAAATATAGAGACAGTCTACAGAAAGAAAGACTTCAAAGGTAACTCGATGTCAATAAAAACCTATCTATCAATAATCACTCTCAATGTGAATGGCCTAAATGCACCCATAAAACGGCACAGGGTTGCAGATTGGATAAAACGACAGGACCCATCCATATGTTGTCTACAAGAGACCCATTTTGAACCTAAAGATAAACCCAGACTGAAAGTGAAGGGATGGAGAAGCATCTTTCATGCCAATGGGCCTCAAAAGAAGGCTGGGTAGTGATTCTCATATCAGATAAGTTGGACTTCAAACAAGACTGCAGTCAGAGATACAGAAGGACACTACATAATCCTTAAAGGGACTATCCACCAAGATGATCTAACAATTGTAAATATCTATGCTCCCAATATGGGAGCAGCCAATTACTTAAGAAAACTCTTAATCAAGATAAAGAGTCATATTGATATGAACACACTAATCATAGGAGATCTTAACATGCCTCTTTCAGAATTAGACAGATCATCGAAGCAGAAAATCAATAAAGAAACAAGAGCATTAAATGACATATTGGACCAGAGGGACCTCATAGATATATACAGAACATTCCACCCTAAAACAACAGAATACTCATTCTTCTCAAGTGCACACGGAATCTTCTCCAGAATAGACCACATACTGGGTCACAAATCAGGACTCAACTGATACCAAAAGAATGAGATGATTCCCTGCATATTCTCAGATCACAATGCTTTGAAACTGGAGCTCAATCACAAGGAAAAGTTCCGAAGGAACTCAAACACCTGGAAGCTAAAGACCACCTTGCTTAAGAATGCTTGGATCAACCAGGAGATCAAAGAAGAACTGAAACAATTCATGGAAACCAATGAGAATGAAGACACTTCTGTCCAAAACCTATGGGATACAGCAAAGGTGGTCCTAAGGGGAAAATACATAGCCATCCAAGCCTCTCTCAAAAAAATTGAAAAATCTAGAACACATCAGCTGTCTCTACACCTTAAAGAACTGGAGAATCAACAACAAATCAAACCAACTCCACACATAAGAAGGGAAATCATCAAGATTAGAGCTGAGATCAATGAGGTAGAAACCAGAGATACAGTAGAACGTATCAATGAAACTAGAAGCTGGTTTTTTGAAAGAACCGATAAGATCGATAAGCCACTGGCCACACTAATCCAAAAGAAAAGAGAGAAAGCCCAAATTCATAAAATTATGAATGAAAAGGGAGAGATCACAACTAACACCAAGGAAGTAGAAACAATCATCAGAAGTTATTATCAACAGTTATATGCCAATAAGCTTAGCAACCTAGATGAAATGGATGCATTCCTGGAAAAATATAAACTACCAAAATTGAACCAGGAAGAAATCGACAACCTGAATAGACCGATATCTAATAACGAGATTGAAGCAGTGATTAAAAACCTCCCAAAAAACAAGAGCCCAGGACCTGACGGATTCCCTGGGGAATTCTACCAAACCTTCCAAGAAGAAATAACACCTATTCTCCTGAAGCTGTTTCAAAAAATTGAAGCAGAAGGAAAACTTCCAGACTCTTTCTATGAAGCCAGCATTACCCTGATCCCCAAACCAGGCAAGGACCCTACCATAAAGGAGAATTTTAGACCAATATCACTGATGAATATGGATGTTAAGATTCTCAACAAGATCCTAGCCAACAGGATTCAACAGCACATTAAAAAGATTATCCACCATGATCAGGTGGGATTCATCCCTGGGCTACAAGGATGGTTCAATATTCGCAAATCAATCAATGTGATACAACAAATTAATATGAGAAGAGAGAAGAACCACATGGTCCTCTCAATTGATGCAGAAAAAGCATTTGACAAAATCCAGCATCCATTCCTGATTAAAATGCTTCAAAGTATAGGGATAGAGGGAACATTCCTGAACCTCATCAAATCTATCTATGAAAGACCCACAGCAAATGTCATCCTCCATGGGAAAAAGCTTGCAGCCTTCCCATTGAGATCAGGAACAAGACAAGGATGCCCACTTTCACCACTCTTGTTCAACATAGTATTAGATGTCCTTGCAACAGCAATCAGACAACAGAGGGAAATAAAAGGTATCCAAATTGGTAATGAAGAAGTCAAACTCTCTCTCTTCACAGATGACATGATTCTTTATGTGGAAAACCCAAAAGACTCCACCCTCAAACTACTAGAACTCATACAGCAATTCAGCAACGTGGCAGGATACAAAGTCAATGTGCAGAAATCAGTGGTTTTCTTATACACTAACAATGAAAATACAGAAAGGGAAATTAGAGAATCGATTCCATTTACTATAGCACCAAGAACCATAAGATACCTGGGAATAAACCTAACCAAAGAGGTAAAGGATTTGTACTTGAGGAACTACAGAACACTCATGAAAGAAATTGAAGACACAAGTAGATGGAAGACCATTCCATGCTCTTGGATCGGAAGAATAAACATTGTTAAAATGTCTATACTGCCTAGAGCAATCTATACTTTTAATGCCATTCCGATCAAAATTCCACCGACATTCTTCAAAGAGCTGGAGCAACTAATCCTAAAATTTGTATGGAATCAGAAGAGACCCCGAATCGCTAAGGAAATATTGAAAAACAAAAATAAAGCTGGCAGCATCACGTTACCTGATTTCAAGCTTTATTACAAGGTTTGTGATCACCAAGACAGCATGGTACTGGCATAAAAACAGACACATAGACCAGTGGAACAGAGTAGAGAGCCCAGATATGGACCCTCAACTCTATGGTCAATTAATCTTCGACAAAACAGGAAAAAATATACAGTGGAAAAAAGTCTCTTCAATAAATGGTTCTGGGAAAATTGGAAAGCTATCTGTAGAAGAATGAAACTCGACCATTCTCTTACACCGTACACAAAGATAAACTCAAAATGGATAAAAGACCTCAATGTGAGACAGGAATCCATCAGAATCCTAGAGGAGAACATAGGCAGTAATCTCTTTGATATCAGCCACAGCAACTTCTTTCAAGATACGTCTCCAAAGGCAAAGGAAACAAAAGTGAAAATAAACTTTTGGGACTTCATCAAAATCAAAGGCTTCTGCACAGCAAAGGAAACGGTCAAAAAAACAAAGAGGCAACCCACGGAATTGGAGAAGATATTTGCAAATGACAGTACAGACAAAAGGTTGATATCCAGGATCTATAATGAACGCCTCAAACTCAACACACACGAAACAGGCAAACACATCAAAAAATGGGCAGAAGAGATGAACAGACACTTCTCCAATGAAGACATACAAATGGCTATCAGACACATGAAAAAAGGTTCATCATCATTAGCCCTCAGGGAGATTCAAATTAAAACCACATTGAGATATCACCTTACACCAGTTAGAATGGCCAAAATTAACAAAACAGGAAACAACATGTGTTGGAGAGGATGTGGAGAAAGGGGAATCCTCTTCCACTGTTGGTGGGAATGCAAGTTTGTGCTGCCTCTTTGGAGAACAGTGTGGAGATTCCTCAAGAAATTAAAAATAGAGCTTCCCTATGACCCTGCAATTGCACTCCTAGGTATTTACCCCAAAGACACAGATGTCGTGAAAAGAAGGGCCATCTGTACCCCAATGTTTATAGAAGCAATGGCCACGGTCGCCAAACTATGGAAAGAACCAAGATGCCCTTCAACGGATGAATGGATAAGGAAGATGTGGTCCATATACATTATGGAGTATTATGCCTCCATCAGAAAGGATGAATACCCAACTTTTGTAGCAACATGGACGGGCCTGAAGAGATTATGCTGAGTGAAATAAGTCAAGCAGAGAGAGTCAATTATCATATGGTTTCACTTATTTGTGGAGCCAACAAATAGCATGGAGGACAAGGGGCGTTAGAGAGGAGAAGGGAATTTGGGTAAATTGGAAGGGGAGGTGAACCATGATAGACTATGGACTATGAAAAACAATCTGGGGGGTTTGAAGTGGCAGGGGGGGTGGGAGGTTGGGGTACCAGGTGGTGGGTATTATAAAGGGCATGGATTGCATGGAGCACTGGGTGTGGTGGAAAAAATAATGAATACTTTTTTTCTGAAAATAAATAAATTGAAGAAAAAAAAATGAAAAAGAAAGAGGCCCAACTGACTGAGGCACCCAGGAGCCCCATTTTAATTTATTATTATAACAATATTTAAATTTTGTCAAATCAAGGCACAAATCTAACATTTTTCCCAGCAAATTATATTCCATTGCACAGTGCAAGGATGAGATTTCAAGCTCACAATAGTA
Organism: Neogale vison; assembly: GCF_020171115.1. Taxonomy (NCBI): domain Eukaryota; kingdom Metazoa; phylum Chordata; class Mammalia; order Carnivora; family Mustelidae; genus Neogale; species Neogale vison. The sequence goes on along the minus strand of NC_058101.1, from coordinate 78,590,519 downwards.
ATTGTATAATTACTTAAATTTTATATCTATCAAAATCATAGCTATTATAATCAGTTTTGATGCTAATCTAATTGTTAACCAATTATTAACATCTAAGTAATTAAACATTCATTAATTTTTAATTTATATACATAGGTTATATTTATTTCAAAAATTCTTCAATGATAGAGATTTGTTATTTCCAATGCTCTAAACTTGTATTTTCTAAAATGGTATCTATTTGGATTGTGCTGCTACTTAAACTAGAATTAGTTAAAATTAAATAAAATTAAATAAAGTTAAAATTTCTGTCTTGTAGCCACATGATATAACCACAATTCAAGTGCTTACCTCAATGTTACAAGTGGCTACTATTTTGGGTGAACACATACAGAATGTTTCCATTATTCTAGAAGGTCCTAATGGACAGAATTGATATAAAGAGTAACAATCCCTTTTAAGTGTCTCCAGGCCTCTCCAAAGAGAATATTAATTATGCTACACAATCTATATTTTAAGCCCAACTAGCTGAAACATGACAGGTTAAAAATTTATCCAGGGATTTTTGTGTGATGACTTAAAAAACCAATAAGCAGAGTTGATTTTGTTTCATTTATTTTTAAAGATTTTATTGTGTGACTACTTAACTGCTCATCATTCCTGAGTAGTTTCCTGCTCTTTTTTAGAAGATCTTCAATAAGTATCATTTATTCATTCAAATATGATAAGAGAATTAATCATCTTCATTGAAAAAAATGGTTACCAAATTGGAAAACATGAATCTCGTTTGATGGAAATTTCATTTTATTAAATTCACAATCCCCATGCTCACAAAGTTCTTTTAGTGGGAGTTGTTAGCAGAGCTATGAAAAAAGTTTAATTAGAACCATATGTTATAAGGTGTTTGTTCAAATATGTTTCTCTGTGCATAGAAATATCTTTGGAAATACTTGTCAATATTGAGCTTCAAACCTTTATTGGTTCCTTTACAGACCTCCCCTTATTCCATGGTACTTTTTATTGAAGCTTATACAGTTGCAAGAAATTATAAATCCTACACATCTGAAAACTGATAATTTGATGTTATTCAGTGATTTCATCTTCATTGCTTTACATTGTTACCTATTTTAATTTCCCAGCTAGTCTTAAGCAGCTGGAAATTTTTAAATTATCTTTTTTGCTATATATTTTTAAAATACATAAAACATTAGATAGCGCTCAGTATAAAATATTGCTGTCTAAACACAAAAGGGCAAGATTTGTGAGAAAATAAACTTTTAAACCACTTCATTTTTAGTTATACAATGTAGGAGACTGGAGCAAATGAGTAATAAAAGGCAAAACAATTGAGTCTCCTACGGTGCTAAATTAAGAATTTATAGTCTGAATGATGTCTCTGTAACCTCATTCAATTTTCTATTATTGCAGATCTTAAACAATTATAAACACAGATGACATAGCCATTTTCACTTATAAATCTGCAAGGGTGATAAATATAACATGCAAAATTCATTTTGATAGTAATGCTAATTGGTCTAATGTTCTCAAAACAAAGGAAAATAAGGATATTTAAAGAAAGTAACACTTTGAGCAAATGAAACTGGTTGCAAGAGTCAATATGATATATTTTTATTTTAAAACAGATGGGCATTTACTATTTTAAAATGGTTAGTAACTGCAGATGATATTCACATAAATAAACATTATAAATTTTCTTAGGAATAGGTGACATTCCTGGTGTTAAAAATAAATAAGTATAAAACAAAAAGGATTTGAATTTAATATGTTTGTAATGATACATAATAAAAACTGTTTCATTAAAAAATACTAATCATTGACATGTGGGTAATTCAATGTTTTCCCAACTGAAAGAACTTCATTTTTGCTATCCTTTTGAAAGAATCTGTCTTGAAATCTACCTGAAATTATACCAGAATAATGGGTTGGAGCAATATGTCTAAGTCATATAGAACAGTAATGATTATAGAGGTAGATTTTCTATTCTATGAATTACATACTTTTTTATCCAACCCAATAAAATAAATTAGCCTTAACTGATAAACTACGTCAGCTTATTGGCTTAAAGAGTAAGGGAAATTTTGAAGAAATAATTAGTTCCTTAAGACAGATTCATCTAGGGTGCTTGGGTGGCCCAGTGGGTTAAAGCCTCTGCCTTTGGCTCAGATCATGATCCCAGGATCCTGGGATTGAGCCCCACATCCAGCTCTCTCCTCAGCAGGAATTCTGCTTTCTCCTCTCTCTCTGCCTGCCTCTCTACCTACTTGTGATCTCTGTCTGTCAAATAAATAAATGAAATCTTAAAAAAATTTTTTTTTAAAAGATAGATTCATCTACTAGTCTTTAGTTGCTTTTTTTAGTTCTGATTATATCCAGAAGTCAGGTGATTTTTGCTTTATGATGGAACTCTATTTGAGGAAAACCCAAGCATTGTATGTGTTAAAATATATCCTGCTACCTAATATGGCATATTAGACTCTTCATATGGGAAACATTAAAATAAAAGGTATTATTGTTTTCTTAGTATATCCCTCTAAGAATAGAATTTTGGTTAAAGAGATAATAAAGTCAGGGATATTTTCAGTGCATTTTTATGGTATTCCTTAGGTAAACAATAATGACTCTGTAACTTAGATGTTTGTTTCCAAAAGCGGGTATGTATGTATGTATGTATGGCCAGCACATATTTCTGAGGATATCAATGAGATATAAAGTGAAATCTTGAATAGAAGATATAGAAATGCCTAAATTAAAAGAAAGGTATGTTATGGTCATCAAACTGGAATTGAACTGAAATAATTCAAAGGTTTCTATGTAAATTTGCATCATCTTAAAACTATGATTCAGCCTATTTTTCTAACTTCAAATAAAGAGACTAGATTAAAACTTAGAATCTATACTATTATGCATTTTCCTCTATAGGTGTATTGTATTAGAGGTATCTTAATTTTAAATGTAATTCAGGGACTACAGATTTCTTAAGGGTGGTATGTGTATATATATACATATACACATACATAGGTGGTATATATACATATATATGTATATGTGGTACACATATATGTATGTATATACATATATATGTATATGTGGTACACATATATGTATGTATATACATATATATGTATATGTGGTACACATATATGTATGTATATACATATATATGTATATGGGTAGTATATATACATAGGTATATACATACTGATGTATAATTTGAATATATTTATGGAAATATAAATATAAAATATGGAATATATATATAAAATCAGCCATTTTTATATTTTTATCTAGTAAATCACTTATTGCTATATACAAACAGGCAATCAATGAAAGTGAATTAATGAATTTAATTGTCTTTTAAATCACATTAATTAATAAGCTAACTGTAAATTGCCATTTTATAAAATACAGAACAGAGTGCATGAAAGAGTTATGTGAGATATATTCTTTTCATCAGAAAAAAATAATTTAATAATTAAATAATAAAATGCAGGCAAAATAGTGGTAAATTTTAATAGTAGGTCTAGATATAAAATGCTTCAACTTTTTAGTATCCGATTCAATTTAAACATAAGCCATTACTATTTCTAAAGAAACAAAAGATTGAAAAGTGTTTAAAAATTAGTCTGGAAGTTACTACTTGGAAATATATACTCTTAGCTTTCTCAAGGAGAAATGTTTTTAGCCTGGGACCTTCACCTTCTAAAAACACGTTACTAAATTTTAGTTCACAGAACAGAAAACCCCCAAACTGATTTTAAAAGCCTGCAAAGACAGATAAGGCAAGGTCAGCTCCGCAACTCTTTAGTCCTAATATATTTAGAGCATTTTCTACAATATTTTTAAACTAACTTGGATAATTCAATGTTCTCCTATCACAAAGACGAATCCAAGGTATGTGTGTAGGAGAGAGAGTAAAGTGGGACAATGCATTAAAACATGTTATGCTTAATATATTTAATCTTATTTTTATGAACATTGATATTAAAAAATCTTTCAAAGTCCTATGCTTTGAAAAAACAATAATTAAAACTCTCAAAATGAGTGCAAATGCAACATTTAGGTAAACAAGTTTTTATATATAACAAGCATAGAATTGATATTCTAACTCCTAATTTATTAGAAAGATAGCATATTAAATTATATTGCTTTTCTAAACACCAACAAAAAGACAGAAGAAAGAGAAGTTAAGGAGCCGATCCCATTTATAGCTGCACCCAAAACCGTAAGACACCTAGGAATAAACCTAACCAAAGAAGCAAAGAATCTGCATTCAGAAAACTATAAAGTACTCATGAAAGAAACTGAGGAAGACACAAAGAAATGGAAAAACATTCCATGCTCATGGATTGGAAGAACAAATATTGTGAAAATGTCTGTGCTACCTTAAGCAATCTGCACATTTAATGCAATCCCTATTAAAATATCATCAATTTTGTTTTCAAATAAATGGGACAAATAATACTAAAATTTATATGGAACCCAAAAAGACCCTGAATAGCCAGAGGAATGTCGAAGAAGAAGACCAAAATTGGCATCACAATTCCAGACTTCAAGCTCTATTACAAAGCAGTAATCTTCAAGACAGTATGGTACTGGCCCAAAAACAGATCAATAGATCAATGGAACAGAATAAAGAGCCCAGAAATGGACCCACAACTCTGTGGTTAGCCAAGTCAACCAATTACTTGACAAAGTAGGAAAGAATGTCCAATGGAAAAAAGATAGTCTCTTCAACAAATGGTGTTGGGAAAATTGGACAGCCACATGCAGAACAATGAAACTGGATCATTTCCTTATGCCACATGCAAAAATACACTATAAGTAGATGAAAGAACCTAAATGTGAGACTTAAATCCATCAAAACCCTTGAGGAGAACACAGGCAGCAAACTCTTTGACCTCAGCCACAGCAATTTCTTTCTAGAAACATCACCAAAGGCAAGGGAAGCATGGGCAAAAATTAACTATTGGGACTTCATCAAGATAAAGGGCTTTTTCACAGCAAGGAAACAGTCAACAAAACCAAAAGACAACAAACAGAATAGGAGAGGATATTTGCAAATGACATATCAGATAGAGGGCTGGTATCCAAAATCCATAAAGAACTTATCAAACTCAACCCCCAAAGAACAAATAATCCAATCAAGAAATGGGCAGAAGACAGGAACAGAGATTTCTGCAAAGAAGACATCCAAGTGGTGATGCAACATGGGGGCTTAAGTGGGTAGGAGAAGAATCCATGAAACAAGATGGGATAGGGATGGAGACAAACCATAAGTGACTCTTAATGGCAAATAGACACGTGAAAAAACGCTCAGCATCACTAGGCATCAGTGAAATACAAATCAAAAGCACAGCGAGATACCACATCATACCACTCAGAATAGCTAAAATTAACAAGTCAGGAAAAGACAGATGTTGGCGAGGATTCAGAGAAAAGGGAACCCTCTTACACTGTTGGTGGGAATGCAAGTTGGTGCAGCCACTCTGGAAAACAGTATGGGGTTTTCTCAAAAAGTTGAAAATAGAGCTAGCCTTCAACTGAGCAATTACACTACTCGATATTTACCCTAAAGAAACAAATGTAGCAATCAGAAGGGGCACATGCACTGGAATGGTTATAGCAGCAATGTCCACAATAGCCGAATTTATACACACACACACACACACACACACACACACCATGTAGGTGGGAATTATGGAACACATGTATTACATGGAGCACTGGGTGTGGTGCATAAACAATGAAATACTTAACAATATATTCTTATAAACAGTAAGAATACTAGGCAGTCACTTAAAAAATGAAATCTTGCCATTTGCAATGATGTAGATGGAACTAGAGGGTATTATGCTAAGCTAAATAAGTCATCAGAGAAAGGCAATTATCATCTCTGATATGAGGAATTTGAGAGGCAGGGTGGGGGGTAGTGGGTGGTAGGGAGAAAAAAAAATTAAACAAGATGGGACCAGGGAGGGAGACAAACCCTAAGAGACTCTTAATCTCAGGAAGCAAACTGAGAGTTGCTGGGAGGCTGGCGGGGAGTAATAGGGTGGCTGGCTATGGACATTGGGGATGGTATGTGCTATGATGAGTGCTGTGAATTGTGTAAGACTGATGATTCACATCAGTCTTGTACCCCTGAAGCAAATAATACATTATATATAAATAAAACATTATAAGTATTTCATGATATTTTTCAAAGACATTTCTAGGTATTCATCTCCCATGTTAATAAACACATGACTCCTGGTTCTTTGTTAAGTTTTACATCCTTTGACAAAATTATCTGTGGGAGATCTTCTCTTATTTTCTCTAGAAGGAAGTGTAAATCTCTACAGGTATTGTAAAACTATCAGATCTAACCTGTCCATCTACACATACACACAGACACACACACACACACACATATATAAAACACGCACACACACAGACACACACACACACACACATATATATATATAAACACGCACACACACAGACACACACATACATATATATGTGTTACAACCCAGGCTGAATGGCTTTGGAATAATGACATACATATGGGGAAGAAGGATGGGTCCAGATTAATTTCATTCCTCATGGGTTTTTAGGCATTTCTCATGTGAAGATGGTAAAGGGTGGCAAGTGTGTGAACCCTAAAACATAAAAAGAGATGTTAGAAACTTTGAAAAAATATCTTTGTGATATGTTTTCATTTGTTTCTTTGTGCTAAGGTCAAGGAAGCAACTTTTTAATTTCTAAATTTTTTCTTAAGTAAGCAACTTTTAAAACAGCCCCTCCAGGGGCACTTGGGTGGCTCAGTGGGTTAAAGCCTCTGCCTTCAGCTCAGGTCATGATCTCAGGGTCCTGGGATCGAGCCCTACATTAGGCTCTCTGCTTAACAGGGAGCCTGCTTCCCCACCCCTTCCTGCCTGCCTCTCTGCCTACTTGTGATCTCTGTCTGTCAAATAAATAAATAATATCTTTAAAAAAGAAAAGAAAAGAAAACAGCCTCTCCCCCTACAAGTGCACACATGCACACATCTTATGGAAAAAAGACAGGCTATATATTCAATCAGCCTGGATCACACATTTTCCTACACACTCCTTGACACCAGAAAAGATGATGAGCAGTACTATGGCAAGTACTGACTTACAGTATAGCTACAAACTAAGAAAGAGTACCAACACCCTCCTGAATAGAGAACTCTTAAAGAAATTATGTGATATGAGATTTAACCCTATAATTTAGAGTGAGTTCTAAAAGGGGAATGAGGCAAACATCTTGGTACCACACACAGTATATAAGAAAGACACACTATCAAAAATCATTCAATTCAATGCACACAGAACACAAATTTAATAGAACCTAAGAAAAAATTGCTCTGGCTATTGGTCATAAAGTATTTTCACTTATTATCTAATAAATACTGGGTAAGTCTTTCTAAATATGATTCATTCAGTTAGTATATAGCTATTTAAAAATATTCCCTTTTTGAAAAACTTAACAATCATAACAATAACTAACTTAGCCAGGAGTTATGCTAAGTACTTTATATGCATTAATACACATAATTTCCCTGTAAGCTTAGGAAGAAGGTAGAGTACACTGGGATTTATAGAAGAATAATTTCCCTGCAGGAAGACTGAAAAGTAAGACATGGAGAGAATAAATGACTGTATGATGTTCTCAAATGACATAGCTAGAAATCCAAATAGACATAGAAAATGAATGAAGGCAATTTATTCTCTGCTTGTTTTCTCTTTACTTCTGTGATAAATAAAACAAGACATTAATGAAAACAAAAAGTTAAATGTGGATATTGACTGTTAATTATATTTTATTTAATGGAGCTATTAAACTTATTTGACAAATCAACCTAGACATGGATAACTTTTTCATAACTCAAGGATCAGTTAGTTCAATATATACATAAAAGCAGAAGAGGAAAGTCTGTACTGGGTTTTATAACTAAATTATCTCAAATTTAACATCCTTGTATTGTAGACAACCAAATTGTAGACAATTTGTAGACAAATTGTAGACAATCAAATCTAACTAGACACACTAGAGGAAATTAGGTTTCTATCATCGATATAGTACTTGCCTCCATTGATTATTCATTCTACAGACCTACACATGGATGCATAGGATCAAAAATTCATCTAATATTTTGGCTTTTGCTGGCCAAATGAATAAATATCAGGATAAAAATGTGCTGGGCTCAATCAAGACAAATCCCAAGAGGAATGTACCTCAAAAATCTTCACTGTACTATCAGCTCTAGTATTGATTTTAAGGAAAATTTCCCCATCTTCGGTGGAACTGGTTTCCAGAATTCTGCCAGATCCCCTGTAGCGCCCCAGTTTTGTTGGAGAATTGGCTAGATGCAAGGCACATTTTAGATAAAAGCTACTTCCTGGGGTGAAAACTGTCACTCTCTTTTAATAAAATGTACTAACAGTCCATGCTGAATAGATAATGTTTGAAAATGAATGACATCATTTTTTTGAGAGTGGCAAATTGAAATTATACCATGATCAGTCAGTTTACAAAAATTAGCAATTGTTACTCTGCCACATTCCAGCTTCCTTTTATTCTGCAAAATAAAACAACCAAAATTATCAAACTGAAAGTTTGAGTGTCATCAAAACACTTACAGGTGTATTTTGTTTTATAGTTCTTGCTTTTATTGCATTTTACAGATATTGTGCTTTCTACAAATCGAAGATTTATGAGAACCCTGTGGCATGTCTAACAGCAGAGATTTTTTCGGACAGCATTTGCTCATCTTGTGTCTCTGTGTGATGTTTCAGTAACTCTCCCAATATTTTAATTTTTTTCCATTATTATTATACTTGTTGCAGGGATCTGTGATCCATTTATTTGATGTTACCATTTCAATTGTTTTGGGGTGCCACAAAATATACCCATGTAAGAGAGCAAACTTAGGGCACCTGGGTGGCTCAGTAGGTTAAAAGTCTGTCTTCAGCTCAGGTCATGATCCCGGAGTCCTGGGCTGGAGTCCCAAGTCGGGTTTCCTGCACAGCAGGAAGTCTTCCTCTCTGGCTCTCCCCTGGCTTGTGCTCTCTCTATATATATTACTCTTTCTCTCTCAAATAAATAAACAAAATCTTAAAAAAAAAAAAAAAAAGATAGAAAGCCTAATTGGTAAATGTTTGTTTTCTGACTGCTCCACCAACAGGTTTCTGCTGTCTCTCTCCCTTTCTTCAGGTCTCCTTACTCCCTGAGACACAACAATAGTGAAATTAGGTCAATTAATAACCATGCAATGGCCTTTAATTGTTCAAGTGAGAGGAACAGTTGCACATCTTTCACTTTTAATCAAAATCTAGAATCATTTTAATTAAGGCAGGTTAAAGGCCGAGATAGGCTGAAATCTAAGCCTCTGGTGCCCAACAGTCAAGTTCTGAATGCAAATAAAAGTTCTTAAAAAAAAATTAAAAGCACTACTCCAGTGAACATACAAATGACAAGAAAATGAAACAGCTTTATCACTGATATAAAGAAATTTTCAGTGGTCTGGATAGAAGATTAAGCCAGCCGCAACATTCCCTGAAGCCAAAGCCTAATTCAGAGGAAGGCCCTGACTCTCTTCAATTTTATGAAGGTTGAGAAGTAAGGAAGGTGCAGGAGTAAGGCTTGAAGCTAGCAGAGGCTGATTATGAAGTTTAAAGAAAAAAGCCATTTCCATCACATCAAAGTTCAGGGGAAGCAACAAGTGGTGATGTCAAAACCACAGCAATTTATCTAGGAATCTAGCTATGATCATTAATGAAAGTGGCTACACTAAATTATAGATTCTCAGTGTAGATGAAATATCCTTATATTAAAAGAAGATGCTAGCTAGGACTTTCAGAACTTGAGAGAAGTCAATGTCTGGCTTCAAAGCTTCAAAGGACAGCCTGACTCTCCTGTTAGGGGCTAATGCACCTGGTAACTTTCAGCTGAAGCCAGGGATCATTTACCATTCTGAAAAATCCTGTGGTCTTTAAGAATTATTATGATCTGTTCTGCCTGTACTCTATAAATGGAACAACAAAGCCTGAATGACAGAAAATCTATTTACAACATGGTTTACTAAATACTTTGAGCCCATTGTTGAGACATACTGCTCAGGAGGAAAAGGAAAAAAAAAAAAAAAAAAGGTTTCTTTCAAAATATGACTGCTCTTTGACAGTGCACCTGGTCACCCAAGAGCTCTGATAGAGATAGACAATGAAATGAATGTTGCTTTTGTGTCTGTTAACACAGTATCCATTCTGCAGTTCATGGATCAAGAAGTCATTTCAACTTTCAAGTCTTTTTATTGAAGAAATACATTTTGTAAGGCTCTAGCTGTCATACACAGTGATTCCTCTGAAGGATCTGGGCAGTCAGTTGAAAACCTTATGGAAAGGATTCATCATTCTCGATGCCATGAAGAACATTTGTGATTCATGGGAAGAGGTCAAAATATCAATATGAGCAGGAGTTTGGAAGAAGTTGATTCTAATCCTCATGGATGATCTTGAGGGATCCATGACTTCAATGAAACAAGCAACTTCAGATATGGTGGAAAAAGCAAGGGTACTAGCATTAGAAATGAAGCCTGAATATGGGACTGGTTTGTTGCAATCTCGTGATAAAACTTTAAGGTATGAGGAGTTGCTTCTTGCAGATGAGTCAAAGAATTTAGTTTCTTGAGATGGAATCTACTTCCTGTGAAGATATTGTCAAATTTGTTTAAATGACAACCAAAAATTAAGACTACTGCATAAGCTTAGTTGATAAAGCAGTGGCAAGATTTAAGAGGACTCAGCCACATTTTTAAAGAAGTTCTACTGTGGGTAAAGTGCTATCAAATACCATCACATGCTACAGAGAAATAATTCATAAAAAGAAGAGTCAAACAATGTAGCAAACATCATGTTATTATATTGTAAGAAATTACTGAAGCCAGCCCAACATTCAGTAACTACCACCCTAATCAGTCAGTAGCCATCAACATCAAGACAAGACCGTCCTCTGCCAGCAAAAAGATTACAATACCAAAAAGACCACAAAGTTGCTGAAAGCTTAGATGACTGTTAGCTTTTTTAGCAATAAAGTATTTTTAAATTAAGGTATGTACATTTTTTTCAGAAAAAAATGTAATTATTGTACACTTAATAGACTTCAGTATATTGTAAACTAAACATAACCTTTATATGCACTGGGAAGCTGAAAAATCCATTTGACAAGCTTTATTGTGCTATTTATTTTATTGCAATGGTCTAGCACCAAACCCACAAAATCTCCAAAGTATGCCTGTACAGAATAACAAAAACCTGATCTATAATGTTTTAACTTAGATATTTCAAAATCTTAATTTCATAATCACCCTCAAACATTTTATATGATTCTTATGTTAAGCACATATTACTTCATTTTATTATTTAAAATAAGACCTCACAAACTGTACTTGATATCTTAGGTCATTTAAAAATTCAGAACATCTGGTAGGGCAAAACATTGTATTCCGCAGTCATCTTAGATGATCTTCATGTAATGCACATGGATGTGAAATGTTGAATATGTACAACATATCTTAATTAAGTTTCCAGTATCACAGTCATGTTAGTAGTATCTCGGAATGCACAGACCGTGTTTCCTCTTTCACCAAGTATCTTCACCCACTGGCTAAAATACCCCCTTTCTAACTGCATTTCCACTCTCTTCTTTCAACCATATGACTATGATGCTATGAATTTAATCACCAAACTGGCCTATTAAGGTGATATAGTCTCAGTAAAGCTTATGGTAATCACACAGTTTCTGTGTACGTGACAGGATGTTCAAGTACTTTTCCTATTGACTCATCATTTCAGCTAAAGTACCAGTGTTTGTAACAGCAGTTCATAAAGAGTGCAGAATAACTTCCAAAAAACCCCTGAAGGGTTTTAAAAAAGGCCAAGTTTTTTCCCTCCTCTACCACCACAGACATTTACTTGAGGTAGTGGAGTATGTCAGATTTGGAAGTCATTGTCTTGGAGGAAAAGAACAGCATGGTAAGAGAGCATTTAGGAGAGCCTGCCACATGTTCTTTGGAGTACGGTGCACCTATGAACATACAAACTGACGTCTGCATTGCACCTGTATTGCAACTCCAAAGCTGGAAACCTAAGTAGAACTATTGTCAAGAACTATTGTCATGAGGGGAAGTGCTGCCGGAACTCCCGCCTTTTGTCATAGCTGGAATTTATGAGTTTCTTTGTGCAAAAAGAACATAACAATATGACGTTTTGTGGTATATCATGAAAGACAAGATCTAAAGATGGTGGAGTGATTTTAAAAATTAGTTAGACTCAAACTTCCTGTAGGAAGTAAATTTTCAGTGTACTTGGGCCCAGAGGACTTTCAAGAACCTATACCTACACCTCCCGAAGGATTATTTACACTAATCCAGTTATATTCCCAGGAAAACTATGATAGCAGCAATAGTTACATTAAAAATAAGTAAGTAAATAAATAGATAAATAAATATTTTCTTAAATCTAATCCTAATCCCTACTCCTTCCATGACTATATTGAAAGATCCCGAAGAAAAATGATGAGCAGAAGAGGAAGTAAGCAACATGAATAATAAACCATGCCTCTCAGACACACTGTAAGATCCTGAGCTAAAATGGCAATCCTGAATGAAGAAAAAAAAGCATAAGAAGTGAATTGTATCTGAATCTGAACTTTTAATTTGCCAGAGAGCCTTATCTACCAAAAAGTAATACATTTTTACTATTGAGATGAATGTCCCCCAGAGGAAAGGAAGGAAGATCTTTCAGGTCTTTAACTGGGGACATTGTCCTTTTCCCATTTGTACTTACATCAAATTCAGACCTTCCAAAATCCAACTTATTATGTTTTTATTAACGCATTTTTTTGAAACTTCAGTTCAAGCAGACAACCACTTATGTCCCAGGAAGGAAAAGAATCATGTTCCATGCAGCACTGCTCACATTTGATGAAAAGTCTTGAGAGAAGATGACAAATACTCACTTACATTAAAATGACTTAAAATGAAATTTCTAATATAAAGAAAAAAGATCTATGCCTTCTTTTGTTTTTTGTTTTAAATATACAATAATTTCCAGAACAGTTTTAGATTGAGAAGATATACCTTGCACTCAGTTCTTCCCATTATTAACATTTTACATTAGTATGATAAATTTGTTACAATTAACCAATATTGATACCTTATTGTTAACTAAATTTCATACTTTGTTCATATTTACCTAGTTTTGCCTAATAGTCCTTGAATTTTTTTTTAGGAATCTATCCAACATACCACATAAATTTAATTGTTATATTTTCTTAGGATCCTCTTGACTGTGAGAGTTTTTCACACTTTCCTTGCTTTGATGACCTTGACAGTTTTGAGGAGTACTCCTCAGTTATTGCAAAGGATTCCCCTCTCCTATAATATAAACTTCTTTGGTTTTTCTTGTGATTAGATTATGTTCATCACATCTTATCAAAGGTACATACTATCAACACAATTTATGAATGTTTATGTTGACCTTTTCCACCTGGTTGAGGTAGTGTTTTTCAGATTACTCCACTGTAAAGCTACTCTATTTTTTTTCCCTCCCTTTTCATACTCATTCTTTGGAAGAAGGTTAGCATATACATCCCGCTCTAAAGTAGTAGGGAATGCTTCCTCTTCCCTTTCCTTTTAGGTAAAGGATGTCAATGAATTATTTGGAATTCTCTTCATGAGCAATTTGTTAATTTTTCTTTATTGGCTTATTGTCTTTTTATTTAACTAAGTATGGGCACATCGATATTAATTTTGTATGTTGGGTTATAATTCATTATGGTTTCCTTTGTTGCTCAAATGGTTTCAGTTCTGGCTATTGAAAGCTCTATCATTTTGCTCCTGCATCCCTTCATCTTTTATTTCGTTTTTGTTTTTTGTGATTTTTTTTTTAATATTTCCTCACTTTCTAGTACTATAGGATGGTGCAGTCTTATATTTAATATTTTCAGTCCTAAATCATCCATTTCTTTAAGAAGTCCTTCTTGGTGTTTTGGAGAATGAGATAAAAAAACAAGATTGAGGCATTAGGTGTGCAAGTTGCTATTATGTGGACATTGCTTTTAGACATTTTAGTTAAAAAGAAAGCAAAATAGGTGTATAGGATAATGTGTATAAGTAGGTTGTGTGATTATATAGACAATATGTATAACATTTTTCCAAAACAAACAAACAAAAAAATTTTTCCTATGTCTCCATCTACATCTATATTTAAGTAAACATGAATGAGTTCTAAATAATATTTCCAACTCAAAATTTTTTATCAGATGGATCATAACAGCTTCATTCTCTTGCTGTAACACTGTTGGGAGTAAGAACATTCTTATTAGCAAGAGAATGAATGTTCTTACTCCCAACAGTGAGAAACTTGGCTCTATTATCCTTTATCCACTTACTTAGTTGTTCTATTCTGATACACATGTATGATAGCATTGTAACTGTTAACTGTATTCCTGTAGAAAACAACTGCATCAACTAGAGTTCAGTGCTTATATGTAGTAGTTTCTTTTCTTTAGTCTTATATTCTCTCCACTCATTTCTAGTATTAGTATATCGACTAAATTCATATTATTATTATATTCATATAATTAGGTAAATTTCATATAATTGGAATTATACAGCATATACCCTACTTTCTCCCCATCCAAAATGATCATGCCATTTTGCATTCCATCCAGCAATAAATTAGAGTTTGTTTCTCAAGCTCCTCATCAGCATTTAGTATTGTAATATTTTTTTAATCCTAGCTTTTAAAATATATGTGTGGTGGTATCTTTTGTTTTTAATTTGCAATTATCTAATGACATATGATGTTAAATATTTTTTTCATAAGCTTGTCTCCTATCATATCTTTTTTGGTAAGTTGCTTGTTCAAATCTTTTAACCATTTTTTTTCTGTCTTCAATGTTTCTTATTTTTGAGTTTTGAGCTTTCTTTATGTATTTTGGATACAAGTCCTTTATCAGACATATATTTTGCAAATAATCTCTCTTGGTTTTGGCTTGTTTTGTGTTGTTTTATTTTTTATTCTCTTTTTTAAATTTTTTAATTTTTTAAACTACTTTTATTTATTTATTTATTTATTTTTTATTCTCTTAATGGTATCTTTCACAAAGAATAAAGCCTAACATACCAAGTTTTCTTTCATGGATCACGCTATTGCTGTTGAATTTAAAAACTCACCACCAAATCCAAGATGATGTTAATAATTTTGGAAAATTCTCAGCCATTGTGACTTTCACTCTATTTTCTCTTTCCCTTTCTAACTTTCTTTTTATACATGCTTTACCTTTTTAATTTCCCCCAGTCTTAGATATTCTGGCGTATTTTTTTAAAACTATTTTTATCTCTTAGCATTTTAATTAAAGAAGTTTCTCTTGGGGTGCCTGGGTGACTCAGTGGGTTGAGCCTCTGCCTTTATGATCTGGGACTCTTGAGATAGAGCCCTACTTCAGCCTATCTGTTCAGCAGGGAGCTTACTTTCCTCTCTCTCTGCTTGCCTCTCTGCCTACTTGTGATCTCTGTCAAATAAATTACTAAATAAATAAATCTTAAAAAAAAAAACAAAAAAGAAAACTTTTCTCTTGACATATCTTCAAACTCACTAATTCATACCTTGGCCATTTCCAGTCTACTGATGTGCCCATTAAAGGCATTTTGTTTGTGTTTTTGATTTCTCACATTTCTTTTGATTTTTCTGAGAATTTGTAACTCTCTTTTTATATAACTTACGTTTTTGCATATCATCTCTTTCGTGACAATCCTTAGCATATTATTCATAGAAATGATTGTTTGAAAATTCCAATATATAGGTCATATCTGAGTCTATTTCCGATGTTTACATTGTTTCAAATCTGTTTTTTTCTTTCTTTGTACAATGCCTTTACTTTTTTACTGAAAGCTGGACACTGAGAGGATGGGCCTTTCATGGGGTGTTTTTTTGTTTGTTTGTTTGTTTGTTTTATTTTCAATGTTAATCTGTCTATGAGGTGGTCTGGGTTACATGTTTAACTCTTCAAATTTTTCCAATATCCCTGTTTTTCTTTCCTGCTTTCTTTCATTTCCTCTAAGTAATCCCTTTTTACACAGAGTTTGTGCCTTGGAGTTCTTTTAGTTGTAATCCACTTTTATTATATTGGAGTCCTGTCGATGGGGGCAAGGTGTGGAAGGGAATCATTTTATAATCTTATGATTAAATCTCACTTTTTTCAGCAGCTTCTGATTCCCTAGGCTATGACCTTCACAAGTGTTCTTCAGGTTTTTTTTGTTTTGTTTTGTTTTTTTGTTGGGTTTTTTTTTGTTTGTTTGTTTGTTTTGTTTTGTTTTGGTATCACCTAGATAAGACAAGAAAAATAGGGACTCTTGTGCCCTTCCTCCTAGAAGGGATAAGGCTCTAAAAAGTTTTTTCCCAGGACAGTACCCCTTTGCTATATAAAATAATACGGGCATATTTGAGCTGATTCTTTATCCCCACCCCAAGCCAGAACCACAAGGTGATATTTTTGGTACTTTTATCATGAAAACCTGGTGGATTCCTAGATATAAAATCTATTAAAGTTTTGGGGTCCCCCCAAAACTCAGGCTTCCAGGAGTGTCACTCTCATGTTTCTTCACTTTCAAGCTCCAGCAACTTGTCAACTTGCACCAATTTGTCAAAATTACCATTTGTCTGTACCATGCTATGGATCCAGTGGCTTTTGCCCCAGAAAAACAGATCTTGTCTGTCATTTTCTACATTTTCTTGTATCTCCCACATCAGTTTTTCAGAGCAGAAATTCAAGACCAAAACCCTCCACAGGAACTAGTACAGGTATAGGAAAATCTAAACTGGAATTGAAAAATCATCAGGGGCTCAGTGTGGACAAGTCTTAAAGTTAAAACTCCAAGGAGAACTAGACATCAAAGGCTCCCATAGTTTTGTGAGTTTTACCTCCAGGGGTGTTACTAAGTTTCCACAATAAACACTGGAGACAAATCTCCTTGTGATTCCAGGAGAAGGAAGAAAAGTAAATCAATCTGAAATATACCAGACCATTTTATTCTTAAAAAGGCCTGCCCTCAGGGTGAGCTATTTTGCCAGAGCCTAACACACTGGGGTTTTATCAGAGCCTAACCTACATGGACAGAGGGAAATATTCAATTCTAGCTCCTCCTAAATATTCTGTTTCATTGAAGAGACTTGAGAAGCTGCTGATGAAGAGACCCCTCTTCCCTTCCCCCTACTTGGACAATCCTCCCTTATCTCAGCACAGCCTTGGAGCTAGGAGGGGCAACGGCATGTTGCGGGGGAGATAGGTACGCTTGCCGCGCGCGGCTTGTAACGCGCAGATAGTCACGTAGGCAAGGGGGGTCGCCTAGGTATGTGGGCAAGGGGGGTCGCCTAAGTATGTGGACCTAGTCACGTAGGCAGGATGTTTCTTTGCTAAGTAATAAGGTCCACTCCCCCTCCTCACTCCCCCTCCCCACCTTTCTCTTCGCGCGCCGGGGTCCTTCAAAGCCAATCTACAAACACCGAGTATGCCTTACATTCAAACCAGCCAATAAGAACCTTGTAACTATGTTTCTGCTTCTGTACATATGCGCTCACTTCCCCGAACCCCATAAAAAGGCCCTAAACAAAGGGCTGGAGCGCGAGTCTTCCTAAGACTTGACCGCCCGCAGGTACCTGTGTCAACTCAATAAACCTCGTGCTGTTTGCATCTGATCAGTGGACTCGGCTCGATTTTTGGGTCCGGGGGTCTCCTCCTGAGAAGGGGTCCATTCCGGGGTGCTTGGAGCCCCGGGGGGATCTTTCACAGAAACATAGACTTGACTCACCAAAGACTAAGCCTTAATCAAAGGACAATGGATTTTTTCCCCACATTTTCCCAGCACATTATTAAAGGCCTATTTACCATAGTTCCTTTCATGTGGTACACATAAACACAACTGCCTATCAAAAAACATATATTTGAAAATATAAAAGGCAAAACAATTTTTTTAAGAGACTGAGATAGCATCAGAACTAGAGTCAGATATGACAAGGCTGTTGATATCAATAGTCCAGGAATTTCAAAAGACTATAATGAATATGTTAAAGCCTTCAATGTGAAAAATATACAACATTCAAGAAGAGATGAATAAAGAAAGCAAAGAAATAAAATCTCCAAGAAGGAATCAAAAAAGAAATGAAATAATCACAAACACTGTACCAGAAATTAAGAATGTCTTTGATGGACTCATTAGCAGACTGGACAAAGCTGCAGTAAGAATCTCTGAGCTTGAGAATATGTCAATAGAAACTTCAAAAACTGAAAAACTAAGTAAAAACAAAACAAACAAAAGTCACACACACACACCAAAAAAAAAAAAAAAAAAAAAAAGAATCCAAAAATTGTGGGATAATTATAAAAGATGTTGCATGTACAATAAAAATATCAAAAGGAGCACAGAGTGGGTATTATAGAGGGCACGGCTTGCATGGAGCACTGGTGTGGTGAAAAAATAATGAATAATGTTTTTCTGAAAATAAATAAACTGAAAAAAAAAAGGAGGACAGAGTAAAAAACAGAAGAAAGATATAAGCAATAATGAAAGAATTTTCCCTAACTAATGTTGGACACTAAACGACAGTTCCATGAAACTCAAACAACAACAAGTGGGATAATGCAAAAAAAACAAAAACAAACAAACAAAAAAACCAAAAAACTTAGACATATATTATTCAAATTTTAGAAAATCAAAGATAAAATTCTGAAAGAAGACAGAGGAAACAGAACCTATTACCTATAGATGAGCAAATGCATAATTTGTATCTAACTTCTCAGAAACTTCTCAAAAACCATGGAAACGAGTGAAGTAATATACACAGTGTTGAGAAAAAAAAGACCAGTAGAAAACAGGAAATCAAAGAAGGAACTCAACAAACTCAAAAGCTTGTTCTTTAAAATTGTCAATACAATTCTATCCATACCAAGCAACAGAAAATACTAATATCAGAAATGAAAGAGTTGACATTACAAACCCTATGGACATTAAAACCGTAATAAAGAAATATGATGAAAAGCTCTACTTAGAAATTTGATAACCTAGATAAATCGGACCAATTCCTTAAAAGATATAATCTGCCAAAAATCTCATAAGAAGAAATAAACAATCTGAACAGTCCTATATATCTTAAAAAACAAAAACAAAATAAACAAAATTCCAAAATCAATAACTCATTAGCCTTCCAAATCAGAAAGTGCCAATAACAGGTGACTTCACTGGTGAATTCTACCAGGCCCTTAAAAAAGAAATTATCAATCTTTTCAGAGGATAAAAGCAGAGGGGATGCTTCCTAACTTATTCTGTGAGTCTGGTATTACCTGAATACCAAAAAAAGATAAAGGCATTGCAAGAAAAGAAAACTATACTCCATATCTCTCATAAATATAAATGCAAAAGTCCTCAACAAAATGCTAGTTAATATGTGTAGCACAAATTATGCATCATGAACAAGTGGCATTTATCCTAGGCATGCAAGGCTGGTTCAACTTTCAAAAATCAAATAATATAATTCATAAAATCAACAGATTAAAACAGAAAATGCACAGGATCATTTCAATAGAAGCACTGAACAATCCAACATTAATTCATGATTTAAAAAAATTAAAAACCTCTCAACAAACTAGAAATAGAGGGGAACCTCTTCAGTTTGATAAATAACATCTGCCAAAACCCTACAACTAATATCATCATACTTAATAGTAACTAACTTAAATATTTTCCACTAAGATCAGGAATAAGGCAAAGAATGTCTCCTCTTTTTTTTTTTTTTTTAAAGATTTTATTTATTTATTTGACAGACAGATCACAAGTAGGCAGAGAGGCAGGCAGAGAGAGAGGAAGGGAAGCAGGCTCCTTGCTGAGCAGAGAGCCTGATGCAGGGCTCGATCCCAGGACCCCGGGATCATGACCAGAGCTGAAGGCAGAGGCATTAAACCACTGAACCACCCAGGCATCCCAAGAATGTCTCCTCTTAACAATATTTTTCAATACCATACTGAAAGACTTAGCTAATAAGGTAAGACATGAAAAGGAAGAAAAAAAAAGTATACAGATTGGGAGGGAAGAAACAAGACACTTTTTTATTCACAACTGACATGATTGTCTATGCATAAAACCCAAAATAATTTAAAAAAAAAAACCAAACTGCTAAAAGTAATAAGCTATTGTAGCAAGGTTGCAAAATAAGTTTAAGATATAAAAGTAAGTCACTTTTCTTTATATCAACTATATATCAATGACTAAATGGAATTTTAAAAATTAATAACACAATCCCATTTTCATTAGCAGCCAAAAATGAACTATTTAAGTATAAATCTAACAAAATGTGTACAAGATCTATAATGAGAGATCTCAAATTCTGAGAGATCTAAAAGAACTAATGAATGGAAAGATACCCCATGTTCATGAATAAGAAGATTCAATATTGTCAAGATATCAGTTCATACCAAATTGATCTACAGATTTAATGTAATTCCAATCAAAAGCACAGCGAGCTATTTTGTGGATATTGACAAACTAATTCTAAAGTTTATAGGGATAAGCAAAAGACCCACGATAACCAACTCTTTATTGAAGAAGAACAATGTCACAAGGTGGACATCCCCCAACTTCATGACTTAAAAGAAACCTACATTAATAAAAATAGCATTATATTGGTGAACAAACAGATAGATCAATGGAACAGATAAGAGAACTCAGTCTTAGACCCACATAAATATAGTCAACTGCTCTTCAACAAAGTGGCAAAGACAGTACAATGGAGCAAAGGCTGTCTTCTCAACAAATGGTGCAGCACAATTAGATACTGACATGCAAGTAAGTGAATCTACATACTGATCTTACACACCTCATAAAAACTAACTCAAAATAAGTAACAGACCTAAATATAAAACACACAACTCTAAATTCTTGGAAGATAACACAAGAGGAAATCTAAATGTAACCTTCAGTATGGTGATGACTTTTTAGATATAACATCAAAAGCATAATTTGCAAAAGAATTGACAAACTGATTATTAAAATTAAATACTTCTGTGAAAGACAATGTCAAGAGAATGAGCAAACAAGCTTCAGACTGAGAGAAATTGTTTGCAGAAGACACATCTAATAAAGGACTGTTACCCAACATATACAAAGAACTCCTACTATACAATAAGAAAATGATGATACAATTAAAAATTGAACTATAGATCTCAACAGACATTTAATCAAGGAAGATTTATAGATGGTAAGGAAGCATATGAAAAAATATTCAGTTTCTTATGTTATTTGGGGATTGCAAAGTCAAACAGCAGTGAAATACACTAAATATTTGTCAGAATCTCTGAAGTCCAAATCAGTGACAACACCAAATATTGCCAAAGATGTGGAGCAACAGGGACTCCCATGCATTGCTCGTGGAAAGGTAAACTGTTTCATTCACTTTGGAAAACAGTTTGGTGGTTTCTTATGAAACTAAACATATTCTTACCCTACAATCCATTAATTGGGTTTTTTGGTATTTATCCAAAGAAGCTGAAAACTTGTATCCACCCAAAAACCTGCACATGGATGCTTATTACAACTTTATTCATAATTTCAAAAACCTGGAACCAGCCAAGATGATTTTCAGTAGGTGAGTTTATAAATAAATTATGGTACATACAAATAATGGAATATTACCCAGTGCTAAAAAGGAATGAGCAATCAAGTCATGCAAAGTCATGGAAGATAGTTAATGCGTATTATTATATGATATTACATGAAAGAAGTCAGTATAAAAAGGCTATATAGGGTATAAGGACAAAACCATCGAAAGAGAAAAGTTTAATTGTTGAGAGGAGGGAGAAATGAATAGGCAAAGCACAGAGGTTTTGTAGGACTGTGAAATTATTCTGTAATGATGCTATCATGATAGATATGTGTCATTATAATTATGTCATAAGCCATAGAATATATAACACCAAGAATGAACTCTGATGTAAACTATGGATATTAAGTAATAATGATGGGTCATGTAGGTTCATTTATTGTATCAAATGTACCAGTCTGGTATGGGATGTTGATGGTGGGGAGAGGTTGTGTGTATTTGGGGATTTTTGATATGTGGGAACTATATACCTTCTGCCCAATTTTGTTCTGAACTTAAACTGCCCTAAAAAAATAAAGCTTATTAATTAAAAGAAAAAATGGTAATGTAAATAACCAATGTCCAGGTGTTGCTATTGAAATGTATAATGCTAAAACCACCTCATAAAACTGGTAGTTTCTAATAAAGTTCTACACATCAATCTTTAGACCCAACAATTACACAAGATAAATGTTTATCAAATCAAATAACCAAAAAAGGCTAGTATATGAATATACACAGAAGTTTTTGGCATAATATAAAAAACTGTAAACAACACAATTTTCTGTCAACTATCAGACTGGATAAAACACATTATAACTTATCAGTACAATGAAACCACTGTTCAGCTACTAAAATGAATTTACTACTGATAGAACTTAAGTGAATCTCAAAAACATTGTATTGAGTGAAAAAAAGCCACACAATAATAGCATGTGTTGTATAATTTGATTTATAATATATTCTAAAACAGATAAAGCTAATTCGTGTTGATAAGAACCAGGACTGTGTACATATGTTTGTGTGTGGAGAGGCAAGGAGCATTGCATTAACTGGAAGAGGTCAGAAAGCCATCTTCTGGGGTGAAGGAAAAGGAAGAGGAATGATGGTAACATGCACGAATACATTCTCAAATTTCATCAAACTATACACTTAAGTTTACTATATTTTACTGTATAGAAATATACAATAAGATAAAAAAGAGAAAATACTCTTTGGCTTTGTCTACTCATTATGCAACCAAGTTATTTAATTTTTTCCTCAACAATTTAATTCTCCTTTCTGGTATCTCTTAAGAGTTTTTTTTTTTTTTTTTTTTTTTTAAAGATTTTATTTATTTATTTGAGAGAGAGACAGTGAGAGAGAGCATGAGCGAGGAGAAGGTCAGAGAGCAAAGCAGACTCCGCATGGAGCTGGGAGCCTGATGCGGGACTCGATCCCGGGACTCCAGGATCACGCCCTGAGCTGGAGGCAGTCGTCCAACCAACTGAGCCACCCAGGCGTCCCTCTTAAGAGTTTTTAACTTACAACTACCCTTTACTAATTCAATATCTTTCTTATTCTTTCTGGGGATATTCATTGTGTCTTTTTGTTTAATTATTGTCCTCAAGGCTCTATGAGTTTGGTCTTCCCCTCATTTGTAGATTGTTCAATTTTTTGCCTCTGTTTCACAGTGACTTTGCTTTTCAGATAACTAATTTTGTTCCTTTGTAAATTCGCCTTTTAATCTCTAATGAAAGTCAGCTCTTTTCATTGTTAATGACATCCTGGCTTATGGTCAATAGTTTAGGCCTTCGCTTATGATTTTATAGATGAGTTGATGGGCAGACTCCCTACTGTTGCAAGTTGGACTCATCCCTTTCTTTCTCCCACATCTTTCGCTCCTTAATAAAGAGCTCATTTCTTTATCTTGTGGCCATTTATCCTCCACTGAGATTGCAGAGTGCACAGCAAGGAATAGTGGGATACGTGGGGTAGCCAGGTGCCCTGCATATTCTACACTACCTACAAAACAACCAGGCTTCAAAACAATCCTGGAACTGCCATTATAGACATGCACCCATGTGCACACACATACACATACAAGAATATTTATATATATATATAAATATATATAATATAATATAATATATAAATATTCTTGTATGTGTATATTCTTATATGTATGTATATGTATATATAAATATTCTTATCCAGACTCTGGAAAACACTTCAGCACTTCATCTTTTTTTCCTGGTTCATTTCTATAATTCTTTCAAACTGTGGCTCTTATGTTACATTAACAAAGAAAGATTCCTTGACACTATTCTTCCCTGAAATATTTAATTTAAAAGCCTCCTGTACTTCTTAAGGTTAAGCTGCCACAGGAATTAACTAATCACTGTGATTAATAGGATTAATAGGTATTAATAGCTAGTTTACTTGCTTATCCCCGCAATAGACAATAAGCGATATAAAGGCATATGAATCTTGCTTTCAATTTCATTTCCAAACTACCTAATCTATCTTTTTATGTGACTTTAAAAAAAGATAAGTGTAAAAGGCATTCAATCCATAAAAGGAGACAAACTTTGGTTAGACCCCTCAGTGGAATAAAAATTAAACACAGTCATACACACACATGTGCACACATTACCTTCACTGAAAACATTATTATTTCACTGCTTACACTGAATAACAAAACAAAACAGGAAAGAAAATCATACTCCAGGTACTTCCTACTATAGGATTCAACTGTGTGACCATTTACAAATTGATTTCCTTAAAGATCTATGTGAATCTCAGATAATCCATACTCTGAAAGTGAATTCAAATATTTGGTTGTACGCAGCCCTCCCATTGTTTCAACTTTGCTAAGACCTGAAATCTCAAGTGGCTCAACTAAAACTCAGACAAGTGTGGACTCATCCATTACACTAGATCTGGGTGAATAATCCTAGATCTTCCCATTTTGTGTGAGTGACCTTTTCGTAAGTTACTTAAAGTCTGGAAGACTTAATTTGTTTACTCAATGAAGAGAATTATCAGATTTTTCTACAGAGTTTTATTATGATTTATGACACTATGATTAATAAAGGCCCATATTTGATGAATGAGTAAGAACAGTCAGAAAACAGAGCAAAGAGTTAATATCATGAATTTAAAATCTACCAACATGGCAAATCATTGACAAAAAATAAAACAAGGCAATTGTACAGTAAGTCAGAGCACTATCAAGTTTCATAGGAAAGAGCAACTGTATCACAGCATACACTGATCAGGTTATTTACACAAAAGAGTCTTACAAGCTTCACCATCTTAAAATAAACATAAATCAGGGCAAAGGGACAGATTAAGAATTGGTGGTGAGAATGATTCCAAATTTTTCAGTCAGCTTTGAGTTAACTATACATAGATGAAATGTAAAATTATTGTTAAAGACAAGCCAGAGACCATGAGAGAGGGAGAGAGTTTACAGATAGAATGGAATAGGACAGAGCGACAAGAGAGAACAAGGTGAAGTTACTGAATAGATGATTAAAATCAAACAAATAAATACATATATGCATAAATAATACTTAAATAAGTGTTTTAAAGTAGAAGTTTAGTAAAGATAATTTGGTTAAGGGTTGGAGGATCACATTTCAATTTTTAGTTAAGTGATTAATTATAATGATTTATGGCTTCATAAATAAAACTATCATATTTCTATAATGTATCATAACATGAATATTAAACTATCATATTTCTACATTGTTTCATAACATTAAAATTAAAATTTGCCTACACTGGATTAAGACTGCCACTCTCTTTTTTGTATTAGCTCTTTTTTATTTTTTTCTTTGTTGTTTTAGATATTGCCTGGCCTATGTGGTCACAGGCTGTAATTTCAAAATTCAGCTGTTTATCTGTAAAGTGTTTAAAGTTAGATTCTGCTGAAATTGTTAGAAAGGAGATTGAGTTATAAGGCTCTTTCTCCAAAAAAGTGGGAACCAAAATACATAATTTGAAATAGATAGCACAAGTTGCACTTTATATTAAGTAAGCAGTTTCAGTATGCTTTCCATATGAATACTCTGCTAAAGTTATACTTGGGAGTCTGGTTAAGGTTAGGGAAAGATCTATATCAACTTAATGAACTCTACTTCTGCTGACATATTCAGAAAAGATAGTTTAAATTACAAGATGTTACTCGTATATAGAATCAGAATTTTTAACATAAGCTAGAATTCAAAGAATCCATTTTAAATAGATCTTCATGATGTCCTCTTTTACTATACAGATTTTAAGGATTTATTTGCATGGTGTTCAATACTATTAAATGTGTTCTTACTACAAAGGCTAAAAGTGAACTGTCTGGTAAACAATTTGCTTAAGGCTGCTTATTGTTTCCTCCATTTATCAATAATGTCATCGAAATACATCATTTAGTTTTTCATAGGCACTAGGAAGTCTGAGCACAGATATCAATAGAAATATACATATATATTAAAACACAACATTGACAGAGATATAATATAGGTATAGGTATATTTTCATTTTCCTTGCACAGACTTTATATACAACCTCATTACAGAAGAGATAAGAAAAGGAGGGGAAAAATGTTTATAAAGAAATCCTAACAAGGAAAGCATTATTTAAGTTTGATTATTAAAAATATAGAATACCTTCATTGCAACTTATTGAAAAGTAACATGTTTAGCCAAAGACATAATATCTGAAAAAAGAAACTTAAGTTTAATCAGATTATTTTGAATAATGACACTACAGTTTGAGCGTATCGGTTTGAATCTATTTACTGTTTTTTTGTTCTTAATCTCTAAGCATCGATTTTCTCATCTGTATAGTAGTAATGGAATTACTGTGAATGGTATCATATAGTTAATGCCCAAGGAAAAAAGTAAGGCAACTTGGATAACAAATCATATAAATGACATATACTTTAAAATCTCTATAATGTTTTGTCCTCAAACACAGAATTTTTAAATTAAATAGCAAAGGCATCTAATAATATTTCAAAAGACTTGATACAAGTTTTAAAAGCATCTGTTTCAAGTAATATCTTCTAATCACCATGAACTTAAAATAGAAACAATAAAAAATTTAAAAATATAAACTTGTATTTTCACTAATGTTTCTTTTTTACCAATTATGCCATGATAGGAGGAAAACATTTTAATATTAATTTTAATTTATTATCTATTATTTCATGTTAGAGTGAAATCATTCTAGTATTATATAAAATGAGGATGACATGTGACAGAGATAAATCTCTTTTTTTGGAAAAAAAAATAAATAAATACTTGACAGTGAGTCACATGGGGTAGGGTAAAATAAACCTCCTGAACCAAAAAAGTAAAAATATTAGTAAAATAAGGAAAATCAGGATATGTATTAAAATTATTTCTTCATTTTTGCATCAAAAAAATGAATACTATCTAAAATGCATAAAGCAAGTTATAAGGGTAACTCAGTATAAAGTAAAGATAGTATAAGGAAAATATTACTAATAGAGCAATAAAATATACTTATGGAAGGATGAACAAAAATATAATAAAGATACAAGTAGAAAAAAACATAAAAATGCTTAAAATTAAAGAGTGGGGAAAACATTACAAAAAAAAAAAAAAGAAAAGTAGAATGGCAAATATGTATTTTTCCAAAATCTATGCAACAATCTTTAAACATCTAGACAAAATAAAATGTTTTCTAAGACATTTTGGTTTTAAAAAAAAACTCAAGGAAAAAAATATTCCAAAGTGATAAGAAGATTGTAATGACCTAATAATGCCTGCAACTAAAACAATATTTTGAAGAACTTTCTCTTTTAAAATATTTTTAAAATTTATTTTTGTTTTAAAGAGAGAGATAGAGCATGCACATGGACATGCAAGTTGGGGAGGGGAGAGGCAGAGGGAGAGAATCTCAAGCTGACTCTCTGCTGAACTTGAAGCCTGATCTCAGGACCTATGAGGGCATGACCGGAGCTGAAACCAAATGTCTGAAGCTTAACCAGCTGAGCCACCCGGGCACTGCTGTTTTAAAATGGGTTCTGATTAGATATTGACTACTGATCTTAAACTCCCTAGCCTCCTAGTTCTTCCTGGTATTCAGACCATAAAAAATAAATTTCTGGTTTTTTGTAAGCCACTTAGGAAGTTACTTTGTTATAGCATTCCAAATAGACCAGGGCAAGAATACTTACAAAGCACAGAGAAATAAATTATGTCTGTGCTCTTCAAATTTTTCAAGAATACAGAGATTAAGAACAAAATCCAAATACTTTTCATCAGTCCATAAAAACAATGACACTAAAACCTAGAGGAAATGGTACATTAAAATACATATATATTTTAAAACTCTCCTATGAATTAAAAATAATAATATATTAGGAAGTAGCATTCAAGACTATTAAAGAATCATCACAATCAAGTGACTCAAGGAATATAATTTTTTTTTTAGTATTAGGAAATCTACTGTATAATAAATTTGTACTAAAAATTCCAATAAATCTTTGCAGAGTTAAAAATATTTAGGATATAGAAAATTGGGGAAAGCAGAGTTTTTACCTATTCAATAACCACAAAAATTAAGCCAGACAATATAAACATTCACAGTGTTTAATGAACTCATCAGGAGGCTGACATTGCTAGACTAAAAACTAACCCAAAATCTAAGGAAAAAACAGGAACTTAAAAGGGTATGTGGAAATTTATATACAAAAATAAATGCCACTAGATACCAGTAAGTACAGTTCAGTTCCTCAAAATGAAGAAATGGTAAATACCAAGTGTGGTCAAGTCAAAAATATCCATACCCACTTGCACGCTTTTCTTCATAGACTTCCATGGGCACTCACAGAAACGATTGGTGAAAGCCCTGAAAAGGTTTCCTGTGACAAAGGACTGGGTAGAATTCTACAGCATTCACTGCAAGAAAGACATAAAAATGTTCTTAGATGTTACTCTCCACCTCCTATTGTAGTCAAAGCCATAACACACTGAAAGGAAGAAAATACTATTTTTCAAAGAGAATTCATAATAAGCTATTGCAGCTGTGAGAAGGAAATGCAATACCACCTGCTGAAATAACTAGAAGCATGTGGGAAGACCCATTGGGAGGTGCAGTAAAAAGAGAAGACTTAAAACTGCTGTTGGAAGTGATACCGAGAAGTCTGTCAATACCAATGCAGAGCAACTGGAACTCTTTCTTACACATTGCTTGAAGGAATACAGAATGGTACAGCCACTTGACAAAACAGTTTGGCTGTTCCTTATGAAGTTAAATATATACTCAGTATATATCACCAGCAGAATGATGACACCTCTTCCCCCTCCACTAAAAATGTCAATTTCTTACCATGGAATGTGTGAATATGTTAAGTTTCATGGAAAGTTGGAATTAAAGTGGCAGATCACTAATCAGTTGACCTTAAAATAGGAAGATTGTACTGGGTTACACAGGTGGCCCAATATCATCCCCAGGGTTTTATAACGTGAGAAGAGAGAAAGAAGTTTACGTTAGAATCAGAGAAATGTGAAGCTGCTACAATGCTTGTTTTTGAAGAATGAGAAAGAGACCAATGGAATGCAGGCAACAAAAAAATGAATTTTCCCCTAGATTTTCAAGAAAGAATGCAGCCTTGCTGACATACTAATTTCAGCCCAGTGAGACCTGTTTTGGACATCTGACCTCCAGAAATGTAAAATAATAAATTTTCGTTGTTTAAGCTGCTAAATACATGGTAATTTGTTATAGCAGCAATAGAAAACTAATATGGCTCAGCAATGCCACTACTTGGTACGTAGCCAAGATAAATAAAAGCATGTTTACACAAAAACTTGCACATGATTCTGTACTTTTATACATAATCACCAGAACTGAAAATAAACTGAATTTGCCTCAGTCAGGGAATAGATAAAAAATGATGACGTATCAGTATAATAAAATATTATTTAGAAAATAAAAGAAAAAAACATTAAGACAAACCTTGATTGAATGTCAAGTGCTTTTTAATAAGTGAACAAAGACAAATAATATTACATAATTTTGAGTAAGTGATATGATGAAAAGAAAAGAAACTATACAGATGGAGAATAGATCAGTGGCTACAATTACATAAGAAAACAAAATGAAGGGTGTCTGGTTGGCTGAGCTGCTTAAGTGTCTCCCTTCTGTTCCCTTTATGATCCCAGGGCCCTGGGACCCAGCCCCATACTTGGCTCCCTACCCAGTGGGGAGTCTGCTTCTCCATCTGCCCCTCTACCTACTTGTATGTTCAATCTCTCTCTTCTCTCTCTCAAATAAATAAATATTTTTTTTTAAAAAGGGAAACAAAATAAAATGGGGCAAAAAAAACAAAAACAAATCAAAGTAGTAGGAGGCAAAATCACTGTACGTATACTTTCAAAAGCAAAAATTATTATCCAACAAACTCTTTTTTTTTTTTTTTTAGATTATTTATTTATTTATTTATTTGACAGAGAGAAATCACAAGTAGATGGAGAGGCAGGCAGAGAGAGAAAGAGGGAAGCAGGCTCCCTGCTGAGCAGAGAGCCCGATATGGGACTCGATCCCAGGACCCTGAGATCATGACCTGAGCCGAAGGCAGCGGCTTAACCCACTGAGCCACCCAGGTGCCCCTCCAACAAACTCTTTAGTAAGAGGATATCTATAGGTCTGTGTATAATTTATTAAATTTATATTTTTAAAATATTATATTTTTAAAAACATTTTAAATATTAAATATTAATATTCCAAAACCTTAAAGTTTTATTAAAATAAATAAGTTTTAAAATATAAATATAAACATCAGCTTTGCAGAGAAAGGCATCTAAACCAGAAATGCTAATTCTCTCAGATTTATATATAAATTAATTATGAACCTAATTAAGACATGTTTCCTTTTCCTGACACAGCTTTAATAACACTGAGAATTTCTAGAGCAGCAAGGACTGTCTTGTTTATGCAAATGAGGTGACTCATGTTGGGCCTCTAGATAGTTTTAGTATGGTGGCAGTCACTCGAAAGACCAACTACATGATTAGAAGGTGGGAACTTTGAGCCAGTCCATCCTCCAAAAGGAAAGGTGGTCTGATGTTGAGTTCAATTATATGGACAATGATTAAATCAATCAGGCCTATCTAATGAGACCCCAATAAAAACTATGGGCACCACACTCTGTGAAGTTCTCTGGTTGATGAACACAGTGGTATTCTGGGAAGGTGATGTACCCTGACTGTAGAGAGAAAGCATGAAAGCTCCATGTCCAGAACCTTCCCAGACTTGGCCCTATGAATCTTCTCTGCTTCGCTGTTTCTGTGTCACATCCTTCATAACAAAATTGTAATCACAAAAATGGCATCTTCATTGTCATACTGGTGATTTATCAAACCTGAAGAGGCAATAGGGGACCTCAAATTTGTAAATGGCCAAGTAGAAGTTCAGATGCCAGTTGCAAATTTGTCAACTGGCATTTGAAACTGGGGCATTCTTATGAAGGACTTTGCTTATAGTTTGCTTATAGTCTGCACTAACACTGGGTAGTTACTGTCAGAGACCTGATTTTTTAATAATTGGAAAAATTGGATTATTAGCTCTACTGGATTCTGCAACATACCACAAAGCCATGGTTTGGGAG
This sequence comes from Neogale vison, assembly GCF_020171115.1. Classification (NCBI taxonomy): domain Eukaryota; kingdom Metazoa; phylum Chordata; class Mammalia; order Carnivora; family Mustelidae; genus Neogale; species Neogale vison. Next base: position 78,559,204 of record NC_058101.1, on the reverse strand, counting down.
AGTAAAAAGAAATCAAATGAATAAGTTGAATTTTTCAAAATGTGTTATAAATAGACTACAGTGCATTCAGATTGAACATATAATAATTGCTTTTCAAAGTTATTGGGAGAAAAACTGGTTAGTGGATTTTTAAATTATTAATTAATTAATTAATTAATTAATAATATTTGGATCCTGAAAAACAAATTATGGATGGTTAAATTTTGAATATAAAAATAAAAATATAGAATTATTAGGAAAATATAAATCTAAACTCATTCATAATCTTAGTAATGGAAATCTTTTCTTTCTAAATAAAACATAAATATCAAAAGCCACAATAAGATTAATCAATTTCTTCCATGAAAATTTTGAATTTCTGCCTAAGAAAAATATTACAAATGTGGGAAAATGATGACTTTAAAATACTTTTCAAGTAGATCACAGGAAGCTAATTAATTAAAATGGAAACATCTAATAAATTAACAATAAAAATGATGAATAGCCCAACAAAAAAGAAAAAAAAAACTATCCATGGAATCTGTGCAAATAGGCTCATCCTCAAAGATAATTAAAGTAAAACAAATCAAAAAGCAAAGGGAAAATGATTTTTTTTCCCTCCACAATAGGGGCAAAGGTTAAATAGTTTGATATTGTTTAGCATTTTCAAGTTTGTGGAATAAAATACTATCATTTTCAACTTTGTAGAGATGTGTTCATCCATATGGTAGCCATTTGTCATGTGCGAATATTTAAAATTAATTAAAATTAAATAAAATTTACAAATCAGTTCGTTAGTCATACGGGCCATATTTCAAAGCACATATGGGTAGAGATTATTTTACTAGACAATGCAGATTTACAGAACATTTTATCAGCACAGAGAGTTCTTTTGGATACACTATCCCAGAGAATAATTTACCTTATTAAAATTAAAAGCACACAGACACACATGCAAGTTTTACTCAAGCAAATTCACTGATTATTTCCTATATAGGTAAACTTTCAGCATTACATTAAGCTCTATGTAATCTCCTTGAAAATGACTACAAGATGATCTGTAATAGTAAAACACAGAAAACAATTCAAAGAACATCACTGAAAGATTAGTTAAATAAAGTATGGTGCCCCAAAATAATAGGTTATTTTTCAGTAGTCAAAAAGAATGTGTTCATGATAACTAGAAAATAGCAGTATATTTTGAGAGAGGGTCTTTTTGTTGAACAGACTTCTGGTGCTACTGGGTGGATCAGCCTGTTAAGTGTCTCACCTTAGCTCAGGTCATGATCTTAGGGTCCTGGGATCAAGCCCTGAATCTGAGGATTCTGCTTCTCCCTTTCCCTCTGCCCCTACCCTGCTCATACACACATATTCTCTCTCACACTCTCTCTTTCTCCAGTAAATAAATAAATAAATAAATATCTTTATTAAAAAAAGACTTTTGTTTTTCATTTTACAGCTTTCTGTCCAGTTTGAAATTTTTACTTTATGTGCATGATACTTTTATATAAATAAACTGATAGAAAAAAGGAACTATATGACTCTGGAAATACATAAACAAATAAAAGCCATATTGACCTAGCCAAAGGGATTATTGAATTGATAGAAGAAACTTTACATGAAGCCAAAAATAATGTGATTATGAATTTTAAGACTGAATTATTAAAATTATTGATCATAATGTATCCTTTAGCTTCCTAGGTAGGATACACATGTTATTGGGTACTGGTTTTGAGAATGTATCAAATTTATACAAATAGCTGTGAACTCAAACACTTTATTCCTTATTGAAAATCTGATTTAAACTTTCCATTAGGCTCATTGATTAAAGACATTCTTGAGAAGTACAGAACTCGAGTTTGGCAGAACTACCATAGCCATTCTCTGAGGCCTGAGGTCTTAGAAATTAGAGCTCATGATACTACTACTCTAGGGGAAAAATAGGGGAAGAGTACTATAGCAAAAATCTCAGGTAAATGTCCTCAGTAAACCTTAATAATACTTTTTTTTCTCAGAGATTGCTAAAAATTGTGTGGTTGTAGATTAACTGTTTTGGTTTTTGATGTAAACGAATCACTTGCTCTACTTGATCAGAAACTTTGGGTCTTTCAGGTTAGGGCAAATGAAGGAGAGTGATACATTGGGGACTTTTTTTTTTCTTTAAGATTTTATTCATTTATTTGAGAGAGTGAGAGAGCACAAGCAGGGTGAGGGTCAGAGGAAGAAGCAGACTCCCTGCTCAGCAGGGAACCCAATGTGGGGCTTGATCCCAGAACCCTGGGATCATGACCTGAGCCGAAGGCAGACACTTAACCGGCTGAGCTACCCAGATGCCCCTACATTGGGGACTTTTGATCAATATTCCTATTACTTTCTCCTGAAACAGAAAGAAAACTGACAGATTTGAATGAAACCTATTTGAGCAATACAATTTCATACATTCCCAGTTTTAACTAAATTTTTCATTTCTTTCTGCCACCCAAAAACATTTAAACCCAGAAATAATTTCATGGATATGTTTGAATCATGAAATATGGAATACAATATTGAAGTAAATGTATTACTCTGGAGATTTGCATGTCTGCAAAAAGCAATTTTATTTCATTCCATTCTGACTGTCCAAAAGTATTTTTTTTTAGTGAAACTGACATTTAATGTTGTAATTTTATATCTGATCAATGAAGGCTTTATTTATATCAAGGGCTTTCATGATGAGAAAATAAAAGTTACAATTTACAACTCCTCCTCTCTATCAGGGCATATTTTCCAGGAATGACTTTCCATATTAATGTAATTTAAAATTTACAGGATAAAATAAATAAACAAACAAATAAATGCCTTAGCACTTCACACTTTTTAGGTTGGTTGCAAAGTAAAAATGTCAGAATCAATGTCTACCACTTTACCAGCACTGTCTGTGTTACATTTTGTCCTTCCTTGCTACAATTATAGTCCTTCATTTACTTAATCATCCCAATAGTATCGTATAAAGATGACCATTTCCTACTTCCTGAAATTTCTTTCTTTGCTTCATGATATTACATATTTTATCTGTTGATTTCTCAGCAGCACTTCTAGACCTTCTTTATAATAACTGACAAGTAAATACCTATGTAAATACCTATGTAACAGGACTAAGTCCGAAAATCTCCTACCTACCTTTTCACCCCCCATTCTTATTTACATTGATTTTGTCAACTGTTGTAACCTTAAATGTCATGATTATGCTGATGATTAACTTCAGTATATATGTACCTCCAAATTGTTTTCTGAAATCCAAAATAATAGGTTCAACTAATTACTTCACATCTATACTGAGATTTCTCATCACCATCTCTAACTACACATCTTCAGAAATGAAAGCTTACATTATCTTTCAGAAAATGTCTTCCTTTATTAATACTAATTTTTTAAAATTGCACATCCATATCCTTATGTCCTCAAGATAAGAAGGCTCAGATTATCCTAGAAATCTGTCCTTCAAATCATACACACAGTTTTATCCATTCTACACTTCTCATATGTCCATATTTTATCATCCTCATTACCTTCAAACTTATACAATCACATTATCATTTTCCTAAATTTCAAAAATTGCTTCCAATAACCTCTTTGTTATAATTTAAATTCTCTTTGTACTTTCCAATAAAAGCAAAGATCAACTAGATTTTTTAACCATTATAATTCAAGTACCTAGTCTAAAACTTAATAGGAAACCTTTAAATACTTTTGATCAACAAGCCCATCCAACTGAAACACTGCTTGAAATTCCTTTCTGTGGAATGTTGATAGTAACAAAAAATCAGTTCTATCAGTGAGCATAATTCAATTTTACATTTACTTTTATATTTTTTGCTGATTTATAGCTTTCACTATTTAGTATTTCTATCAATTTAATAGGAGTACACCTAAATCTTGCTCTGAAAGAAACATTCCTTTTAGGAGTTTGGTGACTTGGATGCTAAAATTCTGTCATTCCTTGGCTGCAGTTTAAGCTCTATTACCTCATCAGCAAGAAGGAGATAGAAAGAGGCAAAAAGAAGAAGGTAAGATTCCACAATCTCAGTGGTAGATTGCATTCTTATGAACAAGTTTTTATTTCTTCCCTACAGTAATATTACATACACTCACCAGAGCCAGAGTATACTTTCTCACCCCTTGGATAGCAAGTGTGGCCAAATGACTGTGGCAAAGCCAATGAAATATGAGTAGAAGTGAATTATCACTTATCACGTTAGTGCCAGACTTAGGGAACTTTGTATGTTTCTACTTATCCTTTTCACCTCTTTTGTGTTTCTGCTATATGCCATGAGAAGAACATTCTTTGGTGGCTGAACTGACAGATAAATGGAGACAACCCCATGTGTAATATAAGGACAATAAAATTTTGTATAAAATTTTGCAAATCAATTCACATAACTTAATTTCTCTTGTCCTACCTTCAACTACATACATTTTACCAGATTGTCCCAAATGTAGGGATAACTCATTTTAGTTTAGTTTTACATATGTATAGAATGCTGCACCACTGGTTAAGCAACTAGGAGCATTATCTACTATGCTGACACATAGTAAATATATAAAAAATCAGAATTAGAGAAATAGATCAGTTGTTTATTTTGTTTAGTTTGGTCTCTCTCTTTCACTCTATCTCTTTTTTTTTTTTTTTTCTTTTTTAAAGTAGGCTCCATACTTAATGTGGCGCCCAAATGGGGCTTGAACTCATGACCCTGAGATCAAGGCCTAAGCTGAGATCAAGAGTCTGTCACTTAACCAACTGATCCATCCAGGCACTCCACTCTTTGTTACTTTTATGTGTACAATTCAACTGTAAGGCTGACAAAACTGAAGACCAGTAATTGAAGTGTGGTAGATGAAAGAGTGTAATGCCACTCACTGTCCATATGTCTTCCAGTGAGGTTTATTCTTGATGTCATGCCTTAAACCAATCTATAATATTAATTAATGTGAAGTCCTTTTTATATGCTTATGAAAGCACGGTATTATGAGTCCAAAAAGTTTTTGAAAAAATTTCCCAACAGGGACGCCTGGGTGGCTCAGTTGGTTAAGCAGCTGCCTTCGGCTCAGGTCATGATCCCAGCATCCTGGGATTGAGTCCCACATCGGGCTCCTTGCTTGGCGGGGAGCCTGCTTCTCCCTCTGCCTCTGCCTGCCATTCTCTCTGCCTATGCTCGCTCTCTCCTCCCCCCTCTCTCTGATAAATAAATAAAATCTTAAAAAAAAAAAATTCCCAACAGATAAAACCTTTTATAATCTCACTCATTATTGCACTGAAAATCACAGCATTAAAATTGGTGATTTGGCCATATTTTGCCTTCAATGTACCATCACTTTCTTTTTCACATCCAAAAAGATTCTTTATATGTACATATGTATATGCATAAATATATATTTGTGTGTGTATGTGTGTGTGTATATATATATATATATTTTTTTTTTTGAATTTTTTCCTTTTAATTAAGTTTTTATTTCTGGACATGGTATCTAAGGCTTTACACAGGAAGAATGGGGTTGGACTATAATGAAGAATTTAAGAACAGAAGACTCTGAAAGGAGTTTTGTTATGGGAAGTAAAGGGGAAAAAAGGAAACAGGAAAAAAAACCAAAGCAGAACTGTACCTTGAATGTGAAACAAATATAAATTCAAAACCAAGAAACTTGGTAGAAAAGGAGTTGGGGGATTTTGCTACAGAGAACTAGGTATGAATACTCTGAGATAAATGCAAGATAATCTTAGAGTATAGAAAAACAATTTTGGCAATGCTTTGTAAGTTTGTTGCTGTTCTTTACTAATTTGCTGTTGAAGAGTCCATTGTTGGCATATACCCTTCACAAAGATTTTTATCATTTATAACTTCCTGAAATTTATATTTTTTAGAATTATACCATAATATTAAACATACATTTGACACTGTGTATTCCCTTTTCACTTTAGATATTCTGATATTCCAGTACCACACTTTCTAATCCCAGGGGGACAATTGCTGATAAAAAAAGGCTTAATGATGACCAGATAGGCACACATAGCATGATTTATTAGTAACAACAGAATGTAAGAATAGAAAAAAGGATGTTCTAAGTGATATTAAGACAATGAAGAAATAAAACTATATTATATAAGGAAAAATGGAGACAACTAAAAATTATTAAACTAGATGAGACAATTGTAGGAATAATAGATATATACCTGAAAAAAAATTAAAAATTTATTTATTTGAGAGAGAGAGAGAGCATGAGAGGGGAGAGGGGCCAGGAGCAGAGTGGTGGGTGGGGAGGCAGGAAGAATCCTAAGCAGACTCCCTGCTAAGCGTGAAGCTGGATGCTGGGCTTGATCTCACAACCCTGAAACCATGACCTGAGCTGAAACCAAGAGTTGGAGGCTTAACCTGAGCCACTCAGGAGCCTTTATATACTTTTAATGTATACTTGATTTCATAATTAATTTAAAAGTGCAAATAAAATGAACCCCTCTTAATAAAAAAAAAGAACATATATTAAAAAAGAAATGAACATGTAAGATAAGCTTAAAATCTCCATCAAATGAAACCAATTTTTATCTTCTTTCTTTCTCTTTAAATAATGATCAAACTTATAATTTTGGATGTGATATCCTTAGATAGTTTTTATAGTTTTATCCGACACAGTTTAGCATTTTTTATTCTGTATATTTGTTTTGGTAGTGGGTCAATGATTTTATATTACATTTCTTTTTCTGAAATTTAATGTTAAAAAAACTGAAAAATGTGTTTTCCCAAAGATTGAGATTGATACGCTATACACAAAGTTCATTCTTTCAATTCCTACATAGTATTTTGTTCTTTGATTATACTACATTATACTTAACTTTTAAAATTTGATAGATATTTAAGTTTTTATCCTCTGTTTTTCACTACTTCAGAAACTGCAGTTTACATCTTTGAATATTACTTTTTTTAAATTTTTTTAATTAATTAATTAATAAACATATAATGTATTTTTATCACCAGAGGTACAGGTCTGTGAATTGCCAGGTTTACACACTTCACAGTACTCACCATAGCACATACCCTCCCCAATGTCCATAACGCCATGCCCCTCTCCCAGTCCCCCTCCCCCCAGCAACCCTTAGTTTGTTTTGTGAGATAAGAGTCACTTATGGTTTGTCTCCCTCCCAATCCCATCTGGTTTCATTTATTCTTCTCCTACCCTTTTAGCCTCCCCATGTTGCATCTCCACTTCCTCATATCAGGGACATCATATGATAGTTGTCTTTCTCTGATTGACTTATTTCGCTAAGCATGATACGCTCTAGTTCCCTCCATATCATTGCAAATGGCAAGATTTCATTTCTTTTGATGGATGCCTAGTATTCTATTGTATATATATACCACATCTTCTTGATCCATTCATCTGTTGATGGACATCTAGGTTCTTTCCATAGTTTGGCTATTGTGGACATTGCTGCTATAAACATTCAGGTTCACGTGCCCCTTCGGATCACTACGTTTGTATCTTTAGGGTAAATTCCCAGTAGTGCAATTGCTGGGTCATAGGGCAGTTCTATTTTCAACATTTTGAGGAACCTCCATGCTGTTTTCCAGAGTGGTTGCACCAGCTTGCATTCCCACCAACAGTGTAGGAGGGTTCCCCTTTCTCCGCATCCTCGCCAGCATCTGTCATTTCCTGACTTGTTAATTTTAGCCATTCTGACTGGTGTGAGGTGACATCTCATTGTCGTTTTGATTTGTATTTCCCTGATGCCGAGTGATGTGGAGCACTTTTTCATGTGTCTGTTGGCCATCTGGATGTCTTCTTTGCAGAAATGTCTGTTCATGTCTTCTGCCCATTTCTTGATTGGATTATTTGTTCTTTGGGTGTTGAGTTTGCTAAGTTCTTTGTATATTTTGGACACTAGCCCTTTATCTGATAGGTCGTTTGCAAATATCTTCTCCCATTCTGTCAGTTGTCTTTGGTTTTGTTAACTGTTTCATTTGCTGTGCAAAAGCATTTGATCTTGATGAAATCCCAAGAGTTCATTTTTGCCCTTGCTTCCCTTGCCTTTGGCGATGTTCCTGGGAAGAAGTTGTTGCAGCTGAGGTCGAAGAGGTAGCTGCCTGTGTTTTCCTCAAGGATTCTGATGGATTCCTTTCTCACATTGAGGTCCTTCATCCATTTTGAGTCTATTTTCGTGTGTGGTGTAAAGAAGAAGTCAAACTATCACTCTTCGCAGATGATATGATACCATATGTGGAAAACCCAAAAGACTCCAAAACTGCTAGAACTTGTACAGGAATTCAGTAAAGTGTCAGGATATAAAATCAATGCACAGAAATCAGTTGTGTTTCTCTACACCAACAAGACAGAAGAAAGAGAAATTAAGGAGTCAATACCATTTAAAATTGTACCCAAAACTATAAGATACCTAGGAATGAATCTAACCAAAGAGGCTAAAAATCTATACTCAGAAAACTATAAAGTACTCTTGAAAGAAATTGATGAAGACACAAAGAAATGGAAAAATGTTCCATGCTCCTGGATTGGAAGAATAAATATTGTGAAAATGTCTATGCTACCTAAAGCTATCTATACATTTAATGCAATTCCTATCAAAATACCATCCATTTTTTTCAAAGAAATGGAACAAATAATCCTAAAATTTATATGGAACCAGAAAAGACCTCGAATAGCCAAAGGAATATTGAAAAAGAAAGCCAAAGTTGGTGGCATCACAATTCCGGACTTCAAGCTCTATTATAAAGCTGTCATCATCAAGACAGCATGGTACTGGCACAAAAACAGACACATAGAACAATGGAACAGAATAGAGAGCCCCAAAATAGACTCTCAACTCTATGGTCAACTAACCTTTGACAAAGCAGGAAAGAATGTCCAATAGAAAAAAGAGAGCCTCTTCAATAAATGGTGTTGGGAAAATTGGACAGCCACATGCAGGAAAATGAAATTGGACCATTTCCTGAATATTACTTCTTACAGATGGATAAGATATTCCACAGGGCAGATCTAAGGAATGATACTTTGGATACCATTAATTTCTATGCATTTTAATTGGTTGTAACCCAATTTTATGAATCAACTATAGGAGATTATGGGAAATATAGTTGTTGTTGTTGTTTTTAATGAAATGGAGTTATTACAGACTTCTTTGTACTCCTCCAGTGGCTTGTTTTAAACAAACATTTATTAAAGTCTCAAATTTTCAACATAGTGTTGGCAGAAGCAATTGAGCAGTAGGCTTAAAAATAATTATAAATGAATTAAAAATTTTAAATTGAAATTTAATAGTTAATACCAGAGGTATAATAATTATTATTTAAAGAAAATTTTTAAAATGTATTCTAACCACCAATTGTTCTTTTTATGATGGTGATATTTGCCTTCAACCTCAAATTTGGCTTTTACCTCAGATCTGAACTGTTTTTAACATTTCACTATTAAACTAAAATATCTATTTTTTACTTTTTCTTATGCATACACGCATATTAGATTTCTTTGTGTTTTATCACAATGGCTATAACCTTAAATATTTGTTATCTAATTGTGGTTTATGGAAATGTATTGAAATGTCTCCATATAATTGAGGCTTTAAATTTTTTCTTTGATCTTTTATTTTTTTTTACATTATACATTTAAAGTTTGTTAAAAGAACCAATCTACTCAATTACTGTTTAATCTTATATTTGATTTAACCCAGCGTTTTATACTTGATTTTATTTTAACGCAGTGTTTTCTCTTCCTATTTATCTTCTATCTTGCCTTCCTGTTTTATTTTGTTTTGATTGAGGTTTCTTTCTTTCATACTTAAAGCTTCTGAAAGTTAGTCATTCTATACCTTTAGTTATCCCTAAAACAATGACCAAAAAATGTTATTTTTATGTCATCATCTAATATTTTTAAAGATTATTTGACAGAAAGAGAGAGGAGAATATGAACTGTAGAGGCAGAAGGAGAGGAAGAGAGAATCCCAAGCCAACTCCACACTGAGAACAGAGCCTCATGCAGGCCTGGATCCCATGTCCCTGAGATCATGACTTGAGTCTAAGTGTCCAGTGCTTAACCGACTGAGCACACCCAGGTGCTGCATGTCATCATCTAATTTATTATGTGTTATCTTCACACTGAAATATCTTTCACTTTTTTACCCATATAATATCTCTTAATGAAGAATTAAGAACCTTGATTATCCAATGAAAATGATTTAAAAATGTTAATAACTTAAAATTTGCCCCTCCTATAAAGGTAAAACGATCCTCTTTTATTTTCAGGTATCTCCTCCACTGTTTGAGGGAAAGAAAATATTTGCATTGCCTACTAAATAAGATTGCCCATTCCTCCTGACCCCCAGCATGAACTTAATGGTTTCTTCCACTACATATGGAAAAAGAAAAAAAAAGCATTTTCAAAAACCATTTGAACATGTTTTAAAAAAGTAAATTGATTCTAGTATTCTTATGATGAATTGATTCTGGCATTCTTCCTGTCTTCACATTTGGTGTGGCAGTAATCTTGACCAGGAGCTTGTAACTTACTCTATACAGACAAGAGGGGTGGGGAGTGAGGGAGAGAGAGGGTGGAGCCAAAGGAGGAGACAGAATGGGAGGAGACAGAGAGGGAGGAGACAGAGGAAGGAGATAGGAGACACAGAGGGAGAGCAAAAAAGGAAGAGTTAAATGTTTTCGAATCAAGAAGCAAGGGTAAAATATATTTCTGTTTACTTGAAGATTGTAGATTTTATATAATTTTGTCATTTTCTGACCTCCATAAACTTCACATATAATTTAATTTGTGTGAACTGAAATTAGTCAAAATATCTTCTAAATTTTATCAGATTATTGTCAGATGTAGTTCTTATTGTTGAAAGAAATTTTTTTTGTACTTTAAAGAGACAGTAAAAATTATTCTTGTACCTTGAGATAGTACTAAAAGTATACTATTTTAAATGTGACATATTATTTTACAAGACACTTTCAAATATAACTTAACATGCTTTAGAAAGTAGACATAAGATATCATCTCAATAATTAATCTCATTCTCTTTCTGCTTTGTTAATTTCTGAAAAAGCAGCAAAGAATTAATTATAAATTTAAATATTTGATTTTTAAATTCAGATAATCTTTAACTTATGAATAATCATGTACAATTTCATAAACATTTTCAAACATATATTTAATTCCAAAAGAAATTTTAGACTAATTTTAAGAAAATGTATCTACATTTAAAAAAAATTAAGAAAATACATATATTTACATTTAGGTTCTAAATGTAAATATGTGTATTTACATTTATTACATTGGATCAAAATTCAATCAGTGGTAATTTTTACCTGTTTTCCTCAAGTTTTTATATTTATATGTTTAAGAATAATTATGGATGGAAATGTGTCTCCCTCAAAATTCATATAATTGAAACCCTTATCCTCATACTTTAGAATAGTCTGTATTTAGAGATAAGGACTTTAAAAAGATACTTAAGTTAGAATGAGACCTCTTGGGTGGGACTTAATCCAGTCTGACCCAAGGGAGAGACGAGAGGGATGAGGTGCACATGGAGAAAAGACCCTGTGCCATCAGTGGGGGCAGTGATTGGCAAGCCAAGGAGAGAAGACTTAAGAGAAACAAACCTGCAGACGCCTTGATTGTGGACTTCTACTTTCCAACACTGTGACGAAATAAGTTTCTGTGGTTTAATCCACCCACTCTGGGATGTTTTGTTAGGGCAGCGTCAGCAAACTAATACAAGTGCTATTTAGCGAATATTCAGCAATCTACCTAAAAAAATCACTTTCTATTTCCAGTTCAAATTGCTGACTTCAGAGCACGGCAAAATAGAAGCTATTTGCAATATTTTTGTGAATTATTATCTCACGAAATAAAAATGAGAACAAAACGTTTTATCCATGAATACATTACAGAGCACTTATGTAAAGAATATACTTGTCATAACATAAAAATACATAAATCAAGGAAAATAATATTACATTTAACAACTCATGTGATTGTTCACAGAACAGATTAGACTTTCAATAAAATTAAACCATGTCTTCTTTTCACAGTAATATTAACCATGTATCTTTTATTGCTATAGTCACTGGGAAACATAACATTAAAAAATAATAAAAAATAATAAAATAATTATTGATAAAATTAGCTGACAGAGTCCTATACAAATTACTTAGATTAAAGTCTTTAGCTTCATGGATACTTCTGGCTTTAATTATCTTATTATATCATAATATTAATTCATGTATTCATTTACTTTTGGTTGAACACTTTCCAAAAACAGCGGGATAGATATTGAGGAAATAACCAGGAATAAGACATGGAACCCTCAGTTCAAGAAAATTCATAGCTTGGATATGAAGGACATATGAAGTTTTGATAGAAAACAACTTTTATAGGTGAGAAATTGTGTTCAAGATAAAGGTAGCAAGATGCAAGATGTCAATTCTGGAAGAACTGGGCAATAGACTATGATAGTTTGACTTGAAAATTAGCTAGGACATCTAAAAATTCACTTCTTCTGTATTTGGAACAAGATAACTTGAATCAAGAATGAATACTTAAATATAGCCCCAGAAATGGAACCAGCTATTAGTTGAATACTGACAATGGTTTGAACAGTGCAATTCAGATCTGGAAACCATTTCTACAGACAAATCTGTTTCAGCAGATGTTTTGGGAGGAAGGGATTTGTTTCTTCATCAATGGTGGAAAATATGTACAGTTACCATAGAAAGAATCCCTAGGAAGTATGACATAAGGCAAAAAATAATATTATATAACTTGATGTAAAATTTACTTAGTCTTCCACAATCATATGAGCTTATAAATTCATACCAATGTTCATTTTGTATAGAGAGACAGAACAGAAAGGACTAGCTAGAATGAGACAAATTGAACTTTTAAAAATAGATTTGGCTTTTCTGTCCTAAGGATAAATACAAAATATTTCAACAAATATTTCCAGAAATATTCAGATTTAAAGTGTTATCTAAGTGGTGATTAAATGAAAGAATTTTTCAACTAATAGGAGTTTTGTTATTAGGTATTATTGGTTCTGAATATGATAATTTCCTCTAATAAGAGAGAGACAATAATTAATACTAAATAAGCACCTGTTATTTCACTTTTGATAATTTATTTTTTAACCTTTATTTTTCACATAATTTTAGACTGATAAAATTTTCATGGGGGTTAGGTACAAGTTTTTAAGTCCATTATCACAGTAAGGAATAAAATGCTGTTCAAGGTCTCATTTTTCTTTTAGTCCCCTTTCTCACGGGTGGAAAAAATAGAATATAAATCTCAGTTTCAACTCTGATTAACAATGGAAAATTTATAGTGGTTTCAACGAACAGCAAAACCAAAAGATTGGTATAAAATTTGTAAGTGTCCAGTTCATAGATTAGACCTATTAAAGTACTTCCTTGAGGAAACTGTTCTTTACACAATTTCCTTTCATCAACTGCACTCAAAAGGACATACTTAACCCACACACGCACACATTTATTGCATTCAAACCCCCACACTACACCCAAACATACATGGACACATGCTGGTGACCACATACATAAGAATGTACAACTCAGATAATAGCCATCAAGCATCTTATTATTCTCAATTTTGAAGAAAAGCATTTAATATTTCCTTATTGTGTTTCCTTAAGTTTCTTGTGCATATCTTGTATCAGGATAAGACTTTTGGGTCAATCCCAATTCTTTAAAAATCAATTATACATATGTATTGAATTGCATTGTTATTTTTCTGTATAATTTTTTTCAAATGATTTTTCTGACTTATTTTCTCTTGTTTAAACACTTTCTAGTCATATATAGTATAAACCAAAATTCAACATGATAAAACACACACACACACACACTCACACACACACACACATTAGATTCCATGACCTAATATTTTGCCAATATTTTTTGGTCTTGGGGCACCTGGGTGGCTCAGTGGGTTAAAGCCTCTGCCTTCAGCTCCGGTCATGATCTCAGGGTCTTGGGATCGAGCCCCACATCAGGCTCTCTGCTCAATAGGGATGCTGCTTCCTCCTCTCTCTCTGCCTGCCTCTCTGCCTACTTGTCATCTCTGTCTGTCAAATAAATAAATAAAATCTTTATAAAAAAAAATTTTTTTTGGTCTTATGAGTGAGACTGGATTCTAGATTTAATTTACCCTATCAGCCTTTTTGGAATTTGGTGTAAGATTATGCAATTTTCTTACAAGTTGGAAACTTCTCTTTTCCTATTCTCTGGAAAAGTTTGCGTAGATTAGAATTATTTGTATCCTTAGTATTTGGTGGAATTCATCAATGACTCAAGAAATGATATGGTTCTGGGGTTTTGACTTTGTGAATTATTTTGAAATAGTGATTTTTTAAATTACAAATTATAAAGTTTCTTTTTTTTGTAGTCACATTTTTACATTTCAAGAAATTATCCAATTAATGTCTTCAAATTAATTGCATAAATTTATTCGTAATATCTTTTTATCATCTACTTACTATCTGTAGTACTGCCATATATATATATATTTTTAGTTTTGTATTATTCTTTTGGGTTTTAACTTATTTTTGTTTTCTATTTGTTCTGTTATGTGTTACTTTTTCGCATTTTCTCCCTAATTTACTACTTTAGAAGATCATATATTTATACATATTCTTTAGTAAGTACTGTGAGGATTTCAAATTCTAATATAATTAAGATCTTTATCATTCCTGGACAGTCCAGGAGATTTAGGATTTATTTCCTCGTTCAAAAGTCTATGGCTTTAGAGTTGTAAGATATAATTATATATTAGCTCCTTTTTTAAACAGATTTTTTTTTTACTTGCAAGGTTAATATAGATATATTATATATACATTATATATATAGATATATATGGATATATATAGCTCCATCCAGTATTTTCAAGTCCAGTTTTTATCTTTTAGAAATTGCAAGTATAATTATTACATAATGTGTCTGATAATGAAAACATCTAAAGGATTTTTGTGTCTATTTTCTGTTAATTCACATGTTCTGACTTATGTTGCCTTCTTTCCTTGAAAGGATTTGTATTTACATTCTATTTTAATTGCCTGGATGCATTATTAATTTAGTAATCTTTAAATTATTATTTTGTATTTTTTGATCACTCATGGAATATGAACTTCAGTTACAAATATATATTGCTAATATTGAAATTATGAAGTCTAAAGGACTTTCTGCTTTGCTTTGCTTAAGAACTGAGCACATATATGACTAGTTTTCATATTATGGATATGGTGTTGGTGAGTTTATTTCTCGTTTATACTTAGACAGTATAAAAAAATTTAAGTATCAGTGTTATAGCCAGTTTCTACTTTTGGACTTTACACTGGATGAGTGCTGGCTTTTGTCTCCATCTTCATGTCCCATAAGATATAAACAAAGTTTATGTTTTATACTTTTAAGAAATGTTCTTAGGTTAAAGTGCCTTCAGAATTACCTTTGCCTCACTGGGTCTCCACTGCTATGTAGCCTTTGACTTTGTCATTCCTTAGTAGTTTGTCATCACATTGCTTTCTTTTTTTATTATTATTAAAAACTATTTAAAAGTATGCTAAGCACTAGGGACCCTCCATGTCTATGCCAATCCACCTGACCTTCACCAGTGTACCTTTTCATGCAGAAAAATGAAACAGGGTGGGGTGGGAGTTAGCACTTTCTCCAGTTTTAGCCTCCTGTTTCTAATATAGTAGTAGTTAAAAACTTGGTGGTTACTTCCATTTTCTTTTTAAACACAATATTTTTAAAGCAGTTTTAGGCTCACTGCAAAACAGAGTAAAGTACAGAGATTTCCCATTCAAAGTGTTTCATGGGCTCCTGACCACAGTTGACACTTTCTCTGGGTTTGGCTTAGACATCCCCCAAGCATTCCACAGACTCAGGCAGCACTTATTCATTGCCTACAAGATCACACTTGTTTTCTGTTGAGGTTTCCTAAGCACATTGCATCTGACACCAGACCTAGATTTGCAGCCCATGCTACACATCAGTGGGCTCAGTCATTGGAAATATAATGTCCACTGCTCCATATCACCCCAAGGATTATTGAATTTTTTTAAAGATTTTATTTATTTATTTGACAGATCACAAGTAGGCAGAGAGTCAGGCAGAGAGAGAGGAGGAAGCAGGCTCCCTATTGAGCAGAGAGCCCCATGCAGGGCTCGATCCCAGGACCCTGAAATCATGACCTGAGCCAAAGGCAGAGGCTTAACCCACTGAACCACCCAGGCGCCCCGGATTACTGAATGTTTTGATGAAATTAAAGAACAGACTTCGTTGGCTGATGGGAGAGAGTAAAATAACCCAAATCTGGATTGCATCTTAGGTAAGCCACCTGGTGTCTCCATGCAGCTGTTCTCCAAAAGGACACTTCTCATTTCCATCACATGTCCAATTAGGTGGTCTGCACTTTCCTTCAGATTTACAGTGCTTTTCTACAATTATTGGCACCTCAGTCCCCTGGGAAATCCTGTAAGGACTCTCTGCATTCCATTAAGTTCTTTTCTAAAGACTGAAATATATGAGAGATCAAAATGTTCATCAAATAAAGGACAAGACACTGTATAAGAACATTTTGAAATCTTTAAAATAATCAGGATTATATAAATAAATTCTTAAACATGATGTACCTTTCTCAGTTATATTAAACTATTTTTTTCTAGATATCTTTTTGTCCCTTTTGCAATCATCCTTTCCAGATGAAAGATTTGGATGAGAATATGGGATGATTTCAAAAAATAAATTTTGATTATTAAATAAGACACACTGATATTAACAGGAAAAACAAACAAAAAAATCTAAGATCCTGGTCCCTAAGGAGGCAAGAAGGGAGAAGGGAAGACTTTAAAGATCTTTGTTTTAGAAGCTGCTCCTTTGTTTTAGAAGCTGCACACACACACAGACACAGACACACACACACACACACACACACACATTGCTGCTGGTAGTGTTTTGGATTCAGATTGACTTTAACCCCATAATCATACCTGACAGTGCCAACTATGAAGCAACAGCTATTGTGTGTTCCTTATAAAGCACTTCACTCCAGATGTTGTCTATACTCGTGAGGCTGAATGTCTGATATCATGGACAAGAAAAACTGCTCAAAGCTGATGGTCACAGGCAGTCCTTCTAAAATCAAGAACTAAGCTTTTTTTTTTTTTTTTTTTTGAACTGGACTGAAAGCTTAGGGCTGGAGACCTGAAAATGGGGCCACCTTGGGCTCTGTTAACATATGCCTTATTTGGGTGTATCCTAACACTGTAAACTCTTTGTTTCTAGGGTTACTCCATGTACCTTCTTAGACTATACTTCCTGTATGTGTTTCCATACCATGATAGAACCTCAGTCCTGGAAGGTTTCAGGTCAGCTTCAACTTACTGGTTAGAGCTATGCTGTGCAGAATTGATGCCTCAGACCAGGCAAAAAATATTCATATAGAATTTGAGGAGCTTTCTTGTTCTCTAAAGTAGACCTTAATGGGCCATTATGATCCATCTTTTCCTGCCTTAATAACTGTTGCGCCTGATGGTTACCATCAGTCTCACAAGCAGACCTGATTATCCTCCTGAGTGATCTTGTTAACTGCCATGGCCTCCTAACCCAAATTAACAAGGTTATTATCACAGCTCCCAAAGTTCTATTTGGAGTCATGATTGGGTAGCTATGTTTCTTGCTCAGGTCCTAAGAAGCCAAGGAATGGGGTTGAGGAGTCTTGCTCCTGCCAAAAAACTATTGCTGAGTTCTCAGGCCAAACACAGACAGTTATAAAGGCTTTTCCTGATAGACCTCACCAGGTAAGCTGCCTCCTCACAACAGACCTAGTACACTGAAGTCAGTGCCTTAAGTCCCTGATGGTGTTACAGTCATGGACTTGGGTCCCCCTGGCTGCCATGCTCTTGAGCATATCTCTATTCCCACCTATGTGCTTCCATTTAGAAGTCTCCTTACTGGCAGAGGATAGAAAAACTTAAAGACCATTTTCCTCGCTCTGACTCAGTACTCACTGCTTTCCCCAATCTTGGGCTTCCCTCTTCTTCACATCCTTCTGACCACCCCATTCCATACAACTGAAAAACTGCTCAAGTCTCTTGTTTAGGGCTCCCCAGCTAAGACTGTGCTGATTTATTTGCTCTTGACTGTTCCATGAGAAATTAATGCTAATTCCTAAAATATAAATATATATGTATACAAAGAAATGGACTAATACTTTTATATTACTGAGAAAAAATACAGTAGTCAACTTACAGTTATATATTCTTTCATTTAGAGTAAAATTAACATAGTATCAAACAAAAAATAAAATAGTGGGGTCTTGAAACCATAGACCAGCTCTTACAGAATTTTTAGAGGAGTTCCTTCAGGCTGAAAACAAACAAACATACAAACAAAAACATCAAAAGCTAAGAGGATAGCAAAAAGATACAAACCTGGAGAATTTTAAAAATCTTTTAAAAATAACAATGGTAATATCTAATTTGTGTAGTGAAATAAGTAAAAATAAAATACTGGGCATTAATAACATATAAATGAGGGTATCAGAATTAAGATATTCCATAGTCAGTGTTTTAATCAGGAGAAATCAAACCATAGGATTCACTTAAAAAAATCAGTTAAATGTTTGGGCGCCTGGGTGGATCAGTTGGTTAAGCATCTGCCTTCAGCTCGGGTCATGATCCCAGGCCTGGAATTGAGCCCTGCATAGGGCTTCCTGCTCAGCGGGAAGCCTGCTTCTCCCTTTCCTTCTGCTGCTTCCCTCTGTTCTCTCTCTTTTTCTCAAATAAATAAATAAATCCTAAAAAAAAAAAAAAAATCAGTTAAATTTTAAAGTTAAAGTAGCTAAAAACACTAAGGGGATAAACCTAGTTGTATAAATGCTAAATAAAATAAAGAACAAAAAATAAATAAGAAAGAAAGAAAAAAGTACAAAGATTTAATCAACCTAAGAGGAGACAGGAAAAAAGAAGGCAGAAAAATAAAAAGTATAACATATAGAAAACTTGTAATCTTATGAAAAAAGATCAAATATAACATAAATGTAATATATATAAATACTAATATAAATATGAATGAATTTGGGGGAAGCTAGGTCGTTCAGTAGGTTAAGCACTCTGCTCTTGGTTTTTAGCTCAGGTCATGATCTCAGGGTCATGTGATCAAGCCCTGCACTGAGGTCCATACTCAGTGGGGAGTCTGCTTGAGATTCTTGTTCTCCCTCACCCTCTGCTCTTCTTTTCTCCACAAACTCTCTCTCTTTTTCTCTCTAAAATAAAGAAATCTTAAATAAATAAATAAATATTAAGGAACTAAATACCCAGTTTCAAAGTAAAGTTGATTAAAATGATAAAGACTATATATAGGCCTTCTAATTGAAATGCTTGGAAATGCTAAAAAGTCAAGCACAGACAGAAAAAAGAATAAGTATTATCAAAAAGAAGCTAGAGTGACTATATTAATATCAGAAAAAATAAGTAAAATGATATACTAGCAATAAAAGGCTTACTACATAATAATAATAATTTTCAATTCACAAGGAAGAAATAATGTTTTAAAAAGTGGATGCCCCTGATACCAGACTCAGTTATCAAGAGTAAGGACTGAGAGGAGCCTGAGTAGCTCAGTTGGTTAAGCATCCAACTCTTGATTTCAGTTCAGGTCATGATCTTAGGGTTGTGAGATTGAGCTCCATGTCAGGCTCTGTGGTGGGTGGTGAGCCTGCTTAAGATTCTGTCTTCTCCCTCTGCTCCTCACATCTCTCTCTCTCTCACCCCCCGCAAAAGAGTAAGAACTGACATCTACAAGAAAAATAGACTAATATGCCATTAAAAATACTAGTATTTCTGCTTCAATAATTTATAGATCCAGCATATAGCAAAATCAGTAAAATTATAGAATTGAATGTTTTTCTTTCTAAGCTAAACATACATAAAATATTGAGTCCCGTAAATGGAGAACACCTATTTGTCTAAAACTAGCACTGAACAATGGTTATCAATGTGCTCGTCCAAAATGTTGCTTTCAATAATTTATTAAGTTTGAATTTATTCAGACCACAAACTCTGACTCCAATGCAACTAAGTTTGAAAGAAATAATAGATAATTAGGAAAAAAAATCTCTTTATTCAGAAATTTAAAAGCATACTTCTACAAACATGAATCAAATGAAAAATCATGATAGAAGCTACAATATTCTGGGAGCTTATTTACAAAGAAAAATATTATAGATTGGGGCACCTGGGTAGCACAGTGGGTTAAGTATCTGACTCTTGGTTTCAGCTTAGGCTGTGATCTCAGGGTCATGAGATCAAGCCCCTTATCTAGCTCCAACCTCACTGTGGAGTCTGCTTAAGAGTCTCTTTTCCTCTCCCTTTGTTCCTCCTACTCATGTGCATTCTCTCTCTCTCTAAAGTAAATAAACAAATCTTAAAAAAGTAAAGATATTATACATTAAGGCAGGTGGGATATACCTAAAGCATTAAGAGGAAATAGACAGACTTTAAAAACTACATATGAAGAGAAGATAATAAAAGCACACAAACAAAAAAGAAAAAATAACAAGAAACAAAGTAACAGAGGAAAATAAAAAGAGAAAACTAAGAAATACAAACATTTAGTATAGAAACACACAAGTTTCCTGACAGTGTAAATTTAGAAGAGATAAACAGCCAATTTCATGAGGTTAAAAGATTTAAGTAAATAAACTGATTATATATATATATATATATATATATATCACTGTGGTAGACAACTCTAACATAGCTTGTAATTGCCCCTTCTTATTACATATGTATATATTATATTATGTATATTAAGTATATAATATATAAATATTATATATAATAAATAAGCTAAAATTATTGTGTAGACAGCTCTAAGATTGCTTCTAACTACCCCTTAGTATTTGTGCCCTTTTGTTTTTTTGGTTTTGTTTGTTTGTTTTTCAGAGAGAGAGAACACGAGCCAGGGAAAAAGCATAGAGGGAGAGGGATAGAACCTTAAGCAGGCTCAATAACCAGCATGGAGCCCCACATGGGGCTTGATCTCCCAAAGCCAATATCATGACCTGAGCAGAAATCAAGAATTAGATGCCTGACTGACTGAACCACACAGGCACCCCTGGATCTAGCAATTAGCTTAAAATTTTTTTTAAGACAGCAAAAGGGATAGGATGTCATCCCTGAGACCAGGTTACACAAAGCCTCCACCTTGCTCTTCCTCTCTTGCTCTTTAGCTTGCTGGCTCCATTGCAAATCTAACTTCCATGTTGTGAGATGTGTTATACAAAGACATTAATCTAGGAAAGAACTGAAGGAGTTACTCAACAGTCAATGAAAACCCAAGGATCTCAGTTCAATAGACACTGAGGAATTGGTTCTGGCCAACAAACATGAGTGAGGTTGTTAAAAGATTGCCCCCAAGTCAAGTCTCAGATGAACTCTTGTGCAAGAGTCATGCAAGTGAACTGTATCTAGTTGCCTGACTCCAAGAAACTGTAAGATAATAAACGCTTTTGTTTCAGGCCACTAAGTCTGGGGTAATTAGTTCAATGGCAACAGATAAAAAAATATAAACACAAAAGTACAAAAAGGAAAATAGCATGAAATCTCAAAAAGTGCTGAATCTAATAGCACATAGATGCAATAGCGACAATTACTACTGGTGAATGATAAGAGTAAATACATAGACTGCATCATAATCACAGTAATGTGTGTCTGATACTAAAGAATTGAGCAATATTATTTAACATTAAAAACAATTTGAAAAAACCCCAAATGATCACCACAACATATTCAGAAGCATCTAATAAAATTCTACATCTTTGGTAGAAAAAACTGGGAAGTGTTAATAAACATTTTTAAGTTAACAAAGGCATTTACAAAACTCCTTCAGCAATCATAATATCAAATGGTGAAAGTATTTAAGGATTTCAAAGTATTTACTTTAAGATCAGAAACAAAACAAGTATGTCAATTAGCTAGTCAACATTTTTTTAGGCTTTAGCTAGCAAAGTAAAAGAAATTAAAAGTACTAAAATTAATAAAAAAATAAAAGGAAAAAAATTTGATTATTTTCTAACCAAAAAATATTTTTTATTCAACTACATTGAATTTAAAAATATATCTGTTCATAAAAATTATAAAGTGAGTGCAAATGTTTGAAGTCAAAATCAGAGATTGACAACATAATTAGTAAAAAGTTAGCAATGGACAACATAAATTCAATTCAATAATAAGAAAAAACAAAAGGAGAGTTGGTAAACATATATAGACACTTCAAAAAGAAGACATACAAATGGCACACAAACATGTTCATTATCACTTACCCTACTGTTAATCAGAGAACTGTAAATTAAAACTCACAATAGTATGTCATTTCACACTAATCAAATTTACAAAAAGTAAAGGTCAAACAATATCTTGGGTTGTAGATGATGTGCAATTATGAGAACTCCAAACTGTGATAGTGTAAACTAACACAACAATTTTAAAAAATAAATTAGTATTACCTCTAGAATTGACAAAATAATATAGCAATTCTATGTCACAGCACTAGGAAACAAATATAAGGATATTCTTTAGAGCATTTTTCTTTTTCTTTTTCTCTTTTTTTCCTAAAGAGGAAAAGAGAGAGAGAAAATGTGTGTGTGAGCAAGGGGGTGAGAAAGGGAATCTTAAGCAGGCTTCACATCCAGCACCGAGCCTGATACTGGGCTTGATCTCATGACCCTGAGATCATGACATGAGCCAAAATCAAGAGTTAGATGTTTAACTAACTGAGCCTCCAAGGCACTTCTCCATGGAGCGTTTTCCTATACCAAAGTATAGGAATCAATCTGTACAATTCTTAACACAATTATGGATACGTTTTTAATACATATAATGGAATATTCCACTCTAATCAAAAGGATTACTATAGAATACATCCACTTGGGTGAATATCCTAATCATGACTTTGATTGACAGACTGAAATCATAGATGATTTCCTTCAGTAAAGCCCATTTATATAAATTTCAACAGGAAAAATGAAGACTGTGTATTAAGGATGCTAATAAGAATTATTAGAAAAATTATATAGAAAAAAGAAAAAAAACCCACACATTTGTGAGGTTAAAAAAAAGTTTTGTATTGAGAGACCACTTGAAGCTCCTAAAATACTCCAAATATTTTATCTTAGTCTACTAATGTATGGAAGGTGTATTCTTGCTATCATCCTTTAAACTATAATCACATATTTCAGTATGTACATTTCACAACAAAAACCTCTGCAAACTTTTAAATGAGTTTTAAATTTATGAAATCTTCAAAATTTTGCCTCATTTTTATTCAAGAATTATTTGTTGTGAAGCTTCAAGAAAGTATTTTCTAGCAAAAACATCTACTTCTTAACTAATTTGAAATGAGTAACATCTTTACCATCTCTGAAAAGAAAAAAAAAAAAAAGAAAAAAAGAAAGAAAACTCAAACTGAGGTTTTATTGGAGACATTCTTCACCATATGAGATATGTCACATAGTATCTTTGAAACTATTTTTGATTTTTTTTTTTTGCGTGAACTCATTACTTCAAAGAAGATCATTCTCTATTCTTTATAGGATTCAGAGGGATCTAGATTTATGCTTTGTTGAAAGGAAAAATACTGGTTTCACATCGTGTTAATATCATACATGCAAGAAATACAGAGAGAAGAAAGATGCAATTTCTTTGAGCTTTCTTAAAGTCATGCTGAAATGCTCTTCTACCAACAAAACTGTGTGTGTACTTGTCCATGTGTAAAGCTCAGATCAAAGAACTGCTCTAGTGCAATTAAAATACTGAGTTCAGGGGCACCTGGGTGGCTCAGTGGGTTAAAGCCTCTGCCTTTGGCTCAGGTTATGATCCCAGCATCCTGGGATCAAGCCCCGCATGGGGCTCTCTGCTTGGCAGGGAGCCTGCTTTCTCCTCTCTCTCAGCCTGCTTCTCTGCTTCATAAGTAGTTGTGATCTCTGTCTGTCAGATAGATAAATAATCTTTTAAAAAAATATTAAGTTCAGAATTATGTAAACAATAGTTGTAATCATTTAGGAAAATTTTAAAGCCAATTTGACTAAAACAATTTTGCTGAAATTATTCTATGTAAAAGCTCACATGCAAAGAATTTTATTTTATTTTTTAAAGATTTATTTGTTTGTTTATTTATTTAGAATGCATGAGTCGGGGGAGGGGCAGTGGGAGAGGGAGAGGGAATCCTTAAGCTGACTTCACACTGTGCATGGAGCCTAACAAGGGGCTTGATGTCAGCCCCTGAGATTATGACCTGAGTCAAAACCAAGAGTTGGATGCTTAATTGACTGAGCCAGTCAGGTGCCCCCTCACAAAGAATTTTAGATGAGTTCATTTAAATCACTTTATTCCAAAATGTTAATGCCATAAAGGTGTCTAAAATTATTTCTCAATTTTTCCCTGAAAAACAATATTTTATGCTTAGTTATAAGCACTTAGACAAGTCTTCATACATATAAATTAACTATCTTCTTTAAAACAGTTTTTTGGGACACTTGGGTGGCTCAGTCAGTTAAACATCTGGTCAGGTCATGATCCCAGAGTCCTGGGATCAAGTCCCGCATCAGGTTCCTTGCTCAGAGGGGAGCATGCTTCTCCCTCTCCTTGTGCCTACTACTACCCTCTGCTTGTGCTCGATCTCTGACAAATAAATAAAATCTTTAAAAAATAAAATAGTTTTTCATAAGATGGCATTTATTCAAATTTCTGCTTATGTTCTATGCAAAATCATAGGTAATTTGTGAAAAAAGTGGTTATGCCAATATTCTTCTGAGTGATACACAATAGACCATTAAGTGATCATTTATTTTTTCAAATGTATTTGAGAGGTATTCAGTTCCATAATCATCAATTATTGAAAAGACAGATGAATATACATCAAGGTTTATTTATTTGCTTTTTTTTATTATGTTATATTAGTCACTGTATGCCATTAGTTTTTTGATGTAGTGTTCCAAGAGGCATTGTTTGAGTATAACACCTAGTGCTCCATGCAATATGTGCCCTCTTTAATACAAGGTTTAGATTGGAAGGGTTTGTAGGTCTTTGAGGACCTAAGAAAATAGTGATTATTTGTAAATGTCATACCCAGATCTTTACACACTGCAGCAAATTACAAATGTTTGAGTATGTTCAATAGTTAGAACGTAAAAGAGATTCATCCTTTTAAATGCATAAACATGCATCATCTTATTCTTCACTATTCTCCATTCATGCGGTAAAAACAACAAAACAGCTTCTTGATTTTGTGTGAGCACATATGTCTGTCTATACATATAGAGAGACATATATTATATATATACAAGCACATATATATACATACATAGATACATAAGAGTGCAAATAAACAAATTCTGATGTAGCAATGTTCCTCATAACAATCATGAAAAGTATAAATTATAAATGTTACCTGACAATTCACAAGGCTATTGTGAGAGAGGGTTTGGCAGGCATGTGCTAAAAGATAATAAAATGAATTATATGTGTTTTGCATTACATATAGGAAATAAAATGCACATAAGAGATATGAATTAGATTCTTGACAAACTCTTAAGTAAGTGTGGTATGTTTTCCTTAAATATATGCAGAAAATATAAGGTTGATGTTCAGGGTTTAACATTTCTTCCAAAGTTTCAGCTACTTATTTATATAAAAATATGGCAGAAGTGATGGATATACTTAGCACCATGAACCTAATATTTCAGGATTATCTAATATAATAGTTGAAAGGAAATGTTAATAATAGTGAGGCAAATGTATAAGAATCATGAAAATTTTTTAAGGTTTTACCATAGA
Organism: Neogale vison; assembly: GCF_020171115.1. Lineage (NCBI taxonomy): Eukaryota > Metazoa > Chordata > Mammalia > Carnivora > Mustelidae > Neogale > Neogale vison. The sequence goes on along the minus strand of NC_058101.1, from coordinate 78,533,340 downwards.
AAATAGTCTAACACTATAAAAAACAAACAAACAAACAAACTGGGGCCTGGACAGAGCATTTTTCTAAATACCTCATAAGAATTTTGAGGCAACAGCCCCAAATATCTATGTGCTTCTTCCTCTCTCACTAATTCATTAGTTTTCATTATATATCCAGAGACATGACAATACAAAATAACTGGTATGTACAAATGAGAAATAGAATTGGTATAGAATATCCTTACTTTATTTTTCTTTATAGTATTATTTGGAAGGTACTAAATTATTATTTAGAAAGTTAAAACACTCAGAAGTTATGTAAGTTGTCAAAGTCCACAGGGGTATGAAATAATATAGATGGGATTCCAAGCATGTGTTGGCCTCCAGATCTCACAAAGTTCTACAGATCCAAAATAAGTTTTTTGAAATAATTCGAAGAGTGGAAAAACTGCATTTTGAAGTTTCAGAAGAAGAAAGACTATATGAAATATATCTATTGTAACAGTCATAAAATCTTCAAAAAACTGGAAATTTCATAAAGCAAGAAGATACAGCATTTATCAAACAATAAAACAAGTAAAAGAAAATAAGAGAATGAGAAAAGATGACAGAATGAAAAAACATTGTAGATAGAGGACAAGGTAATGCTGACTAAAAATGTAATAGAACATGAATTAATATGTAAAAGCATGTAATAAAACACCTAGCACAAAGTAGTATGCAAGTAGACATTAGCTTTTATAACTATTATAAATCATTTGCCCCTAAAAAAAAAGCAAATTTGATCTAGACTTTATTGTTACTTTTTAATTGTTTTCAAATTGGCAGGAGATAGATGGAAAATCCTTATACTCTGTGATAATTCCCCTTTTCTTATCTGAATCTTGAGCATTGTTTTATCTTCATGACTTCACTTTCAGTACTAGGTTCTAACAGTTGTTTCATAATTAATATATGGTGATTTTTTTTTCTTTTCTAAATGGCTGTGATTCTTGATTTTTTTCAGTGATTCTTGAATTAATGAAACTGATCACTCTGATTGAAAGGAGTACTGTAAGCATGATATCTTTTTTTTTTTAATCCCCTCACTTCTGGTTCTTTACTTATAGATATCACTTTTATTCATTCATTTATTTGATAATACATATTGAGCAACTATAAAGGGCCACACATATTGTAAGCACTATTTTTTTTGCCAGGTGTCAGACATTCTGGCCTTGGCTATGATGATGGAGTACATCTGAACTGAAGAGGAAATTCTGGATGCAAATTGACAAATTCACAATAATCTAAAGGTAATAACTGAGAGAGGTAATGAGACACAGACACTATGCCATTAAATATTTTCAATTATAAGGAGTAAAAATAAGGGGAGAAACAAGTCACATTTCAATAAGAATGGAATAAATATCAATGTGGCCCTACAAATCTCTTCATAAACAAATGAGAAATCTGTGAAACAATGCCTACAAAGTGAGTTTGGGGAAAATTTTGTGATTTAGGATTATTTTGACCAGCCAAATTGTAATTCATAAACATTTGTCATTTGACATAAAGTTTTCTTACATATTTAAGGTTTCAAGAAAACACAATTCAACTGACTCTTCTAAAAAATAGATAAACTAAGTATTTTTGTTAATCCACTTGTGGGAAAAATCAAAATTAGGAACTTAAGAATGCAAAAGAAATAACTGCATTAAAGCAATTAAAATAAAAAATAAATAAATTTAGAAAAATACTATTCATCTGTTAGAAATCTGTATGTAAATGTCAATAATTATCACCAATAGAATTAATTCGAATGAAAAATCCAAATTACAGTAGTAGACACATAATCAACAGACTATATCAACAGACTATCATTGATAGTGCCATTGATAAAGTAAATGATAATATAATAATAATATAAATGATAATATTACATAATATTAACATATGGTAAATAATGAATATTTTAGTTTATCCCAGTTTGAAAATTATAGGGTAAAAATTATAGGGTGGAGTTAAAGGAATTATTTAAATCGTTAATAAAATTTTAAATAGATCATATCATTTTTAAAATACTGGAAAGATGAGGGGAAAGCATATTATAAACTTTAAAGGAATAAAGACATATGTAAAAAGAAAACTTTTAAATGTGTTTCAGTAATAGGACAAAATATGAGTTTTACCAATAAGTATTGATAGTTTACTACTTCCCACTTAAAACATCCATTTAGGGGGGCACCTGGGCGGCTCAGTGGGTTAAAGCCTCTGCCTTTGGCTCAGGTCATGATCCCGGAGTCCTAGGATCGAACCCAACATCAAGCTCTCTGATAGGCAGGGAGCCTGCTTCCCTTTCTCTCTCTCTGTCTGCTTCTCTGCCTACTTGTGATCTCTGTCTGTCAAATAAGTAAATAAAATCTTTTAAAAAAATAATAAAAATTTAAAAGAATAAAATATCCATTTAGGAAATGAAGAAAACCACTGATAGAAAAATTAAAAATATGATTAAGCTATAAAAAGGAAATGGAAAAGACCACAACATATGAAGAATTGTTAAATTCACTGCTAATTAAAGAAACATGAATTAAAATATCAAGGAGACACTATTTTCAATTGTTATATTGGAAATCACATATTTAAATATCATCTAATTATGTGATGTGATGTTTTCCACATATTACATGATCTACCTGTTACAGATAAATAATCCTTTCTATGTAGAAAAAAACTATAATCTGTATAAAGAACAGAAATGTATTTATATGTTGAAAGAAAGAAGACTTAGCTATACAGAGCAGTTTCTAGGTGGTAGGTCTTGCATTCTTTTCATTATCTGATTTGCATTCTTTTGGTAATTTCTAGAGTTTAAAAAATAAATATGTATTTCTTTTGAATCCAAGTAGGTTATATTAATTGTCATAATGTATAATAAGAAAGTAATACTTTGAATGATTAAATTATGGGTTTACAAAAGACAGATGGCAAGTCTAATGTGATTTATCTGTAGAACTTAATGATTGATATCTTTCAGTCTATTATACAGAAGTGAATTCTTCTATATTTAATCCTAGATCCTCTAGATATACAGAAGAAAATATGTCCTTTATCTTTAGATCATTATTAAATAGGCACGTTAATCCAGTTTTATTGTGGTTCCAGTCCTAAAGTTTCTATGTTAGATGTTTGTTATTTGTCCCTTATTTATCCTGGCACACTGAGAAACCATCTGGCAATCACTTTTTTCCTTAAAAATATTGTATCACCCTGAAGCATTAGAAAAACTAAAATATTACAAATGAGCTCCAATAAACATTCCAGTAAATTTAGTACTTAGTAAATAAAGCTTTCAATTGCAGGTAAATCAAACTAGTATCAAATTATCTTTAAGCAAAAAGTCAGAGATTGGGTTTAAATAGTTAAGACATACAGAATTAGACTGGTTTGTCACAGCTGGATCCAGCTCAGTTAATGTCTCCCATTATCCATCACATCTCTCATGTTCTACCATCTTTTAGTTCTGTGTTGTAATATGTAGACTTGGTTCTCTAAGCAGACTTTCTGGATAGATTACCCTCTACCCCAACACACATACACAGGGGTTGCATTGTTTTTATATCTCCTGATCAAAGAAAAGTAGAGGCCCTCTTACCAACCATTTGATTCTCCCAATGGAACTCTGACCCTGCTTGAGAATATGCGCAGCAAACCAATCACTATACTCAGAGGACTCGCTTTGGTCAAGTAACGTCTATAGAAAGAGCTGTAATGACTTAACTCCCAGTCCTACCGGAATTAAGGAAGGAAGAAAATATCAAAAGAAAATTATGTGAGGTAGAAAAAAAAAATCCTTGGAAACTTAGCCTTTTACTTATTCTTGGTAGCTAAGACTCTAAAAGGTCAAAAAAAGTATGCCATTTCATTTTTAGGAATGTCTTGGTTAAGAAACTTGGACTGTACTTTTCTCAGACAGGTAGAAGAAACCATACACACCTCTTGTTCTAGTTCTTCTTCCTCTTCCCATCAGATAAGTGTGGCAACATGCCCTAGGTGAATTTTAAGATTTTGCTTAAGGTCATACTTCATAATTATCGTGAATATTCTAAATATTCTCTACCTCATTAACTAATACATACATTTTCCCTTGTTCTCATCTAAGGACATAGCTTACTCAAGATAGGTACTAATCATATTTTCTTCAATATATTTTGGTTTGGGGAGAAGAGATATTAGTCAATTAAGAGCAATTTATCACCAGTAGGCCTGTCTGCTGCCTATCAAAAAGCATGTGTTAAGAATATTAAAATGCCTTAGAATATTTCAACATGGTTCCTTTTACCTTCAACTTTCTAAAAGATCAAGGGTATTTTTCTGCAGTATTCATGGTTAGAACCTGCTTGAGTTCCCACAGCTATCAACAATTTGGTAAGATGTACCTTTCTGAACAAAGATGAAACATTTGTCCTTTTCTCCCTACTTGAGCTCTCCAGAATTTGAAAACTAACAAAATGACTTTTATTAAATACCTGATTGCATCACTATTTCCCGAAATGAAACCTAAACTTTTAACTAAACTGACCTATCCTCAGAGCTAAGAGACTGGTTCAATGGACCGTTATACCAACTCAGGACAATCCTAAACCTTACTTACATTCAATAGCCCAAGATGCTAAAATATTTCACAAATCTTTGAACAAATTCTTATGGACCTTGAAATCACAGACATAGCTTCATCGTGGATTCATTTGAGTTTGAAACAATGGCTACAAACTAGCTTTTAGACCATGGCTGCATAATGATTATAGAACTTGTACTATAAACCTCCTTAGATTTGTACTTTCTAGGTTACAATGTGCTCTACCCCTGACTTTTGGCATCTCAGCGTCTACCGAGGCAGTTAATGTCCTCATCATTGACTTAAATGCCTTGGCATTATCAGGGTGGATTGTAGTGTAAGCCCTGACTGTTGCTTTATTACTATTATTTTTTTCCTAGCTTTGTCATGCAAGGGACTGGCTTAAGTTTAGATTGCTGAGAAATCCATTTCAGGAGACATCCACTTCTAAGAGGCTATGTTGAATAAGCATACTGCCATTTGGCCACTTGAAAAGAGCAAGGTTTCCTGTCCCACTGAGGCTCCTTTGTGTTGGAGATCTTGTTTTATTGCAGTAACTGATCATTGGGCTGTGTTTTCTCTCTTCTTGAAATTTAAATTCTAGTTCTTATGTTTTAAAGTGACCAATAAAGAATGAGACTGAGAAATCAGTCCCCACGCTCAACTCCAGAAGAACTCCTAGTCTAAGCATGCTCACTTTCTCTCTCTCTCTCGATCCAGAACCTCAGTGCCTGGTACCAGGTATGCTGTGCAATTACCAGGACTTGTAAGTAATAAACAGTATTTTTTTTTCTTTTCAAAAGAAGCAGCAGCCACAGCAGCCACAGCAGCCACAGCAGCCACATGAACGTTCCACAGGGTCAACAGGTAGACTTCATTTGTGAGTTTATGTGGCTACCCACCAGGAGGCACAGAACTATAACTAGGCTAGTATGTTACATTCAGCATATTTTACTGAGTGAATTACAAATTTTGTTGTGGACAGTTCTACTTTAAATGGAGAAGGGAAACTTGCCTAAGTTTCACTAGTTTAGTGGCTTCTTGTGCTTCATGTCAAAAAAATCTCAAGAGATCATTAGTGTCTACATGGCGACACTTCCTTGTATTGGTTTACGTTCTAGTCATTTCGTTTCTCATATTTTTAATCTCATATTGTAAAAACAGTAGTAAGATTGTTCATGTTTACTATTAATACAGAAAGTAATGTTGTAGAGCAATCTTATCAGTGGTAGATTCACTGATGATATCCTTTCTTTCTCTTATAGACAGGTGAACATGGCATCCCTCCAAGGGATAAACTTTTGTCATTTACTATTCATCCCGAGGCCCTAGAAACCTGTCCACTGGAAGATAAATTTCCCTTCATAATTCCTTCAGAGTCTGTTGGGGAATTTATATTACTAGTATTTAAGAATTAGGGGACTTAAAAATATAGAATCCTTGGTGATCTTATAAAACTCCTAGAGCTTTTATTTCCACTGTGTTTTATAAGTCAAATAGATTATTGGATAAATATAACTTTAAACAGCTCATGAAAAAGCTGTGCAGCAAAATACATGCACCAAGATTTCAAGGCCTGAAATAAATACGTATAAGCAAGAAAAATAGAACAAGCCAATCTTCTAATCTTCTAATCATGAGCAATTTTTTTTCCATTCTTAGTTGGTCAGTCAGTATATTTAAAACACATGCAGAAGTCTTTCTAATTATATCACAGTAAGGCAAAACACATTTTCTGATAAAGGTTACTAGATAACACATAGTTTCCTAAGATGGAGTTCTAAAATATTCTAGGTCATATCAGTCCAGTTGCTTTACACACCACTAATTGTTTCCATTAAGCTGCTGGCATTTTAGAATCATTGATTAAACACCCATGGTGCATTAAACAATTATGCGATATACAACTCTGATATGGATATATTTAATTGCTTCTGGCAAGCTTTAGTTAAAAATAAGCATACATTTTAAAATACAATGCTGATAAAATTAATGAGCATAATCTTAAACTGGAATTAAATAAGAAAGGACTGATACTGAAAACTCAACAGAAACAGGAGAAGTAAAAGTCCCTCATCTTGCCAGAATCTTTGTCACTACCCATCAAAAACAAAAGTGGGAAAGCTTTGATAAGTCCAGTTAGTGCAATGCATGGATCAAAGTGTCAGACTGATAGGATCAAAGGGAACAAAATGAAGTGGTAATGTTGTGCACCAGATTTGAAACCATGGCAATGATGAGAGGTTCTCACAGGATGGAACAGGGAAGCTTTGATTAGTGCACCTTGTTTGTACTGTGAAGGCATCAAAGTGGCAAATGTGCCTGGATCAAATGGGGCAGAATGCAATGGGTAATGGAGCACTCAGAGCTCACTAGAATTTAAGCAGAGATGTTGATGATGTGGTGGAGACCAATGCACACATCCCCATCTGGCAGCTGGGAAGAAGAAAAGAAAGGAAAGGTGGGGGGGGGAATAATTTTAATCACTTGAAAGCTAGTTGATTAGGGCACAACCAAAGAATCAAATAGCATTTTCAAATATTGTATGGGATGTGTAAATGAAACCATTTTTAAAAACTGGGCAATATTACCAATTGTTTGTTGCTAATTGTGCTTCATGTATTCTTTGTTCATTTTCAATAGTTCTATTATGTCTGTTAATTCATGAAGTAGATTCTCTTTGACTGTATATACATCTAAGTTTATATTTGCTGGGGATTGTTGTCTGTGTTTTATCGCTTTAGAGTACATTGCATGGGTAAGATTCATTTTACAGTCAAATTTCACTTACTGTGTTTGCAGGGATTTTGCATTCCCTGGGAATCAATTCCATTTAAAAGTTAAGTCGTAAGACATCTGTCTAACTCTCTTGATTAAATACTCTTTTTCTTCTCATTCAAAAAGTTACAAGTCACAAGTAGTGTTTATAAATAAAAAGTAAGCATATTATTAGAAAATTGGAATATTTACATAAAATATTCCCTAATATAGCATAGTGATAATGCCTCAGATTAAAAAAATAGAGAAAAATGCTTAACTGTATTAACACTACAACAAAATTAAATATGTTTAGCATTCATATGACCTATTTATTAGCAACATAGTGCAACTTCTGAGGCTGTGTGTTGGCTGCTTTACATTTATTCTCACTTATCCTTACTACATCCCCATAAGTGGGTATTGCCATGATGGGGGGGGAAATTTCCCAGTGATTTGGGGAAATAACAAATGTATTTTTCAAATAGAAGGGAAATAAACCATTGTGACCAAGAGGGCAGAATTGTATTGCTTGCTTAAAATCTATCCTCTGCTTCTCATCTTTCTTATGGCTGTCTTTTGTCAGGCGAGTGAACTTGACTACAATGAGTTTGGATGTCAAAGTGAGACTTACTTTAGCCAATGGAGTATTAGCAAGCATAGTCAGTTTAGGGATAAATGTGCTCTGATTGTCTGGTTTTCACTCTTGCCTTTTTGCCTTTCACTTTGAGAAGGATATGCTCCAGAAAGCCACTGCTTCAAGAGAATGAGCAAATAAAGTAGACCACTCTCTGACACAAAGCCTTCAACTGAGCAAGCCCAGCTAATCTTTAAACTGAGCCTAGCAGAGCCATGACCTACCCACTGAATAATGAGCAACACCAATTTGGTATTAATTGTTACAATGTGTTGGCAAAGGCTCTCCAAAACATCATTATGACATTTGTATGTTTACATAAAAGGGTCATTGACCAAATATGCACAATTATTTGACTGAATCCAGTATCCTTTTAAGCAGAGGTTCTAGTTGTTACCCAGATACTATGACTTCTTCTGTTATTATTCTGCCCTCCTCCTGTTTTCTCCAAAAATACTTTGCATGGACTATTAACTTGTGAAATCTCTGTGGAATGCATTTTGAGATTTGTTCTCACAAGAGCAGCAGGGAGTGGAGAAATCTACTGCATGTACCTCTTGAGTACTGATACTCAAACAGTGATGCTGACTGTACATCTGTTCACTCAGGTCTTTGGGAAGTCTCTGTTCTCAAAGATCTTTTATTTGTTTTTTTCCACTATCATTTCATATCACTTTTTAAAAAGATTTTATTTATTTATTTGACAGACAGAGATCACAAGTAGGCAGAGAGGCGGGCAGAGAGGAGGAAGGAGGCTCCCTGCAGAGCAGAGAGCCAGATGTGGGGCTCGATCCCAGGACCCTGGGATCATGACCTGAGCCAAAAGCAGAGGCTTTAACCCACTGAGCGACCCACGTGCCCCATTTCATATCACTTTTGAAGGTAAATTTATATTTTATAATAAAACCATTAAAGGGACGCCTGGGTGGCTCAGTTGGTTGGATGACTGCCTTCGGCTCAGGGCGTGATCCTGGAGTCCCGGGATCGAGTCCCACATCAGGCTCCCAGCTCCATGGGGAGTCTGCTTCGCTCTCTGACCTTCTCCTCGCTCATGCTCTCTCTCACTGTCTCTCTCTCTCAAATAAATAAAATCTTTAAAAAAAAAAAAATAAATAAATAAAAACATTAAATAATTGAGTCTCAAAAATTACTTGTATTTCATTATATTTTCTTCATTGATTATGTAAAGTTCAAATGTGGACAGATGAGTAAACAGCCAGATTTATGTTTTAAATATGTATTGATGTGCTTCTGGAAATGAGGGAAATCTGTACTTATGAAGAAGTTATAGGGTTATGAAACCTTGCCCAAAGAATGGTTAAACCCATTGCAATATATTTCTTTATTCATCAATTGAAACTCATACTTTGGGAATATGGAAAAATTTTAGAAGTTTTTTCTCAGCAATGAGCTGATTAGAAGATTTTTTTTTTCTAAAGATTTTATTTATTTACTTCACAGACAGAGATCACAAGTAGGCAGAGAGTCAGGCAGAGAGAGAGAGAGAGAGAGAGAGAGGAGGAAGCAGGCTCCCCGCCGAGCAGAGAGGCCGACGACGCGGGGCTTGATCCCAGGACCCTGAGATCATGACCCGAGCTGAAGGCAAAGGCTTTAACCCACTGAGCCACCCAGGCACCCCTGATTAGAAGATTTAATAAAAATTAGAAATCTTAGGTATATAAACACTATAGTATAAAACCAAATAGTAGTGAAGAGTAGGAAAAAAAAAAAAAGAAATCAGGAAAGAACAAATTCTATTTATTTTTTTGAATACTGTTTTAACCTTAAAACTATAAATTGAAGGTGATTAAATTAATTTTTAAATTATTAAATTCAAATGTCTCTGCTGAACTATATTTATAATTTGATGAAATGTCCTTTAACAAAAAGTGACAATATAAACATAAATAATACTTCAATTGACAAATTTATTAGTACAAATTGTTAACCTCCTCCAACTATGTTTACTGATATCCTGACTTACACACTTAACTATGCCAGGAAGTGTTCATAAAACCCAGCTGCACAATAAATATCTGCAGTTAGTTAAAACTCTTCCAAATAATGAAACCTACAGCTCATTATATTAGGATCATAACATTGGTTAATTTAGTCACTCAATTTTGTACTAATTGTCCTGAACAGCGCTAGGCATTCTGTCAGTAAAAAGACAGCTCATTTTATAGAAATCTGAATATGGCATGAATGAAATTAGATTCTCTAAGCCCAAATGAACTATATTCTCCAAACCCAAATTACTAAGTGACTAAAAAATCAACGTACAACCCGCCCTCAATATTAGAAGGATAACTCTTTATTAAAATTAATAATATTTATCAGAAAGATTAAAAATCAGAATCCAGGACATTAGATTTATCCTCATATATAAGTGGAAATTTTAGAGTATATGAAAAAAAAAGAGTGCTCTTGTTTTTTTCTTGCCTATACTAGAGTATTTAGACATGTGCCAATATTCTACATACTTTAACTTTGGTGCTATAACTATGACTTTGAATGCAAGTATTTCCAGTAAAATATACTTTAAAACATACATAACATGTAATTAGTAAAATTTTAATGAAACCTAAAATATTCTTAACACTTTCTGTTTATGTTGGAAAAGATAACCTTGTGATATTAAAAAAAGAAAATGTTTACCATGACTCATGATAAGCGAAGGTAGGAATCCAGGAAAACAAACAAACAAACAAACTTTTTTTTCCTGTTTATATTCTTGTTATTTCTCACCAAGTAAGAGCAACATTTAAGCCATGGTATTTAATTTACTTGAGGAGGCTAATATTCTACTTTTTAAAATCGTTGAATAAACTTATTTTATAAAAACATTATTATAGTTGGTTTAGTTAAAACTACTGAAGTGAATGTTATAAAGTTGATATATATTATTTTAACTGAAGTATTAGATGTGTAATTTTTAAACTACCAGATATATATATATATAAATTGGATAATATACATTCCATTTCTACACCCTTTCCTTCATTCATTTATTCATTTCCCTCTCATCAGTGTCTTATCCAGTGCCTATAATGAGATGCACAGTTGTGAAAGGAAAAGAGCATCTATACAAAGTCAGATAGATGCTTTATATTTGAACCTCGTTTGATCATCTATAAACATGGCAAATATGAGAACTTGCTCTTTGGTTTTAAGATGACATGAGTTACATCAAAACTTAGCAGAGTGCAAAGCATGTGGTAGGCATTGCGGAAATTGAGTATTATTCATTATAATTTGTCTGTACCAAGCCCCATTATTTGCTCTGGCCTCATGGGTTTGCTTTTACATGAGTGCTGTGTATAAAAAATGGCGCCTGGGTGGCTCAGTGGGTTAAGCCGCTGCCTTCGGCTAGGGTCATGATCCCAGGGTCCTGGGATCGAGTCCCGCGTCGGGCTCTCGCTGAGTGGAGAGCCTGCTTTCCTCTCTCTCTCTGCCTGCCTCTCTGCCTACTTGTGATCTCTGTCTGTCAAATAAATAAATAAATAAATAAATCTTAAAAAAAAAAAAAAGGCTTAAAGTTGGGCGCCTGGATTCCTATGGGAATACAATTAAATCCATAGGCATTGAGCTTGGTTGAACTAGTCACAGAAACCTAAATTAAAGGAACTCTTATTAATTCAGAAAAACACATGTTTGCCATGGAAGCTGTTAAAACCGTTTGATATTCGAAAGCCCTTTATCTCAGACTATTCAGATAAGGGTTGAGATCATGAGTTTTACATGTGGAGACTGTAGGTTATTTATATCCATCATTTTCACTGCCTCAGAGTAAGACCTTAAACTAAGACAGTGATGGTCAATTATACCTCAATAAAACTGGAAAAATACTTAAAGATACACATAGAAAGGACAAAAGGGAAGGAGGAAGAGGAGGGGAGAAGAGAAAACAAGACTTGTGTAGCTTCCCATGTGATAGGGAATAGTAAAGCCTGCTCCATACGTTCAGCTCCATACATACAAGGCTGTCTCTGACGGTGCTTCAATTCAACAAATACTTAAACCACAAGGAATTACATGTCTGTGAGTTGTTTACAGTCTTGCTACTTAAATGGTACCACTTAAAGGCCTGAAATTAGCTTCTTCTTCATCTCTGTGTGATGACAAATAGAAACCAGGTAGTCACGACAGTAGAAGAAATGAAATCTAGTCTTCAGCTGCTTTGAAATTTATAATGAAAATATTTCAGACAGCAAACAGTTTTCTTTTCTTATTAATCTTTAAAACTGATCAGTATCTATGTCTATTAAATAATTCTTATCATATCTCTTTAAAATATCAGTCCTGTGTTTTATGCTGATGATGGTTCAATCCCCTGGGCCAGGCAATCATCTTGCTTTATGTCTGCTGTAGGTTTAAAGTGTGGAAAGGTTCTGGTATTATTTGTGGAATAGGCCATTTGTTGGAATGAATATCAAACTGTTGCTTTTACAGGATCAATTTTCTTTATAATTGCTACTGGCATTAACAGTCATCTCTGAAACCGCTCCTAGAAATCTGGCTGATGGATTGATATGCAGAATAATCAAAAGAGCTACTGGAGATAATGACATTTCTTTATAGGGAATTGCTTAAGGAAGATTTTCCCTTTTAGCAAGATGACTACCGCATATGGCTAGAAAGTTGAGAAAGGGCTTTCCTTTCCTTTTTGGCCTAAGGCAAAACTATAAGCTCAAACAGGCTTTGTCCCTTGTAAAATGTTTGCTTTCTTCAGCAATTCTTAGATTAATGGGCATAACAAGAACGGGATTCTATTGTGTGAAACAGCAGGTCAGCGTTTGCTCATGTTCTGCCTGCTCCTGAAAAATCAGATGTTCTTGCAAACAACAGTTAAAACATTTTCTTCTACTAAGTACACTAGTTAGCGTTTTACAAGGCTGATGAGAAGTAACAGGATTAGAAATTTCTCCTTTTTGTGTGCACTGCCCTCAATTCCTTTTCACACATTCATTGGAGTGCAATATGGCAGTAAAAATAATCCATGTTCTTTTTACTAGACAAAGTGAACTTAAATGAACCACAACTTTATCTTTTTCCCACACTGTTGGCATTGTCTTTTTCAGCCATTTCCTTTAGTTCTTAGGTCGAATTTGATTAAGAAATGTGTTAAGAAAACTATAAATCACTCAAATAGCAAACACCAAAAGTTTTCTAAGGTGTATGCTGGTTAGTGTTCCTTCCTACCTCTTCCAGATGCAACTTTGTTCTCTTTATTTCCTCTTACTTATCTCTTTTCAGTGACCTATTCCCTGGGCTATCCCCAACATCCATGCTATTTTTATCCCTCTTTTTACCTTTCCACAAACAGAATCAGGGTTTAGGATGGTACAAATGATGTTGGTTTGAGGGGAAAAACAGTAATTAAATGCTATAGCTCAGTACTACTGTCCATTTTATCCCAATTCCTCTTCTTTCCTACACACACACACACACACACACACACACTCATACTCACACATAAGACCCCAACTAGTCTTCTAGAATGATGCTATCCAGTAAAAATATAATACAAGACACAAAGGTAAGCCATGTATCTAATTTTAACATTTCTAGTAGACATATTAAAAGCAATAAAAAAGGAGCGCCTGAGCAGATGACTTACATAAGTAAAACTTAAAAAAAAGAAACATAAAATTAATTTTAAAAGATATATTTAAACCAAGAGATTTAAAATATCACCATTTCAATTTGTAATTGATATATAAATATTAGTGGGATTTTTGTGATTAATGTGATTCTTTTTTCTGTCTGGAGTCTTCAAAATCCAGTTGCACTTTACACTTTTCAAGTAAGACACCTACACAGGAAGGGCGGCCTTGGCAGTATGGATTTTGCCAGAGGTTTCTAGAGACCAGCCTCTCTTGGCCCTGCCTATTTCCTGAGTCACCTGTCCAGTACACATATAAATTCTACTAACTACCCACTGCCTATCTAAAAAGCTATTTTTCTACTTGTGTTTTCGGTTATTTTGTTTTGGTTTGGGGGGCTTCTTTTTACAGGTGTTTTGCCACCAGAGGCCCTGACTGATATGAACTCACATCTCTTTCAAGGGCTCCTTTTCCTCTGCATACATTTAAACCATCCTTAATAAGTGAAATCATTATTAGTTTGTTCTAAATAAATTGCAGTCAGTCATGCTTATCAAATTAACAGCCTAATTAACTAGATATACTGCTGTATGTATAATATATGGATTGAGCCAAAATGGAATGTTAATGCTCTATCTTTAACCTTTCTCTTCATTTCCCTCTTAAGCAGATTTCTTTTGATACTATCCTATAAGTGCTACTCTTTCCTACTCTCTTCTCTTTTTCGTACTTACTTTGAATCAATTTTCATTTGCATGATAGCAAAAAGCATATTTAATCTCCTTTTTCCAAGATATTCTTTATACAATATTAGGCTTTCTCTGCTAAGTAAGAAGCTATTTTTGGATACTCCTTGTCTAAAATTCTTCAAAGTCAATATCCCTCTGGCCCCTATAAATTTTGTAATATCCAAATTCCTCAAATTGAGTTCTAAGGCTTTTCCAATTTTAGACCTTTTATCTTCATATCCAGAATCATTTCTAGGTGCTCCTCATTTCAAAAATGACATTCATATAAACTTTTGTGATACATTTTTGTCACAAAACAAGACACATATCTCACATTCTTACTAAACATTTCATTTAAAAACTTCCACAATACCTTTATTGCAATGTTCCTTCATTAATTACAATGGTATTGTAATTTTTTATTCATTTTAATGTCTTCTTCTTGTATACTCTAAAATTTTTAGAAAACAGGCTCAATGAATATTTATTGCATAAATTGAAAAATAAATAGGCAAGTCAGCAAGAAAACCCATTTAATAAAGATGTACATATTTGTTTTAAATTTAACTATTATTGATGACAATTGTTCCACGCTGCAGTACTTGTTGGAGAAAAAACACTTGTACTCTGAAATTGGACTTGAGTCTGAATAATTGTTATACCACTTAGGAGTCCTATGACTTTAGTAAAGTTATATGATCTATCTGAGGTGGAATTCCTTCATCTCTATAATGGAGATAAAATGTCTGTTATAGACACTATACAGATTAAAGAAAATTTTAAAAAACAAATGTATTAAATGCTCAATGTAGCAAATACCTTTTAGTAATTGAATTTCAGTCATTATTTCTGATTTGTTTAAAATATTTAATATTTTGATTATTCGATAAATCTTATGCCTACTGCACACAAAGCAATAATTGTGAGCACTTGTAAGACCTAACCTAGTAGTTAAACTTTCAGAAAAAACAAACTTTAAAAATCACAAGAGATAAGCTATCTCTTACTTATAGTACTTTTGTATCCGAATGTGGTGTGTGTGTGTGTGTGTGTGGATAAAGAGTAAAAACTATTTCTATTTTCAAAATTTAACAAGGCTGATGTAGTTTCTTCATATCATTTTGTACTAGAAAAAATAAGGTACAATTTGCTCACTTGCAATAAACGTATTTAGATCTTCTCAATAATTTTTTTCACTAAGGCATCCAGTATCCTTGTTGAAAAATCTTCCTGGTATGCTTATGGGTATCTCTGTCTAATATAATGAACTCACTTTTCTCTCTCACTATTGAGTTCTGCTCCCCTTTGTTTACTTGAATGGGTAGGTCTTAAGTGTGTCTCCAGGAGCACTTACTTGAATAAAGAATAAAAGCCCATCATTACAGGACCTTTGATCTTAATGGTATTTTCTGGGGCAATAAGAATCACACTGTATTTCCTAGATTTAGGTAGATTTTCAAAACTTTGTATGTGTATATGTTCATTTAGATGCCAATTGGTAATGGGTACAAGAAAATAATTTGTTTCCATTCTTAATTTCCAGACTTCATTGATAGATCTCTCTGCATTCTTAATGTGATTAAAACAAACAAAGTGTTGCTTAATATTCTAATATGGTGTTTCCCTTGTGGGACACAGAGGTCCTGTCCTGAATGAATTCCCTTAATTCATTAAGATTTTACTCATTTCAAGGATATGCTGTCTATTATTCATGCACAAATGAATTCACAATAATTTTTCCAATTATTGATTTAAGTATTTTTTTTAGTATTAAGATCACTCTGAGTTGTTATTATATTATCTTGGCTTCTCCATGACATTTGGTCTAGGAAGCAGTCACAAGTTTAAATATGATCTTATATTGGATTTACCTGAAAATATTTGGAAACGCCTGGCTTCAAAAGGATAAATTTTTAGTAATCCTCTTATTTCCATAATATAGAATCACACATGTGAAAAGATTAAACATGTTTAATTTAAAAAAAAATAGAGAACAGATTGGTAATTTAACGGTAAATGTGCCTGATTACAGAAAGTTAATTATGTCAAAATATCCATTCCTTAAAGGTGCTATGTGTATTTTAACATTATCATATATTACATCTTTAGTTCTTATAAATTTTATGAAATGCATTGATTTTTATGTCATTTCAAGAAGTAGTCCCTATAAGGTGACATTGCTGAAAAGTAATGTCATAGAATTAACCAAATGCATTTGCCAGGTATTGACATTTTGACTGAAGGTAGCACCTTCTGTGACAGTACTACTGGGACTCATGAAAAACAAGAACCTGAGTTCATTTAGCTGAGGAATATTCTGTAGGTAGGATGAAAGAGAGAAAAAAAAAACCATTACATTCATGGACTTCTGAACATGTTATGACATAAAATAATTGCATTTCTTGGAACAGAGTCACTTTAGTTTTATCCATTACCTATAAACCCAAGGTCTACGCTTCTTAGCATTTTGTCATATAGTTAACTTATAGAGTTGACCTTGAAACTGAAATATAAGAACTATAGGTACAAAAACTCAGTTTCTCAGCAACTTTTAAATTGAAGATTCACATTGATACTATTATTATTAATACTCCTATATTGCACACTAAAAATCATAAGTAACACTACATAATTTAGAATCATACTTTTATTGAAAAATATGTTAAAAGATTACTTAATTAAAAAACAAACAATGATTTATTGTCTTCCAGCTTAAGACACAGGGGACTTAAATCAAATTTTTCTGGGCCAATATTTCTTTCTCTTGTTTTTTCAAATTAAAGACTGTTAAAGCCCATTCACTCACAAAGCCAACATTTATTAGCCAATTGAAAGTGCTTGGTGGAAATAGAATAGTGAGCAAATAAAGACTCTCCTTTTTTCAGTAATTATTACTTTAGGTGCCAAAAACTCATACTAAATAAATGTTATAATAAAAATATGTTCACTCACAGAATTCATAGTAGGGCACAAAAATGACACTAGAGAAGTATAAAACAGAAGATCAAGATCTAAGTTTACCCCGAGAAATCACTTCTACACCAAAAAGCATACACGTTAACAATGTAAATGGGGTACAAAATGAAACAAACATCATGAATAGCAAATGTGAGGACCTGTGACCTGAGAGGTCAGTTGGGATGGCATACTAATTACAAAGCTGGGAGTAAAGGGAGGTATACCTGGAGAGAAAGCCAGAGACTAGACCATGCATCAGTGGCAAACCTGCCATGTTAAAACTGCATATTTTATCCAGAGAGAAATGGGAAACTGAAAGTCTTGTCTTTTTTTTTTTTTTTTCCTGTCTGTCTCTCTCTCAAAGATTTTATTAATTCGAGAGAGAAAGAAATAGCAAGAAAGAACACAGGTGGGAGGGGGAAGTGGGGGGAGAGAGAGAGATCAAAAGAATCAGGCTCCCCACTGAGCAGGGAACCCAATGCAGGGCCTGATCCTAGAACCCTGGGATCATGACCTGATCTAAAGGCATCAAACTTAACCGATTGAACCACCCAGACACCCTTGTCCTTCTTTTCACTTTTTTTTTTTTTTTTTTTTTTTTTTGGTAATGAGGGTTTGACACAGTAAATTTAAATTTTAAAAACATCATTTTGATTGCAGTGTAGAGAAGTACAGGAGAGGAAGTTAAGAGGAGACCCATCATTTCCCTGTTTTTCACAGATTTATCTATTTTTATCTGTATTACTGTTTTCCTGGAATGTTTTCTTTCTAAATGTTCTAAGAATAAAATGTATTATTGATAATATTTATCTTTGTATAATCTTCTGATGCTCAACCTGGTGAGCACATATGAATCTTTTATCTTACTGCCAGTGTGTAAGAATCAGATAGATCTGCAGGATGTTACTGATCCCAAGTTACCAAAGTCTGTAGATTCTACATAAGGTTATCAGATGTTTATATGTATAATACTTCAGAGTTGAGAGTTAAGGTCCTATCTGCAGATTTTACTGTCCCACATATTCACCTATCACAATACGGTTTGTCATGAGAGATGGATTATTCTGCTGAGAAACAGCAAGTACTAAGCCTTTTAAAATGTTTATCAAAATATATTCATCAAAACTGGGCTTGTGCCACTACATCTCCTGCCCCTCTCCGCCAGTGGGGGAGTCATTTCGGTCTCGCCCATTTTACATTCTTACAGTGGTATCAAGGAGACCAAAAGTACGAAGAAGGCATATCACATTTGGAAAATGATTGACTCTACCTTCCTAAATATCAACGAGAAACAAATAACTGTTCCTTCTTTTTCTCTAAAATATTAAGTTCTGGGGCACCTGGGTGGCTCAGTGGGTTAAGCCTCGGTCTTCGGCTCAGGTGATGATCTCAGGGTCCTGGGATCAAGCCCCGCATTAGACTGGCTCCAAGGCCCCCGTGGCCGCTGCTCCAGCGCCGCGCAGCCACTGCCCGCCGCCGCCTCTTCTCAGCCGCCGCCATGACGACCGCGTCCCCTTCACAGGTGCGCCAGAACTACCACCAGGACTCGGAGGCCGCCATCAACCGCCAGATCAACCTGGAGCTCTATGCCTCTTACGTCTACCTGTCCATGTCTTACTACTTTGACCGAGATGATGTGGCTTTGAAGAACTTCGCCAAATATTTTCTCCACCAATCTCATGAGGAGAGGGAACATGCTGAGAAATTGATGAAGCTGCAGAACCAACGAGGTGGCCGAATCTTCCTTCAGGATATCAAGAAACCAGACCGTGATGACGGGGAGAATGGGCTGAATGCTCAGAAGGGAGGCTGCTTCCCCCCACCCTGCCTGCCTCTCTGCCTACTTGTGATCTCTCTCAGTCAAATAAATAAATAAAATCTTTTAAGAATATATAATAAAAAATTAAAAAATAACCAAATCATATGTTTGTGTGCACTCATGTGTATTTAACTACAGATTTATTATGTAGAAAGTTACTAATTATTAATATAAACAAGAATAGATACAAATATTAAAGATAACTGAAACCATAAGAAGAATGAAAATAGATATCTGATTATATTGACATTTTATAAAACAATCCAAAAATTTTGTTAAAATATAAGTAAAAGAAAAGTTTGGTATAGAATAGTTAGCAAGGTGAGAAGAGGACAGGAGTGACTATCAAAAAAAAATACAACAAAATAAATCTCATGGAAAGGGAGCGAGATGAAAGAGAGAGAGATAGAGAGAATGCAGTTTTTAAAAATATTTCTATTTTAGAAAATAAGACATTTGATCCATTCATGAGAATGGTCAATTTGTCCTTCCAGATAACTCAAAGACAGAATGAAATCATTTCAGTCAGTCTCTAGAAGGATACACCATCTATTGTGTTTCAATAAACACAAACTCTACTTTCATTAGGATAAAGAGCTCTTATGTTGTTAAGGACTGGGGCTTATTCTTTCCTTTAGAACCATTTTATTGTGGCATGTTGGGTCTTGGATTTGGGATCCTAAAGAAGTTAAAATGGATAAAGAAACTGTTTTTATGAAACTTGGAGAATACTAATAACAGGAATAGAAATAAAATTACAACTATGATTAGTTCCATAAAAAGAAGTACATAACAAATAAGAAAATGTTCTTTTATGAGAAAATTAGACAAACTATTGATAAGGAAGCATAGATTGAGCTGGCATGTGAAAGATGCCAGAGGTCAGATCATCTAAATACACATAACAGTATATATAAATATCCCTGGAAAGGAAAAAGGATCATAGCACATGGATAAGAAAATGTTCTAGTGTCCCTAGACCTGAAATAGCTAAAAGGAGATTAGGCTAAATGGAATTTAGGG
This sequence comes from Neogale vison, assembly GCF_020171115.1. NCBI lineage: Eukaryota > Metazoa > Chordata > Mammalia > Carnivora > Mustelidae > Neogale > Neogale vison. The sequence goes on along the minus strand of NC_058101.1, from coordinate 78,513,236 downwards.
AACAGAAGAAATTTCATCCAACCCTTATAGTAGTTGTCTTTACTCTTTCCAATGGATAATCAGTCTCCAGCATATAAATAAAAACAATTAGATGAAAAGTTATTGAGTAAGGACATAGGTAGGGGGTTTTATCAGGAAAAAAAATAAAAGGGTAGAAGAAAAAGGTCTTAATAAATGAGGTTTAGATGTTGGGCCCCATCTTTAGGAATTCTTGCCTAAAGAGCACCAGCCAGTGGCCTAGAAGACTCCCTGAGACCATTTCAAGTGATTGGCCTGTCAGAACCCAGCACAGCAGCTCTCATACAATTTATTATGGCAGATTCTCTATGGAATTAAAGAAGCATAAAAATAATAATAACAACAACTTTCCCTCAAGATTTTACAACCAAATTTCCACCTAATTTGGGATGGCATTAACATGGTAAGATTTTGTGTCTTAGTATTCCATATTACTTGATCATCTTATAAGAAAACCTTCCTTCCATACTCAAGTTACTCAAAATAATTAACACAGGATAAGGAGAAACCCTTATGTCTGGAATTGGAAAACAAATTAAGGTGCATTACTTCCAGTACTATGTTGAATAGCAGTGGAGATAGTGGACATCACCCACCTCCACCACCCATGTTCCTGACCTTAGGGGAAAAGCTCTCATTTTTTCCCCATTGAAAATGATATTCACTGTGGGTTTTTCACAGAATGCTTTTATGATATTGAGGTATATTCCATCTATCCCTGTACTGTGAAGAGCTTTAATCAAGAAAGGATGCTGTACTTTGTCAAATGCTTTTTCTGGAGCTATTGGAAGTATCATATGGTTCTTGTTCTTTCTTTTATCAATGTAGTGTATGACATTGTTTAATTTTTGGATGTTGAACCAAACTTGCAACTCAGAAATAAATCTCACTTGGTCATGGTGAATAATCTTTTTAATGTAACTGTTGTATCCTATTAGCTAATATTTTGGTGAGAACTTCTGCATCCATGTTCATCAGGAATATTGATCTGTAATTCTCTTTCTTGATGGGGTCTTTTTTCTGGCTTTGGGATCAAGGTAATGCTGGCCTCATAAAATTAGTTTGGAAGTTTTCCATCCATTTCTATTTTTTGGAACAGTTTCAGACAAAGTAAGTATTCATTCTTCTTTAAATGTTTGGTATAAATCCCCTGGGAAGCCATCTGGTCCTAGGCTCTTGTTTGCTGGGAGATTTTTGATTACTGCTTCAATTTCCTTGCTGGTTATGGGTCTATTCAGGTTCTCTATTTCTTCATGGTTCAGTTATGGTAGTTTATAGTCTCCAGAAATGCATCCATTATTTCCAGATTGTCTAATTTGTTGGCATAATTGTTGGCAGAGTTGTTCATAATATGTTTTTATAATTGTTTGTATTTCTTTGGTGTTGGCTGTGATCTCTCCTTTTTCATTCATGATTTTATTTATTTGGGTCCTTTCATGAATAGACATTTCTGCAAAGAAGACATCCAAATGGGCAACAGGCACATGAAAAAGTGCTCAACATCACTTGACATCAGGGAAATAGAAATCAAAACTTCAATGAGATACCACACTTTGCAGCAGTCAAATGGCTAAAGTTAACAAGTAAGGAAATGACAGGTGTTGCCAAGGAAGTGGAGAAAGGGGAACCCTCCTCGGCTACTGGTGGGAATGCAAGCTGGTGCAGCCACTCTGGAAAATAGTATGGAGGTTCCTGAAAAAGTTGAAAATAAAGCTATCCTATGACCCAACAATTGCACTACTACATATTTACCCCAAAGATACAAATTTAGTGATCTGAAGGGGCACATGTACCCCAATGTTTATAGCAGCAAGGTCTACAGTAGCCAAACTATGGAAAGAACTTAGATGTCCATTGGAAGATGAACGGATAAAGAAATGGTATGTGTGTGTATGTGTATATATATATTCCATTGTGTGTGTGCATGTATATTATATATAATATACATTATATATACATTCTATAATACATACATATAATACATACATTATATAATAATATATTATATATATTATATAATTATGTTAAAATTATACAATTATATACAATATACAATATATATTATATAATATATAATTATAAAATGTATGTATCATATGTATGTATTATAGAATGTATATATAATGTATATATTACACAGCCATCAAAAATGATATCTTGCCATTTGCAGTGACAGGGATGGAACTAGAGGGTATTATGCTAAGCAAAATAAATCAATCAGAGAACGACAATGATTATAATCAGGCTGATACGTGAATTTGAAAAACAAGGCAGATGATTATGGGGGAAGAGAGGAAAATAAGAAATAGGATACAACCAGAGAGGGAGATAAGCAGTAAGAGACTCTTAAGCTCAGGAAACAAACTGAAGGTTGCTGGAATGGAGGGGGGTGAGAGGGATGGAATGGCTGGGTAATAGACACTTGAAGGGTATGACCTGTGAATTGTGTCAGACTGATGACTCACAGACCTGTATCCTTGAAATAAAAAATACATTATATGTTGATTTTTTAAAAATTAAGGTGAATTAAAAGATCCAAATTAGGGACAGTAGGAAAAGACAATGCTCTTAAGATAATATGAGCTATGCTTATTTATTGTGCATTCCAAGCTACACATTGTGATACACCCTGTACATATCATAGTTTTACTTTCTTCCCATTTAAATATGACTACTATATTCAGAAAGCTAAAGATTATGAAATTTTATCAAAATAATTTAGCTATGTGTATTTTTCAAACCCACATCTTTGTTTATACTGAACAACAGTGTAGAGCGATAAAGGTAGATTGAGCTACGTCATGTCTGAAGAGATGTCATGGAATATGACAAGTGGATGCTTTGGCAAGGCTGATATTCATAGCATGGTGGGAAAAGAAAGTCAGGTGCAGGAGGAGGACGAGTCAAAGAAAGGTGAGAAAGTGGAAAGTAAATGCTTGGTTTATACATAAGACAGTTTATAGCAAGGAAAATTGTAAAGACTGAGGTCAAGACAAAGGAAATTCGTTTATCCTGAGGAGACTGAGTAATGAATTTTAGGAGGAAGGGAAAGAAGTAACAACAAAAAATAAATTGAAGAATACAGAGATAGAAAATATAACTAATGTCAGAATTTTTCAGAGATGGCAGGCAGTGATATGATTGATAATGTGTCTGTGGAGTATTTTGCCTTAGAAAGAAGAATGGGTAAATCTTTGATGCAGAAGGGAATACAGTAAGACCAGTTTAAAAAATACAAACAAATAACTGCAAAAGCAATTATTTTCCTCCATAACAATACAAACATTCCATAGTCTGGAATCCAAGCTCTCTATTAATTGGTACTAAATCGCCCTTCCCTCTCATCATTTCAAAAACCAATTCTTTATACAGGCTAAATCACTGCATTCATTGTAATCATCATCTGAATCCAAGTCCTGTTTTTCCATTTCAATGTCTCATCCAAGTGATCCTCCTAGCACAGATGTCCCTCCCTTCCCATCAGAGCCACTCTCTTCTATTACTGTCCAGTGCAAATCTACCTCCTCTGTGAAGCTGCCCCTAAAAGCACATTTTAAAATTATTAGGCATTCCTTTTAAGAAGAGACTGCATGTACAAGTATTAATCATTTATCTTAATAAATTTAAGATATTATTATTGCATTATTATTTATTTGGATATTATTTATTGCATTCTGTGCAGACAGAGTTATATCTATATTTCTAGTTCTATATAGAGTTGTATTTGGGGTCATATCTATCTATCTATGTATCTTTCTAGTTAATGGGCTGACTTGTGTCCCTCATAATTCATATTTTGAAGTTTTAAAATCAGTATCTCAGAATGTGATGGTATTCAGAAATAAGATCCTTAAAGAGGTAATTAAGTTAAAATATGATGCTGAGATTGGGCTTAATCTAGTATGACTAGTGTTCTTATAGGAAGAAGAAATTAGGAGACAGACACACACACAGGGAAGATCATGTAAAGATGAAGAGAAGATGGCATGTATGAAATGAGGTGAGAGTCATCAGAGGAAATAAACATTGCTGTCACCTTGATCTTAGACTTCTAGCTTTCAGAATTGTGAGGAAAAAAATTGTTTATGCCATAGTCTGTGGTATTTATGATGACATCCTAGCAAACTAACTATAATATTATATGTTATACAGAAATATAATCTCAACAAATAAATTATATCCTTCTCGATATTTTTACATATCACCCTTAATGTTTCCCACATTGTCTTTTATATAAAGTTGTAGTACAATGTAGTGGTTAAAAAAATTCAGATTATGGAGTAAAACAGACTTGAGTTTTAGTAGCTTCCACATAAAAACTGTATGAACTTTCACATAATATTTAACTCTTTGTATCCTAATTCTTTTATCTGTGTTATAAGGATAATAAGGGTCTCTTCCTCATAAGGATATTATGATTATTAGATGAGGATGTTTATATAAAATATAATATATATAAGGTCTATAGCAATTGTTAGCTAGTACTACTTAGTTCTTGATACATATTATTTTTGAATTTAATAAATTATTGAATATGACCTAACTCATTTTAATAAAGTCACTACTATATTTTAACTATTAAATATTTTTCAATATTTTATTTCTTAAATTACATATTTTAGATTATAATTTTAACCTTGGATATTATTTCTTACTAGACAGATTTCTGTTGAAAAGCTCATATATATGATTTTCTTTTTTTTTTCATTTATTTATTTTCAGCATAACAGTATCATTATTTTTTCACCACACCCAGTGCTCCATGCAATCCGTGCCCTCTATAATACCCACCACCTGGTACCCCGACCTCCCACCCCCCCGCCACTTCAAACCCCTCAGATTGTTTTTAAGAGTCCATAGTCTCTCATGATTCACCTCCCCTTCCAATTTACTCCAACTCCCTTCTCTCTAACTCCCCATGTATATATGATTTTCTTGATAATCAACATTCATAATAAAGTAGTTTAAATGACTATACTACTGGTAGCTTAAATGAACACTCAACCATTTATAATGTAGAGTGAGTTTATACATTGACTAGATGTTTCTCACATTAAAAACAGTTGTGATAAGGGATGAAGCACACTAAAAATACATTTCCAAAAATATTCTGAGTTCAATAAGGATAAACAATATAAGGGAGCACAAAGTTACATTTCAGTGGTTAAGTTTCTGCCACATTCCTGAACCACAAAACTTCTTTGTGCACCCAGAAGGACAACAAAATATAAAGCTTAGATCCTATACACTGTGCTGAATATAGTAAAAAACCCAATTAACTTAGAAGACAAATGTCCGCATCTCATAAAGTTGAAGAGTTATTTTATTTTATTTTATTTTATTTCAAAAACATCTAGGGGTGGGATGCCTGGGTGGCTCAGTCAGTTAAGCATCTGCTTTTGGCTCAGGTTATGATCTCAGGGTCCTGGAATCAAGTCCTGCATCAAGCTTCTTCTTCAGTGGGGAGCCTGCTTCCCTTTCTGTTTGCCTTTCTCTGTGCTTGTGGTCTCTCTCTGACAAATAAATAAATAAAATCTTAAAAAAAAAAAAAAAATCTAGGGGCACCTGGGCGGCACAATTGGTTAAATGTTAGACTCTTGGTTTCATTTCAGGTCATGGTCTCGGGGTCGAGATGGAGCCTGAGGGGCTATGCTCCACATGGGGCTATGCTCTCAGCACTGAGTCTGCTTGAGATTCTCCCTCTCTCTCTGGTCCTACAACAGAAATAAATTTAGCCCTAGATTAAAAAAAAAAAAATCCCCTCAGAAAAAGGGACAAAGAATACAATCAGTACATAATTAGAAGCCATAAGCATACAAAACAACACAAGGCAGGTGAATTGAAAGTAGCAGAGAAAATAACCAGTGAAAAATACCTAAAGAGAAGATTTCAGAAGGCAAAATTTACAGAAAAAAAATATTTGAAAAGCATGGCTAATTATGTTTAAAGAAATAAAAATGTGGAAGTATAAACATGGAACTAACGATGATAAGGAAGAAACTGTGAAATTTCATAATAAACCACAAGAAAAAAAATAGCTAGAAATGAGCACACTCCACACTGAACATGGCGCTTGAACTCAAAACCTTGAGATTGAGTCGCATGCTCTACTGATTGAGCCAGCTGGGCAAATCTGAAAAATACAATTGTTGAAAAATTTAAAACAAGTAAAAATATCAATAGCTTGATAGAAGAGGATATTAGTAACCTGAAAATTATTTCTGAAGGAATTTTCTAAAATATAGCACAAAAAGACAAAAGGTTGAAAGGGGTGTGTGTGTGTGTGTGTGTGTGTGTGTAAATAAATAAATAAATACAAAGAAATAATAATTACCCAACAACAAATGTCTCGGGTCAGGGTGGGAGAGGGAGTTCACACATAACCTATAACATACAGTTTTAACTGGAACATTTTATTAGTAATTTAAATAACTTGAATTTTGTCTACAAATACATTTTTATTTGGATTTCAAAACTAAATGTATAAGTGCTTACTTTTAATTTTTAATAGAAATATTTTAAAAGCATAGGAAAACTAGAAATACATTTAAAGTAATTACAGGCTTTGACAAGTACTGAAACACAATCTCTACAAATCTACTGATCACAGACTAAGAAACTTGTCTTGCATTTGAAATTGAAAAGCATCTGCATTAAATATAAAACTATTCTTCATGGAATTGAAGTTTGTAAGGATTAATTGAATTTAGATTCAAAGCAAGTAGAAATCTGAACAAGTATATGAAGAGTATTTTTCAAAAATAAAATTTGGCTTTCTGAGAAAAAGCCCACATATGTAGATATGAAACTATTTAATGGAAATTTTGTATTCTTTTGGTTAAAAGAAAGGTAGCTTTGTTCAGTTATGTCCAACTGAACAAACATTTGAATATAGCACATTGTGTGAAGCAGTGAACATATAAGCATAAAGCTCAGAAATTTTTCTTTCAGGAACTATCTTAGATTTAATATTTTAATTAGCATATTCATTTATATTATCTTAGGTTAAAAATATAAACTGATATATAAAGTGAAAATTAGGGAACTTACATTAGGTATATATTGTCACATGGTTGGAAAGTGAATTAGAATCTAGGCAGTCCAAGAGACCAAGAAAGTATCTTAGAATCTTTACATTAAAAACCTATATGAGTAAGCAATATTTCTATATAGGTCTTGATGTAGAGTTAAAATTACTAGAAAGTTTGTGGATACTAAAATGAATGGTTTATATTAATAGTAAGAATCCTCTTACACTCTATTACACAGTTTAAAAATAAATAATAAAGAAACAGCTGACCCCAAACACTCTAAATAAGACTCTACATACTAAGATATGTATATTTAAGAATGACTATCTATATATATATATAAAACATATATATATATGAATGACCAGATATAAAATGGTATATGCAAAAATTTTCTTCCTCTTTAAGAAACTGGTAAGAGTCTAAAATCAGTATTGTAAGAGAAAATGTCTATACTGGTCTGCTCTGCATTTTCTTATTATCCTACATTCTAAGTGCTGTACAAATTTCATTTTTAATGCTGTTCTTCATTCACAACATATAAACTAAACTTGACTACATCTTCTCATGTCACTTATAGAAAATATAAGTCATTTTAGTCTTTTCATGTACCTGAAATGCTAACACATTTCAATCTTTTTTTTTTTTTTTTCTCTTTTACAGAGAAAGAGAGAGATCACAAGTAGGCAGAGAAGCAGAAGCAGGCAGAGAGAGGGGGGAAGCAGGCTCCCTGCTGTGCAGAGAGCCTGATGTGGGGCTCAATCCCAGAACCCTGAGATCATGACCTGAGCCAAAGGCAGAGGCTTAACCCACTGAGCCACCCAGGCGCCCTAACACATTTCAATCTTAATCATTCTTTGCAGAGAAGTTTCCATCATCAAACACTAAAAATAGTTTTTGACTCTTTTACTTATTATCCTACAATAATTTCCTTCTGACCGCTTTGCCCTGAATCCTTGTTTCTTTACATATGTATCAAGATTTGCCATGCCAGATAATCTAGTAGTTAGAATAAATTCAGGCTACCAGGAAGGCCAGATAGTATGTCTGCCTGCACATACATATGTACACACACACATTTTTTAAGTAAATTACCTATACAGTGTCCAGAGAATCTGAAAATTTAGATAACATTTTTTAACAGTTCAGACCATAATTCTTGATGATATTATATATAATGGCCTATATTTCTGACTTTTTGGAACCTCTCTGTACACACACACACCTGCACACAGACTTCACACACACAATCATGAAAGTTTTTGCCTTGAGATAAATCAGAATGCTGTTGAAACTTCCTAAAGTTAGTGACATATACATATAAGTTATATATGTGAAGATATTCCAAATTTTTTAGTGCAAGAAAATCATTGTTTCAGATTGAACAGAAAAATAAATCCACCTTTGCTCTATGAACATGAGAGCCATGGTTTTTTTTTTTTTTTTTTTCACTTAAATTCATTAGGTATATAACCCACCTGAACAATGTACCCACAATGAAATGTAGACCATGGATGCATAGGGAGCACAGGAAAGAATACACCTTTCAGAAAAAGGAAGGGGAACAGAAGGCTTCAGATAAGAGATGACATGTAAGTTGGATTTTGAAAGATGAGTAAGACACGGACAAGCCTACAAGAGGAACATTTTAGATAGAATTAACTTCATGAGAAAAACTCACTGATGTCAGAGTCTAAGGCAATAACTTATTTTGCAGTCTATTCTTTTCTTAACAGTATCTATAAATTATCATCACAAAGCTGACTCCTCCTTGTCATCCAGTTCTCAGCTTAAATATCACCTTAATTCCTAACCAAGCAGCAACCTTCTCACAGACTAAGTCAATCTTTATCACAGCACCCAGTTTCAATCATTTTCTTCTTACAAAGATCACTACCTGCTATGTTAGGTAGGGTGGCTGGGAAAACCCTCCAGAAAAAGTGACATTTAAGCAGGGACCTAAATGGGGTAAGGTAATAAATCACATAAAGCTGTTGGAATGCTCCATCAAAAGAAGCAGTAAAGGCAAGGGCACATATTGACTCTGCTCATTTTGCTCGGAGACTACAGGAAAGGCAAATTTGGCAGAACAAATGAGGAAGAAAGTCACAGGCTATGTGGTTAAAGGCTGGATGATAAAGGGTTTTATAATCATGGGAAGTGGCTTGGATTATAATCTGAATATTAAGAAAAGCCTCAGAGGACATTTCAATAACATATCATTTATGCTCAGTTTTTAAAAAGGTGATATATGGAAAAATGACTGTATAGTTGGCAAAGTAGTTTCAACTCAGCATACAAAAGAATTGTATCTATTATATAATCACAAACTCTTTTTTTTTTTTTTTTTTTTGCAGAGAGGGGGAGTGAGTGAGAAAGTACATGGGAGGTGAGAGGGTCAGAGAGGGAACCAGACTACTCCCCACTGAGCAGGGAGCCCAATGTGGAACTTGATTCTGGGACTCTGGGATCATGACCTGAGTCTAAGGCAGCTGCTCAACTAACAGAGCCACCCAGGTGCTCCACAGTCACAAACTCTTGGTAATGGTAAGGAAACTACTGGTAAATGTATTCATAAAAATGTTCCAGTCATTCATATTCACTCATTTAATAGTTTAATGTCCCATATACAGCAGGATGTAGGATGACCAATAAGTAAGATATTGCAATAATCTAGGTGAAAGATTATGAAATCTTAGTCTTGTCAGCCAAGGGTGAGAGAAGAAACTCTCAGTGGTCTTAGGAAGTCATGACAAGAGGGTTTTCCTAGAAGAATGAAAATATCGCACTAACAACTGTATCTTTGCAGCCACTTAACATGTGATCAGAATTGGATGAATCTGGTTGGTTTTTTTTTTTTTTTCCGCTAAAGATTTTATTTATTTATTTGCTAGAGAGAGACAGAGACAGAGAGAGCACAAGCAGGGAGAAGGCAGAGGGAGAAGGAGAGGCAGGCTCCCCTGCCGAGCAAGGAGCTCCATGTGAGACTTGATCCCAGGACCCCAAGACCATGACCCAAGTGGAAGGCAGACGCTCAACTGACTGAGCCATGCAGTGATCCCCAGAATGGGATGAATCTTGACAGACATATTACTTTAGCATTAATCAGACTCAAAGCTATAGTTGCCTGCATCTCTGTTTATCTATCACTGCATGTATACCTAGTTCCACTTTATATTTCTATGGGAATTTTCATCTTATTAGACTAACAAGAGAGCATCCAAAAAATCCCTGTATTAGACCAAAAAGGGACCTTTAAATTTAAACATAGCATATTGGAAATACTGGCCAGTTTTCATTAAAAACAGTTGGAAATAGCAGATTTTGACTAATGTGTATTAGTCCTAGAAAGTCATACCAATACCTCTGTACCCTTTTTAGAAATGAGTCTAGCTACAATACCAGGATATAAATGTAATTCTACTATTTTTTAATTAAATAATTCTATTTTTTTATAAATTTGTTGGGCTGATTTTCCTGGTAACATGTCCTATGTTAAAAAGAGTACTGAGAAACTTGTGTTTGGAGTCTCAATAAATGTGAAAGAGACGTAACCAGATGTAATCAAAAGCCCACAGTTTCTTCCACAGAAACACATAATAAATGAAATTTCCTTAGTGAAACAGGTATCCAATCATTTACATTTAGCTTTAAATAAACTAAAGGAAAGCTCCTCGATGCCCAAACACCATCACCACATGAGCCATCACCTTGAAGTCATTGAATATATTGTGCCACTTTTACCAGAACTCACGAAGCAATGTGGAAAATTTCTATCTAATGCTTAGTTTTGAATGAAATAAGGAAAGAAGGAACAGTATCAATCCTTGGCATCTAAAGTCTCTTGGTATCCTGAGACTTCAATCATGTCATTATTTTTTTTTTAATTTTTTTTTAAGATTTTATTTATTTGACAGAGAGAGAGAGCTCACAAGTAGGTATAGAGGCAGGCAGAGAGAGAGGGAAGCAGGCTCACTGCTGAGCAGAAAGCCCAATGCGGGGCTCGATTCTAGGACCCTGAGATCATGACCTGAGCCGAAGGCAGAGGCTCAACCCACTGAGCCACCCAGGCACCCCCATGTCATTATTTTAAGAAACCAAAATGAAGTCTAGAAGATGGGACTTTTAGAATGGCTGGAGGAAGGACTTCTGAAAATCCAGTCCTCTCACCGAGTAACAGAAATGTTCATGTGTCCTAATGACATGGCCCTGACTATAGCAAAAACTGAAAGAACAAAAAAAATAGGCAATTTCATAAAATATAGTTGAAGATTTTAAGACTACTCTCACAGTAACTGGCAGAACAAGTAAACACAAACAGCAGAGACATAGAAGATTTAAACTACATATGTAACAAGATTGACCCAATCAACACATATGTAGAATATAGGCCCAACAACTGCAGAACTCATTCTCTAAATGAACATGCAACATTTAGCAAACTGACCATATGTTGGGCCATAAAACAAGTCTCAACAAATTTCAAATGTCAAAATATCACAGTATGACCTCTGATGACAGAGAAATGAACTAGAAAGTCACAGAAAGATAACCAGAAAATTGCAAAGTGTTTACAACTTAATACATCTGAGGAAACCAATGAGCTAAAGAAGAAACCACAATTGAAATCAGATAGTACTTTCAGCTAAATGATTTATAAAAATACAACGTATTGGGCATTTAAGAAAAAAGGCTGTCACAATTGCAGTTCCAGCTAATCATTAAAAAGAGAATAGAAGATTTAATGAAGTCCCCTCCAAATTTATGTTGAAGTCTTAACCCCCAGGAACAGTGAATTCGACATTACTTAGCAATAGGGTCTTTGCAGATGTGATTAAGATGAGGTCATACTGGATCAGGTTTAGCCCTAATCCAATATGCCAATATGAATGGCTGTCTTTTTTTTTTTTTTTTAAAGATTTTATTTATTTATTTGACAGAGAGAAATCACAAGTAGATGGAGAGGCAGGCAGAGAGAGAGAGGGAAGCAGGCTCCCTGAGAGCTCCCTGAGAGCTGAGCAGAGAGCCCGATGCGGGACTCGATCCCAGGACCCTGAGATCATGACCTGAGCCGAAGGCAGCGGCTTAACCCACTGAGCCACCCAGGCGCCCCTGAATGGCTGTCTTTTAAGGACACAGAGGAGACACACAGAATAAGGCTATGTGACACTGAGGATGACAAAGATTTTTTTAAATTTTTTTTTAAGATTTTTATTTATTTATTTGACACAGAGAGAGAGAGAGAGAGTAAGCACACACACAAGCAAGGGGAGCTGCAGGCAGAGGGAGAGGGAGAAGCAGGCTCTCCACTGAGCAGGGAGCCTGATGCGGGGCTTGATCCCAGGATCCCAGGATCATGACCTGAGCTGAAGGCAGATGTTTCACTGTGAGCCACCCTGGCACCCTGGGGATGACAAAGATTGAAGGGACACAGCTACAAGCCAAGAACTCTAAGTGCTGCCAGCAACTCTCAGAGGCAATTACAAAGAGGCAAAGAAGAATTCTTATAGTCACTGGAAAGAACATGGTCCTGTTGACATTTCAATTTTGAAATTCAAGTCTACAGAAATCTGAGATTAAAAAAAAAATCTGTTGTTGTATGTCCAAAAAATGGTCAAAATTATTGTTTTTCTGAACTCTGGGAATTAACAAATATTTGCAATCATCTAATGAGCATTGTTTTGTGTGTGTGTGTGTGTGTTTAGTGTCTGAGTCTGTGTAAGAATGGTGAACTTTGTGGCAACTTAATTTACCCTTTTACCAAACTCATCTCCGTTGTATATTGTCCCCCCAACCACCCTAAACCCCCACTGAATCACAGTAACTCAAAAACAACAGTAGAAGAGCCAATGAAGTGGGCAGAATGGACTTAAAACCTCTTCAAAAAGCCTCATTATTAGTGAGCTTTCATTATTTAGCATATCTGTTAGGTCCTTAGGACCATCCCACTTGCCAGGCTTGTCATTATTTGACCTGCTTTTTTTTTTTTGGTTGAAAAAGCTTTAACTGTAGGACATTTGTCAAAAGCTATGTGTAGCAGTTGTTCAAATTACAACTACCAGAGGTGGCAAAACGAGTTGTAATAAAAGAGACTGATATAAAAAAAAAAAAAAATCATGCACGAGGATATCATGAATCAGGTGTTCCTTAGGGGTTTTAAAAAAGCTCCAGCCTTCTTAGGGAAAGGAGGCCACATGTATGTGTAGGTCCCTGAGCTTGGCCAGAAAACAGCTGAGGAGGCCCAACAGTCCTGATTCTGGCTGATGTCAGACAACTGCGAGAACTAAAGACCAAGATAAAGTCCTAAACTGCTAGAGGACTGCAGGCAAGAAGCCGCACTTCTTGTGTGGCTCACACACAGCCTCACATTAAAAGCCAAATGGATGATCCTTGGTTCACATTTGTAAGTACGAGCAGCGATATGAATGACGATACAAGAATACAAGAAAGAGGGTACACTTTAGAAAATTAGCTTAGGAAGATCACTTAAAAAACCAAACATTGACATCAGCAAATGATTAGTGTACAATTTATTTGAGGCTAGATGAGTTTTCCAAAGGGATGAGTAGACACTAAAATAAATAAATAAATACAAAGTAGAGTGGATTTTAAAAAGGGAGAAAGAAGAAATCCTAGAAGTTAGGTTAGATGAGGAGAAACCAGAAAAGAGAAAATAGGAAGAGGCAGCTAGAGTAAAGATACATGTGTGCTATCTTGGAAGTCAACTGAATAAAGGGTGACCAGGAGAAAGGAGTTAGCAAATATGGCAAATTCAGCTCATAAGATGAAAATGGAAGAGCGGGAGGTGAGGTCAGAAAAAGGAAACTGATAGCTTAGAAATTCCTCACTTCTTAACATGACTAAAGATTGATAAAAGAACATAACAGTAACGGTGAGGCTTCATTTGGATGATCACTAATTAAATTGATATTAAGACTTCTTTACAAATAATATATACAATTAAACTCATTTTATTCCCCACAATAGATATTTTCCTGGAGTTTCATGCTTCATATGGTTTTTAGTGCTAATTCCACTACAGAGTATAAAACAAATTTATTTTTAAAGAGGATTTTTTTTTAATAATAGAGAAGTATAGCCATCTACATAGTGTCTCTAGTTAAAACAAAGAATATCCTATAAAGCATTTTAACAGAGAAAAAATTATAAAGGAAATTAGTACATAAGTGTTGGGGAACTTAAAGCGCAAAAAAATACGAACTAGATTACCAAAGTGATAAAAACTGGAGGAAACAACTGCTGGAAGGTCTGTAAGAACAAGGGAAATATGCAGGATTATCAGACCCTGGAAGAGACCCTGCAGAGCTGGCCCTCAGTACACCTTGTAGTGGGCTTTGCAAGCTGGCCCCTTGACACTGGTATGATTAGGCTGGTCCTGAGAATGATGAAAGAAGCAAGAGGCCTGAACTATTGTCTTCTTGCAAATGAAGGGCAACTTCTCTCTCATGAAAGGCAACAGTTTAATAATCTAGACAATATGCATGTATGCAGCTCAGTATATTTTATATCGTAAAGCATTGCTAATTAATGAAGAAATTATGCTATAAAAATCTATATTGAACTCTGTATTTTAACTTTCAAGATACACAGATCGGGAAAAAGTACCTTATTCAACAAAACAGAGAGAATTCCGGGTCAGAGAGCTTTCATTTTCATTAGGCATGGGTATATAAATAATAAAAGTTACATTTATGGCAATTATTGTAGGAATTTTAGTAAGCACCCATTTATCCAAAAATAATCAGAAAATTGCGTCTTTTGGTTAATTGAACATTCTTGTTAATTGACATTTGTCAAATATATCATACATGGATTAACAGTGCTCAAAGAACTAGAATAAAATAACAGGCACTTGACATCAAAATTTTAACTCTACAGCTCTTCCTAGCTATATAATTCAGAGTCCCTTCAGGATATACAAGTGTTCAAACTACTTAAAGTATGTCTTTGATTCAAATTAATCAACAAATAATTACAGTGGTATAACATTTAGAAGTAGAAGTTGAAACAAATAAAACTGAATTGTTACTGACTCTTGGACAGAGTTTGGAGTTTGATTATATAAGTAAGTATTCTTTTTTAAAGTAAGAATTTTTTTTAAAGATTTTATTTATTTATTTGACAGAGAGAGAGGGAGAAATCACAAGTAGGCAGAGAGGCAGGCAGAGAGAGAGGGGGAAGCAGGCTCTCTGCCAGGAAAGAGTCCCATACAGGGTTCAATCCGAGGACCCTGGGATCGTGACCTGAGCTGAAGGCAGAGGTTTAACCCACTGAGCCACCCAGGCACCCCTATAAGTAAATCTTTAAGTAAAATTAAATGAAGGTAAAAAGTATTATGAATAGAAAAATAATTTTGTATCTTTAATTGGTCTTCTGGGGTAATAAGTGTACACCCTACCACATTTTAACATGATAGGGATCTACCTCAGCAAGATACATTTTTAATATAATTATTATTTTTCTTTATATCTACATGCTCTTCATATTTATTTTTATTCCCCTTTGAATGTAATTGCTAGGGTTTTTTTTAGAATGTAATGAAAATAAGAATTTCATATTTTTACTACAAAATCTATTTTATAGTAAACTGATTAAAGACACCATGCCATTCTTTCTGTTTTCTATTGATTATCACCAATTACAACTAGTTTATAGAGTTTTAATAATTCCTTAAATATAATGATAGTGATAGAAAGATGCATTTTGTTCACTGAAAAAACAATGATCTTTTTCTTTATTGGACCTATCAAAAACTACTATGGTAAGCACAGTTTAAACTGGTGTAGCAGGAAAAAAAGTGGTATTTTAATGAATCAAAAGGTCATTTACCCTCTAACTTTATAGACCACAGGTACAGAACACAAAGAATAAAACTTTATTACTGGTTAAATAGAGTTTGTACTATAATACCACTGAATGAATTTTGAAATCAGAAGGTTAGAATTAGCATCAATCATGCCCACTGGTTTTATTTTCCTTTTATTTTACCTAAAAGGACATCTGGGTGGCTCAACCAATTAAGTTTCTGCCTTTGTCTCAGGTTGTGATTCTGGAGTCCCAGGATCAAGCCTTCATTGGGCTCCCTGCACAGATGGAAGTCTGCTTCTCCCTCCCCACATCCCTCTCATTCTCTGTCTCTCTCTCTCTCTCTTTCAAATAAATAAAATCTTTGAAAAAATAAAAGAATTAACAAATTTATTGAGGTACATTTGGCATTTAATAAAGAGCATATTTTTAAATCTATAAGTTGATAAGTTTTGACATATGTGCATACCTGTGAAACTACGAAAACAATCATAATAGACACATACAACACATGCAAAAGTTTCCTTAAGACCCCTGGTAATCTCTTCCTCCTATATTTCTACCCCTTTTCTAGCCCCTGGCAACCTATCATCTGCTTTCTGTCACTATATATTAATTTGGATTTTCCAGGACTTTATATAAATATAACCACATAGTATGTACTTTTTTTCATGTAGCATTTTTCACTCTGAATAATTATTTTGAAATGTATTCATACTGCTACATGTATCAAAAGTTAATCAATTTTTATTGCTAACTAGTATTCCATTATATGAACATATCACAGTTTATCAATTTACTTGTTATAGGCAAGTTTCCAGTTTTCATGAAAATTTGCTTCCACATCTTTCGGTAAAGGAATGAGTAGGTGAAATAATAGGTATTTGATTATCATTTTAAGAAACTGCCAAATTTTTTTTTAAAGATTTTATTTATTTATTTGACAGAGAGAGATCACAAGTAGACAGAAACGGAAGACAGAGAGAGAGAGGGAAGCAGGCTTTCTGCTGAGCAGAGAGCCCGATGCGGGACTCGATCCCAGGACCCTGAGCTCATGACCTGAGCCGAAGGCAGCGGCTTAACCCACTGAGCCACCCAGGCGCCCCTGCCAAATTGTTTTTAAGGTGGTTGTCCCATTTACATTCCTAGGCACAGTAGATGAGAGCTCCAATTGCTTCAAATCCCCAACATCTGATGTGATCAGATGTTTCAGTTTTAGATATTCTAATAGGTATACCATGATATTTCATGATAGATTTAATTTTCACTATACTAATGCCTGAAAATGTGTCTGTCATTTGTAATTCTAAGCTAAAGTGCCTATTTATAATGTCTCTTTTTAAAATTCTGTTGTTTGTTTTCTAACTGGTGAATTTAAAGAGTTTTTTCTATATCCTAGATTCTGGTCCTTTGTTAGATGTGTGATTTGCAAACATTTTCTCCCAGTTTGAGGCTTGTACTTTGATTGTCATAACATTTTCTTTATTGATAAAGTCCAATACATCTTATTCAACAGACCCAAAGAAAATTCCACAGAGGAAGGTAAAATATCACATGAAATTATGGTTGCACATCAAAATGTAAAACAATGTTCTCTTCTATTTATTTGAATCCTAATTCTACATAAAGGTCATCATCATCATCACCATCATCTTCCTCTTCATCACCAACATGATCAGTATAAGGAGGCTTCCTCAGTCTTACAAGAATTATTAAAAATGTGTAATGTGTTATTACTTTTCATTTGAAGTCAGTCTCCTTTGTATTACCAATGTGCACAAGTTTTTCACACTTTCCCAAAATCCTTTCCCAGCAAAAAAATCTGAATGTTTTATTTCCAAAAAGAAGTAATACCAAAAAGAAGTGATAACCACTATGTGAAAATATGCATCTCTCCAGTGTATTCACATTTAGAATATTTTAACCACCCTTTCCTTTAGTAGACTGAATTATTGCTCTCAATTCATCACTTTCTATGTGTATTCAGACCTTTTATTTTTTTTTTTCTTTTTTCTTTGCTAAGTGATTTTGTTGTACCTCCCTTTAGAGTGATTGAGAGTATCCCTGACACCATTAATGTTGGGTGTGGTCAAATGACTTGCTTTAGTTGATGGAATATCAGTGAATGTGCCATGAACAAGGTGTTTACATGTACATGTAAACTCTGACTTTTTACTTGCTCTGACTTGCCTTTTGGGTTTCTACAGGCACCATGAGAGGAACATGCCCTCCTGTAGCTATTGCTCCTTTAGTCTGAACCTCAGAACGGACCAGTAGTGGACCCGAGCCTGACCTGAAGCTTGAGGCCAATCCAATTAATTCACAGCACACCCTGAGATAGAGCTGCTCCTGATGCTTCACAGAACAGAGTAAGAAAATACATGTGTGTTGCTTTGACCTCCGAGTTACGAAGCATTATTGTAGTGATACACAAATATGTGGGAGAAGGTCTTAATAAACAACATTTACCCTTCTTTTATGAAGAAGTATCACTTCATTATTATGAAGGAGTATCATTCTTAGAAATGGAAAAATAACATCTTCATTTCAAGGAAGAAATTTAGATGCCAAAAGTAATTCCATAGATAAATTTTCAAGTTTTTTTTTTTTAAAGAAAATCAGGAAACAAATAGTTTAGAGTAATAAGGATAATGATATCAACTAGCTGGCATTTCTTGAACTTTACATTGTCGGCACTTGATGATAAATGTCTTATAGATAATACATCTTTCAAGGTTCATTAACAATCCTTTGAAAAACAATTAACAACATTATATAAGGCATTGTTTCTCAAAGCATAGTTCCCCACACCAATAAGATCAACTTTATTTGGAAGCATGTTAGAAATACAAACTACGGGGACCTTCCTGGAACTAAACCACAAACTCTGAAACTGAGGCACAGGAATCTGTATATCAACAACGTTCCAGGATACCTAATGTATACTCAAGTTGGAGAACCACTGAAGACAGTGGAAGGTAGGAAACTGAGCTCCTGAGTTAATAGTTATTAAGTTGTGAACTGGTATCCATAACTAGATCTGTCCAACTCCAAAAGCAATTATTTTATTCCTTTACAAAAACTCATTCATAACAGATTTAAAATAAACAGAGATCAAGTAGATCAGAAACAGAAAATATAAGACTAACTATCCTGTCACAGTGTTAATGAACTGGGTCCTATACAGATATATAAAGAATCAGAAAGCCTT
This sequence comes from Neogale vison, assembly GCF_020171115.1. NCBI lineage: Eukaryota > Metazoa > Chordata > Mammalia > Carnivora > Mustelidae > Neogale > Neogale vison. The sequence goes on along the minus strand of NC_058101.1, from coordinate 78,494,150 downwards.
CAATTTATGAAACACTTCTACAGATGCTATTCTGAAGACAGTTTTGTGAAAGTTACTTTAAGTTTTATTAATGAAAAAGCACAAATATCTTATGTTACTTACATGTTAATTTGATCTTCAACTTAAGTGCTCAAAGTGCTCAAAGAACTAGATGAGTTTTCGAAAGGGCTGAGTGTACACTTTTTTTTGAAAGTTTATAAAACACTGGTCAAGGACCATTTTTTAGCAAGTAGAAAGTTTTGTTTAGCTCACAAAAAGTAGGTTTTTGTGTCTGGTTGTTTTATATATTTGTTTATTTATTTAATTTTAGTGTGTGTGTGTGTGTGTGTGTGTGTGTGTTTGAAGGAGCTTAAGTCTAAACTTAAAAAGTAAGAGAGGTTATACAGAAGAATCCGTATATCCAGCTTCTTCTAACACATCAGTTCTGGCAACATTAGAACAAAGTTATAGCTGATATAACAGGTAGAGCTACCCCATAGTAAGATTTCTCTCTCCTGTTAGCCATTTCCTTTTTTTTTTTAAGTTGTTTTTTTTTGTTTGTTTGTTTGTTTTTTTCATTAGGAAGCACACAAGCAGGGGGCGGAGGGAGGTAGATTAAGCTGAGCTGGGGGTCTGATATGGGGCGGGATCCCAGGACCTGGAGATTATGATCTAAGCCGAAGGCAGAAGCTTAACCATCTGAGCCACCCAGGAGTCCCTCCTGTTAGCCATTTCCTATTAACAAATGTAATTTGAGTTCCTGTTGAGTGTATATGCCGGAATCAACCATCCTTGGCTTCAATCCTTGCTTTACTATGTACTAGCTATGTGAGCTGGGGCAAGTCCCCCAGATTCCTCATGTATAAAATAGAAGTAACAATAATAGAACCTGCATTCATATGTGAAAAATTACTGACTTAGTGCATTAAAAGTGTTCAGATTATTTCCTAGCATCTAGTAAGTGCTCAATAAAGGTTAGCTATCATTTATCTTTTTTTTTCCTTCAATAGGAAAAAAACTTTTCGCTACATTCATGTTTTTCTCAGAGACACGTAGGCCTGTCAGTCAATGGATTGGATGTTCCCAATTTTAAAAAAATGATAGTATGTTCAGATAAGGTAATTATAGGAAAATTTAATAAGACTTTTTAAAAATGAGCAGGCTACAGGGCGCTTCCAAGGAATAGTGAACGGTGTCACCCCTCCTAGGACTAAAAAGAAATAAGAGGTACTGGCTACCAGCCTTCTGAAGGAAGGGGGAGTTTGCATGGAGAGGGATGACTTCAAAAGAACTGTGGCTTTTGGCTGAGGGAAGTAGGCAGCTTGAGAGGATCCTATTGGGGAGACCAAGCGGAATAAATCCTGAGATCTCCCTTTCGTCTTTCTGTTCTTATGACTGAACTCAACAAAAAGCCAGGGGAGTAAGGAGCTCAATAATAATAGTATATACAGTCAGTCACTGGATAGTGACACAGCTTGGTGAAGATTAATTGAAAAAATTCAGGTATATAAATTAGAAGATTGCCCAGCATAAAAAAACCATGATGTAATACTAAATGATTATTAATGCCAAATTTTCTAGAGCTTCAGCGCTTCTGTAAAAGCATTACATATTTTTGCTTTTTACCCTTTACTATTTGGTTCTTCTTAACTTTTCATACCTTCAAATTCCTCAGAAAGTTAATCTGGGTTGTTAAGTTAATTTTTATCCAGATAATGTGGATTTCAATTTCTGATACCTTAAAGATAATAGAGAGCCACATTACAGCCGATTAACTTTTAAAGTTCCAATAAGCTTGGTATTGGTAACTGGGATCACATGATATAAACAGGAGGCTCTCAGTCCAAAAACACCTCAGCATGGCTTTTTGGATAAGACTCCAGAAGGTGGGGCACCTGGGTGGCTCAGTGGGTTGAGCCACTGCCTTCGGCTCAGGTCATGATCCTGGGGTCCTGGGATTGAGTCCCACATCTGGCTCTCTGCTCAGCAGGGAGCCTGCTTCCCCCTCTCTCTCTGCCTGCCTCTCTGTCTACTTGTGATCCCTCTCTCTGTCAAATAAATAAATAAATAAATAAAATCTTAAAAAAAAACAAAAACAAAAACAAAACAAAACAAAAACTCCAGAAGACACTGTGCTGACAGAACTACCATCTTTTTACATTTTGTGGTGTAAACTGATGTATTCCTTTTTTTACAGGAGTGTCCTTAAAAGACACAAGCAGAAGAGAAAAGGCCTCCATATGCCGACATAGGGCTCCCTGCCTCTAATCAGGTGCACACCTTCCTGTTGAGTGCTCAGCAAACTAAGCCAACACACAGCAGTTTCAATTAGCAATTCAATTTCTCCAACTTAAATATCGATAGGCACAAAAGATTGTCAGACATCTGGAAAAAATCTAACATGAAGGGCAAACCAAAAATAAAAAGAAAAATAATGGATTTTGAATAAAACAAGCAAAAATTATAGCAAAAGAAAAGATAAAACTAATTTAAAAAACAGTATCTTCAGAGAAATAAAAGGAAATCTCTGATCATGAAACAGAATAGTCCAGACAAGTTAAAATAGAGAATTTTGTTTTGAGAAATTCCAGTTGCAACTGAGAACAAGGACAAATCTTGCTAGTGAAAAAGAAGAAAGAAGAAAGGAAGAAGGAAGAGGGAAGAAAAAGAAGGAGAGGGAGAAGAAGCAAAAGACTATTTGATAAGTTAAGTCTCTGAAAACCCTTCCTGTGAACATGTCCTTGAATTCTAAGTACTAGGCTTATCCTTCAGAGCACTGTAGAAAACAAGGATGATGTGTTGGATTTTTTTTTTTATTAAGTTGGTAATTTCAAGAAAAAAGAAAAGAAATGGGAAAATAAAGGTCAAGATTTTATTTATTTTGAAAACTACAGGTGAACCAATTGTACAGGTTGTCTAGGCTTTTTTTAAGGATGCAATGTGGTTACTTGGCATTTGTGTTGGCCAATATCTCTGAATATTTCCCCTATTTTTGAGGTAAAATAAATATCTAATCATAATGATGCCAGAGCAAAGTATAATCTTTGTTTTCATACTTCAAATATATCAACATTTTCTTCCAAGCACAGATAAACCATTTTTTTTAAATTACAAACAATTGCTTCTATGGAAAAATGGAGTTTGAAGTACCCTGAATAGCCAATAAATTGAATAAAGTCACTAGGCACATGTGTCAAGATTTAAAAGAAGAAAGTTTAAGGTTGAGCATATAGAAGAAAGGTTTTTGGGAAATTTCTGAGGAAAGCTTTTATTTCACTGTTAAGTCTCAGTCTTTACTAGGTAAAAAATATAAAGTCATTTTGATTATTATAGTCCATAACCAGAAAACAGAGTTTCATAGGGTTTGAGAGCTAAATAAGAACTTAGAAGGCACTGTGTTCTACTCTCAGAAAACTAAATTCCATGTAAGGTAAATTACTTCTTACATCCCATATCTTCTAATGACAGAGCCAAACAGAGCCAAATTCTTATGTAGTCCTAATGGCGTAGATTGTTAATTGTCAGGACATTTAAATAACACCTATTTGAAAAACTGAAATGAAACTATTTCATCAGCAGACTTGCATTCAAATTTCCTTTCCCATACTCATGATGTGACCCTGGGGAGATAATATTTTAGTTTTTACATATAAAATTGGAATCTTAAGGTGCCTGGGTCATTCAGTCAGGTAAACTTTGAGCCTTTGGCTCAGGTTATGGTCCCAAGGTCCTGAGATGAAGCCCTGCATTGGGCTATCTACTCAGAGGGTAGCCTGCTTCTCCCTCTCTTTTTCCCCCTGCTTGTGCTGGCTGAATCTCTCTCTGTGTGTCAAATAAATAAATAAAATCCTAAAAAAAAAAATTAGAATCTTGGGACACCTGGGTGGCTCAGTCAGCTGTGTCCAACCCCTGATTTCAGGTCAGGTCATGATTTCAGAGTCCTGGGATTGTGCCCGATGTAGAGCTCTGTGCTCAGCAGGGAGACGGCTTGAGGTTCTCTACATCCCTCCCTGCCAGCTCACCTGCGCACACGCTCTCTCTGTCCCAAATAAATAAATATTCATAAAATTAGAATCTTGATTTTGCTATTATTTTATGTTGGACTTGTGTTAAACAGTGTGAAGAAATAACTTTCTTTGAAAGTGAACTTTCAATCTATTAGGGAATAAACTAAACATAAACTCTAAATACAATACTAAATTCTGAGCCATTACAGAAGTAGACAAATGTTTTAGTTGTACAAAAAAGGAGGAGTGATGAATTATATCTTTGAGAACCATGAAAAACTTCACAGAGAAGGTTATATGAACTAACTCCTAAAAGAACAGTGGGTTTTATCTGTAGATAAGGTGGTCTGGAGACTACGGAGGCAGGAAGGGAGTGGTAGTTGTAGTATGGGGGGCATACTAGTATGGGGAGCATTTCAGAAACTATTCTTAGCAAAAACAAACCCTAAGAACTGCAAAAATTCCAATACTTAATGGTGATATCTGAGGAGAAGTTCAGTAAGTGTTGATGTTGCAAAGCCAGTAGAAGCGGAATTTGATGTCTCCTTAGATAATATTGAGGTGACTGGATATTTTGTTTTCCTTTTATGAGCAAAAGCAGGTAACTAAAACAGACAGTGTAGTATTTATGTTTTATAAATTTATAAAAAGTGTGAACAATGGATTGGATGGAATACACACTCAATTCTAGGAGAACCGTTAGTCAATTACTTTAACAGTCCTATCTCTAAAGTTAGTGCAGTCACTTAAGGGAATGTGACTGAATAGGATCACAGGCTTTAGCAGAGGTAGATTAGAAAGTGATGTTGACACACAGAATTTGAGAAAGAGAATTACGATCTATATTCTGGTCACTGACTTTCATGACCATCCAAATTGTGATATGATTCCTTGAGATTGGAATACTGGGAAATGGAGTATTTGGCAGGGAGAAAGTAGGGGAAAATGGAAATGTTAATTAGCTGCATATGTAGATGAAATTCAGGAAAAGGAAAAAAAAATGTTTGGGACCTAGAAATCACCCAGGTTTAACATGTATAATGAGAAGAAAAGAGTGCAATAATAAGATTCCTCTGGACTTTAAAAAATATTGATAAATAATAGAACATTTTGCTAATGCTAAATTTACATATCACAGATGAAGTCTAAATTTCACTTGAGCTCTGCAAATGTACCATAAAAAGGAGTGCACTTCCAATTTAAGTTTGCTGAATCTATAAGTAGCTGTGATATTTTTCTCCACTTTATTTTTACAAGAAAGGGCTTTATCAGAGCAACAAACTCCAAAAGTACATATTTAAAGCAGAAAATGTTAGACTTTTTTACTTGCTATACACATTCAGAATCAGTTTTCTTCTGTACATGAAAATGTTTCTGGGAGTCCCTGAAATATTCTCAATAATCGTAACATATTCACTTAAAACTAAAAAATTCTTAGCCATGAAAATTGCTAATTATTTAACCCAATTCTTCCAAAAAAGCCATAAACTTAGACCCATTTGTATTTTATTCTAATAGACTGCATTATTCATGTGATTGAATGAGTGAATAGGCAATGAAACAGCATATGATACAGATTTCTCCAGATTTATGGTTAGTCATTACTCAGATAGCTGATTGTTTCTCTGGGTCAGAGTCAAATAGCTGTCTCCAAATGTAACTCTTTTCCCCAGTGGAATAAGTCATGTCTATGCACCTTATATTTGTTGCTTTGCATCATTTCTGTAGAACCTTTAAAACTATACAACCCAGAATGAATTTTAGTATACCACAATAAGGATGGTAATGCCAAATACCTGCATCTACTTCCATGATCAAACTATGTGTTTGAGTGGTGTTTTAAGGAATTTAAATCGCAATAATCACAATACAAGCTATATATCTATTTAAACAAGCTGTTTAAACAAGATTTTTAGAAGTTTTTAAACACAATATCCTTTGTGGACATTTAAGTCTCATAGTAAAGAAAAATACTATAGCATACTTAAACTGGCATCCAATTGGGGCGGCCTGGGTGGCTTAGTGGGTTGAGCCTCTGCCTTTGGCTGGGGTCGTGATCTTGGGGTCCTTGGGTGGAGCCCGACATCGGGTTCTGTGCTCGGTGGGGAGCCTGCTTTCCCCTCTCTCTCTGCCTGCCTCTCTGCCTTAACTTGTGATCTCAATCGCTCTGTCAAATAAAAAATATCTTTAAAAAAAATGGCATCCAATTAAGCAATATTCATGAGTAGTGTATATCCTTTAGTAATATTAAGAAAAACATACAAGATATTTTAATGTTGTATTTCCCAAATGTCACAACGGAATGAATAATTTTGTGATGATAAAGTAATTTTCACGTTCAGGTATAATTTTTAAATTATTTCACTAAAATTCTACATAGAACTTTTGTGTTTCAGATGTCTGGGAATTTATAAATATCACCTATGAGCTCAATTGTGATTATGATTATTCAATTTCATATAGCCAATTTCTATCAGTTTTGCATATTAAAAGAATAATTTTGACTATTCTAAATTTGAAATCTTTGATTTGATATCAACCTAACAAATATACCTGATTGTACATGATATGTTTAATTAGTACGATGAATATTTATGGTTGGTTTATGTTTGCTTATTGGGTATTTAGGAGGTAAAATTTTCCTTTTTTTTTTTTAAATCTACTGTCTTAAAATGTACCTTAGTCTATGCCAATATAAAATTAGATATTCAACTACCCCTGTAATGCTAGACTAAAAAGATTTTTACCTTAAGTGTGAAATTCAAAATAGCATATCTTGAAAATGTACCAAAATATTTCATTTCTCTTTACATTTGTAAACCCAAGGTAAGACAGATCAAAGATATGTATCTTTCCATTAGGAAAATCTTCCTCTCAAGAAAATATGTCATGATGATAAACCAGATATTAATCAATAAATTATATTCTGTGCTCTATTGGTCATTATGTAGGTCATGTGTACATATAAAATGTGGTTATGAAAGGGAAAATGGATTGGCAAGAAATACAGTGCTGCTTATTTCCTTAAGTTCTATTACTGATGATCTAAACTCTGCGAGAGAGAAAAGGCACTCATCTTATGTTGCTTTTCCTTTACAGTTGCCTATAAAATACTATGAATATCTCTATTAAGAAACAGTGGGTAAAATCTGCTTTTAATTTAAATATAACAGATTGAAATAGTGTTTGCTACAAACTAAAGGAGTGTTTTACATCCACTCTTAGTCAAAGTCTACAAATCTAAATAAGTAAATTAATTGATATATAATATGATAAGCATTATTGATATATAATTAATGATAAGCATTACTCATGATTCAGACACCTTGGAATCCTTGGAATAAAAAATAGACCAGTAAAAGCCAGGCCTAGTTATAATGGACAAGAGTCAGGGTGGCAAAGGGCCACTGGGGAAGAGGGATGACAGCAGTTCTATTCTGATAAATAACTGTCCAGATTTAAAAAAAAAAAAAAATCTATATTTCTAGTCCACTACCACCACTCCTGCCCTGAATGTGTGGGCACATTGGCTCAGAGTAATTTTATCTGGGCCATGAAGAAGGGTATATACCATCCCAAGGATAGTTAGTGAAAATCGCCCTGCTAAAAAACACATGGCCAGTACTATTCTACTTTGATTTAGTAGAGTAGCAATCTCCATTTAGTTAGAAACTTGGCATAAGCATGGAATGTTTTTTCTGCCCAGTTTGGCTGTAAGAGATATGTACAATATTAGTTTTTTAATCAAAATAGAAGTTTATTGCTTTCTGACATAAATATTTTAAGGAAGAAAATGGAAGATTTGTCTAGTGAAATCCTCAGGAAGTAAGACTACTACTATGTTACTTGGTCCTGTGCTAAACCCATTCTTAGGGTCATCTCATAATTCCAAATGGCTGTTCCAGCTCAAGACATATTTCCTGCGTTCCAAAGAGCAGGATGTTAGAAAATAGAAATAAGAACAGACAGGAGTCTTTCACTTTTAAAGATTTATAGAAGCAACTACAGGACATTTTATTATTACAACCCATTGGCCACACCAAAGTATCAAAGAGGATAAGAAGTAAAAACTATTTCAAGGTAGCCAGTCCTTCATGGTAAAAATACTTACAATATAAACCCATCCTAAAAATACCTATAATATAAGACCCAATGTTAAGCATTTGATTAAGTATTTAAGAGAAAGTAATATTAAGAAGCAACGCCAGGGGTGCCTGGGTGGCTCTGTTGGTTGAGGGCCCAACTCCTGGTTTTAGCTCAGGTCATAATCTCAAAGCCACGGGATCTAGGCTCGTGTCATGCTCAGCAGGAGTCTGCTTGAGATTCTCTTTCCCCCTCTCCCCACTTCTAAAAATAACTGAATAAATCTTTAAAAAAATCAGAAGCAATGCCATACATTATGAAAAGTAAAAAGATTAAAGAACTCCAAACAAATATAGTTCTACACAGTTAATGATCATTGCTATAATTCCTCATCACTTATGCAGTTTATATTTCTCTACATTGACAGAAAAAGAAATATAACAATAACCCATTGAGCTATCTAAACTTCATCACAATCATTTAATGTTTTAAATAAACTAAAATAATGTCAATTTTGTCTCTGTTCAAAATTATAATTTCATGTAAAGGATTTCCTCTCCCTCCCCATTTGTATAACTCAGAGTAAAATTATGCTTTTAAAATCAAGATCTGACTTAAACCATTTTAACTGGCAAATAGAGGATTTAAAATTAACTGTATAGAACTGGAAATAGAAATAGAGGGTTTGCAATTGACTGTAGGGATGTAAATGAAGAATAAATCAGGCCAAAGAAACATCAGCTTCCATCAATGATCAGAGAAATTCAACCTAAAGCAATTTTTTGTCCTGAACTATTCAGAGAACTGCAGCTCTCTAAAGCTGTTACAGATATGCTTGCAAAATAATTCTTCCAGACTGCAATAATTTGAAACTACCCCACAAAATACACACATCTGCAACTGTCTACTGAATTCAGACTATGAAGTCGACCAATTTAAATCATATCTCCTTTTTTTTTTTTTTTTTTTGCTGACTAGATATTTCCTTCTTGTCTCCTAAATGAGCAAAACTCTATAATTCGTAAGTTTTTAAACTGTTTAATAAAGGCTTTGAACAAGGAAGTTGCCTCAGACTGGTAGGCCACAGATTTTGAAGAGCTGACAGGTAGGTTGAGACTGTCTTCTCAGTTACTTGCCAGTGCTATATTTTGAGCAAATAATTGGATAACACTTTTCTCTTCTCCAAAAGGTCTCAGGATTTTACAATGACATTCCCAGTGTCAGTGGTAGCTTCATCAACAGTTACATAAAATGTGAAGACACAACCAGGAAGTCCTGTTTCACACTTCAGAAAACTAATGTTAGTAGATGTGTGGGTGTGGGAAAATAAGCTGTGTATTGTAGCAAGGTTTGTAATGGAATGTTTGGGGGGAAAAAAAGAAAGAAAGAAAAGGTTTCCAGAATATCATTGTCTAGGCAGTGGACAACCTCGTGATTCTCTGAAAAATGAAAACTTTTGAGGAAGAAGGTTTTTTTTCAGCCACAAATTTCTTCTATTCCTTGTGTGAACTATATGCAATGGAGATTAAAAATCATTTTATAAGTGGTAGATAATTTATTGTCAATTCCAGTCTTCCTATTCCTCATAGGCAGAGCTTTTAGAAAGCTAAAAGTACAATCAATAAATAGAACACTACACCAGGATTCTTTAAATAATAATTCTGAGAGTCCAAGTAAATGGCCTAAAGTACACTAGAAATGAAATATTAAATTTAACCTTTCAATGCACACTGGACAACTGAATAAAGAAAGCAATAGAACTTAAGATGTATTTTTGATTAAAAAACTAAGCATGAAAATACTACTTTTGTTCCTGTATGAGCCCTATTACAGATAAACACAATAATGATATTTGATGGAAGACTATCAAATGAGATTTCATCTTAATTAACTTACAAGTGCATGTTTTTGGCATATGATTTTTCCAGTTTGCAAAAATCTCTTTCTAAACTGTTGAATGGTCAATGATTTTATGCTACTTCCCTCATACTTCAAAAAAGCATTTTCCACAAAATATTTCAGTTGTAGTTCAACAGGGTAACTTCTATCTCAGAATAGCTTCTTACTGAATACTGGCTTTCATTTTCAAATCAACCTCAAGTTTTTACCATAAATACAAATTATTACTTAGAATTATGGTTTTGTTTACTTATTTTTTTTTTTTTGAGAAGAGTGTGCTTTAGGGAAAACCACACAGGCAAATTCAAACCTTTTTTTTTTAATTTTATTTATTTATTTGACAGAGACAGAGAGATCACAAGTAGGCAGAGAGGCAGGCAAGAGAGAGGAGGAAGCAGGCTCCCTGCCTCACAGAGAGCCCGATGTGGGGCTCGATCCCAGGACCCTGAGATCATGACCTGAGCCGAAGGCAGAGGCTTTAACCCACTGAGCCAACCAGGTGCCCCCAAATTCAAACTTTTAAAGATAGGGATGTTTCATTGTGGTAAGACAAAGGAGACCCGTAAACTACTGAATAACTGAAAAGTTGAGATTGAAAGTTGCCTCACAAGATAAAGGCATTCTAAATCGCCTTGGGAAAAGAATCTACCCATAATTTGCTTTTCAAAACTTCTTGACAGAATACCACGAAAGAAATCATCCTTAAGATTTATTTTACATATCCTAATGTGTCTCCAAAAAACAATGCACAGCTTCAGCTCCAACATGCAAAGAGTTTTAGAGACATCATTCAATTCCATATAGGTAAAATAATAAAAATTGAACACACCAAAAATTAGTAATTTCTGGGACCCATCAGAGAAGTGAATTTCCAGGACAAACACTCCCTGAGATCTGGTGAAACAAGTGAACCTGGAGTGACAGTCAGGATCTCCTTACCTGGAGCACAAGCCAATGGAGCCCTCAACTGACAGGCTTATAATGTGGCTTCGATGGATTGTTAGAAGCTAAATATGGGCTTAAGTGAAAGTGGGAAACTTCTTGAGGCTGCAGTCTTTAGGTGATTCCATACTTTCATGGATTTATGTTCAAGAACCCCATTGGTTTTCCTGGTGAAGATATAAAAAAGATCCCTACATGGCTCTAGGAGAGGGAGAAGAGTAATTCTTGTTAATTATGCCACTACACCACAAGCATTCTCCTTAACAAAGGTCTACTATTCTGGGGACAACTTTATCAGAATCTTGTTCCAGAGCCTTGATGAAAGATCATTACTCCCATGTAACCCTCTTCAGACTTTCCATCTTACATAGGAAGGGAAACATCTATAAGAGATATCATGAAGCTCAGAGGCCAGAGACACAGGCCCACTAAAGGACTGAGATAAATTGAAAGTTTATAGTAAATTCCTCCTCAACATATTAATACCACATCAACAGGATCCAAATATAACAACTGTCGGTTACAGCTGAAAAAACTAAACGACACAGACTCTCTCCAAGGAGGACTACTAAGGAAGCTCAAAGTCAAGAAGAGTGCCAAAAATAAGAACCATCAAGAAACTTAAAGCTTCTGGCATTTAAACTGCAACAAACAGAAAACAAAGCCCAGTTCCTACTCTAATGAACAGAAACTGTCACCCAGGAGAACTATTTTCTTCCGTCCTATTATTGGAAGCAACAAGTTTGGTTCCTAACAAAAATCACAAGGCATGCCAAAGGCTAGGAGAAAAATAATAGTTTGAAGAAGAAAAGCAAGCATGAGGACCAGACCATGATATAACACAGATGCTGGAATTACCAGACAGACAACTTAAAAATCAATATGGTTAAGAAGCTACTGGCTTGGGGGGACAAGATGGTGGGGAAGTAGGAGGAGGCGCCTTTTCAACCTGAATCCTAAAGTGAACTGATTACCTACCAAAGAACTCCAATCACACAGAAAATCAGCCTGAGATCAGAATTATACACATCCTTAAAGGACTGAAAGAACAAGGCAGCTGGATGGCTCAGTTGGTTAAGTAACTGCCTTCGGCTCAGCTCATGATCCCAGGGTCCTGGGATGGAGTCCTGCATTAGGCTCTCCCTGCTCTGAGGGGAGCCGCTTCTCCCTCTCCCTTTCCCTGCCACTCCCTGTGCTTGTGCTCTCTCTGTCAAATAAATAAGTAAATAAATATTAAAAAAGAAAAGAAAGAAAAAGAAAGAAAGGACAACAGATGTATCTATTTTAAAGTTGGAGAGTTTAACATTTCTCATCAATAATGAATAATCTGAGGGGAAAAATCAGTAAGACTACCTTTGACCTGAACAGCACTATTATCAGATTGATCTAGTTGATATTTTATAGACTATTCCACCCAAAGACAACACAATACACATTTCTTAGTCTCACATAGAATATTCACTCACATAGAACACTTTGGGTCTGGGCACCTGGGTGGCTCAGTCAGTTGAGGATCTGCTTTCAGATCATATTATGATCTCAGGGTCCTGAAATCGAGGCCCATGTCAGGCTCCCTGATCAGCAGGGAGTCTTCTTCTCCCTCTCCCTCTGCCCCTTCCCTTGCTCATGCTCTCTGTCTCTCTCAAATAAATAAGGACAATTGGGTCATAAAACACACTTTAATAAATTTAGAATAACAGAAAGCATATAAAGTCTATTCTCAAACAAAGTGGAATTAAACAAGAAATCAAAACAGAGGGCACCTGGGTGGCTCAGTGGGTTAAGCCTTTGCCTTCGGCTCAGGTCATGATCTGGGGGTCCTGGGATTGAGTCCCGCATCAGGCTCTCTGCTCAGTGGGGAGCTGGCTTCCTCCTCTCTCTCTCTCTCTCTGCCTGCCTCTCTGCCTACTTGTGATCTCTTTCTGTCAAATAAATAAATAAAATATTAAAAAAAAAAGAAATCAAAACAGAAAGATAGGAGGCAGGTCTCAAAAATTAAGGAAATTAAACAATATTTCTAAATAACAGAAAATACAAAAAAAAGTCAGAGAACTTTAAAAGATTTGAACTAAATTATAATAAAAATATAATATTTGCAGATTGCAGTGAAAGCTGTGTTTAAAGGAAAATTTGTAGCTATGAAAACATTAGAGAAGACAAGGATCTAAAATTAAAAATCTAAAGCTTTCATTTTAGGAAACTAAAGAAAGAAGAGAAATGCAAACCTTAAGCAAGAAAGAAAATAAATGACAAAAACTAGTGGAAATTAGAGAAATGAAGAACAGTAAACAGAGCAAAACCAGTAAAATCAAAATCTGATCCTTTGACAAGATCAATAAAATTGATAAAACTCTAGCCATAGTAACCAAGGAAAAAAAATGAAAACACAAATCATTATCAGAAATTAGATGGAATCATCACTATTATTGAATAGATTGTAAAATAGTAAAATGTATTATAAAGTCTATTCCCACTAATTTGATAATTTATATACAATGCCCCAATTTCTTGAAAGATGCAAACTCCCGAAACACACAAGGAGAAATAGATAACCTAGTTAACCCTATATCTGTTAAAGAAATTGGAACAACAATTAATGATCTTCCTAAAGTAAATCAACAGGTCCAAATGGTTGCACAAGTGAATTCTACTGAACATTCAGGAAAGCAGTAATACCAATTCTTTATAATATCTTCCAATAACAGAAGTAGGATAATTCTTCCTAATTAGTTATATAATGCCAGCATTAGCCTAATACCAAAACCAGATAAACAATATCTCTCATAAACCAGATGCAAAAATTCTTAACAAATTATTAGCTCATCTAACCCAACAGTGTATAAAATGAACATCACATCTAACAGGATTTAATAAATAAATGGGGGTAAAGACACAAATGCGCTATGTAAAAGAGTTTCAAATAATGTATGTAAATACTCTGCCCTCAAGAAAATGGATTAACGTCACTAACCACCAGGAAAATGCAAATCAAAACCACAATGAAGATGTCACCTCATACCTGTCATAATGCCTATTATCAAAGAGACATAAGTATTGGAGAAGATGTGGAGTAAAGGGAGCCCTTGTTCACTGTTAGTAGGAATGTAGGTACAACTACTATGGAAAACACTATGGCTCCTCCTCCAAATAAATAAATATAATCCAGCAAGTCAACTTCTAGATATTCATCCAAATTAAATAAAAACACTAATCCAAAGAGAAAATGCACCCTATATATATATATAGATAGATAGATAGATAGTAGCATTGTATACAATAGCCAGACTATGGAAACACTAAGTAGGCATCAATGAATGACTAAAGAAGATATGTATGTCTGTATGTGTATCTATGTATGTAAACATATTTATATATAAACATACACACAATTGGATACACATATATAGCATATGTATACACACAATTGGATATGCATATATACATACACAGTTGTGTATATACATATATACACAATGTGTATATGCACAATACACATATATATGTATATACCCATATACACAAAATGGAATATTATGCAGCAATTAAAAAGAATGAAATCTTGACATTTGCAACAATGTCAGTGAGCTGCAGGAAGATGGATGAAATAGGTGAAGGGCATTAAGAGGTATAATCTTCCAGTTAGAGGATAAATAAGACATGAGATGTAATCTCCAGCATAGGAATATAGTTAAATAATGTAATAACTTTTATGTGTCAGATGGTAACTAGCATTACTGTGGTGGACATTTTGTAAAGTGTATAAATATTTAACCACCCTGCTATATCCCTGAAACTAATATAATGTTGTATGTCCATTAATTTTTAATGAAAAAGTTAAGTAAAAAAGCTTCCAGAAGCATTAGGAAAGATGGGACAGACCATTCAATGTAAAAAGAATTTGAAACAAAAATTCAGTTCATTGTAGAAAAATAAAGGTATTTTTGTTGCAAAAAATAAAAAAGAGAGAGAGAGAGAAAGAGAGAGAGAGGAAAGTGGATTATAATTTCCTCCTACAGTGTGGACTATTCATAGTGACTTTCATTCAAAGAGTACAGTGTGCAAAAGGGAAGTTTACTTTACAGTGTAGAGAACTGACAAACACCATCTCAGTCCAGGTGATCAAGTAGGTAACAGCGATAAGTCGTATTGATAGTTTGGACGCTTAATGTGATGTAATGAGAAAGGCAATGTGTAACTGTGTGGTACCACAAGTGGATTAGTCTAATTTAATCATGAGAAAAACACAAGACAAATACTGAGATACATTCTAGAAATACCTAATTATACTCAGAACCATCAAGGTCATCCCAAACAAATTCCTAGAGAATGCCCCAACAAACAAGAGCCTAAGAAGATATCAATACCAAATTTAGTGTATATTTTGATCTAAGAAATACATTTGATTTGGTACATTTGATCTAAGAAAAGAAAAATAACATTAGGGAAAAATTAGAAAATCTTAATTGTTAACTCTAGTTAATAATAGTATATTAAGGGGCATCTGGGTGGCTCTGTCGGTTAAGTGTCTGGCTTCAGCTCAGGTTATGATCTCAGGGTCCTGGAATCGAGACTTGTATCAGGATCTCTGTTTAGCAGGGAACCTGCTGCTCTCCCGCTTGTACTCTTTCTCTCTCTCTGTCAAATAAAAAAATAACATTAAAAAATAATAGCTATTATTTTTAATATTAATTAAACATAGTTAAATTTAATAAAAATTAGTTATTATTTTTAATATTAATTAATGAGCCAATGTTGGTTCATTAATTGTAACAAAGGTACCATACCAGTGTAAGATGTTACTAACAGGGGAATATGGATGTGGAGTATATGGAAGTTCTCTGTACTAGATTGAATATTAATTCTATAAAGCAAAACTGTTCTGAAATATTTTAAAGTTTTTTTTTTTAAATGGCAGATTCTGGAACAAAATTATAATTAAGTCCAATGTAATGTAGCTTATTTCCTCATTCATCCCAGAGACTTTTGCAGAATTCCTTTGGGATAAACATATTGCAACAGATTAAATAAGATTCTAATAGAATTATAGTCTTTAGGGGAAAAAAATGATTTACTTTTTCTCCTAACTACTGATTCAGCCAGATGCAGAACACAAAAGCAGTTATTACAAAATCAACAGCAGGAGTACAGGACGTATCAGTAAATGACCAAAGATGTTTAATGAGGTCACTCCAATCAAAGATGAAATGATGGATATTAACATGTTGAGAAAGACTATGGTTCCTTACAAACTGAAGCATGCATTAGAAATCCAATACGCAATGTTTGACAGTCAATTTAGATTTACTCTGTTGTTACTGTTATTATGATGCTATTATACCACTAGCTGATAGGACCTGAAGAAATCCAAATGCGGACAGAAGATTAATGTTAATAGAAAAAATACAGTACAACAAAACCAACATAACAATACAGACAATATATTGCAAAGATAAATCCCCCCCTTTTTTCTTTCAATTAAAGGCTATTTTAATTATCACAAATAAAATGCCACAAACCATGAGGAATTCAAAGAAAAAACAATCCAGGCTCAATTTAGTGCCAGTGGTACCCCTTTTAAGGTCTCTTATGCATTGCAGAGGGAAATCAGGAGCTATATTTTCCCAAATGTAGTTCTGCGGTTGGGTAAACTACTGTGAGACACTTGTCCCAGAGTTATATGGTGGAAAGGGAAATGAACTCTGAGGCAGGTGAAAGCAGATCTTGAACAAAAGCTGAGCCTTGGGACTCACATAGGCTGGTGCTGTCAGTAGCTAAGAACAGATGTTTAAGAGGTCTTGTCAAAAATGCTGAAATCTCCACCACTTCAGAGACAGGTCAGGAAAATGGCCTGCTTGGACAGCTAACAATATCCTTCATGAGACTGGTGACATTTATTGTGGCTTCTGTGTGACTGCCTGTGAATCAACTATTCTACAGAACTTCTTCCTTACCTTCTTCACCTAATCCTCCAAAATCATTGGATAAAATGGCTTGGATTAAGGCATTCCTCCTCAGAAATCCTAGAGTGGGTCTTATTTTCCTAAGTGAAACATGACTTTTCAACTAAATGGATAACACCAAAACATCATTTAGAAGATACACAGTTGCAAAATCACTCTTCCAGGATTTGAGAGAAATATATTCTATGGAATACCAACTGATTTGTGGCCTTTTCCTATCTTCGAATGATAAATGATAAGTTTAGTAGTTCTGGGCTCCCATTTTTTCCAACTCTCAAGTGACACCAGACAAGGGCCAAAAACCTTTCTAGTTGTCACTCTACAAGTCCAAATATTAAGATTAACTAGGTTAAGAAGTAGGTGATGAAACTAATATTCCAATTAGAAATGTTGGTGCAGGGAATTTAACAGAATGGATAATTTGTTTTGACATAATAAATCACCTGTCTTCTAACTTAACTTTTTCTTTAGTAAAATCTAACTATAAAATATAATGTATAGAGTCCTTCTAACCATCTCAAATCCTTTGTACTTTTCATGTGTATGATGAATTCCAATGATTTCATACTTTTCATACATTGGCAGCAAACACTTAAGCTGACCTATCAAGATAAGAAATCATTCATCAAAATTCCATCTAAATTGTGTATCTTAATGCTGCTAAACCCTAGAAAGCATATTATATTGGGCCACATTGCAAATACAAGGTCCTACTCAACTGCTTATGTCTCTGTAACAAATGACTACAAATTTGGGGGTGTAGAACATTCTCTAACAGGTTTATAAAACAAGTTTGAAATCAGTCTTACAAGGCTACCTCTGGAGGCTCAAGGGGAGAACCTGTTTCTTTACCCTTGTAGGTTCTAGAGCCAGCAATGTAGTGCCATACTTCAGTGGTCACAAAACAAGAACATTGAAAATATGATTTTGAATAAAAGAGGTAAAACACAAAACAGTACATACTTTATTTGTCTGTTTGTTCAATGAAACTATAAATTAAGTTAATCTATGTAGATAAAAATCAGAACAGTAGTTATCTCAATATACGTGTGTTAAAGTGGGTTTGACTGAAAAGAAATGTAAAGAACTTTCTGGGATAACCAAAATGCTCTAAAGTAAATCCTGATTTGGATTCAGTTACATGAAGAACTGGATATTTAAAACTTATTAAACTCCATATAATACTTATTATTTTATGAAAATTTTATTTCAATTAAAAAGATTTTGAAGGAAAAATAACTGTCAAAAATTAATTGAACACAACATTTAACCTAGCAATTCCATTTTTTTGAAATTTTCCTATATATATTGGAAATATGTTGACACAAAATATGAGCACAATAGTTTATAGCAATTTATTTATAATCATTGAAACCTGGAACACCTCAAATATCCTTCAAAAGATGAATGGATAAACAAACTGGAAAACATCCATATAAATGAAAGCTACTCAGCAATAAAGAAAAAAACTATTGATTCATGAAACAATGTGAATAACTCTTAAATGTACTTCATTAAGTGAAAGATGCCAGTTCCCAAAGGCTACATATTGTATGAGTTAATTTATATGACATTCTGGAATAAGCTAAACAACAGGGGTAGAAAATAGATCAATGGTTGTCAAGGCAAGGAGGTAGAAAGAGGTTGTCTACGAAGGGGCAACAGGTAGAAACACCTGGAGATGATAGAATTGCTCTGTATAGTACTCTGTAGTGGGTACATGACTAGGCATTTGTCAAAACCCATAGAATAAATTTTCCTATATGCTGATTTAAAATCAAAACAAAGATATGAAATCAAGGGTTCCAGAATGGAATGCAGATTATATAAGAATGAATTTAATTTTATCATAAATAAATGACAGCTACACTGAAGGTAGTAAAGGAGGTGATCCTTAATTTGAAGAAATTTACAATGCAGAAAGTGTGGTGAATATCACCTTCTCCAATAATCAAGATAACATTACCAATAAAAAGTCATGGTGATATCATGTTTCCTTCAGTAAGACAGGATGAAAAAGACAATTCATCTCTCTGATATTCTTCCCCAAATTCACACCCCCAGTTGAATGATGAGAAAAACCTAAAAACCACCAAACCTGTGGGACAGTCTACAAAATTCTTCAAAATTCCTGAACAGTATCTTCAGTTTCCAAGTCACAAAAGACAGAGAAAGACTATGAAACCGTCACAGATTGTAGCTAAGAAATAATGAAAAGTAAACATGATGGGGCACTGTGGACTGAATCAGGAAACAAAAGAAAAAATAGAAAAACTGAAGTCCCGATAAAGTCTGTAGTTTCTTTAACAATAATATACCAATGCTAATCTCTTCATGTTGACAAATGTGCCATGGTTATTTTACATGTTTATATTAGGAGAAACTGAATGAAAGTATACAGAAATTCACTCTACTATCTTTGGTACTTTCATGTAAATCAGAAGTTTCTTGAAAATTTAGTTAAAAAATGAATTAAAAATCTTTGAGACTTTGCATGTATTTCAGAAATGTGGAAAAACTATGGTGATTATATGTTCTTCAAAAGTTATAGTGAGTTATCTTGGAAAGGAAGCTGGACTTGGTACATATTTTAGAAATGGGATTTCAATTACAAATGTAACTTTCTATAAAACAATATTTATATATATTACAGATTGAGCCCTTACTACTTACCCACATTCTCCCTTCCCATTCATTATTAGATCACTTTACAAAGTGTTTTATAGCTTTATTGAGATATAGTTGGTATATAATAAACTATACATAATTAATGTGCAAAATTTGGTAAGTTTATTTTTTTAACTTACTATGGGCCTGGAAATGGGAAAAAATGCTAAAAACATTACACTGGATTAGCTCTAAGATATTTAAGATTTTTAAGCTTTGATGTACATATAATAAACACATGGAATCATTACCATAGGAAAGTGAACAAATTCATCATCTCTGATCATTTTTTTTCTCATATCTCTTGGTAATGTTTTAGCTCATCATCTCCCTTTACATACAACACTCAAATCCCCCTGATTTTGATTGGCTGGATCCTAAACCTTGAAGTCTTAACTTATAGTTCCCTCATCTAAAATGCATTCCCTAACTAATCCCATACCAGATAGCCTCATGTCATATACCTATTTTCATTTAACTTACTACATTATATTTTATTCATGTCTATGTGGTATTCTTCTCCAAATGAGGTTATATCAACAGTGGAAGGAATTTTTTTCATCACTGTATCCATAAATGTTAATACAGATCAGCTGCTAAATACACATCTGTTAAATTATATAATTCCATGGTTTGTATACTTTGCAGAAACACATAATATGTTTCTGTTAAAATATCTTATTTTAGATGGTATTATCTAACAAATAAAACTACCATACTTGTTATGATTCAAGAGGACTATGAAATAACATGGTTATCTTTTTTAATTAAAAGCCAATGGTGTGTATATTTAATTATTTTGGTTATTCAAGACAGAACATTCTTAAAAACATGAATGTGTTTATATGAGTTCAGTGCTTCTACTATTACAACACTTTCATTATTTAATAAAATTACTGACTTCCAAATATAGTTGGTGTGTTTGTTTTGTTTTTTAACTATGATTGCTTTATAATGTAATTATATGTTCTCCATCAGTGATTAAGAACTTTACATATAAATTTATATGAGATTAGATACTATGTTTTGGTACATCTCACTACTGTAATTGTCATAAATAGACAAATAGTAACTAAATGATTTTCTTTGATTTACTGACCATTACATGTAGGTTAATTTTTAATTGAAGAGACAAGTATATCCTGGATGTTTTCTGTATTTTACATTACTGTGATCTATTTGATTATCCATACCAAAACTCTGTGATTGTTTATTAAAATAAACTAGTAATTTTTACATTGATTCATGATTTCAGCATGTTGAAAAACTATTGGCTGCTGCTGTCATTGAGAAATGCTACCATATTTAATGCTGTTTCTTAAACCTAAAAAATAAATTGTGCTTCTGTTTAATTTTTAACTATTAATTATATCTCTAAAATTTTGAATTCCCTAAAATCCCTTAAGTATGTAATTTAAAAAATATGTTGGAATATCAATATGTTAATCTTGAAGTTATTTCATAATACTAATATCAACATAACCAGTATCTAACATTTTATTAATTTTGTTTATGTGTTAAGTAGCTGATGATTTTAATTGAGGTGTGCTTTGCTATAGTTACTAAGTGACAATCAAATATTAGATATTTCTCTCCAGAATTATGTAACTTGATAATTCCTTACTAATTTTGAGGAAAAACATACTTGGATATTATATATATTTGTTATTATTATTGATTTTTATTTAGAGAGAGAGTACACACATGCACAAGAAGGGGGGCAGAGGGAGAAAGGATCTTAATTAAGCAGGCTCCATGCTCAGTGTGGAGCTCCATCTCAGGACCTTGAGATCATGACCTGAGCCAAAACCATGAGCCAGATGCTTAACCAAATGAGCCACCCAGGCACCCTTAGCTATTTTAGATGGTATCAATTTTAGATTAAAAATATAATTAGAGGGACGCCTGGGTGGCTCAGTTGGTTGAGCAGCTGCCTTCCGCTTAGGTCATGAACCCACCGTCCTGGGATCAAGTCCCACATCGGGCTCCTTGCTCAGCAGGGAGCCTGCTTCTCCCTCTGCCTCTGCCTGCCATTCTGTCTGCCTGTGCTCGCTCGCTCTCCCTCTCTCTCTCTGATAAATAAATAAAATCTTTAAAATATATATATATATAATATATATATAATTAGAATATCCTTTCGATATTTTAACTAGAAGTAAATTATATACAGCCCACTGAAAAATAAGTGTACTGTGTCACTCTATCATTGTTTGTGACAAATTAATACCACCATTAAATCTTTTGATGGATTAGGTTTGAAAAAGTATTTAAGAGTTTTATTTGGTATACAGTTTTTTTTTTAAAGATTTTATTTATTTATTTGACAGAGATCACAAGTAGGCAGAGAGGCAGACAGAGAGAGAGGGGAAGCAGGCTCCCTACTGAGCAGAGAGCCTGATGCGGGGCTTGATCCCAGGATCCTGGGATCATGACCTGAGCCAAAGGCAGAGGCTTTAACCCACTGAGCCACCCAGGCACCACTGGTATACAATTTTTAATTGTATAACTTTTTACAGGTTCAAAAGACAAATCCAATAGAGCAAAAGTAGTCTGTTATTTATAATCAGAAGTAAAAAGATTAATCATCATGATTTCAGTTCTTTAAAAAATGTAGTCTGTCAGACTTTGAATATTTAGAGTATCTCTATACTTTCCATGTCATACTTTTTTGTATTTTATTATTTACCTTCATTACTAAATGGCAAAGTTTTAATATGGAAAATAATTCACAATTCACTTGCTTTGTATAAAAACTGATTACTTTGGAATAGAACAAAGATAATAAAATTTGCTTAATTGGAAATTCTGAGAAAATAAATGTTAATTTTATTTTCTTTTTTTCTGTTGGCCTATCACTTAATCAGTTTGGGCTGGGGCATCAATTTTATTATTTGCACATCAACAGTGACTAAATTTAGGATCAGATTTGCCCAATATAATTACACCTCATGATCACTGCCTTGGTTTGTTTGTTTCCCATATTCCTATTTTCTTTCAAAATTCTCCCCATAATGACAACAAATTCTATGGTAATCCTATACTCAGGGAAAATGATACTGTTGCAGTATGTTAATTTATATAAGTGATCTCAATTTGTTTAATAACTAAAGGAATTAAATTATTTTCTCATACATATATATTTTTAATTGTTATTATTTACCAAATTAAACATTGTGCAACACACATGTACAACTATAATCAATGTATTTCATTTTTTAAATGTATTTTAAGTACTGCACTATACAGTCAAAATCATATATGTAGATTTATTTTAACACAGTAAGTTTTAATCTACTCTTTTTTCTCTTTTATGCTTTTGTCATAAGATATACGTAGAAAAATTTACCATCTTAGCCACTTTTAGGTGAATGGTTCAGAAATCTTACGTATATCCAGACTGTTATGCTTAATTTATATTTAAAGAATATATCAATAATGAATCATCAACACACCCTGAAAATCAAAAGTTAACAAATTCAATGCAAAATTACAAAATAGGTAAAGGATATGTTTAAGTTCCGAATTTCTCTTTCCTGTAAGAGAGACAGATGAAAAGCAGCCTCACCTGATTACATTTCACGTTTCTAGATCCATCTCTCAGACGGGCTGGTTCCTTGTTTCCTGTCCTCTAACTCAGGGGGATCTCTAAATACCAAAGTCAGTCAAGACCATGGCAAATCTCTTCCCACTATTCCTAAGTGACTCTGTGAGTCTCCATTCTTTGTAACCAAAGAGCCTTGACTGTAACAAAGAACACTGAGTTAAAAACTTCATGTTATAAAGTTTCCACAATTTCTCATGTTAGTAAGTAAAGAAAAAACAAAAACATTGTTAAACAAATGCTGTGTTTAATATGTATTTCAGGCTGTACATGAAATTTCACATTATGCTAAAATTACCAAAAATGTTACCAAATTATCTCTGAGAACACTTTTTTTCATAAAACCATGGATATATTCAATTGCACACATACTAAATATATATTTTAATAATCACAATATTGACAGATAAATTTGCATTTCTATTACCAAGTGCGTAACATGTAAGATCTAATATTTATAAATTTGTTATTTTTAACTATAAGAGAATAATATTTAATTCAAGGAAAGAAAATTTGGTATATAACATCTTTGGTTTATGGGGTGAATTCTATTTCTTCCTATCAAACTACAACAAAATATACCTGTTGTTAATAATACTTTATTATAAATTTTTGAAAATAGGCTGCCTGAAAATAGGCTCAGTTCGTTAAACCACTGGCTTCAGCTCAGGTCATGATCCCAGGGTGCTGGGCTCAAGTTCCACATTGGGATCCCCCTGCGCTGTGGGGAGCCAACTTTTCCCTCTCCCTCTTCCTGTCACTCCTCCTGTTTCTGCTCTCTCTCCATCAAATAAATTAAATCTTTAAAAAATGTCTTTGAAAACAACTGGGAAATCAAAAAGGGCAGTAGGGTTGAGGGTTAAAATCAACTTTCCACAGGTTAATCTGAATGATTAAATAGAAAGTTTAAAGTTTAATATGTAGAGTAAAAGTGTGTGTGAAATGGCTCCTCTGCTTAGTTTAAACTATATGAGAAGATGATATTTTAATACTAAATTAAAATACTATCAGTATCTTAGATTAAATGTTCATGGTGTGGTATTTCAAGGAGCTATCAACCTTAAAGTTATAAAACACCTTCTCAAAGAACAAAGGTTATCTAATGAATTTTGTACTTGTATTAGAGAAATTTAGAGTAACAAAAATACATTACATTTTTTAAAAAAATATGCTTATTTTCATTTATTTTTTAACATATAATGTATTATTTGTTTCAGGGTGACAGGTCTGTGATTCATCAGTCACAATTTACAGCACTCACCATAGAACATATCCTCCCCAATGTCCATCACCCAGCCACTCCATCCCTCCCACCCTCTTCCCCTCCAGGAACTCTCAGTTTGTTTCCTGAGATTAAGAGTCTGTTATGGTTTGTCTCCCTCTCTGGTTTCATCCCTTTTCATTTTTCCTCTCTTCCCCCATGACCCTCTGTCTTGTTTCTCAAATTCCTCATATTACCATTATCATATGATAACTGTCTTTCTCTGATTGACTTATTTCACTTAGCATAATACCCTCTAGTTCTATCCATGTCATTGCAAATGGCAAGATTTCATTTTTGATGGCTGCATGATATTCCATCACATATGTATACTACATCTTTATCCATTCATCTGTTGATAGACATCTGGGCTCTTTCCATAGTTTGGCTACTGGGGACATTGCAGCCATAAATATTAGGGTGTATATGCCCCTTTGCATCACCACATTTGTATCTTTGGGGTAAATACCCAGTAGTGCAAATGCTGGGTTGGAGGGTAGCTTTATTTTCAACTTTTTGATGGAACCTCCGTACTGTTTTCCAGAACAGCTGTACCAGCTTGCATTCCCACTGACAGTATAGGAGGATTCCCCTTTCTCCACATCCCTGCCAACATCTGTTGTTTCCTGACTTGTAAATTTTAGTCATTCTGACTGATGTGAGGTGGTATCTCATTGAGCCTTTGATTTGTATTTCCCTGATGCCAAGTGATATTGAGCACTTTTTCATGTATCTATTGGCTATTTTGATGTCTTCTTTGCAGAAATGTCTGTTCAGGTCTTCTGCCCGTTTCTTGATTGAAACATTTGTTCTTTGAGTGTTGAGTTTGATAAGTTCTTTATAGATTTTGGAGACTAGTCAATTTATCTAATATGTAATTTGTGAATATCTTCTCCCATTCTGTAAGTTGTCTTTTGGTTTTGTTGACTGTTTCCTTTGTTGTGTAAAAGCTTTTGATCTTGATGAAGTCTCAATAGTTCATTTTTGCCCTTGCTTCACTTGTCTTTGGTGATGTGTCAATGAAGAAGTTGTGGAGGCTAAGGTTGAAGAGGTTGCTGCCTGTGTTCTCCTCAAGGATTTTGATGGATTCCTGTCTCACATTGAGGTCCTTCATCCATTTTGAGTCCATTTTTCTGTGTGGTATAAATAAATATTTCAGTTTCATTCTTCTGCATGTGGCTGTCCAGTTTTCCGAACACCATTTGTTGAAGACTTTCTTTTTTCCATTGGACATTCTTTTCTGCTTCGTTGAAGATTAGTTGACCATAGAGTTGGGGGTCCATTTCTGGGTTCTCAATCCCATTTCATTGATCTATATGTCTGTTTTTGTTCCAGTACCACACTGTCTTGATGATGACAGCTTTGTAATAGAACCTGAAGTCTGGAATTGTTATGCTACCAGCTTTGCTTTTTTTTTTTCAACAGTCCTCTGGCTATTCAGGTCTTTTCTGGTTCCATATAAATTTTAAGAGTATTTTTTCCATTTCTTTGAAAAAAGTTGAGATTGCATTAAATTGTGCAGATTGTTCTGGATAGCATAGACATTTTTATAATATTTGTTCTTCCAATCCATGAGCATGGAATGTTTTTCCATTTCTTTGTGTCTTCCTCAATTTTTTTCATGAATATTCTATAGTTCCCTGAGTATAGGTTCTTTGCCTCTTTGATTAGATTTATGCCCCAATCAAAAGACACAAGGTATCAGATTCGTTTAAAAAAAAAAAAAAAAGTAAAAGAAAAAAAAAAAAGACCCATCAATATGCTGTTGCAAAACATTCATTATAGACCTAAAGACACCATGAGATTTAAAGTGAGGGCTTATAAAACCATTTATCATGCTAACAAACATCAAAAGAAAGCTGGGGGTGGCAATCCATATATCAGACAAATTAGATATTTAACCAAAGACTATAATAAGAGATGAAGAAGAACATTATATCATACTTACAGGGTCTATCCAACAAGAATATCTAATAATTATAAATATTTATGCCCCTAACGTGGGAGCAGATGATTATATAAGCCTATTAATAACAGAATCAAAGAGACACATTGACAATAATACAATAATAGTAAGGGATTTTAATACCCCCCTCCTTGAAATGGACAGATCATCGAAGCAAAAGATCAACAAGGAAATAAGTGCTTTAACTGACACACTGGACCAGATGGACATCACAGATATATTCAGAACATTCCATCCCAAAGCAACAGAATACACATTCTTCTCTAGTCCACGTGGAACATCATAGAATAAATCACATCCTGGTTCACAAATCAGGTCTCAACCAGTACCAAAAGATTGGGATTATTCCCTGCATATTTTTGAACCACAGTGCTCTGAAACTCAAACTCAATCAAAAGAGGAAAGTTGGAAAGAATTCAAATACATGGAGGCTACAAGAGCATCATACTGAAGAATGAATCAGTCAACCAGGAAATTAAGGAATAATTAAAAAGATTCACAGAAACAAATGAAAATGAAACACAGCTGTTCAAAGTCTTTGGGATGCAGCAAAGGCAGTCCTAAGAGGAAATTACACAGCAATACAAGTCTTTCTCAAGAAACAAGAAAGTCCTCAAATATACAACCTAACCTGCCACCTAAAGAAGCTGGAGAAAGAACAGCAAAGAAAGCCTAAAAACAGCAGGAGAAGAGAAATAATAAAGATCAGAGCAGAAATCAATGAAATAGAAATCAAAACAATAGAAGAACAGATCAACAAAAGTAGGAGCTGGTTCTTTGAAAGAATCAATAAGATCAATAAACTCCTGGCCAGACTTATCAAAAAGAAAAGAGAAAGGATCCAATAAATAAAATCATGAATGAAAGAGAAGAGATCACAACCAACACCAAAGAAATAGAAACAATTATAAGAACATATTATGAGCAACTATATGCCAACAAATTAGACAATCTGGAAATAATGGATGCATTCCTAGAGACCTATAAACTACATTAACTAAACCAGGAAGAAATAGAAAACCTGAACAGACCCATAACCAGGAAGGAGACTGAAGCAGTCATCAAAAATCTCCCAAACAAACAAGAGTCCAGGGCCAGATGGCTTCTCAGGGGATTTATACCAAACATTTAAAGAAGAATTAATACCTATGCTTCTGAAACTATTCCAAAAAATAGAAATGAATGGAAAACTTCCAAACTCATTTTATGAGGCCAGCATTACCTTGATCCCAAAAACAGACAAAGACCCCATCAAAGAGAACTACAGACCAATATCCCTGATGAATATGGATAAAAAAATTCTCACCAAAATACTAGCTAATAGGATACAACAGTACATTACAAGGATTACCTTGACCAATTGGGATTTATTCCTGGACTGCAAGGCTGGCTCAACAGCTACAAATCAATCAATGTGATATACTACATTAATAAAAGAAAGAACAAGAACCATCTGATACTCCCAACAGATGCAGTAAAAGCATTTGACAAAGTATATCATTCTTTCTTGATCAAAGCTCTTCACAGTGGAGGGATAGATAAATCTATCACACTGTAGGGATAGATATTGAGGGCACATACTTCAATATCGTAAAAGCCATCTATGAAAAACCCACAGCGAATATCATTCTCAGTGGGGAAAAACAGAGCTTTCCACTACGGTCAAGAACACAGCAGATCTGTCCACTATCACTACTGCTATTCAACATAGTACTATAAATCTTAGCCTCAGCAATCAGACAACAAAAAGAAATAAAATCCATCTGAATCAGCAAAGAAATAGTCAATCTTACTCTTTGCTGATGATATGATACTTTATGTGGAAAATTGAAAAGACTCCACCACAAAACTGCCAGAACTCACACAAGAATTCAGTAAAGCATCAGGATATAAAATCAATGCACAGAAATCGGTTGCATTTCTATATCCTAACAAGAAGACAGAAGAAAGAGAAATTAAGGAGTAGATCCCATTTACAACTGCACCTAAAACCATAAGAACCCTAGGAATACATTTGATTTTACAAGGGACTGTCACATATATGTAATTTTCACTGGTAAGTGAAGTAGCTAGGTAAGCATTAAAACCCCCAAAGGAATATCAAGGTACAGAAAGATTAAGTCATGCACTAAGGTCATAACAAGAGGCATTGCATATACTACCAATGATCTTTATGCCCACCCAGAGCTTTCTCTTCTGCACCAGTTTCCATAAGGCCGAAAGACTGTTTAATTCAACTTTAATGGTAAGGGGGAAATTGAGGAGAGGAAGTATTTTCCTAAAAACCTAACTCTGTGTGTATGTGGTTGTGTCTACACATGTGCATGTGTGTGTGTATGTGTATTTCATGTGCAAATACTACTACTCTGTGTTGATTTTTTTTTGAAGATTTTTAATTAATTTATTTGACAGAGAGTGAGAGACAGAGAGCACAAGCAGGTGGAGAGTGAAAAGCAGACTCCCCACTAAGCAGGGAGCCTGATGTTGGACTTGATTCTAGGATCTTGGGATCATGACCCAAACCAAAGGCAGACACTTAACCAACTGAGCCACCCAGGCGCCCTGCTAGAGGAGATATTTGGTGGAGCTTTACAAATGTGAAGATAATTTGCAAGACATATATAATATATTTTGATTGAAATATTGTTGAAGTACTTTTTTTTAAAGTTCTTTTCTAGAAATTATACTTGCGTTGGGATCCCAGTCCAGTGTCTGTACCATAGAATATATAAGGAATGCATAATAGGGCAAGATAGTGCATTGAGAATCACAGATGATTAAGTTAGCACATTAAAAAATAAAAGATAAAATTTCTTTGCATAAGGCATCAGGAGAAAAAATGTGAATTAGGCATCTCCAATACCTAAAAATAATTGTAGCATATGGTAGATACTCAATAAAGACTTTTTAAACAATAAAAAGGCAAAACTTCTAAGAACAGCCACATAATTATTTCATTTATTCCTCTGCATTGGGGAAAAAAATTTAAAAATTAAACTGGAAAAGAAAAAGATTCATCTCAATAGAGTCCTACTACCCTTATAAGATTTATAGGAACCATTTCCTGAAACACTTCATTTATTTTTGTTTCTTTTCTGTCTTCAGAGATTAAGCAATATATATCTACATTACATTGAAATAATCAAGTGCTTTTAAAATTCTTTATTAGTGAGATTTATTACTCATCTTAATTTTATTTGTAAATTTTAAATTTGATGCTATCTAAACAGACATTTGTGAATTATGTAATATAATCTCACTTATAATAATGAATAAGACATTTTCAGTGATTTAGTACAGACAGTATTTTCCAAGGGAAAAAAGAACAATAGAGTAGATTGGTTATAATCTGCCATCATCACCATCACTCACAAATGCATGTGTTATGGGCCTATTTGCACATGATGTTTTGCTGGGTACTTCTTCAAATACCATATTCAGTGAATAAATCAGTGGCTGGATGACAACAGTCTTCCCGAAACAAGCTTTAAAACAATATTGAAATATATGGTTATACAAGAAAAATGCTTGCCTTAAAAATGCAGGATATTATGGGAAGTTAATATAGATATTCAAGATTAAGCTCAACATAAAAGCATGCACTATATTTTGAAAGTGATACTTATCAGAGAGCTCTTACTCTTCTAAAATGCTTTTGCATTTACTAGAAACATATCAGCAGGAAGGAAACTTTTTCAAAATATTCCATTCATTGAACTCCTATTTATATAAAACTTTGAATTTTTACAAAAGAGTTCTATACAAATCTTTCAAGTTGCATGTCCTGTTTTAAAACTGTAGGATTTATTTCCAATTTCTCCTCAAACAAGTCCCTTATTTGGGATCTCAGTTACATATTTCAGTGTGTCAAAAAGCAAAACTCAAAATAGGAAATAGCCTGAGTTTATCATGGCACTAAATTATCAGCCCAATTCTATTTTCCCTAATATTAAGGGAGAAAATGTGGCTATGAATACAATAATTTTTCCCCTTTTAAGGGTACAATATTTTTGTCTAGTTAGCTATATATCAATCCAGACTTCAACAGGACCTTTTAAAATACATCTCCTTATTTTCTTACGCAAATTTCATTATTATTCATATTTCATAGGTTCATAATTTTTATTCTGAGAATTTGTGAAAACCTACATTATACAATTGAAAAACAAACCATCTCAGTTGTTACTCTTGAAAAATTTTTTATTCCACAAATATCAATCATTCAAAATCGTGACACACACTTTCTAAAATAGGTGTCAATCTGATGTAGTTTTGTCATCAAGGTAATCAAAGTAATAATATTCTATATCAAAGAGACTTTTTTCCTTTCCTCTATAATTTTTCTATCCTTCACTGGCTACAAAAATTTGAAAGTTGACATCCAGGCATCTCTAAGTTTCCAAGATCACCTCCACACACATACTGCAAATAGAGTACTCTCACTTCCCTCTTATTTATATAACAATTCAGAAAAAAATCCTTTCTTGTTATAATTATGGTGAGTGTAGAGACACCATCTGTCTCTAACCAAAAAAATGTTTCTCCTTCTTCCTTCCTTACCAGGAGATCACTCCTCAGCATCTTCTTCAGACGGATTTTTTAAAGAGAGACAGAAATGGAAGAGGAATGATTTTCCTTCTGATTAAAAGAGAAGTATAAGAATATTTTCCCATTTGTGTTGAGTGTTTACTGAGTAAAGAGAAACAAAATGGTTGGAGTTCCTGCACCATCTTGTGACCATTCAGGATATGAAGCCAACTAAAATTGGAAACACAAACATAAAACAGACAAGATACAATATGACATAGGCTAATAAGCTAATGTTATTCCAAATAAAATAAAGATAACTAAGGCAAATGCTAAATTTTATCTTTTTTCCCTAGAACTACTTATGTGTGAACTCTGTGAAAATAATTATTTCCACAAATCCAAATAAGAGAATTATTTGAACCAAGTTATTATAGCCAAGACTCCATTTCCCTTAATATTATATACATATAAATGTGAAATCATTCTTCTCACAACGTAAGTAATAATTTACTTACTGTACAATATTCATGGATGTGGTTTTGTTTTGTGCCACAGCATAAACATAGTTACATAACTCAGAATAAACCTTTTTTCTCCAAAAGACAGTAGTAGCATTAATTACTTTTGACAATAACCATATACCATCTTATATGAATTAAGGTTGGCTCTGAGTAAACTATGACATTAATTTCATATCACTGAATGTTGTTTTCATATCACTTTTTGAAATAATTCTTTCTGTGTATTTCTGACTATATTCCAGTAAATAGATAACTTGAGGCATAGAAAACTTGTCTGCCATCAACCCCACGCCTTCCAAAAGCTCAGAATCTAAAACCTAAAATACACTGAAACAATTAAAGATATAATTTAATTAATCCAAATTAATAGATGGCATGCCTACCAAAATCTTTAAATTGAAAAAATATTTTTGCACAATTATTAATATTAATTGTGTAAATATTAAGGAGTTACTCCCAAATGTTCTCCATTATTGAAATACACTTTGAAAAATAAGAAATAGCACCAAGCTTCCTGTTATTATTTTAGGAAACACTTAACATGTTCTTTTCCTTTAACCATTTTTCTTATGACCATTTTCAAATTATGGGAATGTTGCCATTGTGACTAGGATTAACCTGTTTAACTATATCAAGATAAATCACACATATTTTAAAAGGAAACTCACTTCACTGTGTTGAGATATCAGTCTGATGTTCTCGCTAAGACATTTGGACAGATGATTATAGCTGTTCAGTCAATGCATGAGTCCCATCTCTGCCAAGACTTCCTCCCTCTAGTCATGGATTACTGACCTTTGGGCAGCTGCCTAAACAAGAGGGAAAAGATGCATGTGTCTCCGTCTGAAATACTCTGTAGTAATTCTAATTGACTGCAGTGATATCTACTGGTGACAGTGGAGAAAGCTGACAGCTGCAGGCCCTGTTGTTGCAGCCAAAAAGCCACTCTTGTGGAGATCTTAGATGAGTATATTAAGTACTTTTACTAGCTCAGCTGGTGAAGTTACTTTAGCTCACTTGGCATGAGCACTGGCCTGAGAATAGTAAATCAGCTCTTAAAAGTATCTTCTTGTCATCTGAATTGTAAATGTTCAGTGAGCTAATACTAATCCTCTTTTATAAATAGAACTGACCCTTCAGAGCTTTAGTGTCATCGAGAAAGATTTTTCTTTCATTTTGCTAACTTTTCTTTTTCCTTTGCTTAACCCCATTTACCTTGCTACACACAGTAAGCGGAAATCTTCGAATAGCTCAAGATTAGATATAAAAGAGGACCACAGGTGAACCTATATTAGTGTGCTGACCTTACTCAGAAAAGTGCTGTCAGGAGCTAAACATAAAACTGTAGAGCGGGGGTCGGGGTGGGGATCCACTGTCAAAAAACTTAAAGCAAATGAAACGTACTGTTAGATAACCCACAAGGTGCTACTGTTTTTCAGTAGCATCAATAGTCAAACTTTCCCCCAAATTATCTGAAGTTGCTCCTGAGACTCTATTTTATTAGATGGGTTAGGGGAATATGGAAGTTTATTATTTTCAATATATTATAATTCATCACTGGGAATGAACTGTTCGACTAGATTACAATGATTTAGTCCTTCTTTAGGCTTGACTGAACATGTTTACACATTTCCTCTATCTAACAATACCTAAAATACTCCTCCAAACACTGACACAAACATCGACAAAGGAATCTAAAGACTCTGAAGTCCTGTTTTTAACAGGAGGCACAAAACTTCAACTTTTCCAGCAAAGAAAACATACAATTAACAGAGAAGCTAAGTGAATTTTTTTCTTACTTGAAATACTTAACAGAATGGACTGTGTTTTATTTCCTTTTATATATCCACTGCCTTGCATATAGGACAGTAGAAGTGGTAGATGCTTAATAATTCACTGACAAATAAAATAAGCAAATAAATGACGTTTGTGAGTAGTAACACATTCTTGCCATTTCTGAACCTAATTGGAAAATAACATTGACAAAATCAAATTTGGATGGTGTACTGAGATCTACAAAAATAAAATAATTTATCTACCCTTTTAGGATGCCCTTATAGGTGAATTTAATTGCTTCTTTTATCTAATTGGAAAACCTCTAAATATCCCAAAGATTTTTAAGTTTCCCTCATTCATCACATTTTAATATTATCAAAGTATTATAAATTACATGGTTTACACATTTTACTAACAGAGTTCTTTTTAGTATAAGTAATATTTTCTCATTAAAATCTTCTACGTAATTTTTCCCAAAAAACCCATGAATCCTATTTTTCAAATATATATCTTGTTATCTGGCTTAATTTAAAATTCATACACTTATAATACTCTCTTTCTATAGAAAAAGCAGAGCAAGTCATTTTCTATACTGATATAGGTTTACAAAAGGATGAATAAAATTTCTCCAGTTATACAGTTGTATCAAGCAACATCCTAAGAAGGCAAACTAGTCTTTAAAACGGGTTTTAGTTTTGTGTTCCCAAAATAAGTGCCACAAAGGTTTTCATTATTGCTTATTTTAAATATTTTAAGCACTACTCATTTAAAAATGCCCCTTTAATTTGCCAAGGTCTAGTGCCCTCAGGAACACCTTTCCCTGCAGTTGCTGGAATGGTAAATAGTAGGATTAAGATAAAAATAAGAAACAGAGGCTGCAAGGTAGAGAGAGCTATTCTATCTGTTCTTGGAAGCACAAGTTTCCAAGATGCCATCTTTATGTCTCAATCCATTCATAATGAAAAAGCAAACAAATAAAAAATGCCTACATATCATAACAAGGCATGTTTAAAAACTATTTGGTTGGGATCCAGAACTGCTGAATTGCTTAATTACTCAAATTCAACTCTCTAGAATGATTTCTTATTATATTGACTTACAGCAACATTAAAATAAGAAATTAAAATGCAAAAAAGCACTCAGGCAATAAAGTAAATAAAATGCAATAGAATAATATCTATGGACAACTCATGTGCCTTTTTAGAATTATGGCTGCAACTTGGATCTCATTTATTCTGTTATTTCCTTAGTGTTGTAATTAACGACAAAAGTTCACAACAGAAAGGTCATGTGAGAATTTTATTAACTCTGCAGTCCCCACCCATTTATTTTCCTAATATAATAATCATCTGTAGTTCATCTAAATGTGTGGTTATTTTTCTTAAAGGGCATTATGGTATATGGTTATTTATACTTTCATTTTTCCAGTTTGAATCTAGGGTTCTACTAGTTCAATTGTTAAATCCTCTGAATCTGTTACCTATTTATAAATACAGGTAATAGTCCTCAATAGCAACTGCTCAGTGATATACCTTTAACTGAGCATTTGTATACTATTTTAGGTATATTTAGGAGTAGATATTTTAAGGATATAATGATACACAATTTCAAATTATGAAGAAACAAAGATTGTTTAAAAAGAAAAAAAGACACCTTTGAAAGCATCAGGCTGTGTGGCATAAACTCAATTTTAAAAGGTCTTACAAACTGGAAGCTTCAACCAAAGTTTTGTGTAGGTTAGTCCTTATGTGTTCACCTTGTATACAGTTCCATTTGTTAAATTATAAGAGAAAATATTGTACACTAAGATTATTTTAATTTTAAATGTGAAAATGAATTAATTGAAAAAGAGGGAATCTGTTCACGACATCTGTATCTTTGGGGTAAATACCCAGGAGTGCAATTGCAGGGTTGTAGGGAAGCTCTATTTTTAATTTCTTGAGGAATCTCCACACTGTTCTCCAAAGAGGCTGCACCAACTTGCATTCCCACCAACAGTGTAAGAGGGTTCCCCTTTCTCCACATCCTCTCCAACACATGTTGTTTCCTGTTTTGTTAATTTTGGCCATTCTAACTGCTGTAAGGTGATATCTCAATGTGGTTTTAATTTGAATCTCCCTGAGGGCTAATGATGATGAGCATTTTTTCATGTGTCTGATAGCCATTTGTATTTCTTGATTGGAGAAGTGGTATTTACCCCAAAGATACAGATGTCGTGAAAAGAAGGGCCATCTGTACCCCAATGTTTATAGCAGCAATGGCCACAGTCGCCAAACTATGGAAAGAACCAAGATGCCCTTCAACGGATGAGTGGATAAGGAAGATGTGGTCCATATACACTATGGAGTATTATGCCTCCATCAGAAAGGACGAATATCCAACTTTTGTAGCAACATGGACGGGACTGGAAGAGATTATGCTGAGTGAAATCAGTCAAGCAGAGAGAGTCAATTATCATATGGTTTCACTCATTTGTGGAGCATAACCAATAGCATGGAGGACAAGGGGTGTTAGAGAGTAGTAGGGAATTTGGGTAAATTGGAAGGGGAGGTGAACCATGAGAGACTATGGACTCTGAAAAACAGTCTGAGGGGTTTGAAGTGGCGGGGGGGTGGGAGGTTGGGGTACCAGGTGGTGGGTATTATAGAGGGCACAGCTTGCATGGAGCACTGGGTGTGGTGAACAAATAATGAATACTGTTTTTCTGAAAATAAATAAATTGGGGAAAAAAAATAAAAAAAAAAAAAGAAAAAGAGGGAATCTGACAGGGAAGGACCCCAACCTGAGAAGACTGCAAAGAGTGGTAAGATTGGGGCACCTGGGTGACTCAGTCAGTTTAGCATCTGACTTTTAATTTTGTCTCAGGTCATGATTTCAGTATTGTGAGACTGAGGCCCTGGTGGGACTCCATGTTCAGTACGGAGTCTGTTTGGGATTCCCCCCCTTCCCCTTCCCCACCTCCCTAAATAAAATCTTTGAAAAACAAAAAAGAAGGGTAGTAAGATGACCAAAAAAAGCAAGCAGGTAAGCATACCACAATCCAATAGTACTAAAACTCAAGGGTTCTGGCAAAATAGTTTACTATCTTCAACATAGCAACCAGCAAAGGCATCATCACAGTAATGCAGGTTTTCCTGAGTCTGAGTGCCAGGGGAGAGAAAATGGACCCATATAGAGACTACGTAAAGGTGTGTTGTGCCACAGCAGAGGAGTCTAGGTTCAAGGGCTCAACACTTGTCATCAGCAGAAAATAAGCCAATCTTCTCTCCTAGACGTTGCCTAGTAGTCACATGTGATTTCCTTGACATACTTAAGTGTCTATGTGACTAACTACTGAAACTGCTTATTATCAGGAGACACTTGGCCCTTGCGATTTGTTTGATGTATTAAGCAAAGATGTGCAAGGACACTCAGGAACCCAGGCAGAGTGATCTCCCAACAAGAGCAAACATTATCTGAATTAAATTAATATGAAGCAATTAAATTCTGTGACATATCTGTAGCAAATTAAAAAAAATGCTAGTTAGGTACAATAATTGGTAATCATAAGAGATAATTTTTAGCCAATAGTTTTAACTTCTTTTACTCCTTAAGGTATCATGCTCTTATTTCTCAATTTTTGGATTTTAGAGGAATGATCTGTCTGTTGAGATATAACACATTTTACAGACTAATTATAAAGTACATACATACTTATACTGAAATATCATATTTAACATTTGCATAACATGATGAATGAATCACTATAAGAATTCCATATGAGGAAGCTAAAGCTGGGCCTCAACTCAAATAAGTTTAGCTGAAGTTTGGTTATAATCCAATTATTTCCCAGATTGTATGGCAGGTCAAGCCATTATAAATTGAAATTTTATTACTTATTGGCAAAATGTTATAAATGTCATACTGCAAAAAGGTCCAATATTATGAAAATGGTAATAGTGATATCAAAAGTAAAATCAAACAAAACAATAAAACAATCAAATAAAACAAATCTCAAATTTTTTTGTACATAAATATTTGCGTTTTTATTTCATTAGATCACTAAATACCCCTTTCATGTTCCTAGTTGGGTAAGGGATAGATATATATGCATAGATTTGTGATAAAATGCAAATATCATATGTGTGAATGCACACAGTGCTAACACCATGCAAAAAAACATTGAAGACACAACCTGTGGCTGTGATGGAGGGTGTCCTCCTCAGACAAGGTGTTACAGCTGCACTCTGCAGAAGCTTTCAATGAACAAAGGAAAGAAGAAAAGACAACACTTCAAAGTGAAGGTTATCTTCTCAGAACATCAGCATTCTACTAGCTGAACTGTATCTTGGGAGAGTGGTAAAGTTGGAAACTTAGGCTGGACCCCTAAACAGGTCTTTGTCATAAAAGCCCTCAAGGTGATTATGTTCTGGCTTAAAGATTTTATCCATAAAGTCACAGGAATGACAAAACAAAACAAAAAAAAACACCCTGACTTTAGGAATGACATTACATAATATATTTTTTTAAAGATTTTATTTATTTCTTTGACAGAGACAGATCAGAAGTAGGCAGAGAAGAAGGCAGAGAGAGGAGGAAGCAGGCTCCCTGCTGAGCAGAGAACCCGATGTGGGACTCCATCCCAAGACTTTGAGATCACGACCCTAGCTGAAGGCAGAGACTTTAACCCACTAAGCCACCCAGGCGCCCCTACATATTCTGAAATCAATTTTTTATTCATTGGAAAAGGGATTTAAGGAAACCTTAAATCAGTCAATTCAAGAAGGATATAGTGATAATTATGCAAATGGCAAATGACAGGATGCCTGTGGTAGTGATCAGATGAAGAGCTAGTGGAAGACATTGAAGAGATGTCATCATGACATTCTTGATGGTCAATTAATTGTTGAGGAACAGTTCAGGAAGATAACCAACGTTAATGTAGTTGGTATTATTAACATAATAAAGGCATAATCAATGAGATGGATGAGTTAGGGAAAAGATCAAGTTGGAGACGTTGCAGGAGGCTGAATTAATGCTGCCCACTCTACACTCTTTCTCTCTGTATTAGAGTTATGGATTCCTACCCATTGTTATACCACTGGCCCTGAACAAGGAATGTAAAGCCAATTTTACTGACCTTAAGCATAGTCCAGTGACCATTTTGGTGAAGGAAATGGCAGAAATTATTTTACCATTACCTCATTCAAGTAAAATTTTAAATGTTATGTAATATAGTTTGGGCGCTTGAATTCCTACCCTCTGCCATGAGTACCACCCAGGTAGTGGTCCCAGAATCAGAAGTTATGCAAAATCCAGTCAAGCTTAGCAGAAATCTAAGTGATCCATGAGCCTTATATCATATAAACAAGAAATGTTAATTATAATCCAGTGTGAAAATGGTGTTACCACAAAACTACCTAATATGCAAAATGATGTATAGTTAAGCTTTTCATTTCAGGTTTGAGTTACTTCCTGAGAAACTGAAGAAGAAATGTCCAGTAGGAAGTTGTTTAGGTACATAAAGTACATAAAATAAGAGGCAGAGGTGAAGATAAAAAGAGAAAAATGTACCTCTCAAAGTGTCCTGGCAATAGTAAAGAGGATTATTAAATGAGAACCTTTCTCTTGACACTCAGTAAGAAGTCATCTGTAGTACCTCTATCCAAGGATAAAGGTGTCATAGGCAGCCCCAAATTTCTTACCAAAGTAAAAAACTTTTTGAATCCAAGAAAAATAAGAGCAAGGATGCATGTTATTGAGATATTGTATATGAGTAGGCTTGTCTTCAGTAAATTAGCATGGTACAATAATGACTTTTAGAAATCCTATTTTATATCATTATACTTACAGTCTCCCTAGAAATATTAGAACCATAGGATTGTTGTTTTATTTTTTTTTGAAAAGTAATCTAATAGTGCCATCAGAAAAGTAGTTGAGTCAGTTTTATTAATGACATAAAGTATTGAGATGTATGGTATCTAAGACATACTGACTTTTATTTTATCTCAATCTAATACAGTCTTAAACATCAAGTGAATGATAGCAGCCCTCTGAAACTTTCAGAGAGTTCACAACTTTAAATTTTGCAGTGTCTCATTATTTAGCAAGCTAAGTTCTTCCTTTATCAGTATTGTGGATTAAAGTTGTCTCTTTCCAAGCCTCTCACCTTCTAAGATTAATTCTGCTGTAAGAGAATGAACCATTTATAGAATGATAACCTTGCCAAAATACAGTATATCTGGATTCCTGGGTTATTTATGCAAATTATTTCATCCTATTGTAAATTTCCAAGTTAATGGGCAATTTCTAGAGTTTACATGGCCTATCTTTGTTATAACAGTCACAAGTATGTCTATACATGTAATATTTACACCCAAATATTTAAGGAATTTTAAAAAACGAAAATAAAAATATTATAAGAGTTTGTTACTCATTAGCACTTTCAGGAAAAAAAAATACCTTCTTTACTTCTTTATCTCCAGTGCCTAGTCAGTACATGGCACATAATAAGCATTGAAGAAAAGGCTGGAGAGTGCATTTCTCAGCCAAGGCAGGTGAAAAATGTGTGTAAGAATGTGTATACAGTACACAAAAAGTGCCTGAAGATATACGGCAAAGATTAGATTTAGCTTGTATTATTAATGAGTTGATTAATGAAAATAAAATAATTAGTGCATAATTTTGAGATGTAGATAATTTTTCAGTCTGGCACCAGATACCCAATCAGGAATATGTGCAAGGGTGTGCTCAATATCTAGAAGCTAAACAATGGTATGCAGAAAACCAAGTTATCCTAGAGAGATGAGGGAGTATAATTCTGACACAACATAAACCGGAAGTCAGGTTTCAGAAATCCAGACTAGAAGGTAAATCATCAAGACGTGATTTCAACTGTTCAGCTGATTTTGATAGTCAATCTGTTTTTAAGAACAGAGGCAAAGAATACTTATACTGGAATGTCTCAAAATTAAGAATGATGTGCAGGATCAAACAGAAGAGGATTCCTGCACTGTAGTGGTTTCTCTACATAAACTGTCAAAGAAGTCTGCCTCTCAGAACAAGATATGTTTCAGTAAATGCTGGTGATAATAAAAAAGGAAAAAATCCTCTGCAAATCTAAATAGTTTTCAAGCAGGATCTGAGTGGGGAAATACCTCTGCAGTTAATTTTCTCTTGGGATTCTTTCTTCAGTTCTGCTTAAGAATATGATATTGTGTAAGCAGATGTTTTATGGGGTTTTTAAATATGCCTATTTGGGGGAACATTAATTTTTTTTATAAACATATAGTGTATTATTAGCCCCAGAGGTACAGGTCTGTGAATCGCCAGGTTTACACACTTCACAGCACTCACCATAGTACATACCCTCCCCAATGTCCATAGCCCCACTACCCTCTCCCTCCCCTTCTCCCCCCAGCAACCCTCAGTTTGTTTTGTGAGATTAAGAGTCACTTATGGTTTGTCGGCCTCCCGATACCATCTTGTTTCATTTATTCTTTTCCTGCTCCCCAAACCCCCCACACTGCATCTCCACTTCCTCATATCAGGGAGATCATATGATAGTTGTCTTTCTCTGAGTGACTTATTTCGCTAAGCATAATACCCTCTAGTTCCATCCACATCATTGCAAATGGCAAGACTTCATTTCTTTTGATGGCTGCATAGTATTCCATTGTATATATAAACCACATCTTTTTCCATTCATCTGTTGATGGACATCTAGGTAAATATGTCTATTTTTAAAATAAATTTTAACTTTTAAATTTAAAAAATTAAGTTTTAAATAATTTGTCATAGCAACTTTTTATGATTATGGACATTAAAACAAATAAATTTAAACAAGTTTCAAGAATGTAAATGTAGCTCCCTTATACCACCAAATGTTCCATACTTTGTCTTCAGTTTGAAGGTGACAAGTAACACAATTTATGAACACAGAAAAGAAAGTAGCAGAGAAGCAAATTACCTGGTTTAGCTAAAGGATAAAATACAGAATTCTGCACATTTTTATATCTCCTGGAACACCAAAAACTAATTATGACTCTTCAGATGAGAGAGGAAGAAAGATAATTTAAATAACTTACTATTGGCTATCTCATATATACTACTCTAATGATCACA
This sequence comes from Neogale vison, assembly GCF_020171115.1. Taxonomy (NCBI): domain Eukaryota; kingdom Metazoa; phylum Chordata; class Mammalia; order Carnivora; family Mustelidae; genus Neogale; species Neogale vison. The sequence continues at coordinate 78,452,855 of NC_058101.1, read as the reverse complement.
GTAGTTCTATTAAGATGGAATTATTATTGTCAATTTTCAGACAGTGAAACTAAGGCTCAGAGTGCTCAAAAATATTGTGCAAAATTATATAAACAGCATGCAAATGAGTTTGATATAAACCTACCTCTCTCTTGTTTTATTCATTCAGCAAGCATTTATTAATAATCCAAAGTAGGCCAGGACCTTTCTAGGTAAATACAGCTCCAGTAAATTTTGGCATTTTTTATTTTATTTTTTAGGTAAATCATTTAACCTTTTTGAGTGTCATTTTCTCTATCCATAAAATCCAGATAATTGCATTTCCCATGTGCATTTAAAATACTATACATTAAGTTGTTTTATAAATTACAAAAGGCTATTCAAATATTAGTTTAAAGTAAATAATTCGTTTCATGTTTTCATATTAGCATAGGCAAATATTTGTACCTGCAATGGTGAAGATAAAGAATATAATTTAGGGAAAGCATTCAACAACTATAAACCATTGTCTTAATCCATTTGGGCTAATATAACAAAATACCACAGGTCCTTAAATTTTAAGGAATCAAAGGCTTTTAGAGAACAAAAATTGATTTCTCACTGTTCTGGAGGCTAGAAAGCCTAAGATCAAAATGCTGGAGATTGGTGTCTTGTGAGAGCCTGCTCTCGTGTTTCTAGACAGGACATTTTTGCTGTGTCCTCACATGATGAAAAGAACTAGGGATCCTGTGGGGTCTCTTAGGAAGGTACTAACCCCAGGTATGAAAGCTCTGCCCTTACAGCCTACTCACTTATCAAATGCCCCACCCCCTAATATCATCAACATATGAATTTGGGTTAGACACAAACATTCAGACCATAATACCAATAAAAATATATAAACACCTCTGTGGGAACAAGACTTGGAAAGAGGAAAGAAGAATAAAATTGTTTGGAAGATACTTTTTGAATTCAGGACAGGAGTTTTCAGTTAGGTTTAGGAATATGTAATTTTTTGGAGATCTGGATAGACTTATAACATTAAATAATGAAAAATTTGATGTCACCTTGAGTGTTGCTGGCCTGTTTTTGCAGTGATTTGTAAGGGTGGGAAATGAATTTTGGCAGTTCAGGAAAAAAGAGTTTAAAGTGGGCAAGTCATTAAATAACAAGTGAGGATACTAAGAAGAAAACAGGAAAGAAAAAGAAAACAATGGCAGAGAAAGAGACATGGAAGAAGAAAGAAGTACATGGGGCATCTGGGTGGCTCAGTGGGTTAAAGCCTCTGCCTTCAGCTCAGTCATGGTCCCAGGGTCCTGGGATCGAGCCCCGCATCAGGCTCTCTGCTCTGCTGGGAGCCTGCTTCCTCCTCTCTCTCTCTCTCTGCCTGCCTCTCTGCCTACTTGTGATCTCTGTCAAATGAATAAATAAAATCTTAAAAAAAAAAAAAGAAGAATTAAGAAGTACAGAAAAGGAGCAAGAAGATGAGTGGTAGCAGAAACAACTGGTGAAGATCTTAGCATCATTTACGCTGTGCTGATTTGCTGTAAAGGGAATTTCTTCATACACGAACATTGATATTGTTTGGATAATATATAAAATATAATCTTAGGAAGGCATTATTAGATAGAATTAATATTGTCCACAATTTAATTGGGTGTAACATAAAGATCAAGAATTCAGATCTAAATTATTATGTTGACTTTTTGGAAGCTTCTTCATTAAAGTTCACATAATTCCTTAAAATTTTACATATATCATGTTAATTATTTTTTCAGAAAATACCCAAATTTGAACATTAACTAAGTAAACAATAAATATTACTATCAATATCCAATCTAAGAGAATAATTTCTCATATTTATAGTTCAGACATAAGGTTAAGGAGTTGTTGCTCTTATTCAGAATTATTTGTTATTGCAGAGCCAAAATTATAAGGCATTCTTCCAGAATTTAAAACAACAACAAAAAACCATAATTGTTCTTATGGGTATGATGGATAAAAATGAGGGAACCAAGCACTTAAAGTCAGTAAATCAGGGCGCCTGGATGGCTGGTCATTGGGCGTCTGCCTCTGGCTCTGGTCATAATCCTAGGGTCCTGGGATCCAGCCCCACGTCAGGCTACCTGCTCAGCGGGAAGCCTGCTTCTCCCTCTCCCACTCCCCTTGCTCATGTTCCCTCTCTTGCTGTTTCTCTGTCAAATAAATGAATAAAATTTAAAACATAAAATAAAAAAATAAAGTCAATGAATCCACATAGCAATTATTTAGGCTGATTTAAGGAATTGGTCTTTGTTTTGCTATTGATATACACTTAAATTCTTATTTATTTTATATCATAATCAATTAATTATACATTAATGACTAGTTAGAAAAAGTAAAAACATCATAAATTTTAAGGAATCAAAAGGGACATAAGGATTATATATTTTGGGGCGCCTGGGTGGCTCAGTGGGTTAAAGCCACTGCCTTCGGCTCGGGTCATGATCTCAGGGTCCTGGGATCAAGTACTATATTGGACTCTCTGCTGGTCAGGGAGCCTGCTTCCTCCTCTCTCTCTCTCTGTCTCCCTCTGTGCCTACTTGTGATCTCTATCTGTTAAATAAATAAATAAAATCTGGGCACCTGGGTGGCTCAGTGGGTTAAGCCACTGCCTTTGGCTCAGGTCATCTCAGGGTCCTGGGATTGAGTCTCACATCGGGCTCTCTGCTCAGCAGGGAGCATGCTTCTCTCTCTCTCTCTCTCTCTTTGCCTGCCTCTCTACCTACTAGTTATCTCTCTGTCAAATAAATAAATAAAATCTTTAATAAATAAATAAATATCTTAAAAAAGAGTTATATATTTCAATGTAGTTAAAATTTTATAGCATTAATACTATTTATTCAGATGTATCTGATATGAAAAACTGATTATATAAAACATAAAATGCTGGGTAAAATAATTTAATATGCTTCCAGATATGTAAGTCTGAAGAAATTAACAGAGTCCAGGAAACATAATGGAATGTGGTTTCAGAAATGTTATTAAGCAATGGAATTGCCAGATACCATCAGGGAATATTTGGACCTAGGTAGTAGATCTCTTTCATATAAATAATAGGAGCTCCAAAAAAATGGGTAGAAAAAAAGGTAGGAAAAAAAGAAAAGAAGAGAAGAGAAGCGAAGTGAGGTGAAGAAAAGAGAAAAAGAAAGGAAAGAAGGTAGGAAGGGGAAAGAAGAAAGAAAAAAGAAAGAAAGAAAGAAAGAAAGAAAGAAAGAAAGAAAGAAAGAAAGAACGAACCACAAACAAACTTGCAGATCACAAGGAAAATTTTAAACCTGTCTTGTTATTTGGTAATGTTTATATAAATAAATACGTACATACCTACATACCTTTTGAACTATAAAGGACATTTTGACAGTGGTTTAACATTGTAAATTCAAACTCAAATCTGTTACTAACAAGATTTTTAATTTAACAGAAACTGGGCTTGAAACTTTCCCAGGAACAAGATAAGATCAAGTGCAAGTTCTTTTGGTAAAACCACAATGACCGTCATCCTCAAGAATTACCACAGATAGAATAACTCTGTGTTAAGAAAAGTGAAATAAGAAAAACAAAGTATAAATCGAAAACCCTAAACTATTAAAAATGGTTAGGCAACCCAGTCATTTAGTCAAATGGAAAATTTAGAAACTGCTAAAACACACACATTTTTGAACAATGGTGGTCTTAAACATCAGGTTAGACAGAGATGAAAACAATTAATAAAATTAAAATTGGAAAAAGAAAATTCAAGCTCTATACTCCAGAGTTCCTAGGGATAGATTTTTCAAAAATGAGTAGAATCACTTAATGAAATTCAGCGTTCTTGGCACCTGGGTGGTTCAGTCCTTTAAGCATCTGCCTTTGGCTTAGGTCATGATCTGGAGTCCTGGGATGGAGCCACACATCAGGCTACTGCTCAGTGGGAAGTCTGCTTCTCCCTCTCCCTCTGCTACTTCCCCTCGCTCATGCTCTCTCCCTCTCTGTCACTCTCAAATAAATAAAAATCTTTAAAAAGAAAGAAAGAGAAGAGAAAGAAAGAGGAAGGAAGGAAGGAAGGGTGGGAGGGAAGGAAGGAAGGAAGGAAGGAAGGAAGGAAGGAAGGAAGGAAGGAAGGAGCAATTTGTATTGCTATACAAATACAGCATTCTTCAGATTTAGGAAGTCTTAAGAATCTTACTACAATAAATACAAATATATCCATGCCTAGTAACTTAAGTACGAAACCAAAGTTGACCAGTGAAAGTAAAAAGTCATAAACCAGCAATAGGGAAAGAAAAAGTTTTCTGCAACTGATAAATGAATTAAATAATTGACTTTTTAAAAGCAACAATGGAAGTAAAAAGAAAATGGAATAAATCGATGTTGAAAGGTAACCACTTTAAAGCATAGGAGTGTAACTGAATTGAGCTTTATTTCACTGAAGTTTTTTTATACAAACATAATGCATTCCTACACATAATTAGTATAAATAAGTTTAACCTCCTTAAGTTAGAGACAACAAAACTAAATTACAACAACGGTCCATGTAAATTGGGAACCCAGTAATTCAACTTTATTTTTTTGCATGGCATGTAAAAAACTTTAATTTTTAAATTAATTGACAAACATGCTAAAATATGGAGTACCTTAAACTGGAAAAAGAGAGGCAGAAAGTATACATACATTCAGAAGGAACATTTAATAATAAAGGGGGTAAAAACCTCAATCAGACCTAAAGAAAGCTGGAAAAGAATAAAATAGAGCAAAATAAAATGAGACAAAGAGAAGCAAACAAAAGGCAAAGTGTAATATAAATATATGAGTAGCTATAATATATGGAATGGAAATGGACTGAGTCATATGCATGCAGTTAAAAAAAATAACCTTCAATAATGTTTCCAAATTAGTGTGACATAAACATTTCAGATTATCAGACCTACAGTAATAACTAAAAAAAAAAAGGAAGTGATAAAATTTTAAAATCTTTTATATATAATATAATGTATTATAATGAATATACATTTTTAATTTATAAATGATTTGGTTTTATGATATATTATGTAACATATTAATATATAAAATAGTTTTTATTTATCAGTTCCTTTATATATAAATAAAGGTATCAGTGTGAACTTCAAATACAGAGGTGTCTAAACAAACCAAATCCATATGAGGAAGAGCATTCCTCAATTTGCAGGTATCAGTGGCTTTCCTCAGAGATGTAAACACTTTATTTTGTGCATAGGGATCAGATCAGGCTCAATGTAGGCATCAAAACTCTTCAGGGCATGTAACTTGGGCTTCCAAGAGGTAACATTAAACAGAGTTAAAAATGCAAGTGTTATGGAATGTGTGTTTATGCCTCCTCGACCCAAATTCATATGTTAAAACCCCAAACCTCAGTGTAGCTATATTCAGAGATGGAAGGCTCTAAGGAAGTAATTAAGGTTAAATTAGGTCATAAGGATGAGGCACTGGTTTTATATAATTAGTGTCCTTTTAAGACATAAGAAAATACATTTCTATTTTTGAAGCCACCAAGTCTATGGTGTTTTGTTATGTACCAAAAAGGCATTTATTAGAAAGTAATGTTTATGAAATATTAAAAAAAGAAGTAAGCAGGATTGGGCAGGGAGAAACTTTTTCTTTATGTTGAAACATTTTTTTGAAATTTAAATTCAATTAATTAACATATAGTGCTTTAAACAAGACTTAAACAAGATTTGAATTCACTTCAGATAGCATGTATATTAAACACTAAATAGTGTTTATACAACCTCAGAAAACCTAATCTCTTTAAGTGCCTGCGAAACATTCACCAAAATTGACAACAGACTATTCTCATTAAGCAATTCTCAAAAAAATTCAAAATCATTTGGACTGAGTAATAACATCTTGAATGATACAACCAATTAAGTTTGTGGCAAGCCCCTAAACCGGTGCTCAGAAGAACTGTGTCACTTTAAATGATATTTTACAAAAAAGTAAAATTTAAAATCAATTATATGAACTCATCTCTCAAGAAACCAGACCAAGGAAAGCATATTCATCTCAAAAATATTAGAAGGAATAAAGATATAAGTATTAGGAAAAAATAAATGGAATGGAAAACAGATATAAATAGAATAAATCAATAAATCAAAAAAAATTTGAAAGTAACAAAATGCAACTCTTTAGCAGTTTTGATCAAGTAAATAAAATAGCAAAAACAAATTACAATTAGTAAGGAAAGGCACACATCATCACAAATCCTAAAAAAAAAATTAAAAGGCTATTATAAGCAGTACTATATCAATATATTTGATGATTTAAGTAAAAGGAACAATGCCTGGAAAAAAGAGACATTAATGAAACAGACACAAAAAGAAAAAAAAAAAAGACAATTTAATTGTTATAGATCAGGCACCTAGGTGGCTCAGTCAGTTAAGAGTCTGCTTTCAGCTCAGGTCGTGATCCTGGAGTCCTGGGATCCAGCCCCACATCTGGCTTCCTGCTCAGAAGGGAGTCAGCTCCTCCCCCTGCCCCTCACCCTACTCATGCTCTCCCTCTTGTTCTTGCTCTTGCACTCTCTTAAATAAATAAATAAAATCTTTGTAAAAATATTTTACATACACAGGATTATAATCATGTATATTACATATACATGATTACATATACTAGATTATACATATACATAAAGACACTATATGAGTTTAGGATTACTCTAAAGTTAATTTCATTAATACTGTGTGATATTCACAGTAGAGCCAAGCATGTCAGTGCAGCAGAAGAGAGAGCACAGTAGGCCCTCACTTCTATGGTAACTCAATAAAAGCATCCAAACAATTCCATGGAGGAAAGAATATACTTTCAATAAATGAGGCTGCAGCAATTGGAAATCCAGAATGGAGTGCATCAGCCTTGACTCCTACCTGTCAGTGTTATAAACTTAATTCAAGATGAAACCTAAATACGAAGCTAAACTACGAAGCTTCTAGAAGGAAATACTGGAGAATATAATCATGACCTTGTGTTAGACAAAGGTTTCTTAAAAAGGACATAAAAAAATGCAACAGGAAAAAATGACAAATTTGACTTTATCAAAATTATTAAAAATCTTCTTATTAAGTACACTACTAAAAAAGTAAGAAGGTAAATCACAGAAGGGAAGAAAATACCTGAAATTCAAATATCTGCCAAGGATTTCATATTAAGAATATAGAAATTGTACAAATTAATAAGAAAAGGCAAGCAACCCAATTAAAAAATGAGCAAAGGATTTGAAAATTCTCTCATAATGTAGAATATTCAAATAGAGTATATGCACATGAAAAGTTGTCAAACATGACTATTCCTTAGGGAAATGTAAATCAAATCACAGCTGAAAACAACTAGTCACTCATCCAAACAGGAAATGAAAACTATTTACAATCCCAAATTAAAATCACAATGAGAGACTGTTAGACACCTATTAGAGATCAAAAAATATGTGTATTGCTATCATGCCAACATGCTATATAGCCCAAACCTAGGAATAACGCAAATGTCTATTGCATGGAAAATGGAACAAACTATGATGCTAAATTCATACAAAGGAATATTAAGCAGTAATGAAGACCGAATTATGGATAAATGTAATAACACTTTGCAAAAAAATAAACTTTGTCTTTATTTGCTTGGCTGTTACATAATACAAATTAATAATAATTAATATAATATATAATAACAATAATATTATGTTATAATTTTATATTATATTATTATAATATAATATAATAATATTTAAAATCACATATAAAAATTCATATATAAATATCAGGCTCTATATTTAAGATTTTATTTCACTGTGTATGAATTATACCTTGATAAAATACCCAAATGTATATACATGTGTATATGCCTATATTTATCTGTGTGTCTGTGTATGTATATAACTCTTTTCCCAAGTATATATGTAGAATATAAATACATAGATAAATGTATACATAGGCATGTATACAGAAAGATATGTGGATGCTATGATGCTAAATTCATACAAAGGGACAAAAAAAGATAAGAAGGACAATACCAATTAAATGAAAGCAGATACATATTCGTAATAGGTAAAAATAAGAAAGCTTTCTACATGATAGAAGCTACAGTTCCAAAAAAGGAATCAAGAATTCTATATTTACATATCTAATAATAGTCAATTCAAAAAAAATAACAAATAGACAATTCCACAAAGTATGGATTATACTAAAATCATCCAATTAAAGTTATTAAATATATAAAATTATCAATTTGTAATAAATATGTGATTTTAAGAAAATAATACTTTATTCTGTGCATGTATTTTTTTCCTGTACTCAATTGGAAAATACATCTGTACTTTAATACATTTGAGAAAATCAATGAGGCATGACATAAAGAAAATTTCAGAGATACTATATTACACATGATATATTTTCTGACCACTGCACAACCATGCAATTATGCTGAAAATGATGATGTAAACATTTAAAAATTCCCATCCACTGCCCAAAGAAATAAAACATGACAATAATATTTAAGAAAACCTAGAGAATGAACCTAAATTTAGACATAGAAGGAAATTTACATGTTTACAATAAATATATGAGGTTAATTTTTTAAAAAATGAGGAGTTAGAAAACAGAAAAAATATAAATGAAGTACAAGTAAAAATACACTATGGATTGGAGGGAGTTAGGAGGGCAGAATTGTAGGGGGACCCTGGGCTTGCCTTGACCCTCAAACATGGCTAGCTCAACATCAAATCATTCTGAACACCTAGAAAATCTACCTGAAGATTAAGAGAATAATATGTACAATTAGAGGGAGACATTGTGCAAGTGTGAGGTGTGGAGACATAAACTGGGGGAGAGAAAAGCTGCAGTGCTACAGACAGGAGAGAGTCCTTTATATGGAGAGAGGACAAAGAAAGAGAAAGAGGGAGAAAGGGCAGTGGGTCAGGTTCCCACAAGAAAAACACCCCCACCCCAAAACCAGTGATTGGGGAATCAAGAGGAACCATCACAGGTTTTTACAAACAGTGAAGCTCAGATTCTGTGGTTTCAGAATCCGGCACCATTTGGCAGAGTCAAGCAAGGCAGGCAGCACCTGGGGAGGTGGAGGCCTCCAGGTGGAGGAGGACAGAGGCCCAGGAGCGGACAGTAGACAGCATGGTGTAGGGATCCCCTGAGCCGCACTGGGGAAGAAAGTTCCCGTGCTGGAGTACATTTGGAAGAAGGTATACGGCCTCTCCAAGGACAAAAGACCCACCAGGAGCCATTGAAATGCCATTCATAAGCAAAAGACAGAAGTACACACAGACATCAGATAACCTGGTTGCAGCTTTTTACTGTGCTTCACAGAAAACTCCAAGCACCTGTGGGGCCGTGACTGCTCTTCTGGGACAAAACAGCACTAGACATTCTGGAGGAGGGGAGCAGGTCTTTGCCTTACTGGCTCCTTTAAGATTTGAAGTTTTGAATCCCAGCCACCAGCCAGAGATAAAACATAGAACTGTGGGTCTGGGCATGCCTAAGGCCTGGGCATAGGCAGGTTGAAGGTAGGGCTCTGACAAAGGTCTGGCACACACAAAAAAAGAAGGGACATTGTTTGTTTTTTCGTGAGGGCTTCCTGAACAGAGGCAGGTGCAAGCTCCCCTTCCTGGGTATGAGAGAGTGTGGTGGTGATACTATCTCCCCCTCAACCCACAAGCATGGTTTTACTTTAGTGAGCGACACAGTGCCCCCAGTGGAAGCTGGAGCCATTTAGAGCAAACCTGGCCCCCACTCCCTGCAGGGGCATCTTTTTAATAGGACAGGTCTGTGAGCAAATGCAGCAGACCTCTCCCCCAGAGGACCAGCACAGGTCTGGGGCACATAAGAAGTCTAATGATCATAGAGTGCTCCAGAGTGTCAGCTTCAGTTCTGATGGAAACAGGATCAGGCTTGCTTCCTTGCTTCCTTCCTTCCTTCCTTTCTCTCTCTTTTTCTATTCTTTTTCTTTTACTTCTTTTCTTTTCTTCTTTCTTTCTTTCTTATTCCTTTGGAATCAGGCTTATAGTTCTTGTTTGTTTCTTTATTTTTTTCCTTTCCTCTTTTTTTGAATAGACTTTTTTTTTTTTTTTTGGAAAGGCTTCTTCTTTCTTCTTCTCTAACTCTCTCCTACTTCTCCTTCTTCTTCTTTTTTATTCAGGCTTATTTTAACAAAGAAATCAAAGCACACCTTGTTAAAATTTCAAACACTCCCCATTACAAGCAAGAAGGAACTCAGCAGAGGGCTAACCTGTGGGAAAGGCAGCCAAAACACAACAGCATACACCAGAAACACTTCCTGAACCACCAGGCACTGTACAGTGTATGACCCCTTCTTAATATAGCATTACTCTCAGGAACAGGAAACATAACAAGGTTTCATAACATGCAAAAGACAGAAATGTAGACATAATGACGAGATGGAGGAATTCTCCCAAAAAGAAAGACAGCAAAGAAACCACAGCCAGGGATTTACTCAAGACAGATAAAAACAATATATCTGAACAAAGAATTTCAAACAACAGCATAAGAATACTAATTAGGCTTGAAAAAAAGCACAGAAGACACCAGAGAAACCCTGGCCACAGAGAGAAAAGTTCTAAAAGCTAGTTAGGCTGAAATTTAAAATGCTATAACTGAGATGCAAAACTGGATGTAATCACGATGAGGATGGAAGAGAAACAAATAGGTGGAGGAACAAATAGGAAGATAAAATGATGCAAAATAATAAACCTGAAAAGAAGATGGAAAGAAAACTATTAGATCATGAATACGGACTTAGGGAACTCAGCAATTCCATAAAGTGCAATAATATCCATATCAGAGGTGTCCCAGAAAAAGAAGAGTGGGAAGAGGGGCAGAAGGTTTATTTGAACAAATTGTAACTGAGAACTTTCCTAATCTGGGTAATGAAATAGGCATTCAAGTCCAAGAGGCACTGAGAATTCCACTCAAAATCAACAAAAACAGATCAACACCAAGATATATCATAGTGAAATTTGCAAAATAAAAAGATAAAGAGAAAATTCTGAAAGCAGCTAAGGACAAAAGGTTCTTAATGTACAAGGATAAACACATAAGTTTGCCAGTGGACTTGTCCATAGGAACTTGGTAGGCCAGAAGAAAGTGGCAGGATATATTCAATGTGCTGAATGGGAAAAAATATGCAGCCAAGAATACATTATCCAGCAAAGCTGCCATTCAGTATAAATGGAGAGATTAAAGAGTTTCCAAGACAAAAACTGAAGGAGTTGGTGAACACTAAACCAGCTCTACAAGAAATATTAAAGGGGACCTTTGAGCAGGAAAGAGAAACCAAATGTAACAAAGACTAGGAAGGAACAGAGACAAAATATAGGAACAGCTACTTTACAGATAATATAATGGCACTAAATTTATACTTATAAAGAATTACCATGAAAGTCAATGTACTAAATGCTCCAATCAAAAGACAAAGAGTATCAGAATGGATAAACAAAACAAAATAAAACAAAATCCACTGATATAGTGCTTACAAGAGTCTCATTTTAGACACAAAGACATTTCCAGATTGAAAGTGAGGAGATGGAAAATTATTTATCATGCTAATGGACTTCAAAAAAAGCTGGAGTTGCCATACTCATATCAGAAAAACTAGATTTTAAACAAGATTACAAACATCTGTAACAAGAGATGAAGAAGGGCACTATATCATAATAAAGGGGTCTAACCAACAAAAAGATCTAACAATTGTAAATATATTTGTCTCTAAATTGGGAGCAGCCAAATTTAATAAATCAATTAATAACAAATTTAAACCCATTGATAATAATACAATAAAAGTAGAAGACGTTAACAACCCACTCACAGATCAGAAAAGGCTTTTCAAGGGCACATGGAATATTCTCCAGAATATATCACATACAGGGTCACAAATCAGGCCTTGACCAGTACAAAAAGACTGAGATATACAATTTTTATTTTCAGACCACAGCATTAGGAAACTTGAAGTCAACCACAGAAAAAAATTTGGAAAGATCCCAAACACATAGAGTTAAAGAAACTTTTACTAAAGAATGACTAGGTCAACAAGGAAATTAAAGAAGAAATTTAAAAGAATACATGGAACTGGGACACCTCAGTGGATCAGTTGGTTAAGTGTCTGCCTTTGACTCAGGGCAAGATCACCAGGTCCTGGTATTGAGCCCCATGTTGAGCTCCCTACTCAGCAGGAAGTCTGCTTCTCCCTCTGCCTCTCTTCTCACCCTGCTCATTCTCCCTCTTCCTCTCTCTCAAATAAATAAATAACATGGAAGCAAATGACAATGAAACAAGACAGTCCAAAACCTTCACGATACAGCATAGGCAATCTATGAGGGAAGTACATAGCAATACAGGCCTTCCTCAAGAAGCAAGAAAAGATTCATATAAAAAACCTAACTTTAGGGATGCCTGGGTGGCTCAGTTGGTTGAGCGGCTGCCTTTGGCTTAGGTCATGATCCCAGTGTCCTGTGATGGAGTCCCACATCGGGCTCCTTGCTTGGCGGGGAGCCTGCTTCTCCCTCTGCCTCAGCCTGCCACTCTGTCTGCCTGTGCTTGCTCTCGCTTCTCTCTCTATGACAAATAAATAAATAAAATCTTAAAAAAAATAAAAAACTAACCTTACACTTAAAGGAATTAGGCAAAAGAACCACAAATAAAGTCTAAAACCAGCAGAAAAAAGGAAATAATTAAGATTAGAGCAGAAATAAATAATACAAAAATTTTTAAAAAAACACAAAATCAAAAACAAAAAACAGTAGAAGAGATGAATGAAACTAGGAGCTGGTTCTTTGGAAGAATTAGCAAAATCGATAAACCCCTAGCCAGACTTACCAAAAAGAAAAGAGAAATTACCCAAATAAATAATATCATGAATGAAAGAGGAGTGATCACAACCAGTACTGCAGAAACACAAATAGTTATAGGAGAGTATTATAAGCAATTATATACCAACAAATTGGGTATTGTGGAAGAAATGGGTAAATTCCTAGAAACATACAAACTACCAAAACTAAAATAGGAAGAAACAGAAATTTTGAACAGATGCATAGCCAGCAAAGAAACTGAATCAGTATTCAAAAATCTCAAACAAACAAAAGTCCAGAGCCAGAATGCTTCCCAGGGGAATTCTACCAAACACTCAAAGAAGACTTAATACCTTTTCTTCTGAAACCGTTCCAAAACCAAACAAACAAACAAAAAATAAAAAACCAGAAACGGAAGGCAAACTTCCAAAATTATTCTATAAGGTTGGCATTAAGTTGATTCCAAAACCAGAGACCACACTAAAAAGGAGAATTACATGCCAAATTCTCTGATGAACATGGATGCAAAAATACTCAACAAAATACTAGCAAATCAAATTCAACAGTACATTAAAGGAATTATTCACCATGATCAACTGGGATTTATTCCTGGGCTGTAGAGGTGGTACAATGTCCACAACTCAATCAACATGATATGCCATATTAATTAAAAGAAAGGATAAGAACCATATGAGCCACTCAACAGATGACATAAAATGTTTTGACAAAATACAGCATTCTTTCTTGATAATAACCCTCAAGAAAGTAGGGATGGAAAAAACATACCTCAACATCAGAAAGGCCATATATGGAAGACCCATAGCTAATATCATCTCCAAAGGGGAAAAATTAAAAGCTTTTCCCCTAAAGTCAAGTATATGACAGGGTTGTCCACTCTGACTGCTATTGTTCAGTGTGGTATGGATGTACTTGACTCAGCAATCAGACAACAAAAATAAATAAAACAAAAAAATAAAAAACAAAAAAAATATAAAAATAATCAAGGGAAAAGTCAAACTTCCACTCTGCGAGGACGTAATACTCTATATAGAAAACCCTTAAGACACCAACCAAAAATTGCTATAACTGATACAGAAATTCAGCTAAGTCGAAGGATATAAAATCAATGTACAGAAATCTGTTGGCTTTCTATACACCAATAATGAAGCAGCAGAAAGAGAAATCAAAGAATTTACCCCATTTACAACTGCACCAAAATCCATAAGATACCTAGGAATAAGCCTAACCACAGTAGCAGAAGATCTGTACTCTGAAAACTGTAGAACAGTTGAAGAAATTGAGTAAAACACAAAGAAACGCAAAAACATTCCATGCTTATGGATCGGAAGGATAAATACTGTTAAAATATACTTCCCAAAGCACGCTACACATTCAATGAAATCCCTATCAAAATATCACCAGCATTTTTCACAGAGCTAGAACAAACCATCCTAAAATTTATTTATAACCAGAAAGACCCTGAATAGCCAAAGTAATACTGAAAAAGCAAAGCAAAGTGGGAGACATCATAATCCCCAACTTCATGGTGCATTACAAAGCTGTAATCATCAAGACAGTATGGTATTGGCACAAACACAGACACACAGATCAAGGGAGGAGGATAGAGAACTCAGAAATAGACCCACAACTGTATGGTCAACTAATCTTCAACAGAGTAGGAAAGAATATCAGTGGAGAAAAGACAAGTCTCTTCAACAAATGGTGATGGGAAAACTGGACAGCAACGTGCAAAGTAATGAATCTGAACCACTTTCTTATATCATACACAAAAATAATTTCAAAATGGATAAAAGACCTAAATGTGAGACAAGAAACCATCAAAATCCTAGAAAACTTCCAAAATCTGAAAACACAGGCAGTAACCTCTTTGACATTAGCCACAGCATCTTCTTATTAGACACATCGCTGGAGGAAGGAAAACAAAAGCAAAAATGAACTACTGGGACTTCATCAAGATAAAAAGCTTTTGCACAGCAAAGGAAACTTTAGTATCTTTACCCCATTCATCTATTGATGAACGGACAAAGAAAATGTGAGATATATATATATATATATATTCAAATATTACTTGACTGTAAAAAAAACTAAATCTTGTGATTTGCAATGACACAGATGGAGAGTACACTTGTGATGAGTACAGGGTGTTAATATCATACTGTGTGTGAACTAACTGGAATTTAAATAAAACATTTAAAAAAAGAAAAAAATGTAGAAGTAGTTTGTAAATAAAATGCTTTATAAATTTTTAAAAATTAACTAAAATATTTAAAACAAATTTGACAAATCTATGACAATATCAATAGAGATCCTAAACACAAAAATATGTTAATAAAATAATTATAGTACACACGCTGTAAATATTTTTTAAAAACATAAAAACCTTTGAAGAAATTTTAAGCAGAAAAAATATTCATTATAACTTTCCAAAAGTGACTCAAGAAAAAATAAAAACTTAAATAGCACTAAACAATAAAATATGGAATCAATAGCTTTCTTTTCACACACAAAGAAAATGGACTAAAAAGTTTTAAAAGTGAGTAAATTCAGAGAATCTATCATTTTAATCTGATAATAACATTTAAAAGTAAACCTGACTGAAACTGCAGCTTGAGGTTTTGAAACTTAGTGGTTGGGCCTGTTGCTTACTCCCCTCTGAGACACTCTCAGGACCAAGTTCTGTGAGTAGGAGAGGTGGTCAATGGCATCTCTGCATTTATGAGGTATGAAACCACTGAACGGCGGCCCTGCCTGAAGGCATTAAAAGAACACAATCTGAAAAGCACGATTTGGTCTAACCATTTCAATTTGTATTAAAGGGCATTGAGAACAAAATAAGTGTCTGTCTTTTTTTTTTTTTTTTTTGGCGGGGGGAAAAGAGGGCAGAACTGGTTCTTCAATATCGATAATGTCAACTTATTCTGAGTCCAGTGCCTTTTCAAAATTCTGCACTTAAAGTCTTCTGAATTAAGATACCTCAACCCTGTGTAATGTGATTTTCTTTCTGCTAAAAGAAAACTGAAATAGCATCTTTATCCCAATAGAGAAAGAAATATGTGATTGACAAATTATAACTCCAGACTCATCCTCAACATCCAACACTGAGAGAGTTATCTCCATTTTTCAGCAAATAAATTGGGAAATTGGATGCTCTGATACCACCTACAAACTTCAGACATCAAAAAAATACATTATTAGAGAAAAAACTATAAATGTTTACTACTAGAAAAATGGTGTAAAATGACTTTAAAACTAAGTAAATAAGTATTTGTGGGATATGTTATATTTTTTAATTTAAATTCAATTAATGAACATAGAGTATATCACCAGTTTCAGTTGTACTGATGAATTATTGAACACTACATCTTACTCTTTTAAAACAGTTGATAAGGAAGAACTTTTAGTTAACTCGCATAGCAGAACCCAAGTGGCCTGGAAACTTATGTGACTAAAATGACAGATAATAAAATACATGAAATTATACTTATTCATAGCTAAATTGGGAACATATCTAAAAAATAATTTTAAGAAGAACTCCTTAACATTTTTTCAGTGCAATTAGTATACCTATAGCTTAGAGTCAATGATACATTTCTAACTTATATTAAAAACACTTTAATTATGCTCTTTATGCTATAAATAATCCAAGAAATGCAGATCACCCATGTGCTTTTTTCAGCACTGCTTAAATGTAAAAGAAGGATTTTCACTTATCCCTATTTAAATATTCATTTCTATCTCCTGTAGAACAAGTAGATGTAAAAACAAACTACAAATATTATTAAAATTTTATTGTGCATCGTTATTGATGTCTCATATTGTGGAAAACATTTTTATATAAACGTAAACTACTGAAGCATTTAATAAAGAAAAATCACCTTATTTAAAATAGTTGGCATGTTGAAGATGTTTAACATATTTTTACAGGAACCCAATGAGTAAGATTTCTCATTCAGATAATTAAAACAATGTATACTTATCTTCCAATTATAATTTGATAGCTATATTTTAACTTGAAACTATTCTTTCTAAATAGATAAAAAGGGGTTTTTTTAAAATATTTTATTTATTTGTCAGAGAGAGAGAGAGAGCGAGCATAGGCAGGCAGAGGCAGAAGCAGGCTCCCTGTCAAGAAAGGAGCCCTATGTGGGTCTCGATCCCAGGACACTAGGATCATGACCTGAGCTGAAGGCAGCCACTTAACTGACTGAGCCACCCAGGCATCCTGATAAAAATGTTTTTAAATAGTTAATATAATGACTTAAAAAGCTAATTATTATATAATGCATTTGTTATGATCTGCTACTTAAATGGCAAACACACACACACACACACACACGTGCGCGCGCGCAAGCACACACACTGCTACAAAAGAATAGCCAAAGTTTTAGGTTTCTGTTCATTTCAAAGTTTGGTATTCTATTATAACAATAATCAGTATCACAACAAAAACAGCAGCATTTAATGGCACTATTAACTCGAAAACCTAAAACAGCAACTACATTAATTATATTCATTATACTTAATTGAACATAATCATCTAACCTAACAATTCTTTGTACACTAATTAATAAAACAGCATGTCTCCTAGATCAGAAACATATAAAAATAGTCTTTCTTTTTGAGTAGATCATTTTTGGTAAAACGTGTTGAGCCACAATTTAGTATATACAAAAGATACTAAAAAACATTTATTTTTAATATAATTTCATATTTTTGCTGGAAATGACATAAGAATATAGTGCCAGATTTTTTTTTTAATGTAAGCAAATGTTTTCCAATAATCCTGGGATTTTTACTGCTTTTGTCAGTAAGTAATTTTGGAGAAGTAATTTTGATCGTTTAATTCTAAGTGTCATCTTTCATCAAATGCCCTACCCAAATCTTTTCACCCTCATTCCACTTAACATGATTTTGCGTCTTACCTAAGAAATATTGATTGCAAATTCATTTCCACAAATAAGAAATTATAATGTTCATATTGTAATATTTTTACACCTCTCTGAATGGAAAATGTGTTCTTCTCCAAGATTTCTGTCCACAGTGATACAACCCTTGACCAGGTTAATAATCACTGCCATTATTATTATATCTCACTGAGACTTTTCTATTCCTCTTGTATCTTTTCTGCAATCACAAACTGCAGTTTCGCTTTCAAACTCTCTCTCCCTCTTTCTCCTCCCTCCAACTTCCCAACTCCTTTATGAAATCTCTTTCATATTCAGCATCAACTTCACCCACCACCATTTACTTACCCCCTTGATATCTGTCTTCCTTCCCATATCATTTTTCTATTAGTTTTTATATTATATTTCATCCAAATTTATTAAAAAAACAGTATTCCCAAATCTCCCAAATGGTATCTATAACTTTTCTCTCACTATACAAACCACATATGCTAATGAAAATGATGGAGTAGTTTCCACATGCCAACTAACACTAAAACACTGTGTAATCCATAATTTTCAAATCCACACAATATTTTGTATTAATAATTCTCTTTCATGGAAAAGAATGTTGAGGATCAGAGAGTTTAAGTTGTTTAAGCCTTCTCAGCTTATAAACAGCAAAGCCATGATGAAAATCTTAGTTTGATTACATATACATGTTTTCTCTCTACCAAGACAGGTTCTTTCTCCACAGCCAAATGTCAGGTGTTCAATATATGACTCACACCCAATTACAAAAATTATTCCATCATCTCTATTCCTGTACCTCCATGCTTCCTCTCTCAAGTGAATGGTACTGCATTTCAAACCGATCATTCAAGCCAAAAATCAGTGAATTATATAGACTTCTTAAAGTATAATCTGTACAGAATTCCTATGGATTCTATTTGTTTAATATTTTTGTGAAACTTAGTTGTTCTGTTGAAAAGACAACCACTGATACTGCTTCATGTTAAGCCCTTACCCTTTTTTGGCCAGAAGCAGCTCAAAGACTAGTGTCTTTCTTCCTTAGAATTCACCTTCTACTAAGAGTGAAAGCAATTTTTTTAAAGATTTTATTTATTTATTTGAGATAGAGTGAGCAGGGGGATGACCAGAGGGAGAAAGACAAGCAAACTCCATACTGATCTCACAATCCTGAGATCATCATCTGAGCCAAAACCAAAAGTCAGAGGCTTAACTGATAGAGCCTTCATGCTCCCCTGAAAGCTTTTTTTTTTTTGTTGTTTTGTTTAGTTTTGTTTTGTTTTTAAAATCCTAAACCAAATCTGGTTACCTAAATACTTAAAACAATCCATTGTAGTTGGAATCAAAATGAAATTTCTTAAGATAGCCTACAAAGGGGTAAATGAAGTGGTTTTTAAACACTGCTCATCTTGAACTCTCTCCCTAGCTCTTGCACTCCTGGTTGCTTATTGCTTTCTTTCTAATTCTCTAGTACAACCAGCAGCTTCAGGGCTTTCTACTTGATTGAAGATATCCGCTTCATTGGCTTCCCTTTGGTAATTTAGCTCTCAAATTACATATTTGCCCCCTCTAAACTAAATTCTTCCTCTAGTCAGTTTCTATTAAAATGCCCTAATTTTCCTCTAAGCATTTTTTAAAAATAGTGGTTATATATTTGTTTACTTGTTTATTATATCCTCCCAGTAGAAGGTGAATGAAGTTTATGAGAGCTGGAATCTTATTGATCAATACTTTGATTTCCTTAAACAGTACTGGTAGCAATTAAAATATGTATTGAGCATATGAAAATACTTCACTGCCACTCTAAATCTGAATTTAAAAAAGAATACCCATGTATGATTAAATAATTTAAGGAATTAATTATTTCTAATTTCCACATGACATTTTATTGAAATATGCCTTTGACTTTAAAGATACTAGTCCCGGGGCGCCTGGTGGCTCAGTGGGTTAAGCCTCTGCCTTCGGTTCAGGTCATGATCCCAGGGTCCTGGGATCAAGCCTCACATGGGCTCCCTGCTCAGCAGGAAGCCTGCTTCCCCTGCCCTCTCTGCCTGCCTCTCTGCCTACTTGTGATCTCTGTCTGTCAAATAAATAAATAAAATCTTAAAAAAATAAAGATACTAGTCCCTCTGCAATTTTCTACCCATTTTCCTATATGATTCATAATCTTCATTCTAGGCATATACGTCCGGACAGATTTCCTAACATAGCTTTTAACCTAATATGGCACAAATATTTTATACTATAAATGGGGGGAGGTCGCCTGGGTGGTGCAGTCAGGTCATGATCCTGGGGTCCTGAGATCCAGCCCCACACAGGGCTCCCCTCTCACCAGGAGGTGTGCTTCTTCCTTTCCCATTCTAACTGGTTGAGTTCCTTCTCTCTCTCTGTTAAATAAATAAATAAAATCTTAAAATAAATAAATAAATAAAATGGGGGGTGGGTAATGTAGAGCCCTCAAAGCACTGTTACTTTTGGAATTAAAAAGAAAAAAAAAAAAAACACACTAAGACATACACAGAGCTTTCCATTTCCAGGAATATGACCGGATGGTTGTTCTGTTTATTACATTGAAGAGAACAGAATTGGTATTAGGGCCACCTCTTCCATTGAAAGATTAATTGAGGAGATGATAAAATAAGATTTTCTGCCCCAAGTACAGGAGAAAGCAAAACCCAAATAATTAAATTACTCTTGCCGTTACTTTTGCCATGGGAGCATTTCTTAACCCCAGAAACTTGAACATCAGATTTTTTGCTTAGGCAGCACAACACTGGCTACCAAATACAGGATATGTTCCACATGGGTTGTGGAGTGGAGATATATTCACCACAAATGTGGGATCCCAAAGTCTACTCCTCAGTATAACAATAAACCCCATTAAACTGCTCCACCATGCATTGCCAGAAGCTTGCCAGGAATTACTTTACATTCAGCAGATCTGTTGCTGGGAGGAGGAAGCGCCACAGGAGCTGTAACCAATAGATCTAAACAGCTTATAATTCATTACTTTAGCATCTACTACTGCATATTAACTTATCTTTGTAACAAACTAGTAGCTCAGGTTCATTAAGCAATTGTGGTTATCCCTCACTTTATAGATGGAAAATAGATAGCAAGACAGGATAAAGTACTTCACTCAGTGTCACCGAGTTACCAAAGAGCACAGTTAAAACTACCCAAGGCAGAAATCTTTCTAAGCTATTAAAGTGCCTTCCTGTTTCATGTTACTACATGATATTTCAAATATCACTTGAAATTTTGACTGCAAATTCATAACTCAAAACTATGTGTTCCTACACTCAACTAAAATTTCTGATGGCCAAATTCATAACTCAAAAGGTAGTATTCCTATACTCACTTCAGATTTTATGGAATTAAAATGTCATGATACGTATGGTGTATGAGCTGTGTGTGAGCACTGACTTCCTTTCAGACTCCTGTGGTGATTTTCTGCTGTTAAATTAAAATGTTTATACATTTCATAGGCAATATTTACAAGATAAATATTTCAATTAATGTAGTTGAATAAATAACAAGTTAAAATAAAGGACACAATAAATTCCTTATAGATCTTCTATTTTATAGATGGTATACAATAACATTTGTCATAGATGTATACGTGTGTGTGTGTGTGTGTGTGTGTGTGTGATTTGCTGAGTTTCCTTAAAATAGTAATTTCAACTATCTCATTCTTTTTGTCCATTTATTTTTAAGATAAAAATCTTGGGGCGCCTGGGTGACTCTATCAGTTAAGCATCTGCCTTCAGCTCAGGTTATAATCCCAGAGTCCTGGGATCAAGTCCCACATCAGGCTCCCCACTCAACAAGGAATCTGCTTCTACCTCTTCCCTATCTCTCCACCTGACCCCTGCTTATGCTCTTTCTCTTGCTTTCTCTCTCTCTCAAATAATCTCTAAAAAATTAATAAAATAAAATAAAAATATTAAATATATTTTAAAAGAATCTAGACTATCATAAGAACATTACAGTATGAACACATTCTTAAAAAGGAAGGAGACAAGATATTCTCTTACATACAAATGCTAAATAATGATATCAATCTTACTAACTAAAGGTATGTCCAAAACGGAAGTTAAATAAGGATAATTTGGAGTATAATGAAATTAGCAGTAAGAAATAAAATGAGTTAAGATAGCTTGCTGTTGATAAATTAATAATAACAATTCTGGTCCATAATAATGGATTAGTTTAGATACAATAGGAAGTAAAACATAGGGGTAAAGGAAGAGGGGAAATCCCTAACTCCTCTGATTGTAACCCAACAGCATAACTTTACCTGCCTACAAACCCAAATCAAATCTCCCCCCTTACAACATATTTTATTTGATCTGTTAGTAGTCCTTTGATCATCAGAAGTTAAGGAAGGGTCTCATGTTCCAAAATACTTTCCTCCTTCTGTAACAGACATTTAGGAGCAGGGTAGGTAGAACCATAACATCCGAGAATATGTCAACTCGGTTGCTGAGTATCTCTCTCCTACAATGACCCCTTTCTACACAGTGGTTGTCCCTGTAATATCTCTTAAAAAAAACCACGTGGTGGAAAGCTAGTGATTCTGAAAACACCTCTAACTTCTTACATATATAAAAGTTTTCCTATAAGACCACGTGTATTCCTTTGACATGGGTTTCCCTTTTAGGAAAAATTCACATACACATGACTTGTTTTTCTTCATGGCTGCAAACCACTCTCCATGTTCATAAACTATCTGAGATATATTTTTGAATAATAAATACAAGCAGATATCAAAAATGACTTTGTAAAATTAAGTTCAATGATTTACTTTGTTTGTAAATGCATACTGATCATTTACTGTGTCCCAAGCACTGTGTTTGTCACCTTAGAAACAACTGTAAAAAGGAGAGACAAGTTTGCTTGGGTAATTCATAGTCAAGTAGGGAAGACAGAAATTAAAACTGTGGGAGGTGCTTTGATGGGGGAAGTACATGAGACTAAATAACAGAAGTTCCTTACCAGTCTAAGACTCCAAAAACTGATTCCTAAAAGGCAATATATAAGTTAAAATCCGAGAATGAGTAACAGGTTCTGAAGAGGGACTGCTGAAAAGAACAGTGTATGGAAAATCTCTGATATGAGCATACTCGTTACAGGAAATACAAGAAAAGTTTAGTTTGTGTGGAGCACAGATTAAAAGGGAAAGAAGTCAAAGAGACAGATGGTCTTAGGCTAGATGATACAGGACTTTGCAGACCATATTATCATTCTGAAGTTTTATATTAAACATAACGAAAAGTCTTTGAATCATTTTGACTCAAGAATATGATCAGTTAAATTTTCAAAGATCACTTTAGTATCTATCCTAAGTCAACTGTCAACAGATATATTACAGACACATGACTAGTTATGAAACTACCATAATGGTTAAGATATGGATTCATAAAACTGGAATGACTTCAGAGCTATTCTAGAGCAAGAATAAATCTGATTTGGTGGCCAGCTGGAGGTACAATTGAGAAGGGCGGGTTGAAACCAACTCAGACTAAATATCATGGGATTAGCTTTGATGAGAAATTATTCCTCTTCTAAATAAAAGGTGATAAAAGTGTTGCAGATGTACATTTAAGTCTGTTTGCAGTCAGTTTAATGAATTTATTAGACAATTTTTTCCCAGCGAAGTAGGGGAAGGGCAATGTGACAGTTTGGATATATAAAGTAAAGAGACAATAATGAAGAAAGTTAATTATTTATTATAGAAAACCAAGAAATGTATTGTTGACACAAATAATATTGGAATCTCAGGTAGTGTTAAAGAAAACTATGAGGTTATAGTGGTGCCAGTCTAACCAACTGAGAGATTTGTGTTTTTGTTTTTTTGTTTTTCCCAGTGGATTAGGTTGTGGTTTTACCACGCTGGTAGAACAGGAGCAAGGGGCTGTAGTAATAGAGCAATATGACCATCTGCCCTGGTTTTGCTGGGATTGTCCTAGTGTTGGCAATGAAAGTCCTGTGTCCACAGAAACCTCTCAGTCCAAAGTAAGCTGTGATGCTTGGTCACCCTCAGTGTTAAAAAAAATCTATCATAGCAAGGTTGAGACTGCTGGATAAAATTAGAGACAAGAGGGACTTCAGAAACCAACATGGAAGAGGAAAAAAAAATAGAGGATCAAAATAAGAGGCGAAGTTGTTAAAAAAAAGTTTTGTTTAAAGAGAAATGTCTGAATTTATTGATACACCAGTCCTACATTTGCAGGTGCTAAATTCTAGGGTTAGGGAAAGGAATTATGGATGATAAGCTGTTATTAGTGAAAAAGTCAAGAAACTGAGAAGTCATACTGTTAGACGGGTTGACAAGATCAGTATTTTGATGCTGCCACTTACAGGGCAACATATTCAGTAAAATAGTAGATACTATTGGTATGGTACATTGGGGTAAAGGTATTTTATTCCCATAGCAGGGGCCTTAAGTGGGCAAGGGTTTTTTTTTTTTTTTTTTTTCAGTTATAACAAATTAAAACAGCATGAAGATGCTAAGGAACCGAAGAGAACATTGACCAGATCTTCTGGACAGTGCCTAGTCCGAAAGAACAAACAAACTCTATGTGGAAGAGAGGCAAAGAAGTAATTTCCTAAGGCAAGTGTTAGGTTTTTGTTAAATCAGAAATATGAGAAATGTTGGTTGAAGGAATGAACAGATAAGGGGCTTCAATAATCCTGAAAAGTGTCTTCTAGAGGCCAATATTAATGCTATTCAACTTGGTAAGCAGACCATGAATTTTTCCTTAACATTTTACCACAATTACCAAAGAGCACTAAATTTTATCAGGAGATATATAACCTTCAGACCTCATTTTCAATTTTTCAGTTTTTCAGTGCCTATCCCAGTGAAAATTTGGACCAAGTAAATAGAATGATCTGCAGGTGCTATAGAAACCATTTAATTATACCCTTGTAAATACAACCTATACTTAGGGTATACACATTTTTTGTTCTGTTCCATCTTTAGTAAATTAAATTAAATTTAAAATTAATAAATGAGTCAATAAATTAATTTATTTAATTTATTCATTATTTTATTACCCTCTTAAAATTTCTCTTCTAATATTCTAATAGGCTTCTGCTGATGAGGGTGGTTTTTCCATCTGTTTTCTTAAAGATTTTATTAATTTATTTGACAGATAGAGATCACAAGTAGGCAGAGAAGCAGGCAGAGAGAGAGGAGGAAGCAGGCTCCCTGCTGAGCAGAGAGCCTGAAGTGGGGATTCATCCCAGGACTCTGGGATCATGACCTGAGGCGAAGACAGAGATTTTAACCCACTGAGCCACCCAGGTGTCCCGTGTTTTTCCATCTTAAACTGCAATAATATGAAAACACAGCTGCTAGTATCTACCTAATACCACTATAATTACTACTGTGATCAAACACACACACACACAAACACACACACACACACACACACACACACCCCCCACAACTGATTTCACCTAAGAAAGAAAAAAAGTGCATGATTACTATAAAACCTTTTTGTGCTTTTTTAAAAAATGTAATGAATGAGGTGATTCTATACATCCATCTTTAGCTGTTGATATTTTATACATAGAAAACATACCCAGAACAAACTTTTTTTCTGGAGGTTATCACATGAGATGAGTGTTAACAGTGAAGACAGCTTAAGGTAACAATCATGGAATGGTGACACTAACTTCACTTAACTTGTTTTTATGCAGCGCCTACTGATTACGTCCTATCCCCAAGCAAATCCCTTTCCTTCCCCATTTCTCTTCTTATTTGGGTTTATTTTTCTTATTGAACACTTTTTTAATAACAAAAGAACTGTACATTTGATTTAGCTTTTCGAATAAAAATTAAATTCCTTGTCAAACTGTATATGAAATAATATGTGAGAAAGTCTGTCTCTATGATAAAGTACCACAAATTATAAAATGTAGGACTGTCACAAGTCAGAGGATGGGAAAAATGACAGAACAATGCTAAGGGATACTAAAGTTAAGGTAAAGCAGAAAATTTAGCTTGATGAGCCACAAACATAGCAGCCTTCTGCCCAGAGTTGCAAGCTTCCCTGGCTTTCAAACCTTCACAAATTCTGTCAACTACAATAATCCCAACTCTCATGATGTAACTTCAGCACATTCCTGGGTGTTTACTATAAGGTTGAATGCCTCAGAGATGATTTTTCCCTTTGCCACCCAGGTTTTAGACCTGCCTGAGGTATCATATTGCTGAAATTAAAAAAAAACATAGTATTTGAGGATATATTGACCTAATGTGCTTTAGTAAAATAAGGGCTAGATATACAATATGCTTTAGATCCTATTCTTAACAAGAAGTGATAAAAAGCTTTGACCTTTTTTGAGTTTTTATTTAGTCACTGAGTGTAAGAATAAAACATGGTAAATTTTGAGGGTGACATTCCAATTTTAAATACGTTTTCAAGTTTCTACCAATTTCACAATTTTTAAATTTGCAATATAAAATGTTGAACTTGATAAAAATCTAACTTTTAAATAATGTGTTCCTTTAAAAAAGAAATCTTTAGGTGTTTGACATTTTTTTAATCAGCAAACAAATATTCTGACCAAAAAAAAAAGTGTCTCATTAAGTTTAATGATACCATGTATCTAGTTTGTAGCTTTATTATAAATTACAGATTATAGAATTCACTTACCACATTTGTCCAATATACTCTTATAAGTTTTTGATATTTTTATAAATATTATAATTAGCATTACAAAGAAGTTTTAGAAAGAATATCCTGTCATGGTCACATTTGCTAAAGCAATTCTTATTCAAAAACTTTTCATGATCTATGTGTAAAACCCCATGAAAGATAAAGAGCAAACCAAGAAGCAAAATCAGTTTAATTCTAGTTTCTGAATATTTGAAGTTTATATTCCAGCAAAAGGAAATATACATAAATAAACAATAAAATCATAATTAAGGACTATAATAAAAGTATATATGAGTTAATAGCTAAGAGTAGGGATGCATGCAGAAATGCAGACATTAGAGAACTGAACATAAGTCATAAATAGGAATTAAGTGCTGGAAAGCACAACCAGTAAAGTGAGAGCAAAGGAATAGAATAAAGAAAAGAGAATGTAATTAATAAATTTGAAATAATAAAATTATTAGCTTCCTAGAGTTGCCATACAAAGTACCACAAACGGGTTGTCTTAAAACAGCTCTGGAGTCTGAAAGTCTAAAATCAAGGTCCTGACACTGAAAGTCTAAAATCAATCTCAGGACCTTTCTGAGCACTCAGAGAGAAACTATTCCATGGTCCTAGTAACAGCTGGCAGCCTTTGGCATTCCTCAGGTTGTAGATGCATCACTCCAATCTCTGTCTCAATCTTTACATGACATTAACCCTATATCACTGTATCTTTACATGGCCATCTTCTTTTAAGGGCATCCACCCTACTTCAGTATATCCTCATCTTAAGTCATTACATCTGCAACAACTCTATGTCCAAATAAGGTCAAATTCTGGGGTGTTGAGTAAGGGTTAGGACTTCAACACACCTTTTTGGGAGACACAATTGAAGCTACATTCTAAGAACTAGTACATATAAAGCAGTAAGAAAACATTTTATATACTTTAAGCATTTTACTCTCACAATATTACTTTGTAATAGTTAATATTCTAATTTTGATTTTACCGAAGTAATTTCACCAAAGTCAGAGAAAGTTAAGTGACAGAGTAAGCCCTCAAACACCAAAGCTAATTTAAGCCATTATTTAACAGCTATGTTATCATGCCTCCCAAAGAGTCTGATTTAATTGGATCTATGTATGGCATATAACTAAAAAAGAGATGGGAAAGTAAAAAATGACATATCTGAAATGGACAGAATTCATACTTCACTTGGAGACAATTACAAATAGTGTTTATTTATTAAAGAGGCATTCATAGATCCCTGTTTCGCCACAAAGATGATGGAAATGAATCACGGCAATTCAGGGAGATGTTGGAAGAAAAAAATAGTTTAGAGGCTAATGTAATAACATATGAATGCCTGCCTGGACTTCGGGGCTGGGAAGTGTTAGCTTAAAAATGAAGAGAAAAAAATTCAAGAAAAATAGAACTTGAATATAATTACATGTGAGGCTAACAAAGATCAATGGTTCAAAGATGACACTATCATCTCTCACTTGTGTAATTCAAACAATCTACTGTACCACTAACTAAGACCAAGGGAGAGAAGATAATCACTTTACTAATTTAATCTAATAAATAGAAATTATATTTTGAGTTAATTTTCCTCATTGTTCTCTGTTGTTTGCTTTGTGTCTATTATTTCAGTTTGATAGGGGACTATGTCACATTTTAGATAAAAGCTAGGCTCTGGGGTCTCAAAGGTGTAGATATCAGGAAATCTGCCTCTCATCAGTGAAGCTCACAGCAAAAACATACAGTAGGAAAGGCAAAACACAGATGATATTAGATATGTTAACATATCAGATTGGAATATATATCATAGCCTAATTTGGAAATGACCTTTAAATTTCTGTATTATTTTATTAGAGGTCTTATTCTTAGCATATGCCAATGGACTTAGGATTCTTAGTCCTCTTCGTAGGGTTTACAGGTTTCCACATTCCACCTTTCTTCTTTTTAATTAGTTATCTCTTATCTACTCTTTTCTTTATATATGCCATGTTTGTTTGTTACAGGTTTTGCAAAAGTCTGTTCAGTAGGCAAGTTTCTAAAATGAGGGACACAGCAGACGTTTGGGCCAGTGATTCAGACTCTTGTAGGTGGATTTTTATCTTCTGTCAGTACATATTGACAACCAATACACGGTTAGTAGATGAAGTCTATTTTTTTTATCGTTGCTGGTTGGTAATAAATTTTGTTTCAGGGTTTTGCTGTCATCCCTTGAGAAGGATAGCTTTTGTGATTGCTCATGTAATGAAATAATTGGGATTTTTTTTCAATAATGCTGAAATTGTATGGGAAGACAGCACATCGTTATCTTTTCATATTTTGAAAGATGAGCCTTCAAGATACATGGTAGCAATTGTTATTTTTATACATTGCAAAATTATCCCCATGATAAGTCTGGTTACCATCTGTCACCATACAAATATCAAATCACTATGATGTACATCTGAAACTTACAGGACATTGTACGTCAATTATGCTTCAATCAAATAAAATATGCTAAAAGAAAAAAAAAGACACATGGTAGCTTGAAATTATAAAGCTTTGCATGTTGAAAATACCTATCTTTCATGGAATTCTTGGTTTCACCATGTAGTTGGTATGCATCTCCAACCGACCGTTAGGCACTGTTGATTAAGAATAGATTTACCGGGGCACCTGGGTGGCTCAGTGGGTTAAAGCCTCTGCTTTCGGCTCAGGTCATGATCCCAGGGTCCTGGGACCGAGCCCTGCATCGGGCTCTCTGCTCAGCAAAGAGCTAGCTTCTTCCTCTCTCTCTCTCTCTCTCTGCCTGCCTCTCTGCCTACTTGTGAACTCCATGTCAAATAAATTAATAAAATCTTTTTAAAAAAGAATAGATTTACCAAGTGGCTTATAATAAAGAAAATATTGATAATATTTTGGTGACGACACAACCTCAACTATCTCTATTAGATTATTTTAAGAAAGAAGAGGGTATTCTAGTCTATTAGTTGTCAACCCAGATGCATATAAGAATCATTTAGGGGTATTTTTGAAAAATAATAAAGTGAAAGATCTACCTGCAAAGATTCTCATTTAATTAAATGTTGATGGGTTGGGGACTTGGATTTTAAAACTTATTTTCATATACAGCCAGTATTGTGAACTGCTGGGTTGAAGAATCGAATCTCTGTGTACTAAGGATGTCGCTTTAGATTGATTCCTTTTGCCCTGAGTTCAAAATTAAAAGATCCCCTACTTCCAGTGGCATGTTTTAGTTTGGGTAAACAACAGTAATGATGCACAACATTGAAATAGCTTATTAACATATCACTGATGAACTTTTTTTTTTTTCTCTTGATGAACATAACTGAGTTTCCGAAGCTGAAAAAAGCCTGCAATTAACCCCATTATTTACAGCCACTGTGATTTGCCTGCAGAGTCTAACACTTGCTGGGTCAAATGGTGTCTGAAGAAATTATTTGTCATTTATTTTCTCTGCTTGATCTCTTTATGTTGAACTAAAGTGCCCAATAGAAATAAAATATGATGTGTCATGATTGATGAATCATGTTACTATGCATTCCATGTGGCTCATCTATTTGATAAAGTGGTAAAATATTTTTCTCAATTTTAGAGCTTTAGAAATTAAAGCTCAAAAGATTTTCTCTGAACATTAATGTATAAAAGCAGTTAACATATATACCTATAGTCCTGGAAATTAAGTATTTGTTTTTAAATAAAGCATGATGCTTACTTCAATTTATTTCTAATTTAAGTTTAATTCCTAGAGTTGTATAAGTGCTATATCAAGGATATTTACCAGAGAATCTTCAGTTCCCTGATAGTAATCATGTAAATCAACTGTGACATATCTGACTCACTGACTATTTTCTTTAGGATGAGTTGATGCTAGTTAAAGCTATACTCATTAGTCAATTGTATACCATTCTACACTGTAGTTTAAGAAATTAGTAGAAGTAAAACTACTTCCAATGACTTCAGTTTTATTTCAAAAAAAAGTTAAAAAAAATCAGAATTATGAAAATTGTGACTTGTTTTTTAATATTTATTTGAAAATTTATACTTTGAAATTAAAATGCTGTGCAACTTGTGTCATCTATAGAGTGATTATGAAATTTATAAGTTTATGTCATAATATACTAAAGACCTAAATTTAAATTAGAATAACCAGTATCTTCTTTTGAGTACTTTCAATGGATAGCTGCTAAAACTTGTTTAGAGATAACATTAAAACTTGAAGTCCTAGAAAAATATTAAATGTGAAACATGTAACTCCTTTATACTACAACTTCAAATCCAGAATATATTTTGGATTAAACCTCAGAATTTTAAATTTCAGTGATCAGATATGATCAGACCAGATGTTCACATTACAGTAAAAGAAGTGGTTGTATGACAGGCTTCTCTGGGCTGTATACTGTCAATCATAATATTTTTCAGTTCCTCTAGAAATGTCAAAAAGATAATTCAATCAAGTCCTATCTTTTACAATTGTAAAAAAAAATGCTAAAAAAGTTAAAGATGTACGAATGTGATCAGTACCTACAGCCATATGTTTCAGTTTAAGTTCAAAGTTTTTCCACCTTGCCAACTATCCCATTTGCAAAGGTCTTCTCATTTGAGCTGTACATCTAGTCCATTGTTTTGTAATGCCTGTTTCATTTATCTGATATATTTTAATATATATGCCCTTTATATTCTGATCTCGTTTTAAGTTACTACTACTGAGAGATCTTGTCTTATAATAATTCTATGCTCTGTAGGGTACAGTAATATAAAAACAATTAATAACATATTTTGGATTTTTAATTTAGTATCTTTAGTATACTAAAGATAATTTAGTATCTTTCTACTCAATAATATAAATAAGTAACAAATACATATAAATATGTTCCATTTTATATATGAATATATAAAGATATAAATAATATGAAATGATTTTGATAAAATTGTCTAGAATGTGAGGTTGATAAAAAATCAATTATCCCTATTTTAGATATTGTGTTGAAGCTCAGATTAAAATTTAGACATGGCATGGGGATTGCTTTTACTGTTGAAACTACCCACAAACATTTTTATATCATTGAACAACAATATTTTTTAGAATGTATTATCATGCTGAGGCCCTGTTCAGACGTTTGAAATGTGAACAATCTGACTTGAGATATGCTTTAAGTGTAAAATGTACAGTGGTTTTAGAAGACCTAGTTTGAAAAAAGAACATAAATGTCTCATTAATTTTTATCTGGATTTTGTTCTGAAATTGTAATATATGTTATATACTGGTTTAAATAGGATACATTCTTTAAATTATTTTCAAGTGTTTCTATATTCTTAACGTGGCTGATAAAAAATTACATTTTTTGTTCACACTATATTCTGCTGGACAGCACTATTCTAGAGCGGCGGTCAAAGTACCTGATAAGCATAAATAACATTAATAGATATCTTTTTTTAACATTAATAGATATCTTATAAAGGAAATCCTTATACAATTTTATATATTTGTGTTCAACTTTTGGTTCAATAATAAGTATATATATTCCGTACTCTGGCTGGGTTTTAGGTGTTAAGTGTAGTCAGTAACTCCTACTTAACTTAGTATGTGCATAAAATTTATTAGAGAAGATGTCAGTCTTAATTTTCTGCCACTGTGGAATGGTAAGAAAGTTAGATTCAATTCAATGATAATACAGGATTGTTAGGGTCTTTATTAATTCTATAGGATATAATTAGTACATCATATTTAAGCTCTCACTTAAAAATTTTAAAACTGTATGTACCTAATCTTTAGAATTTAGTTTGTTTCTGTATTTGGTTTTCTCTGTTAATTCAACTAAAAATAAAAGCAAGTCCATTTATTGAGATTCTATTGTTTCAGGCATTACATATTAGAGAAATGTTACCTCATTTAAACTTTGAAA
This sequence comes from Neogale vison, assembly GCF_020171115.1. NCBI lineage: Eukaryota > Metazoa > Chordata > Mammalia > Carnivora > Mustelidae > Neogale > Neogale vison. Next base: position 78,420,532 of record NC_058101.1, on the reverse strand, counting down.
GAATCCTATGATACCAATATGATCATATGTTGAGTGTTCTCTCACAAATGGTTTTCACTATTAATTCAGCTGTTTCCACTCTATCCTAGAAAGAGTTAAAATTTGGGTTCCTCTAGTAAAAAACACTTGTTGCTGAATACTGTAATTGCTACTTCAAACAGAAAATAAAGATTTTGTCCTATTTCCAAAAGTAAGATTAGATTTAAAAAAAAAAATCACTGTGTGGAAGGAGAAAGGACTGCACCAGAAAGCTGATGAATTTTGTTTTCATGCAGTGATTCCCAACATTGGTTTTGACATATCCCAAAATAATATTGCTTTGTTGCAGTTTCTTTTTATCATTTTTGTTTTTGTTGGTTTTGGTTTTTTAACAGTTCAAAACAATTCTCTTCTATGGAACTCTTTGTTAATAAATTATGATGTGAATTTGATAGTATGTTTTGTGAATTATTACACCAAAACTTTAATATTAGCAAACACTTATATGTATGGACCATGCTCACAGTATTCAAGAGACTTGACATATTAATTCAACTCTTATAGAAACTAAAAGAAATATAGTATCTCAGTTTTAAAACGACATAGAATGTTAACTAATTCATTCAAAATCACATAGCTAATAGTCCGGATTCAAAGTCAGGCATTTCAAATCATGAATATGGCAGAGCAAGTATACAAATACTTTTTACCTCTACATTCCTTTTCTGTTTGCTGTTTTTGTTGTTTCTGTGAAAGTCAAATTCAATGAAGAAACAGTAAAGACAAACTTCTTTCTGATATTGTTAAGGACCATTTCCACATTCAGAGGCTATAGTCAAGAGATTTGGAAATGCAGAGAAAGAAATCACTGTCAATTTCCTTGCCTACTTGCCTCTTTCGATTCTAAAACCTGATAGTTAGATATGTTAGATAATTAGATCTCTAATTATCACAAGGGATTTCACAGAATTCTAAAATAACAGTAATTTGAATTTTAAATACTTAAAATAATTATGTGTCATATAGCTTTGGGGACAGAAAGGGGTTTCACACTATTAACTGTAAAGTTGGAGATTTTAGCCATACAAAATGCCAGAAATAATTATTACAGAATTTCAAGCTGAAATTAACCAGGAACAGCGCATCTTCTTTTAGGTTTGATGGAACACTTTGAAAGAGCCAAATATAGTTTTTCTTTTTATTCAGTATATGAATCTCTTTTTTAAAAAATTAGCACAAGAAGTATTTATAACTGAATCGAAGTCCCCCAGCAGGATGCTTAAATAGAGTACACTATTTAAGTCAGTGTTCATTCACAGTGATAGAATCTTACTTGATACATACTTTGCCAATCACTTTAAAATGGAAAATATCAAAACGGAGAATTTTCCATGCATGACACTATTCAAGCAAAGAACATTTATTACTTTCTTCTAATAGCAACATATCTTGAAAGGATAGAAACAAACTTCACTCAAACGTCTTCATTATAAAATGCAGGATTAATATAGTGTTAACTCCTTTATGGTTATACTATACTGTGTAGACTCAAATATTTAAATGTATAATTATCTTTTTAGCTTTATTTCTTTCTTCAATCATAAATGTCTGTAAAATATAGAGGAAAACATGATTTGTAAACTGAAATAAGCAAAGTAAGCTAAAGGCTGAAATAATCATACCATAGAATTTCTGGCTTCTATGCTGACAATTAATCAGCTTGGATATTGTCATTCCTACCTTCATAACAACAACAATATGAAGAAACTAAAACCAATGGCTATTCTTGGATCTGCCATAATCAATGATGGAAAATAAAAATATGCCCCCCCTTAAGATCTCGAGGAGACAAGGATATCCTCTCTTATCACTTCCACTCAGTGTCAAATTCTAAAATGTAGCTTTCCAATATGTAAGCAATGAACACGTGGGAAAAGTAAATAAATAAATAAATAAATAATAATAACAAAACAATGCTTTGACAATAGCACCAACAATTGAAATATTTAGGTAAAAACCTAAGAGAATATGCATAGCATTTATATACAAAATACTAGAAAACTCTGATGAAAAAGTCAAAGATCCAAATAAATAATGTTCTCGGCCAGGAAGACTATTGTGAAGATATCAGATTATCCCAATTTAATTTATAAATAAAAGGGGAAGAAGAGACAAATCTTCTGTGCAAAAGAATTGCAAATAATTTATGTAGATACTCCATCCTCAAGGAAGGGGGAGCATAACTCTATATACTCTTTATGGATGAACTAGGTGTAGCAACTTCCTTCCAAAGAGTACAGTATGGAACAGTTGCAGGGATCTTACAGTGGAGAGACACTATAAACCCTACCTTAGCCAGGGAATCAGGCCAGCATGCATGTTCTTAAATCATGTTGATAGTATGTACCTTTGATACGATGTGATGAAAATGGCACTTTGCCTCTGTGGTCATCTTTCCCAAAACCCATAACCTCAGCCTCATTATGAGAAAAAAATCAAATTCTGATAGCTAGGAATTCTAGAAAATACGTGACCAGTTTTCCTCAAAGCTAACAAGGTCATCAAAAACAAAACAAAATGAAACAAAACGCAAAAACAAAAAATAAACCAAAAAGAAAAAAAGTGTAAGAAAGTGTCATTGCTAAGAGAAACCTATGGAGAAATGATAACTAAATGTAATGTGGTATCTAGACTAGATCCTCCAAAAGAAAGATGACATCAGGTAAAATCAAGAAAACATGAGTAAGGTATGGATTTCAGTTAATAACTGACAACCTTATAATTAATGTAACATACTAATATGTTAATAATAGCAGGAACTAGATGTGGGGTACATGAGAAGCCTACTATCTTCATAATTTTTCTGTAAATCTAGACTGCTCCATAAAATAAAAGTGTTATTTTTAAAACTCTTATAGTAATTTATGCTTGGAACAATTTAATTTAAAAGACAACTATTTTGTATATACTCTTGAATATTTTAAGCCTAAGTCCTGCTAGAATCTCATGTAGTTTGTTTCATTTCCTTACAGGTATACTATATTTACACTATGTTATCAAAATCTTCAAAACATCTTAAGGATAATTTGATAAGAGGAAATGAATTAGTAATGGAAAACTATTAATAAAAATTAAAATAAAATGTCATAAAAGACCAAGCAAAAGTGGTTATCATTTCCCCTATACATCCATAATAATTTAGTTTTGCACATTGTTTGCTTTCAAGTAATGTCATTTTTACCTGAATAATCCTATAAATTTATTATTATTTACTAACAATTATAATTGTGTGATAATCTATGTATGTTTAGTCCTGAAATTAAATAAATAAATGAATACAAGTTGAGCAAAAAATCAGGCTAGAAACAAATGCATTTTTTGAGGGGGGGAAGAGGTGAAATAAAAGGATAAAGAGATTTTTCTCATAAAGTAAAATGCATTTATATACTTAAATAAAATATTATTTAAGCATATAACTGTTCCCCAAATGTTAACAAATAGCTCACTTAAGATATTTAGTTTCTTTCCATAAAGCCCACCATATCATAAAAGAAAATGTATAATAGTTTGATTTATACATTGCAGAGCCTACAAAAATGAGAATTTAAAATCCAAATAAACATATCAATTTACCTATAACTTAAATTATAAGATATGACTATAATCATTTAAGCTTATAAAATTTCTAGAGGTGCCAAAAAGCCTACACCATATCACAAAATTTCAAGCCTGAAAAAAAAAAAAGGAACTGTTTTTGAATAGTATGGTTCAACCTTTTAAATATGGGGTAAATATTTTTTTTTAATAAAATCAACATTTTTTAGAAATTACAGCATTCCTTAAATATTGGCATATAATTAATATATTATATTGCCATTAAGTAAAAGCAGTGAGATTATTTTCTGCTTGTTTCTAGGAAAAGGATTGCCTACAACAGAGGAATCAAAACAAGGTATTTAACTTGATATCATAATAGAGAGATAAACTCATTGATGGATCAAAATTTCCTCAAAACCATTAAAAAAATAAGATGTTCTGAAATGAGGAATATACATGTACCTCAGGTACAATTAGTGGTCTAGGAATACACTAACATTATGGCAAAAAAAGATAACATTAAATATTAAATGCTGACAAATTTACATTAAGTCAATAAGGACAAATACATTGAATTAAATGGCAGTAATGGAAACAAAACAATCAAGGACAGATTTATAGCCAGGAACAGGAAATGTGTGAAGTAAATGAGACTACAAAAGATGTAGAAAATATTTTAAATTACACAGAATGATAGAACTTAATTCTTGGAATTAAAGTCAGAGAATCTGATGAAATCAGTTAATATTTTAATGGTATGGATGAGTGATCATATGGGAGAACAGAAAGAAATGAGAATTCATTAATGATAATTTCAGAAGAAGTCCCATTTGTTTCTGGGTAGCAAAATAAGGTAAAATAACTCATATTTTATAGCAATCTCAAAAAGTATGAGTTTCTTCAAAAACACTGACACTGAGAAATCAAGAATAATTGGTTTAGATAATAATGAAACAATATTTTGTAGAGGATGGAAAATCAGACAGAGGTAACAAAGATCATATTGATAGTAACATCCTAAAAGTATAAGCTTGAAAATTGGTAAAGAAGGTAACAGAAAAAAAAATTTTAAGTGCAAATGTCAAAAAAGTCTAACCTCACTCTAATCCAAAGATTAGTAATTTTTTAAATGTTTACAAACAGATAATTGAACAAAGTTTCAATTGATACATAAGCTAAAAAACTGACTACTAATCATTTTTAAACCATAAGATTTTTACTCATTAAATTGGCTCACTCATTATAATCCTTATCTTCACACTTCAAATATTAAAATCTTTGAATTCCAATTATATATAGAACACTAAAAACTATGTGATAATTTTTCTTCTATTATTATTTTAACTTTAAGGTAAAATAATCCTAGAATGCACTTTAACCAAATCTGACAATCAAAATTGTAATTGTTATCATTGCCAACATAAACACTTCACCTCAGCAGATATTACAACTCCAGAATTTCTGAATAAAAAATTTATGTTTAAAAATACCTACATTTACATATTATTTTCTTCCTGAAAATGCCCTTCCTCTCCTTAACTATCATTTTGACCCTGTTTAATCTATTTCTTCTCCATGATCCCTTATTACCCAAATATCCTTCCTAAATTCACTATAAAATAATGCACTTAATCTTCTTCATGGAAATAATATTTGTTTGTACATATAATTTTTGTTTATAACAACTATATTTTATCCTCCCTTAGATAGAAATCCTAGAAAATAATAATATTTTGTTCATTTCATAAACCAAATCAAGAATGATTCATGTACTGTTGGTAGTCAATATACTTTGTAGAATCTGAAAATAATAAACGAATACAGGTTCCAATACAGATTTATCTTACATTATCAGGAAGCAACAGAGAGTAATGAAGACCTACAAGTGTCTATACAAACAATAAAAAAGTAATTATCCCTCAGTTATTTTTGCTTAATTCCGGTGGTCTAATTTTCAAAAGAAATTTTTTTTGTACAGGATATATGTAAAGAATTTCCAGAAGAGAAACATACAATTAGTAATAATAAAAAAGGAATACTATTTTATTTTTCTTTCTTCATAAAAGCGGTAATTCATAATTAGCAATCCATAATTAACAACCGACATTTCCTCCATAACCTTATACATACATATGTGTATGTGTATATATGTGTGTATGTGTATGTGTACAATAAAAATGTAGAATAAGAATGTGGCAGACCAGTGGCTGCTTGATAATTATCTCCAGATAATTATCCATATCACATTACATATAGTTATGTTAAGACAACTTACTTAACTTCAATTTTGAACATAAATGGAATAAAATGGGACAAATATTTGAATAATGACTATGTAGAAAGCATCCCACTAGATGTTTACATATTTACTCAATTTTATCTGCAAAACAAACCTACAATGCTTGTCCTACTTTTCACTATTTGAAGAAAAGAAAACTAGGATTTAAAGTAAATCATTTAGCGATGCCTGGGGGGTTCAGTTGGTTAAGCATCTGCCTTCAGCTCAGGTCATGATCTTGGGGTCCTGGGATCAAGTCCCACATTGGGCTCCTTGCTCAGCAGAAAGCCTGCCATTCCCCTTGTTTGTGTTTCTCTCTCTCTCTCTCTGACAAATAAATAAAATCTTTAAGTAAATAAATTAAGTAATTAAATAAAATAAGTCATTTAACTTGTCCAAGATAACACAGCCAGGATTATAAATTTTAGGCCACTTGATTTTTGAAAAAGTTTTAATAACAATTCAAAGGAAAATATTAATATTTTCACATTTTATTTGAAAAGCTTCAAATCACACTGAAAATAAAATACAAAATTGAATTAAAATGGATCTTATACCTAAATATAAGGCCTAAAATTCTAAAATTTCCAGAAGAAAACATTGGAAAAAATATTTATGAACTGGGGTTAGGTCAACATTTATTTAACATGACATCAAAAGTATGATCCACAAAAAAAAAAAAAAAATCCTAATTTGCACTTCACCAAAATTAAAAATGTCACTGTTCCTAAGATACTGCTAAGAGAAGGAGAAGGCAAGCTCTCATATGGGAAAACCTATTTTCACTTACATATCTAATAAAGGACATGTGTCTAAAATACATAAAGAACTCACACTAAGAAAGCAAACAACTCAAATTTGAAAACCAAATGGGTAAAGTACTTGAATGGGCACATTGCCAAAGACAATATAAGAATTTCAAATAAGCATAATAAAAGATATTTAACATAATTAGGAAAATAAAAATTTGAACTACAATGAGATATCGCTGTACCTTTATTAGGAAGGCTCTCCGTTCCAAGTATTAATAAGGATGTAGAGCAACTAAACCTCCCAGACACTGGTAATGAGAATGGAAAATGGGACAGCCACTTAGGAAAGTTGCAGTTTCTTAAGAAATTAAAATATCTATCATATAACCCAGACATTATTAACCCAGTTTCCCTCCCATGACAAATGAAAGCTTGCATCTATGCAAAGATTATTACATGGCTATTAATAGCAGATTTGTAATAGCCCCAAACTGGAAATGGCCCAAATGTACATGAATAAATGAATGGAAAAATAAATTGTGGTATATCCACATAAATAAGTGAACTCTTGATATACCCAAAAACAGATTGTTCAGAAAAATTATGTGAAATGAAACAGGCCAAATAAACAAGAGGCCAGGTAAGCAATAGAAACTATACTGTAGGCTTTCATTTATACAAAATTTTAGAATATGGGGCATCTGGGTGGCTCAGTGGGTTAAAGTCTCTGCCTTCAGCTCAGGTCATGATCTCAGGGTCCTGGGATCCAGCCCCACATTGGGCTCTCTGCTCAGCAGGGAGCTTGCTTCCTCCTCTCTCTCTGCCTGCTTCTCCTCTCTCTCTCTCCAAAGAGCTTTAAAAATATTTTGTCAGGGAAAACCCCTATTAAAATTCTTCTATAAATTTAATTTTCTTATCCCCTTTATAGAATTTGTATCTTGAAAGAGTTGGTCTTTTCTCCCTGCATGAACATTTTGTGTTCACCCCACAACCTATACCAATCTGGCTCTTGTCCCAAGCTCCTCTCAAAGTTGTTCCCACTAAAGTAAACAATGGTCTCTAATGACAATCCGAGTTACTTTTCCTTTCCTGTCTCACTTGACTCTTTAACAGCATCCAATATTTTTAACTACTTCCTTTTTCCTTCAAACATTGTTACTAAAAAAACCATTGAATCACGTTTTCATCATATTTTAGCCAATCTCATTCCTCAATGTTGACTCAGTTCTTATATTCATAATATATAGATGTAGCTCCCCTTTTCTTTTCTGTTATAAAATCTTCACTCCTCTTTATTTCAGGTAACATCTCTATACTTTGAGTTACTTCAAAATACTTTTTTTCATAGCTTGTATCTCTTCTCTGAATTCTAATGTATTTATTAATCTCTACTTTGATATATAAAAATGCCTCAAATTTTTATTTTTTTTAAGATTTTATTTATTTGTCAGAGAGAGAGCGAGCAACAGTGAGCACAGGCAGACAGAGTGGCAGGCAGAGTCAGAGGGAGAAGCAGGCTCCCCGCGGAGCAAGGAGCCCAATGTGGGACTCGATCCCAGGACACTGGGATCATGACCTGAGCCGAAGGCAGCTGCTTAACCAACTGAGCCACCCAGGCATCCCCTAAAAATGCCTCAAATTTTTAATCATCTGTTTTTTATCCCTATTTTTCTCGACAAATGTAGCTGTGAAACATTTTAAAAGCACAAATTTCATGCATCATCCACTCTGGAAAACACATCAATGATCTTGGGTTAAAATTTAAATATTTAGCATGATTTAAAATATAATCTTGCCCTTACCTATTTGTGGAACATCTTATATACCCTGTTTCTATTTTTTAAATTTCAGATATATGGACTTCGTTTGAATTACTTGTCTCTTTCAGAGACAGCTCTATATATTTTTCTCACTGGCTGGCACTCATCCCAAGCTCTCCCTGCTTTTCATCTTTTTAAACTGTCTTTCTCAGATCTTAGTTCAAATGAATTTTCATTAGGAATGTCTTTCGATTTCCTGTTATCTGATCTATTCTTTCTCTCTTGGCACTGTAACACTTTTTCATTTTTTATAAACTGGTGTATTTGCTTAGTGGCCATATACTGCACGCCTAAAAGCCCATAAGTCCACAATCATATCTGCTTTGCTCATTACTGTTTCCTCTTTACCATGAACAGTATATGACTCAAAGAAGACAAATAAACTAATATTGTATGTGCTGTAGAAAGAATAATCACAGTTAGCTCTTTTAATAACTTATAAAGGATATAATATTATAGTCTACAAACACAGGGGTGGAGACAGAAAGAGCATCGAATTCAGCCTCTTGGCCCCTTAGATATATGACATCAGATAATTTATTCAACTTTCTAAGCCTAAATTTCCTCATCTCTATAATAGACATAATTAATAAACAGTTTTCCTTTAAGGTTTTAAGTATGTTAAAATCAATGATCAATACAAATTCCCAATAGAGAGCCTCTAAAACTATATTCTCAATACTTCTTAATATTATTACACATATATTTATTGTTACTATATATACCTATATATTTTTAAAGGAATATATACATATATATTTTTTTAAAGATTTTATTTATTTATTTGACAGACAGAGATCACAACTAGGCAGAGAGGCAGGCAGAGAGAAAGGAAGGGAAGCAGGCTTCCTGCTGAGCAGAGAGCCCAATACAAGGCTCTATTCCAGGACCCCGAGACCATGACCCGAGCTGAAGGCAGAGGCTTTAACCCACGCCACCCAGGTGCCCCTATACATATATATTTTAAAGTAAAGTTATAGGCAATCAGTTCTTACATAAATTTCAGGAAAGAATTAAATAAAACTAGGTTACGTCTCAATATGATAGGCTTACAAATATTTAGCTTAAGAATTTGAATGCAGTAAGCCCAGTTTAGAAAATGACCAGTCCGTGTTTCAGCAGCATACTTGCATAACACCCAGATCAAGGGTGTGATAGTATATGTAACAGTAATAACTATGAAAACAATCTATTTAAATTGTATATCACATTATTCACCATCTTATAATTTTATCAGCTCCCAGCTTTATTGATATATTATGAAATAATAAAGTCATAAATAATCTCTAATATTTAGATATTTAAAGTCATAAAGAAATGTGGAATAAAATCCTATCATTAATTTTGCAGTTATTAAATAATCATTTTCAGTCATTATTCTTGGTGTTTTGATGGAATTTCATTAGGCAAATGGATGAAACAAAATGTGGTCAATTTTTTTTTCCCTCTTTCATGGAATAGTAACAGGACTGTATTTCCTTCACCATGGAGAGAAAATTCAAATGTCAATTGTCAAAGGCCTCCAAAAATATAACAGAAAAATCACCAGTAAGGAAAAAAAAAAACTACAAATAAGTAATTTAATAAAAGTAATAGATCAGAAAAACATACTAAAATTTATAAAATTGATGACAAAAAATATTTACTATCTCTATTTTTTCCAACAGCAAAATGTTTAAATATAGAGTCACAGAAAGATTAGTTAATACAATGGTATTATACACCTTTAGTGTTTATGATTCAAATAGTCTAAGAAAAAACAGAAGTTAATAATTTAAAATAGATCTCTAAAGAAATTTTAACTTCATTAAAGTATAAAACTAATGCTTTATTGAAATCAACATGATGTACAGTATAATAAATTAGTAACATTGTAGATTAAAATGGCTACATATTTTTGGCCACATCTCCCAAAAAGAGAGGCACATCTATTTCTCATTCCCTTGGTTCTGGGCTAGATCTACAACTTCCCTTGACCACTAGAACATAATAAAATAACTATAACTTATGAGGTTGAACCTTAAGAGATCTGCAGTTCTTACTTTCATATGTTTATAAAGTTTCCTCTTAAGAACTACACCCCCCAACCCTCCCGCCCAACACACAGAATTCAAAGTAGGTGGGAGGTTATAGTTAAGGTGGTATTCTTACTTTGATATGTTTAGGAAGTTTCCTCTTAAGAACTGACCCCCAACACACAGAGAATTCCGAGGTAAGTGGGAGATCACAGCTAAGGTGCTCTCATCGACAGTTTCAGCTAAATGTTCAGCCAACAGCCAACACCCATAACTACATACTTCCAGAAAAACCCACCTCTCTTAGTATCACTACATCGGGGTTTAGGATTCAATATATGAATTTCGGGAGATACAAATATCCTGTTGATCCATAATATTAAGAGAAATAATATACCATATTATTCCTTAGAACTGCCTAGTTTAGGGATGGTTTGCTACGCTTAAGTAGAAATGAAAGTAAAAGTTCAACTGTGCTTTAAAATAAACAGTGACTCCCGAATCCCTGGACTGGCAGTCATTGTATTACCTTGAACAATATACATTTCTCTGAGTCTTGGTTTCAACAAAAATCATCTGGTGGGATTGTTGTAAGAAGTGAAAAAAAGAGTTCCTGTAAAGCATTTACACAGTGACTGGAACATACTAAAAAGTTCAGTATGCTGTCTGTATTGATGCTATTGAGGCTGCTGTTAAACTGGTCTATATAAAAATTCTATGAAGTTTCACTCTGCTGAGGCTTTGGGTTGAGCAGGGAATGGAGAAATAAAAAGCATAAAATCAGAGATTTTATGATCTATATATATATTTCTAAAATTCTATATTTTAATAGGTTGTTCGTTAAAATAACAGCAATACAGTCATACAGAAAGGTAACTCTAACATTAGATTAATAATCTACAATTTATTTTTCCTAATTTACTGTTTCAGACAAATTTTTACCCTTCTTTTTCCCAAAAATATTCAAATGGATGCATTTATTATGATGTTATTATGAAGATTAGAGTTAGCTCACTACAGTTTGGCATGATGATAGAATTGGTGTTTTTGTTTATGCAACAAAAATAACTGATTTTAGGGGCGCCTGGGTGGCTCAGTGGGTTAAGCCGCTGCCTTCAGCTCGGGTCATGATCTCAGGGTCCTGGGATCGAGTCCCGCATCAGGCTCTCTGCTTAGCAGGGAGCCTGCTTCCCTCTCTCTCTCTGCCTGCCTCTCTGTCTACTTGTGATCTCTCTCTGTCAAATAAATAAATAAAATCTTTTAAAAAAAAATAACTGATTTTGGAGCACCTGGGTGGCTCAGTCGGTGATGTGTCCCACTCTTGATTTTGGCTCAGGTCATGATCCCAAGTTCCTGAGATGGAGCCTTTCTTGGGCTCTGTGCTCAGGGGAAAATCTGCTTCTCTCCCTCTCCCCCTGTCCCTTCCCTCACTCACACATGCACATGTGCTCTTTCTCTTTCTCTCTCTAAAATAAATAAGTAAATCTTTAAAAAAAATGATTTGGCTGTATAACATAAAACTGAAGCCATCTCATCCCAGAAATATGTCATATGCATGTCTCAGTATTTCGTTACATGATGCATTATCATTATGTACTTCGTTTCTCTAATTACATTTTAGTTTCCGGCAAGCACTCCCATTTATACCGAGCACTAAGAAAATCCTTTTTATTTATATTTTCAAAATTTCTCAGTGGTATTCCCTAATTAGCTTAAATTTTCATTTCACATTTAAAATGGTTTTTCTTTGTTCTTAAAAGAAAATTAACACTGGATTGATACTAATAACTAGTATCTATTTGTGTTACCCAAACAACAAGTATTTTTATCTTTATGTTTGACCAATTGCACATTGTAAACTACTAATTTCACTTGCAAAGAGTCAAACTCTTAATTTCCTCTTCATTTAGCCTTTCCAGCTCAGCAGGACATGTCTCTTCTCTCAAGCCTCCATAATAGACTTAATTTACCCAATAGAGAGGAACAATCATTCTGATACATGGTTACAAAAAATTCTGCTATTGCTCTCTACTGATCTGTCCACCAAATCTCATGGACATCTCCCTTAAACTCGTCCTTTAAATCAGGAATCTTTTATGCCTGAGTGATTTGTATAGATTCATGATATTAACATAAACCTAGAATATTTCCAAAAGACTTTGGAAAAATGTAAAAGAAAAGTAAATTAAGAGAACATTATATATCTGAAAATACACTTTTATTTATAAAACTGACTAAATGGAATATATATTAAAATCATCCAGTAGTTCCTAAAGTCTCCATGCTATTTAGCATAGATTTAAGGTAGCTACTTAAATTCAGTCAGAGCACTTTGTTCAGCTAGTTCTCTTACTCAAACTTGTCTCACCCAGAAGTTTCTTGATCAATATGAAAGCTGCATTCAAATTCCTACTTTCTCTAGTTACCTGAGTCAATAGAAAAAAGAAAAAAGTAACAATAAAAATCATAGAATTTGCCCAATATATTTTAATGACTAAATAGGAAATCCTGGTGGAGCCAGAAAGATGATGATAATAGTTACTTTAATAATAAGGTATAGGGACAAGTTCACTGGTCAATGTCAATTACCAAATTAATAACTAATGACTAAAACAAAAGTAATGTTTTTAGATCCTCTATCACAAGACTTCTGCTTAAGCCTTTTAATAGTATTGTTTTTTGAGGAATCTTAAATGGATTATGGATTATATTATTGCTTAACTATGAGGAACCTAGAACAGGAGAAGATAGTTCAGTTGTTCAGGCTGTTACAAAGGCAGAACTCACTTAATCCCTGTTATCTGGTGGTAATTCCACAGTAGATAGCTGTACCAAAATACAACATTGTACATGGAAAGAAGCATCCTAATAATAATGCAACTTAGATGTCAGAGCAAAACCATATCTCTATGAAAAAAAAAACATTTTTTTAAAGAGTTTATTTATTTATTTGATGGAGATACCAAGAGAGGGGTAACACAAGCGGGCAGTGGGGGGAGAAGTAGGCTTCCTGCTGAGTAGGGAGCCCAATGTGGGACTCAGTTCCATCACCCTGAGATCATGACCTGAACTGAAGGCAGCCACTTAATGACAGAGCCTCCCAGGTGCCCCCAAAATAAACAGTTTTTGTAGTCAATTATTGCCTTCCTTGTGCAATAAAGACTCAGTTAAGGACTATGTGAGCTAAGCTGTCCATCATCAATGAAGTGTCATTAGATCACCTACCATACAGATAGGCACGAACATGATCAACAACATTCCAACACCAAGTAGAAGTAGTATATATGAGACAGAATTCAAGCGGGTTCTATAGGCGCAGCTAAATTGCATGAGGAACTGGCTCACACTCTCAAATCCATCTATTTTTGCTGCATTGTCATCTCTCCTTCAAATCACAACTATGGCCCCAAAAGTCCCCAAATTCAAATCCAGCTTATAGATGGAAACACAAGTTGGTACTACTGAGATATAAACTGTCACAGCAGTACCACCACATTTAGGGGGCTCTAAAGGGCAGTGAAGAAGGAAAATCTGTGGGTAGAATTTCAAGTAATGCGTTTGATTGGCCGTTTCACCTGAAGGACAGATGGCCAGAGATACAGATTTAAGGTGGGAAGAGATATTTCTTCTTCCCTGTACTTGTCAGGTAGAGAATCGGGTGTTCGCCTACTCATATTCTCCTAACTGACACTCTGAAATTTGAAGTCTGAGGACTTTATACAAAGACCCAGAGTCAAATTAGAGATTGTGTCAACTGTATGGAGTTAAGTGTCCAGGGACAAGGTAGCAACAATAACAGCTAATTAAAACTAGAATTAGTGGTGATGTTCTATCAGATAACTTCTTTGGGTTGTCTGGCTGACACTAACCCTTGTCCAAACCTAGTTCTACAATACGCCCTGAAACTCCATAATCTAGCAGACATTTTTCTCAAAGTAACCAGAATTCATTTGGTTTTTGAAGTTAATAAATCTGAAAAATACAGTATCATCTGCCTCTTCATATAAAGGTAAATTATTTTTATTCACCAAGAAATATTTTTATGACTTTATGCAAGGTCTGTTCGAAAAAGAAAAATACCTTTACTTCAAACATATGAACATTTTTCTATAGCAATTATATTTAGGAAAGAGAACAGAGGGAGAAGGAGAGAGAGAATCTTAAGCAGGCTCCATGCCCAGCATACAGCAGAATGCAGGGTTTGACCTCAGGATCCTGAGATCATGTCTGAGTCAAAATCAAGAGTCAGATGCTTATCTGACTGAGCCAGCCAGGAGTCCCGACCTATAGAGATTTATGTTTCAGAGCTAGACTGACATTCTAGGATTATTTTTTAGAGATAATATAGCCATAGCTAATAACAAATCTCCATAAATTGCAATGCACTAAAATATGTGAATGGTTTTCCCATCAATATAACATGAAAAAATAGATATGCAATTAGAAAATGTCCTAAAGTGCTAGAAGCATTATGTACTAACTAACATTTGGTAACTAAGATTAATGTTATATTTTAAAGGGAAATATGAAGATTTTTTCAGATTATTGCAGTTGAAGTATAATGGAAATTACAATTTAATTCATACATTTTAATTAGTTTAATATGAGAACTAGACTCAAGTCTACTAATGTGGCAGGACTGTGAAATAATCAGCAAGCAATAAAATAAATTTTAAAAATGCATAATTAGAAAGCAATAATAAATAATGTTTACTTTGTTTTTAATAATCTATGAACTATAATTGCTGCTTCTGTTTATTCGAGTCTGGCTCAAAACATAAATCATCTTAAGGCCAAATAAGCTGCTGTTTTCATCTTTTGATCTTTTATTTCTTTCAAAAATATTTGCAGGGGGGCAAGATTTCTACTTTACTCTGAAGTTGGAAGAAGCTCCTGCTGAACTCATGAATAGAAAACTTAATTTAAAAGTTAATGGCATCATTTAAAATTTGAATTATTATAATTAAGCATGTTAAATGGGCAATGGCTCCCATGTCTATGCTCAGAATACTCAAAAATGAATACTGAAGATATTGTTCCTCATTGAGCCAATAAAGTATCATCAAAGGAAGCAAGTGACTGAAAGGAACTGTGGTCACTACAAATGTCAATGCAGCCAGAAATAGTTCTCTAAAAATCAGCTATGCTGCCAGTGAATGCAGAAAGGTCAAAGTTTATGAGCCATTGACATAATCATAGAAATAGTTGAATAGGCTACTAATAAATTAATTAGACAAACTAAAATATTCCAGCATTTTAATTCATTTGGATATATTCAATTTAAAAGACTACATTTCATGTATAAAGAGATAATAACATTTATATTTCCAAAAAATGTTTTTCTACAATTTTTTTAAAAGAAAATGAAAGTGATCTAGAGCCATGGTCTGAACCTCATTCCGTACTTAAACATGTAGCTGTGATGCGTTAGAAATAATAAAGAACATTCTTCTTTTCCAATCTCCAAAAATGCACTTAATAGGAATGATGTAACTGATGGATATCCTCCACAAAACCATGTAGAGGTGATGGACCATGCCCAAGTTGCTCATAAGGCACTTAATAAATGAAAGCAAGAGAGAGACAGGATAATCAAGAATTTCAGAAGGAATAAACTGTAGGTTTTTCCAGGTAGAGAGACATAAAAATGTCAGAATTATTTTAAACTGTTTGATGCATAAATATGTAATAATGTCTTGGTATCTCAAGAGATAATGCAACTTGCAAACACTCTTAGGTCAGAATTTATGTACTAATTTTATCTCACTCAGAAGCTAAATTAAAACAAACCTTGACTCTGACTGCATACTAATGCAAATAAGTTTATCACAGTTAAGATAAAAATATATGCTTTGATAAAGTTGTGTGTCAGGACCCACAAAATGGAGGCCATACCAGTGGCCAATCCCATATTACAAAACTAAACCCAAGTCGATTTGCATTTATGGGAAATACCCATCAAGAACAGCCAACAGACAGCAGTCACAATCCTCCAACTCTGCTTTAGCTAGCTTGCCTTACCCTAGAACCTAGGGCCTGCCTAGTTTTATAAGGAAATCCCCAACCTCCCAGCCAGTCATGCTCTATGTCTGCTCACCTGTCTTAATATTCTGTAAGACTCACTTTTGCCCCAAATCATTCAGGCAGGGTGCTCCAGTTCTTGTATGGCACTCCATTTCCCCAATCCATGGATCTTTTTCTCTTAAATAAAAAACATCAAATTCATTTCTAATTGTTCTAGTTTTGTCACTTGACTGTTTATACCAATCCACAGGCACATGTTGATGCTACCTAACATACCATTTATTATATAAATGAATATTATGTAAAGTCTTCAATTCATAATTTAAATTATAACAAGGAATGTTTTTAATGATTTCTCCAAATACCCACTAAAATATCTACAAGAAAGGAAAGAAATATTTATTCTTTATTGAATAAGACTATTGTCACTATATGAATAGTTTCCCTAAATTATATTGTTTAAGAATTTCATTAAGAAAAAATTCAGTCAAGGGAAATAAAAACAAAAATAAACCCTTGGAACTACAACAAAATAAAAAGCCTCTGAGCAATGAAGGAAACAATGGAAATCAAGGTGTTGACAGGACTATGTTCCTTCAGGGAGTCTCTGGGGGGGAATCTATTTCTTGCCTTTCAAAACTTGTAGAGATTGCCTACTTTCCTTAGTTCATGGACTTCTTCTATCTTTAAAGTCAGCATATGTGGCTTGAACACTTGCCTTACACCATTTTAACCTGGCTTCCTTCACATCTTTTCTAACTCTTCTGCCTCCCTCTTAAACATGTAAACAACCCTTGTGATCCCATAGGGTTCATCAGTATAATTGGATAAAAATATTTTAAAATCAACTGATCAGCAGACTTACTTCCATCAGCAGTCTTTTTAAAATTTTATTTATTTATTTGAGAGAGAGAGAGAGAGAGAGAGATTGAGAGAGAGAGCAAGAGAGAGCACAAGCAGGGTGAAGGGCAGAGGCAGAAGCAGACTCCCCACTGGGAATCTGGGATCCTGACCTGAGCCAAAGGCAGATGCTTAACCAACTGAGACACACTGGTACCTTCCATCAGCAGTTTTAATTCCCCTTTCCCATCTCTATAACCTGACATATTCAGGGATTCTAGGGATTTGAACATGGACAGCTGTGGAGGGTGGGGCATTATTCTGTCTACTCTAAACAGTATAACATTCCTTCCTGGAAACTATTATAAAATTATGTAATGGACTTAAACTAAAATACTGGGGTTCTTTCTGCAGATTATGTTTCACACATACTCTAACAGTATGTTGTACAGGTAGTACAATCAGGATACAAGTAATCTATATCAGGCCAGCAAACCCACATGATACATGTCAAATAAATACTGAATTGAAGCTACAAATAATACTTCCATCAATATGGTACATTAAGCTAATTTGAAAAGCTCTTCCAATCCAATTACAAACAAATAGGTATTCTGGTTAAAATTTAATATAAAAAAAACTTAAAATACATAGCTGAATTTGGAAAGGGAAAAAGCCAAAGAAGAAGAAGAAGGAAGAGGAAGAGAAGGAGGGGGAGAAGAGGAAACAAAACAAAACAAAAAACAGCAAAGAAAACAAACAAGCAAACAAACAAACAAAAAAATAGCAAGGACCAAAAACAGGAAGAAACCAAAGCCTCTATAGTGAGAAGGAGATGACAGCATGGTAGTTAATGAAGATTTGACTTCACCTATAAGACTGAGAAGATACTGAATTTTGTTTTAATGAGGGGAGGTACTATCTTGAACAAGCATTAGATTGAAAAGAGAATCTGAGAGATTTACAGAAAGTCCAAAAGTAATGTTCTCGTTAAAAAAATAAGAAGAAGAAAAGAAAAGAGAGAGAAGGAGAGATAGAAGGAGGGAAGGGGGAAAGGAGGGAGGGAGAGAGTAAAGAACACAGTAGGGGAAAAGATATTTGAATGTCCTCTCTTGAATTTTACTAGGCAAATAAGGGTTTAAAAAATATGTGAGGGAAAATGACACTAGTTTTCAAGTGTGAAATCTAAATTTTAAATATGCTTTTAAACTTGAAACATCAACCAGTGAAATTAATATAAAATGTGCTGGAAAAGGTAAGAGACCAAGGACTTTTGGCAAAAAATAAATACAATTATTTTTACTAAAGTTCTTATCATAGAATGAACAAAGTACTACCAGAAATAAAATATCCAAATGAAAAGTATACAGACAAAACATCCATATTTACTTAAGATAATGAAGCATTATGAGAGTGTCATTAAATATGGTATTTCCTAATAACTCAATGGTTGTAAACTATAAATAATAAAAAAAAGTACTTTGACTTTATAATAAGTATGTATTAAGTGACTAGAGGTTAAGGAATGGATACCTTATTTAAAACAGGACATTATGAATTAGGGTCATGTTAAAAGAACAAATACAATTTCTAAATAAGAAAAATGAATTTGGTATTTTAAAAAAAAACTGAATGGATAAGCAAAATAATCCATTAAATGTTTTGGAAGAAAAACTTAAAGACCTGGAAATTCCAAATGATATAATCACACAGGATGAATTACAGATTATATAGCATTGAGGAGATGAAGATTTAACTTTAAGGTCCACCAACAAGAAAGTCCCAGGGAACATTACAGACTTGTTGAAATCCTTGGCTAGCTCCACCCAAAGAGAATGGGTGAAAAAAAGAACAAGAAACCCTTACAAAAACTCCAACTTTACCTCTTTTGCTTTTTTTTTTTTTTTTTCCCCAATTTATTTATTTTCAGAAAAACAGTATTCATTATTTGTTCACCACACCCAGTGCTCCATGCAAGCTGTGCCCTCTATAATACCCACCACCTGGTACCCCAACCTCCCACCCCCCCGCCACTTCAAACCCCTCAGACTGTTTTTCAGAGTCCATAGTCTCTCATGGTTCACCTCCCCTTCCAATTTACCCAAATTCCCTACTACTCTCTAACGCCCCTTGTCCTCCATGCTATTGGTTATGCTCCACAAATGAGTGAAACCATATGATAATTGACTCTCTCTGCTTGACTGATTTCACTCAGCATAATCTCTTCCAGTCCCGTCCATGTTGCTACAAAAGTTGGATATTCGTCCTTTCTGATGGAGGCATAATACTCCATAGTGTATATGGACCACATCTTCCTTATCCATTCATCCGTTGAAGGGCATCTTGGTTCTTTCCATAGTTTGGCGACTGTGGCCATTGCTTCTATAAACATTGGGGTACAGATGGCCCTTCTTTTCACGACATCTGTATCTTTGGGGTAAATACCCAGGAGTGCAATTGCAGGGTCGTAGGGAAGCTCTATTTTTAATTTCTTGAGGAATCTCCACACTGTTCTCCAAAGAGGCTGCACCAACTTGCATTCCCACCAACAGTGTAAGAGGGTTCCCCTTTCTCCACATCCTCTCCAACACATGTTGTTTCCTGTTTTGTTAATTTGGGCCATTCTAACTGGTGTAAGGTGATATCTCAATGTGGTTTTAATTTGAATCTCCCTGAGGGCTAATGATGATGAGCATTTTTTCATGTGTCTGATAGCCATTTGTATTTCTTGATTGGAGAAGTGTCTGTTCATATCTTCTGCCCATTTTTTGATGTGTTTGTCTGTTTCGTGTGGGTTGAGTTTGAGGAGTTCATTATAGATCCTGGATATCAACCTTTTGTCTGTACTGTCATTTGCAAATATCTTCTCCCATTCCGTGGGTTGCCTCTTTGTTTTTTTGACTGTTTCCTTTGCTGTGCAGAAGCTTTTGATTTTGATGAAGTCCCAGAAGTCTATTTTCGCTTTTGTTTCCTTTGCCTTTGGAGACGTATCTTGAAAGAAGTTGCTGTGGCTGATATCGAAGAGATTACTGCCTATGTTCTCCTCTAAGATTCTGATAGATTCCTGTCTCACGTTGAGGTCTTTTATCCATTTTGAGTTGATCTTTGTGTACGGTGTAAGAGAATGGTCGAGTTTCATTCTTCTACATATAGCTGTCCAGCTTTCCCAGCACCATTTATTAAAGAGACTGTCTTTTTTCCACTGTATATTTTTTCCTGTTTTGTCGAAGATTAATTGACCATAGAGTTGAGGGTCCATATCAGGGCTCTCTACTCTGTTCCACTGGTCTATGTGTCTGTTTTTATGCCAGTACCATGCTGTCTTGGTGATCACAGCTTTGTAATAAAGCTTGAAATCAGGTAAGGTGATGCCGCCAGCTTTATTTTTGTTTTTCAACGTTTCCTTAGCGATTCGGGGTCTCTTCTGATTCCATACAAATTTTTGGATTATTTGCTCCAGCTCTTTGAAGAATGCCGGTGGAATTTTGATCGGAATGGCATTAAAAGTATAGATTGCTCTAGGCAGTATAGACATTTTAACGATGTTTATTCTTCCGATCCAAGAGCATGGAATGGTCTTCCATCTTTTTGTGTCTTCTTCAATTTCTTTCATGAGTGTTCTATAGTTCCTCAAGTATAGATCCTTTACCTCTTTAGTTAGGTTTATTCCCAGGTATCTTATGGTTCTTGGTGCTATAGTAAATGGAATCGATTCTCTAATTTCCCTTTCTGTATTTTCCTTGTTAGTGTATAAGAAAGCCACTGATTTCTGCACATTGACTTTGTATCCTGCCACGCTGCTGAATTGCTGTATGAGTTCTAGTAGTTTGGGGGTGGAGTCTTTTGGGTTTTCCATATATAGAATCATGTCATCTGCGAAGAGAGAGAGTTTGACTTCTTCATTACCAATTTGGATACCTTTTATTTCTCTCTGTTGTCTGATTGCTGTTGCTAGGACTTCTAATACTATGTTGAACAAGAGTGGTGAAAGTGGGCATCCTTGTCTTGTTCCTGATCTCAACGGGAAGGCTGCAAGCTTTTTCCCATTGAGGATGATATTTGCTGTGGGTCTTTCATAGATAGATTTGATGAGGTTCAGGAATGTTCCCTCTATCCCTATACTTTGAAGCGTTTTAATCAGGAACGGATGTTGGATTTTGTCAAATGCTTTTTCTGCATCAATTGAGAGGACCATGTGGTTCTTCTCTCTTCTCCTATTAATTTGTTGTATCACATTGATTGATTTACGAATGTTGAACCATCCTTGTAGCCCAGGGATGAATCCCACCTGATCATGGTGGATAATCTTTTTAATGTGTTGTTGGATCCTGTTGGCTAGGATCTTGTTGAGAATCTTAGCATCCATATTCATCAGTGATATTGGTCTGAAATTCTCCTTTTTGGTATGGTCCTTGCCTGGTTTGGGGATCAGGGTAATGCTGGCTTCATAGAAAGAGTCTGGAAGTTTTCCTTCTGCTTCAATTTTTTGAAACAGCTTCAGGAGAATAGGTGTTATTTCTTCTTGGAAGGTTTGGTAGAATTCCCCAGGGAATCCGTCAGGTCCTGGGCTCTTGTTTTTTGGGAGATTTTTGATCACTGCTTCAATCTCGTTATTAGATATCGGTCTATTCAGGTTGTCGATTTCTTCCTGGTTCAATTTTGGTAGTTTATATTTTTCCAGGAATGCATCCATTTCATCTAGGTTGCTAAGCTTATTGGCATATAACTGTTCGTAGTAACTTCTGATGATTGTTTCTACTTCCTTGGTGTTAGTTGTGATCTCTCCCCTTTCATTCATAATTTTATGAATTTGGGATTTCTCTCTTTTCTTTTGGATTAGTGTAGCCAGTGGCTTATCGATCTTATTGATTCTTTCAAAAAACCAGCTTCTAGTTTCATTGATACGTTCTACTGTATCTCTGGTTTCTCCCTCATTGATCTCAGCTCTAATCTTGATGATTTCCCTTCTTATGTGTGGAGTTGGTTTGATTTGTTGTTGATCCTCCAGTTCTTTAAGGTGTAAAGACAGCTGGTGTGTTCTGGATTTTTCAATTTTTTTGAGCAAGGCTTGGATGGCTATATATTTTCCCCTTAGGACCGCTTTTGCTGTATCCCATAGGTTTTGGACCGAAGTGTCTTCATTCTCATTGGTTTCCATGAATTGTTTCAGTTCTTCTTTGATCTCCTGGTTGATCCAAGCATTCTTAAGCAAGGTGGTCTTTAGCTTCCAGGTGTTTGAGTTCCTTCGGAACTTTTCCTTGTGATTGAGCTCCAGTTTCAAAGCATTGTGATCTGAGAATATGCAGGGAATAATCTCAGTCTTTTGGTATCGGCTGAGTCCTGATTTGTGACCCAGTATGTGGTCTATTCTGGAGAAGGTTCCGTGTGCACTTGAGAAGAATGAGTATTCTGCTGTTTTAGGGTGGAATGTTCTGTATATATCTATGAGGTCCATCTGGTCCAATGTGTCATTCAATGCTCTTGTTTCTTTATTGATTTTCTGCTTCGATGATCTGTCTAATTCTGAAAGAGGCGTGTTAAGATCACCTACGATTAGTGTATTCATATCAATATGACTCTTTATCTTGATTAACAGTTTTCTTAAGTAATTGGCTGCTCCCATATTGGGAGCATAGATATTTACAATTGTTAGATCATCTTGGTGGATAGTCCCTTTAAGGATTATGTAGTGTCCTTCTGTATCTCTGACTACAGTCTTTAGTTTGAAGTCTAATTTATCTGATATGAGAATCGCTACCCCAGCCTTCTTTTGAGTCCCATTGGCATGAAAGATGCTTCTCCACCCCTTCACTTTCAGTCTGCGTGTATCTTTAGGTTCAAAATGGGTCTCTTGTAGACAGCATATGGATGGGTCCTGTCGTTTTATCCAATCTGCAACCCTGTGCCGTTTTATGGGTGCATTTAGGCCATTCACATTGAGAGTGATTATTGATAGATACGTTTTTATTGACATCGAGTTACCTTTGAAGTCTTTCTTCCTGTAGACTGTCTCTATATTTCTGTTCAATGCTATTCTTGGGATTTTTCCTCTTTTATAGAACCCCCCTTAATATTTCCTGCAGTATCGGCTTGGTCGTTGCATAGTCTTTTAAGTCTTGCCGTTCTTGGAAACTCTTTATCTCTCCATCCATTTTGAATGTCAGTCTTGCTGGATAAAGTATTCTTGGCTGCATGTTCTTCTCATTTAGTGCCCTGAATATATCTTGCCAGCCTCTTCTGGCTTGCCAGGTCTCTGTGGACAGGTCTGACGTTATTCTGATGGGCTTCCCTCTGTAAGTAAGGAGCCTCTTTGCCCTGGCGTCTTTCAAGAGATTATACCTACAATTATAATTCCTCAATTTGACTATCAGGTGTCGTGATGTTTTTTTGGAGTGTATAATCTTGGATGGAGACCGTTCAGCCTCTAGTACATGAACGCTGGTTTCATTCGCGAGATTCGGAAAGTTTTCATGAAGGACTTGTTCCACGACATCTTCTAGACTTCTTTCTTTCTCCTCCCCTTCGGGAATTCCAATAATTCTGACGTTGGAACGCTTCATGGCATCACTTATTTCCCTAATTCTGCTTTCGTGGGATCTAAGCTGTTTGTTCCAGGCTTCCTCCTGATCCTTTCTCTCTATCTCTTTGTCTTCCAGATCACTAATTCTATCTTCTGTCTCAGTTACCCTAGCTTTGAGAGAGTTTAGATTGGATTGGAACTCATTGAGAGCATTGTGGACCTCCTCCCTGGTAGCTTTAAGCTCCGCCCTAACATTGTGAACATCCTGTCTGGTCGCTTTCAGTTCGGCTCTAATCAATTCTGTTTGGTCATCCATGGCTTTCTCCAACCTAGCTATTGCCTGGATAATTGTTAGCCTGAATTCTCTTTCCGACATATTGTCTATGTTGATAGCCGTTAGCTCTGTTGCAGAAGGTCCATCCTCTGTATTTTTCTTCTGTTGGGCATTCCTCCTCCTAGTCATTTTGGTGGGAGAAGACTGAACAGATGTAGCTGGATGTATCAACTCTGGTGCAGTCAAGGTGCACCCTGGAGCACTTCCTGATCTCCGTCTCAGAAGCCTCAGTCTGGGTGCAGAAGCTGAATAAATTCCCCCTTGGACGCTGGCAGTGCATGTTCCAAGTTGGAGACCCTGGGGGCGCAGGATCTCTTGCTCGTCCCCAAAGCCAAGGCAGTGGCGGCTGTCTGGGAGCTCCTGACCGCCAGAGAGGTTCCAAGCAGCGATCGCACACTGAGATTTTGCCGCTGGCCGGGGCTGGGAGTGCCCGGCTTGCGCGCACCTCTTTTCAGAGGCGGCTGTGGGTCGGGCGCGCGTCTGGGGCACTGAGAACGGGGCGCTGGTCCGTAAGCCGCAGGCTGGGCTTTTGCGCGCCTCTGTCCGGGGAAGAGTTTCGCGGGCGCGCGGCTTAGACTTTGAAACAATGGCCCGGGTCAAGAAGCGCCCCAGGGCCTTAGAAACCCAGGAGAGCTGGAGCGACGTGCACGCGCATCTCAAGCTTTGTGGTAGGGCTAGCGCGCGTTCTGCAGACCGGCTCCCATCCCCTCACAGGAGCCGGAACCCCGCGCTCTGGGGCACGCTGGCGGCTTAGGGACCAGGAGCCGGTTTCTCCGCCGCACTCTCTCTGTCTCCCCACCGGGGAGGCCGTCTGGGACCGGGGACTCAAGCCCCTGTCCCTAGCCGCCCCCGCGATCCTTTGCTCTTTTGGAGTGCTTTCAACCAGTCTCCGAGTTAATGCTGGTCCCCAGACGCAGGGCGCTCTCGCTCGTATCGGGGTATGACTTTCCCACCGGTCGCCTCTGGTGGCTCCCTCCCCCTTTTATCTTCCGATATCAGTCCGCTGTTCCCATTCCGCTTTACCTGCTCACTGGCGTCTTCTGCCCCTGTAGAGATCCAGACGTGTATAATTCTGATCTCAGGCTGATTTCATGGGTGATCAGAGTTCTTTGGTAGGTAATCAGCTCACTTTGGGGTACCAGCTGAAAAGACGCCTCTTCCTAGTACCCCGCCATCTTGTCCCCCCCACCTCTTTTGCTTTTATTTACTCTTTCCTTTGCTGTGCTAAAGCTTTTTATCTTGATGAAGTGCCAACAGTGGAACTTTATCAAGATGAACTACCCAATGCAGTACTTCTTAGTGCAGCCTACATAGGCATCCTATCTTTTCATAATACTACCAAGGTGTTATTTTTTCCTTTTCATTTTGTCAGCATTTGTACCAAAAGCAATGATGATAAAAAGTGTTGTTTTTAATAAACATAAAAGTAGAATCAATGAAGTAGAAAATAAATAAATGTACAATAGAGAAAAATCAACCAAGCTAAAAGATGTTTTATTTAAAAATATACATTTTTAATAATTCCCGTAGAACTAATCCAGAAAATGGAAAAAATATTACCAATATCATGAATTAAAAATGAGAACACACAATAGATCTTGCTAACATTAAAAAGATGAGAATATTGTGAACAATTTTATACTAAAATTTGAAAACATAAATGAAATAGACATACAACTTGCAAAATTCAACTTAGAAAAAAAATTAAATACTTTTACATGTTTAAAAAAGGGAATCCTTTTCTAAGAACTATTCATAAATCCAACTTCACTTGTGAAAGTTTCCACTGGTAAACTAATTTAAGTATTTAAGAAAGAAGCAGAATCCATTTTATCTTTCAGAAAATTATATGAGAAGAAATTATTTCCAAGGAATCTAAAATCTTACACAAAAATCTGAGAAGAGCATTATAAGAATGAAAAATTACAGATAATCTTTTTTTTATATTTAAAAGATGTTTTTCATTTACTTTACATTAGTACCCAAAATACATATTTCTATTTCAAGATAACATTTAAAAATTATTCTAATGCAAAAGGAACATAAATACAATTCTGCAGTTACAAAAAAGCTAGGGATCCATAGCTAAATTATTCCCATGTTCACAAGTCTGCTTCTGAAGTAAATACTACTCCTATGCGGCTGTTAGCTTCTCAGGTTAGATTTAAACACACACATACAATTTCAGTAGTGTGGAAGCTTATAATGTTGTATTCCATGCACTGTTCTGAAGGGTTCATTAACAGCCACAAGGCCCTAAAAACTGAAACACTCTATGAGTCTGCAAGACAGGTTGAATAAAGTTAAATTAATTAGGGCAAACAGGATTCCCACCTTAACATCAAATCATGTAATATTCTCTAGCAACTGGGAGTACCTCAGGACTGGCAAATTGTCCTCTTTAGAACTAATCTCATCAGAAGAGTTTAAGAAGGTTCATAATTTACCCTATCAAGGACATTTAAAAGTGACAAGTTTCTTTTGGGCTAATTTGACTCCCCTGAATGACCTAGCTAGTTAATTAGTCATTTGTAATTTCAAATTACATGTTATTGTCTGACCCTTCAAACAATTTATTTTTAATGTAAACATATAAAGTCAACATGAGATGTCTAACTAAAGCAAGCACTATCTATAAAATCAAGACAGACAGCTTCCCCTCTTCTAAGGTTTAGGCTTTTCCCAGAATTCTGTATACATGGAATAGCCATTCCAAGAGTGATTATTCCCACATACAACTTGCAAAGTCTTAGGCTACCACACACATTTGGACCAGGTGAACAGATACTTTAGTATCTCCCCTGTTCTTCAATTTATACAGTCTAAATGCAATGACTGCAGCAAAACCCACATTCCAATAGGAATAAAAGGTGCCCCTCTAGCTTTTTGGATAAGTTTAGATCCCTGCTTTTCATCGTATGAAGGAGAGACACCTGGCCAGCTAACATAGTGACTAAAGGATCCTCCTAGGAGGACAGGGCTTCTCAAGCTCCAACAGATAGTTAATCCTTTCTTATTAACAGATACAAATACCCTTAACAAGACATTTGTGTACTGAATTTAGCAATGTAAAAGAAGAACAGCATGTCACAAACAAGTGGATTCTATTCTAGGCATGCTAAATTTGTTTACCATTTGAAAATTAACACCATTTGTTGTTAACTAAATATTATCTCAATACATTTTTTAAGATATGATAATATTCAAAATCATTCAACATTTGAAAAAAAAAAAAACACAACACTGATGAAACCAGGAAAATCATGTACTTCCTAAATATACCAAAAATGTATCCATGAAGACACAAAAACAAATCTCATACTTAATGATGAAAATTACAAGATTTATTCCTAAAGTCAGAAGTGATACAAAGAAAACCCATTATGTAAATTATATTCAGTACTATATAAGAAGTGGAAGGCAATTGTATTCAGGCAAGAAAAGCCTTATAAAATGGCAATAAAGAGAATAAGAAATTAAAAAGATATGTATGTATGAAGGTTTCATTATTAACAGTGACTTGACTGTGATGATAGAATATCAAAGAGTATCTCTACACTACTTAAATTAATAAGGAATTTAGTTAGATTTCTGGCTTAAAATAGAATTAAGATGTTAGAAGTCATAAAGCATCTCTATGCACCACAAACAATATAAAAATTAAAATGTTAAATGTTGGGGCATCTGGGTGACTCAGGTTAAGTGTCTGACTCTTGATTTCGGCTCAGGTCATGATCAAAGGTCCTGGGATTGAGCCCCTCATCAGCTCTGCACACAATGGCAAGTCAGCTTGAGGATTTCTCTCCTTCTTCCTCTATCCCTTCTCCCACTCGAAAACATACTCTCTCTCCCTCCTTCTCTCCCTCCCTCAAATAAATAATTAAATCTTTCTTTAAAAATGTTAAATGTGGGGCACCTCGGTGACTCAGTGGTGAAGCATCTGCCTTCACCTCAGGTAGTGATTCCAGGGTTCCAGGATCGAGCCCCACATCCAGCTCTGCGGGAAGCCTGGTTCTCCCTCTCCCACTCACCCTGTTTGTGTTCCCTCTCTGGCTGTCTCTCTCTCTGTCAAATAAATAAAATCTTTTAAAGAAAAAAACGTTAAATGTTACTCAATTTTCAACAGATTAAAAAAACAAGTATCTAAGAATAAATCTAATGCAAGATTTGCAACCTAATACATGAAAACTTCATGACATTAACAAGGAATTTTTGTGGAAACCTCAAATAGAAGAATACAGCACATTCATGAATTGGAATGTTGACTATTTGAGTAATATAAATTTATCCAACTCATTTATAGATCTAATACAATCCAGTTTAGAATTCAAGCTGTCTGTGTGTGTGTGTATGAAGAAATTGAGAAGCTGTTTCTACTATGTATATGGAAATACAAAGAAGGAAGCAGGTCAAAGACAATCTCAAGGAAGAAATCTAGAGGATCTATATTACCAGAATCAAGATTGTATTAACTATTATAATTAAGAAATGGTTAATAGGGTCTAGAAACAGATATATCTAAGTTTACATTACAGTGCAGCACACTGGGAACCAATGTTTATTCAATAACATTGCTTGTATCTACAAATATGTAAAAATACATCTGCCAAAAGACAAGCAACAGTCATTCATAGCAGTAATATGTAATATAAATTAGGAAAACAACCCAAAGATCCATCAGCATGACAATAAATAAAGTGATATATTCATACAATCACTTACTATACAGCAAAGAGAAAAAAAAAAAGAATTACATCTTTGTGCTACAAAATGGATACATCACACAAACATAATGTTGAAAGAAAGAACCAAGATACAAAAGAGAGAAGCTATATATGTGTGATATATATGAATACATATATGCATTATATATATATATTAAAAATGTTTTTAAAAAGGCAGCAGCAGTAATACTAATATATGGGGGTAAAGTCAAGATAAACATTGCCCTTCAGAGTTGATAGTGATTGCAAGATAAGCATAATGTGAAACACTTTCTGGAATCCAGGTGAAGTTCTGTTTCTATATCAGAGAGTAGTTACCACGGTAATATTTAATTTTATCAGGATCTATCTTTAAAATTTGTGCACTCTTTTTCTATGTATGTTACAGTTCAATAACATTTATACAAAAGATACAAATTATAAATAATAAATTTCCAAATTTAAAATCTACACTTCAATATAACTTTATTCAGAAATTTCAATATAATTTTTAACAAAAAGTTCTATTTATAATTTTAATGTTCACTGACCATTTGTCCAAAAAAGCTAATATGTTTCATTCACTTTCTGTATAGACCACATAGGTAAAACTTCAAGATAATTTGAATTGTATAGAGTCGCAAAATATTCCTCTGCTGCTTTATACAGTATTTTTGAGTGCCACATTAATGAATGTGTAATTCTAGGATCATGAATTGGAATACCAAGTGAAGAAGGTTTGCAATACTGAACTCAAAACTTCATCACACAAAACCTATTGCTCTGGTCCTTTCTAAAAGAAGGATTTGGCAAGTAATAAGCTTTCCTTAGTACTTCTGTTCAAATCTTCCTTGTGCACTAAAGTCCATCTCCAACACTGGCAGCAGCTCAAAGTATCTATAAATTTCATATCAATGAATTCAGTCATGTTTTTGCCTTAAAACACAGGGCAAAGGGAGTAAGGAGTGTTTTTCTGGAGCCTGAACCACGTGGGAAGGTTTATGTTTAATATTATGGGATACAATATGTGAGTAACTGGAGCTGAATTTACATCTGGATGTGCTAGTGGAATACTGGAATCTGTGCGTGCAGGCTTATAACAACTTATATCTTCAGGAAGTTTACAAGCCAATTTTTAAACCCAGACATTATTAAGAATTAAATTTTGTAAATGTACATTTAAACAAATTATATTGAAAGTTAAGGAAATTAATATTCAAAATGAGTCATTATTTTAACACATTTTATTATGTTCTATACTGAAGAGGATTCTATATCTATTTTATCTGCATGGCACAGCCAGTATACAATGGTGAGCTACTGTGCATCTCTTCCACATGGAGAAGAACTCTGCCCTGATGGGAGTATTTATATAACAAAAAAAAAAAAAAAGGCAAATTCCACAATCAGATATTTATTATTTTATTGACTATCTAAACTTAAGAAAGTGAAAAAGAAAATGTTTATCATAGACATCAAATCAGAAGTATGTCTTGTGTGTAGCCATTACAGTGAAAGTAGAATAACATTGTGAAAATATTATTTTATTCTTCTAAATCTACTATCCATTTCAGTAAAGAAGTTTCTTGCATCACTGATGAACAAATGAAGTTCTAATACATGTTTTCATTATTTCACTTTGTATTATTCATATAAATGAAAGTGATCAGCCAACATTCATGTCAAGACCATATTTGTTAGTCCAACATTCAAAAGTTGGGTATATATACAGGAGTAAAGCAAAATCATCATCATCATCATCATCATCATCATTATCATCATCAATGTAAACATTTTGTGAAAAGCAATTGGCTATATATAATTTACAATACATGGTATTGAATATTATTTACAAGTAGTATGATATACAACCTTTGTAGCAATAAAATTTGTAAGTATATACACATGTATGCATATGCATAAACACATGTTTGAGAGCCTCTTGTCAAATATTTACCAACAAAACAATAAAAGACATTCAAACATTATTTAGTAAATTCATTTTTTGCGTGTAATTGTGATACATAGGACCTCCCAAAGGGCAGGGCCCAGAGGAAATTTCCTTCTCACGAGCATCTAAGATTGTTACCATTAGGGAAGTTAACCAACTCTCCCAAGGCCCAGAGTTTACAAATGACACAGAAAGCTTTGCAACCAGAAAGTAATGTGGAAGTCATGCTTTTTTGACTTTGCAATCTCTTCTGAGACATTGGATTTATCTGAATAAAGCACAAGTTTTTGAAACAGAAAATAGAAGCAGAAAAGATATTTTTAAAAAATTAAGAACCTGGGGTGCCTGGGTGGCTGGGTGGGTTAAAGCCTCTGCCTTTGGCCTAAGTCATGGTCCCAGGGTCCTGGGATCGAGCCCCATATCGGGCTCTCTGCTCAGCAGAGAGCCTGCTTCCTCCTCCTCTCTCTCTGCCTGCCTCTCTGCCTACTTATAATCTCTGTCTGTCAAATAAATAAATAAAATCTTAAAAAAAAAATTAAGAACCCATTTTTAATTTTTGTTTTTTTTTTTTAAGATTTTATCTATTTATTCGACAGAAAGAGACACAGTGAGAGAGGGAACACAAGCAGGGGGAGTGGGACAGGGAGACACAGGCTTCCAGCCAAGCAGGAAGCCTGATGTAGGGCTTGATCCCAGGACCCTGGGACCATGACCAGAGCTAAAGGTAGACGCTTAATGACTGAGTCACCCAGGCGCCCTTCATTTATAGTTTTAAAAACGGGGGAAATAGAAATGAAATAACTTTAATGTTAACTCTTAAAACAGTAAACATCTTGCTAAATATTTAAAAGTATTCTATTTTAAATCAAAAGCAGGATACTATCACCCTTGATAATGCACGTTTTCCGGAAAGTCTTAGCTAAGGTAATATGTAAATGAGCAAACATGAGTAGTTTAAAGACTGGAATGTAACTAACAATTTTACTGCAGTTATGCACATAAACTATTATTATTTAGTTAGAAAATCCAAGGTAATAACCCAACGGTAGAGTCACCAAGAAGGTGGTCCAACTTCTTAGGGAGGCATTATCAGATATTGGTGAAGATTCTAAACTCTGAAGACAAACTGCATGGATTGAAATACCGGCTCATCCTTTTATATAACTTAACACATGTTATTAAGTTCCCTGTACCTCAGTTTCATCATCAGCATAATGTAGATAATAATATTTCCCACCCATAGAAATCTATGATTTGATATATGGACAGTACATTGAAAACATTTATCACATAGTAACTACCATTCAACTGGTTGTTGCTATTGTTACTACTATTACTCCTACACCTATTACTACTAAAAGTGCATACTAATATTAAAAAAAAAAGAAATGAATAATGTATCCATAGTTGGCGAGACTAAATATTATGAAAAATGATTTTCACAGCTAACAAGTTTGCTACAAATCCATGTGGAATAATAAAGGACAATGCATCACCAAGACAAATTAAAGCTGCAGCATTAGGAAGAGCACTTCAACCTGTCAAATATTAAGACATTTAGTAATACCAACTGTGTGATGTTGGGACAGAGATGGACAATGAACAGATTAAGGAGCCATGATTCAGATCTTCACATAAGAATATTTGTATCTGTAGCCATGCTTTTACAAACCACTAGGAAAACACTTCAATATCTAATTCAGCAGATGATGCTGGAAAATAATTGATTATATACAGGAAAAACATTATACCATATACAAAGTCAATTCCATTTATCATATAACTTCTGACAATACTAGGAGATGAACAATGTATCAGATCAAATCAGTCCCAATTAGTGCCTAGAAGAGGTCTACAAAAGAAAAATAAAATCATGCCACTGAAATATTTTCATTTCATTTTGAAGGAGGATGAACAGAGAGCTGGGGAGATGCATAGATTATCACCTTATGATTCCATATAGACGTGAGCATCTATGACTGCAGATGAAATTTAGATAGGTCCTCATAGTAGAAATCAGCATTTTGTGTGTGTGTGTGTGTGAATTACTTTTCCCTTTTATCTGATAGATGAGCCTCTATTTCATCAATGGGATTCATTCTATGCAGTTCTGATGTGTCCATACCACAAGGTTAGGCATGTGGCATCAAAATTATATTATAGCAAACTATTGCTTTAGAAATGGCGCTATAATTCAAAGTAAATCAATTACAGTCTTCCCAAAAAGAGAAATTGGAGAAGCAGCACACTGCTCAACAGAATACCTACATTTAAAGGCATTCTAAGTGGGTGCCAGTATTGCTCAGCTAGTCAAGTGTCTGCCTCCAGCTCAGGTCATCATCCCAGGGGCCTGGAAACCAGCTTCTCCCTCTCCCTATGATCCAGAACTGTAGGAAATAAATTGTGTTTATAAGCCAACCTATCTATTATACTTTGTCATACTTGCCCTAAGACATACTACGAATATATTAGAAGGTTATTTTTTGCTCAAAAGGGTAAACAGGTCAGTAGGGCAATCTTCCTCCAAATGGCCAACAGACATACTGTCATCTTCACCTTATGCCAATCCAAGTCCTGCCTGGCAATGTTCTTCCTTCCAAATAGAAAGCAAACAGAGCTCACAGGAGCAAACATGGAAGTTTTTAACGGGCCAAGACTGGAAAGGTCAACTCTGCTCACACTTCATTGGCTAGAACTCAGGAAATGTCCACACAAAAAGATCAAGAGAGGTAAGAAATCTTTACCTCTGAGATCAAGAGGTGGAGAACAAGAACACTGTTGAGTAGCCAGTAATTTCTTCCCAAACCATCTTTCCCTTTATACATATTTACGTGTGCCTTCTTTCCACAGGTGGTATCTACTCACTTGTTCTCCAAAGGAGACAATCCAAAATTTTATTCACTTACACAGATAGCTGAAATTTCAGAATCTCTGGATATTGAGTAATCTTCTCCATTGTTGCTGGATCTAGTTGTTGTGGTCCTGTAAAATATGATATAAAGGACAAAATATCAGTTCTGTGTATGCTATCACTGGTAGAATAACAATAATAGTAGAAAACTTACATTTTGGAAAGGGAAGCACACAGTTGCTAACAACAAAAAATGCTGCAGCAAGATGGCAGAGGAGTAGGAAACCTAAATATCATCAGGTTCCAGGAGTTTAGCTAGGTAGTTATCAAACCGTTCTGAACACCTACAAACTCAACAGGAGATAGAAGAGAAGAGCAGCAATGCTAGGAACAGAAAGGCGATCACTTTCTGGAATGCAGGATGTATGGAGAAGTGAATCCAAGGCAACATAAGGGAAGAGAGACCATGGGGAGAGGGGTCAGCTCCCAGAAAGCGGTACAGCAGTGTAGTATAAAATCAGAACTTTTAGACATCTGCTCCACTGAGGGACGTCACTCCAGAAGCTAAACGGGGCATGGAGCTCTTCTGGGGACAGTGTGGTCTCAGGACATGTGGGGTCACAAAAAGACCAGGGGTGTCAGAATGTGGTAGAGCTTCCAGGTATCAGATCGGGGAAGCCAGCTGTAAAGATGGAGCCAAAGAGGGGGCTCTCAGCTCAGGATTACCTTAAACTGTGATCCAAGGCACAGTCGAGCCACCTCTCTTCGAGTAAGGACACCACGAGTGGCAGATCTGGAAAGACCCCCTCCTTCCACTGCTGGGAGGAGCAGCACAGGATGGTGCTGCAGGAATCTGCTGGGTTTGGAGACACCAAATGAAGCAATGCACCAGAGACAGAAATGCTCCATCAGAGGGTGGGTGAGCTCAGAGTGTGGCCAGAGACTTGGGAGACAGAAGAGATTGACGGCTTTCTCTGAGGGTGCATTGAGGAGTGGGGCCCTGAGCTCTTGGCCTGAAAGGGGACAGAGGTTCGGAGATTGTCATTTTCATTCCTTTCCTCCAAAGCTATACAGAAAGTGGTCAGGGAACAAAAGATCCCGAGATTAAAACCAAGCAGATTACTGAGCATGGACCCTGCCAAGGGTGATGCAATTCTGTCTCAGGCAAAGACATCTGACAATCACTGCAACAAGCCCTTGCACAGAAGATCAGCAAGAACATCATCTAAGACCAAGTTCACACATCAGTGACAACTGCAGAACTCCTGAGCTAGGGGAAAGCAACATACAGAATTCATGGCTATTTTCCATGATCCTTCAGTTCTTAAAAGTTAAATTTTTTTAATTTTATTTTTCTTATTCTATTTTTTTATTTTTCCTCTTTCCCATTTTAAAATTTTTAAATTTTATTTTATCAGTATATTTAAAAATTTTTTAATTTTCAATGCTATAATCATATTTTATCCTATCATTATATTTAACCTTATTTTTTATATACATAAAGATTTTTTCTTTAAAATTTTGGTATACAATTTCTTCAAAGAGATCAAAATATATCCTAAATCTAGTGCATGGTTTTGATCTACTCCCCAGCCTAATCACATATTTCCCCACCCCCTTTTTTTTTCTTTTTTCAACCAACTTCTTATCTTATCAATGCCTTTTTTGGAATTTTTTTTTTAATTTTCATCTTTACAGTCATATTCCATCCCTTCATCATGTTTACCCTTATTTTTGTACTATATGTTATTCCTTCTTTAAAATATAGGGAGGTAGTTTCTTCTAACAGACCAAAATACACCCAAAATCAAGTATGTGGTTGTGTTCTATTCACCAGTCATTATATATATATATATATATATATATATATATATACACACACACACATACATAAATATATATATATTTTTTTTTCCTTTTCTTTACTTCCTTTCCTTTCCTTTCTTTACTTCCCCCTCACATCTCCCCTTGGTTTGGGGGCTCTTCTGACTTGGCTAGTGTATATTTTTTCTGGATTCATTGCTACCTTTTAATATTTTGTTCTCTCATCTGTTCTTATCTGGATAAAATGACAAGGCAGAAAAACTCATCACAAAAAAAACCAAAAAACAAAAACAAAAAACAAAACCAAGAGGCAGTACCGATGACTAGGGAACTAATCAATATGGACATCAGTAATGTGTCAGAAGTAGAGTTCAGAATCGTGATTATCAAGGCACTAGTTGGGCTCTAAAAAACCATGGAAGATATTACAGAATCCATTTCAAGAGAAATAAAATCCCTTTCTGGAGAAATAGAAGAACTAAAATCTAAAAAAAGTTGAAATCAGAAAAGATATTAATGAGGTGCAATCAAAAATGGAGGCTGTTACTGCTAGGATAAATGAGGCATAAGAGAGAATTAATGATATAGAAGACTGAGTAATGGAGAACAAAGAAGCTGAGCAAAAGAGAGACAAACAATACTGGATCACGAGAGGAGAATACAAAATATAAGTGATACCTTAAGATGAAACAATATTAGAATAATTGGGATCCCTGAAGAAAAAGAAAGAGAGAGAGGGGCTGAAGGGATATTGGAGCAAATTACAGCAGAGAATTTCCCTAATTTCCAAAGGTAACAAGCATCAAACTCCAGGAGGCACAGAGAAGCAAACTTAAAATCAATAAATATATGTCAACACCCCATCATCTAATAGTAAAACTTACAGCTCTCAGTGACAAAGAGAAAATGCTGAAAGCAGCTCGGGACAAGAGATCTGTAACATACAATGGTAGAAATATTAGATTGGCAGAGACCTATCCACAGAGACCTGACAGGCCAGAAAGGACTTGCATGATCCATTCAGAGCACTAACTGAGAAAAATATGCAGCCAAGAATACTATATCCAGCTAGACTGTCATTGAAAATAGGAAAGATAAAAAGTTTCCAGGACAAACAAAAACAACAAAAATTTGCAAACACCAAACGAGTCCTACAGAAAATATCGAAAGGGGTCCTCTAAGCAAAGAGAGAGCCTAAAAGTAACAAACCAGAAAGGAACACAGACAATATACAGTAACAGTCACCTTACATGAAATACAATGGCACTAAATTCATATATTTCAATAGTTACCCTGAATGTAAATGGGCGAAATACCCCAATCAAAAGATACAGGGTATCAAAATGATAAAAAAAAAAAAAAACCAAGACCCATCAATATGCTGTCTGCAAGAGACTCATTTTAGAACCTAAGACACCTAAAGATAAAGGGAAGGGTTATAAAACCATTTATCTTGCTAATAGACATCAAAAGAAAGCTGGAGTGGCATTCCTTACATCAGATAAATTAGATTTTAAGCTAAGACTATAATAAGAGATGAGGAAGAACAATATATCATACTTAAAGTTTCTGTCCAACAAGAAGATCTAACAATTTTAAATATCAATTCACCTAACCAGGGAAGTGCCGATTATATAAACCAATTAATAACAAAATCAAAGAAAAACATCAACAATAATACAATAATAGTTTGGGACTTTAACACCCATCTCACTGAAATGGACAGATCATCTAAGCAAAAGATAAACAAAAAAATAAAGGCTTTAAATGACACACTGGATCAGATAGACATCACAGATATATTCAGAACATTCCATCCCAAAGCAACAGAATACACATTCCTCTCCAGTGCATAAAACATTCTCCAAAACAGATCACATCCTGGGTCATAAATCGGGTCTCAACCGGTACCAAAAAGATTGGGATCATTCCTTGCATATTTTCAGACCACGATGCTTTAAAACTAGAGCTCAATCACAAGAGGAAAGTTGGGAAGAATTCAAATACATGGAGGCAAAAGAGTGTCCTACTAAAGAATGAATCAGTCAACCAGGAAATTAAAGAATTTTAAAAAATCATAGAAACAAATGAAAATGAAAACACAACTGTTCAAAGTCCTTGGGATACAGTAAAGGCCACCTGAGAGGAAAGTATATAGTGATACAAGCCTTTCTCAAGAAGAAGAAAGGTCTCAAGTATACAAACTAACCCTACACCTAATGAGCTGGAGAAAGAAGAGCAAAGAAAGTCTAAACCCAGCATGAGAAGAGAAATCATAACGATAAGAACAGAAATCAATGAAATAGATACCAAAAGAACAGTAAAACAGATCAATAAAAGTAGGAGCTGGTACTTTGAAAGAATTAATAAGATTGATAAACCCCTGTCCAGAATTATCAAAAAGAAAATAGAAAGGACCAAAATTAATAAAACCATGAATGATAAAGAAGAGATCACAACCAACACCAAAGAAAAACAATTATAAAAACATATTATGGGCAATTATATGCCAGCAAATTTGACAATCTGGAAGAAATGGATGCATTCCTAGAGACATACAAACTACCAAAACTAAACCAGGAAGAAATGGAAAACCTGAACAGACCCATAACCAGGAAGGAGACTGAAGCAGTCATCAAAAATTTCCCAACAAACACGAGCCCAGGGCCAGACGGCTTCCCAGGGGAATTCTACCAAACATTTAAAGAAGAATTAATTCCTATTTTCCTGAAACTGTTCCAAAAAATAGAAATGGAAGGAAAACTTCCAAACTCATTTTATGAGGCCAGCATCACCTTGATTCCCAAACCAGACAAAGACCCCATCAAAAAGAATTACAGACCAGTATCCTTGAGGAAGATGGATGCAAAAATTCTCACCGAAATACTAGCCAACAGGAACCAGCAGTACATGAAAAGGATTATTCACCACAATCAAGTGGGATTAATTCCTCGGCTGCAAGGTTGATTCAACATCCTCAAATCAATCAGTGTGATACAATACGTTAATAAAAGAACGAACAAGAACCATATGATTCTCTCAATAGATGTTGAAAAGCATTTTACAAAGTACAGCATCCTTTCTTGATCAAAACTCTTCACAGTGTAGGGATAGAGGGTACATACCCCAATATCATCAAAGCCATCTGTGAAAAACCCACAGCAAATATTGTTTTCAATGGGGAAAAGCTGAGAATTTTTCCCCAAAGGTCAGGAACATGGCAGGGATGTCCACTATCACCACTGATATTCAATATAGTACTAGAAGTCCTAGTCTCAGCAATCAGACAACAAAAAGAAATTAAAGGCATCCAAATAGGCAAAGAAGAAGTCAAACTCTCGCTCTTTGCAGATGATATGATGCTTTATGTGGAAAACCCAAAATACTCCACTCCAAAACTGCTAGAACTCACACAGGAATTCAGTAAAACGTCAGGATATAAAAGCAATGCATAGAAATCAGTTGCATTTCTATAAAGCAACAGCAAGACAGAAGAAAGGGAAATTAAGGAGTTGATCTCCTTTACAATTGCACCCAAAATCATAAGATACCTAGGAATAAACCTAACCAAAGAGACAAAGAATCTATATCCAGAACACTATAGGGTACTCATAAAAGAAATTGAAGAAGACACAAAGGAATGAGAAAATGTTCTATGCATGGATTAGAAGAACAAATACTGCAAAAATGTCTGTGCTATCTAAAGCAATCTACACATTTAATGCAATCCCTATCAAAATACCATCATTTTTTTTCAAATAAATGGAACAAATAATCCTAATTTTTTAAATGATTTTCTTTATTTACTTGATAGAGAGAGATCACAAGTAGGCAGAGAGACAGGCAGAGAGAGAGGGGGAAGCAGGCTCCCTGCTGAGCAGAGAGCCAGATGCAGGGCTCGATCCCAGGAACCTAAAATCATGATCTGAGTTAAAGGCAAAGGCTTAGCCCACTGAGCCACCCAGGTGGCTCAAATAACCCTAAAATTTATATGGAACCAGAAAAGACCCTGAATAGCCAGAGGACTGTTGAAAGAAAAAAACAAAGTTGGTGGCATCACAATTCCAGATTTTAAGCTCTATTACAAAGCTCAGTATGGTATTACAAAGACAGTATGGCATTAGCACATAGATAAGTGGAACAGAATAGAGAGCCCAGAAATGGATCCTCAACTCTGTGGTCAACTAATCTTTGACAAAGCAGGAAAGAATGTCCAATGAAAAAAAGTCTCTTCAACAAATGGTGTTGGAAAAATTGGACAGCCACATGCAGAAGAATGAAATGGGACCATTTCCTTACACCACACACAAAAATAGACTCAAAATGGAAGATAGACCTCAATGTGAGACAACACCATCAAAATCCTTGAGGAGAACACAGGCATCAACCTCTTCGACCTCAACCACATCAACTTCTTCCAAGAAACACTGCCAAAGGCAAGGGAAGCAAGAGCAAAAATGAACTTGGGACTTCATCCAGATCAAAAGCTTTTGCATAGCGAAGGAAAGTCAACAAAACCAAAAGACAAGTGACAGAATGGGAAAAGATATTTGCAAATGATCTATCAAATAGAGGGCTAGTATCCAAAATCTATAAAGAACTTCTCAAACTCAACACCCAAAGGACAAATAATCCAATCAAGAAATGGGTAGAAGACATGAACAGACATTTCTGCAAAGAACACATCCAGATGGCCAACAGACACATGAAAAAGTGCTCAATATTACTCAGCATCAAGTAAATACAAATCAAAAGCACAGTGAGATACCTCCTCACACCAGTCAGAATGGCTAAAATTAGCAAGTTAGGTAACAACAGGTGTTGGTGAGAATGCGGAGGAAAGGGAACCCTCCTACACTTTGGTGGGAATGCAAGCTGATGCAGCAACTCTGGAAAACAGTATTTGAGGTTCCTCAAAAAGTTGAAAATAGAGCTACCTTATGACCCAGCAATCACACTACTGGGTATTTACCCTAAAGACAGAAATGTAGGGTGCCTGGGTGGCTGTTGGTTAAGCCGCTGCCTTCGGCTCAGGTCATGATCTCACGGTCCTGGGATTGAGTCCCACATTGGGCTCTCTGCTCAGCAGGGAGCCTGCATCCCCCTCTCTCTCTGCCTGCCTCTCTGTCTACTTGTGATCTCTCTCTGTAAAATAAATAAATAAAATCTTAAAAAAAAAAAAAAAAAGACAGAAATGTAGTTATCCAAAGGGGCACATGCAACCAAATGTTTATAGCAGCAATGTCCACAATAGCCAAACTATGGAAAGAATCTAGATGTCCATCAATAGATGAATGGACTAAGATGTGGTATATATACAATGGAATACTATTCGGCCATCCAAAAAAAATGAAATCTTGCCATTTGCAACAACATGGATGGAACTAGAGGGTATTATGCTAAGCAAAAGAACTCAACCAGAGAAAGACAATTATCCTATGATCTCTCTGATATGAGGAATTTGAGAGGCAGGGCAGGGGTCTGTGGGAGCTACAGAGAAGAAAAAAATGAAACAAGATGGGACTGGGAGGGAGACAAACCATTAGAGACTCTTAATCTCACAAAACAAACTGAGGGTTGCTGTGGGGGAAGGAGGGAGGAAGAAGGTGGTTGGATTAAGCCCTCTGGGAGACACTTACTTGTTCATTACTTAAGGAAACTATACAACTTACACAGGTTATTTCCTTCTTATGGGAGTCTAAGAATTGTTTTGAGTATTTTTTTTTTTTTTTTAAGTCCTAGGGTCTCTTAGGAAAAAAAAAAAACAGTATATTAGGGACAAGGTCTTGGTCTTTAAGTATTCAAGGATTTTCATAAACCTATATTTGCTAAGAGAGTGTGCCATCAGTGAATGATGTTCAATGAAACAAAAACATGTATCATTGATAAATGCCAAAAAATGGTATTTTATTTGTTCACTTAAAGATTTTATTCATTTATTTGTCAGAGAGAGAGAGAACAAGTAGGGGGGAATGGCAGACAGAGGGAGAAGCAGGCTTCCCACTGAGCAAGGAGCCCGAATGTAGGACTCGATTCCAGGACCCTGGGATCATGATGTGAGCTGAAGACAGATACTTAACGGACTGAGCCACACAGGAATCCCCAAAAAATGACATTTTATGTCAATGGGAACCTAAGTTCTATTTAAAAAATAGGGTTATAATGCTAAAAAAATTATCCATATGATTTGAGGGGTGGTTGCACAGCTTTTAAAATCAGACACACATATTCATAAATACATATATAAATGTGAACATAATTTTATATATTATAGTAATATATAAAAAATTA
The DNA here is from genome assembly GCF_020171115.1 of Neogale vison. Lineage (NCBI taxonomy): Eukaryota > Metazoa > Chordata > Mammalia > Carnivora > Mustelidae > Neogale > Neogale vison. Next base: position 78,378,753 of record NC_058101.1, on the reverse strand, counting down.
AAAAGAAAAATAAAAGAAAACACCAGCTATTTTATCATAAACATCATATTAAAAACTGACACATGCAGTCCAAGAGAGTCCCAGTTTCTAGTTCTTATGTAGGAAGCTTGGAAGTCATCAGTCCATCCTAAAAACAAGTAAAATGCTGAACAGATCGAAAAACACACAACTCTTCCTGGTTCCATAAGAAAGGGGAGGGCACAGGGATAACTGCTGACCCACAAATCAGAGAAACAAACAAGCAAATACAGAAGTCTCAGCTTACAAGAGCAGAGATTTACATGCAGATACTTCCACAAGAACCCAGTGCGAGGTGAGAAAAACTGAACTGCTGGTGAGTTATTATATTTTTGTTTTTGTTTTGTTTTGTTATTTGTTTTTTATATAATCACTTTTTATTTTGGTAAAATATTGATCTAACCTAAAATTTGTTATTTCCATTAACCATTTTCAAGTGTACAATTCGGCAGCACTAATTACATTAATTGCTATACAACCACCACACTGTTTCCAAACTTTTTCTTCTAGGGATAGAGCCATTTTTTAAACTGTTTTTAATTTTCCATAATTTTCTTTGCATTTATTTTGGTTTCAAATTTATTTAAATTCTAGTTAGTTAACATTTAGTGTAACAGTGATTTCAGGAGTAGAATTTGGTGATTCATCACACACAAATAACAGTGCTCAATACAAGTGCTTCCCTAATCCCCATAATCCATTTAGCCCATCCACCACCCACCACCCTACCATCAACACTCAGTTTGTTCTCTATACCTAAGAGTCTCTTATGGTTTGCTGTCCTCTTTTTCTTTTTTTCCCTTCCCAAATGTTCATCTGTTAGCTTCTTCAATTGCACACTGAGTGAAATCATATGGTTTTTGTCTTTCTCTGACTTATCTCGCTTAGCATAATACTCTCTAGCTCTATCCACATTTGCAAATGGCAAGATTCCGTTCCTTTTCATGACTAAATAATATTCCACTATATATCTGTACCATGACTTCTTTTTTTTTTTCCCATTTATTTATTTTCAGAAAAGCAATATTCATTATTTTTTTCACCACACCCAGTGTTCCATGCAAGCCGTGCCCTCTATAATACCCACCACCTGGTACCCCAACCTCCCACCCCCCCGCCACTTCAAACCGCTCAGACTGTTTTTCAGAGTCCATAGTCTCTCGTGGTTCACCTCCCCTTCCAATTTACCCAAATTCCCTTCTCCTCTCTAACGCCCCTTGTCCTCCATGCTATTTGTTATGCTCCACAAATAAGTGAAATCATATGATAATTGACTCTCTCTGCTTGACTTATTTCACTCAGCATAATATCTTCCAGTCCCGTCCATGTTGCTACAAAAGTTGGGTATTCATCCTTTCTGATGGAGGCATAATACTCCATAATGTATATGGACCACATCTTCCTTATCCATTCATCCGTTGAAGGGCATCATGGTTCTTTCCATAGTTTGTCGACTGTGGCCATTGCTGCTATAAACATTGGGGTACAGATGGCCCTTCTTTTCACGACATCTGTGTCTTTGGGGTAAATACCCAGGAGTGCAATTGCATGGTCATAGGGAAACTCTATTTTTAATTTCTTGAGGAATCTCCACACTGTTCTCCAAAGAGGCTGCACCAACCTGCATTTCCACCAACAGTGGAAGAGGGTTCCCCTTTCTCCACATCCTCTCCAACACATGTTGTTTCCTGTTTTGTTAATTTTGGCCATTCTAACTGGTGTAAGGTGATATCTCAATGTGGTTTTAATTTGAATCTCCCTGAGGGCTAATGATGATGAACCTTTTTTCATGTGTCTGATAGCCATTTGTATGTCTTCATTGGAGAAGTGTCTGTTCATCTCTTCTGCCCATTTTTTGATGTGTTTGTCTGTTTTGTGTGTGTTGAGTTTGAGGAGTTCATTATAGATCCTGGATATCAACCTTTTGTCTGTACTGTCATTTGCAAATATCTTCTCCCATTCCGTGGGTTGCCTCTTTGTTTTTTTGACTGTTTCCTTTGCTGTGCAGAAGCTTTTGATTTTGATGAAGTCCCAAAAGTTTATTTTCACTTTTGTTTCCTTTGCCTTTGGAGACGTATCTTGAAAGAAGTTGCTGTGGCTGATATCGAAGAGATTACTGCCTATGTTCTCCTCTAGGATTCTGATGGATTCCTGTCTCACGTTGAGGCCTTTTATCCATTTTGAGTTTATCTTTGTGTACGGTGTAAGAGAATGGTCGAGTTTCATTCTTCTACATATAGCTGTCCAGTTTTCCCAGCACCACTAATTGAAAAGACTGTCTTTTTTCCACTGTATATTTTTTCCTGTTTTGTCGAAGATTAATTGACCATAGAGTTGAGGGTCCATATCTGGGCTCTCTACTCTCTTCCACTGGTCTATGTGTCTGTTTTTATGCCAGTACCATGCTGTCTTCGTGATCACAGCTTTGTAATAAAGCTTGAAATCCGGTAACGTGATGCCGCCAGCTTTATTTTTGTTTTTCAACATTTCCTTAGCAATTCGGGGTCTCTTCTGATTCCATACAAATTTTAGGATTACTTGCTCCAGCTCTTTGAAGAATGCCGGTGGAATTTTGATCGGAATGGCATTAAAAGTATAGATTGCTCTAGGCAGTATAGACATTTTAACAATGTTTGTTCTTCGGATCCAAGAGCATGGAATGGTCTTCCATCTATTTGTGTCTTCTTCAATTTCTTTCATGAGTGTTCTGTAGTTCCTTGAGTACAGATCCTTTACCTCTTTGGTTAGGTTTATTCCCAGGTATCTTATGGTTCTTGGTGCTATAGTAAATGGAATCGATTCTCTAATTTCCCTTTCTTTATTTTCATTGTTAGTGTATAAGAAAGCCACTGATTTCTGCACATTGACTTTGTATCCTGCCACGCTGCTGAATTGCTGTATGAGTTCTAGTAGTTTGGGGGTGGAGTCTTTTGGGTTTTCCATATAAAGAATCATGTCATCTGCGAAGAGAGAGAGTTTGACTTCTTCATACCTTTTATTTCTCTCTGTTGTCTGATTGCTGTTGCTAGGACTTCTAATACTATGTTGAACAAGAGTGGTGAAAGTGGGCATCCTTGTCTTTTTCCTGATCTCAATGGGAAGGCTGCAAGCTTTTTCCCATTCAATATGATATTTGCTGTGGGTCTTTCATAGATAGATTTGTGAGGTTCAGGAATTTTCCCTCTATCCCTATACTTTGAAGCGTTTTAATCAGGAACGGATGCTGGATTTTGTCAAATGCTTTTTCTGCATCAAGTGAGAGGACCATGTGGTTCTTCTCTCTTCTCATATTAACTTGTTTTATCACATTGATTGATTTGCGAATGTTGAACCATCCTTGTAGCCCAGGGATGAATCCCACATGATCATGGTGGATAATGTTTTTAATGTGCTGTTGGATCCTGTTGGCTAGAATCTTGTTGAGAATCTTAGCATCCATATTCATCAGTGATATTGGTCTAAATTTCTCCTTTTTGGTAGGGTCCTTGCCTGGTTTGGGGATCAGGGTAATGCTGGCTTCATAAAAAGAGTCTGGAAGTTTTCCTTCTGCTTCAATTTTTTTGAAACAGCTTCAGGAGAATAGGTGTTATTTCTTCTTTGAAGGTTTGGTAGAATTCCCCAGGGAATCCATCAGGTCCTGAGCTCTTGCTTTTTGGGAGGTTTTTGATCACTGATTCAATCTCTTTATTAGATATTGGTCTATTCAGGTTGTTGATTTCTTCCTGGCTCAATGTTGGTAGTTTATATTTTTCCAGGAATGCATCCATTTCATCTAGTTTGCTACGCTTATTGGCATATAACTGTTGATAATAACTTCTGATGATTGTTTCTACTTCCTTGGTGTTAGTTGTGATCTCTCCCTTTTCATTCATAATTTTATGAATTTGGGCTTTCTCTCTTTTCTTTTGGATTAGTGTGGCCAGTGGCTTATCGATCTTGTCGGTTCTTTCAAAAAACCAGCTTCTAGTTTCATTGATACGTTCTACTGTATCTCTGGTTTCTACCTCATTGATCTCAGCTCTAATCTTGATGATTTCCCTTCTTATGTGTGGAGTTGGTTTGATTTGTTTTGATTCTCCAGTTCTTTAAGGTGTAGAGACAGCTGATGTGTTCTAGATTTTTCAATTTTTTTTGAGAGAGGCTTGGATGGCTATGTATTTTCCCCTTAGGACCGCCTTTGCTGTATCCCATAGGTTTTGGACCGAAGTGTCTTCATTCTCATTGGTTTCCATGAATTGTTTCAGTTCTTCTTTGATCTCCTGGTTGATCCAAGCATTCTTAAGCAAGGTGGTCTTTAGCTTCCAGGTGTTTGAGTTCCTTCGGAACTTTTCCTTGTGATTGAGCTCCAGTTTCAAAGCATTGTGATCTGAGAATATGCAGGGAATCATCTCAGTCTTTTGGTATCAGTTGAGTCCTGATTTGTGACCCAGTATGTGGTCTATTCTGGAGAAGGTTCCGTGTGCACTTGAGAAGAATGAGTATTCTGTTGTTTTAGGGTGGAATGTTCTGTATATATCTATGAGGTCCATCTGGTCCAATGTGTCATTCAATGCTCTTGTTTCTTTATTGATTTTCTGCTTCGATGATCTGTCTAATTCTGAAAGAGGCGTGTTAAGATCTCCTACGATTAGTGTATTCATATCAATATGACTCTTTATCTTGATTAACAGTTTTCTTAAGTAATTGGCTGCTCCCATATTGGGAGCATAGATATTTACAATTGTTAGATCATCTTGGTGGATAGTCCCTTTAAGGATTATGTAGTGTCCTTCTGTATCTCTGACTACAGTCTTTAGTTTGAAGTCCAATTTATCTGATATGAGAATCGCTACCCCGGCCTTCTTTTGAGGCCCATTGGCATGAAAGATGCTTCTCCACCCCTTCACTTTCAGTCTGCGTGTATCTTTAGGTTCAAAATGGGTCTTTGTAGACAACATATGGATGGGTCCTGTCGTTTTATCCAATCTGCAACCTTGTGCCGTTTTATGGGTGCATTTAGGCCATTCACATTGAGAGTGATTATTGATAGATACGTTTTTATTGACATCGAGTTACCTTTGAAGTTTTTCTTTCTGTAGACTGTCTCTGTATTTTTGTTCAATGCTATCTTGGGATTTTTCCTCTTTTATAGAACCCTCCTTAATATTTCCTGAAGTGTCGGCTTGGTGGTTGCATAGTCTTTTAAGCCTTGCTGGTCTTGAAAACTCTTTGTCTCTCCATCCATTTCAAATGTCAGTCTTGCTGGATAAAGTATTCTTGGCTGCATGTTCTTCTCATTTAGTGCCCTGAATATATCTTGCCAGCCTCTTCTGGCTTGCCAGGTTTCTGTGGACAGGTCTGACGTTATTCTGATGGGCTTCCCTCTGTAAGTAAGGAGCCTCTTTGCCCTGGCGTCTTTCAAGAGATTATACCTACAATTATAATTCCTCAATTTGACTATCAGGTGTCGTGATGTTTTTTTGGAATGTATAATCTTGGGTGGAGACCGTTCAACCTCTAGTACATGAACGCTGGTTCCATTTACGATATTGGGAAAATTTTCATGAAGGACTTGTTCCACGATATCTTCTAGACTTCTTTCTTTCTCCTCCCCTTCAGGGATTCCAATAATTCTGACGTTGGAATGCTTCATGGCATCATTTATTTCCCTGATTCTGTTTTTGTGGTTTTTAATCTGTTTGTTCCAGGCTTCCTCCTGATCCTTTCTATCTGTTTGTCTTCCAGATCACTAATTCTATCTTCTGTCTCAGTTACCCTAGCTTTGAGAGAGTTTAGATTAGATTGGAACTCATTGAGATCATTGTGAACCTCTTCCCTGGTAGCTTTAAGCTCCGCCCTAACATTGTGAACATCCTGTCTGGTCGCTTTCAGTTCGGCCCTAATCAATTCTGTTTGGTCTTCCATGGCTTTCTCCAACCTAGCTATTGCCTGGATAATTGTTAGCCTGAATTCTCTTTCCGACATTTGTCTATGTTGATAGCCGTTAGCTCTGTTGCAGAAGGTCCATCCTCTGTATTTTTCTTCTGTTGGGCATTCCTCCTCCTAGTCATTTTGGTGGGAGATGACTGAACAGATGTAGCTGGATGTATCAACTCTGGTGCAGTCAAGGTGCACCCTGGAACACTTCTGAGCAATCAGGATTCCCCACCCAAACGAGAGACAAAAGAAAAGAAAAAGAAAAAGAAAAAAGAAAAGAAGAAGAAAAAGAAAAAAGAGAGAGATAGAGAGAGAGAGAGGAAAGAAAGGGAAGATGAAAAAGAAGGTTCAGCCCAGATGGGCCCCAAGGTAAGATTTATGAAGTAGACAAACAAAAAGAGATAAAAAGTCTGATACAAGTATATGGCAAGAGAAAAAAAATATATATATGCAAGTAAAGAAAGAACCTTGTCAAAAAGAACCACAAGTGTAAAATTTATATGCTATCAGGACAAACACAAAAAACACAGAAACACTGGTGGAAGAAGATGGGAGAGTTCTTATAAATTCTCAGTGTGTGTGAGGAAGGTTGTTTTGATTCTTCCTGGATGTATCTTGATATCTTTGTTAAAGGACTCAACTTTCCTAAATAAAGGGGATTAAAAATCGGTTTACCTATAGGGGTAGTATTGATTGGGGAAAGGAGATTATTTTGAAGTTTAACTCTATATGAATATTGGAAGATAAAGATAAAAAGGAATAAACTAGACTAAACTAAACTAAAATTTTAAAAAAGGAATTCAAAAAATAAAAATGCAAAAGAAAAACATAGGTGTATGTATCAAAAAGTTCAGGTTAGAAAGGTATTATGGAATTTGATGTACTGTACAGCTCGCTGTGATGGCAAATAGGTTAAAAAAATTACCTATGTGTAAAAAAAATATATATATATATGAACCGGAATAGTGGGAATGAGTGAACAATACAAGTTTTCCTATGAAGTAGTGGTTGTTCTCTTGTAGTCCTTTTTTTTTTCTTTCTTGGTTTGTTTTCTGGGGGAGGGGCCTGCCACGTGGGTTGTCAGTCAATGATGTTTCCTGAGTTGAGTCCTCCCGCCCCCCTTAAGGGGGTGGGCTCTGGGGAAACTGGGTTTTTTTCGGGCTTTCAGGCATAAAAAGCGGTTTTTATGCTTGTTCACTTTTTTTCCTCTCACCTTGACCGCCTTTGATGGTTTTTGTAGTATTAGAAGAAATCAAACCACAACCTGATCTCCCTCTCAGAGAGAAGCCTCAGTCTGGATGCAGAAGCTGAATAAATTCCCCCTTGGCTGCTGGCAGAGCAGGTTCCAAGTTGCAGACCCTGGGGGCGCAGGATCTTTTGCCGAGGCAGTGGCGGCTGTCTGGGAGCTCCCGACCGCCAGAGAGGTTCCAAGCAGCGATCGCACACTGAGATTTTGCCGCCGGCCCGGGCTGGGAGTGCCCGGCTTGCGCGCACCTCTTTTCAGAGGCGGGTATGTGTCAGGCGCTTGTCTGGGGCACTGAGAACGGGGCGCTGGTCTGTAAGCCCCAGGCTGGGCTTTTGCGCGCCTCTGTCAGGGGAAGAGTTTCGGGCACACGGCTTAGGTTTTGAAACAATGGCGCGGGTCAAAGAGCGCCGGCCTGGCCTTTGTAACTCAGGGGAGCATGAGGGACGTGCATGCGTATCTCGAGCTTTGTGGTAGGGCTAGCGCGCGTTCTGCAGACCGGCGCAGCTCCCATCCACTCACAGGAGCCAGAACCCACCCATTCTCAGGTGCGCTGGCGGCTTAGGGACCAAGAGCGGTTTCTCCGCCGCACTCTCTTTGCCTCAGCGCCGGGGAGGCTGTCTGGGACCGGGGACTTAAGCCCCTGTCCCTAGCCGCCCCAATTCCCACAATTTCCCCCTGTGATCCTTTGCTCTTTTGGAGTGCTTTCAACCAGTCTCCAAGTTAATGCTGGTCCCCAGATGCAGGGCACTCTCCCTAGTATTGGGTTATTACTTTCCAACGGGTCGCCTCTGGTGGCTCCCTCCCCCTTTTGTTTATCTTCCGATATCAGTCCGCAGTTCCCATTCCGCTTTACCTGCCCACTGGCGTCTTCTGCCCCTGAAGAGATCCAGACGTGTATAATTCTGATCTCAGGCTGATTTCATGGGTGATTGGAGTTCTTTGGTAGGTAATCAGCTCACTTTGGGGTACGGCTGAAAAGGCGCCTCTTCCTACTACCCCGCCATCTTGCCGACCCCCCCATAACTTCTTTATCCATTCACCAGTTGATGGACACTTGGGCTCTCTCCATTATTTGGCTATTGTTGATAATGCTATTATAAACATCAGGGTGCATGTGCCCCTTTGAATCAGGTTTTTTCTATCCTTTATGTAAATAACTAGTAGTGCAATTGTTGGTCATTGGGTAATTCTATTTTTAACTTTTTAAGGAAATTCCATACTATCTTCCATAGTGGCTGCACCAGTTCGCACTCTCACCAATGGTATAAGAGGGTTTCCTTTTCTCCACATCCTCACCAACATCTGTTGTCTCCTGAGTTGTTAATTTTAGCCATTCTGACAGAATGAGGTGGTATCTCATAGTTGTTTTGGTTTCTATTTCCCTGATGAAGGGTGATATTGAGCATCTTTCAATTGTATTTCCTTGATGATGAGTGTCTTTGTCCATCTGATGCTTTCTTTGGAAAAATGTCTATTTGTGTTTTCTGCCCATTTATTGACTGGATGATTTACTTTTTGGGTGTTGAGTTTGGTAAGTTCTATATAAATAGATATTAACACTTCATCAGATGTCATTTGCAAATATCTTCTCCCATTCCAAAGGCTGCCTTTAAGTTTTATTTTCTTTGCTGTGCAGAAGCTTCTTATCATGCTGAGGTTCCAATAGTTCATTTTTGCTTTTGTTTCCCTTGTCCCGGGAGATGTGTCTAGTAAGAAGTTGTTATGGCCAAGGTAAAAGAGGTGGCTGACAAACTGACTGAACCTCTAACCAGATATACTAAAAGGAAAATAAAAAGGACCTAAATAAATGAAATAATGAATTAAAGGGGAGAGATCACAACTAATACCAAAGAAATACAAATAATTATTTTAAGATATTATGAAAAATTATATGCCAATAAACTTGGCAAGCTGGAAGGAATGGATAAAGTCCTAGAAACATAAACTACCAAAACTGAAACAGGAAGAAATAGAAAATTGGAACAGACAGATAACCAGCAAAGAAATTAAAACACTAATTAAAAATCCCCCAATGAACAAAAGTCCAGGGCCAGATGGCTTATACCAAGGGAATTCTACCAGACATTTAAAGAAGAGTTAATAGTTATTCTCAAACTATTCCAAAAAAACAGAATTGGAAGGAAAACTTGCAAACTCATATTACAAGGCTAGCAATATCCTGATTCCCAAATCAGACAAAACCCCACTAAAAAGGAGAATTACAGGCCAATATCCCTGATGAACATGGATGCAAAAATTCTCAAGATAAAAGCAAATCATATCCAAGAGTACAATTAAAAGAATTATTCACCACAATCAAGTGGGACTCATTCCTATGCTGTAGGGGTGGTTCAATTTCCATGAATCAGCCAACATAATACACCACACTAATAAAAGAAAGAAGAACCGTGTGATCATCATCTCAATAAATACAAAAAGGCATTTAAAGAAATGTAGCATCCATTATTGATTACAAACCCTCAACAGGGTAGGATGGAGAAGAAAACACACCTCAAAATCATAAAAGCCATGCACAAAAACCCCACAGCTAATATTCAGCAATGGGGAAAAACTGAGAGATTTTCCTCTACAGTCAGGAATAAGATAGGGATGTCCACTCTCACCACTGTTGTTCAACATAGTACTAGAAATCCTGGTTTCAGCAATCAGACAACAAAAAGAAATAAAAGGCATCCAAATGGGCAAGGAAGAAGTTAAACTTTCACTATTTGAAGACAGAATGATATGTTATGTGGAAACCTGAAAAGCTCCACCCAAAACCTGCTAGAACTGATACATGAATTCAGTAAAGTTGCAGGATACAATCAACATACAGAAATCTGTTGCATTTCTATACACCAATAATGAAGCAGTTGAAAGAGAAATCAAGGGATCAATCCCATTTACAACTGGACCAAAAATCGTAAGATACCTAGACATAAATCTAACCAAGAGGTGAAAGATCTGTCCTCTGAGAATTATAAAATACTTATGAAAGAAAGTGAAGATGACACAAACAAATGGAAACGCATTCCACGCTCATGGAAAAGAAGAAAAATATAACATTTGTTAAAATGTCTATACTCCTAAAGCAATGTACACATTCAGTGCAATCCCTACCAAAATACCACCAGCATTTTTCCCAGAAGTAGAACAAACAATCCTAAAATTTGTATGGAATCAAAAAATACCGAAATCTTAAAAGAGAAAAACAAAGCTGGAGGCAGCACAATTCTGGGCCTCGAGCTATATTACAAAGCTGTAACCATCAAGACAGTATGGTACTGCCACAAAAATAGATATATAGATCAGTGGCATGGAAGAGAAAAGCCAGAAATGGAGCCACAACTATATGGTCAATTAATTTTCAACAAATTGAAATCAACAAAGAATATCCAGTGGGGAAAAAAAACAGTCTTTTCAACAATCAGTGTTGGAAAAGTGGACAGCAACATGCAGGAGAATGAAACTGGACTTTTCTTACATCATACACAGAAATAAGTTCAAACTGGATGAAAGACCTAATGTGAGAAAGGAAATCATCAAAATCCTAAGGAAGCCATTTTTTTTACAAGATTTTTATTTATTTATTTGATAGACAGAGAGAGATCACAAGTAGGCAGAGAGGCAGGCAGAGAGAGAGGGGGAAGCAGGCTCCCTGCTGAGTGGAGAGCCTGATGTGGGGCTTGATCCCAGGACCTTGAGATCATGACCCGAGCTGAAGGCAGAGGCCTAAACCACTGAGCCACCCAAGCGCCCCCTAAGGAAGCCATTTTTAAATACTCCAGAGCATGCTGTTCTTAACAAGGCCTGCCCTCACGTGAAACTACTTAACCAGAACTAACCCCACTAGGGTATTATCAGAGCATAACTGGCCTAGAGAAGGGAAATACCCAATATAAACTCATTGTAACCAATCTGTCCCAATGAGAGAGGGAGAAAAGAAATAAAAAACACTTGTGAAGTTACAGTCCAGAGACAAAAATCACTAAAAGATTGAGACCTTCCTGTAGGACTAGAGAATACCTTCCCACTCCTGAAAACTCAGCAGGCCTATTTATAGTAGTTCCTTTTATTCAATGTATCATGTCTATCAAGAAAAAATTTTAATATAATTAGACTATAATAATAAAATTATATTGTACATTTATTCATTTTTTTATTTCATTGATTCTGCTCTTATGTTAACTCCTCCTTTCTATTTTATTTTGTAAGATTTATTGCTCTTTTCTAACATCTTGAGATGGAAACATAGCTCACTTATTCTCAACTTTCATTCTTTTATAATGTATGTGTTTTAGGCTCTAAGTATTCAGTTCAGTGCTACATTAGCTGCATTTCATAAAATTTGAAGTGACAGAGCAAGCATCAGAACCAGACATGGCAGAGATGTTGGGATGTCAGATCAGGAATTTAAAACAACTACAATTTACATGTTGAGAGTTTCAATTGATAAAGTATATGATAAGCAAGAAAAAATACACAAGGAACTAGAGAGATGGAAATCCTAACAAATAGTGAAAAAGAGGTGCTACAGATGAAAAAAATATATATAACAGAAATGAAGCATGCCTTTGAAGTATTTACTAGTAGATTGGACAGAGTTGAGGGAAGACTCTCTAGTCTAGAACAGGTATCAATAGAATGCTCAAAAACTGAAAAACAAAAACTAAAAAGACTGAAAAAGCAGAACAGAAAACCTAAGGACTGTAGAACTACTACAAAAAGTGCAAGATACACATAATGGGAATACCAGCGGGAAAGGAAAGAAGGGAACAGAAGAAATATTTGAAACACTAATGACTAATAATTTCCCCAAATTGATGTCATACATGAAACCCTATATCCAGAAAGCTCAGAAAACACTAAACATGATAAATGGTAAAAAACTACACCTGGAAATATCATTGTCAAATTACAGAAAAGCAAAGATTAAAAAAAAAAAAATCTCAGAAAAAAGTGGGAAAAAATATTACCTATAGAGAAATAAAAAAGAATTACATAATTATATTCAACTTCTCCTCAGAAACCATGCAAGCAAGAATAGAGTGATATGAAATATTTAAAGTTTGAGAGAAAAAAGTTACAGGCCTAGAATTCTATACCTAGAAATCTAGGTAGGTTTCTAGATTCTAGAAATCTAGAATTCTATACCTCAATTATCTTTGTAAAATAAAAGAGAAATAAAGATATTCTTAAACAAAAATTGAGGGAATCTGTTGCATGTAGAAATGTTAAAATGAGTTTTTCAGAGAGAAAAAAAAATATAGGTCAGAAACTTGGATTTATAGGACAAAGTAAGAGCACCAAAAAGGAACAAGTGAAAGTTAAATAAAACTTATTTTTTTACTCTTAAGATCTATTAGAAATAGTTTGTTCAAAATAATAATAACAACAATGCATTCAATTATATATGCATATATGTGTGTGTATGTTTATGTATGATTATATGTAAGTGAAATGAATGACAGCAATGATACGAGACAGAAGGAAAAAATAAGGATTTTTTAAATATGAGATATAATATCATAAAGTGATGCAGTATTATTTGAAAATTGACTTGAAGTATAAACATATATTGCAAACTTTAGAACAGCCACAAAAAAAGTTTAAAAAAAAAAGAAAAGAATAAATGACATGCTAAGAAAGAAGAGAAAGTTGAATCATGAAATGCTTAAAATTAAAAAATAAATGCTTAATTAAAAGCACAGAGGAGGGGTGCCTGGGTGGCTCAGTGGGTTAAGCCTCTGCCATGTTCTCAGGGTCCTGGGATTGAGCCCTGCATTGGGCTCTCTGCTCAGCAGGGAGTCTTCTCCCTCCACCCCGACTGCCTCTTTGCCTACTTGTGATCGCTCTCGCTATCAAATAAATAAATAAAATCTTTAAAAATAAAGTAAAATAAAATAAAATAAAACCACAAAGGCAAAACTACAAAGGCAGAAAAATGAAAGAAATATATAGAAGCAAAGAACAAGAGCAACAAATAGTAAACACTAATTCAACTATATCAATAATCATTTTAAATGTACAGTATAAATAGTATCAATGTATAGCATATAGTATAAATATACCAATTAAAAGAGATTGTCAGAGTGGATCAAAAAATATGACCCAACCATATGTTGTCTACAAAAAAATCCACTTTAAATATAAAGACTCATACGAATTAAAAATAAATAAACAGAGAAATATACACTCCATGCTAACTATAATCAAAAGAAAGCAGGAGTAGCAATATTAATTTCAGACAAGGAAGACTAAAAGGTAAGGAAAATTAACAAAGAAGGATATTACATAATGATGAAGGAGGCAATTCTCCAAAACACATAAATCTGAATGTACCTAACAACAGAGCATTAAACTACACAAGGCAAAAACTATAGAACTACCAGGAGAAACTGATAAACCCACTATCATAGTTGAAGACTTTAATCCCCTCTATCAAAAACAGAATAGACAGAAAATCAGTAAAAACACAGCTGATCTCAATAATATCATCCACCAACTGGATAGAAATAATATCTGCTGGCTATTTTATACAGCAACAGCGCAAAAATCCTCAATAAATAACAGGCAAATTGAACCAAACAATGTGTAAAAGAAGTATACACCATGACCAAGTGGGTTTATCCCAGTTATGTAAAGACGGTTCAACATTCAAAAAGTAATAAATCCATCACATCAACAGAGAAAGAAAGAAAGAAAGAAAGAGCGAGCAAGAAAGAAAGAAAGAAAGAGAGAGAGAGAGAGAACATGATCATATCAATAGATGTGGAAAAGATATTTGGAAAATCCAGCACACATTTGTGTTAAAAACTCTCAGTAATTTAAGAAAAGAGTGGAATTCTCAACTTGACAAAGACTATCTATAAAAACCTACAGCTAACATCAGACCTAATGATGAGAAACTTTGAAGCTTTTTCACTGTGATCAGGTATAAGGCAAGGATGTCCCCTCTCATCACCTCTTTTCAACATCATAGTCAAAGTCCTGCTCATGTAATAAGGCAGAAAAAAGAAATGAAACATAAATAGATCGAGAAGACATAAAACTGTCTTTGTAGAAGACATGATCATCTATGTCGAAAATCTAAAAGAACTGATTTAAAAAAAAAAAACCCTCTTGGAATTAATAAGTGATTGTAACATGTTTTGAGGATACAAGATCAATGACACAAAAGTCAATTGCTTCCCTATATACCTATGGTAACCAAAAATGGAATTTGAAATTAAAAACATAATAACGTTTACATTAGCAACCAAAACCTGAAATAATTTGGTATAAATCTAACAAAGTATGGATAGGATATATATGAGAAAAACTGTGATGAAAGAAATCAAAAAGCTAAATAAACGGATAAATATTCTTTGTTCATGAATAGGAACACCCCACATAGCTAGGATATCAGTTCTTCCCACTTTTATCTATAGATTCAAGGCAATCCCACTCAAAATACTAGCAAGTTATTCTATGGATATCAACAAGCATTAAATCTAATGTTTACATGGAGAAGCAAAAGTCCTGGAATAGCCAATAAAATATTAAAAGAGAAGAACAGACTTGGGGGTGTGATATTACCTGATTTCAAGATATATGCAGCTATAGTAATTAAAATGCTGTGGAATTGACTGAAGAATAGAAAAATAGATCAATGGAACAGAATAGAGAATCCAAAAATAGACTCCCATAAGGCAATTAACTGATCATTGGCAAAGAAGAAAATGTAACACTATGGAACAAGACACCCTCTTAAACAAATGGCTCCGGAACGAGTGGAACAACCACATACAAAATCATCATCATTGTCATCATCATCATCATCATCATCACCTAGATATTGACCTTATACCCTTCACAAAAACTCAAAATGGATCTAAAGTATAAAACCCCAAGAAAATAATGTATGAGAAAACCTAGATGACCTTGGGTATGGCAATGCCTTTTTCAATATGAAGGAACAACCCAAGAAAGAAAGAATTGATAACCTTGACTTTTTATAATTAAGAAATTTTGCTCTGTTAAAGACATTATCAAAACAATTAGAAAAGAAGACAGAGATGGGGAGACTGGCAAAAGACACAGCTGATAAAGAATTTTATCCAAAATATACAAAGATTCTTAAAAACTCAACAATATAAAAATTTAAAAATGGGCCAAAATCTTCAAAGAAAATATACAGATACCATAAGCATAGAAAAAGATGCTCCACATCATCGGTCATCAGAGAAAATCCAATTAAAACAAGATACCACTATACACGTATTGGAATGGCCAAAATCTGGAACACTACACAACAAATGCTGACAAGGATGTGGAGCAACAGGAACTTTCACTCACTGATGGTGAGAATGTAAAATGGTATAACCAGCTGGAAGACACTTTGGCAGTTTCTTACAAAACTAAACATACTCTTAACCATATGATCCAGCAAGTGCACTTCTGTGTATTTATCCAAGAAAGTTAAAAAACTATGTCCACACAAATACCTGCACATTGATGTTTATGGGAGCTTTATTCACAATTGTGAAATAATGGAAGCAATCAAAATGCTCTTTATTAGGATCGGGCCCTACATCAGGCTCTCTGCTCAGCAGGGAGCTTGCTTCCCCCTCTCTCTCTGCCTGCCTCTCTGCCTACTTGTGATCTCTGTCTGTCAAATAAATAAATAAATAAATCTTCTAAATAAATAAATAAATAATGATAAAAATGGGAATAAATTATAGAAAAAATTATACAATAAGCACAAGATTGATAAAGGTTGCTAAGCACAAATCAATATATAATCAAGAACACCAGGGCACCTGGGTGGCTCAGTGGATTAAAGCCTCTGCCTTCGGCTCAGGTCATGACCCCAGGGTCTTGGGATTCAGCCCCGCATCAGGCTCTCTGCTCAGTAGGGAGCCTGCTTCCCTTCCTCTCTCTGCCTGCCTCTCTGTTTCCTTGTAATCTCTGTCTGTCAAATAAATAAATAATCTTAAAAAAAAAAAGACACCCCAAAACAAAACAACCTCCTACAAATAAAGTTTTTAAAATTCGATGGGAAAATGAACAGTGTATGAACAAGTTCTTATAAAGTAATATAAAGGGGCAGTATTTATATATATACACCTCTATATGTTTTATATGTATACACATATATATTAAATATATATAATATAAAATGTTCAAATGTACCAATCATCAAAGAAATGCAAATAAATCAATAGGATTTTTTTTCACATATGGACTGACAATACAATTAAAGCCATGTATTAGAATGAATTTGTGGAAAAGAATATTCTCATACATATTTGATGAATATGTCCATCAGCAATATCTATTTGAGGGACAAACAGATAGTACTTCATAAAATTAAAATGTCCATAAATTTATACAAAGCAATTGAAATTTTTGGAAATCTATCCCACATTAACATTCACATAGAAGCACAGAGATATAATCATTCATTCATTCAGTCAGTCAGTAATGACTTACTAAGCACCTCTGTATAGTAGGACGTATTTAGATATGACAGAACTATCAGAGAATAAGATAGACAAGAATTACTCTATCATTACAGAAATCTCACATACTGGAAAGATGATGTGTTAACAAACCAACCAATAAAGAACACAATTACTAATGAGCATGAAAGAAATAAAAGAGGGGCACCTCTGTTGGCACAGTTTGGTTAGGCCTCTGCCTCTTGGCTTCGGGTCAGGTCATGATCTCATGGTCAAGAGATAAAGTCCCAAGTTGAGCTCCATGCTCGGTGAGAAGCCTGCTTGAGATTCTCTCTCCCTCTCCCTCTGTCCTTTATACCTCCAGTCCCAGCTCATTTTCTCTCTCCCTCTCTCTCTCCAAAACAATACTATTAATAGTAATAATAATAGTAGTAGTAGTAGTAGTAATAATCAGTCTTTAAAAAAGAGAAAAGAAATAACAGGAAGTTTTCCTTTTCTGAGACATTAATAAATGTATTGATGAGGGAGGCAACACCATCTGTGAAGAGCTTTATGGCAATCGTCCTGTGAGGCTGAAAGGTAATTGGGTTCACAGTTTTAGATGGGAAAAATGGAATCCCAGTATAATAAAAGCCAGATGAAGAAGGGATATGAATTTATACAGAACCACAGAGAAAAAGTGGTAATGAGAGAATATTGACTTGCAGGCAACTGAAGCAGTGGATATTTTATTATGCCATTCCTAGAATACAATAAATGAGAAACCTTTATGTGTTTGACATTAACAAAGAAAATAAAGTAAGTCCTGCAAATATAAAATTAACAGAGTTGATTAGTAAATGTATGCCCTTGGGTCAATTCATAGACCATGAGTCCTTTGATTAATGAATGGAGAGGCTTAGTGGAAGATCCCTGAAATGGTGCACCTAGCTATGTTAAATGAACAGGTGTTCAAGCCTTCTCCAGAGAGATATGCAGATATTTATTTGGGTGCTTTATAACTGAACTCAGATAAATGCCCAAATTTCCAAAGGTTTGTTAATTATAGGCCCTGAATTAGCACTAAACTTGAGAAAGCAAATACATCTCAGGCCCAATTTCTAGAATGGGAAGTCAAATGACAGAATCTTCATATATGTCTCCCAGTGGATCCTATAGCCCACAACAAATCCTGTGGTTATTTTTTCAGTTCCTGAATGCAAAGTTAGAATCCTTACATTGACTCACCCATATCAGGGTCATAAAAGCTAAAAGGAAACTCTTGGAACTGTCCTGTATATACAAATAAAGGATAAAAAAACAATACCACATCTGTAAGAAAACTAAAGATTTTTACTATGGTTTGAAGATTTGAAAGTTGCAAGGTTAGTCATTCCTATCTTATCCATTTTTATCTTGTTTGTTTGACAGTGGAAAAGCCTGTTACATGTTTGAAAATAACCATAGATTACTATTAAAGTGATTAGGTTGTACAGTTCCAACAATATTGGGAAGTATACATGGGTAATGACAATGGTACATGGAGTATCTGTTAAGTCTCAATAGGAGAATCACATTAAAGACTCATTAGTTTTGGAGTAAAGCTATGTCCTCTCTGCCAAAAATCATTCTACTTTTGAGAAGCAATTCCTGGCAATTTACTGGGCTCTGGTAAAGACTTCTAATTAAAGAACATCAAGGAAATATGCATCATGAATTGCCCATCACGAACTGGTCTGTATTTACTCCATCATTAAATTGAAATGGTATGTATGAGACTGAGTCCAACATCAAGAACAGACAATTAAATTGCATGAGCTGCTGGCTCAGAATCTCATGATGGTTAATCATGCTGCTCACAAACTTTTCCAAAACCCACAACTAAGGCCTGGGGGCCGAGGTGTATGGGATTTCCAATGACCAGCTAGCAGGAGATGAGAAATGCAGACCTGATTTTTGGAACTTGGAAGGATGCAGGATCACTGTACTACTGAGGAATATCAGTAAGGAAAATCGTACAGAGGGTATAATTTCAGATGGTGTATCTGGCTGTCCACTCTTCCCTACAAGAAGAGAGGTATAGACATTTGCACTCATGGGCAAGAGCCAAGGTTGGCTACTAGCCATTCAATTGTAAAGGGAATATTTGAAAAGTGGGAATAAACAGGTCTGAAGGAGACGTAAGCACGAAACTTTCAGAATGGCCACAGAGTATGAAGATGATTGTGAATGGCCATGCAAAGTTCAGGAATCCTCAAGATCACCCTCACTTCTGACATGGATTTTAAGTTTGGAGAGGTCCCAAGAACATCCAGGTTCAATAATTCACCAGAAGAACTAACAGAACTCATAAAAAGCATTATACTCACAGACACAGTTTATTACAACAAAATTGTACATATTAGTATCCAAAAAGTCAGGAGTCACCAAGCATAAGCTTCCATTCATCCTCTCCCAGAGAAGTCATTCATGCAGTGTCTTCTTTTTCCCCCTACAATGTATGACACAATATATATGACTCAATATGCACTGAGTAGTGCCAATCAGGGAAGCTGACCTGAACCTTTGTGTTTACTGTGCATGACAGGTACAATTCTGAGTGTTTTAAAAATAAAAAGTAAATACAAATTCACTCGTCCCACATAACCACCTGATGAGGTACTATCATTTTTATCCCCAACCTGATCAAGGTCCCAGGTAGTAGAGACAGAATTATAAACCCCATGCCATGACTTAAAAACAACAACAACAACAACAGCAAAAAACAAACAAACAAACAAAAAAAAAACCTTACCTTAAATACTATGGTACAATGGTATACTGATTGAATAATAACTGGAGTGCTGCTCTTATTTTCTTGAAAATAGGTTTAATGTCCCAGAACTACTTCAATAGAAACTTTCATTTTAGAAGAAACCTCTGCTTTATATATGTTTAACTAAAAAAAAAAAAAAAAATCAAGAGAGTCCTCTTTTTGTGGAAGGCAGGACAGTGGGATGGGGCTTGGTGAATAAGAGAGAATTTGCCCCATGGTGCTTTTACATTGTAACCTTTGGAGAAAATATTTGCTGATTTAAAATGGAAATACACAAAGGCACCCATTGTCTAGACTTGAGGTTTTAAAAAATTACTGCTTTTTTCATTTAGCTGAAGAAAGCACAACACTGCAGTTAAATTTAAATATATACAAAAAAGCCCCAAATCCTCTAAATAATAGGAATTTTAATGATTATTTCACTAAGTTTTCGAATATAACTTTTATGTCTTAAAAAAATTCCCACTAGCCAGTGAAATATTCTTCATTCACAGTAGTTGAGTGATCTGTCTTTTGAATAATAGTAAATATGGCTCACATTTATTTTAAAATGTCAGAAAACAGTCCAGTTGACAATATTAATAGAGTAGAAAATCCATGATCACAGAAGCTTTCTTGTCAAACATGACAACCTTCTAAATTACTTGTCAAAGTTGACCTGCACAGAAGCTTAGATGAACTAAATAAGTTAGGCAAGTTAACAGTGAGTGTAAAAGTGGGATGAGTCTCAGAATATCAATGATACTTATCACCGTACATATCCTGAAGTAGAGAAAATAAAGGAAAAGCTTACCTACTTCCTAATAACCATCAAAGAATGGAAAGTACATTTATACCAAGTTCAGAGAACGGAGACTTTTTTTTTAATTTTTTTATTTTTGAAAGGAGACTTTTAGCATATATTTAATGCCATCATTCAAACAATACAACAGAGATTTATTTTACCGTCAATGAAAGAAACTTAACAGCAATGTCAAATAAATACTGTTTATGATAAAATCAAGCTATAAAGATGGCATTTACAATTAGGAATATTAACTCCTTTCCTAAATTCAAACTTTAATTCCTGAAGTCTAGGACTAAATAATAAATAATAATTCCACAAGATAATCCATCACCCAAATGCATTATAATTGTTTAGCATAGTTTAAATGCAAGAAGAAAATAATTCTTTTTTTTTTAAGATTTTATTTATCTATTTGACAGAGAGAGAAATCACAAGCAGGCACAGAGATAGGCAGAGAGAGAAAGGGGGAAGCAGACTCTCCACTGAGCAGAGAGCCCGATGTGAGGCTCAATCCCAAGACCCTGGGATCATGACCCAGGCCGAAGGCAGAGGCTTAACCCACTGAGCCACCCAGGTGCCCCAAGAAAATAATTCTTAAAACGTCAATAATATTTCATTAACTATATTAAGGATAAATTCTGAGGGTAGAAATTGGAAGGTAGTTATTACCATACTTAATATTTAATGATGACTTACAATGTGCTGGACACTTGTCACCTTATATGAATTATTTACTTATTAATCACAAAAAACCTATGACAAGGTCCTATTTCTCATTCCATTTGTTTAGATGTGAAAACGGGGGGTAAGAAAATGTTAAGAATTTGCTCATGGTGGCAAATGTAGAACCGAGATTAAAACACAGATGTTACACCCTGCATTTTTAAGCACCACTATGAGGAAGACTTTGATGTTGAAGATTTTACATTATTGGTTTTTTTGTTTTGACAAAATTATACAAACATAGTCCCAGTCTGCAAATCCATCAAGTTTCTATAGTTTTACAACAGGAATGCCTAGATGGCTCAGTCAGTTAAGTGTCTGAATTCTGCTCAGGTCATGATCCCTGGGTCCTGAGATTGAGCCCCACATCAGGCTCCCTGCTCTGCAGTCAGCTTGCTTCTCCCTCTCCCTCTGCCTGCCATTCCCCCTGCTTGTGTGCTTGAGCTCTCTCTCACACTCTCTTGCTCTATCAAATACATACATATAATCTTTAAAAAAAAGTTTTGTAATAAATTCTGAATTTGCCTTGAATCATTCTCCCTCAAATACTTATTAAAAAGTTAAGGCAATTCTTTCATTATATGATGAAGACTAATTTTTGTCCTGGAAGAGATCTTATATGTATTAATATGCTTCAAGAAACCGAGGATCATGTGTCATGGGAACACATACTTTGAGTTTATCCAGACACAGCAGAAATTGAGCATGCAATAAATCACAGAAAAAGAAGTCAGAAAAAAACTTAAAAGTACTAGCAAATTCAGATTTCTTCCCATTGTCTCCTGTGAAGTACATTTTTAAGACACTGCTGGATCATTTTGGCCCTCCATTTTCTGCTTCTATAAGAGTTGTTTTGTTATGCACATTAACTAGCAAGAAGTCTAGATTTCCTCTTGGTGTAAAAAGAATTTAAAAGTTGCAAGGTAGCTGTGCTGTAGACCCACAAGGTCTATCTACATTGAGAGGAAAATAAAGCAATGCAAATTGCTGCCATTTCCTGAGCATCACCTATGACATATCACACTAACCATTTTAAAACATTGTTTCATTGAGTGCTACCAGAAATTTCTGTGCATACCTAAGTGTACTAGATGGCTATAATTTTCCAGCATAAAGGAAATTTTAATTTATAAACAATTCTGAGTCAGAAGACATATTACCTATCTATTGCATGCTTCCTTCCAATGCCTAAATCTAGATCTTTGCCTGGCACTGAGAGTTAATGTCCTTAGTGTATTAAAAACTTGTTTTAGTATATTAAATCCTTAAAAGTATTAGTATTTTATGCATGGTCTTTAGCCTTTCATTCCTCAATTATAATAACAACGAACAAGAAGGCATAGCTTAGATTCTTTTTCAAAGAAAATTAAGATAAAATATACTGGTAAAATATTAGTTACATAATTTTTAGATTGCTTTAACAAATATTTAGAGGTTCTATGATATGCTGATCACTATGTGTCATACTAGAAGCTACCTATGTCAAAACAGTTACATCAATGTCATGCATTATGTGTGTACACATGTGTGTATGTATGTTGGAGAGGGGTGCAAAGATAAAACCTAATAAAATAATCATTTCTAATACATATATGGATAGATAATATATTGTTGGATTAATTAGCACTGTCTTTTCCCCCTTTCCAGATTTTCTTCTTTTTTCCATGTCCCCTTCAAGAAAGTAGAAAATTCCATGCTTCAGTGTACTCAGGATTTGTATATTGCTGGAAGGAAAAGAAAGCTTGCCAGAATTCTTAACCCTTGTTTTGTAAGTCCTAGACCCACTGAGCATAATAGTGTCAATTATAAATCAAAAAAAGTCTTGCAAAAGCAGGACACTAGTTGGTGTTTCCCCTTCCTACAGTTTTTGTTAGGTTAGTGGGGTCCCAGAACTAGAGACACAGATGTGAAGGGACAGTGCCCCAAAGCCTCCAAAAGGAATAGCTGTGTGGGAATGGAAGAAGAAGTGACCACCAACACCAGTCACTGGTCACCAGACTCAGCAGAGATCTAGTCACAAGTCGTATGGCATGGCAGTAGTTAAAATGCTACAGACAAGTACTACCATAAGCGAAGACAATGTCTGCATCAGTGACCAGAAGCTCATTTCCATTCTATGGGCACCAAGTAGGTTCTCAGAGTACGAAGGAACATTAGGTCAGGTTAAGAGAACATACCATGCTGAATATGGAATTTCCTGTGAAGTTAGAGAGTTGAGAAGTCACAGTAAAACAGATTACAAAGGAAATAAAGTAGTATTTTATACACATCACAGTTTTTTGTCTGTAATTAACACCCGCATGACTGTAAAATATTAAAAGTATGTATGAAGTACATAAGAAAGACACAGGAATTATTAAATGCGTCACAGAGAAGGTGACTGATGATCTGAAAAAGACTTGCAAGATGCGGAAGACTTTCCTCAGCAGTGAGGGTTAACACATGCAAAGTCAGAGACATCTCTAATCCCATACCCTGATCTCAATACAAACAGCAATCCATTACTATAGGACTGGAATATAAAAATCCACAAGCAACTGGTTTTAAAAGATATGGAGTTGTGATAAACCTAAAATGAATTGAATGAACAGGGTAATATTCTTCAATAGCTGTTCTTAACAAAACAAAACAAAACAAAAACAGCAGTAGTTCTTGAAGTATGGTCAAAGGACTCCCAGTGATTCCAACAATTTTCAAGGGGTCCACAAGGTCAAAAGTATTTTTCTCATAATAATGAGCCTTTGTCTCTGTTTTTCTCTCTCTTTTTCTCTCCAAGAATTTTTTTTTATACTTTCTGTAAGTAGGATTGATTTCTTCATTGTTTTTCAGAAATTTTGTTGTTGGTGTGTAGAAATGTTGCTGATTTTTGTATGTCAATTTTGTATTACACAAATTATTGAATTCTGATTAGAGCTCACAATATTTGGCTGAATCTTTAGATCCTTAAGATTTTCTATACATAAAATTGTGTCATCTTCAAACAGAAACAATTTTACTTCTCCCTTTCCAATTCTAATATATTTTGTTTCTTTTTCCTGTCTGACTGCTCTGGATAAGACTTCCAGAACTATGTTGAATAGGAGAAATGACAATGGGCACACTTGTCTCATTGCTCATTTTAGAGAAAATGGTTTCTTTCTTTCACCATTGACTATGATGCTGGCTATGAGCTTGTCATATATGGCCTTTATGTTGAGAAATGTTCCTTCTATGGCTAATTTGTTAAGTTTTTAATCATAAGTGGATGTTGAATTGTGTCGAATGCTTCTTCTACATCTATGGAGATGTTCATACAATTTTCTTCTTTCATTCTATTAATGCAATGCATCACAATCATGTGCATATCTAGAACTGTCCTTACATCCTAGGGGTAAATCACCCTAAAGGATCATGGTGAATGATCCTTTTAACATGCTGCTCAATTCAGTTTCAGTTACTGAGAATTTCTGCATATCTAGTCATTGGAAATATTGGTCTGTGGTTTTCTTTTCCAGTAGTTTTCCTTTTCTGGATTTACTATCAGGATAATCCCAGCCTTCTAAATTCAGTTTGGGACTGAGTGTTCTTCCTCTTTGATTTTTTGGAAGACTTTAAGAAGGATTTGTGGTAATTCTTTCAATGTTCAGTAAAATTCACCCATAAAACCATCTGGTCTTGTGCTTTTCTTCTCTGGGAAATATTTACTGATCCCATATCCTTACTAGTAATTGGTTTATTCAGATTATTTATTTCTTGATTGGAACTATGATTGGAGTCTATCTACTATGATTGGATTATCTACTTCTACTTCCTGATTGGAATCTTTGTAATTTGTATGTTTCTAAGATTTTTTCCATTTCTTCTAGGTTGCTCAATGTGTTAACACATAGTTGTTTATAGTAGCCTCCTATGATCCTCTGAATTTCTATGGTAATTGTAATCTCTCCTTTTTCAACTATAATTTTGAAGATTGAGTCTTTTCTCTTTTCTCCTTGGTTAATCTAAGGATTTGTCAATTTTGTTTATCTTTTCTAAGTATAAACTCTTAGTTTGCTTAAACTTGTTTTTGTTTTTCTGTTCTCTATTTCATTTATTTATGTTCTAATCTTTATTATTTCTTTTATTCTGCTAACTTTTGAATCCCTTTTATTTCTTTTCCTAGTTCCTTAAGGTATACACTTAGTCTGTTTATTTGAAATTAACTCTTACCTCCTTCCTTAATTTTTTTTAATCTTTATTTTTTTAACCTTTGAAATTTTATGTTTTTTTTTTAATTTTTAGTTTCAGATTTTTATTTAACTTCCATTTAGTTAAGATACAGTGTTGTATTAGTTTTGGCTGTACAATATACTGATTGATCATTTACATACAACACCAATGCTTATCACAAGTGCTCTCCTTAATACTCATCATTCATTTAACCCATCCCCTGCCCACCTCCACTCCAGCAACCTGTTTGTATTCTATAGTTAAGAATCTGTTTTATTGTTTGCCTCTCTTTTTCCCTCATGTTCATCTGCTCTGTTTCTCAAATTCCACACATGAGTGAAATCGTATGTTATTTGTCATTCTCTGACTGATTATTTCATGTAGCATAACACTCTCTAGCTCCATCCACATTGTTACAAATGGCAAGATTGCACTCTTTTTGATGCCTGAGTAATATTCTATTGCATATTCTATATATATATTTATATATATTTATTTATACATATTTATATATTTTTATATATTTATAAATTTATAAATATTATTTATATATTTATATAAATATAGTGCTACTGAGTATATGTAAATATTTGTGTGTGCATATATATATTATATATGTATATATAATATTTTATATATATATATATATATATATATATATGCAAACACACACACACCTCTTCTTTATCCATTCATCAGTCAAGGGACACTTGGGCTCTTTCCCTTATTTGGCTATTGTTGATAACGCTGCTATACATATTGGGGTGCATGTGCCCCTTCAAATCTGTATTTTTATATCTTTTGGGTATATACCGAGTAGTGCAATTGCTGGGTCATAGGGTAGCTCTATTTTTAACTTTTTGAGGATCATCCATTCTGTCTTCCACAGCGGCAACACCAGTTTTTACTCCCACTAACAGTGTAAGGGTTCTCCTTTCTCCCATGTCTTCACCAACATCTGTTGTTTCCTAAGTTATTAATTTTACCATTCTGAGAGGTATGAGGTGTTATCTCATAGTCATTGTGATTTTTATTTCCCAGAAGAAGAGTGATATTGAACATCTTTTCATGCATCTGTTAGCCATCTCTGTATCTTCTTTGGAAAAATGCCTCTTCATGTCTTCTGCCCATTTCTTAACTGGATGATTTGTTTTTTGGGCGTTGAGTTTCATAAGTTCTATATAAATTTTAGATACTAAGCCTTTATCAGGTATGTCACTTGCAAATATATTCTCCCTTTCTATAGGCTGTTTTTGTTTTATTGATTGTTTCAGGAAAGAAGATTTTTATCTTGATAAAATCCCAATAGTTCATTTTTCCTTTGTTTCCCTTCCCTCAGGAGATGTATATAGTAAGAAGTTACTACAGCCAGTCAGTGTCAAAGAGATTACTGCCTGTGTTCTCCTCTAGGATTACTGTTTCATATTTAGGTCTTTCATCCATTTTGAACTTATTTCTGTGTATGAATGTAAGAAAGTGGTCCAGTTTCATCCTGCTGCATGTTGCTCTCCAGTTTTCGTAACAGCATTTGTTGAAGATACTTTTTCCCATTGGATATTCTTTCCTGCTTTGTTGAAAAATTAGTTGACCATTTAGTGGTGCCTCTATTTCTGGATTCTCTTTTCTGTTCTACTGATCTATGGGTCTGTTTTCATGCCCATGTCATACTGTCTTGATCACTACAGCTTTACAATATAAAGTCTGGAATTGTGATGCATTTAGGTTTGCTTTTTATTTTTCAAAATTATTTTTGCTATTCAGGGTCTTTTGTGCTTCCATACAAATTTTAGGGCTGTTTGTTCTACTTTTGCGAAAAATGCTAGTGGTATTTTGATAGGGATTGCACTGAATGTGTACATTACTTTAGGTAGTACAGACATTTTTTTTAAAGATTTTATTTATTTATTTGACAGGCAGAGATCACAAGTAGGCAGAGAGGTAGGCAGATAGAGAGAGAGAGGTGGAAGCAGGCTCCCCACTGAGCAGAGACCCCTATGCGGGGCTCGATCCCAGCACGCTGGGATCATGACCTGAGCTGAAGGCAGAGGCTTTAACCCACTGAGCCACCCAGATGCCCCGGTAGTATAGACATTTTAACAATATTGTTCTTCCTTTCCATGAGCATGGAATGTTTTTCCATTTCTTTGTGGCATCTTCACTTTCCTTCATAAGTATTTTATAGTTCTCAGAGGACAGATCTTTCACCTCTTGGTTAGATTTATTTCTAAGTATCTTACGATTTTTGGTCCAGTTGTAAATGGGATTGATTCCTAGATTTCTCTTTCTGTTGCTTCATTACTAGTGTGTAGAAATGCAACAGATTTCTGTATGTTGATTGTATCCTGCAACTTTAATGAATTTGTGTATCAGTTCTAACAAATTTTTGGTGGGGCTTTTCAGGTTTTCAACATAGAGTATCATGCTGTCTGCATATAATGAAAATCTGACTTCTTCTGCCTATTTGGATGCCTTTTATTTCTTTTTGTTGTCTAATTGCTGAAGCCAGGACCTCTAGTACTATGTTGAACAACAGTGGTGAGAGTGGACATCCCTATCTTATTCCTGACTGTAGAGGAAAAGCTCTCAGTTTTTCCCTATTGCTGAATATTAGCCGTGGGTTTCTTGTATGTGGCCTTTATGATTTTGAGGTGTGTTTTCTTCTCCATCCTACCCTATTGAGGGTTTTTAATCAAGAATGGATGCTACATTTCTTTAAATGCCTTTTCTGTATTTATTGAGATGATGATCACACGGTTCTTCTTTTTTTTTAGTGTGGTGTATTACCTTGGCTGATTCATGGAAATTGAACCACCCCTACAGCACAGGAATGAATCCCACTTGATCATGGTGAATAATTCTTTTAATGTACTCTTGGATAAGATTTGCTCTTATCTTGAGAATTTTTTCATCCATGTTTATCAGGGATATTGGCCTGTAATTCTCCTTTTTAGTGGGGTTTTGTCTGATTTGGGAATCAGGGTAATGCCAACCTTATAATATGGGTTTGGAAGTTCTTCTTCCATTTCTGTTTTTTGGAATAGTTTGAGAATAAGTATTAACTCTTCTTTAAATATCTGGTAGAATTCCCCTGTTATAAGTCATCTAGCCCTGGACTTTTATTTGTTGGAAGATTTTTAATTACTGATTCAATTACTTTGCTGGTTATCAGTCTGTTCAGGTTTGTTATTTCTTCCTATTTCAGTTTTGGTAGTTTATGTTTCTAGAAATTTATCCATTCCTTCCAGATTGCCTAATTTGTGGCATATAATTTTTCATAATATTCCCTTACAATTGTTTGTATTTATTTGGTCTTGGTTGTGATTTCTCCTCTTTGTAATTTTATTTGGGTCCTTTCCCTTTTGTTTTTAAGTCTGGCTAGGGGTTTGTCAGTTGTATTAATTTTTTCAAAGAACCTGTTCCTATTCTCATTGATCTATTGTATTTGTTTTCTGTGCATCTCCATAGGATTTATTTCTGGTCTAATCTTTATTATGTGCCTTCTTCTACTGGATTTAGGCTTCATTTGTTTTTCTTTTTCTAGCTCCTTTAGGTGTAAGGTTAGGTTGCAGATTTGAGATTTTTCTTGCTTCTTGAGGAAGGCCTATATTGCTATATAGTTCCCTTTAGGACCATGTTTTGCTGCATCTCAATGGTTTTGAACTATAGTGTTTTCATTTTCATTTGTTTCCAAATTTACTTTTTAATCTCCTGGTTGACCCATTCATTCTTTAGAAAGATGCCCTTTAACCTCTGTGTATTTGTGGTCTTTCCACATTTTGTCCTGTGAATATCAAGTATCATAGCATTGTGGTCTGAAAATATGCAAGGTATAATCTCAATCTTCTTATACTTGTTGAGGTCTGCTAAGTGACATAGTATGCGATCCTTTCTGGAGAATGTCCCAGGTGCATTTGAAAAGAATGTGCATCCTGCTATTTTAGGATGAAATGTTCTAAAAATACCTGTTAAGTCCATCTGTTCCAGTGTGTAAAATTTTCTTGTTGATTTTCTGCTTAGATTATCTGCCATTAATACAAGTGGGTATGAAAGTCCCCTACTATTACTGTATTACTATCAATGAGTTTCTTTGTTATTTTTTTATATATTTGGGTGCTCCCAAGTTGGGGGTATAGATATTTATAATTGGTAGATCTTCTTGTTGGATAAAACTTTTTATTACAACATAGTGCCCTTCTTTACCTTGTTACAGTCTTTGGTTTAAAATCTGGTTTGTCTTATATCAGTATTGCTACTTCAGCTTTCTTTTGACATCCACTTGCATGGTAAATGTTTCTACATGCCCTCATTTTCAATCTGCAGGTGTCTTTAGGTCTAAAATGAGTCCCCCATAGGCAGCATATGGATGGGTCTTGTTTCTTTAGCCATTCCGACACTCTTATCTTTTGATTGGAGCATATATTCTTTTACGATCAGAGTGTTTATTGATAGATATGAATTTAGTGCCACTTTATTACTTCTTTCATCATTTCTGGAGATTTTCTCTATTCCTTTCTAGGATTTGCAGTTTTTGATCTTTCTTTCCAATTCAAAGAGTCTCCTTTAATGTTTCTTGCAGGGCCAGTTTAGTAGACATGAACTTGTTTAGTTTTTGTTTCTCTGGGAAACTCTCCTTCTATTCTGAATGATAGCCTTGCTGGATAGAGTATTCTTGGCTGCATACTTTTCCCAGTCACCATGTTGAATATATTACTCTACTCTCTTCTGGCCTGCCAAGTTTCTGTGGAGAGATCTACTGCTAATCTTATTTGTCTTCCTTTTAAGTTAGGGACTTCTTTTATCTTGCTGCTTTAAACAATTTTTCTCTATATATTTTACAAATTTAACAATGATATGTCTTGCTCTCAGCCTGCTTTTGTTCATTTTCACGGAAGTTTTCTGTGCTTCCTGGATTAGAAAATCTGTTTCCTATCCCAGATCAAGAAAGTTTTCAGATATAATTTCCTCAAATAAAACTTCTAGCTTTTCTGTGTCTTCTTTTTCTGGATTCCCATGATATGAATTTTATTACCTTTGATGGACTTACTGAGTTCCCGGTCTACTTTCATGATCCAAGATTTTTCTTTGCCTCTTCTGATCAACTCCATTATTTTCTAAAATTCTATCTTCTATATCACTTAATCCATCCCTCTACTTCTTCTATCCTTGTGGTCATTATATCCAGTAAGTTTTAAATCTCAGTTACTGCATATTTCATTTTAGTCTCGTTGGTTTTAAGCTCTTTTATCTCTGTGGTAATGGTATCTGTGATGTCTTCTATGTTTTTCTCAAGCTCAGCTAGTATCCTTATGATTGCTGCTTTAAATCCTGGTTCAGGCATATCACTTGTATCTGTTTCAATTAGATCCCGGGCTGTAACCTTTTCTTGTTCTTTCTTTTAGGATGAATCCCTCCATCTTGGCATTTTGTCTAGGTCTCTTTTTGTCTGTTGCATTGTATGCATGGAGAGGTCTATGATCTGTCATGCATAACTGACCACCCTGACCTGCATGTACTCAGGCAGGCTAAAGAATGTTGTTTGCGGGCACCTGGATGGCTCAGTGGGTTAAGCCTCTGCCTTCAGCTCAGGTCATGTTCTCAGGGTCCTGGGATCTAGTCCCACATTGGACTCTCTGCTCTGCAGGGAGCCTGCTTCTGCCTCTCTGCCTGCTTATGATCTCTGTCAAATAAATAAATAAAATTTAAAAAAAAAAAAAAAAAGAATGTTGTTTATGAGTCTTGTGCTGCCTGAGTGACCTTGGGAGCCTGGTTAGTTGACATTAGCTGGTCTCCAGGTCAGAATTGACCCTTCTGGTCTAGACACCAAGGGCTATAAATTTTGGCTCTGGGCTGGGCTGGCCCCCCAGAATGGAATCCAGAAGTGGAAACAAGCATACATTACCCAGGCTCCTTAAAGATGTAAAGACAAGATGGAAATACAGCCTGCTTCAAACTGCACATAAGCAAAAACAAAACAAAACAAAACCCCCGCACATAGGCAAAGAAATGTCTAACTTCAGACCCCATCATTTACCCCATATATAGGGCCCATATAGAAATGGTCAGTTGGAAGTCTCACCTGAGGGGAAGACGCTCCACCTACACCTCCCAGTCGGGACTTCAGCCTGACTATCTCCATGGGGCTTTCCCAGCTAATGAGGTTGCATGTTGTTAAGTAACAGATTTGATGTAACTCTGTCTTATTCTTCTTCTGCTTACTATTGCCCTCATCTTTGCTCAGATTTCCCTTTTCTTGTTCCTAGATTTTTTGCAATTATCAATAATGTGTTTTTTTTTCCCTTTCAAAACTGAGACTATAGCTGCCATAAATCTTTCTTAGAACATCTGTGTATTAGTAAAGTGTATTAGGTTTCCTGCTCCTGAGAGTAATGGTTTTGTTAAGAAGTCATATACTCTCCAGAGCCTAGTGCTTCAGGAAGTGTCTCCTGTGTATTCTGTGTGTATTCTACTGCTGTGTTATGGCTGCTCTATCCCTCAAGTCACTCCTCAGCAGGGTATTTCCTTGCCTGCAGCAGGGAGTGTTTGGACTTGGACCAGAGTGTGGCGAGTTTTAACTAGGAGTGCTCTGGTCTGCTTGTTGAAAGTGACCTGATACTATTTCCACTAGAGCTGAAGTTCTGCAGAACTCTGTGGTCAGCAGATGTGGTGCATGCAGAGGTTTATGCCTGTCTTCTGGGGGAGGAGCCTTGCTGCACTGGTTCTCAGGCACACCTGCCTGAGAAAAGCAGTATTAGCAGAGCATGGGGGGTGGGAGGATGCAGACAGGGTTTGGTGTAAGCAAGTTAGGTCCCATTGTTGGCAATGCACTGTTTACTAAAGTAGTTTATGCTGAGGGGTAGAGTAGGGAAATGGCACCAGCCAGCTCCTTTGTCCCTGAAGAGAGGAGTTTGTGCTTGCTGGTGTCAGGGAAGCCCTCCCAGAAGAGTGAATAAATGTCCCTCGTGTATCCTACGTGTTTTTCACATCACTGTTTTTATACTGTTGCTTGCCTGCTTGGAGTAACGCAGAGCACTTCGGGCTCTATCCCAGCCAGGTTGGCTGAGTTTTTAAAACTTCAAACTTTAGGGACCTGGTGTGAAAGGGACCTGTGCTGGTCTTCTGGGGGAGGGTCTCACCATGCTGGAATTGATGCAGGTTTGACCCAGAAGGCCAGTCACACCAGAGGACAGGAGGATGGGGTTTGGAGCAAAGCACATTATGGAGTCATTGTCCAGATTAGCCACCCTCAGCAGATGTCTCTGTGCCTAGGCTGAGGGGTGGGGGAGGAAAATGGGTCCCACAGACTCCTTTTTCCCTAGAAAGGCAATGCCACTTCTCTCAGATGCATTCCAAGAAGGGGGAATCTTCTCTTCTAGTGCTTCTCTAGGTGATCTTCAGATCATGCGGTCTGCCCACCCCACTCCCCCAAGACCTGCCTGCCTTCTATATAGGAGCACTGCAGTGCCCTCAGGGTTCTACACCAGCCACACAGCAGACCACTAAAACTCCAGTCTTTGAGCTCCACTGGTTGTAAAATCTCAGGAAAATCAGCCCCTCTCATTTCCCCAGTCAATGGCTTCAGAGAAGTGTTTTCCTTCATCCACCCCTCTGCACTCTCTCTCAATACTGCCTCTTTCTGAGACCAGGGCTCCCTCCCCTCTGCAGTACCTATGATCCTTTTCTCCCTCAAAACACATCTCCATACCCCCTACTTTCTACAACGTGGCCTCCTCTCCCTCTAGTTGTGCAGTTTATTCTGTGAGTCCTCTGATCAATTTCTTGGGTATTCAGGATGATTTTATATTTATCTAGCTGTGTTTGAGGGAAGAGGCAAGCTTCAGGTCCCCCTACTACTCTACCACCTTAGCTGCTCTTTGCCTCTTTTTTTTTTTTTTAAATTTTTTAAAAAAAAATTTTAATATATTTTTTAAAGATTTTATTTATTTACTTGACAAAGAGAAATCACAAGTAGACAGAGAGGCAGGCAGAGAGAGAGGGAAGCAGGCTCCCTGCTGAGCACAGAGCCCAATGCAGGGCTCGATCCCAGGACCCTGAGATCATGACCTGAGCCAAAGGCAGCAGCTTACCCCACTGAGCCACCCAGGTGCCCTGCTCTTTGCCTCTTAATGTAGGCATCTATTACTACAAGTTTTGCTGCATCCCATAAGCTCTGGTATGTGGTGCTTCCACTTTCATTTGTCTCAAGAAACTATTTCTCCTTTAATTTATTATTTGGTCCATCAGTTTTTCAGGAGAGTGTTAATTTCCATGTGTTCCTGAATTCTCCAGTTTTTCTCTTGTTATTGATTTCTAGTTTTATGCCACTGTGGTCAGAGAACATATTTGGAAAAATTTAAATATTAATGAATTTTCAAGAATTGTTTTGTGGCCTAATATATGGTATGTTCTAGAAAATGTTTCATGTGCCCTTGAGAAGAATATGCATACTGCTGTTGTTGAACAAAACATTCTGTACATGTCTGTGAGGTCCATTTGGTCTATCGTGTTCAAGACTGCTGTTTCCTTATGGATTCTCTGTTTGAATGATCTTGCCATTGTTGAGAATGGGTATTGAAGTCCCTGTTATTGTATTGCTCTTTATTTCTCCTTTTACTTCTGTCAGTTTTTGCTTTACATATTTAAGTGCTCTAATTTTGGCTCTAAATTTGTAAAAGTACAACTAAATTTGTGGAAGTACTCTTACAACTTCCTGATGTACTGACCCTTTATCATTTATAGAATGACCTTTGTCTCTTTCTCACTGCTTTTATTTTAAAATATGTTTTGTCTGATATTAGTATAGCTTCCATCTATATTTCTCTTACATAAGTATACTTAAACATAACTATATTGCCTTTTTGGTTACCATTTGTTTGAAATGTCTTTTTCCATCCCTTTATTCTCAGTCTGTGTGTGCCTTTAAGACTAAATTGAGTCTCTTGCAGCAGTATATTGTTGGACATTGACTTTTTTTTTTAAATCTATTTAGCCATTCTATATCTTCTGATTGAAAATTTTAATCCATTTATGTTTAAGTGATTATTCATAAATAAAGAATTATTATTGCCTTTGTTAATTGTTTTCTGGTTGTTATGTAGATCTATTGTTCTGTTTCTTATCTTGCTTTCTCTTTTGTGTTTTAATGTTTTTTTAATATCAGTATACTTTGTTTCATTGTGTTCTTTTCTGTAACTACTACCAAAATTTCCTTTATAGTTACCATGAAGCTTAAATAAAACATCTTAAAGTTATAAAACTATTTTAAACTGCTAACTTCAATAGAATTTATAGACATTGCACTTTTTTTTTCCTTCTCCCCCTCACATTCTAGGTTATTT
The DNA here is from genome assembly GCF_020171115.1 of Neogale vison. Taxonomy (NCBI): domain Eukaryota; kingdom Metazoa; phylum Chordata; class Mammalia; order Carnivora; family Mustelidae; genus Neogale; species Neogale vison. The sequence continues at coordinate 78,344,303 of NC_058101.1, read as the reverse complement.
CTGTTAAAATTTACATGTTTTTTATATTCTGTAACAATAACAGATTATTGTACTTATGATTACTTTTGCTACATTCAGTTCCATTAACCTACTGCTTGGAGTTAATGCACCACCATTACCTGCAAAATCTAACTATGACCATATATTTACAATTACCAATGAAATGTGTGCTTTTTGTGTTTTAATGATGTTAATTAGCATTATTTTATTTCCACTCAAATAATTCCTTTTGACATTTCTTATAAAAGAGGTCTGGTGCTAATAAATTCTCCCAGCTTTTGTTTGGGAAGTCTTTATCCTTCCTTCATTTCTGAGGAACAGCTTCAGTGAATATAGAATTATTGATTGAGTTATTTTCTTTCAGTATTTTGAATGTCACTCATTCTCTCCTGACATGAGAAGTTTATGTTGAGGAATCCACCTATATTCCCTCGTATGTAACTTCTCTCTATTCTCTTGCTGCTCTTGAAGTTCTTTGTCTCCGACTTTTGACAAAGTAATTACACTGTGTCTCAGGGCAGCCTATTCAGATTCAATCTACCTGGGGTCTTTGGGCCTCGCACTTCTGGATGTCTATCTCTCTCCTTGGATTTGGGAAGTTTTAGTCATTATTGCTTTAAATATACTTTCTATCCCTACTCTCTCTTCTTCTGGAATTCCCAAAATGTAAATATTTATTTTCATTACATCCTACAAGTCCAGGAGGCCTTCTTCCCTATTTTTCATTCTTTTATCTTTGTGCTTCTTTGACTAGTTAATTTCCAATATTTCTAGGTGGCTGATTCTTTCTTCTACATCATAGAAGTCCACTTCTAAAATTCACTATTGAATTCTTTAGTTTACTTGTTGTATTTTTCAACTCTAGGATTTCTTTTTGTTGCTGTTGTTTTTAATGGCTTATATTTCCTTGTCAAACTTGTTATTTTACTCATGCATTGTTTTCTTTTTTCTTTTTTTTTTTTTTTAAGATTTATTTATTTGACAGAGATCACAAGTAGGCAGAGAGGCAGGCACAGAGAGAGGAGAAAGCAGTCTCCCTGCTGAGCAGAGAGCCTGCGGGGCTCAATCCCAGGACCCTGGGATCATGACCTCAGCTGAAGGCAAGAGGCTTTAACCCACTGAGCCACCCAGGCGCCCCTCATGCATTGTTTTCTTAATTTCATTTAATTATCTAGGTTTTCTTACAATTCATTAAACTACTTTAGAGGATTATTCCCTATTCTCTGATGGTTCACAGATCTCCATTTCTTTAGGTTTAATTATTGAAGCTTTATTTATTTCATTTAGAGGTATCATATTTACCTGATTTTTTGTGATTCCTGATTCCCTACATTTTTATCTGTTCATTTGAGCAATGGGGCTCCTCTTCCAGATTTTACAGGTTTGTTTTGGCAGAGACTGTTTCTCACCAGTCAGCTCAATTAGAGTTTCTGGGTATGTCTGCTGATAATGTCCTTGGGCAGCTGGGGCCTGCTATCATGATCTATTTTGAGGCTAGGCAACTGTTTGAACTCTGAGGACAGGGACAGCAGGTGTCTCACTGACAGAATAGTTGGATAAGACTGCTGGCTTGGTTCCCTACCCAGGTGAGGCTTAGGATGGTCTCTGTATTTGTGAATATTCTGGTCAGACTTACAAGATGGCTGGGACTGGGTCTATAGTAGTAGACAGGGCTATGAATTAGATTCCCTGCCCTAGAAAGAAAGCAAGCCAGGGCTATAACCTGTACAGCTTGTTGCTGGGGGTTGGGGGAGAGGTTGCTGAATCAGGGCTGAATGTGCACTTAGTTCTTGGATCAGATAAGGCCACCAGTTTTGCTCCGCAGACAGGAGAAGCTACAGGCTACACTCTGGTCAAGGACCACTGTACATAGTCCCACTGTTGAATCAGCTATGTAGCTTCCTGTTTGCTCTTATTAAGTTCTCTGGTTAAACAGACTAGAGGCTGAATTTAACAATGAGCAGGGCTATGAACTAGATTCCTTGCCTGGGTGCAGCTGAAGTAGCTCTAAAACTGGTGAAGCTCTTTGCTGTCTTAATTTAGGATGACTTGCACCCCAAGGTCCCCGGCTGTACAAGGCCACTGGGTTTTCTCTATAAACTGCTGTTTTTGTCTGTCATTTCTTTTGGCTTGAGCACTAAACTGCACACCTTTCAGGTGTTTTTGCCAGATCTTCTGATTACAAGGGACTGAAGACACTCTCCACAGCAAGTGGGGCTGTATCTCAGCCTCTTTGCCAGGACAGGATGGGGAGGAGCCACTCCACACTACTCTCAATTTCCCAAACAGGCTCTCTGTTTCAGTGGAGACTGAGGCCACTCTCAGCCTTCTATGAATTAATTCTCCCACCTGTGCATAGCACCGGAAGCCTCAACATGAGGTACTAGTTTTGCTCTGGGGGCAATCAACTCTGCTTGTCTGCCTCTCAGCCCTTGTGTCACATGAGAGTCTCCATAGTGGGTGGGGCTATGGCTCATGACTCAGCCTTTATGTAGACATACTGGGCTCCAGGATATCAAACTCTTCCTTTGAGGATCTGAGTCAGGCAGATCTGTGCCCTTCCAAGTTCCCTGGTCAGAGTGCACCCCTGATTAGGTTCTGCAGATGAGCCAATGTGCTCTTTGGGATCACTACTTGGGCACTTCAGGTATCAACTCAGTCTGCCAAGATACAAGTGCTGGTTGTTAGAAATCCCTCCCACTCTTTTCTATGGCAGTCAGATTCTCAGTGATTGAGCCCCACAGATTCTCTTGCAAGATCAGAGTCAGGGCTCCCACAAAGACCTGCAAGTTCTATTTTCCTACTGGAAAAAAAAAAAAAAAGGCTCAAGGAAGACCACTCTGTATGGTGCTATGCTATCCTGGAAAAGTGCAATGCAGTCAACATGTAGCTCTTTCTGTTATCCTTCTAATGCAGTTTGTCTTGGTCTCTGAGGTATAGGGATATGCTTCAGCCTCACCCCATGTTCTAGAATTCTCTCAGTGATATCTTGTTCTTGAACAGATATCAGCTGTTATTCTTGTGAGGGGAGCAAAACCAGGATTGACCCATGTTAACATACCGGTGATATAATTCTCCAAAACACCTAATTTGAAATACATTCTCAGTATCCTTAGTTTCACTGTTGAAATTCACTGTTTCCAAAATCATTAAATAAAGATTTACTTAGAAGCTTACTATTCATTGACAATATAGTCAGCTTAATAAAAATTATACAACTAAGATATTAATTTTGAATAATGTGCCATGAACTTGCATCCCACAAAGAAAGAAGACATAGCCCTTACATACCAAAGATGAGTTTAAGGCTTCTAATCTCTTAAAAAATGTTCTGGAAAATTAATTAAATTACTAGCCCACCATCTATGAGAATTCTTGAAGCAATTCCTCAGGATTTCATTTGGAGAATAAGGCCATAATAAGTCAACTAAAATCCATGAATTTATGCTAGTTGGGAATACACAAAATAAATTTTTGGTTTTTGAAAATACATTCTGTGAACACAAAAGCACCATGTATGTATCATGCTTATAATGCTAAAAGTATTCTACAATATTGGTAAGCTAAAATTTAAAAGACAACTAAATGCAGAAATAATTACAAATATGTCTCTAAATAATCAAATAGATTTTGCAGTGTAAAAATAAAAACAATGGTTCTTTTGAAACATAAATATCAACAAAATTCTGAGAAAGCCTAACTAAATATTTAAAGAAAAAAATATTTAAAGGTTCAAGAGGTCTTCCTCATTTTAATCCCATTACTTAGGAAACTCAACCCTAAGCAAGATAACAGTAGAAGCCAGGAGACCAGGTTCTAATTGACATTTTACCACTATTTCACTTTGCCACTTAAATCAGTTAAATCTGTCTACACCTTAGCTATCTCCTCCTTAAAATTAGGAAATAGATTAGATGATTTCTATAGTTGTCTCTAGTTTTAAAAGTCTAGGGTTCTGATTACATTCTGGCTTGAGACCAAAAATCTTTAGAGCAAGATAAAGGCTACCACTTAATGATGATGTGACCTTTATAGATTATATTCTCACAAACATTATAAGAGGGGCAAAAGCTTGAAGATAATTGAATGAAAGACTTAAACTCCCTCAGATAGGTACATGACTCATTTCCTCACTTCATTCAGGTCTTGGCCAATAATGCTTAACAAAAAGTCTTTCCTGAACACCCCATGTAACAACCCACCCATTGTTCACTGGACACTGTCATTTTTATTTTTCTTCCTAGTACCCCTTACCACTGTGTATTTTACATGTTTAATATTTTGGATGTTTATTTTCTCCACTAATATAAACTTGATGAGAACAGTTTTGTTCTTTCTTAATTCAGAGTAGTGCTGCCAATAGAATGATACTTAGTCTACTCAATGAATGTTTGTTGATTGAATGGCTGATGCTTTCAACAATAAGTATATTCCCATGACTGAATCCATAATGCTGGAAAAGTAAGCTGGAACATGTTGTGGAAGGGCTTGTACAACATTCTAAGGCAGAGTTATCCAATAAAACTGTGTGATGATAGAAATATTTTAAATTGCTGCTATCCAATTCAGTAGTCACTAGCCACAGTAGCTTCTAAATACATGAAATGAAGTGCGAATGAGGAACTTATTTATTTTATTTACTTTTAATTAAGTTTACATTTAAATGTAAAGACCTGAATATGGCTGTGGCTACTCTCTTAAGCTGTGCATTTTCTAAGGAATTTGGAACTTCAAAACCAAAGAGCCATGGAAGATTTATAGGAGGAAAAATAATGGGATGAGAATTGTATTTCTGAAAAATAATACTGAAAGTAACATTTTAAATGAATTGGAGTACAGAGAAACTGGAAAACTAAACAGCCAGACAGAAACTGCAAAAATCTGGATGTTAGGGACTGAAGACCTGAATTAGGGCAGTGACAGGATGAATGGATGGGGAATAAATGACTGGGAAACACTGAATAGGCAAAATAAACAGGATTTTAATCTTTTTTTTTTTTTTTTTTTAAATATCTGCATGATCAAAGGTTAAGCGAGAGAGACTATCCACCATGAGTCATGTTCAGATTTCCAGGAAGCCCTCTACAGTTCACTCTTGCAATTCATGCACAATAGGGATGTTAAGAATTCCTAAGTATTCTCCTGCCTTCCAAAGTAAGTATGTAAAACAATCCACATCTTTCAATCACTCTTACCCAAGTTTTGGTGTCCCTTCTTTATTGGTGGAAAGATAACCACCCCTTTCCTTTTGGGTTGGGTTTTGAGACTTTAGAGGGCTTTCTAGTATAAGTACCATAACTCCTAGAGCATAGAAGGATGAAATAATAGCAACAACCGGCCTCAGGAAGAAAAAAGGAAGAGGGGTTTATGGAGATGAAGAAGACCAATTTTTTTACCAAACTATGCTGAAGCATGTGCATTTCAGCTCATTCGGAGTCTGCTTCTGTAACTGTTCAGGAATAAGAGTTCTCATGATTCTCCCCAGGATCTGGCTTGAATACTTTCAAGCCAATGATAGATGTCTTCCCTATCATTCTTCTACACCTCACTCATGAGCCATCTTCTGGCACTGTAGCACCATTCCAGCACCATTGGGACTTCTCTTTCCAGTCATGCCTGAGAAATCTTGGCTCCTTCAACTCCCAGGCCCTTGGCCAGAGGAGATCTGAGCCAGGATTTTGATGTTTTTTTTTTGTTTTTTTTTTTTTAACTCTGAATCCATCTTTGCTGCTACAGGTGATTAGAATGAAAACACCATCACTAACAAAAGAACCCAGGTAGCAGAGAAAAACCATACTAGTGTCAAGAAACACTCACTGATAAAAATTCAGATCATTTTGGATACTCTTTAAATCCAAATGCCAAAGTATCAGTCATGGTTCAAAAATCAAATGCATACATTTCAAAAAAAAAAAAAAAAAAGTCTTTGCTTGCTTGCTTAGTTGGTCAAAAACAAGTCCAACTAAATTCTGTGTCCAATTTAAAGTTGACATTAAATCAAGACTTTTCTCTCTCACACACACACACACACATATATATATATATAATATATGTAAGCACATACACATATAAATTGAAAAATAATTTAAGATTTAAGATGTTATCAAATAAATCTACTTTGTTCCTCATTCCTGTAGAAAGCCATCTGGGACAAGCAGGCACAGGCTTTTTTTTTTTTTTTTAAATGGAGGAATACATTTTTATTTTAAGTTCACATCTAAACAGTGAAACCCTTTCTATCACAACACAAGGAAGACTTCTCCCACACTGGCAACTGTTTTTATATGGTTGGCAGGTTTCAATGGATCTGAACTCATATGAATAAATTCCAACTACTCCACTGGATGAAAGCTCACACACTTCCGCTTTTACAGATGAAGTAGAAAATAACTGTCAGATGTAAGAAGGCTAAAGAGTGATTTAATATTTCATCAACAAAGAAGCCTTGACCCTTATTTGCACTATTAAAATCTTAATATAACAAAGTCATAAAATGGGACAGTCAGAATTTAGAAGCAAATAAAATTCCTTGGCAGATCAAGAATTCTTGCCACCTGTATCTCAAAGCACAAGGAAGCATACTCTGCGTTCAGGCTCTGTAATAAGCACATTAAAGTCAAAGGTGTATCTGTATATCCCAAGCTAAGTAAAAATGAAAAGAAATGTCTGAGGGCTCATGTTCTGAATAAAACTGTCTACATTTTGAGAAATTCCAGTCTCTATGGACTTCTAATAATTACAACAGCAGGAGATTGAGCCAAAGAGACTCAAAGGAAATTGAAAAGCATGAGTTTCAGGGAAAACCCCAACACCCAGAATGACAATATAGATTACTTAGATTTCAATCTATATCAACTAGTAAGACAGTGTATTTGTGTTTGGACTACAGCAGCATGATAGAATATAATCCATCTGAGAGACTAGCATATAATAAACACCTTTTGTATTGTTCTTCTGAAAGACAAGTGATTATAATTATAAAGTACAAGAAATTTATGAAAGAATTAAATTTAAAACCTAGGAACTACTAAAAATTTTCAAAATAAGAAATCATACTAAAAAGCAACCATAGGTAAGAGCATGTGCAGAATACTGCTTACCACTTAGTGGCTAATGCTAGTCAAGGTTCAGTCTTATTTTGAATAACTAAATTTTCATTAGAATTTAGTATTATATGGATAATATAGTAATTTCTAAGAATTAAACAGATAATAAATTTTTCATAGCCTTATGCTAGAAGACAAATGAGGATTAGAAAATCTCACAACAGTAAGCATATTTATCTGAAGGTACTATATTGAACTATACACTATATTTTAGTTTTTTTCTTAAAATTTATCAATTAATTACTATATTTTCATCACTTTGTTAAATAGGGTCAAAAGACAGATAGTCCCATTTTTTTTAAGACTTCTGTTGCCTATCCCATAACCTCAGAGGTATAGCCTTCATCATTGATTTGGATCTAGTAGAAGAATCTGGAATTACTGTCTATTTTTAAAGAATAATTCCTGAGATATAAGGTTGGAAATTATCCCATTACAAACACCTAAGTGTGATTTTCAAGGTTTTAAAGCAAATAAAACTTAACGGGAAATAAGTATCCTCTTAGGAATAAACTTTCAAAATGGCAACCATAGTCAAATCTATTGCCGACAAATGGTAAGTGAACTTCTCTAATTGGATCTTTTTTCTTGTCTTGCCTATCTTGCCCTTATTTCACTTATCTAAAATACTTGCTAAAAAGCAAACAAGGAAGAAAGTCTATTTGCTAAGCAAGATGTCCTCGAAAGACTCCCTATGACTCACCCCAAAATTCCTCAAAGAAAAAGAAAATACATTAACTAACATGTAAAACAACAAGAATAACTTTTAAAAAGATTATAAATGTAAATAATTTTACTTGAATATGGATAAGGGAAGACTGCTCATAGGGAGAAATTTGGAAGTAGTTTAAATTAGAGCAGGGCTCTTTCACTTATTTTTAAATTGGCAATGTCATATAAAATATGTGAATTTGTAACTTTAAAGTTTGAAAATGCATTTAAGGAGAGACATCAAAGGAGTCTAAAAAATGAAAGTTGAGCACATATTTTAACTCATAATTTCCTAATGCATCCTTGAGTATTTAATGCCATTCAATCTCAGAATTTTCATCAGTAATATGATTATAATTATATATAAATATATATTTGTAGTTTTCATGAGATAATTGAAATGTCCTATATAAAATATCTGGTAAAGAGGCAACTTTCCATATAGTCAGATACCTAACCAACATGAGCAGAGAGCCCGACACGGGGTACCCCTAAAAGCTTTTAGGCACCCCTAAAAGCACTAATCTTAAAGAAAAAGATGGACTGAACTGATGTTAAAAGAGCTGTTGCTTGGGGTGCCTGGGTGGCTCAGTAGGTTAAAGCCTCTGCCTTCGGCTCAAGTCATGATCCCAGGGTCCTGGGATCGAGTGGCATTGGGCTCTCTGCTCAGTGGGGAGCCTGCTTCCCTTCCTCTCTCTGTCTGCCTCTCTGCCTACTTGTGATCTATCTGTCAAATAAATAAATAAAATCTTTAAAAATCTTTAAAAAAAAAAAAATCTTTAAAAAAAAAATCTTTAAAAAAAAAAAAACTCTTGCTCATCAAAACATACACAGAAGGAAAACAAGACAACCATTATATGAAAGGAAATATTTACATTACATAAAATAAAAATTTTATTTAAATATTCTGGGCTCCTACCCAGAATAATAAGAAAAAAGAAATAACAAGAAAAGATAAATTGGAAAATGGGAAAAAGAACTGAACTGGCAGTTCATAAAAGTACAAATCCAATAAATTTATGATACTCATTGGGTAGAGATACTTAAGTGAAAACTGTCATGGAATTGGCGCACACCTATGAAATTATCAGATAATTAAAATTTCTGCCGATGTCATGGGTTATTAAATATGTGAGAGCAACGGAACTCAAATAAACTGCTGATGAGAAATATATTGCTACAGCTGCTTTGAAAATATGTTATCATCTAGTAAAATGTGCAGTTACGTAAGGATAAATATACAAAAATGTTCATAACAACAGTGTTTTTGATAGACACAAAAATATAACAAGCATATGCAATAAAAATAAAATTTACAAGTTGTAAAGAAAACAAATTAACCACAGCCACCCTCAATAATATCTATGATTCCTATACAGTATTAATTGAAAGAAGCATAACGCAAAATAAAATATGTGATAATGTTTCATTTATATAATTAAAAAATATATAAAACCATTATTTCATTACATGAAAAGCAAAAGTTTAAAGAAGAGTAAGGAAGTGATTCACTTTAAGTCAGAACAATTCTAATGAACACAGGGAGAAAATCATTAAAGGAAACCGTGTATTTTCAGATTGCTGGGAGTGTTCTATATCTTGATATGGGTGGTGGCTACCTAGGTGATCACTTTATAATTACTAATTATATTGTACATTATGTATTATATATTTTTCTGTACTTTTGTTATATTTCAAATTTTTTTAGCATTTTAAAAATTGAGCCATGCCCATTGTAATGGGTTGAAAAGTGATGTTCCAAAAATCTTCCCCCCCAGAACCTCAGAATGCGAACTTATTTGGAATAAGGGTTTTACAAATGTAGTTAAGAATCTCTAGAGACCATGCTGGATTAAGGTGGGTCCTACATCCAATAACAACTTTCTTTATAAGCCACAGAAAAAAAGAGACACTGACATACAAGAAAGAAGGACTGCAAAGACGGAGGAAGCAACTGGAGTTACACTGTCTTATGCCAAGGAAAACTGTTAGCCACCAGAAGCTAGAAAAGGCAAAGAATTCTTCCTTAGAGGCTTTGGCAGAAGCCAACACTTGATTTTGGATTTCTGGCCTCCACACCTTTGAGAGAACAAACATACATCGTTTTAAGCCAGTATGTGTCTGGTAACTTGTTACAGCAGCCTGAAGCACTAATACATGCATCCTACAGACAATATTGTACACTGAGTCCTTTACATTTTGGGCTGTGGAAACGGCCTTGATTACAATTCTGACTGAATCACTTACAACCCTTGGACAATTCATAATATTTTGTAACCTCAGTTTTCTCATGTGTAAAATGAGAATAATACTATTAACCTTAAAATGCTGCATTAAAGGGTGAACAAAAGCATTTAAAGATCTCAGTACATTAATACACGTTAAGGGCCTGGACAATTACACACATTTATGTAACAGTGTGCCACAAATAATAGCCTATTCTTCAGAGAAGACCACCATGAGATGAGAGATGAATTAAACAATTTTAGTAATACTATAAGATTAAATTAAATCAAGTTGTCTTATGTCTCATTTCAGGAACACCTAGCAGCTGGTCCCAGAGGAGGCTTAACTACGTGAAATAAAGAAGATTTTTCTAGTCATACAGGTTTTTACAACTCTGGTCTCTGTGAAGTTATTCACTGTTGTGGTTAAATACATTCTGCTCATATGCATCAGTCTTATACTGTTGGTCAATATGAAATGATACTAGAGAAACAGAAATAATTTCAATACATTCAGAGAATCAGGTTATTCAGCAACCTAGAAAAAGCCACTCAAATGAAGACTTTTTAGGAAATAAACTATTGGTCCCTCCCTAAAAAGTAATCATACCCTTTTTCTATTCTATACACTTATTTGAACCTCTACTGCAAAGCACGGTTCTAAAGGACAAAATCATCTAAAAATGTAGTCACCGGGGTGCCTGCATGGCTCAGTGGGTTAAGCCTCTGCCTTCGGCTCAGGTCAGGATCTCAGGGTCCCGGGATAGAGCCCCACATCAGGCTCTCTGCTCAACAGGGAGCCTGTTTCCCCACCCCCTCCTGCCTGCCTCTCTGCCTACTTGTGATCTCTGTCTGTCAAATAAATAAATAAAATCTTTAAAAAATAAATGAATAAAAATAAAAGTGTAGTCACCAACTCAACGGACATTTATGGTATCATTTTCATATAAATAAAATTAATTCTAATTATAATATTATCACAGTTATCATAATTGTTCTTTATTTAAATTTTTAAACAAGAGACCAAATGAAACTAAAAATAATGAAATGTAAAACACAACTACTATTTCCCTTAAGGCAATATTTATAGTTCAAGAGAATTAGTAGTATTAATTTTATTAAAATATGATCATCAGCTTCTGCTTTGGAAACATAATTAGAACATGTACCTTTGGCACCTTTGGCACTGGTAAAACTGTTTTGAAATTTCTCCTCTTTAGGAAGTTTTTCTTTCCACTAAAAGCTTCCTCATTCATTCTCCATTCTGACTAAACCTATCCATTCCCCTTCACTGAGCTTCTTATCTTCCTAACTAAAAATGCAAGTATTAAGTTGAATGGTGGTTCAGAGTAGAGATCCTGCCTATTTTTTTTTTTAAAGACTTGTTGCTTATTTATTTTTAGAGAGACAGAGAACAGAGGCAGCAGGGGAGGGAGGGAGAGAAAGAGAAAGAACCTCAAGCAGACTCTGCGCTGAACACAAAGATCAAAGAGGGGCTCAATCTCTTGATTCTGAGATCAGGACCCTGAGATCATGACCTGGGCTGAAACCAAGAGGTGGTCCACTTAACCAGCTGAGCCACCCAGATGCCCCTAGGGAGATCCTGCATAATTAAGAAGAAATAGGTAAACTGTGATTATGAGTTGACATAGGGTCTCTTACGTATAAAACTCTTAGATCTAGTATTTAGCAACTCCAGGTCTCAATTTAAGTCACTTAATCTTTCAGACCTAAGTTTATTCATTTATAAAATGGAGATTATTATACCTACAGAAAAGGGTTAGTGCATATAAAAGCATTCAATACATTAATAGGTAGCACCACTTAATCAATTTTAATTGGTCCTCAGCCTCAACACATCCTCCATTTCTGAGTCACCTTTTTCTGAGTTAGCTTCTTCTTCACAAACCCTGTATTTTTGGACTACTTTCCTATCTTATCTCTCATCTAAGCTTTTTGAAGGATTTTTCTGTTTCTCTTTAGTTCCTCATCTGCCATTCATTGCTCAACACACAAAAATCTGACTTCAAAATAAGGTTTTTTTTTAATATACATGCTGTGATTTATACATATCCACATTTCAAAATGCAATCTATATGCCAGTGACTTAATATAGGACTGTGAGATGCATACTCCATCTTCCATTCCCTTATTTCTATTTAAATATAAAAAGTCATTTTTTTTTGTTTTGTTTTTAGCTTTCTATGTTACCATACAGAGTAAAAGGCATCCTGGTAACCTGGTGAGATACAACTAAATTCTTGTGAAAGAGATATAAACAGAATGGGGTGAAAATTTGGCTAAGTCTCCTTAAAAGGGAGGAGTTATGCCTTCTTCCATTTTGCTACTGGATACACCATTGTGATGGAACATTTACACTAGAAATTTTGAATCCTATGGAAGGGGTGCCACACCTTGGAATGGCAGAATGAATATCTGAAATAAGTCTGGATGAATGACTTTTTAGTGTTCAATTCAGCCTAAGTTGACTTCCACTATCCTTCAAAAGTGAAAAAAGTTAAGCACCTGTGATATGGGAGTCTTCCTATGTGTAAAGCTTAACTAATTCAATCAATTCTATACACTTGAACCAAACCTTTTTGATGAGGTCCAGTCCTCATCAGATTGCTGATTGCTATTTAATATTTCAAAAGATTACAGATTACAGGTTGTTATTTAACATTTCCAAAGATCCTCAAGGTTAATGCATCTGAAACAAAAACAGTTGTCTCTCCCAAACTTCTTTTTCATATATCTCATAAACCTACATTCCCATAAACCTACATTCCTTTGGATGTTTCCGCTGTCATTTGTAATATGAAATAGTCAACAATATTACCTTGAATTGACTTGAATTCATCTCCTTCCAGAGTTTACCCCCATTTCAATAGTACACTCTTATCTCTAGCTCAATTATAGAAATTTAATGCTACATATGAATATGCTTACTGAATTTTATATATTTGAGCAGGACAATTTATATTGGCCAATGATATCGACATTTTTATAAGCATTAGTGATGTCTGAAACATGGACAACAACAGTGGCAGTTTTTCTAGAAACAACAGATTCCAATATTATTCATAGGACGTCTCATCCATACACTTTTTTTTTTTTAAGATTTTATTTATTTATTTGACAGATCACAAGTAGGCAGAGAGGCAGGCAGAGAGAGAGAAGGGAGGAAGCAGGCTAGCTGCTGAGCAGAGAGCCCGAAGCGGGGCTCGATCCCAGGACCCTGGGATCATGACCTGAGCCGAAGGCAGAGGCTTTAACCCACTGAGCCACCCAGGTGCCCCTCATCCATACACTTCTAACATTTGGAACTAAGTACTTTAGAAAATCAATTGACCACTCTGGTAGGACTGGTGATACGTTTTTCCTGATGAAGGAATTCAATCAGTATATAAATATACGTATTTTGGGCGCCTGGGTGGCTCAGTGGGTTAAGCCGCTGCCTTCGGCTCAGGTCATGATCTCAGGGTCCTGGGATCGAGCCCCACATCGGGCTCTCTGCTCAGCGGGGAGCCTGCTTCCCCCTCTCTCTCTGCCTACCTCTCTGCCTACTTGTGATCTCTCTCTGTCTATGAAATAAATAAATAAAAATCTTTATAAACAAACAAAAAAAAATACGTATTTTTTTTTAAGATTTTATTTATTTATTTGACAGAGAGATCACAAGTAGGCAGAGAGGCAGACAGAGAGAAGGGGAAGTAGGCTCGCCACCGAGCAGAGAGCCTGATGCCCAGGACCCTGGGATCATGACCCGAGCCGAAGGCAGAGGCTTTATTTAACCTACTGAGTCTCCCAGGCGCCCCTATACGTATTTTTTAAATCATCTTTATTCCAGTAGAAGATCTGATTTGAATTCTGTTGTTAGCAAGTAATAATTTCTCACAAGAACATTTCACCATTTCAGCTAACATAAAGTTATTAATGTGAATTCACTACAATAATAAAAATTTTGAATTACCGAATTGTTTTACAAATTAAAATTATTCTACATGACTTCTGGTTGAACATGGTTTCCCTCTGATGCCTCTCAAAACTGTATTAAAATGACATGTAAAAAAATAAATAAAATGACAAGTAAATTAATTTTTAAGAAGTACATATACAGAAGAGAAAGAGAAGAAAACACAGTGGATGAGAGATGCCAGGAAATTTTTTGGTAAAAGAAAAGTAGATGGATACATGATAACTGACATAGCATTGCAAACAAAGCCAATGCTAAAGTGTCTTCACAGGAAGAAAGTCATGTCCCTCCTTAGACACCAATGAATTGTTCAGGAATTGGAGTTATCAGTAGAGCAACATGGAGAGCACATGGGATAAGACTGAAAATAAAGAGATTTGTTAAAAGATGGACTAGATCACTTCTCAGATCTTTCTAATCATTCCCCCAGTCCTAAAAGTACCCCTTCCTTCCCTCAACACACATTAACTTTATGTTAATTGGGAAGTACAAGAGGCTGTTATTTCTGGGTCACCAAAGGTGACAGAGGTAGAGGTGAGGTACCCAAATAAAAACAAATGTTTTAACACGAAAACCTGCAGAGTCAAAAGTGGCATTTTCAGCCCATTTTACATCTTTCTGCAAGAGATTAGAAGATCCTGCTTTGTGCAAATTAGTCCCAGATAAATGATCACAAACATTCATTTTTAAGAATCCCTGATTAGATTCTTCCTACTGTGAGGGACACATATTATTCTCACACTGACCCTTGTACACTGAGCATCCAGTGAACTCTTTTATTCTGATCATTAAAGCAACATTTTAGTTCTGCTTTAAAACTGAATTGATGGTCAACAAGCACCACACATAAAACAATCCTATAAATTAAAAACATTGAACAAAATTAACAAACAGAAAATAGGATCTGAGAAGAAGAGTATATAGGAAAAGAATAATAATTCAGAAAAAAATCTTTTTTTTTCCTCAGAGAGGTATTAAAAGGGTACATTAAGAATAAAAAACCTCTTATGAGTTAAATATATGATAGCAGACATAAAAATATCCAATAGAAAACCTGGAAGATTAAATTGAGAAAAAAATTAGACAGCAGGAAAAAGATCACAAAGACATAGAAAATAAATAGGAAAATATAATAAAGGTAAGACACTGATTTAATTAAGTTTTAGAACAACAAAATAGAGAAAGTTTAAGAAATAGTATCAAAATATGTCCAAAAACTGAAAGATATACATATATATGTATATTTAAAAAGATGTATTTTTAAACACACACACATTTAGAATGGAAAATGGCCCAGTGAGTACTCAGCTCAGTGAAATGTGTTTTTGTTTTGTTTTGTGTGGAGCAGCACATTGGTTGTATCATCCTGAAATTTCAGAATACCAAAGATAAAGAGAAAAATCCTAAAATCTTCTAGAAAGATAAATAAGCACAACAGGTCATATTACACAGAGTTGGATTTAGAATCAGAATGTCAGATTTTTCAAGAGCAACCTTGGGAGCTAGAAGAAATGAAATCTTCAACTTTTGGAAAATAAACATTTCTGAACTAGAATTAGATCTTCAGTCAAAATACAATGTTCAACAATGTTTTTCAGAATTCTATGACCTCAAAAATGTGACTCCCAAGACAAACCCCTTTCTCCTTTGTTTCTGGACAACACATTCACCTAAAATTAAGGAAAACCTAGAAAGAAGATAAAGATACACATAAAAGATAAACTGAACAAAAGAGAACACAGAGGAAATCTCCAGATGATGGTGAAAGGAAATCCTGAGATTGATAACTATTTCTCTGACCTGCAGCTCAGCTGCTGCAGAACAGAGTAAGATGCTGGCAGTGAAAAGAGAAAACAAAACAAAAGAATCTAAAAGATTATCTGATATGTAAGTACTGAGGGAATTTTATAGCATTTCTGAAGAATTTGGAGAGATAGGTATATACAAATTAAAGACATAATTTATTATCCCCTCCATATAAAATCCATTGCACAAGAAAGCAATTATATTCATAGCATATGGCATTTAATTCAGATATAAACAAATTTCATACTTATAATAATGTAATCACCAAATAATATTTTAACCAAAATTATAGTAAGATTCCAGTGGGATAATGGAAGGTATAGAAGCATGTTTTAATATGTATGAATGCATTGTTAAAAGAGCTTCTACTCTGGGACATTAATAGCTATATGCAGCCTAAAACTGAAAGGTCAAGAAATAAAAATATCAATGGAGTATTTAGATACATAGCTAGAAATATCCAAAGAAAAAGCTTATAAAGTTCAAAATACTTGTCCTTGGTGACTGGGTATCTTGGATGGGGAAGGTGGGAGCAGAAAATTCCCGTTTTTTGCACACTGAACTATTTAGTTAAAATGTATGCAAATGTATTACATTTAAAAATTAAATTAAAATTAGTTACTTTAAAGCAACTGTAACCTGAAACATGCTAAAATCTAAAATATTTCTTAGGAACATAAATGTTATGATTAATAAATAAGTTGAAACTGTTATATCAAAGTGATTGAAAAAGAATGCTTTCAACAACAAAAAAGAATATTTTCAACATTTTCAACTATTTTTAAGACTTTGAAAACTGCTTGATCTCTACGTGTGTATACTTCTCATATATGGTTTTTTACACTATTTGTTTCATATACTCTTTTCCACTGGGCCAAAAAAGTTCAATACTACACCAAAATTTTCAAAAATTCCAAATTAATCAAGTGTGAATTGATAGATGCTAGACAGCAAAATCCCAAATGCTGGCATAAATTTTGCCTTTGAATCAATCTCAACTAAAAAGTAACAAAACTGAAAATAATCTCCATAAAAATCCAATATTTTACAACACAAAAAAATCATTGGTAAGGGGAAAAAAAAAGCAGTCTTCATCATCTATTCGAGTTGAAGTAGGAAACACAAACAAAATGTTGCTCATTCTATTACTCGTGCATTCAATTCTGCAATTTATGTTCTCCCTGTCTTGTGTTCATTTTAAGAAAAGTTACCCCGCTCTTTTATTAAAGTGAGAGGGAAAGGAAAACATTAAAGGGATTGGCCTGGTATAATGCATTTGCAAAGGTGAAACCTTAAAGTGAAATCTAATGGGGCACAGGAAATCAAATGAGCTTAAGGATTTAACTATAACCAGGGAATAAAAGGTTATTCACTTTGCAAAATCAAAGCAGTCTCTGACAAATCTAATTAATGAATAAAATTATTGTTTCTTTTACAATAGACCTTTAAACTATTTCTACTCAGCAGTCTCAAAATGATTTCACTAGGAGCTACTAGAGTTATTGAGCTGAAATGGCAGCTGCTGTTTTTCTTAGTTTCCTTTATTCCATAAAAGGATTAGTAACTTACATTGGGCTTCAAAACACTTCTCCACTAGCAACTCCCCTCGGCTTTGTTTCTCCCCAAAAAGTTTAATCTAATTTAGAGTATTCAAAGGGGGAAAGAATCGGGTTATTTTTATAAAGTAATTAAAAGCATGATGCTTTTTATTCAATTGCTTCTAAATTAGGACTGCCCTTTCAAAAGAAATATTAAGCTGAAACAGGTAAAGTTCACCTTCATAAACACTACAATTAACTGGGGACAGAAGGATCTATATATAAGCCAAGTTCTCCACACCTGTGATTTACCAATATCCACAAGAAAGATTAAGCAGCTCTCAAACTACATTTTAAACTATTCAGTAGATGTCAAAATATTAAATCCCTTACTCTTAAAGATCAATGAAATCTATTTTCATATTTGAATATGTCTTTATCAAAAAAAACATATTCATGCCTTTCTGGTAACAAAATAAGTTAGATATTGGCCCTAGATTTGACCATAGAGAGACTTCAACAAAATATTACTTAGACAAAAGTATACAGTCTGGAATTTTTTAGTGAGTCATTTAGAATGACTACACCTAATTCAAATGAGTAGAGAGAAATGTAAAAAGGTGAAAAATCCTCTGATTCAATTAACTAAAGGCAAGCTCCCTCTGACTTTTTACAACTGAAGATTCTTCTGTGGATACAAGTAGGCTAATTAAATAGGTAGCTTTGTGCTGCTTAATTACTCACATTTCTCCCAGAAAGATATTATATGAAATTTAACAATTATTCTATAGAAACTAAAACACATATTTCTAATATGTGATAAAATTATTAGAAACAAGACATCCACAAGCATATATGAGATAATTACATATATGGTGTACTGTACTGAGCTCAGTGTACATAAATGCAAGAATGATTTAAATATGATTCTTTTAACATTTAGAATTAAAAATATATTCATTAACTGCGTTATCAATCTGTAAAATAGGAAAATCTTTATATAAAAAATAGGTTTGCAGCAAATCAGGTACAACAAATCAGTAAGCTAAATATATATGAAGCATCTTTTTAAAAAACATAGATTAAATACAATCTATAATGGTATAATTTATTTACCAAATTCTAAAAATATAATCTATACAAAGTAATTTTCTTTATGAAAGAACTTTAAAAATAACTAATCAAGGACTTCACAAACTTCTTAAATACATAAATGTAAAGGATTATTACCATTAATGTAATTTATTATTAACTTTGTATAAATGTGAACCACTGTGTTGAAATCATTCTGAAATATATTAAAAATGTCTCTTTCTTATTAAAAGGACTACAAGCAAAAACATTTAACTTTTTCTCCTTGTCTTCATTATGTACATCATCACATGTGTAGCACTTAACTGAATTCATACAGATACCTCTCCCTGCTTTCTGGTGTATCTGGTGTATCAGAAATATATAGTGATACTTCTACCCATATCCTGCCTGTCATCCATCTCTTCTTATCTCTATACAGCTATAAACCAGAAAGAACTAAACCATGGCTCTCAAATCAGGTACTCAGACTAGTGGTATCACCTTACCACTTTTCATATGAAATTTTTTGACTAGAAAGTTTTTGTAAGCACTGAGCACAATGTCCCAAACATATAGGACTTCATTTCACATTTTTAAATAAGTGAGTAAATAAGTATATGAAGTTAGTAACAAATAAATATGTAAGCTTGGAAGATAGGCATTTTGCTAAAATAAAACTAGGAAATTGAGGCAGCAGTAGAAAATCCCTCAGAGCATTAAAACAAGAGTGAGCATTTTGTAATCACAGAGTATGCATTCACAAAGGAAAGCCTTATGCAAGACTTCTGCTTGCATAAGAATGATATTTTTGCAAAGAGCAATGGAGGCAGGCTCTTGGAGCAGTCAAGTTTGATAAAGTTCTTTGTTTTCAGTTTCCATGTGAAACTTACGTGTTCAAATGACAATAACTACATTTTCTTTCTTGCTTTTAATTTATTTTTATTATTGTTTAGCTACTCCTCATGGAAGATAAGGGTTTTGATAATGTAACCCACAAATTCTTCTAAGGTCTTCTGGGAACTCAAGATCTTAAACCACAGTTTTACCTTCAGTGACACATTCTTAAATACTACCTTCCATTACTGCCAAAGCGGGGGGGGGGGGGGGGACCTTCTCTCTATCCAAACAGCCCTTTACACCTTTTCTTTAAAAGCCTTTTTGCCATTAGAATGACAAAGTTATCTTAGTGTTTCTCCCACTAACTTAGTGTTTGGGGCAAATCCCCTAGTGGGAAAACATTCAATTTCATGGCTAATGAGAAATCTACTTTAAAGCAACTCCTGAAGGAAATCTTAAAAAAGAACAGTTAAGGTTGTGTTTGTTTTCTCTTCCTATGGCAAAACAACCATAGTCACTTAATAATAACACACTCTATGTCATCTCTGAATTCTATAACCCTCACAAATTTCGGAGGTACTTAATTTTTTTTTTAAAGATTTTATTTATTTATTTGACAGAGATCACAAGCAGGCAGACAGGAGGCAGAGAGAGGGAGAGGAGGAAGCAGGCTCCCTGCAGAGCAGAGAGCCCAATGCGGGACTCGATCCCAGGACCCTGAGATCATGACCCAAGCTGAAGGCAGCGGCTTAAACCACTGAGCCACCCAGGCGCCCCATGGAGGTACTTAATTTTAAAGATCCTCTTAACCTGTTCAGTTTTTCCTTTTCTCCATAGCACTTTTCACCTTCTGACATGCTAGATGATTTATTTATTTAATACATTGATTTGTTGTTGTCTGTACACACACACACTAAAATGAGGGCAAGAACATTTGTCTATTTTATTCACTAATATATCCCAAACACCTTGACACATGGTAGATGCTGAATATGCATTTCTTTAAGGAATAAGTGAATGAACCAAAACTTCCTGCCATTTTTTATTTCATTTTATTTCATTTTGAAGCATAAAGATGTATTAACTTCTGGGGAAGGCCCTATATTAAATAAATTTGAGTTCATGAACTTGAAATCTAGATTATCATACAGATCTATGCAAGCACAACTGAAATAAATGATTTTTTCCTAGGCTCTAGACAAACACGCAAAATAAGTCCGCTGTACTCACACTGCAATATCTATCCGCATCTTGAACATGTTTATTCATTTATTTATTTTTATTAAACCTAGGCATCTGTAGTGGGAAAGATTGAGATCTCAACTAATATAATAATAAAACATTCTCAGAAAGACATAATCTGTGGGAATATGATAGCTCCAAGCATAATATGTCTTTCATGTGAAAAGATATTCATTCTTAACATAACTATTTGACTCAAAAGCTATCTGAAAGAGTAAACTATTCAAAAACAGGGAGGTTAATTCCTGGGGTCCATTGCATTTCTCCAATCCAAATGGGAGGAGATTTGGGGTTTATTTTCATGATTTCCATTTGTTTTTTCAAATGAATTTAGCTCAATACATTTAACTTAAGTCTTCTTACATTTCTGGAAGCCTATGCCTACCTCGGGACTCCAAATGCTTAAGGGTATTCAGACTTCCAAATGCTAGAGAACCACATCTTATCAAAAAACAATAAAACCTGTTGGAAAGTACTTCAGAAACACTCAAGTTTTGAGAACTTATCTTTTTGACCTTGAAAAAAATCTGAAGAAACTATTTCTGAATTCCTCTACATCTACTTATTTCTTATTAGAATTAATAATATTTCAGTATCAGCTTGAGAGAACCAAATGATCCTAAAACAACTGCCCAGCATTAATGTGAGCATTTGCAAGCAAGCAAATTTATTTGAAAATTGTAAGTTACATATAGGCTAAAAATTGCAAAATAACTGACTGCATTAAAATAAATAAATTATGGTAGGAAAGGGACAAAGCAAGGAGGTAAACAAACATAAAATATCCCCACAACAGAGAAAACACATATACAAAGTAAATACCACTTATTTGTTAGCAGTATGGTAGCAATACTGGGTCAAGTCAGCCCTACACTACTAATTATTGACTTGACCCTCAGCAAGTATCTCAGTCTACTCCATTGTCAATTTCCTCCGTCATATGTAAGGATTTGGGATTAAATAAAATGGTTTTAGGTTAAAAGGGAAAGAGATTGTTTTACAAAGTTCAACATGTAAAACAAAGCAACAGGAAAGTTGCAGGGCACCAGAGTTTGACCTGCTTGCCTCTTTGGCTCTCACCTCCACTCTGCCACATCTTCCAACCCTGCATGTCTCTGAGTAACCTTCATAAATCCTTTGAACACACTTTGTGAAAATTTCCGGAAGGTATGGTGTCAATGGACCACTTTAATGCCTAATGTTCTTATTCTCCATAAGATGGGTATGGGTATTGATCATCAATTTAAAGTTTTTCTGTTTCTCTACAACATGTATAATTTTATAATCATAGTCATGAATATAATGCTTTCAGAGTGGAGATGAGGCATAAAGAATAGCAATTTTCTACTTCTTCTCAAAGATAGATATCACACCTCAAGAAAGTATTGAATTTTTACAATTAACAGTCAAAACACATTTGCTTGTAACTTTTAAAACAGAAGATGTAAAGACAGATTAAAAAATCTCCTCTCACTGGTTTGATATATAATTCTAAGAGGATTTTCAGTTTTAAAATTCTGATGTTAATATTAAATCAACTGGTCAGTGAATATTATCTCTTTCTAATGTACCTTTAATAACATTACAAAAAAAAAACTTTATATCTTTCAGAATAAACTTAAGCTTTAAAATACTTCCCAAGAGCATATTCTTATTTGAGGAAGTTTATCTGATATTTTTATATCAAAAACAAAAAGAAGAGGGGAGTTTAGAATGGAAGTTAGAATTATGAAAAGGTTAAATATGAAATTGTTAACCAACTGAGATATCTCCTATCTACCTGCAATAAAACATAGAATTTAGCTGTGTATACTGCCACCTATAATTCACTGAAATAAAACACATTCTTCTCAGATAAAAAAAGAAAATTTGCAAATGTTGCTGAATACAATACAAATTCAGCAGGGATTCTGTGATCATCAGCAATTTAAGAGAACAGCACCTTATTAAAAAGATGTTCTTAAATGCCATAAGGTTTAATTTTAATCTATTTTATTCATAATTATTTAAGTTAGAATAAACTATAAAATCAACAGCATTTCTATCCTTATATATAAAACTCTTCTTCATATGTAAAATTTCAGAACACAGAAATAGAGGCATTCCTGTTAAATCTTCAATCTATAATCAGATCTCACGCTCCCATGAGTGTCCTTATTTTAAACATAAAAATGCTACATGTCATAAGAAAGTCGGCTAAGTCTAAGCCACCAACTTTAAGAGTAAGAAAAAAAGGAGCATTTGTTTAAATGGGCATTTATTTTAAATTTGTAAATGAATTTTCCTATCCTAGATTAATTCAGGTGTGCCATTAAAAAGAATCATGACAAAGATCAATAGACTTTTTTTTTTTTTTTGAGATTTTATTTGTTTACTTGACTGATCACAAGCAGGCAGAGAGGCAGGCAGAGAGAGAGAGAGAGAGAGAGAAGCCGGCTCCCTGCTGAGCAGAGGGGCTAAGGTGGGGCTTGATCCCAGTACCCTGAGATCATGACCTGAGCCCACGGCAGAGGCTTAACCCACTAAGCCACCCAGGCGCCCCAAAGAGGAATAGATTTTTTAAAATAAACCGTGTGTTCTAGGTTGATATTTACCCTTTTTTTCTTTTGCTTTTCAGAGATAAATCTTGTGTATTTGATTATAGAAAAACAATTAAATAAGAAATGATATACTAGGGACGCCTGGGTGGCTCAGTTGGTTAAGCAGCTGCCTTCGGCTCAGGTCATGATCCCAGCGTCCTGGGATCGAGTCTCACATCGGGCTCCTTGCTTGGCAGGGAGCTTGCTGCTCCTTCTGCCTCTGCCTGCCATTCAGTCTGCCTGTGCTCCCTCTCTCTCCCTCTCTCTCTCTCTGATAAATAAATTTAAAAAAAATCTTAAAAAAAAAAAAAAGAAATGATATAATAAAACATGAAAGAAAAAAAAACATTTTAGACAAATTTTAATTTGAATTTCAGTAAGAAATAACCATAAAACAACCAATATCTTAGTTTTCCGATCAGAAGACATCGTCCAAGCTATCTATGCATGTTAGAAATACTCTCCACTTGGAGGGTGGGGGCCCCTGGGTGGCTCAGTCGAGTAAGCGGTTAAGCATCTGATTCCAGCTCAGGTCATGATTCCGGGGTCCTCAGATGGAGCTCTCTGCTCAGCAGGGAGTCGCTTCCTCCTCTGCCTCTGCCTCCCACTCGCCCAGCTTGGACTTACGTGCCTTGCTCTCACTTCGCGCACGAGCTCTCTCGCTCACTCTCGAATGAATAAAGAAAAAACAAAAACAACAACAACAACAACAAACTTTCCACTCATTAGTTCAGGATTCCCTGAGTAACCTTTTACGAGTTTCAGGGATCTCAACACCAAAAAAATGGGTATTTTTCTAACCCTGGTAATGAAGAAAGGCTAACAATATTAATTCCCCTCCTCCTAATTCCCCTCCTCCCACATCAGTGTCAAAGGAAACTCACATTGCAGTAAAGAGAGGTCCAAAAAGTTCAAGCCTCGATTTCCCCTTCCAGAACCTCCATCTGTTGCCACCATTGGCAGTTTTGGTTAATTGGGGTGGGGATGCCAGGAGCGCCTCAGAGGAGAAGGCTCCTGTTCTCCGTTGGAGGGCCTCACGTAGTGGAAGAGCACAGTTTCTGCTTTCTCTCACGTATTGGTTTCGGAAGTTTTTTTTACTTGCCTTCAGGAGTAAACCCGAAGAGCACAACGTTAAGCCCTGTTGGAAGAAAGGTATCTGAGCTACATAAACCTGCCGCGTTTGAAAGGATTTCAGTCTAAAACCGAAACCAAGCCTCAGAGGTTCGGAGATGGAGAATCTCACGCATGCGCTCTTAGGGAAACCTGGGATACTGATTTGCCGTAAAAGCCCCATTTAAAAAAGAGGGAAACTTATTTCTGGGCCAATGGACATCCGCGAAGAATCTCTCCCTCTTCTCAAGCCAATAAATTTACTGCTTAGATTCTGGCTGGACTCCCCACTCTTTGCACTCCTTGTCCATTGCAGCGTCCTGCGGCCCTCAGGGTCACAAAAGCTCGGTTAAGTTTTGCCTTCAGATTTGTAGTTCTTTTGCTATTCCTGAATAAACTCAATTTCTGGTAATTCGAGTATACCTCTTTTTTCAGTTGACAGATGCTATCATAAATCTAATTATCCCATGGTTTTATATCTTTTAATTAATGCTCAAATCCTGCAGGTAATTCATTTTCATTTATCATGAAATATGAAAAAATAAACCTTTCTTTTCACAACAGACATCAAACTTCTCCTTTTTAAACCAAGCAAACTTCTAATCACCTGATGTGTCATCTGTCCTTTTCCATTGGTACTTCTTAAAAATTTTCCTATACCAAAAACATAGTTTTAACTGCTATGCCTTTTTTCCCCCTAAAGTGTGTACTTTACCTTTACGCTGAAATCTTTCATTCTGGTCAACTAATCCTGACTTTATTAGTCTGTGAAAAACCTCACAGGATTATTCTGAATCTTGCATATGTAAAATTGTTGTCAGACTAATTACAGAATTATTTCCAAACTCCATAACACCTAAACTACAATATGGGTCTGGCAATTATGGAATAAGGAAGCTGGGGATTATGAAAGATATATATATATATATCTGTACACACTATGGCAACTGATAGCCTTTTCTTGAAGTGACATAATTCCATTTAGGGAGATTAAAGAATAGAGAAGCTTAGAAGCAAGACAGTGTCCCCTCTGGCTTGAAATTCAGTATATCACTTAGAGTCTACAAAATTAATCAATATTTTTTTAACTTAATCCTGAAATACTCTTCTAAATTATAGTATCTTCTGATTCTGTCTGAGGCAGCAAATGTCCTCCCATCTCATCTATGTTTATCCTTAACATCTAACATTCTAATCACAGAGGACTCCTTAGTTTGTCATGACCTTATAAAAGGAATAAAACAATTCAGAATATTGGCCATTTTACTTACTCTATTCATTTTTGTATATAAGGTCAACATAGTATATATGAAATAGGGTGAAAATTAGAAAACAAAATCATAATGATACATCACTTTTGAGTAGTAATTGGAGAGAGAAGAAATGTATTTCATTAGTTGTAAGCACTTACATGGTGAACTTTTCATCTTGGGTTTCTTTGCAATAACCAACTTAAAAAGACCTTTCTCAAATACAGATTATTAAAAACATAGATTGTGGAATTGAGCAAAATATCTTAGAAATATCTTTTAAGATGAATAATAGTAGAAATTTAAAAGGTCAATCATTCATTTATTTAATCAGCACATTTTTATGAAGTACCGGTTATGCTGCGAACAAATCCATCAAAAATGTGACCAGTTAGCTGAATGTCTGTTAGGTTTCTTAGACTTAAGTAATACTTCTCTCTCTTATCTGTCCAGCAGAATGAAAATATGTTCTTGTTAAATTAGATACTTAGGTATTCTGAGTAGGAAAGGCTAAAAAATGGTTTGAGAAAATCAGCAATCAGCACTTCATCATTAGATTAACAACAGCCCCAAGGTCCTTAAATATATATGCTAATGAACAAGCAATAATATTACATTTTATCATAATTCTAAGGCTGAACTTTGGCTATTAGCCCAAACCATACCAAAAGCATTACTCAGGTATGTATGCTGAATGAGGATATCACCCTTGTCTGCTGACCTTAAATTTGGTCAGTTCTTGCAGGTGGTGATGGAGAGGAAAAAAATCCAATGAAACAAAATTAAGGCCTTCTGACATGGCAGACTTAAGGAACTGAGTCCAGGGTCAGGATATTGCCCCATAATTGAAAAGATTATTTTGCTGTTTTATGATCCCTACAGAAAGCTTTTTGCTCTCACTGCCTTCACTTCTCCACTGTGCAAACCCCTCTACCCTGCTTCAGATAGTTTTAAATCATAACAAGAGGCTCAGAGTGACTGACTCTTGATTTTAGCTCATGTCATGATCTCAGCGTCCTGTAATCAAAACCCGGGTCAGGCTCTGTGCTCAGCATAGAGTTTGCTTGAGATTCTCTCTCTCCCTCTCCCTCAGCCTCTGCCCACCCCCACCCGTGTGTGCTCTCTCTCTCTCAAAAATCAATCAATCATAACCAAAAATGCCCTTTAATGAAAATCTTTGCTTAACTAATTGGTTTTATTGTAGTCTTTTCTTTATTCATTATGCACTTGGTGGTCATAGTCATATGGTCATACAAAACTATATGTTTTAACAGTTTTTTTTTTCATTCCGTTCAATGAAGTTATTCAAACCTTTTAACGTATGTTCTTTATATTTCAAATTGAGTATGAATCCTTAAAAAAATATATCCATGATTTACATTTTTTCTATTCTTTCAGTATTCCTATGACTGTGCTCCTATCACACTAGCACCCATGCATGTTTTTGCTTCTAAAATTCTAAGAAGCTGCTGAAGAGAATACAATACTAGTAACAGCAATATTGGGCAGGAAAATTACAAGGAGAAGGATGCTGAGGAGAAAGTCAGATACGATTGAGGCTTGAGACTCAGAATTGAGTCTAATTCTAACAAACTCATTCTATCTTAAGTAACTGATATTCACTAATTTGTTTTTAATTTTGAGAATTTTAGTACTCATCAGCATGAATAGAATAGTAGGTATGAAGGCTTTACATTAAAGAACTGGAAGAAAAATAAGTGAGCCTATCAAATAAGTATACTTTAATCCTAAAATTTTGATAAAAACAGAAGAAAAACAAATTTTCACAATGAAAGAGCATGTTCTTAACAAAATGATTTTTAAAATCTGTCTACATGTCAGTATTATATAAATTAAAAACATAGAAAATTTAAACTTATCTGGAAGAAAACAAATAAAAGTTTTAAAATAAAACACGACTATGAGAAAAGGTCATTATTGATTTTTATGTCTTGGTACCTAATTAAAATGTTGGTTTAGTCTTTTTCTTGTATTATTTGCATCCAATTTTCAAAATTATAATTTTCTGTAAAATAGAAACAATGTGAAATTGTTTTTGCACCTCAAAGTAAATAGTTTGTGTTTCATGAAGGAGATAAAATAGTTAGGAATCAGTGCCAATTATTCTCAATAAGCATCCTATTTAAGGACACTTTATTCCAAACATCTTGCTATAATAATATTTAACATTTATTGAGAGTCTACTATGAACCAAGAGTTTTACATTTTAGTTAAGCCTCACAATGATTCAACAAGGTCAATATATATTATCATATTTTAACAGATGTTCAGCATGTTAAATACACTTTCACAGAATTTCAAAGGAATTAAGTAAAGTGTTCAAGTTCAAATATTTTGAGAAGCAGGGATTTGAGCCTAGTTTGACTTGATTCTCAAGTTTATGTTCTTCATAATTGACTGTACCATTGCCTTCCACAGTTGGGTACTTTTAGAAATGAGTAAGATATAGAACCTACCCTGTAGAGTCTACATTGCACATTCTCTGAGTGACTGGATACACTTCTAAAAGAAATATGATATTTTCCCCTGTCAATACTTATTATCAAAATAATAATACATATTTTACTTACAGTAGGTAAAAAAGATTCCATAATCATCTTCATTTGATTATTTCTTTCCGTATTAAAATTATTTTAAAGTTGTTTCCTTTCATTTTCTGCTGGCACAAAATTGTCAAATAAATTTCTTTAACTTTAAAATAGAAAGTTATAACAATCTTTTCTGAGCAACACTGAAGAAATTAGTATAAAATGATATTAGAAATTTTGCTCAAAGAAAGTTTTCCTTTTAAATTAAAGACAAGTTCAGAAACCTATACAAAGTAAACACTAATATTTGAATTATAAAAAAACTGATATACTTCTTGGTTTTTTTCTAGCTTTTAACAAAGTCTAATAAACTAAGACAATACTTCTGGGACCATTGATTAACATTGTATTTTTCAGGACTGGATGAAGCAGAGCTCCCTTCCTTTTGGACATATTTGTTTTATCAATTTCCATTTTCAGTTAAAACCTACAATTCACATGTCAGACACTTCTGCATGAGAAAGAGGTGGGTGCTAGAAACCATTCACTCTTGTAAGAAAACATATTCAAGCTTGGGTTTCCTGACAATACTCCCTCATACATACATACACACACACACACACACACACACACACACACAAAAAATTGCTCCTTAAATTCATTTATGAATTTCTCCATGGCTCAACTCAATTTACTAGCCATTTTGACTAGGATAAAACCAGCACTATTGCCTTTCAAAATCTGGATGAACCTCACCTCTAAATTAGCACTTTTTTTTTTCTTCACCTCTTAAATAAATCTAACTCAAACTAGAAAAACATCATGGTGTAGGAAAGTGAGCCTCAACATGAGCATCAAAAGGCCTGAATGTGAATTTTGTATTCATTCAAAGAGTTACTTAAACTCTGAACATCCTTAGTATCTTTACCTATAATGTTGAAATGATAAACTCATTCTAAATTCTCATTTTGTATACTTATAGATATGGGGAGGGATATGATAGCTCATGTAAGAACACTTGGAAAACATTGGCTGTTGTTAAAACTCATTAGTCAAGGGGCGCCTGGGTGGCTCAGTGGTTAAGCATCTGTCTTTGGCTCAGGTCAGTGTCCCCTAGTTCTTGGTTCTTGGATTGAGCCCTGCATCAGGCTCCCTGCTCTGTGGGAGGACTGCTTCTCTCTCTCCCACTCTCCTGTTTGTGTTCCCCTCTCTCTCTATGTCTCTTTTAGTCAAATAAATAAAATCTTAAAAGTCATTAGTCAATTTCATCTAAAAAGCCTCCAAAAACTGTAATAAAATAAAGCACTTTACAGTGTAGCATTCTAGGCCCATTGAAATAAGACATCATGAAAATCAAGTTTCTGATTTATAAAAAGCTATACGAAGTAGGGTAGCAATCAAACCAAAATAGATAATTTTTTATTAAAGTATCTATTTACTGTTTACTATTATAATTCCAATTATTAATTATTAATGGAATTCTCAAGTTATGTTTGATATTCTTTGCCTGGTATCTGTCTCCAATAACATTTTCAAACTCTTCAGAAAATAATGCTATGGCTTATAACCCTAATCCCAATTTGGGTAATCTCATTTTGTATTTATAAACTCAAGGGGCTTTCCCTGAAGAACACAATTTATACTTACCAGACAAATGCTAGCATTATGCTGACTGTATCATTGTCAAATAAGAAGCAAACACACTGGGGAAGAAAAAAACACAGAATTCTAAACATCTTTTTTTCTTACTTATATAAACTTAATCAGGGCTTGCAATTACTTTTTGAAATTGTTCTGAATCGATCTTAATGTTTCAACCTTCATTTCTACCATTGGGCTCCATCAGTAAAACCCACACATCACTTATATTAGCAAAGCAGCTTGCCTTTTAAATGTGATATCTTGTAGTTCTTATTTACAATCCTAATCACTTCATTGATTTCAGTAAACTTGCAGTAAGAGTGATTATTAATGCTGTCAAAAGCAGACGCTGTGATTCAATTTTTCTCTTTTTCTTTTTTTTATAAACCTGGATAATTAAGATTAAGCCTAATAATGTGGCTCTGGAGGCCTCTGGGTAATTAGAAGTTTCCTGTGGTTGAGTACATAATACAGCAAAGACAGTCTTCACTTAAAATTCTACCCATGCTCTAAAATACTTATATAAGCCAAAAATGGTTAAATAAAAGTGCTAGGAGTAGACACACATCATAACACAAAGGTAACTAAACTTTTTTTTTTCCCAGACTCAAAAAACAAGCACCACATAAAATTTAATCTGATTTTTTTCCTGTAATTTATGACAGCCATAAGATCTATTCTGTCTACTAAGACCAAAATAAAATCAAGGTATATGACCTTTTTACTAACTCAGGTGTGTCTTTAACACACTAAGGAATTAAACAATGTTCTGGAAAAATAGGATAAAACAAATACGAAGAAGGTAAGAGACATTTTGGAGAAAACAGATTTTTCAATATCAAAAGCAATAAAAGGAAAAGGTAAGATGAGATTATGCATTTTGATTTTCAGAGAATGAGGTCATGATGTAATAAAGCTTGTCATTCTAAATTAGATCTATTTATTTGCATTCTGAAAGGTGTGGAACAAAACGTAAGTTTCCAAAGGACTATAAATCACTCAAAGACACAATATGTGAAGGAGCTGCTGGAATATTAGTATGTTCAATGTTCACCCTCTGCCCCATACTCAGAAAAAATATATATATATTTGGAACCCATATCAGACACCACTGCCTAATTTAAAAATATTCCTGGACCTCTTATTGATCAATATCTCTTATAGAAAGGATGAGAGTGTAGCATCTGAACTGAAACAGTATTATTAGAAAATGATATCGTGAGCATTAGGATGTATAATTCATGTTGCTTTCATTTGCTCAGACCATTGTAAAAATCCATAAATCATTTTCTTCTTCATGTATTGCTTAAGTGCAATTTGTCATTTTGCATTAGAGGGCTGCTTCAGCTCATCAGTGCTTTTAATTCACTGTTTAGAGTTTAACAAAACGCTGGCCCTGTCTGATAACTGAAAAGACATTGAAATGTGAAGCTGCACCAATATTAACTAGGTTAAACAAAATGGAGAAGAACATTTCTACTTTGAACATAGTAATGTTTTAATGGAATAGCTAGTATTCCCAATCCCCAAAACATGGATTGGTTTGTTCTCTGTTGACCAGAACATTATAACACAGTATCTAAAGAGTCACCTAAATGCTTATAATAGCATAAGTTATAAATCTTTTCTAGAAACTCTAGTCAACATTCTCTTTCTAAAGTAGATGAACAAAACTAACACAGTGTCTTGCCCCCAAAGCCTTGCCTTCCTACCTCTTAAGCTAGGTTATACTACTACAAATAAACCTGTCTCATGGATACCCATAAGAAATGCAGTAAGGTCCAGGTCCTCTGAGTTTGCTCTCTGTACTCTCCTTGCTGGGAAGATAAATGCCAGGATCATGTAGCTCAATCCTGGCTGGGTCTGGTGTTTGAAAGACTTCTCATTGACAATTTAAAATTTTCTCTTCCATTTCTTAAAAAAAAAAAAAAAAAAAAAAAAAAAAAAGCCTTCTCAAAGCTCTGGGCACACTGCAATAATAAGAGGATTTAGAAACAAATTGCTTTCAAGTCAAGTTAAATCACTGCAAACACTCATTTATCCAAACGCTGGTTAACAAACTTGTTTCCCTCCCGCCTTTTCCAGAAAAGGGTAGAGAAGAAATCAACCCTGTTACCTAGTGTTGAAGTTTGTAACCATGTATTTAAAACAAATTTGTGGGATCCTTAGCGCCCCCCCAGTTTCTGCTGTACTTAGAGGCCAATGCAATACATGAGTGTGCATTATCATTCTCGTACATCAAGCAGGACTTTTATGACAATTGATTTTGATACATCCCTCAAAATAATACCTACTTTCCCCTTCTAGTTTAGGATGCAATTTGTTTTAGCCCATATGGTTGGCTCCCCTGGAGGGGGTGTTGCGGGTGGGGGATAAGGTTGTGTTCGCTAGGTGTTACTGCTCCCTTTGCGGTCCATAATGGGAGGAGGGAGGAGAGTGGGATACAGTATCACAGTATATTCTGCACTTCAAAGAGGTCGTGAACCCCTCTACCGAGGTTCTCATTTTTGTAATCATGGCCTCACTAAATTCCGGGGTTCACCGAAGGAAATGTAAAAGGAAAAGGAATTAAGAGGCCTTTTTAAAAGGCCTTTGTTTTGTGGGTGGCGGGGTGGGGCTGTGTAATGGTTCCAGGGTAAAGAGGCGAGGAAGGCTATTGATGCCAGTATCTGAATCTTGCCCTGAACAAAATACTCTCTCAAATGCCCTTGGATAGAGCTACCTAGAGGGAGGAGGACGGCTGGGCTCGGGTATGTTCCCCCTAGCAGAAGACCCCGTTGTCACCCCCAAGGTCCCGGGAAGCCTCAAAGACCAGAAGTCAGAGAGGCGAGACCTCTAGGGGACCCGGGCCGGCGTCGCCGGCGCGGACACAGGCCTTCGCGACCCAAGAAATCCTGCAGAGCCCCCAACAGGCGAACCCTGCCAAACGAGAAAGCACCAAAGAAAAATTCTCTGACTTGTCCTATGCTGCTTTCGCCGCTAGGAGACGCCTGTAATCCACGTTTGCAGAGAGAATTCCCGGCTCAAACACAACAGCTACCAAAAAAAAAAAAAAAAAAAAAAAAAAATGCAGCTCAAGTGTTACAGTGGATGTAGTGATTATTTACAGGCAAATCTGGCCATCTCTCAACGTTCTCATCTTCACCTCTGGAAGCTCTGTGGCTCTCAGCGAACGCCCCAAGTCGGCTCAAACTTCATCTACATTTTGAAAACACAAACCCTCTTCCTCAAACAATTTCTGGATCTGCATTGTCATTCAGCCACATGTCTCTCACATGCAAACACGCGTGCACTCGCGCGCACACACTAGTGTTTCCAAACGTATAAATGAAAGCATTAGAAAATTACCGTCATTTTAAAAATGCTCCAGAATTCTGATGAGTCAGTTGGAAGAGCTCAAAATATTTCATTTCAATCCTGCAGATCTACAGAAAGGGGGGGGGGGTGGAAAATACAGATGCAATGCCGTTATTAATATTCAGATACACTATAATCTCCTTTTCATTGATCCACAGGTCCTTTTTATAAACTGCCACTCCATTCTCAGCAGTAGACACGATGCTAAAATCATTTTAACTGCAGCGGTTTTCTCTTGGCTATGGCCAGTAGTCAATTTACTGCAGCTGAAAAAAGATTAGCCATTTTTGCTGGCATCTTTTCCTTCTAACCGCTCAAAGGCAGGACCCATCTCCATGAAAGAGCCAAGAGTGGGGGTGTCAGGGCACTAGACACGCACTCACGGGACTCAGAGCCATGCCTCAGTCTGTAATCACGCCTGTGGACACTCGCTCTCCTTAATTCCCTGCAACGAAGAAATGTCGACGTACCTCGGGATTGGGTAAAGGGATCTCCTTTTCTTGCAGGTTGTGGCGGTGTTACTCTCGGGTCATTCATTACCAGGAAGCCGCAGGGGACCATTCTATATTGTGGCATAGGAAAAAGACTGAACAGGGACAGCTTTAGTGAATAACAACCCTCTACAGCCCATTAGTTAATATAAAAAATATGCTTTAAAAATCTTTTTCTTGGAGAATTGACATTCATTCCACTCTCTAGCATTGAAGAGTTCGCGCTGTATTTTAACTTCACAAGAACTGGATGCATGGATGCGCTGCTCTGCCCCCGCGTCACGGCAGTGGGCACTCAGAGCTCCTGAAGCGCATCCTTCGAGATCCGGGTCTGTGGTTTGGCGCTCCTTTGGGGCTTTGCACAGTCTTGTGCACCGGGCCAAGGAGGATGGATGTGAGCACCATTAAGTGTGCAAGCGCATTTTCCGATACCCGGAGCCCCACAGACTAGGGCACTGCATGCGCTCGGCCCCTGCCCACCTACCCATCCTCACCCCGGCCCGTATTCTCAGCCGCTCCGCTGTTCCCATCCAGCGGTCTTGTCTCAAACTGGGCAGCAATCGGTGCCCCGGTTTAGTATGGGGGTGAGGAGGGGGATCTCCAAATGTCAGAAAAAGCAGAAAATAGCCTGAGCGCGCCGCCGCAGCGTAGCACTTGGCGGGGTGAGGCGCAGGGATATCCAAGGCGCCGCGCAGCGCCCAGCGATGCTCGGATGCCAGCGAGTCGAGCGTTAGGCTGGCGTGCTTGAAGGCGGTGCTCAAACGAAACTCCTCAGTCATTGATCAAAGCGCTCTCAGTTTGAACTAGGTCCCCAAGGGAATTAATCTATTTGGTAAGAATGTCGTGGATATACACCGAGGAAGCGGAAGAGGCAAGTCTGAGGGGTCTGAACATCTATAGACCTGTCCTCCCACATCCCTTAGCGTGAATCCCTGGGCGTTTCAGGACCCACCTCCACCCCACACTCCAACCGCTTCACTCCTTTCCACACAGCCCCTTCAGACCCTCACGCTTAGTTTTACACAATCGATATCTCTAAAAAAAAAAATAATAATAATAAATAAATAAAAAATAAAAGCCAAACTCTGCCAGAGTCCCTTAATTAGGTAACCCCTGTAGTTAGTGGCCCCTCTGCAACTTTTTCCCTTCCCGGTTATTTATTTCCACGATCAGTAGTAAAGGAAAATACCTTAAAGGAAAAAGAATGTTAGCGTCATTGGAAACCCCGCTCCGGAGAGAGGACACCGCTGCTGTTGCTATTATGTTTTCGCATTTGCTGATGCAAACAGGGAACCTCTCTATTCCCTCTCCATTACCTGCGGCTGGGGACTGGGAACTTTCCGCGGCAGAGTCCCCAGCCAGCGCCTCGGGACCTGCGGGGCTGTTCTCACTCTCACACTCACACTCACCCCGGCCGCCAGCCCGGACGCGGGTTCCATCCCGCCCCTCCTAGCTGCCGAATGACGCACCTGCTTGACAGCCAGTTTGGCCAATTAGCGGCGACTCGGTGGGTGGTGCTCCTCAGCGATTGGTTGGCAGAATGAGGGCGCTGCGCAAAAACAGAAAAGCGGAGCGTTCGGAGCTCAGAAACTGCCAGCCGAGATCACTGGCTCTAGGGCTGAAGCAGGAGGAGGGAAAGACTGGAAGGAAGAGAGACAGGTTAGAGGGAAAGAGGCTTGGGAAGAAAACAGCAGGAAAGAAACTGGTCACCACACTTATAGAGAGGCAGATGATGGTGGAGATGAGGACAGAGAGAGACAGAACTATGAAAGCCAAAAAATACAGATAGAGCGAAAAGAGGAGAAAATGCCAAGAAGAACATCCATCCGGAGAAATGAAGAGAATGAAAGTTTTATGCTGCAGAGCCGTTCTATGTTTTTCCGGCACAAAATTCTCTTGCTGTTTTTAAGCCCTTTTGCGTTTGCCAGCCGTTGACATTGAGGCATGTTCAGCGGTGCCAGCAGCATCTCCTCTTCCTTCTCCTCTTCCTCTTCATCTTCCTCCTCCTCCTCCTCCTCCTCTTCCACCTCCTCCTCCTTCTCCTCCTCCTCCTTTTCCTCCTCCTTCTTCTCCTCCCATCAGCAAGAAGACAAACCGAGGACAGTCTTGAAATATCGAAATTTCCTCCTTGGGATTTGCCAGCGCCGCGTTGCGCCAAGACTGTCGGAATAAAGGACGCTGACTATTGTATTATTATTTTATTAATTGGTCAGTGGGAAGATTACAGATGAGGAAAGGGGATGCCTGTCACCCTTCCTGCGCTAAGATTGAAAAATGAGGCTGATTTGGGGGAAGCCCTAAAATGAAGCAAAAGGAATAAGATTTTTAAGGACAGAAAGCCACAGGAGCCCCCACATAGCGCACTTTTATTTGTATTTTTTTTTCAGATTTTTTTTTTTTTTTCGTGGTGGTGGGGGAGGTGATTGGGTGGCTGGCTGGCTGCGGGAAGCTGCTTCCTTTCCCTTTGGAGATGATTGTGCTATTATTCTTTGCCTTGCTCTGGATGGTGGAAGGAGTCTTTTCCCAGCTTCACTACACAGTGCAGGAGGAGCAGGAACATGGCACTTTCGTGGGGAATATCGCTGAAGATCTGGGCTTGGACATTACAAAACTTTCAGCTCGCAGGTTTCAAACGGTGCCCAACTCGCGGACCCCTTACTTGGACCTCAATCTGGAGACCGGGGTGCTGTACGTGAACGAGAAGATCGACCGTGAGCAAATCTGCAAGCAGAGCCCCTCCTGCGTCCTGCACCTGGAGGTCTTCCTGGAGAACCCCCTGGAGCTGTTCCGGGTGGAAATCGAAGTGCTGGACATCAATGACAACCCCCCCTCCTTCCCGGAGCCGGACCTGACGGTGGAGATCTCTGAGAGCGCCACGCCGGGCACCCGCTTCCCCCTGGAGAGCGCATTCGACCCAGACGTGGGCACCAACTCCTTGCGCGACTATGAGATAACCCCCAACAGCTACTTCTCCCTGGACGTGCAGACCCAGGGGGATGGCAACCGATTCGCGGAGCTGGTGCTGGAGAAGCCGCTGGACCGAGAACAGCAAGCGGTGCACCGCTACGTGCTGACCGCGGTGGACGGGGGAGGAGGGGGAGGAGGAGGAGAAGGAGGGGGAGGCGGCGGGGGAGGGGGCCTACCCCCCCAACAGCAGCGCACCGGCACTGCCCTACTCACCATCCGAGTGCTGGACTCCAACGACAATGTCCCCGCCTTCGACCAACCCGTCTACACTGTGTCCCTACCAGAGAACTCGCCACCCGGCACGCTCGTAATCCAGCTCAACGCCACAGACCCAGATGAGGGACAGAATGGCGAAGTCGTGTATTCCTTCAGCAGTCACATTTCGCCCCGGGCGCGGGAGCTCTTTGGACTCTCCCCGCGCACCGGCCGGCTGGAGGTGAGCGGCGAGCTAGACTATGAAGAGAGCCCAGTGTACCAAGTATACGTACAAGCCAAGGACTTGGGCCCCAACGCCGTGCCCGCGCACTGCAAGGTGCTAGTGCGAGTACTGGATGCTAACGACAACGCGCCGGAGATCAGCTTCAGCACCGTGAAGGAGGCAGTGAGCGAAGGCGCCGCGCCGGGTACAGTGGTGGCCCTGTTCAGCGTGACCGACCGCGACTCAGAGGAAAATGGGCAGGTGCAGTGCGAGCTGTTGGGGGATGTGCCGTTCCGCCTCAAGTCTTCCTTCAAGAACTACTATACCATCGTGACTGAGGCCCCTCTGGACCGAGAGGCTGGAGACTCCTACACCCTAACAGTGGTGGCTCGGGATCGGGGCGAGCCGGCGCTCTCTACCAGTAAGTCGATCCAGGTACAAGTGTCAGATGTGAACGACAACGCACCGCGGTTTAGCCAGCCGGTCTACGACGTGTATGTGACCGAGAACAACGTGCCGGGCGCATACATCTACGCGGTGAGCGCCACAGACCGCGATGAGGGCGCCAACGCCCAGCTAGCCTACTCAATCCTCGAGTGCCAGATCCAGGGCATGAGCGTCTTCACTTACGTGTCCATCAACTCTGAGAACGGCTACTTGTACGCCCTGCGCTCCTTCGACTACGAGCAGCTCAAGGACTTCAGCTTCCAAGTGGAAGCTCGGGACGCCGGAAGCCCCCAGGCTCTGGCTGGTAACGCCACTGTCAACATCCTCATCGTGGATCAGAACGACAATGCCCCTGCCATAGTGGCGCCCCTCCCTGGGCGCAACGGGACTCCAGCGCGGGAGGTGCTGCCCCGGTCGGCGGAGCCGGGTTACTTGCTGACCCGCGTGGCCGCAGTGGACGCGGACGACGGCGAGAACGCTCGGCTCACCTACAGCATTGTGCGGGGCAACGAAATGAACCTCTTCCGCATGGACTGGCGCACTGGGGAACTCCGCACCGCGCGTCGGGTGCCGGCCAAGCGCGACCCCCAGCGGCCTTACGAGCTGGTGATCGAGGTGCGCGACCACGGGCAGCCGCCCCTGTCCTCCACTGCCACACTGGTGGTGCAGCTGGTGGATGGAGCTGTGGAGCCCCAGGGTGGGGGCGGGGGCGGTAGCGGGGGGTCAGGGGAGCATCAGCGCCCCAGCCGCTCTGGCGGCGGGGAGACCTCGCTGGACCTCACCCTCATTCTCATAATTGCGCTGGGCTCGGTATCCTTCATATTCCTGCTAGCCATGATCGTGCTTGCCGTGCGTTGCCAAAAAGAGAAGAAGCTCAACATCTACACGTGTCTAGCCAGCGACTGCTGCCTTTGCTGCTGCTGCTGTGGCAGCGGGGGCTCGACCTGCTGTGGCCGCCAAGCCCGGGCGCGCAAGAAGAAACTCAGCAAGTCAGACATCATGCTGGTGCAAAGCTCTAATGTACCCAGTAACCCGGCCCAAGTGCCGGTGGAGGAGTCCGGGAGCTTCGGCTCCCACCACCACAACCAGAATTACTGCTACCAGGTCTGCCTGACCCCTGAGTCCGCCAAGACCGACCTGATGTTCCTTAAGCCCTGCAGCCCTTCACGGAGCACGGACACTGAGCACAACCCCTGTGGGGCCATCGTCACCGGCTACACAGACCAGCAGCCCGACATCATCTCCAACGGAAGCATTTTGTCCAACGAGGTAAGGCTGAAGCGAAAGGACCACCATCTCTCATCTCCTCCATCTGAAAGCCTTCTCTAGCCCGGCCCTTGTATCTCTGGTGCACTGTGTATTTATATTTAGGATATTAACTTATTTGTATCTTTGTGGGGGCAGGAATTGGGGGGAGGCTATCCCACCCCTTCGTATGTAACCTAAACTTCGTGTTGTCCCTAATTTTCTGCGCTCCACCCCTCCACATTTACTTTCATTTCCTCCCCTTGGTGCTTTGCCACCTTGGACCCTCCTTCTTCCCTCTGGCATCGTTCCTTTAAAATCCTAACCCCTTCTCAGTCCTTTCCCTTCTCAGAATTCTGAGGGGAGCGAGGGAAATGCGATGGAGGGACTTTTTGGTACTGGCAAAGGTCTTTTTGCGTTTGTCCCAGGCATTAATAAAGTTAATTGTTTGCTTTGTTTATCGATGCTTTCAGTCGCGTGTAAAGTAAGCTATAGATTGTTTAACTTCGCACAGTTGTCTAAACTCAAATGCATGTTTTAGTGAATAAGTTATCAGATCCTTGTCCTCTGAACTCGGGTTGCAGAAAAGCCTTCAGTTCTGCTCTGGACAGCATTTACAGACGCTCCTCAAGTCCAACGCCCACACAGTGTGAATTTGAATGAAGTTGCTTTGGCACAAATCCCTGTAAGCGTAAACTAACAAAAGGCTTAAACAATTGTTACCTTAAATACATCTTTTAGCTAATAATCACATTTTGCCACTGTTCTTGATAAATCACTGCTGTTGGCTTTCTTCCTCGAAGAATTTGGCTTGTCAATTCCGATTTCTTTTTAAAAATGGAGAAGTGGCAAAGTTGGAAGGAGGGAGGGAGGGGGAGAACAGAGTTGATTTATGTACAAGAAGGTTTGGAGCAGAAAAGGTGTGTGGATGGTGGAGATGGGGAGGAAAATGCAGAGGGTGTTTGGAGGGGGATTATGAATTCCTTTCCTGGCAGGTTATTTTATTTATTTGAGTCTTAGATATTAAGATATTATTAATTGACTTTCATGAATATTTGTACAGCTCATTTGTATCTTAAGCACATTTTGAAAATAAACAACAAAATAATTCCATAAAATATCCAAACTTTTTCTTATTGAGCGTGCTGTTTTTCTTGTGTCAAACCAGTATGCACCTAAACACTTTTTTAGGCCACTGGAAGAAAGACTGCAGAGTATACCTAGGTTGATTCTATTAGGGACAATAGTTTATGAGCCCTAGCTATGAGGTCATTTGCATTCTCTCCTTAATGACACACACACATGCACACACACGTTTAAAATTGGCCTTTTATTTTTGCAATTTTTTTTAACTTTTACTGAAAATCTAGACTGACCTGTCTCTGCATTTTGCCCTTACCTTACCCCGTAATCACTAGGATGAGGTCTTAGAACAGCTTGAAAATTCATAAAACTACACACAATTACTTAAACTAGACTCAGTTCCTAACCTCAGAAGAAGACTATTAGTTAAGCCCTTAGCATTCAAATGCTCTTGATTTATTTATTTTTTTTCTAGACTAAACACCAGCGAGCAGAGCTCAGCTATCTAGTTGACAGACCTCGCCGAGTTAACAGGTATGGACTTTTTTTTTTTTTTTTCCCTAGCCATGTGTGGACAGTTTACTACCTACTAAAATTAGGAATTAGGTGTATTGTCCAATATTAAAATATAAGACATATAAAGCATCTCCAGAACATAAATACTGATTATGTTGGGGTTCCTAGACAATACATTAAAAATATGGATATAATTCATCTATATAAAACTTACTGAATATATTTTAATATTTTATCAATTTATACTCCTACACTGCTTCTGATAGCCTCCCTTTTCCAGGTGGATATATACTCTCTTTTATGAAAATGATATACACATATGCATAACGCTAATCATAGAATAATGACTAAAGTGACATGTCTTAAAGGCTCGAACTGACTGTTCTGCTCAGTTTTAAAGAATTAGGCTTAAAGTGATGAAAACTAGCTTTCTGCAGAAATAAAGCCATCTGAGAGGTTTATGAATCTGCAGCACCATTGGTGACCATGTGGTGGCAGAAGAATGTTTTCTGTGTTTCTTCACATTTTTTATTCTAATATTCACGTTTTTGTACTTCTAGTTCTGCATTCCAGGAAGCTGACATAGTAAGCTCTAAGGACAGTGGTCATGGAGACAGTGAACAGGGAGATAGTGATCATGATGCCACCAACCGCGGCCAGTCAGCTGGTAAGTGTGTTCAAAAGACAATGCTGACTTTTAGTTTGTTGTTGTCGTTAAAAGTAATTCTAGAAAGAATGATGTCCCGGGTAATTTTCTGTAGGTTCATGGTTGGTAAGTCCACAGGAAAATGGTGTCATCCTATGTTGATAATTGTATATTCAAGGGAGATTATAAAAATCTAATGTTCCTTTAGGTAAAGTTAGAGATGCGTTGTGAAATATGATAGAAAATGAGCTATTTCTTTCTTATGTAATGTTCTTTAGTGTAATCATATTGCATAAAAAAAACCCTATAGATTTCTCACCTGGTCAGGCCTCAGTCTTCAGTCAAGTAAGGTATTATTAGACTTGTTTATGGATGAGGTAACTGAAGATGAATGAAATTAATTGACCTGCACAAAATCACAGAGAATAAGTGGATGATTGGGAAATAGAATCCAAATTTATTCCTTTTGAGAGCAATGCATTTTGTAAGCCATTGAGTATTGAATGGAAGAAGGAATGGTGATTAAAAGTCATGAATAGGCTGAAAGCAAGATTTCCAATGCTGGGTTCTTAGCTTTCAGGTCATTAGTAAACATTTCATAATGTGTATTTTCTCAGGCATCCTAGGCTTCCCCATATTTTCAAAAGGGTCCCTGACCTGTCAAGTGTTGACTTTCATGTGTATTTGTATGTAAGGCTAATGATAGCCACTGATGGGGTTGCAGTATAATGCATATATTTTACATTGTTTATTTTACTTTTTTTCTATATAAATTTAACTGTTAAATTTTATAAGATGCTGATAACTCTGTTTACTAATCCGTAAAGAAAACACTTTTAAAAATAAAACATATACCTTATAATGATGAAAATGATTTCACAATGGTTGGATTTTCTTCCCCCTTCATTTGCATTTCAACTAAGAAAGGTGCTTGTTGATTTTTTTTTTTTTACTTTTTATTTTTTGATTGAGTTTTGTGTTTTTCTGACATATAAAGAAATAGAAAGGCAGGTTAACCTTTATAACTTATAAAAATGTCTATCACTGGGCCATCTCTAGATTCAACTCTGCTCACTTGATTTTGAGCTTCATTTTGGTTAATGATGTAACCACAGAGAGATAGAGCCCTCATTTTCAAGGTAACCTTGGTCCTAGAGAGCACACATTCCTTAACACACTTGGTGGACCTCTGAATGGTGCTGAGGCAGTGTGTCAAAGGGCAGTACCCGCCCATGGTCTCCTGGCAGCAGTGGTTACTGCAAGCCTCTCACTTGGCTAATGTGTGCTGTGTCTGAGGCTGCCTTAGCCTTGGGAAACACAGGCAGGAGGAGAGGGAAAAAAGGCTGCTCAAGGGTCTCTTTATATTGCTGCAAGTCATTAATATGCAGACCTAATGAGACTTGAGAACTGCCAAGAATCCCCGGAGGTCCCTGCCCCTTGCGGGCCTTCACGCTAAGTGAACAGAGCATCTATTTAGTGTCTGGGAACCTGACAACAAACCAGATCTTGCCAGAAGTTTATATTTGAGTACAAAGTCCCTTTCATTTTTGGCCTATATATGGCATATGATTTATTGTTATCTTTAAAAAGCTATATGTTTAGAATTGTTCATTCCCATTCGTTTTTCAGGTTTTCTAATTTAAGTTAGCCTTTTTAAACTTTTAAAACAAAATGTTTAATATTTAAACAGTATCTGCTGCATGTTTCCTTGGGTGCATTTTATTCTTTTCCCACTCCCCCACCCCCTGTTTTGTTTTTTTCTGTAGCACTCCAGTCTCAATGAACATTTCAATTAGTTTAGTCCGTCAGACATAATGAGCTATAATAACCTAACCAAAGAAAGAGAAACGAATAAACATCTGCAAAAAGTGCTAAATTTGTAAGATGGTTGGGAATAGATTCTTATCAATGCGCCTTCCCAGTACCTATTTTATTTCTCAGAGACTCAATGTTGCCATTTTGGTAATGTTTCTTTCAAATTATTTGAGATGTCAGAGATTTAAAAGGAAAATGAAAATGCCAAATTGTGTCCTGGAAAACATTTTTAAAAAGCAAGGCAGTTTGTATTTTTCTTTATCAATAGCAAAAAAAATTTCCCTATCCCTTTACATTCTTAAACATGAAAAGTATTACAGAATTAATTTATTTTTGTATTTCTTTGGTGGTTCCAGGGCAGTTGCAACATACTGAGCACAATAATTGCTGTTTGAGAATTGTAATGACACATTTGTGTTAAGAAGTAATCTCACCTTTGTGTATTGAATAGCAATCAGATTTAATATGTCTAATTTTATTGTAAGAATGCTTTTGAAGTGTTTTTCTTTTTTAAGTATAAAACCCTAAATGCAGAGAATTGAAATAAATTTACTTTTATGACTTTCTCCAGTTCACACTAATGTTGTGTACCATAAACTTTATAGCAAGCAGCTGTAATATTTCCTTAAAGTTAAACCCATTTCAGGTGAAAAAGTAGCTCTGTTTTATTTTCTTGTAAAGCCAGGTATTGATGACCTTCCAATTTTGTAATATTTAGGAAATATTATTCACAGCACATCTATTTCCAGGTTTACGATATGGAAAAAATTCATACCATGACAAATTTTACTTAGGCAATTTTTAGGGGGAAAACACCAGGTTATAAAGGAAACCTAATACTAGAAAGTCATAGACCCTGAATTCTGTCTTTCAATCTGTACCTCATTCCATATTACATACATTATATATACTACTGAGCTTAGTGCTTCACCTGTTTAAACTTCTTTACTTACTGTTTATTCTCAATTTCTTTTCCTGTGTTAACATTATTTTGTATTTATTTATTTAGATATGTCTTCTATTTATTCTTCTATGAATAGTTTTCTTTTTTGTTCTTTCTCCCCTACCCCCATTGCTTTTCTCCTTTCTAAGCCATTTGCAGTCACCAATCTTGTTCATAGAAGGGCTTTAAACACGGAGGCAGCTGCACAGAGAATCACATAAGCTTTTTCAGTTTTCTACTGCACCTGGCTCCATGTGTGAAATTCTTCGGCTTGACCACTGCTCTGTGGCATTTTCTTTCTATAGCCTTGTCAAGGTGCTTTCCGTTTTTTTCAGTGCACTATTGATGTATTGGTTAGATATGGCAGAAGTCCAGGGAGATGTGGTAAATATATGCATAAAAGAGGAAAATCACAAGAGGAAAATCTGATTAATCACAACTCAAATAGCCAAAAAAAAAAAAAAAAGTCAAAGTGTACTTAAAAGAAATATAGTTTCACTTTTGTTTAGTATCTTACTAGATTAAAAGAATTTTTTTGTGTGATTTGCAACACTGATATAAACAGTTTAGTTGTATATTCTTAAACATTTTAACATTATTGCAGGTACATCTGAGGAGATTTATTCAGTTGTAAGAATGGGTTTTGCCTCATTTTTAAATATTTGCGATATGCATACCCCTGGAATTAATTGCTCCTTCTTAAAAAGTATA
Organism: Neogale vison; assembly: GCF_020171115.1. Taxonomy (NCBI): domain Eukaryota; kingdom Metazoa; phylum Chordata; class Mammalia; order Carnivora; family Mustelidae; genus Neogale; species Neogale vison. The sequence goes on along the minus strand of NC_058101.1, from coordinate 78,300,020 downwards.
TTGAAGAAGATAACCCTAATAAGTGATTCTGTTAATGTTACTTGTTGTGGTGTACCTGAAAGTTGTCAAGTCACTCGTTCTTGTAAATTCTTCTTTCAGTGACAGTTAGCTTCTAAGTGTGTTTATTTTTTAATTAATTCTTGAGCTTGATAAATGATACAGGTCAATATTAGGCTATACATAAAAACAAATAAAGTGATCTGAATCGTCTGTATCTTCAAACTAATAGGTAAAGTATATCATGAAATGTGCTCAGCCATTGCACAACTATTACATTATCAACAAGACAATTTATGATTTATCGAAAGTACAAATTTCTCTTTCCCAACTCCAGTAAGAATTCAGATGCTGGTTGATTAGTGTCTGGACTTACAAATAAAATGAATTTACATGATTGTTTGCAAAAGCTTATTCAGGTTTCTGGTGAAAACCTGAACTACAAATTGATGTTACAGAAAGATTTATAATTGGAAAAAATATATGACAAAATATTAGAGAAAATAGAGAAAAATATAAACATTTTAAATAATAAGTAGGGAGAGATTTTGATGTACATGTTTTGACTTTTTCATGAGTGAATTATGTTGATAAGTATCTGACTATGAGCTATATTTTCCTAAAAATTATAGCAACTTTTGTGGTTGTAATTAATATCTCTCCATTTTTTTGGTGCTAAGTGGTTAAAGGAGGACTGGAAATTTCTTCAAAAAATTAAGTATTGATTTTCTTTAAAATTAATTTATCATGTTATGAAAAATTAAACCTTTTTATGAAGCTTTGATGCATGAGGAAGAAATGTACCCATAACTTCATATTATTACATTCATCAGAAAACAGCACAAATTGAATACAATTATAATATTTTTGAAATGACAATTCATTCTCAGTGGTACTATTACTGCCTCTGACTATAAGGAACAAGTTACTTGCTGGTTAAAAAATATGTATTTTAAAATTGGTCTAAATATATCTTTACATTAACAGGCAGTCTATCACGTCAGCTGTCATGCCTTGTAGAACAGATTATTTCTGAGAAGTTGTAAAAATAAATAACTAGGAGAAGAAATTTCAAATAATACATATATGTATGTATATATATATATATATATATATATATATATATATATATATGTTGAGATATTTCTTAGAAAATACCAAAACTTCAAAACTGAGGTTTGGTTGGCCTGTATTTTTCTGCTGTACAAATCTCATAGGTTCCATAGTAAGGGCATTTGAATAAGAAAAACTAAAATCAAGTTAAATTTATTTTCTCTTGGGACTTCAATTTGAGATATTAAAAAATTCCAAGAGCAATGTGAAAGGTGTGCATTTTAATATGTCACCTGCCCTATAATACCAGGCATTCCTGTATATCATGTAATTTATCACAACAAAATTGAAATATAATTCTGTTTATTTGGTCATTAAAGAGTATGTTTAATGGGCCTGGGGATAAATGAAAAAAAAAAAGGTAAATATGGTTAGTCTTTTAGAGACTCCCTGAAGTGAGGAATGATTATAGGAACATTTATCTGGTTCTCAAACTCTACATCTAAAAGGCAAATGATTTGAAATTTATTGATGTACTGTTTTTTATTTTTCTTTTAATTTTGTTGGTATGTCTGATTTTTTTTCCTCATGAGAAATTGGTACACTTGTTTTATAAGTAAAACTGGTGAAATATATTCATGCACAATTTGTGGCACCAAATTTCTCATTCTGGTGGTATAAAGCTGTGTGTTATTACTATGGGAATCACACTTTAAAAGTACTAATTCATAAATACACTAAGAACATTATTTATAAGTGTTTTCTTTCTTCTGTCAAGTAAGATTATTCTTCTAACAAAAACTTTATCATATTTCACATTTTTCTTGTTATGCACACGATATATTTTCTGTACAGTTTCTTAACTCATGAGAACTTGACTACATCATCTAAAGGAATTTTAACTAGCCTTTAATAACTAAAGAAGCCAAAAACCAGAAAAACCATTAGCTTCAAGAAAAAAAAAATGGGCAGAGTTGCGTACACACTATCTATAAAAACCAGTCCTATTGAAAGTAACTTCTAATATAATCAAACATTTTAATAATGTTGAGAGACTAGTTTATTACAATTTTTCTATAAGAGAGATGATCATATTTAAGAATATGAGAGTCTGGGTACAGGTGCTCAAAAAGACTTAGAAGATTATTAATGGTTCTGTGTAATATATTTAAAATGATATTTATCAGTCCACGTGAGGAAAAATTGCATTAATACCAAATTTTGCATTGTATACCCATCTTTATTAGGGTCTAATAATACAATTTGATCTTACTATTTGAATTAATTCCACCAACTTCAAATTTAGTGCCTTGAATTTAATTTACAAACAAATGATTGCTCATAATAATTGGACTTTTAACAGTAGTTCCATCTATCAAAAATTCTTCTTTTCTCTATCACACTGCAAATACGGAGCAGTTCTAGTACAGTATACAGTATTCAAAATACAAATCTCTCTGGTTCTATAGCTTCTGCCGATTTTGTATGTCAATGTGTATCAGGGACATTGTCCTTCCCTTACACTTTTCCTTTATACACAACTCCTTGAAGAAATTGGATAAAAAAACTGAGCTACTCTGGTGTCTAGAAAAACATTGACTTGTTTTACATGCTTTTTTAGTCTGGGTCCTTATCCTGGTTTCAGCTCACGTTTTAAGTTCCTCAACAGTTCACTGATCAGTAATTTATTTCCCGGTTTATGCATGACAATTATCAATGGAACATTATAATCGAAGTCAGACTCGGCATTATACATAGTTTAATTTAAAATAAAAAAGTCATAAAGTGAGATTAATATAGGATAAGAAGCTTTGTTTTATTTCTTTAAACATAATTTACATAATTCACTGTTCTGAACTCCAAAATACTTGTGGATAATCTAGAAGATTAATACTCTGAAATTTTATTTTCTATATTTTATTCATACAGATGTTAACATACGCACACAAACAAGTAAAGCAGTTTGTGACACAATACCATCAGGAATTTATAAACTAAAACTGACTCAAGAGTTCAAATCGCTCATGGTATTTATAAGAAGAAACAATCAGATGGGTTCATTAAACAAATATTAGTCTGTCAGTTAAAAAAAGAAATCTATACTCATTTGAGAGTTTCTTTTATACAGAATAATCACACTCAAATTACTTTAAATTGATCCTGTTTAAAAACAAGCACAGTAAATGTGTTGGTATGTTTAGAAAAATATTAAAATGTGATTTGGGTTTATGTACTTGTTTTTCTGTGTGAGGTATTTAACAAAATAAATATCAAAAAGTATTCTATAATGCTCAAAAATTGTTATGCTTTGCTTAAGAAACTGAACTTTCTTGAGTCATAATCAGATAATGTTAAATAATCTTGTTAATCTGTGGGAGATAGTGAAATTTGAAGATTTCATTTGAAATCTGAATGTTCTCGGATTAGTAGGGAAACAGTTCTGTGTTGACTAGGAGAAGTGTTTTTCCAATATGGGACAAGTAATAAAGCATTTGTCAATAGTATCTGCACCTGACTCACAATACACTTGATTACCCTGGTTTCACTAATTACAGTCGTTTGTTCTGGTTTGTCTGCAGTGGTAAGTGATAAGTGGTTTGTAGTAATATGGGCTACCAGAATGTCATTAAAATATACCTTTTAGGGCCATTTTCTGAGAACCTGAGGAAGCATGCTTTTGGCCACTCATGTAATGTTTCATTCTTGTTATTTATGAGTTTATCAATATGAGTGCTGTATTTCTGTTGAATCTCACTTTTTTATTTCATATCCAGATTTAATAATCGATATATCATCATTTGTGTTTCACATAGTTCGATGTTTTTGTCTCTAAAGAAGAAAAAATGTTGGATGTCTTATCATCATTAGAGATTATCGATTATAAAAGATTTACACTGTGCATTTTTCTCTCTTATGAATTTCACCAGAGATTTAAAAAAAAAAAAATTGTCCTTTTTCTACTCACCATTCCCTACTTACTTAAATAATTTAGAGTCAGACTTTTCTCCCAATACTCAAAGAGTTTTAGAAACATCTACCTCAGGGTCCTCCTTGCTAGAAGTCTAACCCTTTGGAAAATAGTACAAAGACATTTTTGGTTCTTATGAGGTTAAGGCAAGAAAATTTGGGCAAAACACATTCACCCAGCACTCTTTATGTTACCTGTAAACTCTCACATTAGTGAAACCTGAATCTGGAGTTTCTTTTCTTTTTTTTTTTCCCCTGGTTACAGGTATGGATCTCTTCTCGAACTGCACTGAGGAATGCAAAGCGCTGGGCCACTCAGATCGGTGCTGGATGCCTTCTTTTGTCCCCGCTGATGGACGCCAGGCTGCTGATTATCGCAGCAATCTGCATGTTCCTGGTATGGACTCTGTTCCAGACACTGAGGTGTTTGAAACTCCAGAAGCCCAGCCTGGGACGGAGAGGTCTTTCTCCACCTTTGGCAAAGAGAAGGCCCTTCACAGCACTCTGGAGAGGAAGGAACTGGATGGACTGCTGTCTAATACACGAGCGCCTTACAAACCACCATATTTGAGTAAGTATTACATAAAAGGCTTTATCAAAGTATTCCCTTTGAGGGAATAAGTTCAACATGCCATTCTTCTTAGTAAAAATAGAGTTCAGGTTGTTTTCCGAAACAAGATAAAAGTGACTCTTGGATGCAGGCAGCACTTTACTATGGAAAAATGAATATACGTATCAGGAAGACAGGTTCCTGTGTTAGGACATGGTTGTTGACAACAATCAAACATAACTTTTGATGCTGAAAACATTTTTCAAATGTGCTTCATATTTCCTTTGAATATTGATCTCCTGTTTACTTGATTTCCATGTGTTTTGAAGGGCTTAATTAAGATGGAAGAATATCTCTTGACACTTGAGTCACTGAGAGATTTTATTTATTTATTTTTTTGATGCCAGCATTATCACATAATCATCCTTTTTCCATAGTGACATTAAACATTTTAGGCTACGTTAGGAAATCAGTGCAGCCATCACTTTGGCCATTCAATGTAATTTAGAAATATGTTGATATGGAGTAAGTCTCTGATCAGACTCAGAGGAACTATGTAAAGGAAACATAGAAATAAAGCAATAGTCTTCATTTACTTAAAATAATATGTTCTTCTAACATGGAGACATTGAAACCTGTATTCAGCTCTTTCAATATTGGGACCATATTCTCTAAGTGGATTATTTTATACAACCATTGTGAAAATAAAAATGCTTAGAGATTTTGTAGTGTATTTCCTTTGAGGATCTTGGCAATGAAACAATCCTATATTCTTTGCTACATAGTTATCTTTTCCTTTAGTTAATGGGTAAATGCCACTGACTATTCAATAGGATGGTCAAACCATATAAAGTAATGTTTGATAAAGGTAAAGCTCATAAAAACTCAGTCAAAAAATGACTTTTATCTTAAATAGCAGCTCCAACATACATGATGTTTTCTTTTTTTCCTCTTCTAGTGTAAAAAAATCATAGAATCATAAGCTAGGAACAAAAATGAGACAGATTGCTGATGTGTCATTTCTTTTATGATTTATGGATGGGAGGGAAATCGAAAAAATACTGAAAGGAAAGAAAAAAGCTAGAAGAACATATATTTTAGCTCTTGTGAATGTAAATATGAAAGGCATTTCATTGAATGCATTGAGGACAAGATTGCTACTCTAGACATTGATCAGTCCTATGAATAACGGAATAGATCTGCCACAGGATATATACATTGTGATGGCAACAATGATTAAACTGTTTTATGAAGGATTGCCTGTAACTTTTTAAATTACTCAGAAATACCATTACCCCACACATGATATAGTAAGCATTTTAGCATTTCAGAACCAAATAATTGCTCCTAAACTATTAGGAGTATAAATATAATTGTATAAATACAATATGTATGCTGTATATTTTATTGAGTATAGATAGTTGTTCCTAAACTATGCTCTCTATAAACTATTGATACTTGTTTTGCTTTATCTTTCGAAGTTAAAAAATACAAGGAGAGCACATATACTTAAGGGAAGTGTTGAAATGTCGAACATAGTAACTATGATGAAATTTGGATGCTTGAGTCCTAAAGTTTAGCTCACACATCTGCACACATTAGTGATTTCAAATAGCCTAAAATAGTTATGTGTGTTGCTAGAAATCAAAGAATGCATATGTTATTTAATTAAGAAAATTAAGATTTGTTTGCACATGATGCAGAAATGGTAAAATAAGTTAGGTTTTAAAAACTATTTTATTTTTTCTGTGTTAGCCAACTCACACCACTTAAAATTTAGGGTTTGGGATGAAGTGTGACCTGGCTGAAAAATAAGCAGAAATAGAAGTATTTTGTTGTTTTTACTTATACTATCCTTAGTTCTTCATAGAACTTCAGCTTTCAGGGTTTAATGCTGTCTTAGACTCACACAATTATCTTAAAAATTATATCATGGTTCTGATTTAATAGACATAGACAATTTTATGGTTAATTTGATAGTATAAACTACAAATAGCATCCCTGACCATTTTGCCCTCCAAATTCACATGAGAATAGTTGTTAATACTTGTACTATTTATCATCAGGAATGTAAATATTCTTACCTTCTACATTGAAAAGAATGTCCCTTACATAATTAAACTAAGAACTTGGCACCTATAACTTGTTTTTAACTGGAATACCTAAATAATTATTGGAGTAGTAGCTTTCTTTTGTTGGACATGCATTTTTTTTTTAGTGAATATAAAGTTTACTTAATCTGAAGAAAGTAGCTGAATATTTATTTTTGTAGAACTCTAAAAATAAAGCCTAATGAAGCTACCACTGTCATTTATAAAATGATCAGGAAATGATAATGCTTAATAATACAAGTGAAATCATTGTCTATATCCAGGAACTTCCCATTTCTATACTTCTGATTATCGAATTTAAAATAAAAAATCACAAGGAACCAACTTCTACACAAAAGTACGTGTATGCACATGCTAAAAAACAGTTTGTGTTTTTTAAAATGCCCCAATACAACTATGTTTCCTTTTTCTTTTTTTTATAATGTGTAGGGAAAGATCCACAAAGAGTATGGATGATGCATTTAATGAAATGGAAGTTATTTTTTAAATCAAGAATAATTTTGAAAACATCAATTCAAACTCATTAGTCACAAGCACTATGAGCATGCTTGCTCTTATTTTTGTTATAATGTCGTAGTTTGTTAATACTTTGATGAAAACCGAAGGGATACACTGAAAGATTAAAGAAATAAATACAAACGTGTAAAAAATGGTTGTATTCAAAACTCAGTGTTTTGATTTATCTTAAAGTGTTAGTGAATTTTAGCGTAGCTTTACCTTTTCAGAGTCATAAAAAATACTAAAATATCACCTTAACTTTTAATAAAAATTAATCACTGTTTTTGACACTTATTAAAATAAAACATGAAAAAAAATTACCTGGAGTTTAAAAATAATACCACATTTTATTGTGAAGAATTCAAGAATTTCTTTAGTATTATATGTATTTCAAATAACAATATTTCAAATGACACAACGTTATACAGAAAAAAAAATAAGGAGCATAAAAATGATTTAAGTTCAAGAATATAATACATAAAAGCTATATTATTAAGAAAATTTAGAAAAAAACAATAGTTAACACAACACCTAAATATGACTCTTGCAATCATTTTTACTTATGATTTTGGCTTCACATTTTGAACATCATTGCTTACAACTTTTGTTAGTAAATAAGCATATCTTTTGGTTCTAATCAGCATAAACAGTACAGTAGTAAAGGTGTAAGGATTCATTGGAAACTTGCTGATTTCTTGTCAATAAACCTAATCAGTGCCTAAGAATTGACAACAATCAAAAGACAAATAACCAATGAAATTTCACCTAAAATACATTTGTGAAAAATCCTTCTTTCACTTATTTAAAGGGTCATACAGTAATAAATTATACTGAACGAAATGAAAAACATACATTGACATAATAATTTTTTAAACCCTTATTCCATGAAATATTCTAGACTCACAGGGCTGTAGGGAACTATTTATTGAAGTGTCATGGTTCATCCTCTGTTCACATTACACAGCATTTAGACTAGTCGGTGTGTGCCAAAAAATTACTGGTTTGCTCCTGACCTAATTTTATTTTTGCCTACTTTTTGAGTCCTTTTGAAACTTCAATTCGACTCAATCTTAACATAACACAAGAAAAGATGTCAGAACTTTGAACCATCCCATTTGAAAAATTGCTGACATTTTACCTAGACTTTTTTCAATAAACATCATTTTGATAAAGTTCTTTTGGGCATCTATGTTATTTCTATGGTGCACTTCAAGTTTTTAGTTGATTAAAATTGTAGAGCATGTTTTGTTTAGACACATCTCTTTCAATCCCTTCATTGTCTCGATCTGCCTTCTGTGTGTTTTTGTAATTTAACTCAATAGTTTGGTAAGAGCATACATAAGATTCAAAATAAAACAACTTTTCTTATTGGTACACATTACCCTCATATTTACGAATCCTTGTATATGTTTTCTCTGGGATTTCTATATTCCTGTAACGTCATAAACATAGCATCAGTTTATCAAATAATGAAGTCCATAAATAAGCATTATTATACAGGGCCTTTTTAACGTCTGTCTCTAGGTCCATATATCACTAAATGAATGGACATCTTTTTCAGGATATTGTTTTCCTAGTACATATGTTAATTTTAGTACATATGTTCCCTTTTTCTCCAAGTTGTGTTACTTTTTAATAATATCTTGTTTCTGAGACTTTTGCTTCTCTCACTCTTCTTTATAAGAATAGCTCTAGATTTGTGAACCTAACTTTCTCACTTTTTTAGTTTAAATCTTTGTGACAAATCCCTGGTCTTTGAATCACACCAGTCCTTCTGTTTTTCATTAAATTCCTTTGTTTAGTAATTAAGAATTGATCTCTCATAATTAAAGTAGTTTACTCACCTCAGTTTTGTGAGCAGGAAATAAATGATAACTCAGGGTCGGGAAAAAACCCAATCCCAGTTCATATTCTCTGTATATCTACTGTTAGATTTAAAGTTCACTGAATTTTATATTTTACTTCTTTGAAAAATGATAATCTATTCATGATTTGTATTCTTACTGCAGTTAGCTGATGCAACAGCTGCCTGGAACCTTCCTGTAACTCCAGATAACTGAGATATTATCACATTATCTTATTTCTTCTGTAGTTGTTCAGTAATGGTCTACCTCAATTAATACGACTTCAAGTGAAAGCTATAAAAATCCTTCTGAGGTGGATGTTCATTTTGCATCTACACATCTGGCAATTTCTGTAAGCAATTTGTTCACTTTCGGACATCAGTGCTTCTCAGTGACATCACCTGTCATTTAAAACCTGTGCCTTTGGGTGCATTGGAACTGGTTGGTATCCAATACTCTCTTGGCGTATTTAGACTCATTATCCAGCTATGCATGTTATAAATGCTAAAAAATAATGTGATAAAAAAATGAATGAATGGATGAATGAGTATTTTGAAGTACCCAAATAATCTTTAATGCTGTCATTATACTATCATTCACACACACACATCTGTACACAGTTTTGTTTTGTTTTTTTCATCTCTAAGCAAACTTTATTTTCTTCCAATTTTTAAAATATGTTTTAAATTAGTTATCCTTCTCTCGTGGCTATTACAATACTACAAGTTTTTATAACGGGAAAGAGATTGTGAACTCATTCAAAATATTGATATGCATATATCCAAGGTGCTTTGTAAAATATGATGGAGTTTTTCAACACCTTTTGATTCATTCTAAAAACTTATATTCTAAAAAGGTGTTAAATTTGTTTCATACTTGTTAACTCTCTTAGAATCTATATACTCCCTTTCGTACCAGATCTTTGAGATAATCTTTCCTTGACATATTTTACTTACTAGCAGCTTTCATAGTTTAGGTCTTATCTTTCACTTCTTTGTAAAGCTAATAGATACAAAATTCCATCTAGTGTAGTTACTTATTTTTCTTATATAATTCCCATGTAGGAATTATTTATTTGCATGTTATTAATTATATTTTTGAACTGACAGATACTTGGCTAAATAAAAAATATATTTAAGGTTTTTAGAGAAGACTTAATTGAAAGAAGTAATTGATATCTTTACTCAATATTTTATAATCCTTAGTATATGAGTCTCCATCTACTATTTAAAGAAGTTTATTTCATGTATACTTTGCATTTTATTGAGCTAACATTTTGCATGTTAATATTATTTATATACCTCATTTTATATTACAGATCATTTCCATCTTCTTTCTTATTTTGCAATTGGAAGTAAATCCATATAAGCACTTGTCCATCATGTGAGCCTAACAAAGGAAGATTATCAATTAAAATATAAATAGAATTATTAAATGAAAAGGATTATCTACTTGGGATTTTTTTCCCTGGCTCATCATACTGAAGATGTGTGGGTCAAAATTCAAATGCATTAAGTAAAATAAAGAATCTGGAATATATAAATTCAATTGCTTATAAGCATCATTAAACATTATTTAATACTCAATGTGCCAGACAATTTTTGGGTGAGTCTGCTTCTTCTAAAGTCCTTTTAATAGGAATTAGATAGCATCATTTAGACAATATAGCTTGGAAATTTGGACTGTGAGGTTCATTGTTCAGGATTAAATAATACTATCAAATTAGGACTAAACTCAGCATAATGGGAGTCAATTTAATGTTTCCCAAAGTATAATAAAAATCTTGGAAGTTTTCTATCGAGATCCAATAAGACTCCCTAATTACTTCATTAGTGGTCCCTAATCACCTACATCAGTTTAGGTGAGGACAGTATGGAGGATTTGAAAACACTGAATCCCAAATGTAATTATACACCAAAAGACATGGATAAGGACAAATTATAAACTAAAAATTTTCACAGATAAAAATCAGGGTTTTATTTCTGAATCTTTCATCAGTACATTTATGACATTATACTTGTACATTATACCTAGGCACATACCATTTTCTTTTTCGTAGGAATATCTTTCTTTTAGCTATGAGATTGAAAAGATTATATGTGAATTTAATTTCAACAACATTTCCATTATCTGTACAGTAGAGCGTTATTACAAAACTTCCATAATCTGTAGAGTGTTATTAAATTATCAGTGACAAAAAAATTATCAATGATAGCTTTTAAGTCATTGAATTGGACAGGTGATTGTAAACATATTTTCTGTGTACCATTTCATGATTCTGTTGTGTGGATACATTTGTGCATATAGATATCTCATATAGAAACATTATATTTTTAATATGATTTAATTTTTAATTTTATCTCCCTATTATTTTAGCATGATTAAGTAATGTTTCCTTCATTATCAGAAGCTGCTAAACATCAGAATAGTGGTTTTTGAGAAACAGATAAGTGATGTAATAAATTTTGGTCTGTTTCTTTATTTTTAAGATACTGATTGTACTTTTTGAGGACCAGTGTATTATAGTAAAATTAATCATGACAGTGTGGAGGAAATAGAGGCCTATATCCTGAGGAAAACATTATTGTTACTGTTTGTAAAAATGTTATAATAAGTAGGACTTTTTTCCTCTTTTCATGCTGCTATTAGACACAATCCTACCCTAGATTTCAGTATTACCTGTGTTGGATATTCAATGGTGTATCTTACACGTACTAGACAAGTGAGTTAGTTTGTCATCTAGTGGTGTAAGACTCATTTTATGCCAATGATTGTATTTCAGCTGCAAGTTAGATAAAGACTGCATTATTCATAAAAAGTGTTATTTGTAAATATTCTTTTTTATAATTTTCAAATAAGTGTCTTAAAAAGGAAAAAAGACCCAAGCCGAGGAGAAATACATAAATACAATCAGTATCAAATATATATTTCTTGAGTTTAATTTTGAATCATGCTGGATAAAGAATAGCCATAATGAAGGGATTCTTTGTGAGCTCACTAAACATAACATTGGTTTTTGTCTCAAAGTGCACACCTGGTAGAAAGTTCTGAGTCAACAATGACAACAGTATATAAAGTGTACATAATAAGTTTCTGGGATACACTTGATCGTGTATATAAGATAAAACATTTCCCATGTAGGTTTAATCAAAATAGTGTTAGGAATTGGTCCATAGATATGAAGGTGAATGTTAAGTAGTTTAACTGTTGCTGTCGTTTCATTCTTACAAAACATATAGAAAATCTGGAGGCTGACCTGTAAAATTAATATAAAATTATTACGTTCTTTCTTCCCTACTGTTAATAAACCTAATGCCAAAACTAGTCCTTTTGCTAGTCACTGGTGGTGTGGGTTTAAGATTTATTTGCCAGAGAAGTACTCATCAGATGATTATATTGAAGGCCATGAAATCAAGATATGTTTTGGTAGCTGTACCTCAATTCTTGAATTACCTCAATCTTTTTGATAAGAACAAAGGTAATAGAAAACAATACTATGTAGAACCCACAGAGTTCTACTAAATTATACTTTTAAACATAAAAATGATGGATAATTTCATGCATATACAAAAATTGAGTAGTACTAAACTCTCCATATTCCATATTCTCCAGCCTGAACAATGATCAATTCTTGGCCATACTTGTTTCATCCAAATGCTAAAACACTATCTTTTCACTCAGATTTTTCAAGCAAATCCAGAGATCCTACAGCTTACTCCATTAATATTTCAGCATATGTTTATTAAAGATTAAGTTTATTTTTAACATAACCACAAGAACAGTATTCCTCTTTAAGGAAAGTTCTTATTGTCATTGGTTGTCTCATTATTATTCAAATTTCCATAGTTGTTTCATAAATCTTATTTACTTTTACCTTTATTATTTATAATTTTCTCATAAATATTATATTACCTACATTTTATTAACTTGATTCATAATTAAAATAAGCTCCATACATAGCAACCCATTTTTAGTTTTTAATTTTTAAATGTTTATTAAAGTATAAAATACACGTAGAAAGGTGTAGAAATCACAAATGTATAACACAAGTTTTCACAAAATAAGCTCACTTGTATAATCAGTGATCCCAACATTAACTTGGTACCATGTCCAGTAGCCAAAAAGTCCTAGTACTTCAAAAAGTACCTCAAAAAGCCCTGTATTCTGTCCTCTTCCACTACCACCCCAGGAAGTGCCACTATCCTGAACTCAAACTAAAAATGAAGTTTTCTGGGTTTTTGAATTTATATAATTTGAATAAATGAAATAGAATATTTTTGTTTCACTAAAATATAATAGCCAGATATTCTCTCTGATAATATAGGGAAAGCAATCCGCAGAGCCTAAAATACACCAATATGTAAACTAAAAAGACAAGTTAGTTAGCATGTACTCCCCTTGAACATGATTGCTCTTAACTATTTTTGGAATTCTTATCATGTCTAGTCTTTCACAAATGCTTGGTACCTGTCTTTATATCTTTCTTATTTATGGAAACATTATCTGTTAACTTAGTGGTATTTTATAAAAGCAAATATTTAAATATGTTCATTTGAATACCAGATTATATGTCTGTATTTCTCATTTCTTTGAGTCTAGGTTAGAAGATTGTGGCAAATTGACACCCAGGATGCTAAAAGGAGACTTACTAAAATAAAGAGATTAACCTTTTGGAAAATGGCATATCTAAAGAGAGTTTAAAAGGATTGAGGGACTGTGAATTGAGAAGAAAAGGGGAGAGATGACTTAACAAATGTTAAGTGTTTAAACAAATACTGCATAGATAAGATAAGGATCAGTTAATCTGTCTTTATTGAGAGCAGAAAGGAAAAAAATGGATCTATATTGCATCCTGAGAGATGTGAATTACACATTATGGGAAATATCCTGACCCTGACATTGGTATTTGCTCCTGAGAGATGTGGAAACGCTTTACCTAGAGAGCTTTACAAACTACAAACGTAGGCATATGTCAGCTGTGATTTGGTAGAATGGCACTTTCTAGCCCTGATATGTATTTCCTGCAGAACACGCCTTTCCCAGCACTGGGGCTGGTGAAGGAGTGAAGCGGATGAGGCTCGGTTTTACTGGAGGACAAAGGAAAGGCAAGTGAGAAAGCCTAGGTTTTTATACATTCCCTTCCCTTTCTGTTTCTGTGTATATGGCTTGTATTCCTGAAGGATTTTGAAAGGAAAAAAATTGGATTCGTAAAGCCTTTTTTGTCCCCCTCACATTGAATTGCAATGGATGGTTAAATATCCAGGACCAGAAATTAAGAAATCATAGTTTTAGAAGGAAATTTGCGGACATGTGTACAGGGTAAACGTCGAGTATAAAATGTCTATTACATTTATAAATATATAGAAAGATACGCAATATATAACATAGATCATGTCTATTGAAAGTATGTTACAACTTAAAAATGTATATAATAATAATAAATAAAAAGAAGACTGATGACTAGATTTTAAATATCTGACTTTATCAAATACTGAATCTTCACTGAGCTGCTTTATTTCTCTTATAATAAGAATTCTCCACTTGTGGTATCATTTTATCTTCTGCTGAATTTTAAGGAAAATCCTTGGTATCAGTTACTGTGAAATGGCTCACGATTAAATAAAAAAATGAAACAGACATTAATAATGATTCAACATCAAGTTGCCTCTTATTTTTTTTTTTTTTAAAGATTGTATTTATTTGAGAGAGAAAGAGATAATGAGAGAGAGCAGGGAGGAGAGGGAGAAGCAGGCTCCCTGGAGCAGGAAGCTTGATTCCAGGACCCTAAGATATGACCTGAGCTGAAGGCAGATGCTTAAACCGACTGAGCTACGCAGGTGCCCCAAGTTGGCTACTTCCTTAAACCTAGTAGTAACATGTGCTTTCTTAATTATTTTGAAAGATATTGCAACACACTGTATATGATTATTATATTTTGGTTACTTTGGAGAGTAAATTAAAATGTAGCATTGGCCTGAAAACAGAAATCATGAATGAATTACATACTTAAGAAAAATAAAATGAAAAGAAAAATAATCAAATGGGAAATTGTATTAGCTGAACATTAAGTCTAAATCTAATAACAGTAGTAGCTACTACTGAAGGTCCATTTTACAGGCAAGAAAAGATGAAATAAGACACGATAAAGGCACTGATTTCACAAACATACAACCAGTGTTATAAAGTGATAGTTATTTTTATCTATCAAGGGTGATGAAGTAATTTTTGAATTATATATAGGAATAATTTGTGATTATATAAATTATTTATATATATAAACTTAATTATATAGAACCAAAGGGGCTGTTTGGTATTAGAGAATGTAAAAATGCCTTTTATTGATAGACTGGAATGAATTCTATCTCCTTTGAACTTTACTAAGCTAAGTATTTGGGAAATCAGTATTTTTTAATTACATATGGGATGGTGTGAAGATAATTATTTCTCAAATTATAAGAACAAAATATTGACTCATTGAAATTACTGAGAAAGGTAATTTTTTTAAATGCAGGCTTACTTAGAATTATTTTTAGGAAGTACTTGATATTAAATGATTTAATTTTCATCTCTCTCATTTAATATCGAGCTTGGAATCTAGGGACATAATTCTTGGGAACTTAAATTGCTTGCTTTGTAGGAATTCTTCATAGAAATTTTATTTTCATAATGCTTATAGGGAGTTGTGCTAATATATCTAAAATGGAGAAATATAATCTTCCCCTTAAATAAAATCATTTAAGGTAGTTTATAAAAAATATATTATATTGCTTTGAGGTTAATTTATTCTATTCTAATTTATTCTAATTTAATTTAATTCTATGCCCTTTATTAATCTTGCAGAGTTTTTCATATTTCAATTACTTACTAATTTCAGAAGGATGTTGATAGGTCCTATTATTTGTAATACTATTATATATTGTAAAGTAGTGCCATGGCAGTGTAGAAGTGTAAGGAAAGTGTTTAGCTAGCTGTTTTAGGCATGTCTTCCCAAGCTACTGACAAAAACAGGGTGACCCACATTCAAGAAAACTTATTGTTGAGAACCTGTTATATTCCAAGCATAGTGGTTTTCAGTTTTGTTCGCCCTAGAACTATATTACATAAATGTTTTCTAGGCCAACTATATAGGAAAATGATTATGGCTCATGAAGTCATCACCGTCACATGCGAAAATAAGATTAATATCTTAATTTAAATGCATATGTAATAACGGAATCAATTGAAATACTTGAGAGATATCCAGGAGGAAAACAGAAATATTATGAGAAGTTTGGTTGAAAAAGTAAAGGGCATAAGGTCAGGTTCATTGTTAGTGATCATACATAGCCTTATGCATCATCATTAAGTAGAAGGATACATTATCTTCTGCATAGATCGACATACTCAGATCAGGTCATCTCAGTGTCACCTGCTCTGCGCCAATCTAGAAATACGCAAAAACATATTTAATTATTGATATCTCCCCACCCTATACCTCATGCTAACTACCAGCCCTCTTTAGAGGTAATTTTGGGGAAAAAAGAAAAAAAAGAGCCATATTACGACACTAGTAAAAAGTTCTCAACTCCCTCTTTAAGATGTGCATGAAGCACAACCTTACTTACCTCGTTGGATTGTGGTCTTGGCAAATACTTGAAAAATATTCTAGTTTTGTTTTCAGGGTAAGTTTTCCCAAGCGTCACCAATTTTATCCATTTTGACTTTATGATAACTCAAAATTATTTTCAGCAAATACCACTTTCTGATTTTGTTCTTATGGTATATGTGTACTTCCTTTGGACTTGTAGGCCATGATATAATTACAAGAGTAGGTCTTTATATCTGTCCTCCTATCAGAGATGTGATGTGGTATAGTTAAGAGCTCCGTTGCAGGGCTGATCTGCCAGGGTTCCAATACTGATCCAGCCAGTTATTAGCTGGGTGACTTCTATAATTTCTTTAACCTTCCTGTAACTCATTTACCTCATCTGTGACATAGATCCTCAAAAGCTCATTGTAGAGATTAAATTATTTAACATATCTGAAGCAGTGAGTGCTTGGGCCCAGAGGAAGCACTCATTAAGTGTTCAAGGCAACCATATATTCAGTTAAAATTGGAACAATGACATCAGCCTGAGTATGGAGAAAATTAAAATTCTGGCTCAAATAGAACTAATTATGCTTTCTTTTACTCCCAGAGAAAAATCAGACTCCAAATGTTCTTTTCACAATATATCACTATTTTACATCTGCAGTATATATTCTTTCACATAATACATATTTTTTAAAAGTACAGTATCCCTATTTTTCTTTTATATCTGTGAAATCAATGAAACCGATTGAATAGAACCAAAGGTGTAATTACCAGCAAAGACTAGGTTGTATTCATTTTATGGTGATGTTAGTCACAAAGTGTGATTTTAAAATGTCATGTTCTCATTATTTTACTTACCTTGTGCATTTACAATGAGTAAAGATACTTGATCGTGTACGACAAACAATAAAAATAATCTGACAAAGAATACATTTTTCAGATGATAGATTCTTATTTCAGTATAAGCAGCAGCATATTATATTTGAAAATAAAGAATTTATATTTCTTCAGGCCAAAAACAAAAATTTTAAGTGATACGAATAAATGCCCATATCTAATTTGACACAATGTACATTTTGACAATCGTACTAACACATTAGAGTAAATTCTGGCCTTAGGCAGGGCATTGTTACTCCAAAGAGTTCTGATATCCTTGTGTCAGAGACGCAGATGCCCAAAGATCATCACAAAGTAAATGTGAAAATGGAGTCTTTCTATAGGATATACGATAGATATCTCTGTCTGTCATAAATCAGTATTTGAAATGCAGAAGCTCAGATATTTTCTTGCCTCTTTTTCTTCACTAAAATCCCATTTGATAAACCTAATTCTCTGAGGCAGCATTGTATATTTAGGTTTTTGTAACTTTGTCTTTAAAAGTCACATAGAACTAGCAAGTAATGTCAGAAGCTCATTTGAGAAGTGCCTAAAAATCTACCCAAACTTTACTTTTTGTTTATGGTTTTTTTCACTGGGCTCTCTGTGTACAGTCCATGAGTATGATTCTATGTGTTTTCTGTGTCCTGCCTTCCAGGTTGGTTTTGCATGTATATCACTAATCTGCCTGAATAACAATAGCCCTAACAACCTCTAAGTTTTAGTGCGTGATTACAATTCAACATTATATATTCTTTTTATGTGCATATATCATATGTTTTCATATGAAAATAAAAACTTCTCATCGTTTTATAAAATGGTGAAAATTCCTGCACTTAATAGTACTGTTGCCGAACTATGGGGAAAAAAATGAAATTTTAAAACAGATTTAATTGTTTTTTTCATTTACATATCTATGAATGAAATCACAGCGTCAACTGCAATTAAGCATTTTCTCTCTTCTCAAAATGCACTGTTTTTCAATGATTCTACTTTATGTTTCTCAGCTCATTAACAGATACAGATACAAGATATTTACTTTATTATAATAAATGCCTTTGGCTATCATTGGAAAAGATCTCTCAGAGTGTAACCAAGGAAGGATTTATAGAATTCTACTTTGCGGCCATTATTGGAGCACTATCTGAATGATTTTAAGTGATAGAGAAAAAAAGGTGCTCTTGGAGTACAGAATTGAACAAAAGTGCAGAAATAGAGAGCAAATGTATATGAAGAAGTGAATAATATAGGTTGCCAAATCTATAACATAAATCCAGGGGGAATAGTTAGAATTAGTTTGAAATAGTTTAGGGAATAGGGAATAGTTTGAAAGTTATGTTTTGGAGAAATTAAGACTCATTTTACGTAATAATACCAATAGTAATGGTAGCTAACAATTGTTAATAATTTATCAGCCTAGCACTCGTGATTCTAAAAACTTTTCAGATATTAATACATATAAACCTTACAATAACCAAATGAAATAAGTATTCTGGCCCATTTACAGATTATAAAATTAAGAAAAAGAAATGTTCAGTAGCTTGGCTGTGGTCTGATGGCTAGAAAGAGAGAGCTAGACTTTGAGACCCCCTGATTCTAGAAGGAGCGTTTGTTTGTAACTCATTCACTATTTGAATCCCAGGCTTCAGAAAGTGAGCACTGTTCAGAGGGGATCAGAAAGGATGTATTGTGTGGTGTTTTTGGTTTTGTTTTTTTTATCAGCAGAGTGTTATTGGCATTGTCAGGCTTTGTGGCAATAAGAGCCTGGTGGACGACGACAATGAAAGGATTACTATTAGAGAAATTTTGAAAAAAAAAAAAAAAGAAAGAAATAGAAAGTATTAGAATTCTCAATGTAGCAATAAAAGATAAAGAAAATAGTTATCCAGGACCATTCTGAAAACTTTAGACTGAATGATTGGGAAAAGTTTGCACCCCCACTATACTACTACTGAGGATCACGTGCTGGAAGGCAATATGTGTTTTTGTTTTTACTTTCTAAGATTTTATTTATTTATTTGAGAGAGAGAAAGTGTGTGTGAGTGGGGGTGAGGAGCAGAGAGGGAGGGACAAGCAGACTCTGTGCTGAGTGCTCAGACTTACAAAGGGCTGCATCTCACAACCCTAAGATCAGGAACTGAGCGAAAACCAGAAGTTGGTAGCTCAACCCACTGAGCCACCCAGGCACCCAGAAGGGACTACATTTTGATTGGAAAACTAATAACCAGCTAGGAGCACCCTTGAAAGTACGTATCAGCAAGATGGAGAAGATGAAATATGTGTACTTTATTAAATTAATATTTAATATTTTTGGAAGTGAAAAGTAGATACAAGGAAAGATGATAACTGAAAATATTAGTAGGTTGAGGTTATTTTTGGATAGGAAAGATCTGATCAATGCATGTGACCTTTAATCACTTAAAATATGTTATTTTAAATGTCATAATTAAAATGGGCCCTGTGTTTTCACTATTTCTGTGAATTGCCAACCAGATGTTCCCAGGATGAGACTTAATTGTGTGTCTCTGTGAAAGAATAAACCAGAAGCTATATTTTACTTAAAAAAAAAAAAAAATCAATTTCACAGTTGTAAAGTAAATTTAATGTTTGTTTATGATCATTATCCGCCTTATTTTTTTCTTTGTTAAGATGTTTGGGGGAAAAATGTTCCGTGCTTTTCTATAGGTGTTTAGCTTTTATTGCTACTGATACTACTGGAGGCTTGAGATTCCGGACAGAATCACTTCTTTGAACAGCTCCTTTCACCACTTTTTTCTTTCACAATTAACTTTGTATTGAGTGATCAGCTCCAAAACACCCAGGTAATCATTTGATTGCAAAATATTTTGTTAAATTTGGGAGATTTAGGGTGATGGAATGCAAACTATTTCCAGATTCGTAAAGTATAAACTCTGGGTCTTCACTGGGCTCTGTGAGGAGATGCAAGTGTACTTTCTTTTGCATTCCCCAATCCGAGTCCTTTCTGACTAGTTTGCCAAAATTAACGAAGACCCTTCTGTTTTTCCATCTGGCTTCTACCGCCAAGTAGAGTATTAATTTATATTTATAGACATTTGACTTCAATAGCCTCCTCTGAACATTTTGGGAAGCTCCCTGTTGTGACCACAATAATGTTATGTAGTTTTAAGGTTTGTTTTATGTTTAAACCCTGCCTGCAGTCTTTGCTTCGTGTCATTCAGTGATTGTCACCTTCTTGATACACCATTTTCCCCTGGTCCTTGTGCTTGGACACATTCTGTTCTCCTTCTGGAATTCTCTCTCTTCTCTAAAAGCACTCCTCATTACATCCGTGTGGCCATCTCTTACTCATTTATCAAAATTCAACTCATTTTACCTTTAATAAGAAGCCTTTCCAGACAAAGACAGATACACCTTCTTCTTATAACTTCTAGATTTTTATACACGATTGCTGTTTTTAAAATATCTTGTAAAACAATTGTTTTTACTATTGGATTGTTAAATCTTTTAAAGCAGAATCCATGTGTATTCATTTTAGAGTCTCAAGTCCCAGAATTTTGTCTGGAGCAAAGTAAACACCCATAAATGCTTATAGACTACACCAATGAATCAACAAATGAAACATCCTAAAGCTAAAGAAAGCAAGTGTTATTTTTTTTTTCTCTTTAGTTATCTAGGTAGGCATCTTCCCAACTTACACAAATTAATATAATGATAATAATGTCTTAATGCCAAAACAAATAATCAAACAAACCCCCAAACCTAACCATTTTCATTCTTAACATAGTCTTCCTGATTTCACCATCTTTCAAACTTCCATAATTTCCATGTCCTTTTTATTCTGGCCTTAACTATATTAGTCCTTTTATTCTTTTTTTCTGATTGATCACTTTCTCTTTAAAAACTCCTTAAGCCTCAGGGTGACTGGATGGCTCCCTTCGTTAAGCATCCAACTCTTGATTTCAGCTCAGGTCATGATATGAGAGTCCCTGCAGCAGAAAGTCTGCTTAAGATTTTCTGTCTGTCCCTCCTTTTGACCCTCCCCCACACGCAGGATCCTGCACAAGCACACCTGCTTTCTCAAATAAATAAATAAATCTTTAAAAAAAAAAACAAAAATCCTAAGCCTCATGTTTCACCATCACCTACTGCTAATCTCACTAATATATTTTTTCAATGGTCTGTTGTGTGTCATTTGCAAACATGTATGTAAAAATTTAAGTAAATATAAGGTAATTAGACATGAGCATAAATGGAAATCCATTGTAATAATGTTTACAGGCAGGGACAAGAGATTATTCATAGTACAGGATAACTATGGCTACAGGTAATTTATCTGACTTTCCTTTAGCTTTGGGGAGTTTCAGTGTAAGAATTTCTAAGTGTTGGATATTTTCACTCATCATCATTATTGCATAAATTATTTCCAGATTGGTTCTTAGGCAGTTATTTTTCTGTGGTCTTGTGGCAACTGAATATCTCAGATATTTTTTTTTGAATAAGACAAAATTTTTATTTTTTTTTTTTTGTGTGTGTGTGTGTGAGAACTTTATTACATATGCAGGTAGGTTTGTACAGTTATCATATTATAATAATGTTATAGATATATATAAACATACATTGTTAATACTATTTTTTTTTCATTGTTAATACTATTTAACTAGAATCTGTTACAGGCCTCAGCAAAGGTTGATTATTTAAAATTTGAACTCTTTCCTAGATTTATTGTGATATTGTTCACAAATAGTAAGTGTATAGCATGACTTTTATTTATTATGTGGTTAAATATTTATAGTAATTAAGACGAACTCTATTGAAACACAAAATGTAAAGTCATGAGAAGTAATATAACTATTTAAGGATCAAAATCTTGTCACTTAATTAGCACATAACTAAACTTTAATAAGCACGATATAATCTTATTTCAATATTTAGCATTTCTGAGATTTTTTTAAAAGGTGAGTTTGGTTCACTATCAGTTTTCAAAGATTTTATTTATTTATTTGAGAGAGAGAGAGAGCATGAGAGAGCAGGAATGGGGGCAGGGAGGGAAGGAACAGAGGGAGAGGGAGAATCAGGCTCCCTGCCCAGCAGGAAGCCCAGTGCATAGGCTGAGATCCTGACCTGAGACCAAGGCAGATGCTTAACTGACTGAGCCACCCAGGTACCCCACCTATCAGTTTTCAAAGCTTTATTTATCTGATGGTAGGTTAAATTGAAAGGGCAAGGGAGAGGTGGTTTAATGAGTTTCTAGGGGATAACTAAAATTAAAATGTACACAAAGGCTTAGATGTTAAAGTATTTAAAATTATGTTTATTATGCAAAAGAAGAACATTTTATCTAATATGCTATATCTATCTCACAAAAACAAAGATTTCATTCAAAACAAGGTTAAAATTTAATCCTGATACAAGGAACTAATTTAAATGACCATTAAGTGTCCATCTATGTATGATATTTAATTCATTAAATATGAATTTATATTGTAGATAATGGAGTTTCATTTCTCTTTTTCTAAATTTTATTTGTATTTTTATTTATTTTCTTCTTTTGAATTTCAAATCTTAATTTAAATTTATAAAATTTTTTGATATCTTAATTTTAAATCATTTTAGATGGAAAGACATATAGAATATATGAATTATAGTGCTATAAAATAATTAGAAAACATAATGCAACATTTTTCTAGGAAACACTGTAATATTTGGCCTCAGTGGTAACCAGTGTCATCTGCGGTGTCATGAAGCAGACACCTTAGGGTAGGTGTGCCATGTTTAGCAAATAAAAGTCATGACACCTGAATACTTCATGGGACATATGTATACTACAAGATGTTCATTATTGATTTGAAATTCAGATGTACCTGGGCACTCTGTATTTCCTCTGCCAACCTTGCTCAAGGGGTTTTGGAAGTGCATACGTAGTCTTGGGTTTCCTAACCTGTTTTAGTGTGAGTGGTCAGCCTTCCAACCCCTCTCTGAGCCAGTAGTTCCTGTTTTTAATCTGCTATTTGTTTTGACATAGAAGCAACTGAATCATGTTAGGGGAAATCATAACATTAAGAATATTAAATAAACGGCCATTTTTACACATAGTTTCTAAGTCGTGTGTATTGTGTGTGTCTTTCTTGAAAATAAAAGTGTATAAATTGTGTTGTATTTTAGTGACCAATCTAGAACATTTTCCACTTATTTCCATGGCTTAATTATCTAAGCTTTTACTTAAATTATTTTGAAATTGTATCTCTGTTTCAGTAGGTTAGTGGTGCTTAATTAGATGTATGTCTACATATTTTTTGAAGGAAGGTCTTGTGTATTTATTTTTGAAGTTTTTTCTTTCTTTGGTGGAATTTATGCTTGGTTTTCATATAAAAGACAAAGTTGCACACATTCGATCAATAGTTGATCGAATATCACTGTACAATGATGTTTGTTGTGGATAGATCTATATGATCCCTATACCTGTAGGAATGACCAATCCCATTCAGGCATTTTTTCATGCCTTCTGCTTTGAAAATTAATGCTAATTTCAACCTTACAGAGAAATAACTAATTTGATCTTATAATGTTCTTTTGAAGGAAATTAGTTGAAATACAAGTGTCTAAATGTCAGTAAATGTTATCACTCATGATTCTCAAAGAAAAAAAGAACTATTTATTCTTTAAAGGAACATACAGATATCTTGTTAGAATTCTAGATACATAGAATAATGTTATTTATTTAACTTGAATGGAAGTATTCTTTGTCATTACTAAAGTCAGATAGTTGAGTGGATTGTCTTCAAAAGAAATTTCAAGGATACTTCTGCATTGCCAGGATAAAAAATGTGATTTTCAAATAGTGCTGGAACAAATCAGTGTTCATATTTTAGTGGATTATGATTCCAGGAAAATTTTAATGGTATCATAAACATAAAGGGCCACATATGTTAGAGTTCTATTGCCTCATTATATACCAGTGTAGAGTGGAAGCATTTAAAACCTAATTCAGTCTCCAAACTCCATTTTAAGACACCAATGAGGTAAGGTGGTTTAGTTCGTCAAAGAGAGCCTGATGGAGTGGCCAGAGTGTGCTGGGTAGGGTCATGTCCTATTATTTTTTCCCTTCAGAAAAAAATTTGTTAAGCTGCTGAGTCATAATTTTCCACATTTCTAGATGAGTTTGGAATAGATCCCTTCAATCTATAAAATTTTATGCAATATCTTGCCATAGTAGCTTTTTACTTTTCCCCAAATATTTTAACTTTAAAGTGTAATGTTTTTAGCATTTAAAAACAGGTATTTAGAATATTGACAACTCTTGTGTTTAGATGGAAAAATTATGCACGATTATTGTTTTTAGCTATCTTGCTTAAATCAATTTAGATAATGATAATAATCAAAGTGTATTGTCTAACTAAAGGAGCTGATACACTATCACTGGTTTTTGCTGTAGAGTTCAAATCACTCTTAATTAGTCTAGTTAATTGGAGTCAAAGATTTTTAAACCAAACAAAACTGAGTTACCATAATTTTACATCTATCCTGTCAAAAATATTAGTGGTACTTGTGTGGTTGCAGTAACCCACAGTCCAGAAACTTTCTAGTGAACCAGTTGTAAATGTACCAACACCTTTGTGTGAAGGTAATTTTAAATTACACATCCCACATACATACAAACACATGCAAGTATATAGAAACTTCTAAAAGCTTATGGATTCTCTATCTAGAAGGAACCCATGATGTTTCAGGGGATTCATTTCCTCATTCAAAGCTATGTGAGAGTCATGGTATATTGTTAACAGTTGTGGAATGCACTTCTGGACAAATGGAAGCTACTATTTTCAAGGTTGTTAAGTCTTTTAATTAACTATAAAACTTGGCTTGAAAATAAACTTTGAGCAATAAATTCTGAAATTTTCACTGATAGTAAATTCAGTTCTTTGCACAGTGCATCACTCTACTTGATCTTGGGGGGCACATTCCAGCTTATAAAATGAATTCCTTCTTTGCACATACTGTTCTTAGTGAGCAAATTCATTTTTAATCCGTAGCCTCAAATTAGTATGCGGTCTTCATCATAACTAAAATAGAGCAGTATGGGTTATGCTGACTATTGTTCAGTAACAAAAATTCAACGGAGTACATTTTAAAGATCTAATTGGCTTTATTAAGTGATTCACAATCGGACGGCATCCCTTCTAGCAAATACAAGAGCCCTCCAAGGAATTTTACAAAATGGAAGGTTTTTATAAAAGAAAGGTGGGGCAAGAAAGCTGTTCGCAAAAGTAAAGGATTGTTCCAGGCAAGGCTGCTTTCCCTTGGGGGAATAAGATAGGGAGGGGTCTTAACATGCAGATTACAAGGGAGAGGGCACTTGTGTCTGACTCACTGGTGCTAATGGTTCATCAAAAAGTTTTTTCTGACTGTTTAATACTACATCTCTCCGGGAGACTGAAACTGCATTTAGATTAGGTATGAGGCTTCAGTTTAGGAATTTGATCTAAGTGATGTCATTTTGAAAGATGAAAATGACAGGCAGTGGTTTTCTTTTTAATAGTAGTTAAGGGTGCTAGAATTGCTAGAGCTAGAATCCAGTCTCTGGAAAGAATGGGCTCAACATCCTAGGCTCCTCTTTCAGAAAAGATCCATTTTACTCATTCATTCATGTCAATTTCTCTACCACAAAACCACACTTGCCAATTTCTTACCTCTTTAAATACACATGAATTTATCTTTTAACAAACATTTATTAATTGCAAATCACATTGTAAGCACTACATAAACGTATAGACTGACCTGAACACTTGGCTTTAATATGTATCTTTCTTGCATTTGTGTTCTGAGGGATTATTTGAGTCATTTATTTCACAAAGTTTTCTTTCTAAAAGACTAATCAAGTTTACATATGGGAACCACTTCTCCAGATGAACTTTTGTTTTCCAGATATATTCTATAATCCCTTACTGCTTGACGGAAGGAAGAAGGGAGATTTAGCATGAGGATGTTGTGAATGTTACAAAATAAATGTAAGAATACAAGTTTATGCTGCACTAAACTAGTACTATTGGACAAAAGACAACATATATTAACTGAAGGCTTTCAGTCTTTTTATAATTCATAATAAACTAACATTTAATCAATTTTTTCATTATATATATCTATCTTTTATTTTTTTTAATATTGTATTTATTTGGCAGAGAGAGATCACAAGTAGGCTAAGAGGCAGGCAGAGAGAGAGGAAGGGAAGCAGGCTCCCCGCCAAGCAGAGAGCCTGATGCGGGGCTTGATCCCAGGACCCTGAGACCATGACCCAAGCCAAAGGCAGAGGCTTAACCCACTGAACCATCCAGGAGCCCTCATTATATATATCTTAAAATTTAAAATCTTTCTGTCATTTTTTTGTGGAAAGGAAACATCTACAATATGAACCATGTACAATTATATTTTAAAATATAAAAGCAAATCTAATACTCTTCAAGGGGGAAGGAAGGTAAAAGACAAATCAAGCAGTGACCCACATTTAGTAGTTACCGCTACTATGCTTATTGCTGGACTTTACAGTTAAACAATAACAACAACAACAAAATTAGCAAGATTATGAAAGAGAATCCTCGAAAATATCTCAAGAATAAGATAGAGGAAAGTTAAAAGAATTGATTATTCAACTGGACAGACCTCTAATGGAGGCTTGCTTTTAAACGATATTTCAGTTTATGATATGCTTTTACTCAGGGAACAGAGGGCAGGTGTTTCTGACTTCTCTAAGGGTAATGGGCTTTAACTCTTGTCTGCTAGATTCACTTTACATATAAAGAAATATCCTGACCGTGAGGCTCATTAAACATTTTAATGTGCTTTGGAGTAGGTTACTGATCTCAGCCTCTGGAAGTTTTTCACTGCAGTGGGGTCTCTGGGATATTTGAAAGCTGTTCTTTCTTTCAGTCACAGAAATAGGTTAGGTCCCTTCACATATTTATATATTTCTTTAGCTTCTGTGCTTCATACTGTCATAAAGTATAAAAGGTATTTTGCTTCCTGTTATGCAAGTACATAAATGTGAATATTTAAATTATTATGTTGTCATTTTAATATATTACACCGAACTATTTTTCACCAAGGTAATTATACTATTATACATGGTATAAAATAGGATATCAGTACTGATATTTTTACTATTGTCTTTGCAACATACATGCTTATAGTCATCGATCAGAATTTGTAGAGTCCCAAAGTTTAATATTATACTTTACAAATTATCAAAGGCAGTAATAGGAGTCCACAATATGAGGAAAAATATCCTGGAACTTTCATCAAAAAATATGTTAAACATATGCGTAGATATGTATTAAATATATACACATGTATATGTGCTAAACTACAAAAATGTAAATATTTGAGTATCTCATTTCCTTAAGAGTGATTTTTTTTCATCCATAGTTCAAACAGTAAGCTCTTAAATGTGAGATTTCTGTGATTTACTTTGAAGAATAAATGCAGTGAATGAGTAAGTAAAAATAAAAAGAAAAACTAACAGTCCTTTTCCTATCACTTTAGTTTTGACTGAAAAAATCTTTCATCTTTATCAAGTGACCAGTTCCCTACATATGCTAATGAATAGCTAGGGGAAAAAAACTGCATTTATGAATTCAAAAGAAAAAGCAGAAAATTTTCAAGTATGCTTTCATAATTCCAAAACACATGTAGAATACATCGTAAAGCATAGAGATTCAATGTATTTGACCCATTCTCTATAGCCTGAAATGCTTCAGCAAAATGCATAGCCTTAACATTTAACGCTGTGGAATAGCTATCTTTGGCACTGACTCTAAAATGTAATAACATTGCTTTTTTATATATATGTATATATTTGTGTGTTACTTGTCCAACATTAACCCAGACAACCCCCAAAGATAATGAGTATTTAGTATTCAAACTCAGCTCTTAAAAGCCTTGAAACCAAAATGTATGTGACTGTAACTGTAGTAATAATATTTCATTTTCTCTAGTTTGTTTGGCAGTACTTCACATTTGGGAAATTTGCTTCCGAAATGGAGGAAATCTTTCCTCCTTGTCCTACTTTGTTCTGACCTTCAACTTCAGCCCTTAACACTTGTCCTATTCAGATTTACATCTCTGAATTAACAGATAGGTGGGAGAGATAATTTAATAAAAAGCGATTATATTATTCATACAACTGCTGGAATACGTGCACTTTTAAATAAAAGCAACATACTCATAACTCTAAGTAGTAATTAAAATATGCATTTAAGCTTTGTTTAGACTTAAGATATCAAGTATAATCTGTGTTAAACTTCTTTGTTCTTAAAACTCTGGACTATTTTAATAATATAATTTCTTTTTGTATCTTGCTTGAATCAAATGAACATATAATATCCATGCTAATAGCTTTTCCTATAAGTAATCTTTTAACTTAATTAGAAATATTTTATTGATTTAAATATGTATCAGGTTGGCTAATTTCTGCACTATACTATGATGTAGTTTTTCAGTATATTAAGTTTTGCACATAATAAACTACTTTATAGGTTGAGGACAGGTCACTCTTGAGTTTCTTTTGTCCTCGAACTATAAGTGTTCGAGATGTTTCCTATAAATTAGTTTCCTATAAATGAGCATTTTAAGATGCTTCCTCTAAATGAGTATTTTAAGAAAAAACGTCATCCTATAAATAATATCTCTAACTTATTTTTAAGAAAAGTAGTATTTTTTTTTTCAAAGATTTTATTTGTTTATTTGACAGACAGAGATCACAAGTAGATGGAGAGGCAGGCAGAGAGAGAGAGAGGAAAGCAGGCTCCCTGCTGAGCAGAGAGCCCGATGCGGGACTCAATCCCAAGACCCTGAGATCATGACCTGAGCCGAAGGCAGCGGCTTAACCCACTGAGCCACCCAGGTTCCCCAAGAAAAGTAGTATTTTTATAAGGTGTTCATATTTCCTAGTTGTCCATGAGAGCATAAGGTTATGTCTTATGTAATTTTTAATAGTGTTCCCTTTTACTTACAAAACTGTTCATCTTGGACAATAAATTATTTGGTCACTGTAATTATTTGTCCAATTCATTTTACAAATCTGAATTTCTACAGTGCTTCATTATTTGAATTTACTGAAGAATTTTAAATTCTGATGGGTATAAACCAAAATATTTAAATCAGACATACTCAAGTATATCATGAAACAGGAAATTTGAATTCAGCAACATAGGAAAATAGGATTTGACTATTTAAAAAGACCAAATTTATATTTGCTTTTATAGAATATTCTCTGTAGCATTATGACCAGGTAAGTTTTAATAACTACCATGTTAGAGCTAACTCATTTTATAATTCATGATATTATTATATAATATTACAAACCAAAATATGTTTTGATTGTTTTTGATACTAGTTACTATATAGTACATGAGTATATTCGTTTTCACTTTATTTCTGTCAATGGGTGGTGCCTGACTTTTATAATTTTAATTGATGTGTCAGCTAAACAGTGGCCTAGGGAAGAAATTTTTCATAGTCTGGTCACAAACTGAGCTTGTGAGGAAAAATAAATGAGAGAATCAGGGAAACAAATTAGGAAAAACATATAACCAGATAATCTACTTGAAACTAATGGAAATACTGTAGATGAGGAATTGAACTGACCTGTATGTTCTTACATTTCTGTAAAGAAAGAAAGAAACAAAAAAATCCAGCTATTCACCAGATTGAAACAACTCAGTTATGCTCTTTAGAGTAGTTCTTAATTTTTAATTCTCTCTCTCTCTATATATAATTTTATTATAATTGATTTTAGGCAACCAAATTGCCTGTTACCACAATTGTACACAGTTTTCAGTACCTTTTTATCATATGTCTGCTATGTGCCAGATACTGACGTAGGGGATGCTGTTTCTGTTCTCATTGTGCTCATTGACAACTATGAAGATAATGGATAGGTGGGAAGAAATACCCATTATCATTATAAATAAATAAAATACTTAACATCATAAAACCTAAATGATTGAATTTAGAAATTCTACTTCAGAACTCAATACATTTTATAAGACTGGGCAAAATTCAGTATTTTTTTCTCTTTTCACCTTTACCTTCTTTATAAGAAAACTGATTCCTTTTAGGGGATGAATTTAGATTTTTTTTTAAAATTTTGTAGACATAAATAGATTTGGTTTTTGCATAATTTCAAAGATGAGATAAAGTAAACCTAGAAAATGTGAAATATCCTTTAGCTTTTTAACTACATAAACATTTTCTGGTATAGTTTTCTGTATTATATATTGATTTAATAAATATAATTTAGAATTTATTGCACCAAACATAAGCCAGTTGGTTGTTCATAGTAAGAACTCTAGAATGTTTAAGAGCCACACATATTTTTCTACACTCTGATCATGCATAAGTAGTGAAGTGAAGTAGGGATTGTTTAGTAGGTTACTTTAAAAGGTTAGTCTGCACTTTATTGGTCATTGGTATATAAAGTATACATCTCCCACATGAAAACTGATTTTTTAAAAATTAAAATTGTCATTTTTAGAAAGCCAAACACTAGAATGACTTGACTATTAGAAACCAAGTTTACCACAGAAATATTTTGACACTACATGGGTCTGGTATAGGGACACAACTTATTTCCAGTTGTATTTGTTTCTTTTACAATGACCTGCACTTCTAAAACTCCAAAACCCAGGCTCCTTTTCTTAGAGTATTTTTCTTTCTTTTTCACAGCACGGAAAAGGATATGCTAGTCAATTCTACAGGATTTACCTGAAGCAGCATGATTTGCACAAAGTCGACCAACAAAAGCATCAACTTTTCAACTTCATTATCTTGGCCATCCAGTTAGTTGTGTGTAACTGAGTATTAGATTGCCGGCGGAGTCATCGTGGCCAATTATAGGACCTAATTGCTCTCAGCAGGCCTGAGAAATGAGTTGAAATGTGCAGAACTGTAGAAACTTTAGAGGCAACTGATTTTGCCTCTCCGATCAGTGTGTGCCTGTTTACAGCACTATATATCTTTCTCTCTCCAAATGTCACTGAGCCCTTTAGATGTTTATATTCACCACGAGAAGCCAGTCATAGAGATAAAGGAAATTTGTGCATTATAAATGCAATATCACTGTTTTAAACTTGACTGTTTTATATTATTTTTGTGTGATCAAGTGTTCCCCAAACTATTCCAACTTTACAAGAGAGATTGTGATTATGTTCTTTTCACCTGTGGGTTATAAAAAATGTTGTATTCTGAAGACCCACAAAATATCAAAGACATTCTGTAGTTTATACACCGTGTTGCAAAGTGTTTACTGTACTATTTCAAAGCTTCTAAATAAATATAAAATATATATATTATATTATATAATTTTCCTAAAATGTGGTACAACTCAGTTGGTTTTTAAATGGATTCATACAGTCCACATCATACAGTAAAGTAAAAGGTAATTCAGGGTCCCAAAGATAAACTTACTAAGAAAAAAAAATCATTAATAATTTCATCCCAATTTTCATATCTTACTCAACCCTGTTTTTCCTTGTTTAAAAGAAAATGAAGCTCTAAGCTACAAAATTTTGTCAAGAACTCATACTGAATTTTCAATGCCAAAGATATAGCTGTCGATGTTATCAAAAGAGCACTGAACATGTAATAATATCAAAATCTCTAACAATCTACATTCTTTCGATTCTATTTCTATGGCTTTGAATTTAGAATCATTTAAAGTTTTTATAAGGAATCTATAAATTCTCCTGTATTTGTTGTTAGAAAAAAACAAAAGCAAACATTGGGTGTCTGTACATTTTGTGATGTAAAATCTGACATTGAGATGACTATTTTAAGAAGTCCTCAACCATAGAACTCACACAGAATTTTATTTTACATAGTTTTACATAGTTCTGTGTCTCCTAATAACACATGAATATAAAATCTATTTATAACTCTATATGAATATATAGAGATATATCAATATCTGAACTGATAAAGAGTAAGTGTAAGATATAAGGGATCTCTAAATTTAAAATAAATAAATTTGGAGATAGAAACATGATATGTTATTGTTTCAGTATTATCTTACATGTGAAAGTTTTATAGCTTAAATATAGCCAGTGTTTTATTAATGAAACAAATTCTCCCGGAGTCAACCTTGAAAGGTTAACCTTGCCTTTTATTTTGGGGTCAATGAAGTTAATTATTAAATCTGTTAAGATGTACTTCTCTTTCTTTTACATATTTTTCTTTTTCTTTTTCCCTGCTGTTGCTTATTGCTTAACTAAGAGAGAAATTAAGAGAGAAAAATCCGAGAATTTGAGATAATCTTCTTAGCAAAAACCAGAATTCTCATAGCTCCCCTCTAAAAAAGCCTTCAACATATGTGAATGTTTGTCCAATACAAATTACAGATCATTTTGGTAATATTTACCTTGTCAACTGATCTTGTGAATTCAGTGATAGTTTGAGCTGTGCTATATTATTAAGGAACAGACTAAAACTTAACACATAACAAATGTTTCCCACCCAGTTTTATGGTCATTTAAATGGGAATATATTCCTTCAATTTAACATTAAAATGCATATACATATTTATATGTCCTTGATATGTATATATTTGAGTGGATTTTGGCATCACTTATTTGACTGTTATCGAATTATAGATATTAATACATCATAATCCCAATCATTTTATGTATTGAAATAATATGTGTAGTGTTCCAGCCTTTTGGGGACCCTTTAAAATATATAAAACTAATCCATCACATATGACACAAAAAGCACACACATTCACATAAGTGCAGCAGTAACATTTTCTCAAACTTTTGGCACTACTACATTAATATTTTGAATGATAGACTTTTTCAGTAAGGTTCTGTTTCTATATAATTTAGCTGGATAAACGTCTGTTTGTTGTAATTGCTTTTTAAACAAGAAAATGATTTTCTTGTTGAGTCACTCTGCTTTAATTAAAACCTTTCATTCATCATTTTACAATTATGGGGAAAAACACACATCCATCTGCCTTATCACATGCATTAAAAATAAGGATATTCTCACTTTATGTATTACAGTTATATTCATTCATTCAACCTTAAGAAAGTCTCTTTAATTATTTAGCCCTTTATGTCATTGTATATAATCTCACTTGAAAAAATTTTTTATGCCATATATTTATGCATTAGTTTTTTATGTCATAGTAACAGTTCTAATTTGCATTTAAATTCTTAAATTATATCATTAATCTACAAAAACAAACAATAAGAAAAAACAAGAAAACTTTACCTAATTTTGGGGAAAATTAGAATTATTTAAAACAAAATATTAAATTTTAGTTATTAATCAATTTTCTATTGCATCCAGAATAAATCAGAAATTACAGTTGAGTAAAGATATAATTTTGGTAAATTGGCTAAAATGTTATCTACCAATGATGGTGGAACTATAAAACAGAAAAACGCAATCCTCCAATAGTAAAGGTTTCCAAGTTAAAGTTTATTAGAGTAGCATGAAAAGGAATTTTAGAATAGTTTTTTTATTTAATTCAGTTGTCCTAATATCCAGTCTTATATAACTTTACACTTATCAAAGGAAAATAATATCTAAATAATTAGAAAATATTTCATTGTTATTTCCAAAACAAATAATCATGATATTTACTCCTTGATAACATGGTTAGTTTTAAAATAGTAAGAATGTAAAAATATTTTCCTGTGGAAACAGTGTCTTAATGTTTCAAAGGTATGTCAAACGACAATTTTTAGAAATATTTTATCCACATGTGAAATTCTAATTTTTACCTTATAAACATAATTCTGTGAAATCATTTTAAATCCAGTACTTAAATATCATGTCAGGATTACTTAACAGATATAATGGTGTCACTATAAGTGTATCATCTTTCATGGGAAATATGAAGGGAATATGTACATTGTTTTTTGAAGATATTAAAAGCAATGCCTTTATTAAACATTGCAAATTAAGTACTATAGGAGAAGATTTAAATATTTTAATTACTCATCCTCTTGCTTTATTTCTTAATAACTTTATAATTTGACATCAGATCTTCTGTAATGTAGAAACTCTCCTATTTCTCCGACAAGAGGAGGAACAAAAATCATCAATTCTCAACAAAAACTTAATAACTGCGTATGCATTGTACCATTTCACCTTACAAAAAGTATTTGTTAGAGTAAAGGTAATATTTAATATAATTACCCAGAATATTGCAAATGTTAGGCAGGATAAAGAAAATTATGATACTGAAGGATAAGAGCACTGTTAATTGTCATTTCATGTGGTTTTCTTTCTTCCCCCTCATATTTCTATGTGTGCTTTTAATACCCCAGGAAGTAAAAAATATTTAAAACATTGGTATACTTGATAATTTTTCTGAAAATCCTATATTTTTCATATTGCAATTTCTTGGGTTCTTTATCTTTTTCAGCTAATTTTGTAGTGGTAAAGGCTTTGCACTTAACATCCTTTTTATGTTCCTTTTTAACAAGGAAAAACAGAAAATGACAAAAATTCCATATTTTTTATGTCATGGAGTAGTAAAATTATTTTATATATTGTTAGCACTTCAAAAAATTTCCCTCTGCTAGGTCCAACAAAATGCTGATATAGTAATTTGTGAAACTACTGTTCTATAGAGTATTTTTTTTTTTCTTCTAAAACTTGGCATAGGTTTTAGATTATAGCATTCGATGAGGATGCTGGTAGATGGGTGCCGCCAGAGTATTGCAGGCAATAATATGACTAAAATTCTAATACCTTTAGTGTGCATGCATGTATTTCTAACCACTGTTATTTTTTAAGTATTTGTAAAATTAGAAAAATGACTTTTATTTCTTGAAAGCTTGTCACATGCTTTGTTTGAAGTTTTACACTCCAGATGTTTTTGAGTTGCATGAAAATTTTGCATTAATGATGCAATATTAAAATTTCACATGAGACTCAAAAATTTCTGAATGATAGAACTCAGACTTCCAATACATCCTTACATCGTGGAGCTGAAAGTAAGCAGGGAATTTCAGCTCTGAACACATTTTGAGACAGTTATCTGTGAGTGAAAACAGGGTATTATAACAAAAGATGAGTTTAAATCTTAACTATAGTGTTTGTTACTGTGAATGCTATAATAATACATAAGTAAAATGAGTGTAAATGTAATATATTATTTTATACTGCTGTATACATATGAAATAAATAAAACTAGGATACATATTATGCCATTTTTCCATGCATGGATCTTCCACTGACGCCCGTGGGAGCTTTGAATAAAAATCAGTGGCAAAATATGGCCCTAAGTTTAAAAACAACTAATGCTGATTTAGTAATTTTAGTCTTAATATAACAGGTCTAAGGGGACATCTGTTCAAAACTGAGTCTTATTCAAAGAAACATATGCTAGGTTTAAAGGATTTCATGATATTTATTCTTCTGAAAGTAGACATTTAGTTCCATATGATTCTCATGATTCCTACAATGAATATTTTAAATATATATATATATTTTTTTCCACCTAATGTTAATTTTTTTTTATTTGTAGCAATAGCAAGGGTCCACAGGGAATGATATAGAGAAGTTGTACACAGGATATGAGTGCCTTCAAGCAATAAGAGGAAAACATTTTATCTAAAATTTTAGAAATTATTTCATATTTAAAGTCAAAGGAATCATAAGAAAAAATAAAATACAGATGGGTATCATTATTCAAGAAGAAAATGTAAATTATGGAATAGATTTTATTATAACGTAAAAATAATCTGAATGAATCTTACAGAAATTTACAGTCTGAAACAGATAAAAGGTAATAGAAGAAATGTGCTTTGTAACACATGTGTGGTTTATGTAACTGATTTTCTTGAGTTCAGACTACATGAATCTGGACAGAAATTCATTTTATGAAGCAACGAGAGACAGGACTAAGTTCTTCTCATATTTGGACATCAAATAAAGCCAACCCTATGGTGGAAAAGTACTAATTGAAATACACAGGAATGATGATTGTCAATGAAACGTTGTCAGCTATAACTGCAAGTTACTTTGTTCCCCTAGACCTGTGCCTCCTATCACTTACTTTTACCCTTTCTCGGAATCATATCATGGAATCTTCCATTTAACCAAGACTATGAATTTTCAGACACAAAAATTAAATTTTATTAAATTACACACCTATAGTAAGGTCCAACAATGAGGGGAGGTAAGGATGGATGGAAGTAATATCTGCCTTCATGAAAATTCTAGTTTGCCTTGAGAACCAAAGAACTCATAGGAAAATACTGAATAATTAAATGGTCAAATAAGTAAGTAATCAAATTTGTGGTCAAAACCCAACTGTGGACATGAGAGTAATTAAATATATTAGGATGATAACATAAAACAAAACTATAAGTAAATAGAATAGTAAAAATGTAGAATAGAAGAGTATGAAAGCACATCACTCATGGTAAAAAAACAAATAGTTCTTTGTGAAACATTTTTTCTGATACATGTGTGAAATAGGTCACAATGTGAAATACATTTCTTGCTGTGAATCATTGCCCAAATGTTTGAAAAGCACTGCACCATATGATCACTATTTCAAATTAAATTTATTTAATGCTGTAGAAAGTGAAGGAAGATCTTTTCAAAAAGTTCTTTCGCATCTGAATCTTGATCTTTATCTTTGTAAAATATGAAGTACACTTAGCTGTAAAAGTCTTATGAGAATTCAGTGAACTGACATGTAAAATGCATAGCACAATGCTAATGCACATTAGGTAGTGTATTTTACTATTAATCTCACTTTCATCCTTTTATCACTATTCTTGATTACCAGAAGTATGGAATACAGTCTACAAATGGAAATTATTCCTTTTTCAAAACTCTAGACTGCTTTCAAGTTGTATTTAAGCAGTGCTTATTGCAAAATCTCAACATGCAAGCTGACTTGCCTTTGGTATCCACTCATTAGCTCAATTCACCTTTGCCTCTCTATTTATTGGTGGTTTGGAGTCCAGGAAATAAAACTCACAGCTGCTGAGTTCCAGTCATTTCCCTTTGCAACTCTCAAATAGCCCTCTATTCCTACTATTGAAAAATATATGTGTGTGATTGCACTAGGATATATTTACCTGATTTTTCCCCCCTCAACCCCTAATGTGCTTTTTGAATAACTTTCTATTTCCATGCAAATAAATGTTTGTTGGAATTACTGAATAACTGACAGAATGATATTTTTTTGCATGTGACTTATATTATGAAACGAATTTGAGCAGTATGAAATAACAAAAATTCAACTGAGTAAATTTTAAAGATCTGACTTCATTGACCAATTCATAAATCAGGCAACATCCCATCTAAAAAGTAGAAGAGAGCTCCGAAGTGCTACAGAAAGGGAAAGGTTTTTAAAGCCAGGACAAGGGAGTCATAAACAAAATAAAGGATTATTTCAGGAAAGGTCACTTCCCTTTGGGGAATAAAAGGATCTTATTATGTGGGTTACTTCACTGGTGCTGAGCAGAAAATTCCAGACGGACTAATTAAGATTGTATTCCTGGGGAAGGTTGAAACTGCAATTAGGTTAGGAATAAAGCCCCCATTTGGTGATGTGGGTCTAGCAGAAGTGACTTCATTTTGGACCTGTGGCTTCCTTTTTAACAATTCCTTCCTTTTGATGAGGCTGTCAGCTTGACTGAGAGACGTGATCAAAATTCAAGGCATTAGCACCACTCTCAGCTACCACTTGGCAGTTTCTGCTGTTTCTTTTTGTGGCATCCATAGGTCATGGTTCCAGGTTCACAGTCCTTAAATTTGTTATTCTCTTCGCTTCTTTTCTGGAATTCTAGTCTTAGGGAGATCATTTTCTTGGTGGTTAGCAACTGTGAACATGCACTTAAGGCTTTTGAGTGAATACAATGCACTAGGGAGGTTATTACGATTATAATCGGCAGGGTATTTTTAATGTTTGGAGTGCACTTTGGAGCCATGGTCCCCAAAACCCAAGCCAATCAAAATCAAATGAGTCAAAGACCCCACTAAAGGGGTCTTTTTAAGCCAAGTGGCTTGCTCAGGGATCCAAGTACCCAAGATTCAACTTCCTCAGAAGTGTTAATCCAGGTTCAGCTTGTGGTGGTGGCCACAGCACAGATACATCCTTACTCAGCTGAAAGAAAATCGAGGACTTTCTTGTTATCAAGAATGACCGTGTTCAGAAAGTCTAAGTCTGAGTTGTTGGGTAGCTATTGTCTTAGCAACAGATTCTGCACTACCTTCAAAAGTTAAGGAGAGGGTTCTGACCATATTCTTGTTTACATTTATTCCTAATCAGGGAAGTATGACCCTGCCAAAGGAAGCAAATTCTGAGTCAAATTCTGAGATGAATACATTTGCCCCTTCAACCCAGGGATCGGTTAGGATTTCAGCACATTCAGAGAATAAATCTCATAGCCTAAAATAAAGAGTCATTCTGAATACCTTGCAAAGACGTGTGCTGCTGGAGAGATCTCTTAGTGATTGGGAGCAGATCCAATCTAGATACTCATGGGAATGTGAGAGTGTGATTGTACAAAGATCTACATAGCTATATGAGTTGAATTGCATAAGTACAGTTATAATTGGAGAAAGGAAAAAACAAGGCACTAGATGTTCTGTCATAAAAGTTGAACTTGGTAAAAGACTTCTAAGAGGGACTGTCTGAAGCTCACCATCATTAGCGTGGTCTGGGAAGTATGGATGAGGGTGTTAGATTTCCAGGCCAATGCTAGAGTAAAGGAAAGACACAGAAGGAAAAAAAAAAAAAAAAAAGCTTTCATGTTCAGTTAAAAGAGGAAGTTTTCATCTGGTGTGTTGGGTGGAAGTAGTCTACCCTAATGTCAGCTACTTGTATTCTTTGTCAGTTTGATTAAGGGGTCTTCAGTGTCTGTACAGGACCAGATGTCACATAAAGCCTTCTTTAGCTGTGAGATGTGTATGTACCGTAGACTCGGTGCCTTCCAGTTTTGCAGCAGTGTTGGTGGTTCAGCGTGCTTGGTAACATCCCTTCCAGTGGAGTTCAAGAGGAGTCCTCTGATGATGATGTTTCCAGAATATCTAGTCACCAGGCTTCAGACAATGGCCAACGAACAGGATCCTTTGAATTAGGATCTGGGATCTTTAACGGATTGATACTCTTTAGCATAAGGCATTAAATACTTACAGTAGCTAGCCATACTAGCAAGACAATGAGGGAGCAGCAGAAAGTTGTATACCAATAGACATTAGTGTACCAGTGACTACCTCACATAAAGTTAGTTTATGTTTCCCAAAGAGGGTCTGAGAACAGTCAGCAAGGCCAGAGGCAATACTATAGGTGAAGGGAGTCCGGTAGTTTCAACAAGCATAGCGATTTTGTGTTTGACAATACCATTAGTTTTCCCAACCTTGCCTGATGATTGAGGATGATGGGACTAGTAATCATTCCAAGAAGTCTGCAAGGTTTTCATTAAGGCTCAGATGATTCATCCAGTGAAGTGGGTGCCTCTATCACTGGAGACTGCAGAAAGTAATCCCCAAGTGGAATCACATTCTCTAATAATTTCTTTTTTACTCTGAGAGCATCAGCTTTGTAGCAGGGGAAAGTTTCAACCACCCAGAAAACATGCAGAAAATAACAAGTACATATCATTAACCTACAGCAAGTGGCAACTGAATGAATTCCAGCTACAGGTGCTTGAAAGGACCAGAGGGAGTAAGTCTGAGGCCTCATGGGACAAAAATAGTTTCTCTAGGATTATAGATCTGACAGGTTAGATGTTGGTAGTAAACTATTTGCACAGTTTTAGGGAAGTTGCTACATCAATGTCTATTCATAATTTCAGTAATGTTAAAGGCACCGTGGTGGGTAAAGGAATGAAAACCTGAAAATTGGGGTTTACTAGAGGGCCGGGAAAAACCAACCTCTTCGGTTTCCCATTGCCCCAACTGTTTATTTAATTTACAGCTATTGTTTACTCATCTTATTTTTTTTGATTCGGGATCAGACAATTGCTATGTTACAAGGTCTCAAGATGACAAAAGTCTAGCAATGAGGGGTTATTTTTTGCTGAAGCAGAAGGAGTTCACCACCTAAGCTGTGACTTTTACAGATTCCATTGTTACTGTCTCTGCATGAAAGTTAGCTAGATTTCCCTGACGTTCAATTTCAGTCTTTTTTGTGTGGACCTCAATTTTGATGACAGCAATTTCAGGAGGTAAAAGAATAGCAGTAAGAAGTTCATTTACTCGTGGTCCCTTTTTGATTAGGGTCTCAGAGGACATAAGAAAATCCCTTGGTTTCCATAGCATCCCCAAATCATGGATTACCCCAAAGGCATACTGGCTGTCAGTATAAATATTAACAGTTTATCCTTCCGATAACTGGCATGTTCTGGTAAGGGCCTGGAGTTCTGCTTGTTGGGTTGACTTAGCTTGTGGGAGACTCCCCTTTCAAGTAGTCCCTGATGGATAGTAACAGCATAAACAGCTTTGATTTCTTTATTTTTACAGTATGATTTTTAAACAAACAAGATTAAATCAAGATAATAGAGGAGTGCCATGTAAACCTTCCGTATTCAGTATCTGTTGCAGTGAATGGATTCCCTCCCTCCCCCGGATGGTTGTAATTGTAGACATCTTGAAGTTGTCATTTCTTAGGCTGGCAGACCCTGTTCCCTAGATCTGTCCTTGGGTGGTTCAAAATTGTCTTATTTTCTTCTTTTCTTTAATTAATCAAAGCTTTTGTTTCCTCATAACGAAAACTAGGTTTTTAAATTTACCACCAAACTAAAGCAGTTCATATTAATCTGTGACTAAATTAGTGTTTCTAAAGGGGTGCTTAAATTTTAAAAGAAATGTAATTAATTATTAATTAGTCCATGTAAAAATTCTATTGAGAATATTGTATAGAGGAAGACAGTTTTTAGTTTGCTTCATCTTACATATTTACTTTTCTTTGAGAGAGTAGTTGCTAATCATTAGATCATTGCTCACCTAGTCTGCCTGGGAATAAGAAACATTTAATGAATGTTACAATTATCTAATTTGGAACACCATCTCCATCTGCTTGCTCCTTTATCATGATGAGTGACTCTTCTCTTAATCAATGAAAAGAGGGATGAAAACAAGCATTGGTGTAGTGAACTACATAAGACTGAAACTGAATTTTATTCTAGAAGTGTGAGAGTTTTTAATATTCTTGTTGTGTTTCTTAATTAATAATGGAATGAATGGCCAACTTCAAGATTTTCTACCAATATACTTTTCTCAAAATTGATATTTGTGTGTGTGTGAGTGTGTGTCTGTGTGTCTGTTTATGTCTGTATGTATGTGTCTGTGATGGGGAGAGATATTAACCAACACAAAGAGGCTCATGGAGGAATGCATGGATAAAATCACATTATAGGCAAACATATATTCTATACACTCTATTAATTAATCTTTATACTATCAGAATGTCTGGTTGGAAGGTAATGATATATTTGATCTTTAAGAAGCTGGCATGACCTTTTCCACATGTGGGAAATCAATGATCCAATTTCTTCTGGCATTTTGTGGTCACACCCTTATTTTATACTGGCTACATGGACCACAAAGAGACAACACAATGGTTATAATAAAATGTATTAAGTAAAGTTGAATTAGAGAGAGAAAGTGAGAAATAAGAGAGAAAGAGAGAGAGAGAGAGAATACAACCATTGCCTTCCTCCATTCTCCAGTAAGCTTTAAGAGATTGAGAAACAGTTATGATTTTTAAAGTTTATGTAGTCATATACACATGTAAGTTAAAACAAGGAGAAAACTACTGAAAATAAATGATGGCTGGGTAATTCTAATTAAAATATGATAAAGACTGAGGTAAAGCGAGATACCTTAGAAAGGAGTAAAACAGGAGAGCCTGGGTGACTCAGTTCATTAAGCATCTGCCTTTGGCTCAGGTCATGATCCTAGGGTACTGAGATTCAGCCCAATGTTAGGCTCCCTGCTCAGTGGGGAGCCTGCTTCTCCCTCTACCACTCCTCCACAGCTCATGGTCTCTCTCTCTCTCTCTCTCTCTCTCACTCTGCTGTCTCTTTCTTTCTCAAATAAATAAATACAATCTTAAAGAATAAAAAAAGGAGTAAAACAGAGAAAGGATATATAAATTTTATTTTAAAATATACAGATACCAAACTATCTCATTGGGATATTTCTGTAGAGGTGTGTTTTGTGTTCATTGTTTTTCTGACAAGAATGCATGGATTTACATGACAGTGTTTGCAAATATTTTAAATTCAAAGGTGTCTCAATAATCTTGAGAAAGTCCACTTGCAATTATAGGGACCAGAACAGGAGAGAAACTGGAAATGCCATTAAGAGCTCTTGCAGAATCATGTGCACTGGCATAACATTTCATAAAGTTAGATGACAAGTTTTCAGCACTGTGATTTTTAGTCAAGAGTATTGCTGCTGAGATGGTAAGTATGTTTTCAATTACAAGTCAGGTAGATGGAGTGATCAAGGATATTAGGTCTTTTTAAAATTTAGATGTGTAGCATAGTTTTAGTTTCGATATAATACTTCCTTTAACACTCTAGAAGAATCTATTCCAGTATTAGATATAATAATAATTAAGAGTTGAAACTAAATGCTGCAAATAATGACACTTTATGATTTGGATGATGTTATGAGATAACTCATAACAATAAAAACAGAAAAAAAGAGAAATTGGGATAATGAGAAACCTATTGTTGTAAATCTAGCT
Organism: Neogale vison; assembly: GCF_020171115.1. Classification (NCBI taxonomy): domain Eukaryota; kingdom Metazoa; phylum Chordata; class Mammalia; order Carnivora; family Mustelidae; genus Neogale; species Neogale vison. The sequence continues at coordinate 78,256,849 of NC_058101.1, read as the reverse complement.
AGTAAGCAAATGAGCACAAGTAACTTACAGACTGGACTAGTAAAAATGGAGGTGGAAGGATAGAATTGAGAGACAATTGAGAAAGCAAACAGATGGTACTTCCTCCCTGGGTAGGTGGTCAGATGACTGATGAGGAAGAGGGAGAAGTAATTATGACTGGGAGTTTTGGTTTGTCTGAGTGGCTCATGCTGCCTTCAAGGAAGACAACATAAAAGAAAAGGGTAATTTTATTTGTAGGAGAGGTTGTTAATTTTCTATCATTCAATTTTTGCTATGCTTGCTGTCCAACTGCATTATATTTAAACATATTCTACATTATATTTAAACATATTCAGAATATTTTAGATTTTTACTCTTATAATCAAATGACAGTCTCTGCTGTATTTTACTTCATTTTCTCTGTGGTAACATTATTATTATAACCATTTAAATTAAAACTCTTAAGTTGAAATTTTTCTTTATGATTATTTGGAAATAATTCTACAAATACATAATATGTAAACTAGAAATATTTTGAAATGTTTTCTTTTTTCTCCTGTGCAACTTTGACTAGTGTTTATGCCAAAAGTGATCTTGACTAATTTAAAAAGGAGGCAGATTAAGTCAAAACCTCTGGCTCTTTTTGTGACATGCCTGACACTACATAATGAAGAGGAAGACATATAAATAAAAATAAACAAGACATGATAATTGTAAAGTAGTTATTTATCTTTTATCTGTTTATCTTTTTTTTATCTACTTATCTTCTATTATCTGTTTGACCTGTATTCATCAACTCCTATTTAAACTCTATTAGCAATTAATTTTCTTTTCTCTTTTCTTTTTAAGTGGACCCCATGGAATAATAAACTTTTAGTGCAGAGCAGGTCCTTGAAAATATTCTTGTCCTTAACCTACCTATGAAGCAAATGAGACAAATATAGACCAACTGATGGAAGAACATAACCATAAATGTAAGGTCCAAACACTTTCTCTTGACTGAATTCTTAACCTATGCCAGGCTACATCTCTAGTCTCTGTGTCTTATTTTAACTTGAAATTCTAGGAGTAACTATATTTGAAAATATAAAAATAAGCTATAGCATCTAGAACTTCACTTTATATTTTTAAATTTCAATGCTCTCCCTCCGCCACATGCTCATTTCTAAGGATGATTCCCATGTAGAAGGTACCATGAAATGTGGCCTAAGAAACTAAAGACAGTTCTGACTGTCCTTTTATGATTTATATTTAGAATAAACTGTTTTAATATATGCATTTTTATTCCTCTTAACCACCATGCTATGTTGGCAGTGAATAAGCAAAACTAGAGTCAAATAGAAGTACATCTCCCAGATAAATGTTATTAAAAACTGCTGCTTCATTGAGAATAGGTGTGGATAAACTGACCTTACAAAATCATCATAATCCCAGCTAATAAATTCACCCAACCTAGCTCAACTTACTTCAACTAATTTAGTCAAAAAAAGTAGTCAAGTAAAGGGTGATTTTAATCGTCAGCTATCCATCACATTGGCAAGGGAGGGATTTCCACCTTAGGGTTTTGGAGATAGGGAACATGCAACATCTGATGCTAGAGAGACAGACAAAATTGACAACAATTTATGAATCACATATACTCACAGACCGGGGAGGACATCACACTATGGGGGGTAGGGTAGGGAGACTATAAGAAGCAGGCTTTTTTGGTATCAAAAGGGAGGGGTTCTGCTTCCTCCTCTCTCTCTGCCTGCCTCTCTGCCTACTTGTGATCTCTCTCTGTCAAATAAATAAATAAAATCTTTAAAAAATAATTAAAAAAAAGGGGGCGCCTGGGTGGCTCAGTGGGTTAAGCCACTGCCTTTGGCTCAGGTCATGATCTCGGGTCCTGGGATCGAGGTCCGCATTGGGCTCTCTGCTCAGCAGGGAGCCTGCTTCCTCCTCTCTCTCTGCCTGTCTCTCTGCCTACTTGTGATCTCTCTCTGTCAAATAAACAAATAAAATCTTAAAAAAAAAAAATTTAAAAAAGGGAGGAGTTCTCTCTGGTTTCTGCTGGAGGATGTTACCAGGGAGAATTCAATGGAGCTAACAGAGAAATGAAGCCACACTACTTAAAATCAGCTGTAATCTGTCCCCCTGATAGGCAGAGCTGTTTGGCCAGGGGATCGTATCTTCCTGAGAATGAGAAAGGTGAGGTTAGACCATTCAAGGTACTCCTAGATAGGCCTGATGGCAAGATAGAACATAATATTGGGCTTTAATTTTAGTCCTTATACTTTAATTGACTCCTTGCTATCTTGATACCAATTTTTACCTTGGTGATGAACTGAGATTTCTAGGTAGTAGAAGTACCTCTCCAGGACATGAAGTAGGCACTTGACCAGGAAGAAGACAGTGTGAGGAGAAAAATAAATATTTTGAGTTGCTTCCTAGGCATTTCAGAATATGATAACCCTGTTCTTGCAGAGAGTCTGGATGTTTAGATAAGGACCTGAGCTTAGGATTCCCACCAGAAGTTCCCACTTTGCTCTTCCTGGGACACCTTTTAAACTAACCACTTAGAATTAAGCCAGTGAAAAGTCAGTGATCGTCCACTGCAACCCCTTTTTAGGTGCTTGCTACCCCGTTCTCAATCGCCTGCTTACTCATGGCCTGGGACAGGGATCTGCCTTTCCTGGCTCTTTGACCACAGTCCTGAGATTTGTAAGTAATAAATCTCGTGACTTCACTTCCTTTGTGTGAGTGTACTGAAACTGTTTTTGATCAGAATGACTGTGGTTTCACTTTCACAAAGTGGGAGCTTAGATACTGAAGGAGATATCTGCCAAATTTGGGAGGATGGCTTATGCCTCTTCATTCAGCAGATCATAAACTGTATATTTTCTTTTTTTTTTTTTTTTTCTTTTTTTTTTTTTCCCAATTTATTTATTTTCAGAAAAACAGTATTCATTATTTTTTCACCACACCCAGTGCTCCATGCAAGCTGTGCCCTCTATAATACCCACCACCTGGTACCCCAACCTCCCACCCACCCGCCACTTCAAACCCCTCAGATTGTTTTTCAGAGTCCATAGTCTCTCATGGTTCATCTCCCCTTCCAATTTACCCAAAAGCACATACCCTCCCCAATGTCCATAACCCTACCCCCCTTCTCCCAACTCCCCTCCCCCCAGCAACCCACAGTTTTTTTGGTGAGATTAAGAGTCACTTATGGTTTGTCTCCCTCCCTATCCCATCTTGTTTCATGGATTCTTCTCCTACCCACTTAAGCCCCCATGTTGCATCACCACTTCCTCATATCAGGGAGATCATATGATATTTGTCTTTCTCCGCTTGACTTATTTCGCTAAGCATGATACGCTCTAGTTCCATCCATGTTGTCGCAAATGGCAAGATTTCGTTTCTTTTGATGGCTGCATAGTATTCCATTGTGTATATATACCACATCTTCTTGATCCATTCATCTGTTGATGGACATCTAGGTTCTTTCCATAGTTTGGCTATTGTGGACATTGCTGCTATAAACATTCGGGTGCACGTGCCCCTTCGGATCACTACGTTTGTATCTTTAGGGTAAATACCCAGTAGTGCAATTGCTGGGTCATAGGGCAGTTCTATTTTCAACATTTTGAGGAACCTCCATACTGTTTTCCAGAGTGGTTGCACCAGCTTGCATTCCCACCAACAGTGTAGGAGGGTTCCCCTTTCTCCGCATCCTCGCCAGCATCTGTCATTTCCTGACTTGTTGATTTTAGCCATTCTGACTGGTGTGAGGTGATATCTCATTGTGGTTTTGATTTGTATTTCCCTGATGCCGAGTGATATGGAGCACTTTTTCATGTGTCTGTTGGCCATCTGGATGTCTTCTTTGCAGAAACGTCTGTTCATGTCCTCTGCCCATTTCTTGATCGGATTATTTGTTCTTTGGGTGTTGAGTTTGTTAAGTTCTTTATAGATTTTGGACACTAGTCCTTTATCTGATATGTCGTTTGCAAATATCTTCTCCCATTCTGTCAGTTGTCTTTTGGTTTTGTTAACTGTTTCCTTTGCTGTGCAAAAGCTTTTGATTTTGATGAAATCCCAAAAGTTCATTTTTGCCCTTGCTTCCCTTGCCTTTGGCGATGTTCCTAGGAAGATGTTGCTGCGGCTGAGGTCGAAGAGGTTGCTGCCTGTGTTCTCCTCAAGGATTTTGATGGATTCCTTTCTCACATTGAGGTCCTTAATCCATTTTGAATCTATTTTTGTGTGTGGTGTAAGGAAATGGTCCAATTTCATTTTTCTGCACGTGGCTGTCCAATTTTCCCAACACCATTTATTAAAGAGGCTGTCTTTTTTCCATTGGACATTCTTTCCTGCTTTGTCGAAGATTAGTTGACCATAGAGTTGAGGGTCTATTTCTGGGCTCTCTATTCTGTTCCATTGGTCTATGTGTCTGTTTTTGTGCCAGTACCATGCTGTCTTGATGATGACAGCTTTGTAATAAAGCTTGAAGTCCGGAATTGTGATGCCACCAACTTTGGCTTTGTTTTTCAATATCCCTTTGGCTATTCGAGGTCTTTTCTGGTTCCATATAAATTTTAAAATTATTTGTTCCATTTCTTTGAAAAAGATGGATGGTACTTTGATAGGAATTGCATTAAATGTGTAGATTGCTTTAGGTAGCATAGACATTTTCACAATATTTATTCTTCTGTGGGACACAACAAAGGCAGTCCTGAGAGGAAAATATATAGCGGTACAAGCTTTTCTCAAGAAACAAGAAAGGTCTCAGGTACACAACCTTACCCTACACCTAAAGGAGCTGGAGAAAGAACAAGAAAGAAACCCTAAGCCCAGCAGGAGAAGAGAAATCATAAAGATCAGAGCAGAAATCAATGAAATAGAAACCAAAAAAACAATAGAACAAATCAACAAAACTAGGGGCTGGTTCTTTGAAAGAATTAATAAAATTGATAAACCCTTGGCCAGACTTATCAAAAAGAAAAGAGAAAGGACCCAAATAAATAAAATCATGAATGAAAGAGGAGAGATCACAACTAACACCAAAGAAATACAAACTATTATAAGAACATACTATGAGCAACTCTACGCCAACAAATTTGACAATCTGGAAGAAATGGATGCATTCCTAGAAACATATAAACTACCAAAATTGAACCAGGAAGAAATAGAAAGCCTGAACAGACCCATAACCAGTAAGGAGATTGAAACAGTCATTAAAAATCTCCAAACAAACAAAAGCCCAGGGCCAGATGGCTTCCCGGGGGAATTCTACCAAACATTTAAAGAAGAACTAATTCCTATTCTCCTGAAACTGTTCCAAAAAATAGAAATGGAAGGAAAACTCCCAAACTCATTTTATGAGGCCAGCATCACCTTGATCCCAAAACCAGACAAGGATCCCATCAAAAAAGAGAGCTATAGACCAATATCCTTGATGAACACAGATGCAAAAATTCTCACCAAAATACTAGCCAATAGGATTCAACAGTACATTAAAAGGATTATTCACCACGACCAAGTGGGATTTATCCCAGGGCTGCAAGGTTGGTTCAACATCCGCAAATCAGTCAATGTGATACAACACATCAATAAAAGAAAGAACAAGAACCATATGATACTCTCAATAGATGCTGAAAAAGCATTTGACAAAGTACAGCATCCCTTCCTGATCAAAACCCTTCAAAGTGTAGGGATAGAGGGCACATACCTCAATATCATCAAAGCCATCTATGAAAAACCCACTGCAAATATCATTCTCAATGGAGAAAAACTGAAAGCTTTTCCACTAAGGTCAGGAACACGGCAGGGATGTCCATTATCACCACTGCTATTCAACATAGTACTAGAAGTCCTAGCCTCAGCAATCAGACAACAAAAGGAAATTAAAGGCATCCAAATCGGCAAAGAAGAAGTCAAATTATCACTCTTCGCAGATGATATGATACTCTATGTGGAAAACCCAAAAGACTCCACTCCAAAACTGCTAGAACTTATACAGGAATTCAGTAAAGTGTCAGGATATAACATAAACTGTATATTTTCAATTGAATGCATCAGCCATGGGTCTCCCCAACACAGAGGGCCACATAGTGAGGTGAACTTCAAAAATATGAACTTTAGAGGTTTTTCCCTTAGAGGTTTTTCCCTTTATGGCCAATAAAGGAAATTGAGGAACATGTGTGGCATTAGTACAGGGAGTGCATGTCCCTAGGGAATGTGGATTTAAACTAATTCATGCCTGTGGCAATAACAGTGTTATTTGCTTTCTTTGGAATTCTTTGAAGGAGGCATTAAACCTCTCAACTAAACTGGCAGCCTGAGGCCTATAGGGGACATGGAAGTTGTATTGAATGTCTTCTTCCAAAGCCCAACAGTGTCTGTTTTGAGAAGTGAAATGAATGCCTTAGTCATTATCAATAACCTCTGAAATTCCAAAGGGGAGAATAAGAATGTTCGAGTGAGGCCAAATTGTGGCCTTAGTACACATAGTGACATCTGTTCCTTTGATTTATATTTTAGGTCTCTGTGAAACAAGAGATTGCTAGAGTTCTTTACCTCTAAGGGAGCAATTCTTATAAAATACACCAAGAGTTTAGAAAAATGTACATATGGAGCCATTTTCTGGCCAAGGTATCTGGTGCTAAGATGACTGCCTGATATAGAGTCAACTGTGCTGACCCTTAGATCCTGCATTATCTGGGACATCCTAGATAAGGAGTAAAAAGCAGAACATTCCACCAGGTTCCATCATATGTAATGGTGGCAATATGTTCCATAAAGTGTATAAACTCCATTAATGATTCACTAACTTGCTCCTATGGGGCTTTCCACGTTGCTAAGGGGGCTGGGAGAGAGTTGACCTCCTCTAACACCGTGGTAGCTAGCAAGGATCTGAGGAGAGGTGAGGTTAGACCTTCCTGAAGATAGGTTATGTCAGAGGGTCAGATTTGACTCCAGCTTATAGAATGGAGGGCTTGATAACTATGCAAATCTTGTGAGTGCTGGTTCCTTGACCCAAGGCGTAATGAGCAGCATGGTATGGAAGAATAGATGCTCAAGGTCTGTGAGAGTCTGTTTGTAGAGGAGCTCGGTATGTGGCCAACAACTACCACTGTTAGTCAGTTTGCTAATTGAGTGGTCAAGCCCCATGATTAGATGATTAACCCTTTGGCCTGCTGGTAGCCAGCAGCACGAAGACAAGTCCAGACACATTGGCTATGACGTTTCATTGAAACAGCAGTTGTGTCACCTCCTCCATTATTTGGGGAGAGCCTGGTACCCCATGTTCTTTCCCCTTCTTCTTCTTTTTTTTTTTTTTTTTCCCCATCAGTGCCTGGTCCATAGGTTGCCTGAAATGTATACTTGGGATAGCAAGCAAGGGGAACAGCAGCACAGGAAATGGGCAAGGTATCTATACTTGCCCAAACAATTCTTATTAAGTGACTTAGGTGTCATGATTAATTCTCACTAGGGAGGTGATCTTCTTCCTTTGCACAAAGCTCATAATGAGCCACCCCTTAACTCCCCCTGAAGGTGGACAATCACAATAATGTCCAGATGGCTGCCCCAAGTAGTTAGTGATGGTTCTCAAGTTAGATGCAGTGACCAGAGAGCTCTAGCTTATCTTTGTAAGTGGAACAGAAGCACTAGCTGATCGGGTAAAGTTTTGTATTGTCACTGCCATTACAGGCAGAAGTCCTAGAGACTCTTGCTAGACATAGACTGACTCCAGTAGAACATATGCTAAGGAATTGTTAATTAACAATAGATCTCTTCTTGAGGACAAGAGCATTCTGTGGTGGGAAGGGAGGGCAATATCTGCTAAAGACAATACAGTGGCCAATAGGCCAAAGTGCAAGTCCACCAGCAATGTCAGTTTGGTCCCAGGCAGCCATGCCTATATCATGAAACCATTTAGCTATCCAGGAGCAGTTAATTTAAGCTGACCGTGTGTCCTTGATCATGGTTGTATCATCATGTAAAGAGTTGTTTTACTTACCTCTTCATCACCCCTTTGGTGAGGGAGAAATTACTGTCCTAGAGTTATGGGGTTGGAAAATATGTAGCACCCAATACTGGACAGAAGAAACCAACAGCAATTTACTAGTCAGAGCCTTGGAGAGGAAAGTGGCAGGAAGGATGCTGCGCATGGCCATAAGGGATTGCATTCAGTAACAGAGTGAATAGCCAGGGGCTGCAGGAGGTATGCTTTGTAATATCAGTGGGGAGGCATTCCTTGGTTCTGGTGAGATAGGATTGGCTTGTTTGAATTGGCTTGTTCTATAAGCGAGCAAGGAACTGACACCCACCCTCAACTGGTCCCCCTGATAAGTAGGGTTGTTTGGTTAGGTGATCTTGTCTTTGGGAGCAGAAAGGAGTGAGAAACTTGGGAGTTAGGTTATTTAAAGTCTTCCTTGTTGTGCCAGATGTCAAGGCAACACATACATTGGGCTTAATTTTGTTTATACCATAAGAGTGAGTGGTATGCTGTTGGAGAGGACCAAAATCTTGAACAATTTAAGTCTTGGTTAGGCTTGCTTCAAGACAAATTTGTCAGATATTAAGTTTAAGTTTTTTTTTTTTTTTTTTTTTATTATTTATAAACATATATTTTTATCCCCAGGGGTACAGGTCTGTGAATCGCCAGGTTTACACACTTCACAGCACTCACCAAAGCATATACCCTCCCCAATGTCCATAACCCTACCCCCCTTCTCCCAACCCCCCTCCCCCCAGCAACCCTCAGTTTGTTTTGTGAGATTAAGATTCACTTATGGTTTGTCTCCCTCCCTATCCCATCTTGTTTCATTAAGTTTTTCCTGCATTGCCTTCCAAAATAGAACATTTTCCTGCATTGCCTTCCAAAATAGAACATTTTCCAAAGTAGAAACTAAACTTTTTATGAGCATAGGTCCCCCAGCTCCTATGGAAACTTATGGGAGGATCTCTTTGTCATCAAGTTCTGAAATTTCATAGTTATCACATGATTTGATGTAGATCTGTTTCCATCTGAATTTCGGATACTTAGTAAACTCTTTCAGTCTTTACACCCAACCTTTCAGTTTTTGGAAATTTTCTTGAATTATTGCTTTCATCATTTCTTCCCTTACTTCTTTTCATCTTTTTTTTAATCCCTTAATATTTAGATATTGAACCTCCTCTACTGACCTACCAATTTTCTTCACTTTTTCTTTCCTACTTTCCACAGTTTTTTAATCTACTTTCTCAGAAATGTTCTTATCTTTATCTTTCAAACTTCTACTGAGCTTTTTATTTCATTATATTATTATTAAGACCAAGAGTTTTTTTTAATGTTTTCTCAATATTCCTCTCTAAAGGTATTTTGAACTCTTTTCATATACAATATTTTCTCTTATTCACCTGAAGAGATTAATGATAGCTTATATTACATTTTATTTTCTTGCAATAGTGTCTCTTTCCAGGAATCTACAGTAGATATTTTTTTTTTTTTTTTGCCAGTGTCTGATGATGCTTAGCTGTGTGTCTGTAATTAAAAATGATACTCTAAAAGGCTGAAGGTAAACTCTGCCCTTGTGTGGAAAACTTGTTGAGTATGTTTGTCTATAGGATGATCTTGCTGGATCATGTAATTGAGGAAAACCCAAAGTCAATATGTTTGGTATATTTTTCTTCTTAGACTAGTTAGAGGTATCCAGAGAAATATGTTCAGATCTTCTGCCTGGAAGTATAAGCCTTTGTACTTGCATTCTGAAAGTTAATTGGAGAAAGATGTCTGGGAGACTCAAGAGTCTAAGTTTTCTGGGTATGATGATCTCACATTAAACCGTACCTGCTGTCTTCCAATGTAGGCACCTCTGTTTTAACCTCCTTAGAGAATAAATTTCCTGTCTTCTAACCAGAGAGGATAATTGATCACCTACATATGCACAGTCGATGAGAGAAACCTGGAGTTTAATTGCTTCTCAATGACATTTTTTGATCCTTCTCTTTATTTTTATATTCACTCCCACTTCAGAACTAATTTGTTCTATTAATTCCTTAGCCTTTGGAATATTCTGTGGGATAAATCAGATTTCTTTCCTCATACTCTTAACTTCCAGCTCAAGATTACATATTTTTAAAACTAGTACTTTGATAGCAACTTACTGATCCACTTCCAAACTTCCAAAATGTTGTTATAACTGTTTGCTCACTTGTTTCTTTGTCTTTTGCTTGTTCTTATAGGCTTTTCTGCAGAAAATGTTCTTTTCATTTATGTGAGGTTTTATGAAAAGCAAAGGTTTGTGCATGAATTCATCTCTTCTCTCTTTAAATGGAAGCTTAAAAATAAGCTTTCACATAATGAGCTAAGTCTTACAACACAAAGTCATGAAAAAATCGGTTCTTAGATTATGGAGAGTTTGTGGGATTCTTGCTAGAAGTACATATTTCTTTATTGTTAGAACCATATAAAAGACACATACATGCTTCACATTTGGTTACATTTGGGAATTAATATTTTAAATGTAAGATATACATATTTCTCTTTATATATCAATAAATGAAATTATAAAAAATAATATGCAATTTCTATTTCTTAAATGTGACTATTACAATGACTTATTTTTCTTTTGGTTTGTAACAAGTTTAACATTATTTTGAGTTTTAACATTGATAAACTTTAAACTTGAGCTTTAGATTGATAATGGTAAAACCAAGTAGATGATATGCATTGTTATATTTGATATAGATTAGAATTGTGATTATTTATTCAATTGTTTTTAAGACTATAATTATGTATGAATATACATTTTGAACCTGATAGTGCTTTTCTCTTATATTAGTTTATTCACCATATTATTCTATTTTGAATAATGCCGGAAATTAGTGTCCAACCGTATCAGGCAACTTGCAAGCTTTAGTACTTGAGGTCAATTTAATTACACTGTGCATGACAGAAACTAGGCCATTTGGGTATTGCCTTTGCCACCAGCAATTGACACCTGAGTGTTAATGAGCCGGTAATTAAGAGCTGGCACATACAGACACATTTTACTGTTTGGGACTAGGATAACCATATGCTACATAACTTCTGTGCTAAGTATTTTGCTAGCTTCAGAATTTACACAATTATGTTTGTAAGGTGTTTTTTTTTTTTTTTTTTAATCTTTCTTTTGCCATGGTAAAAAACAAAAAAAGATTAACAAAGAGTTACTTTAAAGATTTAAAATAACCATACTTGTCATTTTCTAGTTATGAAATGTTTGAAAACTACTAAAGGCATATTTGGAAAGCAGATATCTGGAAAAAATAAATTTGTGGAGTGGCAATCACTTTCAGTTTAAAACCACAACTACAGGACTTAACATTTTCAAAAGTCTTCTGTAATATAACAAAATACCAAAAGCAACTTAACATGAATGTAATATGTAGGGTAGGCAGCCTCTAGGATGGCCCATAATGATTATCACCTCCAGGTATTGAACTCTTGAGTATCCCCCTTCTCCTGAAAGTAGTTGAGCTATGGAACCCACTTCTATGAAACAGAATTTGGTTCTGGTGTTAGATTATTTAAAGGTTATGTTTTCCGTCTTGGGACTCTCCTTGTACACTTTCTCATTCTCTTCTGAATTGCTTGCAGAGATGTGGAGGCAGCTCTGTGGTGAGACCCATGTGTCACGAGATCGAGGCCCTTCAACAAACACATGAATGAACTCTGAAGCAGACGCCCTTTCCCAAATTGCATCTTCAGAGGAGACCACACCTTCTGTCAACAGCTTGAGTGCCATCTCAAAGGAGCCCTCAGGCAGAGGTTCCCAGTTAAAGTGCACTAAGGGTTTTGAATCATACAAATTTGGAGTATAGTGTTTTCCAGCAACATATAACTAATACAATATGGAATTGGCAATCCTATTGTCTGCCATAGCAATATGAATTATTGATTTTTCTGATGTGATGTGTATAATCAAACAATATGTATAATGTACCTGCATCATGTTTTTGCTGTCCTCTCCAATTTTCCTTTCTTACTCTCCTCCTCCCTACCTCACAAAAATAGTCCCCAACACTTTCTTGATTAATCTTCTATTGGTTTAAAAAAAATAAAACTGTTCTCATCAGATGAAAAATGTATTAACTTTTGTGAATTTTAGTTGTGGGAATTACTTCTAATTTTCTTCTTTGAAAGAGTTTGCTTTTCCATCGAACCCTCTGTAGGACATAGAGCCTTTTATATGCAGATTGATATAATTATGCTTTGAAATAGCTTTGAATTCCCTGTAGCTTAAACTGAGAACATGAAAGGCCAAATGTTATATCGAACTGAAGGATATAAAAGTGCACGTACATCAATCCAAAATGAGATATAGAAATGAACAGCTCTTTACACTGTGATGTCAGTTTTTGACAGATTATTGAAGGATCTTTATAACTGCCGAGACTGCTTTGGGTAGCATGAAAACTCTGTCTGGGGATAGTCTTATCAGTTTGTATTTTTTATTCTTTCAATACCAAAAGGTGAGTAGATGTTAAGTGAAACAAGAGAAATACTCTCTGACAAAAGCTTTAACTCTCTTCCCCAAAGATGACATCTGGCCCCAAATGGTAAAACGTAGTGTGACGCGATGATGGAATCATCCACCCAATCTGTCATGCTAGAGCTGGCAGCCTGGATGAGGAGGTTACATTTTAGGAAGTCGACAGAAAACCCACTTGGCAATCGTCACCTCCGGAGAGATCCCAGTGACAGACAAGGGTCTCTTCTGCTCAGGAGGGGAGTTTATTGTGCTGGTGACAGACATGTCAAGAGGATTTAAAGCGCCCACATTCTTTCTTGTAACTAACAGGAAGATAAAAGGATAAAAGGAACCCAGTGAATTTTTGTATGTTCAAAACCTTGAAATCAATGCCATGTTTATTTACCAGCAGATTCTAAAACACCTAACTTTTATGTTGAAAGAGTATGTACTGCTCACTCTTAATACCCTAACTGCTTTGCGTTAAGTAAAAGTACATCTTAGAATTGTTCTTTATATCACTCATGAATAGAGCTTTTTTTCCTGCTTAAAGGGCAGAAATTATAATCCAAACAACAGAATGAAGTATGCATCTCATCTGGGTTTGTTAGTAAAGGGGAATAGGTCTTAAAATTGAAGATGAAAAGTTCCTAAATTCTGGTGTTTCTAGAATGTGCAGATATTAAGTAAGTATAATTGAAATCAGATCAAGGGCAAGGGTAAAACTTTGAACAAAATATATACTTTGATACTAATACAGATTCAAGCAGAACTGAGTGGATGATGAATTTAATACTTTTGTATTCAATCTAGGCTAGGGAAATGTATCATGTTTGGTACTTTGCAAAGCTTGCCACTTATTAATCTGCAAAATATATATGAAAGGAGATGATGATAACTTAAACAGTAGTTGTGAAAAAACATAATCGTTAATTAGTTCTGATACTATAATCAAAAAAACATATATACCCATATACTAAAATGTCTCTTTTCAGGAAAGGATTGACATGAATTTAAAAGAAAATTCAAAGGCTTTAAACATGTAACTTAATGTATATATTAGATTAGTACCACTCTTAACATTAATACTATAGAAAATAGACAAACAATATGAAACGGGCAGCATGATGCCTCTGAAATTATTTCAAACTAGATTATCTCCTAGCTCTACTCCTAAAAATCTTACGACCTTGATAGAGTTTTGCAGTTGATTTAGAGACTCAAATCAGTTCTCATATCTCAATTAGGGTCATGAGTCAAGTTTTAGTTGGGAATAATTTAAGAAAAAAGAATCTCCATTTTATAGAGAGAATATATTGGGACCTGCTGGGGAGGGGGGTGGGGCATGGCATACTCATTCTGTTAATGCATGTGAAATCCCCTGTTCAGTAGAAGTTCTGGGTAGGAATAAAAAGTAAACTAAAAAATTCTTGCAATACTGTGAAGGACCTACTAAAATGGTTCTAATTATTAGTGATAAGGAAGGAATAGTTCTATTTTAAGTTATATTGGCAGGTGTGACTAAAAATATTTTCTTGATAAAGGTGGTAAAAGACCATCTCTACCATGAATTTTTTTTAAAAGATTTTATTTATTTATTTGACAGACAGAGATCACAAGTAGGTAGAGAGAAGCAGGCAGAGAAAAGGAGGGGAAAGCAGGCTCCCTGCTGAGCAGGGATCCTGATGCAGGGCTCAATCCCAGGACCCTGAGATCATGACTTGAGTGGAAGGCAGAGGCTTAACCCACTGAGCACCAGGCACCCCTCTACCGTGAATTTTTATACAATTTCAAATTGTGGCACAAAGCAAAGTTAACACAGAGGACTCACATTAAAAGCAAGACTATGATAGTTTTAAAACTATAATAAAAGCTAATATTTATTAAGTATTCCATCTGTGACAAGTACTGTGCTATTCATCACAACATTTACATGAAAAGTGATACTTTCAATCAATTTGCAGTTGATGAAACCATGAGAAGCACGTAAACTTGATTATTTCTTAATTATAAGGTTAGTGAGTGTTGAAGCTTTAAAATGACTTCTGACATATGGATCCTACTATCAGCTGCTTTAAATAACATGGCAGAAGAAAAGATAAAATGAAGCAATTAAGCAAATAATGTTTCATTAGAAATGCTCATAATAGGTATATGCTGAATTTTAAAGGTAAACTAAGATATATACATTCCTCTCACATTTAAACCACATGGTCTTGTGGTCTAAAAAAAGCTCACGTTGCAAGTGAGAAGTGATAAAAAAGACTAACAGATTTAAATTGTAGGTTGTATACTTTTTCCTACAGCTTCAAACTACAATGGGCATCTCACACTATCCTGATACTGTGTGCAAGTGTGTCTGTGTGTGTGTGAATAAAAGGAGGTAGGAACTTGATGGTCACAATATCAGACATGAATAAAATAGTATACAATAGAGCACAGTCGAATATGTTGCAGTAAAATGTGATTTAAAGATCTCCTTGCCTAAAGTTTCCCAAAGCATTTACCTGAACCTTCAGTGTCACTTGATCAAAGGTGGGAAAAATGGTAGAAGTTAAGGAGTTTTCATTTTCAAATGGATATTGCATGCTACATCCATTTCTGAAAGATTTATAATTTACCCCACTGTGTTAAAAGTCTCACAGGAATCTTTTAACTTAAAAAGGTCCTGGCCTAGTATGTGTGTATGTATACACACACACATGTATATAGGCAGGTATGTTATATGTATGCTTATATACATAATGCATGTACATATATAAAGTTTAATAGACATTTCACCATCATCCAGAAGGGTGTCTATCATCCTTCAGATACGTTGTGAAAAACAATGCTTTTTGTTTAAAAACAGATTATTTGTAATTGATTTGTACAAAATCAAGGCTAATAAGGAACACTTTAAGACACTGATAAATTGCATTTATTATTTATTCTTTTTTTTTTTTCCTGTGGAATTGTTGGGAGTTTCTTTTTTTTTTTCCCAATTTATTTATTTTCAGAAAAACAGTATTCATATTATTTATTCTTAATTAAAAGGAATGGAGAGAGGGGAATTAATATAAGCATTGGGAAAATATTTTGGAGATATCTATTTTTTAGCCTTTCTAACAGGAAGCTTTTCTAACATGATTTACCTAATTAATACTTGATGTGTGCAATTATCAGTAATAATAGATCATGTCTACTTTTTCAAGTTTGAATAGTTCATCTAGGATAAGTATACATATACTCCCAGTTCAAGAACCAAATGATATGAAAATTAACATAAAACTTAATAAACTTCTTTTTCTGAGAAATACTTTCTAGTAAATTGAAAATTTGACAATGCCTTCTATAGTTAGTTAAATTTCATCAAATCAGATTGCACATAGTCTAAGCATTGCAATGTAATCTCATTTCATACTATTTTCTATTCCTTTCCTTTTCAATATTAAATAATCACTACTTTCTTCAAGTCTGAAATCCAAGCCTGAGTCACCCGTAGTTTGCAGTAGATGACCTTGCTTCTTAATTCAGAGAGATAGTTTAGTCATCAGAAAGGATGATATAACTTCTAAAAGTCTCCTAATTTCTACTTCACCTGCATCCATCCTTACATCTTAAAAAGAACATTTTTTTCACTGTTTGTATTTGTCAAGGCTCCTCATAAGCAATAGGATGTCAACCTACATGGGCTTGAGAGGAAAGGATTACTTTCATTCAGGTAATTGAAAGGTCTACAGATGGGTGTATTCAAGGATCCAAATGTGAAGACGAATTCTTAAATTCCAAGGTTAATCTATTCACTGAAGATTTTAATCCCACGGCTTCCCTCTTGCCTCTTGGACATCTTGCTCCATTCAGTTGTCTCCTCCTTTCCGTCTTCCTCTCCACTGTTTGTTCCTCAGTATATAAACATGTTTAAACTACCCTAACTTAAAAATCACATCCTTACACTACATCTTGATTCATATATGTATAGTCTCTCACTTTGTCTCACTAGCCCAACCACTCTGATGTCCCTTCACTTCAAACCCTCATGTTTCTCAGGCCAGTTCCACAAACTCAAGACACCTGGATATTAAAGCCTCATTCTGGATCCTGTAGAACTTGTCCCAGTACTGCTGACTTTCCCTTGCCACAAAAGGGGTCAAGGTACTCTCCAAAGCTAGAGCCTATACTTTATTCAATTCAATTCTCAGAGAATCCTTGCTTTCCAGCTCTTCTGTTCACTCTTTAAGGTCTCACTTCTAGCTCAAATGAGCCAAGGCCTCCTCTTACTAAGGTAATAGCAGGCATATGTTGCTTTATTGCCCTTCACGTAAGTGCACCTTTTACAAATTGAAGATTTGTGGCTAGCAACTCCATTGTGCAAATCTTCTGGTGCCGTTTTTCCTACAGCATTTGCTCGCTTCATGTCTCTGTGTCACATTTTGGTAATTCTCACAGTATTTCAAATGTTAATTATTATTGCATTTGTTATGGTGATCTGTGATCAGTGATTTTTGATCCTACTATTGTAATTGTTTTGAGGCACCATGAACTATGCCCACACAAGACAGCAAACTTAATTGATAAAGGTGTGTTCTGCTTGCCCCACTGTTGGGTGATTCACACCTCTCTTCCTCTCTTCAGGCCTCCTATTACCTCCTAATATTTCACCGATATTGAAATAATCATGTAAAAGGAAGAGTCACATGGCTCTGACTTTATTTATTTATTATTTATTTATTTAATGGCTCTTACTTTAAATCAAAGCCAAAAATGATGAAGCTTAGTGAGAAGGTATATTTAAAGATGAGACAGGCTGAAAGCTAAGCCTGCTGTAACAATTACCCAGGCTGTGAATGCAAAGGAAAGGCTCCTGAAGGAAATTAAAGTAAAGGCATGAATGATAAGAAAACAAAACAGCCTTATTGCTGATTGCGGAGAAAGCTCCAGTGATCTTGACAGAAGATCTAACCAGCCACAGACATTCTCTGAAGCCAAAGCCTAATCCAGAGCAAGGCCCTAAATCTCTTCAATTCTATGAAGACTCAGAGAGGTGAGGAAGCTGCAGAAGAACAGTTTGAAGCCAGCAGAGGTTGGTTTATAATGTTAAGGAAAGAAGCGTTTCCATCGCATAAAAGTGCAAGGTAAAGCAGTCAGTGCTGATAGAACAAGTTATCCAGGAGAGCTAGCCAAGACAATTAATTAATAAAGTAGATCTAGCTAAGACTACATTAAACAACAGATTTTCAAAGTAGATTCTCAAAGAAACATCCTTCAATTGGAAGAAGATGCCACCTTGGGCTTTTGCAGTTAGAAAGGAGAAGTCAGTACCTGGTTTCAAAGCTTTAAAAGACAGCCTGACTTTTGTTAGGGGCTAATGCAGTTGGTGACTTTAAGTTAAAACCAATGCTCATTTATCATTCTGAAAATCCGAGGGACCTTAATAATTATCTAAATTTACTCTGCCTGTGCTCTGTCAATGGAACAACAAAGTCTGGATGACAATACATCTATTTATAAGATGATTTACTGAATATTTTCAGTTCACTGTTGAGATTTACTGCTCAGGGGAAAAAAAAAAGAAAGAAAATAAACAAGAAGATTCCTTTCAAAATAGGACTTCTCATAGACAATACATCTGGTCAACCAAAAGCTATGATGGAGATGGACTGTAAGATTCATGTAACATCCATTCTACAGCTCATGGACCGAGAAGTAATTTCTACTTTCAAGTATTATGATTTAAGAAATACATTTCATAAGGGTATAACTGCCATAGATAGTGATTCCTTTGATGGATCTGAATAAAGTAAATTGACAAAACTTCTGAAAAGGATTCTAGGTGCCATAAAGAATATCTGTAATTTATGGGAAGAGGCTAAAATATCAATATTAATAGGACTTTGAAAGAAGTTGATTCCAACCCTCATGGATAACTTCAAGGGGTTCAAGACTTCAGTGGGAGAAGTCACTACAGATGTGGCAGGAATAGCAGGAGAACTAGAATTAGAAGTGGAGCCTAAAGATGTGACTGAATTGCTGCAATTTCGTGATAACACTTTAAGAGATGAGGAGTTGCTTCTTATGGATGAGCACAGAGAATGGTCTCTTGAGATGGAAACTACTGCTGGTGAAGATGCTGTGAAGGTTGTCGAAATGACAACAAAGTATTTAGAATAGTACATCAACTTAGCAACAACAGGCTTTGAGAGTACTGCCTTCAATTTTGAAAGAAGTCCTTCTGTGGGTAAAATGCTTTCAAGTTGAAATCATTCATGAAAGGAAATTTTAATAGATGTAGCAAACTTCACTGTTGTCTTATTTTAAGAAATCGTCACAGCCACCCCAACCTTCAACAGTCACCATCCTGATCAGTCAACAGCCATCAGCATCAAAGCAAGACCCTCCTGTAGCAAAAAGATTATGACTTGTTCAGAGCTCAGATGATAGTATTTTTAGTGATAAAGCATTTTTTAAACTGGGTGCCTGGGTTGCTCAGTCAATTAAGCAACTGTCTTTGGCTCAGGTCATGACAAGAGTTCCAGGATTGAGTCCCACATTGGGTTCCCTGCTCAGCAGGGAATCTGCTTCTTCCTCTGACCTTTCCCCCCTCTCATTTTTTCTCTCTCTCACTCTCTATCTCTCAAGTAAATAAATAAAGTCTTTAAAAAAAAACCACCTCTATTCAAAAAAAGTATCTTTAAATTAACGTATGAACATTTTTTAGGTATAATGCTACTGTGCACTTAGTAGACTCTAGGGTAAACACTGGGCAACCAAAAAAATTAGTTGACTTGATTTATTTGAATATTGACTTTATTGCTGTGGTCTGGAACAGAATCCACAATACCTCTACAATATCTCTGAGATATGCCTGTGTTTGCACAAAAATAAAGCCACAATCTGAACACAATAAAATATACTTAAAAGATCTATCACTTGTGCTGGGAAGTGGTTCTGTGAGAGAAGGATAGACAACAAAAATTTGGATATTTGACCTGCCCCTTTAACTACAGACATTCCACTTTTGTCTATTTTGGGCCTAAGATAACAGATAATATTTTAGAAGATTTTTACCAGTAAAATATTTTAACGCCATTAACTTACAGGATAAACTAGAAACAACTTCAGTTCAGACCCTGACCAATGAATTCAATCTTTCCTCTTCCTAAATATGCCTCACATTTTTCAGTCTAGGAATGCCGAAATATATTTCTTCTTAGTTGAATAAACATTCCTCAATCTCTTTGCTCCTGGCACTTGGTATTCATGTTGTGTGGAACAGTCTCAGTCACATTTTTTTGTCTAATGAATCCCTAATCATTTTTCACTCCTCAATGGTTTAAGTGCTAATTTCTCTGTGACATCTTTGACTTACCAAAATAATTGTCTACACTTCTTTTACTTGATCTTTTTGTTCTTTATCTAGAAAGTGACTTGAAAACAAAACAAAAGATGACTTTTGCCTTCACGGTGTTTATAATCTGGACATATCTGAGAGTCACATAAAAAAGGCTTAAGAATGAGGAAGACAATTTACAAATCATTGTTTAAGTAAGATATGTTACGAGGTAAGAAATTATGGAATAGGTCTATGTAGAGTTTATTGGAGAAGACTTATTTAGAGAGATAAGTTTTAGAGATTACAGAAAACAAAGGAAATTATGTAATGTGAGCTCTATTATAACATCAGTAATAAGCTGTATGTTCTTTATAAATGTGGTAAAGGCCACATCACTTTATTTTGTTAATGTAATAATGTGTATATATTAAAACAATATGTTGAAAAATTGAACAATTTAATATAACAGTTGTGGAAGGATTTTATATTGCTGTATGAATAGTTAATTTTTTTATTTTGCTGAATATAACAGTTACCATCTTATCTGGATACTGCCATCAAAATAAAACCTAGACTTTTTAGAACATTAGAACAAAAGGCATTTTGAGGGTTTTTTCCCATTCTCTGTTTTTTTTTTTTTTTTTTTTAGATTTTATTTATTTGTATGACAGAGAGATCACAAGTAGGCAGAGAGACAAGCAGAGAGAGAGGGGGAAGCAGACTCCCCACTGAACAGAGAGCCTGACATGGGACTCTATCCCAGGACCCTGAGATCATGACCTGAGCTGAAGGCAGAGGCTTAACCCACTGAGCCACCCAAGCGCCTCTTCTTTCCCATTTTCACCTAAACTATTTGGGAAGGATTTTTCTATGTCCAACGTTTAGTTTGACAGTGGTGTTATCATTATAAAGAACTATAAAGAATTCATTTTATCATCCCAGGAGTTTAGCATTATGGCCAATATTAGTATATATTAAATATTCATTTTAAGTTAAAAACCTTTATGAAAGAAACAGCTCAATTCAGGTTGATGTTCAGCATCAATATGAGAAGTAATGCAGTTTTTTTCCCCCTAGAATGCTATATAAAAGTAGAGAAAGTTTATTTTGACAACAGAAAGAATATGTGGACATCTTTCCAACTTTTTGAAATTGTTTCTTCATAGTATAACTTAATTGCCTTTAATGAAATGATATGAGTTCTTTGAATAACTGTACCCTCTAATTTTATAGAGAAAATTATATTTAGTTGACTTGTACAACATGAGTTTGAACTGAAGGTCTGTTAATACATGGATTAAAAAAAGACAAATCCCCTACAGTTCTGGATTTTTTTTCTTTTCTTTATGATATTTTTACTAACATTTTTTTCCCCTAGCTTACTTTATTATAAGAATGCAGTGTATAATACATAAAACACACAAAATATGTGTTCACCAACTTTTTGTGTTATTAGTAAGGCTTCTGGTTGACAGTAAGCTAATTGTAAGAAGGAATTCCTGTATGTCTGTTTTTTGTTTTTGTTTTTTCCTTTAAGACAGAGTAGAAACTTGAAGAGACACAGTAGTTTCAGTTGTAGAAGCAGAAGAGTCAGTAAATCCCCATTGTGTTCAGTTGACAAAAATGATAGTTGGGGAAGGCAAATAGTAACAATGTTTCATAAACCCCATAGGGCAAAAAATGATATCTCACACTGAAGTAGCTCTCTATTATTCACAGGGTCCTGTGTTTGACCTCCGCATCAGGCTCTCAGCTCGGTGGGGAGCCTGCTTCTCCCTCTTTCTCTGCCTGCCTCTCTGCCTACTTGTGATCTCTCTCTTCCTGTCAAGTAAATAAATAAAATCTTTAAAAAAAAAAAAAAAGATTTTTTAGACAAATCTATGTTCAGTGTTTGGTTTTGCCACTTTCTATCTTGGTAATTGTGGGCAATCTCAGTGAGCCTCAGAGACTTCATGAGTAAACTAGTGTTTGTAATGCTTTTCCCCCAAGCATTTGCTATGGACAAGCTATATATAAAGTGAGAGTAATCAGTAGATTTTTTTGTTGTATGATGTTGATGGTGACAAGCATGGTGATTTTTAAGTGAGCCGCCATACCAACTCTGGCTAAGACTACGTGATACAATGATGAGTAAGACGGTTCAGAACTTCATATTCAAATGTTCCTACATTGTACAAGTATTCCATGATTATGAAAAAAACTATAATGCAAACTGGACAAGACTGACTGAATTGTGTTCATCTGGTCTGAAGATTTCACCTTTTTTTTTCATATCAGATGGAGCAGAGTAACATCTTTTTTACTTAGAAATCAATACTTAGATGAGTAAACTTGGAGGACATCCAAAGAGTAGCTGTATTCCTTCAATCATCAAATATATCTTATGTTCTGGACTCTGTTTAAAAGCTATCATAAACAGTTTTACAGAGTATCTGAACTACAATGGAGACATCAGAATTTTCACTTATGAAGGTAAGAATAAGGTCAACACCTCCAGATTAAAGTAAATTGCAACTGACAATGAGGAGAAATTATAAAAGATAGCCAGAGGTATCTTAAAATTTCCAGGAATTTGTTTTGCTTTTAACTTTGTTCAAAAGTATATTTCATCACTGTAACTTAGCTTATACCTCAAACATACCTGAGGACTCTTCATTTCAATAATTGTGATACTCACTACCATTTGTTGTATATTAATAACATTCCACTCATTGTGTTAACCAATTTACATTACATTTAATTTTTACACCACACACCATTGGTCAAAACATATTAGAAAGAAAGAAATCCTCTCTAGATATACTAAGCAGGAAGAAATTTATTACAGATTATGAAATGCCTCACATAATCCTAGGGAAGTTAAGGAAGGGATCTTTGGTTGAGAATTCGGGAACCCTTGTTAATATTATGTGGCAAGACCAAGTCCCTAAGAGCACTACTGCCTTGTCCATGATCAGAGAGTGTCTCAATACTGTCACTGCCATAGTCAGGAAACTGCCATTCTCGAGAAACCACCACTACTTTGGAGTAGGAAACTTTAGTAAGCAGTATAGTTCTCTAAACTATATAAAAACTAATATAACCTCTGGTTTGTATTATACATGTAAACATACAGAGACTCAGAAAAATCTGCCCTCTCTATAGTCAAGGGTAGTATGCTCATTACCTGTTTTCCTAATCACTGTGGAATATGTTTCTTTTTTTTTTAAATTTTATTTATTTATTTGACAGACAGAGATCACAAGTAGGCAAAGAGACAGGCAGAGAGAGAGAGAGGGAAGCAGGCCCCCTGCCGAGCAAAGAGCCCCATGTGGGGCTCGATCCCTGGACCGTGAGATCATGACCCGAGCTGAAGGCAGAGGTTTAACCCACTGAGCCACCCAGGCGCCCCTGGAATATGTTTCTTGAGCACATTCTCTGGTTTGAGTTTTGCTGTGAGCTCCATAGTACACAAAACCATCTTTCAAGTTTGAAATCAAGACTGAAATGAAGCAAAATATGAGGACTCTAATGAAACTTTTATTAAATTATATGGGCAACAAGTGCTGAGTTTATTTTCCCATCAAAGCAAGTTAAACATAAGTGGTAATTGATCTACATACTTAAAATGCCAAAAGAAACCTCTGATAATGATAAATTCATTGATTCCTTTACTAGTTAACTATGGTTGTTCAGAGACAGATTTTATTTATTTATTTATAGAGAATTCATTTCTCTTTTATGTATTTGTGTATTACAGATAACTTAAACTACCAATGTCATTTTACTCACACATTTTAAATAGTACAACGTCGACATTTCATTACTTGGTATACAAATATCCTGAGCCATCTAGTGAATTATAGAAGAAATTATGTGTTCAACAAGGGAGACTGCTGAAATCTGTTGTGCAAATCTGCTGCTGATCTTATATTTGTCATTTCATAGCTGCATTTTTAAAAATTTTCAGACATTGTATCAGACTACATGTTCTTGGCAAATAAATATATAATATATAATATATAATACAAGGTCAAGGTTTATACAAATATAAAGATATAATACAAGGTCAACTTGAATATGTATAAAAATTTACAAAAGAAAGAAAGCTGCCATATGCCATATGCAGATTAATAAACTTGGTATCCTTTCAAATTAATATTCTTTATTTAGTGGACATTATTGGAAAATTCCTAAAGATTTTTATAGGAGAAACATATTAAAAAGTTTACATTGTTTAGTCTGCCTGATTTCTCGTGAAAAGCCTCACTAGCCATTATCTCTCTATTATAACAGCTCGCTACTCTGCCTTCCAATCTTCCTGTCTCTATTTCCTTTCATCCAGGGCTCTGTGTGAGTATCCCTTTATTTATGATGAAGATGAAGATGTAGTTTGTGGTCCTCTGTGTAATTAACTCTGTCCTAGGTTTCAGGATGGAAAGGTCTGCTCTTACTGCAACATTTTTTTTCCTTGTTAAAACTGTAAGAAAGTTTCAAAGGTTTAAGGTTAATAATTAAAAAAAATTAGTTGTATAAAACACAGCTTTAGAATTCTATCTATTAATGTTGCACAAGTAATATATATAAACACATGCACATATGTATACTTACATATATATACACACAAAAGCACATACATACATACTCTTACCTTACATCATAAAAAAAACCTGATTGTCAATTGATTGTGTATTTTAGAAGAAAATATTGTGCAATATCTTTGTGACTTTGAAGTAGATAAGATTCTTAAACAGAACTAATGAGAAGTGAAAATAATTTGGATTCATCAAAAATAAGAACTTCGGGGCGCCTGGGTGGCTCAGTGGGTTAAAGCCTCTGCCTTCGGCTCAGGTCATGATCCCAGGGTCCTGGGATCGAGCCCCACATCGGGCTCTCTGCTCAGCAGGGAGCCTGCTTCTTCCTCTCTCTCTGCCTGCCTCTCTGCCTACTTGTGATCTTTGTCTGTCAAATAAATAAATAAAATCTTTAAAAAAAAAAAATAAGAACTTCGATCTTCACGGGACACAGACACTCGGTGAAAAAGCAACGCATAGAAGGGAGAAGATTTTACAGTACATATTTTCAAATAAAGGCTTTTATCTAAAATAAAGAACTCCTACAAATAGTGAAAACACAGACACCCAATAGATATATGGGCAAAAGATTTCAAGAGATACTTAACAAAATAAAAAATTCAAATAAACAAAATCAGTAAGCATAAGTGATTAACTGCATTGGTCCTCAGATAAATGCCAATCAAGACCACAGTCAGATACATTATATATTCACTATACTGGCTAAAAGGAAAAACTGACACGACATATTCCGCGGCAGGATGTGGAGCGGTAGGGACTCTCACACAGTATGGAATTATGGGTAATATTTACTATAGAGCATAAACATTTTAAGAGCCAACCACTCCAAAGAAGGGTTTACATGAGTACACCAAAAGACATGTTTGAGAATATTTGTAGAAATTCTATCTGTAGTAAATATACACTCAGATATACAAATACAGAAACAAAAAAATAAAGCCTAGAAAAACAAACAGGTTACTCTGAGAAATCAAACAGAATAAAAGTATTCAAATGGCCATCAAAAATAGGTGGCTAAATATATTTTAATTATAAGTATATAATGAAATATAGCAATGAGAATAATTCATCTATAATTGCACACAATGATGTGAGTGACTCTCACAAACAGAATGTTGAGCTAATAAAATATGACACAAAAGAGTACACATTGTAAAATTCTGATAGCATACAAGAAGAGGTAGAATTATATACGGTGTTAGAATTCAGGGCAATGGTTATCATTTGTTTAGTAATATCGAACAAGTGTAAGGAAGGATTTCAGGATGTTGGTATAATTCTATGGCTTGATTCAGGTGCTGATTATTCAGGTGTGCTTAATTGGGGAGCAACTCTATTATTATATGTGCAGTTTTTTGTTTGCAGTTTAATTTCAGCGAAAATTTACAGACACTAAAGAACACAGTTATTCCATAGACATCCAAAACCTTCTCAGAGATGTTGGAGAATTCTGTTGTGGAAATAAACTGCATCTGACACAAAAACAGGTAATATCCAAGACAATTTAAGGGAAAAAAATGACAGAGCTAAATCATCATTTGAGCATGAATTGCCATGTAACATGGAGGTACAAATGTAGCTGTTACCATGTAATCTAGGTTAGAAATAGCTGTCATTAATAGAGGAGTATTTTCTCTCATATGAAAAGAATTATGCATTCCACTGTTCCCAACGCAGTAACATTTACTACCACTTGTCATTTCAGATTACCAATAACTGAAAATGGTAAATTAAGAATGGATAGTTTGTTTCTGATGGAATGATACCACCAACAAGTTGGATTCTATTTATTGCTCACTAGGTAGTCACAGCTATATGGTTGATTTGTGTGCTATAGGTACAACACGCTGCAGAACATGTGTGCCAGAAACAGTACATTTTATGGTTTCCCAAATTAAATTGTATTTGACTCTCCTATCACATTTGCCAGAGTGTAGAGATGTCCAACTAATGTAGATTCTTTCTCTTATGCTACTGTTCTTTTGACAAGAGCAAGAAGTTGTACGTGTATACTCTTGTCAGTAGAAGAAGATTTATGTGAAACAGAAGCTTTTCTATTGCTCCAAAAGTAGAGATTGTCTTAGTTACTAAATTCAGCAAGCATTTTGAATTTGTTTCCTAACTTGATATATTGGTGGCATTTAAAATATTTTTTCACCAGATGCTTATCTGTCCTTTTAATTGTGTTCTGAAGAATTATTCTTTTCTGACTTTCTTAGGTTTTTTCATTTGTTTGTTTTTTAGCTATAATTTCTCCATCTCATTTTCCCATTTAATATTGGGTTTCCCCAAAGATCTTTCCTGGACTTTCCATCTCCCTCTGCATTCTCTGCAAGGTATCTATCCATCTCCACGCTTTTAGCTACTACCTGTATGCATCTTAAGGCCTGACAACTTATTTTAGCTCCAATCCAGGATTAGCTACTCATAGCTATTGTTCTGTAGGCAGTTTATAATCAAGAGGAATAAAAACAATTGAATTGTTATAGCAAGCATGTTATTTCTTCTGAAATACTGACACGAACTTAACTTTTTCTTAAAACTTATCATTACAGCATAGGTTCTACCTCCAAAATCTTCTCGATATACCTGTCCTCTTCCATCCCGATATATTTAAACTTGACTGAAGCTTTTTTGTACAACTCACTGCAGTTTTTTTTCTTTCTTTCTTTTTTTTTTTTAGTAGAACCAACCTTAATCTTTTTTTCTTCTAATATACAAGGCATCAAACTTTTCTTTTTCTCACATTACTTGCTTTACTAAATTCAATCAGAGATTCTCCATGTTATAGCAGGTGAAGTATAAACTCCCACTGATGTGACAACACCATTTCAATCTCACCTTTACTACTTTGGGTCACACACTTTCCACTTGGGAAGAACAGATTGTCCTCTCTTCATGTTTCCTTGTCTTTTCCCATATCAATGTTTCTTGCCTAGAATATTTTTCCTCTCTAGGTACATGGAAAATTTCTCCTCTATCTCTTAGGTTCAGGCAGTTTTCACTTGCTCTGTGTTGTCGCTCTGATAAGTTTAAGTGCTGAGAATAAAAGGATACACAGAAAAACAAAGTCTCTGCTCTCAGGGAGATTAAAGTCCATCCAGAGCTGGAGAGAGACAATAAACAGGTGAACAAATAAATACATGAGAAAATCACATATTATTATACATGCTTGGAAATAAATAGAAAGTTTCAGGCACTTGAACATAACTAGTTGGGGAAGGAACTTTAGAGAACATCCTCTATGTTTGAGCAGAGAACTTGAACTGGGGCTTTGTTCCAATCAGTAATGGCATTTAATTAGCATAAAAAAGAGTGTTTTTCCTCATTTGAGAATTCCAAAGGTAGGTGGTTGATATGGTGGTTTAGCTAGAGGATGCTGAAACCAGTGACTTACTTATTCTTAACTTGCTGACTTTCTCCCTGGTGCTTGTTTCCTCATGGTTACCTAATAGCCACTGCATTTCCAACCATCCCACTTCTAAAGCAGAAAGAACTAAAGAATAGTTACATTTCTTGCGTGACTTTAGGGAAAAAACAGATTTCCCAAAGAAGTGTCCAACAGCTTTTTACTTACATTGGATTGCCACAACTGAGAAATATGTATATGTACTAATAGCAAAGGAGTTTAAGAAGGAGGACTATCTTTGCTATATTTGGCTTTGAATGAACATCATCTTTGCCTTCATGCAAAATTTTAACCAAAAAGAAGGAGATAAGCACATGGATTTAGCAACTATTTCGTGAATGCCAAAGACCTTAGGTTGAGAAATAGCTGGGGGGTCATGTCAAGCATCCCAGGCGGAGACAACCTCCAGCACAGGCACCTGAGGTGGGAGAGTCTTTTGTGCATAGAATAAAGGCAGGCTATCATGACTTGCTGGGAGTAAGGATGATGAGGTGTGGTGGATGATGGATTCAGAGGTACAGGATCCTCAGTTACTTAAGTTGAGGAGCAACTTTTTATGCATTTCTTTATTCTAAATACCTTGTACAGTCTTAGGCTGATAGTAAGTTTCTTTCTTTTTTTTTAATGAGTGAATTAAGGACAACACTTTATATAAATATATGAAAGAGCTCAGTGATTTCCTTGTTTATAAATAACTTTAACTGTATTCACAGGAACATACGTTAATAGGTCAAAATCATCTCATGAGTGGTAATCTTCATTTTCAGCATTGATTTGTCTAGAGTTAATCATGTCATTTGAAACCATAAAGGCCTAATTTTAATTGTCAATTACATCAATTCCATAATTTTTCTCTACATATGTTGTTTTGGTTTGTTTTGTTTTGGCAAAAGAAGTCCTATGAAAAAAATATACATATTGGCAAGTTAGTCTCAAGTATCAAAATAATTTCATAAATTTTCTATTTATTTTTAACTGTGGAGTTATGATCATATTTGATATTTCACAGCTGTGAAAAATTCACAAATAACTTTGTTCAATAGTATTTGATTAAGAAATTACAGACTCTGATTTTTAAAAGTGGGCACTGAAATTTGGGTAAATGGTCTATTTAACCAAATGTTACATTGAATATGTGATGTATTAACCCTAATTTAAGTGGTGTGCAATTTTTTATCATATGAACTGAAAAGAAGTGATTGACCCTGTTATTTTCAAAAGCATTACTCTAAATTGCAACTGGTGTTACACCTTACATCAAGTAGTACATATTTCTTTCTTTCTTATTGTTCTTTTGAATTCTTTTAAAACATAAAGCACAAGTTCCAATGAGGAGAATATTAGCCATAATTTTCCTTATAGTCATAATAGAGAGCTATTTGTGGAAAAGTTTATAATATGCTACAATTGATTAAATTCAGCACCATACTATGTGTTATAACATTCAGAAAGGTTTTGTGATTTTTAATAAAATCTACAAAATCAGTGAATCATTTTCATTTTGTTTCACTTAATTAAGAATAAAATATGTTTAAAGTGTGTGTGTATATATGTACACACATAGACACGTATATGTCCACACACAGAGTATATCCACACATGTATATATCCATACACATACACACACACACACACACACACACACACATGCTTTACTTAATTTTTTCCATGTGACTCCTAACATAAAGCATCTTTGGTAAATTTTAGTGTAATTAATAATAATTGTTTTCTAAAACACGGAGTTATTTTCCAGGTTCCCATGTACCTTATACTGAATTATTTTGAAAGTCTAATTTTTGTTTCTTGTGTTTCCCATCTGGTCTTCTTACATTATCATCCTATGATCTGTTTCCAAAATAATGCTGGGAAATGGAGTGTTGATTTCTTCTTTACTAAAATATATTTTCATTATTTTTAAAGTAATGAAAACATTTCTATTTTTGTTCAGTTAGCTGACAACACCTTTTTCCATTATTTTATTTTTAGCTGGCTAAGTTTAAACTTGACTGTGTGCCTTTTAAAATTCAAAGTGAAATAATCAGACCATTTTACTTCCATTTGCCATCAGCTGAAGGATTAGTTACTTCAACTAGAGGACAATATAATCAATAATGTCTAAATTTATGCCCAAGATGACCATCCTTGAAGATATCCTTTTCTTTCTTGGAAGCATAGTAAATTCCATCATAAATCTGGCCAGGAAAAAGACCCTTGATTCCTTTTAAGTGTCTGTCACTCTCTTACAGTCCATTTTTATGGAAGGGAGGTAAAATGATAAATCACAAACCATTAGTCATGAAAGGTCAATCATATCTCCTAAAATATACTGTCCTACCACTTAAGTCCCAAATAGTTTTTATATACAGCTAAGCAGACTATTTCTTATCATTTTCATATTAAAGTGATCACAAAAAAATTGTACACTCAAACTTGGAATTATCAGGATGATTTAGATCTACATTATTTTCTTGGATTAAAAAAGAAAATTAATTTAGCAGGCTTATACTTCCTTTTGTTACTGACCTATAATTTCTATCTTCATATGCTTTCAGAAAATGCAAACTACAGTACTTAATAAAGATTAAATAATGATTCTAATACTTAACAATGCTTTCCAGGTTCACAAACAATTGAAGCTGATAGCAAAATTTTACTGTGCTACCATACTTGTTCTAGAAACACGAAACTTCATCAACAATTGATATTTTGAGAAAATACCAAAAAATGACATAGTATATAATCTCTTATAATTGGAAGCAAAATCTGTTTCATCTCCATAAACTGTTACGTTCAGTTAGTCTGTTAAAAAAAAAAAAAGTCATGTATATTTATTTTTATGATAATAAAACCACTTAAGTAAGATACTATTTTCCTCAATTAAACATTGGCATTCCCTTAGGTACCATACTATGCATCTTTATAACTTCTCCTTACCTTTTTCTATTCCAAACAAATTCAAACACATAATTTACTTCATTAGTCACAAACCTGTTCTACTTTTCCAAATTAGAATTCAGCATTTCCCAGTGAAATACCTTTCTGGTATTAACTTCTTAATTTCCATAGGTATGTTCCAGAGAAGAGTCCATGTAAGAGGCCTTCATGTAAGGACAACTTGAAGAACTACATTAAATCTTATTTTCTATAGACTGAAGACTTCTACTTTCTTTAATCTCTCATTGCTTTGTCAAATATTATAGTATTTTTAACTATCTTTCAAACTTTCCTCTAAGAACTTTCTCTTGAAGTACATTGTTCAAAAGTCTACACATTCTCTTAGGAAAATTATGACCATTACTCATGATAGTAGACAAATTGCTATATTCTGTTCCTTCATCTTGCATCACTATGTCAGAGTGTATTTAAATGTTATGCTTTTCAGTCATGTATGCTCTGACACCATTAATTTTCCACTTTTCACAACACATTTCTCTCTTGGTTTTCATGGTATTGTATTCCATTACTTTATGTTTACCTCTGTATTGAATCAGTTTCGTATATACACCCTTTTCCCTTTATTTATATACTTCTTTTCTTGAACTCTTCCTGTGATATCAGTTTCTCTTTACTCTTGTTGGGTTTAAGATTCATGTCTTAAGCGATAATTGATATAACTATTCACTAGGGATTGAATTTCATTGTTTCTCCATATCTGCCTATCCTTTAGCCATCCCCACAGGGATATCTTAAGATCTCCCTCCCAGTTTTTCCTTAGCACCTCCAGGCTATGTTATTAGCTGTCCCAAAATGTCAAAGTCTGAAATCTGGAAGCCATTTTTATCTAAAGTTCCTTGCCTTAGTTCAGAGAGTTCCCTTAGATTACTCACATAGCTTCCTTATCCTTTTCTCTGTCCATGATTTCATATCTACTTCTCTTCCCTTTACTGCTGACCTTTTCAGTTTATTGTTAAAAATATTGGCACAGTATTTTCAATAATGTGCCAATTAGATGATATGTTGTTCCCCTTGCCTACCCTACCTTTTCTCTCTGTTACTAGTTTCATATAAAATATTACAAAATGTTTCCTAACTTCCAGGAAGTCTCTCCAACATCCCATCTCAGTTTTCCATAATGACTTTGATTGCCATTCTCTTGAATGCAAAGTGTTGATTATAATTTCTGGAATATGACTAGATTCCAGTGGTGGACCACAAGACAGAGACATTGCACTTCCATGTGAATTCCTGTGACTTAGTGGAGTGCATGGGGCAAGGTAGGGACTCAATAAATATTTGTCAAAATCAATGAAGTGAATGAATGTATAAATGAATACCTACATTATTCACAGGCAGAGCTTGTCAAGGTAAATAGCTATGGTAAGGCAGGTAATGCCAGAACTTACATTTTCTTAGTTATTCAGAGGTTTTATATGCTAGGTAAGTATTAATGCTGTTTCAATTTATATGAAATATTTCATTTTAAGAATTTATTTAAGGAACCTTATTTCACAACTTTGTAAATCTGTTTAGTGTCTGCCTATTAGAAGAAAGTTGGATTTTCAGCCACTCCTTCCACATTCAATCTCTTACTATATATTTTTATGTCTAACCAATATGAAGTAAATGTCTCTATAAGGCACATAGATATGTAGTTGAAAATGAAGGGGAATTTCAGTAGTCTTTTGGGATAATTATGGGTATTTTTCTTTGACATCATACTAAAACTTGACAAATAGTTGTTTCTAAAGGTTAGTGGTAATGCAGAATCTGAATTAGTGTTGATAAACTTCAGATTCTATTTTTAAGAAAAGAGCTTTGACATTGTGGACCCCATTAAAAGTGTCTCAGAGACCTTGAGAATTCCTGGAGAATTCTTTGAGAACCATTAGCATGTAGAATCACAAAATTTTATAGCAGATTGTACTATATATAAGGCATAGTATTAGGTCTCCAGAAGATTACCATCAGGAATGCTAGCTAGTTGAGACACCACAACATTAATGTAGGAGAATGTTGGTTAGGACAAGGGCTAAAATAGTGAAGGTTGTGGAAAGCTGGTTTTGATAGGTTTTGACTTTTTTGGATTTAAAGAAGAAAAGAATTACCCTGAGCTTTCAATATTCCAGTACCTGAGATATTGTTGCTGATTTCAGTAAAAGGATCCCTAGTTTCCAAAATTGCCTCTCACATGTTGTTTCCTCTAAACCTCCTGCATTTTTTTTTTAAGATTTTTATTTCCTTATTTGACAGACAGAGATCACAAGTAGGCAGAGAGGCAGGAGGAAGCAGGCTCCCCGCTGAGCAGAAAGCCCTATGCGGGGCTTGATCCCAGGACCCCGAGATCATGACCAGAGCCGAAGACAAAGGCCTTAACCCACTGAGCCACCCAGGTGCCCCTAAACCTCCTGCATTTTAATCGCACTTTCCTGGAGGAAAGCTAATTTGATAGTGTTGGAAAATGTGGTCCTAAGAAAACCAACCAAACAAACAAGCAAAAAAACTCCAAGTAAGTGGATCAGTAGAGTATCAGTATGTGAGATCATTAATAATGTGAAGAAATTTGAATATGTCATTGATTTGGAATAAATTATTAATTATGTCCTGGAATTAATAACTTATTCCTGACTTAGTTTCTTCATCAATAAGATAAGTTGTACCTAGAAATTACCTTTAGGTCCTTTTGGTCTCTTCATATAATACTATGATAAAATACTACCATATTATTAATATTACATGCTCCCTAATATTAATATAGTTTAATAATTCATTACACATTACTGGGAAATCATCATTAATTAGTTAAACATTTTCTTTAAGTTATAATGAATATCACTTCCTGTCAGTAATAATATATTAATTATATCTCAGGCATTATTCAATATATTGAATAATCAATATATTGATTATATCTCAGGCATTATTCTCTTAAACAAAATTGACTCTTAAAAATATCTATGGGGACGCCTGGGTGGCTCAGTTGGTTAATCAGCTGCCTTCGGCTCAGGTCATGATCCCAGCGTCCTGGGATCGAGTCCCACATCGGGCTCCTTGCTCGGCAGGGAGCCTGCTTCTCTCTCTGCCTCTGCCTGCCTCTCTGGCTACTTGTGCTCACTCTCGCTCCTCTCTCTCTCTGACAAATAAATAAATAAAATCTTAAAAAAAAAACAACAAACATTTAAAAAAAAAATCTATGAATGAAGTCAAAAGGTTAACACATTCAATACTTAACTGACATTCTTCCTAAAATATCATAAATTATTTCATTACTGATCAAGATGAACATTTATTTTATTTTAATTTCAATAACCTACCTAAAACAAAAATAGAAATAATAAATCTTTTTTCTTTAAATTAGTAAGCATACAGGCATTCATTTTCCTAACTTGTAACAACTCAAAGTCTTCTCTATTGCTATTAGAACACCTATTCTGGCTCTGTTTAAATATTTTGAGTGAAAGATAGTGTAGGAGAAACCCATTCAATTTTTCTTTATTAAAATTTATATTTAATTATTATTATTAAAATTTATATTTAGAGTCAAATTCTACCTATTTATGACTTCCACTCATTACTCCTCGTGGCCTTTGGAACTTCCATGGTTATCTTCTTCTAACAAAAGATTCTTCAACTATTTGTTGATACTTTTTAATCCTTTATATTTAAAGTTTCTGACACTTAGGACTTGTTTTCTTTGTTCTTCAAATTAATTACAGAATATGAGTTTTAAACATTTTTAAAAATCAGGCCAGCTTCCTCTGAATAAAATTAACTTACCCACATCTCTCCTAAATCTTGGCCTTCCAAATCACACATAATAATAGTCCAGAAGTGGCCTTGCATATGCTAGATATCATGATTTATATAATAGTAACTTTTGATTTATAATGTGAAAGAAAATAATTTATTTCTTCATATAGCTCTTAAAATTAATATTAAATCAAGAAAAATAATAATTTTGAAGCCATGAGTGGCTCTGTCAGTTAAGTGTCTACCTTTGGCTCAGGTCATGATCTCAGGGTCCTGTGATTTATTGGCATTGGGCTCTCTGCTCAACAGGGAGCCTAATTCTTCTTGCTCTGCTCCTCCCACCCCACCAAGCTTGTGCTCTCTCTCAAATAAATACATAAAATCTTAAAAAATAATAATAATTTGGAAGTCATAAACAGAACTGACAAATTTAAAAATATGGTCATTTCCTGAGTTTGTGTGTTTTAAAAATGCTTGACTTGATGATTATGATTGTTTATTATTACTTTATGGCAAGAAAATAAAACTGTAAGTGTTATACTGTATGAAAAATATATTAACTTTATATGTCTCATAGAAGGCTATAGAAGTTTTAAATAGAAAAGATGTTTAAGATGTAAAAGATGTAAAAGTTGTAGAAGATGTAGTAATTGTATTTTTTATTTGTTTGTTTATTTTGTCTGCTTATCATGGTTTCCCATATATTTTTTTCTAGAGTAACCCACCAAGTTTCCTTTAGAGAATTTTCCCACCATCTGTGGTATTGGTGTGATTATCATTCACTGAACCTAGACTTGGGGTGTAGCCTTTGGTGGAAAGGTAGAAGTTTCTCACTGTCTAGATTTTTCTGAAATGTGAGTAGGTTAGTAGTTAGTAGTTAGAAAAGTTAGTTTCTTTTTCTTTTGGGTCTTTATTTCATAAAGGTGTTAAGGTGGGCTGCTGGAAGTCTAACCTCTCCAGAAAATAAATGCAGCCTATTTGAAGAAGAAAAGAATGCAAACAAGAAATAAAGAAAAGAAAGACAGGCAAAACTAAGCAAATGAGAGAGAAAGATATTTGATTATTTATTTGCATTTTAGAATCCAGATGAGATAAATGATTTTTTTTCATGAATTACTTTGCAATGGTATTCTATTCTTTGCTACAAAATGCATCTTGATTAAAACAGAAGGTACTTAATAACTTTTCTTCAAATGAATATCAAATAAATTAAATCAGTTTTGAAATGATCTATGGTAAATTCTTACTTCTTCCACTGTATAGGATTTGAGTATCTAAGAAATATTACCTGGTGGAGATAATGGAAGATAATTCCATGTTCTGATTCTACCTTTGTAATACTATGAGAAAGTCCTCTAATGTGTTTTATAATAGGTCATCATCTGTGCCTTTTCTTTAGAACAGTGAATATAAACTCTGTCATTTCATTTGATATTTGATTTATAGAGTTTCCCAAATATATTCTATATTACTTTTTTATTATGGAATAATTAACAGTAGGAGTAAGGAACAGATTTCTATTGGGAGCTTATAGATCACTTCTAAGTTTCTAAAAATATTCAATACTTTGTCTCTGTTAAGATTTGGCCACAAAGCTGACAATTAGCTCCTTTCTTTAAAAAATTGATTACACTGATAATGAGCACTTATCTTAAGTTTGGCAAATTTACTTAGTGGTTAGTACTGAAAATGAAGTTTTCTGTGTCCTTTCCATGGGTTCTGAAAGAGAGTAAAAGCTCTTCTAAAATAAGCTTCTACATAATGAGACATTAATCGGTGCCATTTAGCACACTACTGCTACAGTGGGCTAGTTTACATGTGGCAGTAACATTTCAGAGCAAATGTGCCTTTTGAAGTATCTATATTTTTACTAGGCAGTGATTTAAGTTTCAGAATAAACAGAACACTCTATGAGCTAATTTCCATACATATTTTAGGTTTTCTAATATAACATGGTCTTAAAATAACTTTATTTTGAAAAATCCTCTATTTATTTAGAAAAAACTTGAATGGGAGAATAAGTTTCCAGAGACTGCTTCACTAATACTGAAAGGAAAAATGTGTTTTTTTATTGTATAACCTATTTTGTATGTACCACACAACAGGAGGAAAAGTTATATGGTAATATTTTGGATATTACTGCTCTCAATCTGATTTAACAGACACTGACAGAAAAGACTTCATGCTTTCTTTTCCATTAATGAAGTTAGAGATGTAAAAGTTCTTTCGTTTGCACACTCTCTTTTTAATTTTGTTCTTTTATTTTATAAATTCTTGAATATATAATATCACATATCTTTTATGACATTGCTGCTATTTAGTGATTATTTTATAATTAAATCCAGAAGTTTGTACAAAAATAATAGATCTATTATTCAACATTGGACCATACACCTTGGTTATGGACTAAATCGCTCTTAGGTATTGTTATTGTCTACAAAAAAAAGTTTACAAAATTCTATTTGATCAAGGTTGCTCCCAATTGTTTTCCAACTCTTATTTTTAGATATAAAAATATAAATTATTAATATATGATTCTTTAGATCCAAGATCTAAATTTGCATATCTGTGATTAGATATCTGCCTCTGCATAGGAGGACCATTTATATGGTCAGATAGTACACTGCACTGCTCTAGAGTACTCCTTAACATAGCCAACATGGAAATGATGCCCTCTAAAGATGTAGAAAGCACAATTTACACAAAATGTCTAGCAGACCTGAATGGATCATGCTACCTTCTGCTCTTACCCTTATCTCTTTCCTTAGACTTCTTGCTCAGGCCTAATTTCTTGAGATTGGAATTTATGTCCAAGTATCACCATCCTGATTGCTCAAACTTTTGTGGATTTTTGGTCTCTCTCTCTCTTTTTTTTTTAAGATTTTATTTATTTATTTGACAGAGAGAGAGAGATCACAAGTAAGCAGAGAGGCAGGCAGAGAGGGGGGACTTCCCTCTGAGCAGAGAGCCCGAAGTTGGGCTCAATCCCAGGACAGTGAGATCATGACCTGAGCCGAAGGCAGAGGCTTAACCCACTGAGCCACCCAGGCACCTGATTTTTGGTCTCTTAACAGTGATGCTGACAACTGACAATTGCTCAGTGTGGAACTGTAGTCTTGTCTTTTCTACTCTCTTTATGGCAATGCTATGCTGTATGACAGAAGCACAGCTTGAGTAGAATAGAAGTTTTCCACCAGGAATATATGAGAATTTCAGTTGCTCCACATCTCTGTGAACACTTGGCAGTATCAGAATTGTTAGCTAATTTGCTGTGTGTCATTATATATAAAGTAGTTTTAATTTGCAGTTTTCTGATGACTGTTGAGCATCCTTTTAGACATATAATTTGTCTACTAGACTTATCATTTTTATATTACCCTCTTGGGGTATATTCCCTAGAATTCCTGCCATCTTTTGAGAGCTCAGAAGTATGTATTTTGTTAGCATGTACAGTTAACTGTGAATTTCACCTGGGAAAACTAATGTTACATTCATTAACTTTGATAATCGGACAAAAGCTATTAAGCAATGTGGTATTTTGAGTGTTAGTCCACTACATTTATTTCCACTGTTAATTCTATATATTATTTATTTCATACCCTAAATAGTCTATTGGTGGAAAAAAGAAAAACCACTGAAGTTGGAATACTACGATATTAAGATACAAAGATCTTGGAATTTAAAAATTAGCCTCAACATAAACTTTAACAGACCTCCAATTTTTATTCAGATAACCAAATAAAAATATTTCAAACAAACAAAAAATATATACATATCAAACATATATATAATATTAATACTTTATACACATTATATATAACACATATATAAATATAATATATATCATATATTATATATATACTACTAGAAATTAGAGCAGAAAACAACACTGTATATAGATGAGTTTGTGAATGGCCATGGAGCCATAATGATCCTCAACTGGATAAGTAGCAGAGGGAATGCTATAACAAATACACACCTACTGATGTTAGTCAATTGTTGCCTATTTTTCCACAGGAAAAAGGAGAACAACCTTAAACTCACAAAGAAATGTAGAATAGTTTTATTTATTTAATTAAATATAATACCCTACCCTTCCTGGGTATGCAGTGCATGAGTTTATCATAGTAAAAATGATAGGTATACAAACTATAAGAAATATTCTAGAAAGATAAGTTATGATAGAACTAGCAAAGTGGTCCTGCAAAAATACTGAACCACAGGTGGGCTGGATTACAGGAAAGGACTTAAAGCAAGCCTGAAGCCTATTTCTTTTTCTTCAGTTAAATTGCCTCATTTCCTCCTGAATGAAGGTAAACATAGAATGTGCTAGAGTTTAAGGGCTTGGGAAGGTTATCTGAAATGCAATGTACTGATCTGTCCTCTGTTTTGTCTGTATCGTTTCTTTTTTTACAGACAGGTTAAAAAAAAAGTCTTTATATTAAAAGGGCTTCCAGCCTTTCATTGTTTTTTGTTGGTTTCCTAAATTAAGTGCTGTCATTCCTATGATAAAATTGCTATCAAGAAAATAAAACAGAATGACATTCTAAATAGCGACTGGTGTTACAAAAGGCGATAGTACTTTAGTTTGGAGAGTAAAAGAAAAGTTTCTCACAGGAAGTGTCATTGGAGTTATGACTCGCTCCTAGGCAAGCAGGCAAATTCAAACGTAAGGAATTAAGTAAATAATTCAGGATTTCATTTAGTTAGTTATAAGGCAACAATAACAGCACTAACATAAAAAACTATTGCCTCAATTTCCCACAGGGAATTGGAAGCCTGAGTGCATATATTTTAAAAAAGCGTAGATATGATATGTTAAATTGTATTTAAAACAATTTTGTTAGATAGCTAATATAGCTCAAGTTGTAAGTGCTTTTCTGAATGAACTGTATTATCTAAGTTTATTTCCTGGTCATGAGCTAAGTTGTGTGTTGTAATGAATGAGCTTTTATATTCTGAATGCCCATATAAGTTAAGTGCCTTTAAATAACTTCTGCTTGTTTTTCTCTTTTCCTATGACTCACATCACAAGTTTGTATTCTCTTTTCAAATCAACACGAATTTTTATATGAATTCTAAAACTTTCAAACTTATTTGCAGGAAAAGTAAGAGATGTGATATATTTTTTTTTAAAGATTTTATTTATTTATCTGACCGACAGAGATTACAAGTAGGCAGAGAGGCAGGCAGAGAGAGAGGAGGAAGCAGGCTCCCCCCTGAGCAGAGAACCGATGCGGGGCTCGATCCCAGGACCCTGAGATGACCTGAGCGGAAGGCAGAGGCTTTAACCCACTGAGCCACCCAGGCAACCCAAGAGATGTGATATTAACGAGTATTTGTGAAAATCAGACATTATATCCTATTGATGTTTTCAAGACTGACTTAATATTCAAATTTAGTGTCTTTCAAAAAAAAAACTTGTTAAGGAAAGGATGTACACTGCAACCTATTATGCGTAAATACATATATAGAGACACAGAAATAAACATAATTGAAACACAAGATTCCAAGCACTTTTTGGCTTTACTATATGTGATACACCCTGATATCTACTGGTGTATTTTCTGTTTTATAATTTTTTATGCTGAGGAAAAACTAGGTAATATATGGCAGATCTGTATATTTGAAAAAAAAAAAAACATGTTTTTTCAGTTTGAAAAACCTTGAATTTAATAAATGCCAAAAATGAGGACACTTTCAATTAAAATGGATTTATAAACTGCATTTACACTTTTATTTTTTTTCTGCCATATTTTTTTAAAATTTATTTTTTATTTATTTTCAGCATAACAGTATTCGTTATTTTTGCACCACACCCAGTGCTCCATGCAATCCGTGCCCTCTATAACACCCACCACCTGGTACCCCAACCTCCCACCCCTCGCCCCTTCAAAACCCTCATATTGTTTTTCAGAGTCCATAGTCTCTCATGGTTCACCTCCCCTTCCAATTTCCCCAACTCCCTTCTCCTCTCTAACTCCCCATGTCCTCCATGCTATTTGTTATGCTCCACAAATAAGTGAAACCATATGATAATTGACTCTTGCTGCTTGACTTATTTCACTCAGCATAATCTCTTCCAGTCCACATTGAGATATCACCTTACACTTTTATTTTTAATAATTATTCATCTATAGGGTGGACAAATTTTTATTCCTTTGAAAGAAAGACACCTTTCTTCATAAAGCATATCATTGTCCTTCTGAGTAGAATTGCATACCAGGCCTTAATTAATGAGTGGGTTATGGTTAACTCTAATACATGTTCATAGACTTATGTGAGATTCATTTTTAAATAATAAACAAAAATTATACAAAAAAAAATTTTATTCTTTTCAGAATAACAATACCAAAAAAGAAAAAAAAAAGCTTCTGGATCAACTTTCAGAAAGTAGAAGCAAATTCTGTGTTATTATTTAGAATCCTCTCCTTGTCCACAATTAGGAGCCCCTTTTCATCTACCATAGTCACATTACTCAACCCATTAAATTTTAGTGACTTTTGATCAGATCGAAATATCCAGTTAACCTCAGAGGACAAAGTTTTGCATTACTTTATATTTAACATTAAGGATATTAAGAAACACTGCAGGCCCTCAAATGAGTTAGAAAAAAATAGTTTTGAAAATGTTTGAATCAATTCAGTAATATTAAAATAAGTACCTTTTCCTTTAAAGTGCTTCATGAAACATTATATTAGCGTAAATATCATATGTTTTTATACA
The DNA here is from genome assembly GCF_020171115.1 of Neogale vison. Lineage (NCBI taxonomy): Eukaryota > Metazoa > Chordata > Mammalia > Carnivora > Mustelidae > Neogale > Neogale vison. The sequence goes on along the minus strand of NC_058101.1, from coordinate 78,215,683 downwards.
CCATATTCATGATCCATAAACATATATTACAGCAAACATTTCTTCTGTTCTATGACTTTTTCTTTGCTGTATTTTCCTAGCAACCAGATCTGCACTGGGCATATACTATGTACTCAATAATATTAATGAACAAAGTGGCTCTATAATAGCCTTATATAATCATGTTTTCATAAATTATGACATATGTTAAATGTTATGTTGACCAAGAGGAAATAGCCTTTCAGGAAAATAAAAACTTTAAGAAAGAAACAGTGCCATTTTAATGAGTTATTGATGAATTGCTCCAGGATAGCAGAAAAGCATTTATACACTGGAGCTAGTTTAAAGACAGGTGACCTTTTAAGAGATTAGTTAACCTTTCAGCAATTTTGGAGAGTTACTGTTTTGAAAGATAAAGGTCAGAGTAGAACTCAGAATGCAGTTATTGTCTTCTCTGTCTCCATGCCTTTAATTTTCAATAAATTAATTCCAACTGTAGAGTCTGTTCACAAATAGATTTATTTTTAAAATAAAAGGACAATATAGGTTACAAGTATTTTTCAGGTACTCGATAAGAATAATCCAGACATGAAAACTCAAAATCTTAATTTATTTGTAAATTTCACCTTTCATCTTTGTCATGCTATAAGTTACTAAGACAAAAATGCTTTTGAAGAAAGATGCAAGATGCTTTTAGTTATTTTTTTCCCTCCTTAAGAAAAGTTCATTTCATTTTTTTGTTTCATGCAAAAAAAATTTCTTTTTATCAGATTTAGTCATTCTAATTCTCTTCATCAAAGCCCTTGTATTCCTAAACCTGGTGTTATATATCTCCTTAGATGTGTTAACACCAGAAGGAAAATTGGGCTGAGTGCTTAGAAAACAGTTTTTCTGTGCAGGGTTTCATATACTTTGTGCAGAGAAAATAACCTAAAAATATTTTACCATTTGTAGATTTTGGTCTGGTTGTGATAAGCAAATGATCATTAACCTGACCTACATGCTCTCTTTCTTCTTTGTAGTTTCCTATATCCATATTTTAAAATGCATATGATTTATTTTTTGACCTATTCATTTCAAAAGAAACTACCTTATAGTTTGGAAATAAAGAAAATGTGGTTTTCTGCAAGATTTGATGATATTTACAAAGAGGTTAAGGCAATTTTATATTACCTGGACATATAACTTAGTTTCTGATGTTTTATTCATAGTCAACCATGAAACAAGTATAGATGATACAGTGCCTAGACTTAAGAAAGCATAAAATAAAATAGCTAAAAGTCATATTATAACAACTATAGTCCTGTTTGAATGAAGTAGCACTATATTGAGATGGCAATAAACATATAAATAGAATTTTCATGTGTTCAAAGATCTATCAGTACTGTTACAATAAATTTCACTTTACCCGGTAATTATTGTTCACCAGTTCTCATCATTTCAACATCAATGCATTCTTAAAAATGAAAGAAACCCTGATTGACATTTGAATTGTCCAGTCATTCAATAAAGTAGAAAGTAAAATGAGAAGAAAATTGAAGTTAGGTGAAAGATGTTTTAAATAAATAAGAGGTTTTTTTTTTAATTCTTTAATATGTAATTTAGCATTGACTTTATCATTGCCCTATGTGAAAGTCTCTTTGGGTGGGGAAATAACATTGAAAACATGGGCATAATCCTCATTTGTACACCATTCTGTAAGAGGGCCATACTGAGGGCACCAACCAAGTGTTAAAAAATAATAAGAAGAAGTCAGGAAGTAGTTTCTGGTTTGGTAACCAGCTTCTTTGATCTCACCATTCTAATATTTCTGAATGTGTGAACTTTGTGCTTATGGGTCAAGATGACTGCAGTACTTTCTAAAATTACATCACACCATAGGCAGCTCAATGGAGGAATGCACAAAGACAAAATGGGAAGTGGTGTGCAATATGTATCTTTAGTTTTCAGTTGACTCTAAGTGTGCATTGTACTTAGTTTCAGTTTTTTGTTTCTATTTTTGAGCATTTCTAACTATTCATAGTGATTAATATATCATTTTCTTTGAGGTCTTCCAAAGATCGGAGGAAAAAACATCATTTTCTATTGTATTACAATCAAATTTATTGTATCTGGCAATCACTTGTCTATGTCCACAAGATCCTCTTATCAATCTTAGATACATTACGTTCTTAACTTTTTACTATGTCTTAAAAATTTTTGCTATCTGTCATCTTAGGAATTCTTTCATCACTCATCAATTATTCCAAGCCATGCTAAGAAAAAAAACATGGTATATGAAAAGATACTATAATAGTGTCACCATCCTTCAGTGTTCTTTTCCAGTTGTCCCAGGTATTGTATCATTATTTCAAGAACGTATAAAGAAAGTTGACAGTCTGCTGTTACCTTTTACTGAACACTGTTGAGACTTCAGATTTGCATTTTCCACTTATAATGACAAAGAGAAGAAACTTGGTAAAGTGAAATGTTTTGTAATTATTGGAAGATAGGCGCAAGGAGACAGAGTTGTCTTAGAACTATACTATCCAACATGTAGTTATTAATAGTCACATGTGACTCTTGAGTGTCTGAAATGTGCTCAAATTAAGATGGGCTGCAAGCATAAATTATGTACCACATTTTGAAATCTTAGTTTGAAAAAAAAGGATGAAAAATATATCATAATTTGTATTTATCGCATGTTGAAATGATATTTGGAATGTATTGGATTAACTAAAATATATTATTAAATTAATTTCACCTATTTCTTTTTACATTTTTAATGTGACTATAAACTTTTTAAAATTATATACGTGATTCACAGAATTCTATTAGCATTCTTCTAGACTCTAACAGTGATAGTGAAGCATTTTTGTCAAAGATTTTAATCCAAAATTTGAGGGAAAAAATGTGAACAGACCCTTTGTCAGAGACTGGTGTATGTCTACTCCAATGTTTACTGTCCTCTATTACTTTAGAAATAAAAACCTCTAAGTATTTTAATGAAATACAGTCATTCAAAATAAATAGTGCAGTTCCTGACAACCTTCTTACCTGGGGTGTGACTAAGTTCTGGACCGTAAAATATGTGAATTATTAAGTGATACCTTCTGGAAAAAATTTATTAACAGGTTATCACCAGTTACAATATGCTTCCAGTGAACATTCTGAATTCTTTCTTTCTTTTTTTTAAGAAGGCTCCATGCGCCAAGTGGAGCCCACCTTGGGACTTGAAGTCATGCTCCTGAGATCAAGACCTGAGCCAAGATCAAGAATTGCTTAACTGATGGAGCTAACCCAGGTGCCCATTTTGAATTTTTTCAAGTCACTTTATAAATAATATTCTAGACAAAAAAGTAAACGGGTTTTTTAAAGCTTTATTAGAAATTTTAATTAAAAAAAATAAGTTCACCGTGAGTATAGCTGTCATCTTTCACCATACAACACTATTATAATATTATTGACTATATTCCCTATGCTGTGCCTTTTAATCACATGATTTATTCATTCCAAAAAACTATTAAAAGTAATAAGTGAATTCAATAAAGTTAAGGATACAAAATTACTATCCAGAAATCAGCTGTGTTTTTATACACTAATAGCAAAGTAGTAGAAAGAGAAATTAAGAAAACAACTTATTTACAATTTCACCACAAAAAAATATGCCTGACCAAGGAGGTGAAAAACCGATACTCTGATAACTATAAAACATTGATGAAAAAAACTGAAGATGACAAAAAGACAAATGAAAAAATTTTATGCTTGTGGGTTAGAAGAACTAATATTGTTAAAATGCCCGTACTACCCAAAGTAATCTACAGATTCAGTGAAATCCCTATCAAAATACAAACAGCATTTGTCACAGCACTAGGAAAAATCATACTAAAATTTGTATAAAACTGAAAAAGACTCCTAATACCCAAAGCAATGCTGAGAAAGAACAACAAAGCAAGAACTATCACAATTCTAGATTTCAAGATATACTGCTAAGCTATAGTGGCCAAAACAGTATGGTACTGACACAAAAATAAAGGCATTCTTAAACTTTCCAGTTAGGGTATCTTAATCTATTATTTGAGATAGTATTTCTTTGTTAACCAGGCTCTTCATAGCCACCTCCATTTCTCTCTCCCTGTCCTGGAAGGGGTTTGAGTGTGAAAGTTTCCATAAACCTTGGATGGAGGAGGAGACTCCTTGACATAATACAGAGCTTTTTCTTTGTCCTTGAGCTGGACTCAGCTGCAAGGCTTTTGGCTTGAGTGATCTCTAAATTGCTGGTACTTTTATCTGTCAGGATGGCCACTGATGACATTTTCCATTCTTTTGTTGGGTGAATGCCCAGTGCTTTCTCCCAGCCAAACACAGATTTAATCACACAGACTCAGCAAACTCCTCTTGAGTTTTAGCCATGACCTCCATCTGGAGTCTCGCTTAGGATGTCCATCTGTAATCATCCTCCGGAGCAGGGTCATCCCCTTCCATGACAGACCTGTGGGTCTCAACGCAGCCTTGAGTCATACTGAAAATTGGAGGATGTTCCTGATGAACAGAATTTGTAAGAACTGTTGGAGTGCTTCTCTGGTCCTCTCTCACTCTGCCATGTCATGATGCATTTTTGGTTTGTTTTAGACCCTCCCCCAACCCCCACAGATTTTTTGGGAATGCCTGCTTAGTGGTCACCTCCAAAATTCCAAAACTGGATCCAAGCACAATCTCTTGCCTTGCTATCTAATTTATGTATCATCTCTCTAGGATTTTGTCATGGAGGATAGCAGCCAGAACAAAGTTGTCTAATTATATGAATTCCCCCCATTTTTTTCTCTCTCTCCTTACAGGAATGGAAATATCTGTTCTACTCTTTATTTGTATCTGGTATAGACATCCTGTATAGCATCATAGCCTTCTCCTTGCGCCATTTGAATTCATCTCTTTTATTTCTTTATATCTCTTTTATTTATTTCTCTTTTATTTCTTAAAAACAAAACAAAACAAAACAAAGAACAACAACAAAACAGCAACAACAACAAAAAATTCCCTAAGCAGGTTTATGGTAAAATCTTAGCTAAAAAACAAAAATTATTTTTTGAGACTGTTTTAATCCCATTATGAAACTGCCTATGATTAATTAAATAAGGTCAAGAACAACTAAGAGAAAGTTACGTTTTTTTCAGAACATCCATGTCCAAGGTGATTGGTAAATGCTCTTCAGTACACAAAAGGTTTTACTCAGTTCCAAACCTCAAGTCTCAAGTACATGGCCAAACAACTACATAAAGCATTAATATGAGAATCTTAGACAGCATGTGACATGACAAGGGACTGCAATAAATAACCAGTGTTCAATCTATTGAGGGCTACATTGTATACCTAATTCTCACTAGGAACATATAAGAAAATGGTATGTAAGTTATCCCATCTGGTCCTGATGGTTTTTGGGAATGGCCACCATTTACAGTGATGTGGAAGAACTCTGATATGGCAGGGATCTGAAGAACAGACTGAATAAGGAGATACTTGAGATAGACTACATACTTAAAGAATGCCTAAACATTGCATAATAAGAGCAGTGGTAGGGGACAATAATGATGTGTTTGAGATCTATATGGATGCTGTAGCTGTTAAAGCATAAAGAACATGGGTGACAGTGTCAGTCATAGATAAAAGTAAAACTCACACACATTTCCTAGTTGTATGAACTTGGGGACTTTCTTTAACCCTGCTTCTTTGTTTTCTTACTTCAAAAATGAGAATAAAAATAACTAGCTGACACACCCATTGTAATGATTAAGAAAAAATTTGAAGAGAAAATGTAAACATAGTATCTGGAAAATTTATAAAACCTCAAATTGTTCTAAGTATTGATAATACTAACTGATTAAGTGGAAAAAAAAAAGGTAATAAATTTGTGGATCTAAAATTAAGGCACTGTGAGACTGTTGAAACTATTGTGAGTCACAAAAAAGTAAACAAACTTTTGAGATGGACGTGGGCAAACCAGCCCCCCAAATATCCATTCCTCTACTTTGGGCAAAATCCCAAACCAGAAATGGGTTTGTGAGGCATTATGCCCTGGCAAGCCTTTTTATTTGCTTTCACTCTAGCCTAAGACAGGGATAGACATAGACATGCCTTTCTGCTGTTTGATTGTGTGCAACTCCCCTGTGAATGTCAGAAAGTAATTTTGCCAAAGTATAATAGTTTGTTGTCAGGCCAAAGGAGTTTGGACTGTACAAAGAGAACAAGAAAGAAGTAGTTTTTATAAAAAGTTTTACATGGATATATTTACTAATTCTAGTTAATTTTAGATCTCTTTACAGAGAAATAGCCTTGGTTCTTCCCTTGATATATTGGCATTATTATGCTCCTTTAGAAAATATTTTTCAGAAAAATGTCATAGGTTTATCTTTGCCTCTTTCAGTTCCTATATAACCCAGTATGCCCTGTGAAATGCCATCTATAGTTTTTCTGACAAAAACAGCACCCCCTGTGTCTGGAAAATTCTCCTAAACATGCACTCAAATGGAAGCTTTTACTTTCTTAGAGTCTTTGGTTTGGAAGTTAGTATTTGATTTAGGCTAAGGCTGGCATTCCCGCTTCCATTCACAGCTGCTTAGCCCAGGCATGGGGATCTGGCTCAAATAGTGCAAATCAGCAAGATTTCCCAGGACAGTGACCTGTACTTCTTTTCTGGTAGTAAAGGGATGTGAGGTGCTAAGAGCTTTTGGTAGACCTGGCCTCTGTCAAGTTAAAGTATTTGGTCTGCAGATACTTCAAAAGAAGGACATCCAGAAACACAGACAACAGAGGAAAAGGGGGTGGGGGATGGGGAAACAGATGAGGGACAGAAAGCAAACTGAACAGATGGATAGAGTGATGGCTGGAGGGGGAGGGAGAAGAACAGTTCTTTGAAATTCCTCCCCCCCTTTTTAAAGAACATATTGAGTTAGTTTAATCTCACTTACAGTTGAAGAAAAAAAAATCACAATTATATCTTTGTTTTCTGAAATTTATATTAATATTTCCACAGTGCCCATGATGATTCTTTAAAAATTTTTTTTGGTAAAGATTTTATTTATTTATTTGAGAGAGAGTGTACACACACAGAGCAGGGAGAGGAGCAGAGAGAGAGGGAAATGCAGACTCCCTGCTGAGCAGGGAGCCTGGTGCCATGAGGTGCCATGACCCCAATATCATGACCTAGGCAGAAGTTAGACACTTAACCAACTGAGCCACCTAGGTGTCCTCCCCATGATGATTTTTAAATGGACAGTCTAGCAAACATGTTATTTTGTGAGAGATTTATATAGTGTCTTTCTTTCTAAGCTGAATTAATAATTTGGTCGCAAAGAATTACTAAGCACTGACTTCAAGTATTTTTTTACCTTTTTACAGATTCAATATTTATTATGTGAATAAAGAATTAGTCACCTCAAACCACTGAGCTAGGACCTGCATTTGAAAACAAGTTGACATAATGATATTGCTGGAATTTTTCTCTCTCATTTTATAAATCACAACCTATTTTAGTATTTTCTGACTGTAGTTTTCTATACTTTGTGTCTTATGTTCTCAGTCTAATGTCTTCAAATTTCATATTAGCAAGATAATTTAACTTGCATGTTTATACAGACTATCATCACTTTATCTCTGAGACTTTCAAATTAGTGTTCTCTTACAATGAATCATGCAGTTGAGCAAATTACTAATCTGAATGTGAATCTCATTGAATTAGTAAAAGTATTGAAAAAATGAGCAAATATATTACATGTTTTAATATTTTGTCAGCTCTGTTCAATTAAATACCTGATTATAACATTTAAAATAACAAAGTTTTAGAATATTAAAAAGTTGTAGTGTTACTAAGAAAAAGGTATCTAGCAGATTGTTTTCTGTTTTTCTCTTAAAATTATAGTTTTATCACTTGGAATGTCTTTTTTTTAACCCGGCCAATGAATTGAATTAATGCATCTGCAGTTTAACAGATTTTATTTTATTTTATTTTTAAAAATATTTTATTTATTTGACAAACAAATCACAAGTAGGCAGAGAAGCAGGCAGTGAGAGAGGGGGAAGCAGGCTCCCTGTTGAGCAGAGAGCCTGATGAGGGTCTCTATCCCAGGATCCTGGGATCATGACCTGGACCAAAGGTAGAGGCTTTAAACCACTGAGCCACCCAGGTGCCCCCGTTTAACAGATTTTAAGAACAATCTAAAAAAAAAAAAAGTTATAACCTGCTTATAATTTTCCTATATTAAAAAATGTCATTAGTGGTCATTCCTAGAATGTCATATTGAAGAAAATGAAAATATGTTTATTTCATTGAACATTGTATTATTTTTACTATTATTGAATTAATTCTTGAAAATGAAATACAAATTGATAGCTCAGCTAAATACTTCTTATTTGATTAAAAGATTACTTTCTTGAGGGTGGTGGGATTATGGACCTTGGGGAGGGTATGTGCTATGGTGAGTGCTGTGAAGTGTGTAAACCTGGCGATTCACAGACCTGTATCCCTGGGGATAAAAATATACTATATGTTTATAAAAAAATTAAGAAATTTAAAAAAAAAGATTACTTTCTTGCTTTTCATCTTGCTTTAGCTGTTCTTTTGTCCCCTACCTCCTTTCCTCACTTTCTGCCTCCCTTCCTCCCTCCCTTCGTCTAATCCTTCTTTCTCTCAAAAACAGTATTAAATGTTCACTCTGTGCTAAAGATTCTGCTAAAAAAAAGGAATGAGCACATAAGAAAATGCAAACAGGGAAATTTCTCTTACAGGGTAGGGACTTGGTCCTAAGGTTGGATAAATTCACATTTGAACGTTCCAGATTGAGTGTTCTGGGAGTCAGAAAAGGCAGTCTCAGGGAAGGAAAACTTAAACTGATGGGTGAATCATGCAGGTTGAGGAAAAGTTGATGAATGTGATAGAAAAATATTTCCAGGTAGAAGACAGTTTTCTCAAAAGGTAAAGAGGTAAGTTAAGACATAATGAACATGATACCTTAATGGCACTGAAAATAATTCAGTAAGGTACTTGGCATGTAAAACTGGCTCTTGCTCATGAAAAACTTGCAAATCATGTTAAGAAATTTTGACTTAAATCAGAAAAATTTAAGGATTTAAACAACAGATGAGTATGGTCAGACTTGGGGTTTATATTGGTTTTGGTGATTGGATGAAGGATGGATTGACTGGTAGGCTTGAGATAACTACAGGGTCCAAGGAGACCAGTCTAAGCTTGTTGCTTTAATACAGCTGAGGACATGGCCAGAATAGGATAGCAACAACAGACACTGAGAAAATTAAATATTGTTGAAAGGAATTTTGGAAGTAAACTTGAGAGAAGTTAATAATTACTTTTGGAGTTAAGAGCATGGAGACAATAATTTCAAGGTTAATATCTTAGGTAACAGTAAGTAAAATGGTCTATAAATAAGATGTATATGGGGACATGACAGTACACATTTGATAACATTTAGGCAACAGATAAACATTGTTTAGAGCATACAGATAGTTGAATATCCTATATATGTCTTTATAGGCAATGTACAAAGGCCAAGGCCAAGACAATATAGGAGTGTTAGTAAAATCCTCACTAAAGATTTCATCACATATTTTATTTTTCTCTCTATATGATGAGATTATGTTGGCTTGATTCTCAAGTTAAAATTGAGGTTCAGTACCGATTGCTAATCTGTGTCAGGTAAGCAAGTAGAATACAAAACCACGTCAGGACATGAATGGGGAAACAGTAAACAGAGCTAAGAATTCAAATATAATTGTATCATTGAACAAGTGACACACCCACTTCAGTTCTTGTCTAGTACACAATCAACCAATGGATGGCACTGAAAAGGATGTGGTCACAGATCATAAGAGTTGGAGGAGGCCACATAAGGAAGTCATCATCCCTTTTTATCCACTCTTAGAATCCTGACAAATGACTAGGCTGTGCGTTTTTTTTTTTTTCCCCTCTAGAAAACAAGACCTACTACATCCAGGACTTCCTTTTGATTGAAAAGTAGAAACTCGGTCTAAAAATAGAATCTAGTATCTATTTTCTGGCTTAGGTAAAGTACTTAACTTTAAGTTTATGAGAGATATCTTATTTTAGTATCCTCATTTTACATGTGAAGAAACTAATGATCAGAAAGCTTAAGTATCTTGCCCAAGGACACAAAGTTATAAAATGGGAGACAAAACTCCAAACATAGTTTGCTTTTGTTTTTGTTTTTTTTTTTAATTAACATCCATCCAGTATTATTTTCTATAATAATTCTGCTGTCTTGGTAATTACTTTTTGTGAGTCATATGAAAATTAGAGTGCTAAATTACTAATTTTTATAAATGACAATCATTAAATGAAAAAAAATCAGTGACTAATAAGTTCTTTCTTTCTCTAATAAAGACCCACATTTTTTTACAGTATTGTACTGTATCTATTGAAAAAATCCACATATTAATTGGACCTATAGTTCAAACCTGTGTTGTACAGTGGTTAGTTGTATGCACAATATACCTAAATATAAGGTCATCCTGATAATAAGACAATCCCTTGTGTCAAATGTTCCATTGTTTTCATTTCATTTTATTTTATTTCTTTTCTTTGTTCCAGCATTCATTGTTTATGCACCACACCCAGTGCTCCATGCAATATGTGCCCTTCATAATACCCACCATCAGGCTTACCCAACTCCCCCCCCCACCCCTCCAAAACCCACACTTTGTTTCTCAGATTCCAGAGTCTCTCATGGTTTGTCTCCCCTTCTGATTTCCCCCAGCTTATTTCTCTCCATCTCCCAATGTCCTCCATGTTATTCCTTATGCTCCACAAGTAAGTGAAACCATATGATATCTTTGGGGTAAATACCCAGTGGTGCAATTGCAGGGGCACAGGGAAACTCTTATTTTTAATTCCTTAAGGAATCTCCACATTGTTTTCCAAAGTGGCTGCAGTAACTTGCATTCCCACCAGCAGTATAAGAGGGTTCCCCTTTCTCCACATCCTCTCCAACACATTTGTTTTCTGTGTTCTTGATTTTGAACATTCTAACTGGTATAAAGTGGTATCTCAATGTGTTTTTTATTTGAATCTCCCTGATGGTTATGGATGATGAACATGTTTTCATGTGTCTGTTAGCCATTTGTATGTCTTCTTTGGAGAAGTATCTGTTCATGTCTTCTGCCCATTTTTTGACATAATTTTCTGCTCTGTGTGTGTTGAGTTTAAGGAGTTCTTTATAGATCTTGGATATCAGCCCTTTTTCTGCAGGGTCATTTGCAAATATCTTCTACCATTCCATGGGTTGCCTCTTTGTTTTGTTGACTATTTGCTGTGCAGAAGCTTTTGATCTTGATGAAGTCCCAGAAGTTCATTTTTGCTTTTGTTTCCTTTGTCTTTGGAGATATATCTTGAAAGAAGTTGCTGTGGCCAATGTCAAAGAGGTTACTGCCTATGTAACTCTTCTAGGATTTTGAAAGATTCCTTCCTCACGTTGAGGTCTTTTCTCCATTTCAAGTTAATCTTTGTGTATGGTGTAAGAGAATGGTCAAGTTTTATTCTTCTGCACATAGCTGTTCAATTTTCCCAGCACCACTTGTTGAAGAGACTTTTTTTTTTCCCACTGTACATTTTCTCCTGCTTTGTCAAAGATTCTTTGACCATAGAGTTGAGGGTCCATATCTGGGCTGCCTACTCTGTTCCACTGAAGACCCACATTTTTAAAATGTATTATTTTAAGCAAACTCTGCCCTCAATGTGAGCTTGAATTTACAACCTTGAGATCAAAAGTTACATGCTAGACCCACATTTTCTTTTTCTTTTAATGGCTTAAGAGTACTAAGTTTCTAGAGATGTTTTCATGAGATAAAAGTAAGTTAAACTTTCATTTTTTCATTATAGAGATGTAAGTGTCTAATCAGGACCATATACTTATTGTACACTATGATAAATAAATTGATAGAGTGTTTTGGGTAGCTTGGATTCCTTTTCAAATTATATATTTTTTGAGTAATAAATATTTGCATATTGTTTTAAAATTTATTCATCTCTTAGTCTCTTCATAATTTTAAAACACAAAGTATAAAGTAGTTGTGATGATTAATTTTATGTGTCAGTTTGACTGGCTAAGGGATGCCCTGATAGCTGGTAAAACATTATTTCTGGGTATGATTATGAGAGATTAGCATTTGAATGACTAGACCAAGTAAACAGTAGCACCCTTACCAATGCGGGTTTGTTCCCTGGTGGTCTAGTGGCTAGGATTCAGCGCTTTCACCAATGCAGGTTTATATCATCCAATCTGTTTAGAGCCTGAATAGAACAAAAAGACAGAAGAAAGTCAAATTTTCTCTCTTGTTGAGTTGGGACATCCATCTTCTTTATCCCCTAGACATTGGACATCAGCACTCCTGACTGTCAGGCCTTTTGACCCAAACTGAATTTCCCACTGGTTTTCCTGGTTCTATAGCTTGCCCATAGTAGATCATGGAAGTTTTCAGCTTCCATTAAAGCAAGAGTCAATTCCTATAATAAACAAACAAACATAAATTTTATCTATCTATCCATTGGTCTTCTATTGATTCTGTTTCTCTGGAGGATGTTAGCTAACATATCAACTTTTACAACTATGCTCTTGAGTATTTTGAAACTTTTCATTGTTTCTAGAATTATTTACTGATATTACTTGATTGGGTTATTAATCTCTTGTGGAGTAGATTGTTGATTAGATATATGTTTTGGATTTATAACCTTAAAATCTTTCAACTGGATTAAAGATCTATTAGCAACAATTTAAAATGAAAGTCCAAAAGCTATATAAAAGATTTTAATATTGAGGTGTCTGGGTGGCTCAGTCTGTTAAGCAACGGCCTTCAGCTCAGGTCCTGGGATCCAGCCCCACGCTGGGCTCCCTGCTCAGCAGAGAGTCTGCTTCTCCCCTCCCTCTGCCTGCCTCTCTGCCTACTTGTGCATTCTCTCTCTATCTCTCTGTCAAATAAATAAAGAAAATCTTTAAAAAAAAAGATTTTACATCCCACTTGTGGAAACTGCAAACAATCCTTACGGTTATATATTTTAAAATAGAGCTCAGAAAATTAAATTTCTCTTCCTTTCTTTAACTGTGTAATATTTTATATGATAGTAGTTTTCAGTTAAATATTGCAAAACAAAATGTTTCAAAATTATTTCAAATTATTTTTCATGTATGATGATTTAACCATTTTGTATAGTTTCTACTATAGGAATCAACAATTTTTTAGTTAATGAAATTTATATAGACATAACATGAAATTGCTAAGACATTTTATAAATATATACTATCTTGACATTTTCATTTGTTTGAATATTCCAAATTGATATTATACAAGATTATATGAAATTTCCAGTTCATCAGTAGTTAAATTCATTACCTTTTTAAAATTCCATCTTGTACTCACTGAAATTTATTCTAAATCACATCATTAGATCAAACACATTCCCTGAAATCTGGATAAGAAAAAGATTAAGCAAGTAACACTGAAAAGCCTAATTAGTGTATTTCACCTTCATCATCAAACATAAGTAGAGAAATGATCAAAACCTTTTAATGGTCAGAAGTGGGCAAGTTTGTGGGCATTATCTTTCATCTGAAATAACTCTTTCCTGCATTATCTCAGAAGGTTAGTTTTTTGGCCTTGTTTGGAAGAGGTTCAAAATTTAAGATTTAAAAGGAAATTATGGAAAGATTTTTTAAACCTTATTTCATGCATATATTTTTCATGATTAGAAGTTTATGAAGTGGGAGAAATTAATGATCCAAAATTATTAAAAAGAAATAATTTGAATTTAATTGAAATTAAATCATGGTTATATCTATAGTTATTATTTTATTTTTTTAAGTTAACACTTTTTAAAATTTTTTTGATACAGAATAATTTAAGTTACATTTTCAAATGGAAAGTTTGAACTGTTGACATATACTTGAATCCTGAAAAAACTCAAGTTAAAATGAAGAAAATTATGGACAAATTAAATATAGAGATTTTTAAAATATATAGATAATTTTGTAGTAAAGAATTTCTCATAATATTAATAGCTAAAATTATTGTTTATTGGTTAAAGGAACGTTCAAGCATTTCCTCTATATAAATTAACTCATATAATTATCTTGTATTAGTATTTCCTATATTTACAATTGAAAAAATTGAGGCAAAACAGTTATGGGATTGGTCCTAGATAATTGTAAATGCCAATATTTAAATATGTGCTGTTTGTGCTTCTGTGAGTACTTTTAATTGCTTTATAAAGTATATAAAATATATAAGAAGGTATTAAGAGTTTACGTCTGAATAAATTGAACCATACAACCATCTATGAAGAAATAAGACACTACCAATAACCCAGAACCTCTGATCTCAAGCTGCTTTAGAATTATTAGCTCTTTCCTCTCACTGGTACATATTACTAAATCTTCTAATAAACTTTATTAGTTTTTGCCTGCTTTTGGATTTACATAAGAAGGATTATGTAGCATGTAGTCTTTAAGTCTTTAGTCTTTTGTGTTTAACTTCTTTTGTTCAACATTGTGTTTGTGAGATTTATGCATTTATGCTGAAGTAGTTTATTCTCATTGTTCTAGAGTATTACATTGTGTAACTATGTCAAAATATATTTGTTCATTCTACTTTTGATGACATTCAAATTCACAAGAGCAGTTATGATTATCCTAGCACCTGTTTGGTTTTATTTGTTTGGTGAACCTATGTATGTAATACTAGAAGTTAAATTTGTTGCATTATAGGTTAAGCATATTTCACCCGAGTAGATACATCAAAAACATTTCTAAAAGAATTGTACCAATTTACACTCTCACCAAGAGTTTATATGTGTTATATGGGCTTCAATTGATTTTTTATGTCACCATTGTTTGATATTTTTCATCTTTTTTGTTTTAACCATTGTGGTATGGTGAGTTCTGTGAAATGTGTTTTTTATTTGCATTCCCCAATGACTGATGAAGTCGAGTGTCTTATGCTTATTGGCCATATAGGTATCCTTTATTATTGTCTTTTTAAAATTTTTCTCAATTTTGACTATTTATTTCTATCAAGTTTGTGTCTTTTTCTGGAGTTTTTTTTTTTTTTGGATATTCTTGATAGAATAACTTTAATAAATATGTGAACAGCAAATTGTGAGACTGATTTTTTAAAAAGATTTTAATTATTCAAGAGAGAGAAATAGAGTGCACAGGAGCAGCGGAGGGGCTGAGGGAGAAGGAGAAGAAGACTCACTGCTGAGCAGGGAGCCTGACACAGAGCTCCACTCCAGGACCTTGAGATCGTGACCTGAGCCAAAGGAAGGAAGATGCTTAACCTACTGAGCCACTCAGGCACCACAAGACTGATTTTAATATCTAATTTCCTTTATTATTCTACAGGTAACTATCATAGGTAAATTTTCTTTAGCATCCTAAATGTAGAGGCATAAAACAGCTATATTACTGTGCTTATTATGGGTCAAGAATCCAGGGAGGGCACAGCAGAGACAGCTTCTCTCTGCTCCAAAATGTCCAGGTCCTCACCAGAGAAGGTTTGAACAACTAAGGCCTGGAATCATTAGGGAACCTCTCCCTTAAGTGTCTGACACTTCAGCTGCCATGATTCTAAGGCAAGGTTCAGTTTGAACCATTGAGTGATGCACCTTATGGCCTCTCCATGAAGCCTGTGCTTCTCACGGCGTCCAGTGGAGTTCTGAGAGAGGTTTCTGGGAGGGAATTTCCCTAAAACAAGTATCTGAAAAGAGACAAAAGTCACGTGACTTCTTCTGACCACGCTGCAGAAGGTAAATTGCATCACTTCTTCCACATTCTATGGCTGAAACAAATCCCAAGGCCATCCCAGATTCAAGAAGAAGGGAATTCAATTCTTCCTCTTGGAGGGAGGTATGTAACCATACCTCTATAGTATGGTTACACTATAGAAAAGCATCTGGAAAATAAGACACCTTTGTAAAATATAATCTTTCATAGGATGCATTTTTAAAAATGTGTTCTGTTTGGGATGTGTCATGCTTTCTAAATAAGACAATTAGTTTTTGGTTTTTTTGTTGTTGTTTTGTTTTGTTTTTTTGGTTTTGTGTTTATCGATTCTGAATCATTCTCAGTTATTATATTATCTTTCATTATAGCCTGCCCCTCATTTTCTCATTTTCCTTCTTTTTGAAATCCAGTAAGGCAAATTTAAGACCATTTTATCATCTGTTATTTTATCAGCTCTTATTTCTGCTTCTTGTAAAAGTGTGCTACAAATCTGAGTAATTTCTTCAAGTGTGCACCCAATATCATTACTTCTCTTGTCATCCATACTACTTGACTATTTAACTTAGCCGTAGATTCTTATTGTAAGATTACATTTGTTAAGTTTAGAAAATGAATTTGACTCATCATCAAATATACTTGGACTTGTTTCATAGTATTTTATTCTTAAATCACAGCTGTGACTCCACCTTCCATTTCTTTTAAACCTTTACATGTACCTATTTGTATTTTTTATCTGACTACTTAATACCTTAATCTTTGAGCAGATTAATTGTGCTGTGGTATTGTTTCTATTCAGTCTCACTCATAGTTGCTTCCTTGTGTCTTTGATGATTTAGGGTCATGAGCCTTTAAGGCAGGATGTTATCTGCAGAAAGCCTGTGAAGCCTGCTTTAATGTCTCTTCAGAGAAAAGTTGCTGTTTTAGGTGAGTTGAGATGCTACTATCTCATCTCATTTTAGGCTACTTTCTTAGTTTCTTAGTTTGGGAATTCCCATAATACATTCAGACTTTAAATTCAAACTCCAACGCTCCATGTAGTTAAGTCCTTATTTTCAAATTTTCATGGGCTATATAGATACACCAGTCAGTATCATTAGAAACTTCTGTTTCTAATCATACCTCTTTCTAAGTGGGCATATTTTTCCTAGTTCCCTTGTGATTAACATCTTTGTTTTCTACTGGTCTCAGATTTAACCCAACAAATTTTGTAGGCCAAAAGTAGTATTTCCAATTCTCGAAAAAGTAGTTAAATGGCAAGCCTCTTGGCTCTGATATTAAAAAAAAAAAAAAAAAAATACTCCCTCCCCCAAAAAAATACTCCCCAAATAGCTATAGTTCAGCTACATTTGGCCACCTAAGTTTACCACTATCCTCCATGTCGGAGTCAAAGGTGGTTTTTTGTTTGTCTTTTGTTTTTTAACTTAGGAATTCAATTACTCTTTTTAAAAATGTTATATTAAATCCAGACTTGTTGTATTATGAATCAAGTTAATTTTTTATTATTATTTTATTTTATTTAAACATTTTTCTTTTTTAATTTAAATTTTACTTAGTTAACAAGATTAATTTTTAAGATGTCAAATCTGCTTAGTATCAAGAATAGAAATCCTTTTGAGGTCTATTTTTCCAAACACTTTAAAAATGAACAATCTATCTGCATTATTTATATGGAATCAAGGCCGTGTGATTTTATGAATGTTATTCAGACTTCAGTATCATAAGGTTTTCTTTGAAAATTAATTTATATATATGACTTCTAATCATTAAGCATTTTGAGATATAAAATCTTAAAAATATGAACGTGTTTTAAATTTTTCTGAGGACTATTTGAAAATCTTCCAATATGAGTCATTATGCAGTTAAGTATAGGTTATTTATTAAGAAAGTTGAAATTTAATTACAATAATCTTCATAGCTCTTACATGACTAGCGTAGGTGATACTGCTTTGTCACTGTTTATGCTGGACCTACCCCGCCAGCCTTTAGCAGGACCTTTACATTATTTCTAGTGATGATAGCTTGCATTGCAATACCCTAGCATTGACCTTTTCATAAAAGATTTATAAATATTGACTTGTAAGCAGCCTGAAGATCTGGGTTTCTGGAAACCAGAGAGGGCATTTTTGATAGTGGAGACTTGGCTTCAGGAAATCTTTCATTCTCCCTCTTTAACAAACCCATTGACCTTTAGAACCTGGGGCAGTACTAATCCTTTTGGTCTGGCATTTCTTAGCAGGAATTCACTAGAATTTCTTCTTTCTGGAAAATTTTAGTGGGTAAAATTAGCAGAAGTGCTGAACTTGTATTTTGTATATGTATGCAGAAGCCATTAAGGTATAAATACCTAAAGTAAATCTACCAGTTTGCTTCTCACAAGTGTGAGGCTATGTCTTATTAAGAGAGAGTTACCTTTCTCTGTGTGCTGCTAATTAGAATCGGGTTACCACAGAATTAGGAGATATGAATAAAAATTGTAGACTCTACTCTTCAATAGAAGGATAATATTTAATAACTCAGACTGTTCAAGAAGAGAGTAAAGATGCAAGTGAGAGAATAACACCCCTGACATTCAACATATTATACATATTTTATAATGATAGTTGCTCTTTGTGAAGGGGGTCTTGCATTTATCCAGAGATATACCTGAAAACAGTTCTATTCTAAAGTCAGGGCACGCATCCATTATTGTGAAACTAAATACCATAATACTTTGCAGCTTAAAACCAGAAGCATGTATAATTTCACACAGAAATGATTTGCCCCCTCTCAATCACTCTCATGCTTCATAGGTAAACACCATCCTGACTTTTAAGCTTGCTGTTTTTTTGTTTTGTTTTGTTTTTTGTTTTTTTTCTTTTCGTATTATTTAAGTGGAAGCACACAATGTGTACTCTTATGTGGGTCTTTCAATATCTGAATGATTTGTTCCCAGATTTTGCCATATTTTGCATATAACTCTAGTTCATTCATTATGCATCTAGATACTAATAAGTGTGGGAATATACTATAATTGCTTTATTAATTTTAGTGTTGGTGGACTTTTGGGTTATTTCCCACTTGACACTATAAAATAAAGATACAGATAATAAAATACAGATAATAATTTTTTAAAAAATAGAGATAAAAATATTATTATAAATATCACCACTGAAATGTATGTAGATATATTTATAGAAATGTAACTATGACTCTATAAAGATATAACTATATAGGAATATAAATATAGAAATATAACAGGAAATTTACCCTAATAATTTATGTAATATAAATCCCTTAGAGGTTATATAGAAGCCTCTGAAGATTTTCTAAATTTTTATTTGTCAAATTGAAAACATTCATGTAACCTACCATACTACTTTCCAGTTGTCAGTCTAGTACTTGCCTTAGGAAAGCATGGATATAAATCTCTACTGAAAATACAATGAAGTATGTTACAATGAGAAAAAAATGTAGTATTAACCCAAAATTATATTTGGCAGACACCACAGCCAAATCCACAAATAAAACTCTCTGGATTATCAAACATAACAATTGGTGTATATTCTATTGCCTCAATCATATACAAGGATTTTGCAGTTAATTTGAGGTTGTACATACTGATTTCAAAAAGGGAGAATCAGGGCTTAGTTATTTTCTTTTTGAGAGTTTGGCTTTCTTATGTATTCTATTATAGGGGAGGGGGGAATCTCTCTTTTAAGTGATGTTATAATTTATGCTCATTTCCATTGCAGATTCAAAAGTAATATTTTTCATGACTAAGGTCAGGAAAAAACTCTAAGCTCTGTGATGTATTTTAGTATAATAGTTTATCTGGTGAATATTCTTAATGTTTATAAAGGGTAATTTACCTGTCAATCCAGCACTACACTGGCATACAAATTAGAGCCTGCAAAGAAAATATTTAAGCATAGAAACAGCAGGAAAATTGAAGAAGAGTAGGCAGCCTCCAGAAATGGTGCCATTGTATTTTCTCATTAAATGGAAACATTTATTCAGAGTCAAAAGATGGTATAATACATAATATTCCACTTTCTTGCAATATTTACTAAAATATTTGTAGCCCATGGATACTGATTTCAACTGTATGGTTCATAATGATATCTAGATAATTACATTTAAAACATTAATCTTTTACTTCATGATCATAACTGAGTTTTATAACTGTTAATGATTCATCTTGCACTCAATTTGGCCAGGTTACTAGCTTCAAAATATAAACACCAGTATAACTGTATACATTCAGTAATCTCCCCTCCCATTCTATAACAAGGTGCTACTGTTTCATATACTGATATTATAAATCTATCCCAACTTTATTCTGCAACCAATCTAAGTGTCGTCTAGCTATCACACTAGTAGAAAATTAGGATAATTAGAAGATCATTGGTTTCAGGTCCCATCTAATAATCAAAAGCACCATGTTTTCACTTAGTCATAATTACATATAACACTAAAAACATCTGGAAAAGCTTGAGTAAAATTTGATTAATTAAAAGAAAAATTCTAATTTGAATAAGTTTGCTTATTTCTCTTCTTATATTTAAAAATTCAAACAAAGCACTATATTTCAAATTCAAACATACATTTTTAGGGAAAAAAGTTCATTCCTGATATTTTATGCCATTAACACCTGGCAGTGAATTTATCTACACATATTATCCATATGAAGTAATGAAAAAAATCCAACTGCCAAATATCAAAGTAGCATTTATTTTCATCTGCTCAGACTAAAATGTGTTTATGGTACATGCAATCATTCCTTTGCAATATACAGTCCAAATCACTGAAGACAAATTTTCTTCACTACCTAGTCTGTATAAATTCCTCATTTGATTTGTTAGTTTTGGCAACATCTGTGTTTTCACAGGTCAGCACTTAAAGAATGAACTGCAACCTTAATGCCTCTAAAGGGACCTCCTTTCCCCTTTGTATAATCACTAGCATTTTTGGAAGGTTGAGCAGACATTCATCCAGTGTGCAGTACTGAGTATTTCAGGAATGTACTTGCAGCTGAAACAATTATATAGTACCATGGAGAGATGTGACAATAGAGATAATCAGTCTCTCAAGGCTATAATGTGTTCTTTGTATGCACGGTTACAAGTCAGGGTGCCAGAGAAGAACATGAGGGCTAACACACAGGGCACCTGCCATTACAAACACATAAAAGGATGTGGAAATGTTTCAACATGATCTAGTAAATGGATGGTACAGCTATTTCATCAAGTTTAAATCTAATTGCTTTAGCCCTTGTCACACTAATGGCAACACCGCTCCTGTTACTGCTGATTCAGAAACAATGCCGCTGTGTCCATTATGGCAGCCCTTCAATCTGAAATGAAACACTCTCCGTATACATTTATAAGATGTAGCACTGTATAAGATGGCTATGCAAAGTGTAGCTAGTTAGAAAACACATGGGAATCTTTCTCTGTTTTAAAGCATATTTGAAGCACTAATAAGCCTTAGAACTCAATGAGATACATGCAGAATATATTGAGTCAGGAAGGTAGCAAACATGTCAAAGGAAATAATAGTCAACACGCAGCATTCTTTTTGGAAAATATGCATGACTTCTTTTTTTTTTTTTTCCCACTAGTGGATACAACTTCCTCTCTGTGATCCATTTTATCTATTGTGAAAGGAATTTGACAAATTTATTGACTTAAGGAAACTAGTAAATGAGCTTCTGATTTAACAGTAGTCAATTTTCTACCTAAGTGGACATAGAATTGCAGTTCTTACCCTACTCTTTTCATTCAATCAGTTATTAATTGCATTTGGCATACACTTACTGAGTACATATTCTGTGCTAAGTAATATGATAAGCATTCTGTTTATAGTCAAGGCCTATACACCAACCATTGTTCCTGCTTTCATAGGGGTGGCAATTAATTAGAAATTATTGCCAACTACTTTTTGCAAAACATGGTGCAGAGATTGACAGGAAGGCATCCTTTCTTTTACAGATGTATATAGAAATTCAAGGAATCATTTCTTTTTGTTATGACAATAAGAGAGTTAATAAATTACTATTGACCCGAAGTATTTAAACAAAAAATGAATTTCTTGTCTATTGTCACTGCTGGGAAAACTGCCACCTGGAATGGGAGTGGAGTGGGAAGATATATGCCTCACATTCACATAGGATCATTAAATTCCTTTCTCCTGCATGTCCATGGAGATAATTTTAGAAATTTGTTCAGGTATACTTGAATTTCTATTATTACAATTTATTGGCCATTAATAAGATTTTGTGAGTTGGCACCAGTATATAATCATTGCTGCAATTATAAGCTTCCTTAGTTTTAAATAATTGACTCACATAGGGCTCTTGGAACACAATTCCACTTGCAAG
The DNA here is from genome assembly GCF_020171115.1 of Neogale vison. Taxonomy (NCBI): domain Eukaryota; kingdom Metazoa; phylum Chordata; class Mammalia; order Carnivora; family Mustelidae; genus Neogale; species Neogale vison. Next base: position 78,193,567 of record NC_058101.1, on the reverse strand, counting down.
TTGAATATTATCTGCTTTTTCACTCATGGTGAAGAGCTTATCTTAAAAAAAAAATCATACAATTACATGGAAAGGGATCCAACTCTTCTATAGAAAGAAGAGATAATTGCCACCCTATTCACTATGTTATATGTAATACTTTCATTAATAATAAAGCAGATAGTTTTTATTAAAAAAACTAATAAAATGGGTATAGGGAACCATGTTGTAATGTATTAAATTAAACATTAATGCAAGGGTTCTGAATAGAAGGAATATTAATATCCATATTCATATAAACATGTGTTTTCATATAGATGGTATTTTCTGTTGTAAAACATTCTTGTTCTATTTGTATTCTAAATAAGACATGACATGAAATAGTGCATAAGTCTTCTCTTTATTTCATTGTCTGTCACTTGATTTCTGTATAACCAAGAAATAGTTTCAGCGTTTTATTTCATAAAATACTGTATTTTAATCTTTTATTTAAAATATATTTTAGTCTCTTGTTTGTGAAATGCATAGCACTAAAAACCTTGGGATAGTATTAAAGGGGTCCAATAAGAATTAAATCATAATTTTAAGGGATTTACAATATAGTTAATGAGAAAAGGCAAAAAGTGAGAACTTCCTCTCACCAAATTCTAATTTCAAATCATCTTCTCGTGCGACATCTCCTGATTTTTTATCTTGAAACATTGGAATCTAGATTTGAAGCATTCTCAGTTAAGAAAAATTATTTAGAAAGAAATTACTGTTATCATTCTCACGTCAAGAGTGTGAAAATGTTATATACCCTAATAGTCAAAAGGTTATGATCTTGAGAAACCAACTAACCAGAGCTTATCTCCTTGGGACTCCCTTGCATCTCCGGTACGGAATTTCTGCTCCTATTAGTGATAATAACTTGTTTCTCTCCACCACTCACCACACTTGAGAAAAGCTTATTTTAGCACTCTTCTAGTTCTGGTTGATCCTTTCCAAGTCTGTGGAAGAATTGATATGAACTCTGGCTTTACCCCATCCTCTCCAATTTGTCTCCTCCAGCTCCCTGATTTTATAACCTGATGCTGCTCTTTCAGGTAATTATGTTTGCCTGGCCTTTGGTTATTTCCTCATATTTGATTAAAATGACCTTTGAACAATGACCTGAAAAAGAGTTCTATTTCTGTCCAAACTTTTGTTCAACTTCCATATATTGTTTATTTTCAGGTGGGTCTTGCTTGGTTTCAGAATGTATTGTGACTGATAAATCCTGGAAACAGCTTATGAAACCACATGAAAGGTCTAGGTAATATGATATTGGTGTTCAGAAGAAGTAAATCTCCTTTCTATTTGACAGCTTCATGGAGGAGTTGACATTGGGTTGCATCCTTAGAGATAGATAGGGTTTGAATCTGTATAATTAGAGAAGATTTCTTCATAGATGAAAGCAAATATATCTGTATATATAAAAACATATAGATATATAACCTCTCACTGCAAACAAGATTAAATAGTGCTTTAAATGGCAGCTTTGTGGAGCAGTGACAAGACATGCTTGATAATAAATGGATATGAACTGCATAGATTTGTTTCACACACTTGAGTATATAAATAGAACATAGACTTCTTCTTTTTTTTTTTTTTAAGAAACAATTGAATGTCTATCCATTAGTTTTCTTTGCAAAGAATATAGTATGTTTCCTTTGGAGGCTCCTTTCTTCTTATTTGCCCAGACTCATCTGGCTCAAATATAGAGAGGGCAGGAAAATCTAATCCAATGGTTTTCAAACCTCAGCATACATGAAATTAATTTGGATTTTTAGTTAACAGTTCCCAAGTTCTTCCTCCAGAGTTCTGATGTTGGTGACAGGTCCAAGGCAAAAGATTTGTAGATCACACAGTATTGGATATGCTGGACTCTTCGGTCTCCCCTGACTGTTAAAGGTTAGTCCTGCACTATCCCAGAAAATTTTCCACTCCACATTGACACTTCTGCTTTTCCAGATTCAAGCGTTGCAAACGTGTTTTCTGTTGGAGTCTAAAAGCATTCTTAGCATACTTGCATGTATCTATATGTCTGCTTGTAATGGTTCCACATTGCTGGGATGGGAGGGACATCCAATTATGTCCTTTTATAGATTTGACCCTCCTGTGTACCTTGAGATACTTACCTGATATGCTCTTGCCTCAAATCCAAAAACTTCTCATCTCCCAGTGAATGCTTTTCTCAAGGACCTGTCTTCGTTGTGTGAATGTTTTCTTTTAGCCAGTGACCTGTTCCGCATCTGAAAGTAGTGTAACTGTTGTTTAAATTACTGAAAATGACAATTAAATGCTACAACTACTACTAACAACCTTAACTACAACAACAAAGTTTGTCTTACAACCTTCTTTTGGGAGAAGAAATGGATATTGTGCTATATTAACCTAATTAATAAGGCCATTTGCATGGTTGCAGGACCAAGAATAAGTTCTACACTTTGTTTTTTAACCTGTATGACATATTGTATGTATATGTGTGTATGTGTGTGTGTGTGTGTGTGCGCATTAGTAATTCCTTTCTCATTAGGTTCATTTTATTCTGGGAAGGAGACAAGAACAATGAAAAAATAAATAAAAGAGTGTTCCTTTCTTTCTCATCTCAACATTTGTTTCTCATGGACAGAATTCTGTGATAGATAGTAGATGTAATGATTTAGCAGAACTATAAATATTGAAACATAATTCCTGGATTTAAAGTTTTTACTTCGTGACACCTGGGTGACTCAGTTGGTTAAACATCTGACTTTGGCTCAGAGTACCTTTCCTTCTCCCTCTGCCCCTCCTCCTGCTCATGCTCTCTCACTCTCTTAAGTAAATAAATAAACAAACAAGAAAATAAATAAATAGAAGTTTTTATTTTGTTTCTGATTTTTACCAATCTTTTTATAACTTGGAATTAGGACAGAGCAAGGATGATAGGACAGGCCCTGCAAATTCTTTGTAGCATTTGTTAGGAGGAAGCTGGGGTCCATATAGCAAAAAAGGATTTTCCTAAAACTGCTATGGGGACCTGTGTTCTTATATTACATAAAATGTTATTTTACAGCCATAATACTTGTCCCATTCTGAGATAAGAAAACAATTTTATTTCTAAATTATTGTGGCTGCTCTATTGTAGTTTAGCTTTATAGTTTGTAGTTCAATTGAAAATTTTTATATGAAATATCCAAAATATTTTGGGAGTGCTGCATTCTGAAAGGGAAAAGCTAGAAGATGATAGAGGTCTTTTTCAAGAAATACATTTGTGTTTCACTTCTCAAATATAGTTATTCTATCAGTTGTTCTTTAGGAAATAAACAAGGGGTTATGTTTTGAAAAAGCTTTTAGGGCAATTTCATGACAGTTTCATGACTTTCAATGAATAAAACACCATGTTGGGCTTTTACATGCTGTAAATGATGTGTTCATTTGTGAACATATCCCATGGCTACCTTTTCTTGAAAGGTAAGTTACTTAAGGATTCAGAGTTATCTTCTCAGAAAAGACATTCTAAAGCCCTAGTGCATTGTTTCTTTTGAAGAAAACACTTTTATTAGGGTCTAAAATAGCATCTTAGGATTTATATAGAACTTATAAAAAATATATGACTTTTGAACATCAATTGAACCAGACTCTTCTCTTTTATACTTGAGGAGTTTTCTACCTTCACATGGTAGTTGTTATCTAAAAGAATGTGATAAAATGAGAGTCCCTTCCTCAGTGCAAGTCATATATTCCATATTTCAACTTTTCATGTGTTTATCACATTCTGGAATTGAAATCTTTCTAGACAACAGGATTCTTCATTTTTCTGAGGAATTACAATTCAAAAGGAAGCAAGACAGAAAGCACAGTTCAAACTTATTTTGGAAGTTTACACAATGTAAAAATGAACAAATCTTTAAAACATCTTCCAAGGATGTTAAAGGTAAACCAAATAAGTGAGTATTTTTATGAAACACCTATACTACTTTGACTGATGTTTAAATAATTCTGAAGTGGAGAAAAACACCAAAATTTCCAGGCATATTATTTATTCAAAATAAAATAATTACTGAGGGGAATAGATGCATGAGTCTATCACGTCATCAAGTACTGTAGAACTCTCAATTATTCCCAACAGATACATCAACCTGCGATCAGATCTCCAATAAAACATATTCAGTTGCCCGCAGAAATATTTATGAATAAAACTGAACAACAACAAAAAAAAAAACCCTGCAAGTTCTAACAATAAAATTAATGCTAAATCTGTTGTGAAAATAGGAAAGGAATGGTCACATAATACAAAACTTATTGTGTTGTATTGAGAACACTGCTTAGTGGTTTAGGCTTATTGTGTTATGTGAAAGAGAACAAAAACCTGCCAAGATTCTTATAATGTTTCCTACTGTCTCAGAGATCAGAATTTCTGCCAGTGAAAATTCCTAGCTATTATCCTTTTACAACAAAGTTGCCTTTTGAAGTAGACAGAAAATTCTTGGACCATCTGAAGAACCCTCATTACAGTTTGATGGGAGAATAATTTAGTGAGGTCTTCAAGTATAAAGTTCCAATGATAGAGAAATGTGTTTTGGTAACTGACATATTTGAGAGTGTAAATTTCAGTGTATGCCTTCTTAAAAATAGAATAAATGATTAGGAGTGGGGACAGGTTTTCTACCATCTAAGGCAGATGTAATTCCTCTGTGATTTATAGGCACAAGTAGATTAGGAAGTGTGAATCAACTAGGCCCCCCAGCTCTAACCATGATAAGCCATTTGTTTTTGTTCATTTTGTGTTGTTTTTTTGTATCTTTATTTTCTCAGCTCTTTCATAGAAATGAGAGCCCAAGGAAAATCTAGGCAAAGCGTGTGTTGACAAACATAGGGTCAGAAAATTCTTCTCCCAGTCATGAAAGAAATTCATTGTGGGCCTTAAATAAGGAATCCAGCATAAAGGAAGGTAAGGCAATGTGAAATAGTCAAAGAAAAGAAAGAAACAAAAGAAAAGCTGAACATACACAAAAACTAAATTGTATAAACAATACACCAAAATAAGAAGTGAACTGTAGGGGGAGAAAAGGAAACACTACACTTATAGTAAACTATATCCATGATAGGTTAGAAACAAGTAAAAATAATGCAGGGAAATCGCATTAGACACAAGATGGAAAAGAAAAAAAAATTGAAAAATTTCTAGAATATAGGTGAAAAAACAAGGATGTAGAAATGATAATAATGAACTCACACACACTGAATTTAATTAACAAAACTTCAACAAGTTAAATCTAAGACAAACAATAGTTGAGAGAAATAAACGTTGTGTGCCATGCCTTATTCTAATATCTTAATAGAAACTAATTTAATTCTCATAAGATTGTGATGTAGTTACTGATGTCATATTTACTTTATAAATTAAAGCACTAAAAATTACCCAAAGAAGTTAAGTAATGCAAAACTAATTAGTAGAGTCAGGTTTTAACCCAGGCTTGAGCACCAGGTTATTTCAATAACAGTCTGTTGGTAAAAAGTATTTTTGTATTTAAAAAATCATATATATGAACAAATAAGATAACCACAGTAAAAACCTGAAAAGTGCACTATAAAATCAGTACAATGTGAAAAGCATGAAAATGCTCTTAAGTTTTCTGAGGTCTTCTTTTTCCATGTATTATTTTTACCTAGGTGCACAGCTATGTATATGCATGTGTACCTGTGCAGATATGTGCCAATAAAAAAATGCACGTGTATATGTGTGTTACAGAGAGCAGGAGAGAGCAAGAGAGAGAGAGAGAAAGTGGTATTTATAGGAGAAAGTTAGAAAAATGTTTTCCCATATATTTCTCTGGCTTTATGACAGGCCCCCTTTACACACAGAATAAAGACTGAATAACAAAAAGGAAAATTTCCCTAGCCCTATGCTAAAAAGTTGGACATCTCCTTCTTATAAAAGCTAATGCAAATAAAGCACCTAGAAAATTTATTTTCAAAAAACATGGGGCACCTGGGTGGCTCAGTGGGTTAAAGCCTCTGCCTTCAGCTCAGGTCATGATCCCAGGGTCCTGGGATTGAGCCCTTGCATTGGGCTCTCTACTCATTGGGGAGCCTGCTTCTCCCTCTTTCTCTGCCTGCCTCTCTGCCTACTTGAGATCTCTGTCTGTCAAATAAATAAATACAATCTTAAAAACAAAAACAAAAACAAAACAAAACAAAACACTGAGTCATTCACTGAACCAGTGACATACATCCTTATAAAATAGAATTCTTTTTATTTTTTATTTTTTGTTTATTTATTTTAAATAGAATTCTTTTTAAATACACGTTTTCTTGTCAGAGATTTCGGGATCATTATAGAGTGCTGCTTTGATCATTCTATTTTTAAAATGGTTTAGTATATTTCAGACTAAATATATAAACATAAAGAAAGTAGTAGACTAACAAATGTATATCTGTGAATTATTGCTGAGGACCATATTCAACAATAACAATAACTTAAATGAGAGACTTATATTTTGGAATCTCAACTCTTTTTGTTCAAATCATGACTTTGATATCCTCAGGGTGACATTTAGTCATGAAATTTAATATCCTTGGGCCTTCATTTTCTCTTTTGTAAAAAAGATAAAAAAGGTAAAAAATAGTAAAAAAAGTTAGCTCACAACGTAATAGTTGTAAAGATATTTGAAAAAAATTTACATTTATTAAAGATACTCTTTTAGTACATATTAGGCACAGATCTAACAAATGCATCTAGAACCAGACACTATCTGAATTTATGTATTTTATGTATTTATGAATTTATGTAATTTATGTATATTAAATACTTGCAATAATCTTATAAAATAGTTTCCATTATTATCATTATATCACAGATCAGAAAATTTTTTTTAAAGATTGTATTTATTTATTTGAGAGAGATTTATTGAGAGAGATCACAAGCAGGCAGAGAGAGAGAGAGGAGGAAGCAGGCTCCCTGCTGAGCAGAGAGCCGGATGAGGGGCTCGATCCGAGGACTCAGAGTTCATGACCTGAGCCGAAGGCAACGGCTTAACCTGCTGAGCCACCCAGGCACCCCTACAGATCAGATAATTGAGGGTAAAAGAGGTTAAGTAACTTGTCCATAGTCATTTACTCAATTAAACTCAGATCTGAATTTGTGTTGCTAATCACTTCCTTATACAACTCTCCCTAATTGTTTCTTAAAGGGGTGGAAAAGGAGAGGTTGCACAACCCACTGGGACAAAGAGGATGTTTCCATGTCTTCTCAGCCCCACTGACTGAGAACCAGGTGGGAACCAAGATGTCACAGCAAGAACTAGTGTGACAAGGAGGAAGCTTCATGAAGAAATGGCTAGGGAGGGTCTCCCTCACAACTACGTACACCCAAGTTTGCTGTCAACATTAATTTGACTTGAAAAGTCCTAAACTGAATTGATTAAATTTAGCATGCATTGATTGTAACCGGAGATTGGATTTTGGAGCCTGAGATTAGTTACTATTTACTTGCTCTAGCTTTTGTTACCAGCCCTCCAAATTCTTGCCCAACCACATCTGGAATAGACACCATGCCCCAAAGGTGGGGTCATGTGGAAGAAGGAAGCCCTCAAACTTTTGGCCGAAGTTGTTTGAAATTTAGCCTCAGCAGCATGGAGGTGAGAGCAATAAGAAGTGCTTGTTGTATGTCCTTCCCAGAGAGATGCCTCAAGTCATACTCTGAGAGTGGGGGAGCGAGCCTTGTCTTCTTGAATAGGTGAAGCTGGGCAAGGAAAAGAGACAGGTCTTGGCTCAAGTGCCCCAGATTCTCTTTCTTTACTGGGATTTATTGATTTTCTTGAATAAATGTTTCTTCATTTGCTAAATACCATCCTATTTTTTTATTTTATTTAATTTATTTATTTATTTATTAATTTATTTTTAAGGATTTTATTTATTTATTTGACAGAGAGAAATCACAAGTAGGCAGAGAGGCAGGCAGAGAGAGAGGGAAGCAGGCTCCCTGCTGAGCAGAGAGCCCCATGCGGGACTCGATCCCAGGACCCTGGGATCATGACCTGAGCCGAAGGCAGCGGCTTAACCCACTGAGCCACCCAGGCACCCCTATTTTTTTATTTTAAATGATTTTGACAATTTCTGGTCATTTTGCTGGGACGTGTATGCAGATCTCCTTGTGCCATTCTAGAAGTGGATCTTTTTACCATAGTCTGGCATGTGGAAAAAGGGAGAGAGCTCAAAAATATATAATCAATTGGTGAATTTTTCAAGGATTGACAGTCTTACTAGTAGGTTATGAGCATCGTGCTTTAAAAATGAGGAAGTTATTTGATTATCTCTGACTCTTGGTCCATCTATTTTCTGTGTTTCATAAATTACTGAGTGCTTCGGGAAGTATCATTTCAAAATAAATTGGAGTTTCTTTTTGGAATCATGGCAATCGTTGATAAAACTGCAAGTAGTTTTGTTTATTCAGCAGGATCACTGAAAATGTGGGTTCTGCAGAAGTCGCACTATAAAATATTCAGGATAATGTATTTTCTTTCACTTTTGTGTCTCTGTAGCATTTGAATAATAGTGAAAATGATGGTTGGTTCCTTTGGTGTTATAATAGAAAATATGGGAATATAAGCTATTATAGCTATAAGTAATCGTGCTATGAAACATTGTGGAGTGTGTATTAGTTTAATAAATAGTAGATATTACCTCTACAGTGATGGAAACATTTAGCTTTAGCATGATGATGTACTTGATGTTTTAATCTATCCCACTGGACTCGACATTCCAGCACAACTCCCTACTCTGATGAACAGGGATAAATGCAATTTTCCCAGATTCACACATTTTGACAATAGGATACAATGAATGTATAATCTTTTGTTTCTCACTTGTTTTCCTTTTGTCTTGGGTTAGGAATGCTGAATTTTTAATGAGATTTACATAATTTTTTACTTTGAATGATAGGAGAAGATCAATTGAGAATAATTTGATTTGATCTAAATTTGCTGTTATAAGATTAAACTTTCAAGAATTTCTCTTGAGTAATTTTGTATTTGTTGAAATATTAATTTACAATTTAGATGGAAATAAGCGTCCTTAATTCTTTATGGTTTGGAATAAGGTATCAATTGTTTGAAAGGGATATGTAGATATTTTCTAGCATGTTGATATTTTTATGTATACTAAAGTGACAGCTTTATTTTGAGTTTGAAAAGAAAACATTTATTTATTTTTTAAATTTTTCAGTGTTCCAAGATTCATTGTTTATGCACCATACCCAGTGCTCCATGCAATATGCGCCCTCCTTAATACCCACCACCAAGCTAACCCATCCCCTATCCTCTCACTTCCAAAACCCTCAGTTTGTTTCTCAGAGTCCATAGTCTCTCATGCTTTGTCTCCCCCCTCAGATTTACCCTAATTTACTCACTCGAACAGTGGTAGGTATTTTAAAAAGAAAATCCATCAAATTCACTTGAATAGATTGGAAATTATGGTGTTCTATCTCTTAGGTAAATAGATAGCTAGCCTGTGTCCCCCCACCCCTTTTTTCCCCATTTTTTTTCCCCATGGATAGAGACAAATACCAGATTTCAATAAAGATGCCAAGAATAACATAGTTCTAAAAATTGAAAGCTTAGAGTAGCTTTCTCCCACTGAGCTGAAATCCTAAAGAATGAAATCTGGAAGCTAGACCAAACATTTGTGACTAACACCAAAATAATGTGAGATAATGTGGGCTTTATGTAAACCTTTGACAGCTATGGAATTGGTAGACTTAACAGTGGTGAATTTTCTTCACTATCAGTACTAAATGTAGTAAGTTGGATTCCTGATGATGAAAATTATAGAGGATGTTGTTTAAGTCCCTTTATTTAAGATATTATAAAAAATAATTTATATTATTCAAATCTAAGTAAGTTAGCATGAAGTTAATTAATTGAAAACAATCTGATTATAATACACAAGCATGACTTTTAACAATATGTTAGAAGTGCTTTCTATGTATTATTCCATTCAGTTATTACAACTGAACAAACTGAGTATCAAAAGAGTTTAGAATTTGCTGAATTAAGTTTGGTACAAAGTTTGGATTAGAATCCAGTTTTGTTTAATTAAAAAACAAAATAAAACAATATTGAATACTTAATTTCTGTTATTTTACCTTGATCAAACTTGAGGGAAGCTTGTGTAAGATTCATATATAAGAATAAAAGCCCTAAAAGAAATAGGGGCAAGAAAGGTAGATTTAGGGTGAATGAAGAATAAACATATGGTCATTTTATCCTTAGAAAAGGTGGATACAATAAAGTTTGGATTTGGGTCAATTCCAGCACCCTTGCAACTTTATTTCTTCCTTCAGCACACAAGATTTCTGTTTGCAGACCAGTGAAAGAGTTCAAGTGTTACTAAGTATTAAGTAATGAAGAAAATACACTATCACTGGGAACCCCCCAATGAAAGACCAGATATTTATCCCCAGTAAGATGTGATGTGTTTGCCCTTTTGTAGATGGTAAGAAAATGTCAAACTATTTAATTCTTTCTCTTCTTCTTTTACTCCTGCCCTCCTTTAGAAATAAAATTTTATAGAGAGAGTATGTTAAAGTCACACTCTCTGATATCTGGTATCTGATACTCTATGATACTGATATCTGCAGTAGAGGAAGAAAATAAGATACTGGAGTGAAATGCAATTAAGTTCCAATGAAAGATAAAAAAGAACATTGTAACTATGGTTTTAAAGTCTGCTATTTCATTATATGTTAACAACACACTATTTTAAACGTCAAATATGGTATCATGAAAAAGTAGAACAGATATACTAATTCTGATCAATAATGATCAAGAGCAAAAAGAGTCAGTACAGTATAATGAAACAATTATATAGTAAAATAAAACAATATATGAATAGTTTCTTGAGTAAAGCATGAACTGGAGATGCACTATGGGAGAAATGGTGTTTAATAACACCTTGAAAGCAAGAGGAGGCTGACAATTGCTTGATAGTTAAATAATAAAATGGCAGTGTAGGGGGTATGCTCAGGAAAGAACTTATTATTGTTAACTGTCAACAGATATTTCTGATTTGACAATTATCTATTTAGTAAATTCTTGCTTTTCATGTCAAGAAGGAATCAAAGGGAGCCATACCTAGATAACTTCATTTTGAGAAAAGTGAGGTAATTAGAATTTACCTGACTTAACAAAGGTCAGCAATGCTGTAGGGAAGCATGGATAAGAATGTGCATCATGCTTGATCATCCTGGTCATGTCATCTCTCAGTCCAAAGAGAAGGTAAGCAAAATGTCTGTCCCAATCATAATGCTCTTAAGGTGAGGGCCATCTTACTTTGGCACAGGAATCTAACATAATGCTTAAAGCATCATCTGGAGTCAGAAGATTTGAATTCTTTAAGTTACATGCTTGGTGCTAACAGGCAAGATTTGGGGTGGAGAGGTGTTTGTTTTTTCCCTTTGCCACTTCTAAGAAGGTTGTAGACACATTTCCTTTAAATTCCATGTGTAAATATTTGGCAAAACACCAGTATATATTAAATTTTCAATGAAGAATAAATTATTTCTATTAATGATTTTATTTATATTTTTTCATCCTCTTTGTAATGGTCACTTTGTTTAAATGATATCTGATTCACCTATACTTTTTTTAAGTTTTGGTTTTTTTTTTTTTTTAATTTATTTGATAGAGATCACAAACAGGCAGAGAGGCAGACAGAGAGATCCCAGGACCCTGGGATCATGACCTGAGCCAAAGGCAGAGGCTTAACCCGCTAAGCCACCCAGGCATCCCTCACCTATACTTTTTAATAGGTGCTTAAAAATATCTGTTGAATGAATGATTGGATGGGTAGGTGGAATTTGCTTTAAATCTTATTATAAATAGAAAAGATGTGTAACATTGTATATGTAAAATCTAAATTCCCATTTTTTCAGAACTTTTATCTCTTGTACAGAACCCCAGTAATGTATAATCTTTTCCCTCAGCTTTTTCTTTCTTTTTTTGCTCAGGTTTTTCTGTATTACATAGAATCTTGAACAGTTGAGGGATTAATAAATTTGAATTCTTACAGATAGAATGATGCCTTCCATGAGATGAAATTGACTCAATATTTGGTCCTTTGTATATACATGATATTGAATCTATATTAATTTCCTTTTTTGAATTCAGCCTTCTATGATTTCAAAGATACGTCATTGTTCAATTATTCTGTAACACTTTTTCCAGGCAATAAAAAATGTTTTTTGATTTATTTGAATACTGTTTTTGGGAGAAATCAATACATGTTAAGTTTACTAATCCAGATGCTTCTCCTTCCAAACTGGCTGTTAAGTGAAACATTAATAAAACAAAACTGAATAGCGTATTACATATAAATAATGTGTAAAATATATATGTATATATGTATAATTTTCAGCAGTGAAATTTGACATAATTCACCAACTTTCTCATGGTATTTTCTTTTTTTTTTCACCTTGTAACCTAGACTGATGCTCATTTGGATAAATTTAGAAAGCTAATACCTCATTTTATGCAAGAGAGGTGTAAGATTAAGTAGAGTAAAAACCTTGCTAATTATCACTTCTCTGATCTACATACCTGATACTTCTTGCAAGAAGTTTTTAACAAATATTAAAAAGAGGTCACGTATCAAGGCGTTATTTTTATGTTATCACAGTCAAGTAGAAATTTGAAAATATATATGTGTACTTAGCATTTTAGTAAATGTTACTGATTGAATATAATGTCAAGAACTGAATTGCAAATAATTTTTTTTTTATTTCATTCTACTCTTCCTCCTTTTTCCATTACAAATACATTTCCTTATTTAGTCCCAAAATTTTCTATACGGCTTTCTAGATCGTCATTTCTTGAATAACATAAGTTTCAAGAAACTTGGTGTGAGGATTGCTTATAGGCTGCTCTGCCTTTGATTTTATCTTTGGAAACAAAATGTTTAAACAGAAAAAAAAATAAGGTAAAATATAGAAATTTATTTGATAACAGGCAAAGGATATAGGTCTTATTATAGGCGACTTCATTTTATTTGCCTGGTTACTAACCTCAGTATTTTTAAAAATATAATTTTTTTAAAGATTTTATTTATTTATTTTGGAGAGGGAGAGGGAGAGGGCACTAGAGTGTGGGGAGGATCAGAGGGAGAGGGACAGGCAGGCTCTGCATTGAGCAGCAGGCCCTTTCCCAAGACTCTGAGATTATAACCTGAGCGGAAATCAGGAGTCAGACACTCACCTGATTGAGCCACCCAGGCATCCCTAAAAATATGGTTTTTTATTGTGAAGTACATCACACATAAAGAAAAGTTGTTAAAACATAAACCTGTATCTCAGTAACTTACTACAAAATATAGAGGCAAGGTCAGCTTCATGGGTTTTGTCATGCTCTTGGAAGTTCCCATGCTTAGTTTAGAGTTATACTATCAATCTTGAAATTCATAATAGTTTTTGAACAAGTAGCCCCAAATTTTAATTCTGCACTGGACCCCACAAAACTATGTAGCCAACCTTGTATATGGGTGAGTAAATAAAACACTGCTCCCAGCTCAGAAGCCCTCTTTGTGTTTCCATTGCTATCAAGATCCTAAAGTTTTCCTATTTCCATTATGATCTTTTTGACCTCATGTTACTTTAACAGCATGTATATTAAGGTGTTCAGATATTTCTAATTAAATTTCATTAATTTTTTCTAGTTAATTGCAGAAATGTACAATTTGAATTGTTTTTATATTCATTGAGACTTCCTGTTTGTTTAGGGATTTGGTCAACTTTAGCAATTTTTTAGTGCATACTTGTAGAGAATGTGTAATCTACAATTCTGAGATGCCATGTTCAGCATGTATCAGTCTAGTCAAATTTGTTAAACATAATTTCAAAGTTTTATATGCTTCCTTATTTTTAGTGTACTTCTATCAATTCTTAAAATGGTTCTGTTAAAATCTACTATGATTGTGACTTTTTCCATTTTTCTTATTTTTAGCTTTGGCAATATTGTTTTATATTTTTGTGAACATATTATTAGGTTACAGATATATAACTGTTATATCTTCCAAATAAAATTAACTTTAAGCATTATACTTTATCACTCCTTGGAAATATTTGTTTTAAAATCAACACCATCTCATATTAATAGAACTACGTGAGTTTTTGGTTAGTGTTTGAAACATTCTATTTCTTCCTTTTTATTATCAAACTATCTGTATAGCTATATGTTGATATGACTCTTTTTTAAAAGATTATTTATTTGAGAGACAGTGAGAGAGTGCAAGTGGGAGAAGGGACAGAGGGAGAGAATACCCATGCAGACTCCTGTTTAGTGTGGAGCAGTGCAGAGCCGAATGTGGGGCTCAATCTCATGAGCCATGAGATCAGGACCCAAGCTGAATCCAAGAGAATAAGATGCTTAACTGACTGAGAATAATATACTTAACAGGCACCCCCATTGATAAGAATCTTTTTTTTTTTTTTTTAAGATTTTATACATTTATTTGAGAGAGCGTGATAGAAAATACGAGAGGGGGACAGGGCAGAGGGAGAAGCAGACTCCCAGTTGAGCAGAGAACCCAATGCGGGACTCGATCCTGAAACTTCAGGATCATGACCTGAGCAGAAGGCAGATGGTTAACCAACCGAGCCACCCAGGTGCTCTGTTGATGAATCTTAACAAGCATAATATAATTTGGTTTTACTTTTATCTATTCTAACATTCTTTATTTTACAATTGAATTGAAAAGTCCATTTACCTTTAATGTAGTTAGAGTTTTGTTTCAAAGTCTACTCACTTGCAGTTTGCTTTCTGCTTCTCTATTATACTATTTTTACTCTCCTTCCTCACATTAATTTTGATGACTGGGTTATCATCATTGTCTCTCTCCTCTTAACCTGATAGGTATACCCTCTTTCACTCTTCTTTAGTGATTACAATTGTAACCAAAATTATTAATCTTCAACCCATCAAATCTTAAATACTGGCATTTTTCCTCTTTCATGCAGTGCAAGGGATTTATAAGGACACTCCTTACTTATAATCTAGTGTTATATATATATTTTGAGCTCCTATTAATAATGTTAATGTTCATTCATATATTTACCCTTCTGTTTTATCTTTATTCCTTTAATCTTAGAACCTTGGGAACATTCCCTTTGCTTAAAGTATGTGGTGAAATATTTTCTTGGATAATGTTTGTCTGAAAAAAAATTATTCAGTTTTTTGGGGAGTATATTTAAGTAAAGATAGAATTCTATTTTTGGCATTTGTTTCAAATTTTGAAGATATTCTGATATTGATTTCTGATGTCCACTGTCTAAATTGAGGTCAGTTTAAAGTCCAGTTGTTGCTTCTTTGAAAACCTATCCATTTTCCTGTCTGCTTTTCAGCCATTTGCTCTTTGTTTTTCAGCCATTTTCCCTTGATACGCTGGGGAGGGGTATCTGTTTTATTTTTTCTTGAAGGTCAAAAAAAATATTGAATATTTCTCAATTTCTAATAATTAATATTAACTTTCTTTTAAATTTTGTACAAAAGAAATATATTCACATGGTTATAATTTAAACACTAATAAAGCATTAGGTAAATAATTAAGAGTCTAACATTTTCCAATTTTCTTCTTTCTGAATCACTTCCTCTCATTGAAGTAATTATGGTGAACAGTTTGATATCTACACTCCCAAGATGTGTTCTGCTACTTTATGTGTGTATGTGCATGTGTGTATTTGTGTTTTGATGTGTTAGAAAGATTTATAAGTAATGTATCTTAATTCTTTTGCTGTTGTTTATGTTTTAAATATTTTTTCAAACTGTGACATTGTTCAGGAAGTTTTTTTAAGTCTTTAGATAGATAAAAGGCTTAAATTCTTAATCTAATTAAATTAATAAATTTATTTCCAACTATAAATCTGATAGGATGTTTTGCTTAGAAAAATGTCTCGATGCTAAGATCATAAAAATATTCCTTATAATTATTTTTATATTTTGTGTGCTAAACATACTATTAGGAACATAATACCGGTGAACATATTATATCTACTGATATAAAACATCTGCTAAACTTAAATAACATCTAAAAATTGTATAATTTTGCTATAAACTATATGACTATTGTAGCACAAATATTATTCATATCTTTTGATGTAATAATTTTATGTTTTAGATGTGGGAGAACAAGTTCTCTCTCATAGTTTATGTTTAAATTTGAAGAGGTGATATTATTGAAGCTTTGGGCTTCCTGCTCAGGAGGGAGTTTAGTTCTCCTTCTCCCTTTGCCCCACCACCTTTTCAGTCTCTCTTGCTCTCAAATAAATAAATAAAATATTTTAGAAATAACAAATAAAATAAAATATCTAAAATATTTCACATTCATATTTTGATATTTAACATGCATTTCCATGTAATCAGTTCTTGGTATGTATCCTTTATAAAATTTCATGTTCTCATATTTTGTTTGGCAGGTTATTTGTTAAGGTTCATTATAAGTATTTTACAGTTACCCTAGCTCTTTTGAATGTGTTCTTTTATTCACATCGTACTCTCTGTTCTGTTACTATTGACATTCAGGACAGCTGTAGCATTTTTATATATTCACTTCTACTATTTCCTTGGTGGATTCTGTTCTTAGATTTAAAAGTTTGTGAGTTGTCTATTTTATTGATCTTTCCACAGAAAGAACCTCTGATATTATTGATCAAATCAATGGGTCCTTTGGTCATCTTTTTCATTAATTTCTCCTTTTATCTTAATTAATGTCCTCTGGGTTTTTTTAATGCATTTTTTTTTAATGTACTCGAGTTGAATATTTAGTTCACTTATTTCCAGTTTTTATTTTTACTTTTTTCATATTTTTTTAGTCTTTCTTATTTTTAAATTAATCTTAAAGATACACACTTTTTTCTTTCTTCTAACAATTACTATTTCCTGGGTGTCTTTGTACAGACATTATGTTAAGCATTTTCAATGCTTCTGTAAGGTGAAGTAAATTACCCAAAGTTATATATTTAGTATAGGCAGATTTGGGACTCAAGCCCAGGGCTTCTCAAACATGAGGAAGAGTATAACATTATGTGGCTTTCCCCACTCTGAATATTTATTGGCAGCCACTAGTTTTGATGTCTTTTTAATTTGATAGTTTTGGAATACATTTTTAAAAATTTCCCGATTATGGATTATTTTTGTTAGTTCTTTTGCTGAGTTCAAAATATTACTACTTTGTAATAAGGAACATGGGTGTAATGTTATCTGCCTTTTGGAATGTAAAAATATTATCTTTTAACTAGTTTTGTGTATATTTGGAGAGTTTTGAAATATTGTATAGTCCATATATATTCAAATTTGTGTTTGTGTATGTAAAAACAAAAATAATCTTTATTGTCTAATTGATACTTTCCAAATCACTGCTTATGCTCCATTTACATGATCTGTCCATTTAAAAGATTATTAATTTCCCTATGATTATAGATTTTCAGTATTTAACATTTTTCAGTTTGAAAGTTAGAAAAAAAGGAAAATTATCCTACTATTCATAATAATTTTAACATATTCAATGCTTTGCTATAATATGCACAATAAGCTATTATATCTTCTTGGTTGATTGTATCTTTTATTATCATAAAAATCTCTTTTTTTTTTTGGTATAGAGCTCTTTGCTGCTTTATCTCATTGAAATGATCATAACCTAATTTCTATTTTTAGACATATCCATGGCATACTGTTTTCCATTTAATATTTTAAACTTTTTGTTTTGTTTTGCTTTAGCTGTTTTGCTTTTAGCTGCTCTCTAATTAATATAGTATGGTTGGAGTTTTTAATGTAGTATTATAGTTGTTCATTTTTTTTTAATCTTTTTTTTTTTTTTTAAGATTTTATTTACTTATTTGACAGAGATCACAAGTAGGCAGAGAGGCAGGCAGAGAGAGGGGGAAGCAGGCTCCCCGCCGAGCAGAGAGCCCGATGCGGGACTCGATCCCAGGACCCTGAGATCATGACCTGAGCCGAAGGCAGCGGCTTAACCCACTGAGCCACCCAGGCACCCTATAGTTGTTCATTTTAATAAAAATCCATTTCTCTGTAGGATCCCAGAGAAGTCTATAGCATTGTGAACTAGTGAAGCTCTATTTTGTAACCTCAGTAGTGAGTTGTGTCAAGATTTGCATCTTGGGATAAAGACTTTAAAGTAATTATGTCTGTTATATTGTCTAGTAACATGCATCACAAGCAAATGAGTAAGATGACAGATTGAGCTTTAAATTCTTGCTTCCTTAGGATATCATATACTATGTTCAGGATCAAAATGAAGACTATACTTGATATTTTTTCCTTCTTTTCAGTTTACAGAGTGCTAGGCCGAGTTCTTAAAATCATATGTTCCTAATCACCCCTTTTATGTGTACTTTAGGAACACATTCATCCATAGAAATCTGGATAAATAAAATTAGAACAGTGGAATATCTACAGTGTTCTCTAATCTTTCAAAACAAACTTTGATTAACCTTAGAATATTTTCAAATGTAGTGATATTGAGATTTGCTTAAGAGGGTTCTTTTCTGTTAATGGTTGCTAATGTCTTCTAGGTGTTTAAGTGGTATTAATCTCTTGCTTGGCTTGTTACATCTTTTGTATAGCTGATGCTCAGAAAACATCATGTGTTCTTTACCAGATAGCTGCCTAAATTTAATCTGGAGTTCAAGAATACTGAAAATATGCTCACAAGGGATTTTAAACTGTAGAGAACAGAGTCCAAGTTTTCACATCCTCTGCATTACCGCTTATTTTTACAATAATGATGATAGGAACAGCTTTAAAATATTGTGGTATCTTATTCAGGGTTACAAAAATTAAGTATCTCAAATCTGTATGTTCTTTGGAAAGTGACCAGCAGGTTTGGTTTCATGTATTAGATAAAATGAAGATGTTTAAAGTAGTGAAGCTCTGTCATAAATGCCATGTTTAGCACACTTAAAATACATTCAATACAGCCTATGAATTTTACTAAACTTTAAGTTGCAAGTCAAGATAGCTGATTAAAAAAAATCATAGAACACTGTTTTTGATTTTGTTTTCTTTTAAAGATATTATTTCCTTATTTGAGAGAGAGAGAGAGAGAATGAGAGGGGAGGGGTCAGAGGGAGAAGCAGACTCCCTGCCAAGCAGGGAGCCTGATGTGGGGCTTGGTCCGGGGACTCCAGGATCATGACCTAAGCCAAAGGCCGTCGCCCAACGAACTGAGCCAAGCAGGGGCCCCGTCATGGAACACTGTTATTATCGTATCACCAAAATGCCATTCTTTTTAATAGAAATATGGTGGGTGGAGATATCATAGTGGAATGATATTAATCATAGTTACTACTTTGTGATTAAAGAATAATCAAAAGTTAGGGAAACAAAAGTATTTTAAAGTCTCAATGAATCAGGCTCCACAAATTCAGTTCAAACCTGAATTGTCTGAGAAATAACAGCAGCCGAATGTGCCAGGCAGTTGTAAGAAATTAAACCTTTATTTTGTTGTTTGTTTTTTTGGTGGTCGTTCTAAACAATATTTGTAGTCAAATGTCTGTCCAGCCAGCAGTTTGATAGTCATACCAGGCACATGATAGAGTAGCAATGGTTGAAAAATCAGTGGGAGAAAGGTCCGTTTTATAACCATTCTACCACAAGGAGGTCATAATCAAAGTAGCTAAGCATCTGCTGTAAAAATATGTCGCCACATAGATGTTACTTCATACATATACCTTATGTACATAAAATCTCCCATCCATGTTAAATGTAAAAGATTAAAAATTAATGAAAAATAAAGTGTGCCAAACTCATCTTATCTTTTCAAAGTAGAATTAAATCTGGTTATACCACAGTTTTGATGTCAAACTGCTTTTTCTTCCTGTTTACATTTTGCAAGAACAAGAAGCCTCAGCTGGAAAATTGGCCCATAATCACAACCTATTAAGCTTTTACTGATATTGCAATAGAAGTAATGGATTTTTAATGAGCTTATCCATTTTAACAGTTATATAATTTATTAAGTTTTTCTTTTCCATATTTTGTATATTAACTAAAAACTTGGGTTTAATAATTTTCTTTACTGAACTTTTGAATTTTCAGAATTCAGTAATAGCATTATTCAAGTTATCACTGATAATTTTATTAAGTATAAGCAATAACTTGGATATTATTGAAGGGCTAAATGGACTATGAATACCAACTCATGTTGAAAACTCATACCCACAGGTGGCGCAGTATCTGCCTTATATAGATGTGACTTAAAAGTGATATCAACTTTCATAGCAGCAAAGGAAGGATTACTGTCTTCAGGAAAATAAACTTCAAATATTACATGTTACATGAATTTGCAGTTGAATATACTGTCAACATCATTAGTGAATAAATTGTTAAGCTAAGAACTTTCACTGGGAAGTCAAAGCATGGCACTAAAGACCTAATAGATGTTTTGACTGTGTTGGCTGATAAAGAAACTAGAACAGGCAGCAGGGCAATAGAGTTGGGGCTCTGCTCAGGGGAACACGACAGGCAGGTGTCTTGAGGATGAATAAGAAGAAGATGGGTATGACAGACCATGCCAAAGGCAGTCAAACATCATCTTTTCCTACAGTATATTTTACTTTGGTGGATACAATTTACTGAAATTAAATATTTTATGGAAAGTTGGTGTTAGTTTATCCATGCTATTTAGAAAATAATAAATTATTGATCTTCCAGAAATTATTTTAAGGGGGTCATAACTAAGTAATAAGAGACATACTTATAAATTACTTTTTTTTTTTTAAGATTTTTATTGTTCATTTGAGAATGAGTATGAGAGAGAGATCACAAGAGAGCACAATCCAGGGAAAGGAGGAGAAGGAGGAGAAACAGACTCCCTGCTGAGCAGCGAACAGCCCCTCCCCCAATTATGACCTGAGCCATAGGCAGACGCTTGACTGACTGAGCCACCCAGGTGCCCTGTAAGTTAACTTTTCGTAATTAACTTTATAATTTACTGTTTTTCTTAAAAGAAATACCAGTCATGAGATTAGTTTTATATAAATATATAATCTTTATTTTTACTGATTTTATTTATAGGACAATCATACCTGTTGCCTTGACAACCAAGGATGTCAAATGTTGCAAACAGTAAATGGAAAATATGTTAAACTTTTGCTGAAACTAATACATTACACCATTTCTATAGAAGTGCACCCATGAAAAGAAATTTTATCTTAAATTGTCACCACAAATAATGAAATAGCTCTATTGTTTTTCTCAAAGACTTAAAAAAAATCCAATAATTGTAGCATGTCTAAATGCGATAGGCTGCATAATATTATACAATTATATTATCTGCTTCTGTTAAGACATACACCTTTAAATCAGACCTGTGGTCGTAGCAACAATCAAAACTAGGGGACTTCATGGAGATGTCCACCTTTAATTCCAATGTTTTATGTCCTTTGCCCTCAGGGCACACCTAAATACACAAACATGCGTTCAGTTAAGAGTTCTATTAATAAATTAAAAGTTCCCGGTGTCTGAGGGTACTTCTAAATGTTCAAAATTCCATTCAAGGAAATTTCCTGTTCTTTCCTAAACAGAAAAATGTAACCTACTGTAATGAACTGGGGAAAAAAAAATTCTCATAACCTGTTCATTTTATGGAATAAAATAATTTGCACTGGGTCCCAGAGTATGCGAGTGAACCAATTTAGTGAGACTTCTGATTTTACATACCACCCTAGGATCCAGGTGCTAAAATGCTCTGGAGCAGAACTCAGGCAGTATAGCTTTTCTATTCATTAGGCCTCTTACACCATTTCTTGGCGTCTGCCCTGCCACAGTGTGAGTCATTAGCACGAGTCCAAAACTGTGTGAAGAGAGATCTATGCTTTTGTCCTGTGGAAAGTCTTTTCAGTACAATCACATTTGCTTCATGGTGTAATTTCACAGCCTGTGCGGTAGTCGCTGACAGCTCACAGCACTGTTATTCAAGGCTAAGCAGATGAACGAGACATAAACGACTAATAACATGCAGGAAGTTATGTTTTCAAAGTAGCAGCCTAATTGTGCATCTTCATTTCGTGAATGAGTCAAAACAAATTAAAATTTCCTGACCACTGGAGTCAAAAACAATGCCAAACGAATAGGTTGTATCAGATTCTTATGCGGTGGAAGTGTTCTCAACAAAATGTCACAGAAGGAAAGAAAATAGTGAGAATGATACAAATGGACTAGAATATAAAATCAAACATCAGCTTCAGTAGTACGCAAATAAATATAAATGTATTTATAGTTTGCCTTTGCCTAGAACAGGGCAAAAATGAAAGACTAAGATTTCATGTTGCTGAAAGTACAAGAAACGTACAATCTCATATACTTTAGGGTAAGTGTAAATTCCCAACAAATATGTTTTTATTAAAAAATTATAACATCTTGGGGCACCTGGGTGGCTCAGTGGATTAAGCCGCTGCCTTCAGCTCAGGTCATGATCCCAGGGTCCTGGGATCGAGCCCCACATCGGGCTCTCTGCTTGGCAGGGAGCCTGCTTTCCCTTCTCTCTCTGCCTGCGTCTCTGCCTACTTATGATCTCTTTCTCTGTCAAATAGATAAATAAAATCTTAAAAAAAAATTATAACATCTTTTGGCTCATTGACTCCATTTGAATTATGAGAAGGCAATATTAAGTGATACAAATATATATATATATTTTTTTTAACATGATGCCACACTGTTTTAAGCAGTAGTAAGTATGTTGTGACTGAAAGAATTCTTTTTTCTTTTTTTTTAATATTCAAAGAACAGAACTGACTTTTTTCCTTCTGGAGTGAAGTTCTGAAAATGTTAACACATGCATAACACCTGTAACCACCACCATAATCAGGATGCAGAATAGCTCTAACATTCCCCAAACTCTATCGTCATGCTATCCTTTTATATTCACTCCCTCCCCCCACCCATTAACTCTGGCAACTACTAATGTGTCCTCCAACACTACAATTTTGTCTTTTCTAGAATGTCAAGTCACTGAAATATTGAGTAAATAATCTTCTGGGATATCCTTCTTTCACTTAGCATAATGCCAATGGAATTTATCCAAGTTACTATGTGTTTCAAAAGTTTGCTCCTTTTTACGCTATTATTAGATTGTTTGGATATGCCCACATGTGTTAACCTATTCACTTACTGAAGACCATTTGGGCTATTTCCAGTTTTTAGCCATTATGAACAAAGCTGCTATAAACACTTTTTTATGCAGGTTCTTGTGTGAAAGTAAGTTTTCACATCTATAGAGTAGAAATTCTGGATTGGAATTCCCGGGTCATAAGGTAAGTATAAGTTTTACTTTTAAGAAACTGAAGAACAATTTTCCAGCATGTCTGTACCATTTTTTATTCCAACCAGCAATACGTAAGTGAGCCAGGTCCCCATATCATTAGCACTTGTCATTGTCAAAATGTTTTTTTTTTTTTCCAAAAGTTCTAATAGGTATGTAGTGGAAGCTCATCATGGTTATAATTTTTATTTGCTTAATGGCTAATGATGTTGAACATATTTTTATGGTCTTATTTAACACTCTAATTTCTTCACAATAATGTGTAATTGATATCTTTTATCCATTGCTTTGTTGGGTTGTTTTCCTATTGTTGTTTTTAATATTGCTTGGATATTCTAAATACTCAGATATGTGATTTGCAAACATTTTCTCCCAATTTTGGCTTTCCTTCTTTTTTTTTTTTTTTTGTAAATTGTATTAACAATGCCTTTCCAAGAACAACAAGGTTTTAATTTTCATGGAGTTCAATTTATCATTTTTAGTGAATCATGTTTGTGATGCCACTTATAGATTTTTGATTATTTCTTAAATAGGAACTTTACTGCATGATTTTGTGAAGGACTGATAGAAACTCAAATGCCTAACAGAAGAGATGAGTCTAAGTACGGTATCCGCGTGTAATAAGATCGTATCAGCTATTATAAATTACAACTTAGAAGAATATTTAGAAACACAGGAAGTGATTGTTAATATACTGAGTGAAAAACCAAGCTTTGTAAAATTTTTATATGATGCCATCTTTTAAAATCACATATAGTTGCGTGTGAGTATGTATGTGTGTGTATAAGTAGTATATATTTGTGGAAAACAAGCACTAAAATATTATTGATTCTCTAAGTATTGAGAATACCATTTTAACATTTTTCTGAATTTTCTTTTTATGAGGAAAATGCATTTGTTAAACAAACAGAATTACTTTTACAAAAATAAATATTTCACAAATCTATATTTCTACTTCAAGACATCCATACTTTAAAATGTACTTGAATACAGACTCATTCTAGCCATTACAATTATTTTAAACTTCATGATTTGTTTGACACATTTTAACCATTTGTTTAGGTTAGATGCACATATGTTAGAGTCACTTAAAGGTAGAACAGACATAACTTACCCATTTTTTATATGATTAATGTTTCCAATATTCTTAAAAATTAATGTAGCACATGATTCTTAATATGACAATGAAAAATTTCCTGATCTTGTATTTGCAAATATTCCTTCAACTATTTTTTTAATGTAGAGCTAAATAAGTAGTTGACGAAAACAAAATAACTGATGATTTTTAAGTTTAAATTTGTAATTAGTAAGCAAAGTATCACATTACATTATTATTTAATATCATAAGCCATATATTAGTTTTTACCTGCCTTACTTGAGGTTATATGGTGTAGAAAAGCAATTTGTAAAATGCTGTAGGTAAAATGATGTAGCTTAGATAGTGAAGCTACCCAATTAATGAAAGAATGCTGGTTTTTAAGTTTCTCATTTCTTCTATGAATTTTATACCAAAATTAATTTAAAGTAATTTTTACTTTCTTCTTTAATGTTGTACACTGGTTTTTAGAAGTTGTTTCAGTCTGAAGGCATTTATGTTCTGTTTCTAAAACAATTCAGTTTAAGAGAACAGTCTCCGCTCCAAGAAAACTCGCACATAACCCCTTACCCTCTGTCTAATCTAAGCGACTGTGCTAGTCACACCAATCATGTAATTGTCGTGGCAGCCACTAGGGGGAAGAGCGACAAAGTGTTGCGGCGGAGACACCCGGAGACGCCTTGCCTTATTCTAGCCGAGACCCCAGCTTGCAATGATTTCTGTTTCTGTGTCCTGTTGCCTTCAATCTATAAATCATAAATATTCTTAGACTGAGTCTCTCCTATAAAACTGTTTTAAACTACTTAAGTGAATCTGTTCCCTTCCATCTAAATAATATATCAGGGCTTCTCTCCTGCAGTTTGGAGGCTAGATGTATGAAAAATATCCTTGTATAGTCTCCCAAATTTTCATGTACTGAAAATTATTATCTACCTACAGCTTTCAGACTCTTTTGTCTATCTCGAAGCCTAAAACATGTTCTTTTTTCTTTAATTTCATAAAAAAGTACATTTGTTTATGAAAAGGAAAAGATTATACTTAGAAGCTTAAATTGAGAAACACAGTCAATGAATAAAAATATGTATTGAATATCAGTTCTATGTCTGATGATTCATATATATAAGATCATTTAAAACCTTATAAAGTAGATATAATTTCTATGATTTACATGAGAAAAAGTGCAAAACTTACCTGAGCTTACACAGATATTGGAGATGTCAAGATATGTCTTTTGTTAAAGATGTGCCAACTGACTGGAACAAGGATGTGCAAAGCTGTAGTGTTATACAATAGCTTTTCATAGAAACTCTACTAAGTAGACATATTTAGTCAAATTGTTGAAGTACATTACCTTTTATGAAAACATTTGAAATATTGTTGGACTTCCTATGTTGATAGAGGTCCTTTGCTAAAAGACTGTATATTGAATAATTTTAATACTCATTATTGAATTAATGACATATAAAATATAAGCATATTTAGAGACTCTTTTTACATAGTATTTTCTTTTCTTTTCTTTTCTAAGATTTTATTTATTTGACAGAGAGAGAGGGAGAAAACAAGCACAAGCAGGGGACCAATAGGCTGAGGGACAAGCAGCCCCCCTGCCCAGCAAGGGGGACCTTGATCCCAGGACCCTGGGATCCTGACCTGAGCCCAAAGCAGATGCTTAGCTGACTGAGTCACCCAGGTGCCCCTTAAGTAATATTTTCTATCAAAACACTTGAGAATAAAGGGCCAGAGTAAGATTATAGCTGAAAAACTTAACAAAATTCATATTTTATTTATTCATTTATTTATTTAACAAAACTCATATTTTATCTTTTATTATTATTTAAGTGGTGCTTTCACACATGTTCTTATGGAAAGCGGGAGAAAAACACAACAACAAAAGGAAACTATATGATTTAGGAGAAGAGATTGTTTAGGAAAAAAAGTTCTGGATGAAGGATGAGAGGAGAAATCTGGATGAATTAGAGGGATAAATACCTGAGATGGAGAGAGGTTGAAGATGTGTGACCTTAACATGAGAACAATAAGCAGCATGTCTTCCCCCAGAGTGTGATTTTGAAATGGAAAGTTGCGGTGGGTGCAAATTTTGTTAAGAAATGTTTTCAAATGTAGAAGACCATGGAGAAAGTGACATTATTTGGTAATACACTGGTATTGGTATTCAGTTGTTTACTGAACAAATATTTGTTGAACACAAATCATGTGTAAACATTGATGAGCTATACACATGTGTTCTTGAGAGGTCTTAAGACAGTGCAAAAATAAAACTTCAGGAAGTCCTCAATACTTAATTTTTATCCCATTATTTTAAATTCACATGTCAACTTAAGTCATACTGCCCTCTAAGATTTGATCTGGTCAGGAGGACTTACCTAGGCCAAGTGGGTCATCCAGTGCCCTTCCTGAATATGTTGTAACTTCCTGAGGGGTTTCATTCTCAGGGGTTTGAGGTTTCAGCTTTTGATGAACTCCCTTTCTCAAATATATCTCACTCATCTGGCTGTGATGCTTTCTTAGTATCCCATTGACCGAGATAAGAAACCCAACCTGATCCTTGGTTTTTATTCTCTGAAACACTTACACAAGCCATTCATATATGTGGAAGATTAACTGAAGATTTAAGAAGCTGGAGAACATTTACCAAGTGACAATGCAAACAATGTAAAACTGAAAACTAAACACACTTTTCCTAAAAAGTCTATTTACTATCCTGACCAAATTTCCCTGAAGATTCTGCTTCCTGCTTTGTTGCTATTTGATATCACTCTCTCCCTCCTCTTCCCCTCTCATAAGTTCCTTTTCCTTTACTTTTTCTTTCTGACTCCCAAGTTTTATTAATATTTATAAATATCTTTGTTCCTATGTCTCCTAACAAAGTTTGCTTAGATAGAGTGAAGGATGGTGGTGATGAGGAGATATCTATCATCTATCATCTATCTGTTTCTCTAGATATATGTTTATCTAGATATATGTCTATACAGACATATATCTTTTTGTTTTGTTTTGTTTGTTTGTTTGTTTCCTTATTCTATATAGGGGCCTTATAAACCCTATGCATATAACCAATGAAAATCATCCTTCTCTTCATTCAACTCATGACATGTTCTTCAGTGCTACACTTGATATTTAGTATTGGGACATTCAATAAAAAGAGACCACCTTTAAAGATCTGTCACAGTTTGTGCATGGGTCAGGGTCCCAGTAAGATATAAATGGCATCTTTCCAAGTTGTTGCTTCATCTGGAACACTTCAATGCATTGTTATTTTACATTGTGTGATATTAAAACTCATTTTGTGATATTAATAATGGTTCACAAAACCTTGGACAATCTTTAACAATTGAAGGTCCATGAACTTTTGGATTTTTTTGTTAGAATGTTTTGTTTATATCCCACCCTTCTTGATATTGACTAATGCTATTCTCTTTGTTTTAAACATGAGCATCATGACGCTTTTTCTTAAAACTATAGGAAAATCACATAAAATTTAGCATCTGAGCCATTGTTAATTGTACAATTCAGTAGTAATAAGTATATCCACCATGTTGCGAAACAAATCTCCAGACGTTTTTCATCTTGTGAAATTGAAATTCTGTACCATTAAAGAACAAGTTCTCATTTCCCTCTCCCTCCAGTACTGGCAATCACCATCCTATTTTCTGTTTTTGTGAATCTGACTACTCTAGATGAGTCATATAGTTTTTATTGTTTTGTGATTGGCTTATTACACTTAGTGTGATGCTTTCCAAGTTCATCCATGTTGTAACATGTACCAGAATTTCCTTCTTTTTAAAAAGCTGAATGATATTTCATTGTATGTATATATTGCAGTTTGTTTATCCATTCATCATCCATGGTCATTTGGGTTGATTCCATTTTTTGGCATTTCCTGAGTAGTGCTGCCATGAACATGGTATACAAACATCTCTTGCAGAACCTCTTTTAATTCTTTTGGATATTCTTTTAGATACCTAGAAGTGGAATTGTTAGACCACATGACAATTCTATTTTTAACTTTTTGAGGGATCACTATACTATTTTCTATAATGGTTACACTGTTTTACTTCCCTTCCAATGGTGCACAAGGGTTCCAATTTCTCCATATTTTTGCCAACATGTTGTCTTTTTTCTTCCTTTTTTTTTTTTTCATGAGTGGTCCTCTCTATATATATCCATTGAAATGTTAACACCTTAGAGAAGTCTTAATGATCTGATCTAAGGATATTGCCCACTCTGACCAATTTATGTCCATCAGGGTGCCTTGTTTGTTACATTCACAGAACTCAAAATTTGTTCTAAGTTTTATAATTATCGGTTCCTTTACATATTTGCTGCCTGTTTTCCCTAACATATGATTAACTACATGAACACATAAGATTGGAACTGTATATTTTTTTCTGATTGTCACTGTCTGACAGATATATTAATGGATTCTGTTTATATACTATTCATCATATGCACCCTTAGATAACTTCAATATTAATAATAAGATTTGTGATATTTGGTAAATATATTGTAGTGAGCTAAATATTTTATTTCAATTCACAATCTCTACAATATTAAAAGTTGCACATTTTATTACTATTTTTTGTTGAAGAAACTGAGCTTCTAAACATAAAGGCCCATGGGTAGTCAGTGGCAAAATGGATATTGAGAACAATGACTACTTTATCAAAGTCAAATTTCTAGTGCATGGTCCTTGAAGGATAAAAGTCTAACTTCACTTGAATGCAATACTGTGCACTTTTTGGTTACCATACTAGAAAAAGAATTTTCCAGAAAAGTAAGTTTCTACAACCTCTACACAGTAATACTTTTCACAATAGCTTCACCATATAAACTCACTTCTTCTCTAACAGGCATGCTCATGCCAGCATTGCTGTAAATAACCATTTTAATATTAATGATTTTATGTATATACAAATATCATACAGATGTAAATTGCATCCAGCTTCCCTATGAAACTGTGTACCTAACTATTACACTACTTGTTGAATTCCCTAAGAAAAATTAACTTTAGAAAGATGTATTGTTTAGGAAAAGATAGAATGATCTGATTTGAATTGATAAATATTATAGCAAAACCAGAAGAATCAACCAATATATTACTCTAATTTGAATAACTTTATTTGAATGTATATCTTTATCAAAAAGCACCTATAAAAATAAAAGCACCTAAAGTTTCTATTCTATTAAAAAAGTTAATAAATAAAACATCTGTGGTATAGAATTAATGATATAATACATATATTATGAATAAGAAAATTTCTATTTCTCTCATCATTCTTGTGAGCTGGCCACATGATTTTATATCATTTCACAGAATGATGCAAAAAGTACTATAGAACATTAGCCTCTTAAATTTTAACCAGTTTTATGTAATAAAACCTTAATATTCAAGACATATATAATGATTTCCTTCTTTCAGACATAAATTATTATAGAGGTATATAAGTTGCATGTATGTTTCTGAATTGAATATGGCCATTAAATCATTAAATATTATATATAGTAATATATGGATATATATTTTGTTTTCTGTTCTATTATTTGTTAGGAACATATAAACCTACATTACATATAATATATTTATTTATTTTTTATATATATACACTACATTAACAAGACATTTTCTTCCAACACAATTGGATAAATATATGAATCTGTATGGTTAAAAATTCACATTCACTTTTTCATGAGAAAAGCATTTTTAGGGCATGTAGCAAATGACTCAGAACCAGGGCTAACTGTATTCATATTTCCATCACATGTTAAATCTATATCTGTTCTATTTTTCCTTATGAACATTTTCACATGATTCTTTACCACAAAAATGAGGAACATAAACTTAAGAAAAGGGAATAGCCCTCTGAGATTGCCAAATAGAATGTAGACCTGAAAGAAGGCACTTAAATATTTAATTCTCCAGAGATTTTACTATTTGAAGGCTAAGGTAATGACATGCAAATTTCATTGCCACTGACATTTTTCACTTGAGAATTAACATGAACAAGACTCAATTTTTTTTGTTATATGAAAGAAATAATCTTCTCTACCTCTTACCACAATATACCTGCTTTCCATCATAGCTTTACAATTTCTATTCATGTTGAGTTTATATTGCATTTTACCAAGGAAAGAACTATTTTTCAGCAAAAGTTTTATTGAAGTATAATAAGCATATAGAAAAGTGCAAACATCTTAAATACCTTGAATCATTCAGGTTTTTGATATGTGTATCTGCATATATTTATATATTTTCTGTGACTTTTTAAGTTGCAAATACTTTTAAAATGTGAAGAAAAAGATAGGAACAATTATATTAAAAAGCGAACTTATTACTTAGAAAAACCACATTCCACAGGGCAAAGCTACCACACATTTCTATTTCAGTTGCTGTAAATAAGTAAACAACATTTTTGTAGATAGGAAGAGAGATTCTATGTCATAGTTAACTGAGTTGTAATCTCTGGCATTTGTGAGAATACATTAAACCTCTAAAAAATGTACAATTTCACAAGGGCTTTCTGAAGCCTTTATTTAACAATAATGTTGGTGGCAATAATACTGTGAGATAGTATTTATTGATGCTTATTGTGTGCCAGGCATAGTTCAATGCCTTCTGCATATATTAACTCATTTAAGCAATATAGCAATCCTATGATCTAATTATTGGTATCACCCTGATTATGCTAATAAATAAACATCTAATTCCAGAGATGTTCTCTTTACCCACAACATACATTGCTTCCAAGGTATGGAGAAGTTTAATTCTATCTGACAACTATAACTTTCGATACTTTAATTAAAATCTTTGAAGAGACACTGGTATTTTATTTTATTTTATTTTATTTTTAAAAGATTTTATGTATTTGTTTGACAGAGAGAGAGATCACAAGTAGACAGAGAGGCAGGCAGAGAGAGAGGAGGAAGCAGACTTCCCACTGGGCAGGGAGCCTAATGCAGAGCTCCATCCCAGGACCCTGAGATCATGACCTGAGCCGAAGGCAGGGGCTTTAACCCACTGAGTCCCCCAGGCATCCTGACACTGGTATTTTGGATTATACTTCTAATGTTTTTGTCATTTCTTTTATCTTTTTAAGTTTTATTTGTTCAGGTAGTTCTACATCCCATGTGAGGCTCGAATCCATGACCCCATCATTCAGAGTCACATACTCTTCTAACTGACCCAGCCAGGCTCCCCAGTTATTTCTTTTGTATATATATGTTCCTACCTATCCATGTCTACATGTAATACATAATCTTAGACTTTTAAAGTCAATTGTGATTACTTAGAGATTTTCTAGCCAGACATCTCATTCCATAAATTCTAATCTTTGATAATAGTGAGACTCAGAGTGACAAGTATTTCAGGCTAAGTCAATGGACAAGGTCAGTAGAGTTATATTTCTCCCCACCTTTTTCTTTTTTAAAGATTTTATTTATTTATTTTGAGAGAGAAAAAAGAAGAGTGGGGGGAAGGGCAACGTTGGGGGGAAGAGAAAATCTCAAGTGGACTCCAGAGTGCAGAGGCCCACGTGGAGTCTAATCTCATGACCCTGAGATCCTGACACCAGCTAAAGTCAAGTGTTGGAGCACTAACTGACTGAGCCACCCAGGAACCCCAGAACTGTATTTCTGACATCAGATGTAGCACCTTTTTGTGTTATGGTGGCTACGAGGTCATTGTGACTCTTACTTATTCATGTTATATGTAATATGAAGCAACACTTTGGGTCCACAGGGAAGAGTTTCTTATGGAACATGGACAACTGCTCAGGTATAATTTCATTATTTTGGCAAAATACAGGATTCTAGATATATTTAGTCAAATTTGCATGTTACACAATAAACCAGTGTGTTAATATAACATTAATGGTGTTAAAACTTCCTTGAAATCCATGGGTTACTTTTCTTAAAATCTTGAATACTAGCTATGCCAAATATAAATCTTGACTCTGTCAAATGTTCTTTTTAACACCTTTCATTTGCGGTCCAAGAAAAAACATATTTCAGGGTGACTTTGGTCACACTGTATAAGAGGCTAAAGGTATTTAAAAAATCCACTTGGATTAAACTTTCTTTTACCTTGTGTATATAAGACACATCTGGGATTCATCAAATGAAGCAAAATATGTAATAAATACCTTCTGAGTTAAGTAGAACACTAACACCAATGCTAATTTTCACATACTGAAAAGTATACATACCTGAATTATATTACCTCAAATAATAATTATAATTTATATTAGACAGGTTAAGCAATTCTTTTTTGTTTTTTTAAGATTTTATTTACTTATTTGACAGAGATCACAAGTAGGCAGAGAGGCAGGCAGAGACAGAGAGAGAGGGAAGCGGGCTCTCCGCCGAGCAGAGATCCTGATACGGGTCTCCATCCCAGGACCCTGGGACCATGACCTGAGCCAAAGGCAGAGGCTTTAACCCACTGAGCCACCCAGGCTCCCCCAGGTTAAGTAATTCTTAAGATTAAGCTATAAACAAAACTTTAATCAGTGAGACATCACAGAATTGCAAATCAACTTTTTTTTTTTTTTTAACTGGGATAAATTGGAAAAAAAAGAATTTAGGGTGCATTAATACACTTCAGATAGTATACATAGGTTTTATCAATACAGTGTTAACTGTGATCTTAATGAGAATAAGACCTTCACATATTTTGTTCACTACTCTATTGCAAATTTCTGGGATGGTATTGGCATATAGAAGCTACTTGAGTAATATTTGTTGAATAAATGAACAAATAAAGTTGGCTTCTGTCCTATCAGTATTTTTTAAAGAAGATGAATTCTGCTAAATATTTGACAATTTATGTAAAAGATGTTTTCCATGAAACTTTAAAATATAAAATGTCATGTCAAATGCTTAACATATATTAGAAACAAAATAACATGAGTAATATGGGAAATTAGATGAACATGCTAATGAAATATGGCCCTAAAACTGACTTTTTAAAAAAAGACAAATACAATTTGCTTATAAATAAGTGAAAATACATAAAATACCAAGAATAATGGAATAAAATGAGTATAAGTAAAGCATAATATAATGACATATTGTCAATATTAAAAAGGGCAATAAAGCTGTACACAGGTAAAATTATAGGCAAAAAGGACTATCAAGTGATTTTGCTTTACTGTTATAGGTTTTCTGGAAAGGGATTTGTTACCATATCAAAACATAAGCTAGCATTTCACGTCTACTGTAGACTAGGGTACTAAAATATGGCCCTATTTTGGTCACAAAGTAATTCACATTATTATAATACATGCCTTGTACAAAGCAAGAGATTTTTATTTTAATACTTTTTCATTTCTTTTTTTTTGATTTGTTAGTTTTTCTTACTCATTATGGACTAATGTAAAGCCAACAAAAATTATAACAGAGTAATAGTCTCTTTGTTCCTAAAAGTATCTTCCACAACTGGTTGAAATGCACAAAGAAATAGAAAAAAATGATGAATTATCTCAGGAAATTAGTAAAAAATAAATTTTAAATGCTCACAGTGGGATGAATTACAGTAGATAATCTGCCAAAGAGCCCGGATGAAGAATGATATTGTGAGACAATTGATAAATTTCCTTCTTAAAAAACAAAGTAGAAAATAGCTAGAGGGGCACCTGGATGGCTCAGCCCTTTGATTTCCACTCAGGACATGACCCTAGGACCCTGCTTCTCCTTTTACCCCTCTGTTCCCTCTGCTTGTGCTCTCTCTCTCTGCCTCTCAAATATATAAATAAAATCTTAAAAAAATAAAAAGGGAAAAAAATAGTTAGAAATCTAGATGTATTCCGCTTACCCATTAAAAGGAAAAAGGGTAAGAACAGATGTCATGAGAAGGCCATAAGACAAAATAAGCAATGGTCACTCATCTGGAGTCTGTTTTCCCAGCTCTAGATCAGTAACATCTGGAATGGGCAGTGCCACGTGTTATGAAAGAGCAGCAAAGTTGGCATGGTATTATTATCATATTGGGAAAATTTTAGACAATATCATTCACTAGTATTAAGGAATATGGCCCTCTCTATACATTCTTAATCCATATTTTCATACATTAAAAAAAAATGTAAGGGCACCTGGGGGACTCAGTGAGTCAAGCATCCAACTCTTGGTTTTGGCTCAGGTCATGATCTCATGGGTGGTGAGA
Organism: Neogale vison; assembly: GCF_020171115.1. NCBI lineage: Eukaryota > Metazoa > Chordata > Mammalia > Carnivora > Mustelidae > Neogale > Neogale vison. Next base: position 78,158,987 of record NC_058101.1, on the reverse strand, counting down.
TGGAGCTCCAAGTCAGCCTCTGCACTCAGCAGGGAGTTTGTTTGGGATTCTTTCCCTCTGCACCTCCCCCACCTGCCTCTCTCAAACAAATCTTCAAAAAGAATGCAATATTTCAAAGTGAAAGAATATTACTTAAAACAGAACACTATCTTATTTCTAAAATAGAATATAATCCATTTTTTATTCAATTTAAATTTAATTTTAATTTTATCTTATATACATGTATATTAAAATCTCAAGCAAATGGTACCACCAAATTTAGAAGAGGGAAATATTTCCTGTCCTTCTTTTTAATTCCCTAGAGTAAACTATTTCTAATTATTTGGGCTATTTCTTATAATGTGTTTTTTATGTTTTTAAATATCTGCCTTTTGTTTTAGAGATTATCCATTGATTTTCCACTAAAAATATACAGATTTAAAATTTTTACATTCTCCCGCCTTCACTTTCTTTTTGTGTTCCTACTTACAGAGTCATTTCAGTTTTTGTTTAAATCAATAATTTTATTGCATTTCCTCCCCTGGGTTGTTAATTTAGTTGTTGGCCTTCCTGGTGTTAGTAATTGTCTTATTTTCTCTTTTGTGTAGTTTTCTATATGTCCATAATTAATTCATTTTCAAATACTCTGATGGAACAGAAAACACTTTATTTAACTGTCAAGTAAATAAGATAATTAAGTTGTTCAGCATTATTTTTTCTTTGAGTGCAAGTGGTATGCTGAAGCTGTTTTAAACCAGTACTTGAGAACTAATTGTGTGCCTTTCTTCCCAAATCAGTAGTCAGTGATGTCACATTTTCAGTCTACCAAAATATTTATACCACAAAAATTAGCAAATGTTACAAAAATGGAATTTTATTTATTTATTTTTCTCGAATGTTGGTTTGCAAATATTCACCAGCGCACCATTATATATAACTCTCCTGGAACTTATTCTTCACTCAAGTGTAGACTACCACACCTGACACAGACCTGGCATTTTAGCATTTTTCTATCACTGTCAATAAGAGGAAATACATCTGTTTCTCCTCTGTGTTTGATCTGTCTCCTGAATTCCCTATCTTCCTTTTTCTTAGTTCACTCTTTTATTTTGATCAAAAACCATATCTTCCAGTTGTTTCCCAGCAAAGCATATAAAAGGTAAATATTTAAAAGAAAGTGCTTCACAAGTTTAATTTTTCCTAGTTTCTCGAATGACATTGTGGTTGGAATTAGAATACTATTTTGGAAATCATTTTTCATCAAAAGAATGAGGGAATGCGTTCATTGTCTCAGTTGTCTTAGTTGTATGACAGTTAATGGGATTTTGATGCTTGATAAATTTGTGTAAGAGCTCTCTCTCTCTCTCTGTCTCTCTCTGCTTATACTCGGCACATTGCTCAAAGGGTGTAGAAAATTTCATGAAGCTATGGGTTATTATTTTTTTTTTTAAGATTTTATTTATTTATTTGACAGACAGAGATCACAGGTAGGCAGAGAGGCAGGCAGAGAAAGAGGAGGAAGCAGGATCCCTGCCGAGCAAAGAGCCCGATGCAGGGCTCAATCCCAGGATCCTGGGATCATGACCTGAGCTGAAGGCAGAGGCTTTAACCCATTGAGCCACCCAGGCGCCCCTGGGTTATTTTTAATTAACTGTTCAGTATGGTGCAAACAAATTTGTCATTTGTTATGTAAAAACTACTCTTTTAATTTTGGAAATTTTCTTGTATTACTCCTTCTATAATTTTCTCCTTTCCAGTTTTTGAGGTTTCCTCCTCCTCCCTCCTCCACCTCCCTTCCCCTTCCTTCTCGTTCTTTTTTTTTTTTTTTTTTTAAGATTTTATTTATTTATTTGACAGACAGAGATCACAAGTAGGCAGAGAGGCAGGCAGAGAAAGAGGGGGAAGCAGGCTCCCTGCCGAGCAGAGAGCCCAATGCAGGGCTCGATCCCAGGACCCTGGGATCATGACCTGAGCTGAAGGCAGAGACTTTAACCCACTGAGCCACCCAGGTGCCCCTTCCTTCTCGTTCTTATACTTCTTTTGCCTATTAGTCAGATGATCATTCTCAAACATTCTTATAGATTTTTTTCTACTTTTCAGATGTTTGTCTTCTTGTTTTACCTTAGGTGTTACCTGAATTTTTGCCTTTCAGTCTTTTAATTTTTAAATCAATTTTATTATGTTTTTAAGTTCCAAGTGCATTTCTCTTTTTTTTTTTTTTTACTTTTTCTTATTGTACCATTTTCATCTTTTTTTCCCTCTCTCTGAAGATAGCAATTATTGTTTAATTTTAATGTTACATTTTTGTTTCATCCCCTACATTGCTTTCTTTCTGTAACATTACTTGTATAGCTTTCTTTGGTATCTGTCATTTCAGAGGATCTCCTCACATGGCTCATGAATCTTGACTTGCATTTAGGAATGCCCTAAAAAACAGATGGAAGTTTTTTCATCTAACAGGGATTCTCAAACTGGGTAGTCTCCAATAGAGGATGGATATATTAGGCAGCTCAGGCTGCCATAACAAATTACTCTAGACTGGGTGGTTGAAATGACAGGAATTTATTTTCTCAGAGTTTTGGAAGCTAGAAGTTCAAGATCAAGGTTTACTGATCTGATTTCTGGTGCTTTCTTCTACTTTTGTAAATAACTAGCTTCTTGCTATGTCTTCACGTAGCTTTTTCCCAGTGCATGCCTGTGGAGAGAGAGAAAGAGGAATCACACTTAAATATTTTATTTAACCTTAATTCCTTCCTTAAAGGCCTCATCTTCAAATATGTCCATACAGGAAATTGGGGCATCCATATACAAGTGGTAGAGAGGCACATAAAAATTCAGTCCATAAAAGAGGATCCGGCATGGAGTGAGATTTTATTTGGAGGTTTCTAAAAAGCAGGTTTTAAAAAAAAAAAAAAAAAAAACTTATTTATTTATTTGACAGACAGAGATCACAAGTAGGCAGAGAGGCAGGCAGAAAGAGAGGAAAACGGAAGCAGGCTCCCTGTTGAGCAGAGAGGCTGATGCAGGGCTCAATCCCATAATCCCAGGACCCTGGGATCATGACCTGAGCCAAAAGCAGAGGCTTTAACCCACTGAGCCACCCAGGTGCCCCTAAAAAGCAGTTTTAAAATTAATTTTTCTTGTGACAATTTCCTCAAAATAATCTAATTGTATTGGGATAAATATCTGCTTGGCTACTAGTTTCCTAATAGGGGACGGGGCCTCAGCGTAGCAGTGGGACTAAGCCTTGTATTTCAGTGTCAAAAATCTTAAGACACTAGAGTATTCATTTCAGAGAAAAAAATATTTTTCTGTTGTTTAGAAAATTAACACTCCAACTTCTGATTAGGTTTTAACTTGTAAATCATAGACAGAATACAATATTATTAATTACTTTTATTAAGTACCTTCCTAATAAGGATGCACAGAATACAATATGATTAAAAGAGTTTAAATTTGTTAAAAAAATCTTAGTTACGGCTAGTGTATGTTTGTACTGTAAGTTACTGCATATACTGTATATACAGTATATACTGCTTGAAATTAAATAAAAAAATTAACTTTTCAGGTAATGGAAAGTATTTGGATGTCAAAAATATGGTACAGAATACTTTTTGTATTTTTTCATAAGAGATACTGGTATGACTTTATTAAAAGAAGTTAAGAGAAAATTTGCGAAAAGAGACCACTATGTCTTCTGAAGTTAGCATCAAATATTTTATTAAGTGGATGTCATGTGTAGCTTCAGGTGTATGAAAAATAGCAAAGTTTATGAAACATTTATAGTACATAAAATGCTTTTATGTTTATATATATACATACTAAAAAAAAACAAACAAACCAAAAAGTCATTCAGTATACTACAAACCAACTAAATTTGCTGAACATATAGTGAAAGCAGGACAAACTATCAGCAAAAGAAAGTAACAACATATTATTTACCAAATATGTTATTATGTTTATTGATGTTAAGTGTTAAATTGTTGATAAATCAGATGTTTAAGAAACAGAATAAATGAATGCTTAAGAAATCTATCATTTATATAAAGGGAAGTATTCAATTCATTCATATTTAGCAAGATATTTTAATGAACATCAACAAAACATTTTTGGACAAGCAATAAGGGGTACAATGAATTAATTTTACTATTGAATTTAAATTTATTTGGAGGATCTCCTTCAAAATTATTAGGCCCTATAGGACAAAATGATGCATAATATATGATTAAGCAAATTACACAGAAATGGGTTAGAAAAGGAATCTCAATCTTGGGATAATGCTATTCAAATCTGTTAAAGACAGATTTCTTTGTCACAATTTTATCTACTATAAGTAGTAATCTGAAATCACTTTGATAATCTGAGAAGATATATTTTGGGATATACACCCATTTATAAGCATATGTTGTCAATAGATCAAAAAAAGCAACTATATTGGAATTTTCCAAATTAATATTTAAATAGAGGATAATTATAGAAATATATAATTATGCCTCATGATCATACACATGCCCATGGTTTTTGCTTCTTTAGTTTTCTAAGAATATCAATCTCCTGACAAATGGGATTCTCTTCTCAGCTTTTGGAAATTTGCCTTGATCTCTACCATTGTAGTGTGAATTGTGAATTCTATACATTAGAAATTGGTTTCTGACCTGACATAGCAAGATAATTTATTTTCATGTTTTTAAAGATTTCCTTTATTTATTTGACAGACAGAGAAAAAGAGAGAGAGCACGAACGCAGAGGGAGCAGCAGAGTGACAGGGAGAAGCAGGATCCCCAATGAACAAGAAGTCCTATGCAGGGCTCAGTAGGTCCCTGGACCCCGGGATCATGACCTGAGCCGAAGGCAGATGCTTAACCTACTAAGCCACCCAGGCAACCCCCCACTTTTTTTTTTTTTCCCATTTGGAGATGAACGTAATTGAACAATGGACTTAATTGAACTGCAAGCAGTAATACCAAAGCAGTGGCACACTAGAGACTTAAATTCCAATTAAGCATATTTTAGAGATCAGATAACAGATTAATTTAAGTAATAGACACTTTAGGAGTGGGCTATACGGAGTAAATAGATTTGGAGCAAATCAAAACATGAAAAGCCAAGTTAGGAAACCCAATATCACAGTCTTAGATGTAATTAAATTTTAAAATGTCATTAAATAGGAAAACATCTTCCTTATACTAGGAAGGTATATATACTGGATTAATCTTTCTTTAATTTCTTCTTTGGAATGCCCATTTTGAATGCTGTCTTTTTTTTTTTTTTTTAAGATATTATTTATTTATTTGACAGACAGAGACCACAAGCAGGCAGAGAGGCAGGCAGAGAGAAGAGGAAGCAGGTTCCCCGCTGAGCAGAGAGTCCTATGTGGGCCTGGATCCCAGGACCCTGAGACCATGACCTGAGCCAAAGGCAGAGGCTTTAACCCACTGAGCCACCCAAGTGCCCCTTGAATGCTGTCTTAAACTCTACATGTAATGGAGTTATTTTAAAATATATACAAGAAAAATTAAAAAAAATAACACACCTTGATCTATTTACTTTATACTCTAATATCTCTTATTTTCAAGTTAAAGATGGTCTCCTTTCTCTTCAAAACTTAATTGATTTTACTTCCTTAAAAAAAATAAGAAAACTTTTACTAGTCACATTTGCCCTCTCCTATATGCCAGAATTCTTTACACCTGTTGCCTTTATTTCATGAACTTATTTCATCATGAGTAATCTCACTTTTTATCCCTACAGAAATTCTACTGTCAGTTCATACTGGAATTATTGTTGTGATCTAATGAAGGAATTTTAGTAAAGCCCTCATGATCATCACCAGTATCACTGCACCTTAAGATTTTGTATGCTTACAGTGTTTTTTGTCTAATATACCTTGTTCTCTTTTCATATAGAATCCCTACCATTATTCAAGAGCATTTACTCTTCTTGCATCTTCCATGAAGTTTTTCCTGGCTATTTAATTCTATGTTGATCTCTCCATTGACAGAATTTCATAATAATTTAAACATTTTAGGGATGCCTGGTGGCTCAGTGGGTTAAAGCCTCTACCTTCAGCTCAGGCCATGGTCCTAGGATCTAACCCCACATCAGGCTCTCTGCTCAGCAGGGAGCCTGCTTCCTCCTCTCTCTCTCTCTGCCTGCCTCTCGTCCTTGGTACCTTAAAAATTATTATTTTTTAAAAAATAAGAATTTAAACATTTTTATCTTGTGTCATGTAACTACCCATATGACTTTTGTCTTATTTTAATGGTTTTATATTTTTATATTATTTTATATTTACTTATATCATTTGATATAATTGGAATGCCCATTTTGAATGCTGTATTTTTTTTTAAGATATTATTTATTTATTTGGCAGACAGAGACCACAGGTAGTCAGAGAGGCAGGCAGAGAGAGGAGGTATAAAATATTATTTATTATTTTATATTTATTTTGTATCATTGTATTTTAACCATATTATAACTCACCAAAACAGGATTTTGTTATCTCTTTATTTTCATATAACTACCAACAGAATACTAAATTATAAATTAAGTATATATTTGGTGAAATGAGTGATGGAAGGAAGGAGGAGGGAAGGAAAAGAGGGGTGGAGAGCAGGAGGGAGGATGGAGAGAAGGAAAGGAAAGTGAGAATATCTGAGACTCCTAAAAAACCAGCCAATATTCTGCCACTTATTAAAACTCAAACAACATTAATTTGATGCAATAACAATTCAGTCATAATTCTCAAAAAATAAAAAAAATATATTATTGAAAATCATTGGTGGTCACTGAGTGTAGAATATCATTGCCACTTTTCTTGGTAAATTGTTTAATGTTTTTGTAGGACATGGCACATAAAAATGGCAAAAAAGGAAACAACTCATCTCAAGGCCTTGCAACACTGTTATATCATTTTATAATTTTGAGAGTATCAGAATGTATTGTCAAATACTTCATAGTACTCATAGCGCTTGTCAAATGAATTGATTGTTTTGGTCTGTTCAAATGATCCCACCTTAGTTAATCAGAAACAATTTGAAAACAATATCCTCAGTCAGAATGAAATTATTGTTTATGTCATGGTTTTTCAAATGATAAATTTCATTTTGTCATTTTAGAAACAGCCTAGATGAAAATAGCTTTATATTAGATACTCTTGTTGACATAGACTGATGTTATTTTGTCCTTTATATTGAATCAGTCTATTAATTTGAATTTCTCTATGTTCCGTTTAATTCTTAACACTTAAAAAAGTGTTCCTCACTATATCAATCTCTTCTTATATATTACATCTGTTGTCAAATAATTTTTCTGGAATAAGCACATTCTCAGATTACTTTTGGCTGATTTGCTAACAGAGAGGTAATAAAATATACTGTAGATAGGTAATATTCAATAAAATGGACACATAACTAGTAAGAAGTATTTATGATATTTTCTATCATACCATGTACCCCAAATAAGTAAATCTATTTTTAACCAGTTTATGTGTAATTTTAAAACCATTGATGCATACTCAAATAATTTTATATTTTCTTATTGAACCATCCCATTCTTTTATTCGGTCAGTCTACCTATAGTCTATTAATTGCACTATTTTAGATTAAAATGGGCTATAAAATTTGTCTTCAAGAACTCCTCAGGGCAATGGTGAATATAGACATACAACTTTTTTACTAAGAACTGCTTCTAACTATTACAGAAGTATAGAGTAGGTAAAGACACATTTATGGGCCAAGATCAGGAAAATTCACATAAAAGTGCTAACTCTTAAACCATAACTAAAGAGAAGAATGAACACTTTGCAAGAAAATTTCAAACAAAATTAAGTAAAGCAGTAAAAATATGAAAATAGGGGTACCTGGATGGCTCAGTCAGTTAAGAGTCTGCCTTCAGCTCAGGTCATGATCCCAGGGTCCTGGAATTGAGCACCACATCGGGGTCCCTGCTCAGCATGAAGCCTGCTTCTCCCTCTCCCTAGACCCTGCTCTCAAGCAAATATATAAATCTTTTTTAAAAATACAAAGAATATGAAAATATTTGGTGACTTGGTTGACAGGACATGAAAGGACTGAAGTACAAGGCATGGTATAAAAAATGAAGGTTAAGAAAGAAGATTGGTATAGCTCAAATCCTTAAGCATCTTGTGCTTTGAGTTGAAATTTTTTGTTTGTTTGTTTAAAGATTTTATTTATTTATTTGACAGAAAGAGATCACAAGTAGGCAGAGAGGCAGGTAGAGAGACAGAGGAGGAAACAGGCTCTCCATGGAGCAGAGAACCCGATGCGGGGCTCGATCCCAGGATTCTGGGATCATGACCCGAGCCGAAGGCAGAGGCTTTTAACCCACTGAGCCACCCAGGCGCCCCTGAGGTGAAATTTTTTAACTTTTTTTTCCTCCCACAATGGGAAATGTGAGATAGTATTTGTGTTGTAGAAAAATAACTATAATAATAGTAGAGAGATTACACTAGATATGATAGAGATTAAAATTATGGAGGAGAGCTTAGAGTTTCCCAATCATCTGAGTGGAATTAATGAGAAAGTGCCTTGAGTATAAGCCTTAGTCATCTTCTTTTTTTCTTTCTGTCTACATACACTCTCAAAGAGATCTTGTCTGATCTTAAATCAGATCTCTCCAGACATTCGTCCTGAACTTCAGACTTCTGTACCCAACTGCCTAGCCATCTGATCCTCAACATGTCAAAATCTGAGCTCTGTTATGGTCTCCCCACAACAGGGCTACAATCTTCTCCAGATGCAGTTTTCCAACTGAGTTGATACTGAATCTATCTTTGTGGCTCAATAAATAAATAAATAAACAAATAATAATTTGGAGTCATCTTTTTCCTCACATTTACTAATCCTTTGATTCTATGTTCCAAATGCATCCAGAATCTGATGCCGTTTCACATGCCATTGCTAATGGCCTCTTCTGAGCAGCAGCAACTCATTTTGATTATTTTAAGATCCTGCCTTATTAGTCTACCTGCCTCACATCTCTACCTTTTCATATTGTAGTCTCACAACACAGTAGAACTCAGTCTTGCAATGGCCTTCTAGCTCCTACATAATTTATTCAAAACTCTGCTCACTTTTGTTTATTTTTTTCTTTCTTCAAGACCCTTCAGTCTTGTGGCTTTTTTATCTCTTCTTAATGCTTGGAATGTTTTTCTAAAGCAGATATCTTCATATTAACTTCCTCATATCCTTCAAGTCTTTTCTCAATCCGTCACCTCACTGTGGTCTCTTCTCACCACTAAACTTGGCATTGTAACTCCTTCCCAATTTATTCCTTATTCTTGTTGCTATACATGCAAGCTGTCTCCTCCATGCAATTTACTTTACCTATTACTATTTTTATTGTTCATCGTCTTTTCTCCTGCTAGAGTATAAATTCCAGAAGTACAAGGTTTTTTGTCTGCAGAGTTAAGTAATATATCTAAAACACCTAGAAGGTACCCAGTACATAGTAGGTACCCACTATCTACATTTTAAATAAATGAATAAACAAATGGCCCTTATTACTGTGATGGCAACTGTGATAGAGAAGTAGCGAAATAATATACACAACACAGAGATGATTTTAAATTTACATAAGAAGATTGTTCTCTGCTTAGTTTTGGGCATGTCAACTGACAGTTTCATGAAAAAGTTTTCAATATACAATACTTGTGTAAAAATAACAGTTCCTGCTTTTTTTATAATATGATTTCTACAAATTGCAGACAAGGCAATTGATAAAACTCAGAGTTTTAAAAGTCTAGTCTGTCCTAAATAAATATAGTTTCCTTTTTAAAATAAGATTATCTCAGCTGTTTGTTTTATATTCTTTTTTCTTCTTGTGTAATTCAATAGTGTGAGTTCCCATAAACGTGGGGTAATTTAATAATGATTTAGCAGACAACCTGAAGAACATATAAAAATAATTTAGGTAGTAAACAATTATGTAATAGTCTAAGTATATTTTAAATTAGTATACTTAAAAATATATTCAGTTAAACATTTAAAGGTAGATTTTCAAAAATAAAAAGCAGACCAGCAAAACATTACCCAAATCATGTAGAACTTGTCTTTTTTAAAATTAGCATTAACTAAAATATTTCTCATTCATTAGTTTCTGAACTTTCCTTTAAATTGCAGTATCTATAGTTCCTACTCTTCAATAGTAGATGAGATTTGTTTAGGTTTTACTGTTATTATTTTTATTCTCAGGGAGTAATAATAAGCACAAATTACTAGTCAGGATTATACCCATAAAAGAGATATGAGTTATGATATCGACCCTAGATTTAAAAAATGTAAGTATTAACTGTTAGAACGGTAGTTTTTCTTCATCTGCCTTTCCTCCAAAGTAATGATCATTTTCCAACTTTTCTCTATATACCAAAAAGAAATAAGGAAAATATGGGATATTTATTTGTGACAATACAACTATGTAGTTGATATAACACAAAAGCAAATTAAAAATGTAAATGTTCTACAATTTACACAAATTTATCATAAAAATATTGGTTACTATTTACATAATTTGAAGGATGAAAAATTTATCTCAAGTATAAGATAAAAACCAAAAAGATAAATAGCATTTAAGTATCAGGTTACTTGATTTAAAAAATTCTATATGTCAAAATATCAAATAAAATTAAGTTGAATGATAAATTATAAAATGTTTATGATTTATATGACAGAAAATAATATTCTATGTTCTTATTATATAAAAATGCCTTCTAAATTAATAAAATTAATGATCAACTAAAGGGTAATTGTGCAAAGGAAAAGAAAATAACTTACAAAGAGATATAAAGTTGCTGTAACATAATAAATATTGAACCTGAGATGCAAGCAAATAAATAAGAGATAAGATTCCATTTGGGTTTATCAGATCAGAAAATATTCTTATTTTTCAATAGATTCACATGATATTTTTAAGATACAAGAAAAGAAATGTCACTTTTGTAGGCCAATTTAAGAATATATTCAAAATATATAAAAATGTGCAAAAGCATATCTTTTAACAAAATATTCTATTTATTTACTGTAACAAACAGAAAATCCTAAAAGGCTCTGTACATAAATAATTTTTCTGGAAGCCTACTAAAAATTAAGTGCTCTTCTCAAGAAAGTAAGAAAGTGTGGCAAACTTTACATAAAGAAATATAAAGAAAGAAGATAAAATAGATAATTGCATAATAAATAAAATTGCCATCATCTTAATCTTAAACTTGTCATTTTCAACAAACTTTTCATCTTTCCAGTGTCAAGTATTTCAGTTTCTGACCATTACCTCCAAAGGTTTAAGATCATTTGCTCTAGTATCCTAACTAAAATATTACTTCGGTTTCATCAGCACCTTCAGTCTATTGTTCCTGCCATTTTTCTATTGCCCATCACTTCCTACATAGTCTTCCTTCTGTTCTTCCCAATCTTACTTTATTAATTCTTAATTATTCAGAATTAATATCTTAATTCTGCCTTGGTTGTACTCTTACCTTTTGGCTTCCTATATCTTTTATTTTCTTGGAGGTAGCATATCTCTGGTTAAAACCAATTTTTTAGTCTCCTCCTTCCCTGTACCTGGTAGAGGGGTGTGACTAGATAAAAACCAACAAACACTGAAAATGTAAATTTAAAATAAGTATCATCTCACTGAAAGCTAAAAACCTATTATGTTTTACTTCCCTACCAGATGATCTTGCTCCCTATTCAGTGGGAGAGACAAACAGAAATGTAATAGAGAAAACTAAATTCAGCCTTCCTGTACTTCTCTTTTATTTTTACACAGAATACTTCACTTCTGACACCCGATGTCTGGATTTTTGCCCCCCAAAACTCAGCAAATCTGCAAAAACAACTGGGTGTCCTATAATTTAACTCAACTCTGATACTGCCTATGAAAAGACAGTGTCAGAGTCCATAAGTTTAGGGATCAGTCACTCCACTTCAGAGGCCCATTGCAAGTATTAGGTCCCCAGATGACCCACAATTTCTGTCTGACATAGCTACAAGTTGCTGGTTTCCATGACCTCCTCCCTATTGTATTTGAGTACTTGCTAGTCAAATGAAAAGTTACACGGAACAAGGTCTGGGAGAATCCCAAGAGCAGGAATTGAGGTGTATTCCCTTCCCACTATGTAGACATGTTCATCTGTCTTAAATGAACAGATAGGTTCATCCTAACCTCATATTGTTGGAATTTTTATGGAAGCTTTTGCATTTGAGTATGATCAATTATTAATTCCTTTTCCAGCCCCTCTCCCCTATTTGAGAAGTTGGGAAGAGTAGGGTGGGGGTGAAAATTATCAAGCTTTAATTTTGTTCCCTGCCTAGGAGCCATCCAGAGTTGACTCAGAGCAGAAGATGCTCCCAGTGATCTTATCACTTAAGCATTAACAAGAGTTTTAGGATCTCTGTATCAGGAACCAGGAAAGATCGATCAATTGATCGATCAATCTATCTACCTACCTATCTACCTATGTTTACTATTATCTCAAAAAAGTACACAACATTTTCTCTATCACATTTGCCACTTGCTGTGATGATATGTCTTCAGTATTTTATTATGGATGAACCATCTCTACTTCTAACTAAGAGCAAGTCCTTTATACACATACTCCATCTTAACCTTTTTCACCTACTCAGTGACGTGACCCCAATTTGGCATTGCCTGTTTCTTGCATCATCTTTATGTGTTCTCTGTAAGATCTGTCCCAACAGCAAACAAAACGTGTCCCGATCTTAAAATAAAACAAAAGAAAAATAGGAGTCTTCCTTCTTTTTTAACTCCCTAAATATCTCTAACTACCACATTTCTCTCTTCATATAAATATCCTAAAATGGTCAACTGTATTCATTACCTGTGATGTTACTCCTACCAAATCCTCTTGAAGCCATTCTAATCAGGCTTTTACTCTACTGTCCTTCCAAAACTCTTTCTGTCTGACATCAATGATCTTCACACAACTAAATCTAGTGAATTGTGATATTTCTACCCTAATAAATATACTAAACGATGTTTTAGAAAAAAATGATGACTTCCTCATCATGAAAGCATTTTCTTCCCCTGACTTCTAATATACCACACTTTCCTCGTTTTCTTTTTGTCACTGAGGCCATCCCTTCTTAGTCTTCTTTGCTGATTTTTCTTCATCTCTTTGACTTTTTGACATCAGAGTGTTCAGGATTCAACTCTCAGGTCTTTTCTGTTTTCTCTCTATGCACATATTCACCAGGTAGAATTATTTAGCGTCATGGTTTTAAATATATTTCCAAATACCAATGACTTCCAAATTTTAAATCTTCCTCACAACTAGATTTATACACCCAGTTGCCTACTAGACATCTCTAATTATATGGCTAATAAGTGTAACAAATTTTATATATTTCAACAATTACCTGATACTTACTACAATATTAAAAATTATAATATTCCCATCTCAACGAGTTGCCAATTTGTTTTCCAGTTGTTCATGTAAAATAATTCTGTTATCAGTGATACATCTTTTTTTCTCACAATACATATCTAGTCCTTTTGCAAATCACATTGATAGTAACTTCATCAAGACAGCATGGTATTGGCACAAAAACAGACACATAGATCAATGGAACAGAATAGAGAGCCCAGAAATAGACCCTCAACTCTATGGTCAACTAATCTTCGACAAAGCAGGAAAGAATGTCCAATGGAAAAAAGACAGCCTCTTCAATAAATGGTGTTGGGAAAATTGGACAGCCACATGCAGAAAAATGAAATTGGACCATTTCCTTACACCACACACAAAAATAGACTCAAAATGGGTGAAGGACCTCAATGTGAGAAAGGAATCCATCCAAATCCTTGAGGAGAACACAGGCAGCAACCTCTTCGACCTCAGCCGCAGCAACATCTTCCTAGGAACATTGCCAAAGGCAAGGGAAGCAAGGGCAAAAATGAACTATTGGGATTTCATCAAGATCAAAAGCTTTTGCACAGCAAAGGAAGCAGTTAACAAAATCAAAACACAACTGACAGAATGGGAGAAGATATTTGCAAATGACATATCAGATAAAGGACTAGTGTCCAAAATCTATAAAGAATTTAGCAAACTCAACACCCAAAGAACAAACAATCCAATCAAGAAATGGGCAGAGGACATGAACAGACATTTCTGCAAAGAAGACATCCAGATGGCCAACAGACACATGAAAAAGTGCTCCACATCACTCGGCATCAGGGAAATACAAATCAAAACCACAATGAGATATCACCTCACACCAGTCAGAATGGCTAAAATCAACAAGTCAGGAAATGACAGATGCTGGCGAGGATGTGGAGAAAGGGGAATCCTCCTACACTGTTGGTGGGAATGCAAGCTGGTGCAACCACTCTGGGAAAACAGCATGGAGGTTCCTCAAAATGTTGAAAATAGAACTGCCCTATGACCCAGCAATTGCACTACTGGGAATTTACCCTAAAGATACAAACGTAGTGATCTAAAGGGGCACGTGCACCCAAATGTTTATAGCAGCAATGTCCACAATAGCCAAACTATGGAAAGAACCTAGATGTCCATCAAAAGATGAATGGATCAAGAAGATATGGTATATATACACAGTGGAATACTATGCAGCCATCAAAAGAAATGAAATCTTGCCCTTTGCGACAGCATGGGTGGAACTAGAGCGTATCATGCTTAGTGAAATAAGTCAAGCAGAGAAAGACAACTATCATATGATCTCCCTGATATGAGGAAGTGGCGATGCAACATGGGGGCTTAAGTGGGTAGGAGAAGAATAAATGAAACAAGATGGGATTGGGAGGGAGACAAACCATAAGTGACTCTTAATCTCACAAAACAAACTGAGGGTTGCTGGGGGGAGGGGGGTTGGGAGAAGGGGGGTGGGGTTATGGACACTGGGGAGGGTATGTGCTTTGGTGAGTGCTGTGAAGTGCATAAATCTGGCGATTCACAGATTGTACCCCTGGGGATAAAAATATATGTTTATAAAAAATAAAAAAATTATTAAAAAAAATCCAGTATTTACCACTTTTCTTCACTTCTTTGGTTGTTACTCCTCTCCCAACCATCAATATCTATGCTGGGCCTCTTTGCTTCTGTTCTTGCTCCACTTTATCTTATCACTAACTCAGCAGCCAGAGTAGTTTTGTTAGAAATCAAAATCAGACCACATATTTCCTCTGCTGCATGCCACCCAAAGGATTCCTCATCCTCTTAAAACAAATAACAAAACAAAGTACTTAAGATGGTTTGCAAAGCCCTACTGAAATACTGTTTGCTTCTTTGCTCAACATTACCCTAGGTCATCAGGTTTTACCACTCTTGCCCTCACCTCTGCCTCCATGTTGTTTGTTGAACATGTGAGGAAAACTCTCTGCCTAAGAATGCCTTCTGCCTAGAGTCTTTGGACTCATATTATCCACAGGATTTATACCTTACCTCTTCAGGCCTTGTCCAGATGTTTCCTGCTTACAGGGTCTATCCTGGCCATTCCTGCCTCATCTACAGTTACAAATTTCCTATCTTACATTTCTATCTACATTTCCTATCCTGCTGCTCTACTCCATTATTTTTTTTTAAAGATTATTTATTTATTTATTTGACAGAGAGAGATCACAAGTAGGCAGAGAGGCAGGCAGAGAGAGAGGAAGGGAAGCAGGACCCCTGCCGAGCAGGGAGCCCAATGCAGGACTCGATCCCAGGACCCTGAGATCATGACCTGAGCCGAAGGCAGCTGCTTAACCCACTGAGCCACCCAGGCGCCCACTACTCCATTTTTTAATAGAAGATAGCTCCATGTATTAATGATGGTAAGTTAGATACTCACTTATTTTTTTTACTGTTGTCTCTCCCATCAGAATATAAGCTCCATGAGGCTGGGTTTATTTGCTGTATCCCTGTGCCGAGCACACAGTTACATATACAATAAATACTTGTTAACCAAATGGCTGAATAAATCCAAGAATCTCTGTAAAAGTGGTGGAATATTGTTATCTCAGATAAATATCCCTACTGTGGATTGCAGAGGTATTGCCTGATTCTTGAATGAAATTCAGATTTTTTTTCAAGGAAAAAGAAAAGGATGAACTGTAAATTTAAGCAGACAACAGTGTCTGTCAGCAAATATTGATTAAAATACTTAAAGAGTGACTTTGCATTATCTACTTTTAAATTCAATCATGTGGAAATCATAGTGTTACAGTAATTAGAAGTATATTAATGGACTTGGAGGATAATTTATAGTTCCCATAAGTAAAAGTCTGAGCTTTATGCATTTTATTGAAATCATGAATTACCATTTTGAGGGTATATTAAATAGTATTTAAAATAATTTTATATTTTAAGCACATAATAAAAACAAGCTTTATATAAATAGAGACAGGCTTTCTTATGGTGAGATGTGGTGGCTGTAGCTGAAAAAAGACGTCTGTTGGTTTTGCAGGAACAGATAAATTTAGTATATAAATGCTAAGTACATATTATATATTATATACTATCTAATATATATAGCCTACTAAGCTCAACAAAGAGTAAAAGATGCCATTGTTCATAGTATATGCCTTCAGTCATTCACAATTTTCTGTTGATAAAAAGATATAGAAAAATGACTATTGCAAGTAACAATGAGGTTCACTAGAGAGTACAAACAGTAGAGGGGGGAAAAGAATGGCAAAATATTTAGGACACTTTGGGAAGAACTCTGATAATTGATCTGTCCTCAAAAGGTGGAGAGAAATTTATAAGATAGGAATCAAGATATGCTAAGTGATACATTCCATAATTAAATTATGACCATCTGATATACTGAACATTTTACTGTTCTTTATTTTAATATTCTTTTTCTGTATTTGTTTGTTAGTGCTGCCATAACAAAGTACCACAGACAACTTGTGTTGACTTAGAACAGTAGAAGGTAATTATCTTATAATTTTGAAGACTAGAATTTCAAAATCAAGCATTGACACTGTTGGTTCTTTCTGATAAGCTGTATAGGGAAGGATCTCTTCTGAGTGTTTTAGCTGGCTTGCTCATGTCCATCTTCATGTTTATATGGTGTTCTTGAGTGCTTATCTCTAAATTTCATCTTTTTATAAGGACACCATTGTATTAAAATAGGATCCACTCTAATAGCCTCACTTTAATTTGAATACCTCTGTAAAAACCATATCTCCAAATGAAGTCACACACATTCTGAGCTGCTAACATCAAGATTTCAGTGCATAAATTCTGTAGGATTCAATGCAACCCATAACACTAGCTATTAGTGAGCTCTATTAGGAGTTCCTTCAGGAGCTCTTGGGCAGGTTTGTTTGTTTGTTTGTTTAACCTCATTATACATATTCAAAAATATTTATCAAATGTTATTGGAGTTTGTTGTGAACCTGTTCAAGAAACACAGAGCCTATTTGGCACACTACAATTTGATCTTTATAACAACAAATTAATTGGAACTCTTTGGAAATCTTGAATCCGTAATCATTTATGGCATTTACAAAACAACTCTTATTCTTTTTCATTTTTTCATTATAAGCAAATAATAAGCATTCTTTTTACCCAGCCCTAGTGAACTGGAATTATATTACTTGTCATGTCTTTTGATATACCAACCAATTTGGAGTTCTATAAAAATAGATTTAGTGCCCATTTGTATCTAAGTATATGGCATTTATTAACATGCTAACTGTGTGTCATATTTCTTCTAATCTCTCCATAGTTTTATGTGACTTTTGAACTAAGCTTCTATCTTAGTTCTTAAATAGCAATACAATTTTCTGGATAAAACTAGAATTCTGCCTCAAACTCTGCCCAGTTTCCTGAGGTCTGTTTTTAAAAGCTTTTACTAGTTTAAAACGCTCTACAAGATAAACTTTCTTTTCCTTCCTTGAAAATGTTATATCTAAAAAAAAGTGAAGACAAATAACCTCTGGGAGAATCTGAGGGATATTTTCTTAAAACAACTTTTTTTTTTTTTAATCAGGTATTTAAATGAAGGAATTAACATTGAATGACTCTATCTCAGAAAAAAAGTAGGAAACTTGCAGACAACTTCATCTTTCTGTAGGCAACATGCTTGGGAGTTGCTACCACTCTCTGACTTAATTCCTGAGTAATGAACTTCGCACTCCTCATTTCCAACCCTAGACTTTACCTTTGAATGACCTATGATGTTTCACACATTATTCTTTTTCCAAGGATTGTATTTATATTCCAGTTAGTTTGGGGCACCTGGGTGGCTCAGTTTAAGCCTCTGCCTTCACCTAAGGTTAAGATCCCAGGGTCCTGGGATTGAGCTCTGCATCAGGTTCCCTGCTCCATGGGAAGCCTGCTTCTCCCTATCCCACCCTCCCTGCTTGTGTTCCCTCTCTTTGTTAAAAAAAAAAAAAAAAATCCAGTTAGTTAACACTCAGTGTAATATTAGTTTCAGGTGTACAATATAGTGATTGAATACTTCCATATAGCACTCAGTATCAATGACAAGTTTATTCCTTAATCCCTATCATCGATTTCACCCATCCCCACCCACCCATCCTCTGGTAATCATCAGTTTGTTCTCTATAGCAAAGAGTCTATTTCCTGGTTGTCTCTCTCTTTTTTCTTTTTTTTCTTTTTGTTCATTTGCTTTGTTTCTTAAATTCCATTTGTGAGTGAAATTATATGGAATGGGAGAAGGTATTTGAAAGTGACATATCTGATAAAGTGCTAGTACCCAAAATATATAAAGAACTTTAAAAGCTCAACACCCCAAAAGTGGACAATCTAATTAAAATATGGGCAGAAGACATGAATAGACATTTTTCCAAAGAAGACATGCAGATGGCCAACAGAAACGTGAAAGGATGCTCAACATCACTGATCATCAGGGAAATGCAAATCACAACTACAATGAGATTTTACTTCACTCCTGCCAGAATGGCTAAAATCGACAATACAAGAAACAACAGGAACCCCTTGCACTGTTGTTGGGAATCCGAACTGATGCAGCTACTCTGGAAAACATGGAGATTCCTTAAAAAAATTAAAAATAGAACAACACTATGATCAAGTAATTATACTACTAGGTGTTTATTTACCCCCAAAGTATAAAAATACTAATTCAAAAGGATACATGAATGTTAAAGCAACATTATCTACAACAGCTAAAATATCAAAATAGCCCAAGTGTCCATTGACTGATAAATAGATAGAGAAGAAGTGAGATTGGTCATAAAAAGAATGAAATCTGCCATTTGCCACAACGTTGATGAAATTAGAGTGTATTATGCTAAGAGAAATAAGGCAAAGAAACATACTCATTATTCTTAAAATCACATGTTATTCCATTCAAAATCCAATTCAGATCTTTCTAGAAAACTTCAAAACAGAGAGACATAATTTAAAACTTATCTGGCATATATATGAATTATTATGAATCAGAAATATATATTATATATATATTTATATATATATATATACTGAATGAGTCTTAGTTTTATGTCCATGAGGCATAAAATGAAATGATCTTCATTTCTTCAAAGTTTTTTTTTAATTTAATTTAATTAATTTTTTTTTCAGTGATCCAAACTTCATTGTTTATGCACCACACCCAGTGCTCCATGCAATACATGCCCTCCTTAATACCCACCACTAGGCTCATCCAACTCCCCATTCCCTTCCCCTCCAAAACCCTCAGTTTGTTTCTCAGAGTCCTCAATTTCTCATGGTTTGTCTCCCCCTCCGACTTCCCCCAATTCACTTCTTCAAAGACTTTTTTTTCCCTCCTGACAGATTAAAAGAATAAGTTGCAATAGAATTTTGTAGGGAAATTTAAAATTTATGAGATCTATTAATTGAGAAACATTTTACTTGTAACCAACATGGAGTATGAGTATGTTAAACAGACCTACAGAAAAATAAAGACTTTCTGTAGAAAGATTTTCCAATGCAGTAACATACAAAGGCATCCCTTTGTCCTTCCTCTGAGACTATATTCCCATTTGTCTCAGTAATCGGAGATTTCTCATTGAAAATGAAAGAATACTGGATTTAGATACTAACAGTCAAGAGAGCTCCCACCAATTCATAGGTATGTTAGAAACTCATCACGGAAATTTCAAAAAGAACAATAGGGTCATGTAACAACAAACTCTAATATTGTTTTAAAAATATTTTTTGAGCGGTGTCTGAATGGCTCAATGGGTTAAGCCTCTTCCTTCGGCTTAGGTCATGATCTGAGGGTCCTGGGATCAAGCCCCGCATTGGGCGCTCTGCTCAGTGGGGAGCCTGTTTCCCCCTCTTTCTCTGCCTGCCTCTCTGGCTATTGTGATCTCTCTCTCTCTCAAATAAATAAGTAAAATCTAAAAAAAAATTTTTTTGAGAAATACATACAAAAAGCAAGGTATATTTGTATATTGGGGAAAAATCATGTCAATAATGTATAATTTTATACATTTATACATTGCAAACATATTTGCAGCATTTTTAAAAAATATGCAGCATTTTTTTAATTTTAAAAGATTTTTTTTAAATTAAAAAATTTTTTTTTCAATCTTTTAAAAAAGATTTCATTTATTTATTTGACAGAGAGATCACAAGTAGGCAGAGAGTCAGGCAGAGAGAGAGAGAGGGGGAAAGCAGGCTCCCTGATGAGCAGAGAGTCCCATGCGGGACCTGATCCCAGGACCCTAAGATCATGACCTGAGCCGAAGGCAGAGGCTTAACCCACTGAGCCACCCAGGTGCTCTGTGCAGCATTTTTTATACTTCAATCATAAACAATTTGTTGTTGAATATCAACAATAATCAAATTACTTTATTGATTATACAGAAAGTAAAAAGATCTGAAAGTTCATTCTACTACATTACATAAATATTATTTTGAGGCATATTTTATTAGATAAAAAAAGAAACAAATGTAATTAATTTTATACTTGTTAGTAAGGAAATAATCTGGATTTTGATTGATAACATAGTGCCACTTTGAATTAGTGGGCTTAATTTTTATGGGGTCTCAACTTCTTTAGCCAGCTTACTGACATGGTTTGGTACCTTCAATTAGCTCTGTTCAATTATATGAACTTGTGATTAGAAGAGGCTATCAGCCAATGTTGTAATTAGATCTAAAAATAAGAGATAAGACTCCAGTTACATCTGATATTGTCAATACATGCCTATGATAGTAATTTCTATGTACAAGTAACAGGGACATAGCTATTTTAAGCTTACTTAAAAAGTGTATGTGATGGACAGTGGGGAGGGTATGTGCTATGGTGAGTGCTATGAATTGTGTAAGACTGTTGAATCACAGACCTGTACCTCTGAAACAAATAATACATTATATGTTAATAAAAAAAAAAGTGTATGTGAAAATAGGTTTAACGGTTCAAACATGTTTCTCAGTTCCTAAATATTCAAATCTGAATTGTGGCAAAAATGATTTTGTACAACTCTTGGTGGAAAACTTTGTATGTTTTAATATATACCAAAATTATTCCTCATATTTAAAATACATCAGTTATGTAAATGATTTTTAATATAGCATGCCTTTCTTCAAGCTGTTTTGCTTATATTAATACAATTTTTCAATCTTTTTTCTATGACAAATGTATTATATTTAGAAGCTTATTCTTTGGTAATGCTATATTTATGAAGAATTGTAGACTCTGTACCTGCTGCTTTAATAGGAAAGATTTAATTTGACCCAAATTATTTTAATGTCAACACCATTTATGTATTGTCATGTCAAAATTTGTAAATATAAGTACATATATAAAAATGTACATTTTGATAAACAAACATGATAAAATTTTATACATTTATAACATTATATATTTAACATAGTCCTACATTTTCAGTTACTTTATATGAAAATCCAATCCTAAGATTTCAAAAAAATCACTTTTGAATAAATATCAGAGGTGAAGTGGTTTCCAAAGTAGTATCCTTATTATGTAAAGTGTCTTCTGTATGAGTGGGGTGAAAAAGAAATATAATTATATTTATAAATAAACAAAGTTTAATTTATTGAATTTACTGTCCAGTACAAATGATGAATATTCTTCATGAACAGAATTAGTATTTACTTGCATTTTTCTTGCAAGGTAAATTTTTTAAAAAAATCAATGCATCTCTTCTAGAAAATACTGATATTAGAACATAGAATATTGAAAATATAACTTACTTAATAGTAATTCAATAATTATTTAGTAGTTCATTTTTATTGTGCTTAGATTGTCAGCCAATATGAAAGGGTTTTTTTTTAAGTTATTTATTTATTTATTTATTTGATAGACAGAGATCACAAGCAGGCAGAGAGGCAGGCAGAGAGAGAGGAGGAAGCAGGCTCCCCACTGAGCAGAGATCCCAATGCGATGCTCGATCCCAGGACCCTGGGACCATGACCTGAGCCTAAGGCAGAGGCTTTAACCCACTGAGCAACCAGGAGCCCCAATATGAAAGGTTTTTACATATCTTGTCACATTTAATTCCTGGAACTTTTAATGCATACTATACAAATGAAGAATACGAATGGCTTGGTAATATTCATAAATTTCATATCTAATATAGATAAAATTGCATTTAAAATCTAGAAAAACTAGGATTTCAAATTCAAAAATTCAAGCTTTTATTCATTTCAAACTACATTTTATAGCCTACAGTTTATTTTATCCTTTGTACAGGTAAGTGTCTTGAAAATGATCAGCTTATATTACCAATAGTAACAGAAGTGATATTCAACATTTTGCAATCATTACAGCATAGACATTGCCCCCAAAAGATGTATTTTCCCTACTAAGAATCAATATATCCTATGGTTGCCTCACAACAAAATAGCACCATTTAATTATTGCTTACCCTGTGTTAATTATTGCTTACCTTGTTTAATCACAAGAAATTGTGATTAAAATAAGAGCACTTTTTCCATCATACTTTTCTGACTTCCAAATTTTATAATTTCATAAAGTCTTCAAATTTGTATAAACTCTTCAAAGGATTTGTGAAAGAAATTTTATAACATCAATCTTTTGAAGTCAAGTAATACCCAGGATATTTTATGTGTATGGTATATTATATCACATAACCAGGGTATTTATTATAAGTAATATTAACAATACTACTACCAACTATTGAACACATGTGGTCTCTACCTAAGTAATTTTCATTCAGTTCTTGGAAAAAGTCAATTCATGCACAGTCTTATCAAATTTTCTAACATTAGTAAATGAAGAAAAAAGAATTGAAATAA
Organism: Neogale vison; assembly: GCF_020171115.1. Taxonomy (NCBI): domain Eukaryota; kingdom Metazoa; phylum Chordata; class Mammalia; order Carnivora; family Mustelidae; genus Neogale; species Neogale vison. Next base: position 78,135,790 of record NC_058101.1, on the reverse strand, counting down.
CTTAAACCATTAGCTGCTAAGTATGAGTTTAGGTGTCTGTATGAATCTAGGGCTATCTTATTTCACACTTTTGATACTGTACATGGGTATCACTGCATTAAATTATACTTCCTTAGGTCATCTAATGACCAAGAATTAACACAATTATTGCCTTCAAATTATGAGAAATAATATTTTCAAAAATTAAAGTAATATATACTTTTCTATAAAGCAGTATTAAGCCAGAAATACTTTGGATCAAAACCTAAATCCATCACTAAAGTAATGGTATTATTTTGTACTGCTATTTACTCTCTCTGAACTCATTCTTGCACTTCTTATATTTAAAATAACATTAGATTTCTTGCTATGTGGAAAATAGCACACATTTAACAAACTTCACTAATTGCATAAGACTAGCTACTAAGAGATGCTTGAAAATGGCAGTTATTATTATAATTATTAGTATTTATTATTATATTAGATATAACTTTTATATCAGATACCACAGCCATATCCAGAAGCACACTGAATAAGGAGTAATTTGCCCCTTTCTATGAGTATTATGTGGAGATGTTTCTTTTCAGATTTAGATCCTTAGATTTCCTAAGAGGTGTGCAACCCCCACCATAGTGCATTATCTCCTAGGAAACATTATATCAACAAAACTTCCCTGACACTTTTTCCCTTAGAATCTTTGCTGTGGGTTAATCAGATAAATCAGTCCCTGCTAATGTATTAAGGAGGTAAGTGATTATCCCTTATGCAGATATTATGTCTACTGACAGAATAATAATATCTAATTACATATGGAGTCATTCCAAAAAGTAGAGTGTCAGGGTTTGGGATATTTCAGGAAGAGAAAACTTTTGTATTCACTGGCTTTTAATCCTCAAAATGGGCCAGAGAAAAGTATTACCTATAAATAGATAATCCTGGACTGGTCATCAAAAGTCTCATCTATACTGGCTCTGTTATGTGGTTGATTTTGAGTATAACACTTAACCCCATTCCTCTCAGTTTCATTCTTGTTAAAAGTGAGATCTGAGCAAAATTATTAGTAAAAAATTTTATGTGTTTATTTCATTCATTTTTAAGCAAATATTTAATTGTAGCTAACATGGCATGGAACTTCCGTTTACTTTTGTTTTGTCATGAGGATTTTGCAATGAGCAAGATAGATAAGATTCCTGTTTTTCTTAAAATTCCATTCTAGTGAGGAAAAGCAGACTGTATATATTTTTTAAAATATATGTTTTAAAATATATTGTTTTAAAGAAAGACATTGGTGTAAAAGTAAATAATGCCATGTATGTTATTCAAATATGATTGTGTGATTAAAAAAAATTCAAACTACTAATTAGCTATTAAATATTGGATAGTCAGAGAAGGCCTTCTTGGAGAACAACATTAAAACTGAGATCTGACCAACAGGGAGGAAGCAAACCCACATGCCAAGATCAGAGGAAGGAAAGTTGGATGAAGTGGAACAACCAGAACAACCAGAACTAAGTAAGATCTTAAGATAGGTGTGAGCTTGTGTGTTTGACTAGAAGTCCTGAGGGACATCTGAATGGAGTCAGTTTCCCTCAGGCCATAATCTCAGGGTTGGGAAATGGAGTCCCTCCTCAGCTTCGTGCTGGGGGTAGGGCCTTCTTAAATTTCTCTCTTTCCTCCCTCTGCTCCTCCCCCTTCACGCTCCCAAGCTCTCTCTTTCTTTTGTGCTCTCTCTCTCTCAAACAAACAAACAAACAAAAAACAGAGTAGAAAGGTTTGAGGGTTTGAGCAAAGGGTGAGAAGTTAGATGAAGCTGGAGTGGTAAAGCAATGCCAGGTCATGCAGAGCACTGACAGTCATGGCAAAGTGATTGATCTGTCTCTACTTTGTGGTGTATGATGGCCTGAAGTGTATTGCTGAGGAAGATGACAAAATCAGATAAGTGATACTAAAATTGAGTATGCATTGAATATGGATGGTGAGAATAGAAAAAGGGGACAAGAAGTAGAACTGGGGGTTATTGCATCAATGTAGAATTATGAGGGGTTGGGCTAAGCATTTAAGCAGGGATTTAGAGAATTCAACAATATGGACTCTTTGAAATATAAACCTCAAGAAAGATATCACCCTTATCTTCCTGTGTTTCTGGGAGGGTAAGAGCCTATCTTTGATAAGCACTCATTTATAAACACAGATGCCCAAACCATATTGACCAGCTTCCCACCAACTTCTTCCAGTACCTTTCCACTAGCTCATGCAAGGGCTCAAAACCTCTCTCACCATTTGTTTCAATAGAGTTGAGTTCATTCTCTCTCCTCTATTCTAATAGTCTTGAAAAAGGTCTAACATACCCATAAAGTTGGCCCAGTGCAGTTTTTCTCTTATAATAATTAAGATGAAAATTTTCACTCTTGTCTTGAATGAGTGTGGATGTTTTATTTAAAAATGCTTAAGATTAAAAAAATAAAAATGCTTAAGATTATTATAAAAATTATTCTTTTTATATATGTAGATCTGTTTTACTCATATTTAACTCTTTTTGCTTACACTATATGGAGTTTTACACTTTGTTTTTTGTTGTTGCTCTTTTGTCCATGAACATAATATTTCTGGGTAATTTAGAGCCTCTGTTTGAATTTTATTTTCTTAAGATTTTTAGAAAAATCATTTTAAAATATTAATTTTAAATATGTATGTCTGTGTTATTGAATAAAATATCAGAAAGCATTTTCTTATTTCTTTGTACTCTCCTATAAAAATAAGCTATTTTTATTATTCTTTACTTCTTTTCTACCTTTTATTCTCAAACTCTTTTTTTCCACTTCATCCTCATCGCTAAATGCTGGGAGTCCCAGGGATCTGTCCCAGGTTGTCTTTCCTGTCTGCAAAACCCCCAGTCATTCATCCTTATGTAACCTCTTTCAGTCTCGTGGATTTATGTAACATCTATATGCTAAGAACTTCACACATGTATATATCTTCAACACAGATCTTTAACATGAACTTCCCATTTGCACACATTACTATCTTTGGAAAGCATTGACATCCCAAACTTAGTACCTCTAACTCTGAACTCTGTTTCTCTAAGATCTCATGCTCTCCTTACCAGCTTTCATCATGTTTTTCAAGATTTTATAACTGATTTTCCTGATAAGCATCATTCTGGTAATAGCCCAGCACTGGTTGGGGAGAAAGGTTGAATGAATAGAAATATAACAAATTTACTCCAGATATTCCCCACACTGGGACAACCCTGAGACCTTAGGGATCCATGTACTCCAGACACAAAAAAAATCACTGTATATCCACTAATTCTGCATAGTTCTTAAATAATATAAGTTCATAATAATAGTTCATACACAATTTAGGAAGCATTAAGTAGAAATTTGTTTTCATTTTTCTCTCTCTCTGTTTTTAGTGCTCCATGATTCGTTATTTGCATATTAACACCCAGTGCTTGTTGCAATATGTTCCCATCACTGAGCTAACCTATCTCCCCACCCCCCCTCCTCTCTGAAACCCTCAGTTTATTTCTCAGAGTCCATGGTCTCTCATGCTTCATCTTCCCCTCTGATTACCACCTTCAGTTTTCTCTTCCTTCTCCTAATACCTCTGTGGTATTCTTTATGTTCCACATATGAGTGAAACGGTATGATAATTGTCTTTCTCTGCTTGACTTATTTCATTTAGCATAATCCCCTCCAGTTCCATCGGTGTTGATGTAAATGGTGAGTATTCATCTTTTCTGATGGCTGAGTAATATTCCATTTCATATATGAACCACATCTTCTTTATCCATTCATCTGTTGAAAGGCATCTCAGCTCCTTCCACAGTTTGGCTATTGTGGACATTGCTGCTATGAACATTGAGAAGCACATTGCCCTTCTTTTCATTAAATCTGTATCTTTGGGGTAAATACACAGTAGTGCAATTACTGGGTCATAGGGTAGCTCTATTTTTAACTTTTTGAGGAACCTCCATACTGTTTTCCAAAGTGGTTGTACCAACTTGCACTCCTACCAATAGTATAAAAATGTTCCCCTTTCTCCACATCCGCTCCAATGTTTGTTGTTTCCTGCCATGTTAATTTTTGCCATTCTAACTGGTTTAAGGTGATATTTCAATATGGTTTGACTTGAATTTCCCTGATGGCTAATGATGTTGAACATTTTTTCATATGTCTGTTAGCCATTTGTATGTCTTCTTTGGAGAAGTGTCTGTTCATATTTTCTGCCCATTTTTTTTTAAGATTTTATTTATTTATTTGACACACAGAGATCACAAGCAGGCAGAGAGAGAGGAAGGGAAGCAGACTCCTGCTGAGCAGAGAGCCCGATGCAGAGCTTGATCCCAGGACCCTGGGATCATGACCTGAGCCGAAGGCAGAGGCTTAACCCACTGAGCCACCCAGGTGCCCCCTGCCCATTTATTGACTTGATTATTTGTTTTTTTGGGTGCTGAGTTTGAGAAATTCTTTATAGATCTTGGATACCAGCCCTTTATCTGTAATGTCATTTACAAACCTCTTGTCCCATTTTGTCAGTTGTCTTTTGGTTTTGTTGACTGTTTCCTTTGCTGTGCAGAAGCTTTTTATCTTGAAGTTCCAGAAGTTCATTTTTGCTTTTGTTTCCCTTGCCTTTGTAGGTGTGTCTTGAAAGAATTTGCTGTTGTCAATGTCAAATAAGTTACTATGTTGTTCTCTAGAATTTTGATGAGTTCCTGTCCACATTGACATCTTTCACCCACTTAGAGTTTATCTTTTTGTATGGTGTAAATGAAATGGTTGAGTTTCATTCTTCTGTATAGAGCTGTCCAATTTTTTCAGCACCATTTATTGAAGAGACTGTCTTTTTTCCATTGGATAATTTTTTCCTGATTTGTTGAAGATTAGCTGACCATAGAGTTGGGGATCCAGATCTGGGCTCACTATTCTTTTCCATTGATCTATATGTCTGGTTTTGTGCCAATACCAGGCTGTCTTGGTGATCACAGCTTTGTAATATAGCTTGAATACAGACAATATGATGTCCCCAGCTTTGTTTTTCTTTTTCAACATTTCCTTGGTGATTTCCTTGGTGAATCAAGTGATTAGAGGATTGTTTGTTCCAGCTCTTTGAAAAATGCCATTGGTATTTTGATCAGAATGGCATTGATAGCGTAGATTGTCCTGGGCAGCATAGACATTTTGACAATGTTTGTTCTTCCAATCCATGAACATGGAACATTTTTTCATCTTTCTGTGTCTATTCTATTCTTTCATAAGTATTCTATAGTTTCTAGAGTATAAATCCTTTATGTCTTGGGTTAGGTTTATTGCTAGGTATCTTGTGGTTTTTGGTGCTATTGTAAATAGAATCAATTCCCTAATTTCTCTTTCTTCAGTTACATTGTCAGTGTATACAGTAAAGCAACTGATTTCTGTGCACTGATTTTGTATCCCGCCATGTTACTGAATTGCTGTATGAGTTCTAGTAATTTGGGGGTGGAGTCTTTTGGGTTTTCCACATATAGTATCATGCCATCTGCAAAGAGAGAAAGTTTGGCTTCTTCTTTGCCAATTTGAATACCTTTTATTTATTTTTGTTGTCCAATTGCTGATGCTAGGACTTCTAGTACTATGTTGAACAGTAGTGATCTCCAAACCAGGCAAAGACCCCACCAAAAAGGAGAATTACAGACCAATATTCCTGATGAATATGGACGCCAAAATTCTCAACAAGATCCTAGCCAATAGGATCCAACAGTACATTAAAAGGATTATCCATCATGACTAGGTGGGGTTTATTCCTGGGCTGCAAGGATGGTCCAACATTTGCAAATCAATCAATGTGGTAGAACACATTAATAAAAGAAAAGACAAGAACCATATGATCCTCTCAACTGATGCAGAAAAAAAATTTGACCCTAGCCACTATTGCTTTCATTTCTCTTATTTATCAAAATCAATGCCTAATCTGTTCTTGAGTAGTAAAATATTTAAATGACTATGTTTTAAGTTTCAACTGTGAAAATATGTTTAAGTATGTTAAACACTAAGCAAAACCCTAAATGTATTGTGTATATAAACATTTTATATTTATTTCATAGATATTTGCATATCCATTATGACAACTTAATTTGACTACTGTCATTATTTGTATGTCTCACTATCAGTGTTGACTATATGGTCATATTTTTTTAGAACTTGGTCTCGTTAGAGCCCATATTTTTCATGCTGTTAAGTAGGTAATATTTTGGCAATTTCATACACAAGTATTTAATCCTTTGATGTATTTTTACTTCTATCTATAAGATTACCTCATTCTATTTCTCTGGAAATATATAGGAAAAAAATGACAAAATCAAGATGATTTTGTTTTAGATATTTTATACATATATTCATATTTTCTTTATTGATTATCAAGCAAATCCATATTGCATGAGATGCAATAGGTGAAGGATCTTTCTCCCATACCTATCCTTACCTCACCCAAGTCTCCTATGCTTAGAAAACAATTATTTATAATTCTTCCACTGGTATTTCAAGAATATACAAGGCTAGATATACTATAAATATATTACAGATTTATTGCATTATATATTTATTTATTCTTAAGTACATATTAAAAATATACAAATAATGGGTAGAAAATACAATATATATATATTTTTCCTCTTCACTTGATACAAATATTAAAAGCTAACATACTATATACACAAATCTGTGTCTTATTTTTTGAATTTAATATTACATGGTGGAAATACTTTTATGTTGGTTTTAATATCTATTGTATTTTTAAATTTGAAACACTATTCTTTGGTATAGATATGTCTTATTTAATAACTAGGTCATTAATAATTATTTAGCTTATTTCAATTAATTTTCTTTTATAAACAAAACAAAATGAATAAATTGAATGTAGAAGATTTCTAACAAGTGTAATGTATCTTCAGAATAAATTTATAGAAATGGAAATGGTAGTGTGAAGTGTAGTTTACTTTTAATTTTGTTTATATTACTTAATGATAGGGAATTTCACTTGAAACTTGAATTTAAAAAATGATTCGCTATACCAAATGTGCTCCACAGCTGAAGTAATTATATATTTCAAAATACTGCTCTTGAAATTTTACTTTGGATCATAAATTATTAGGTATTACAAGAAATATTTGCTTTACCAGGCTTAGAAATATACTGTGCAGATCATTTGAAAATATGCTTAAATAATACAAAATTCTGTCCAAACATAAATAAAATCAGTGTTACTCATTAACTTAACAAAGCTAAATTGTATATATCAAAATAATTATTTGAACTATATTCTACAAAATTGAGACGAGATTGAAATACTTTCAAGTATTTCATTAGGTACCTAACTTCATTCTGAAGAGAAAGGAAATAACTTTTTTTCAACTGACTTCTGAAATGAAACACAAAATCTGTTATTTCAATATCATAGTCATTTTCTGAAGATAATGAGGTCGTTTATGATTTTTAGCCAAATAAAACTATGTGGTCTAGTTGTTCTTTCTAAGCCTGCAGCATAATGAAGAACTTTAATGTTCCATCAAAGGCAATGGACAGTAGATATGAAGTGATGGCCCACCCTTGCAAAGAAATGTCTCTTTAGATGATGTCTTAGAAAGAATCAGAGGAAATTGCAATAGGAAAACATTCAGACAAATATCTGGGAGATGTGTTATGTGGAGTAACTGTGTAATGTGTGATGATAATTTTGGAAAATTATTACTGAAAGCAAATATTTAGAGACTGGTTGATCAAACTTCTCTCTATGAAATTCAGTTTGTTGAAGTCACTATCTTCCAAAAAGGAAATGCTACTTTTGACTCTAAAAGATAAATCAATTGATATGTCTCTAATTAAATTGCCAAAGTGTTGTCTATGATTTTCCTTTGCTTCCCCTTTAATTTGTTTAAAAAATTGTTTTATTGATATAAAAAGTTCCCACTGATATATATGGATGTGGTAACAAGAAAGAAAAAGTTTAAATGATCTAATAATAAATAGATTTTAATTTTGTCATGGAAGATGCAATGCAGTACAGTTAATAGTAAATCCACGATAACCCTATTTTTTTAACTTTATTTTTTTTTCAGTGTTCCCAAATTCATTATTTATGCACCACACCCAGTGCTCCAAGCAAAACGTGCCTTCCATAATACCCACCACCAGGCTAACCCCGCACCTTAACCCCCTTCCTTCCAAAACCCTCCCTTTGTTTCTCAGAGTCCACAATCTCTCATGGTTTGTCTCCCCCTCCAATTTCCCCCCACTCACTTCCCTCCATCTCCCAATGTCTTTTGTTTTATTCCTTATGCTCCACAAGTAAGTGAAACCATCTGATAATTGACTCTCTCTGCTTGACTTAATTTCACTCAGCATAATCTCTATAACCCTATTTTTAATTTTTGGCTGAGCAACCACAGTTGAATAAAATCATTAGTTGTTCATATTCCATAGATACAGAAATATGAAAAATAATTTTGAGAAGAGCATTATTTTGTTGTTGTTTTTAACTTCTCATTTAGAAATGATTGGTTTCAATCTTACAGAAGAATTTCAGAAATCATGCAAAGGATTGATATATACCCCTTATTTATAATCACAAATTAATTGTTAACATTTCCCTCCATATGTGTGCTCCTTCTGCTGCTCTCTCACCTTATATATATAATTTTACAAATAACTGTACTTTTTTTAAAAAAGATTTTATTTATTTATTTGACAAACAGAGATCACATGTAGGCAGAGAGGCAGGCAGAGAGAGAAAGGGGGAAGCAGGTTCCCAGGTGCCCCACAAATAACTATACTTACCATTATTTTTCTCATTTAACAATAAATAGCAGACCAGGGTTATTCTGTTATTGAATTATCTTTTTCATAGACCAGATGTTTGATCAAACAAGATGTGGTGTGGTAGTTAGCCAAAGGAAAACATAAACAGTATTAAACCACAGGTAATGGAAAGGTCCCCATTTGGGGGATATTACTCTCCATGCCATAAATCAATCTCTGGCAATTTCTGTTATTGGCACATGACTAGGCTGCAGGGTTTTGTTTTGTTTTTCTGTAGTTTAGGTAGTATTTTAAAAAAAATATTGCCCCTGGGACAAATGCTTAATAAAAGATAGATTTGATTATTAGTGAATCAGTTTCATACTAAATTTCTTGCTGACATGTGAGTAAATTAGAATTAACTTGGTTTTAAGAATGAAAAACAACAACCTTGAAACTACAATGTATTGAATGAAGGAAAATGGTATGTGCAAGTGTAAAAAACTTTATGAAGATCTAGTGACAAGGAGGCTGTTTATGATTTTTATCCAAATAAAGCTATAAGATCTAATTTTTCTAGTTTAAGATAAAATTATGCTAAATTTCTGAAGCTTGGAAAACTTAAAATGATTTTTACTGTAGATGCATCTAGATGGATGCTTCTTTACTTACTTTTTTCTAGTGATTTGGATTTGTTTTTATGTCAGCTGGGTATTCATAGTGTTTACCAATTTTCATTCAAATTGTATATAATTTTTTTGTTGGCTTGGAAGAACAATGTGTGTAACATATGTATAACTCTTAGCCATGTGTATTGGAATTTTCTTACAGCTCCCATTTGTCCAATGGCTTTAATATATATTTGCTAAAATGTTTTATATAGCTAAATGTTTACTTTTTAAAATTTATAAATTTCTGGTCTAAATTAAATATGCCTTCTCATTTGGTTATTTGTGTAGATTTACAGAATTTCCTTAAAAATATTTTTTTTTGCTTTTATCATTTAAAGATTTAATCTATACAAAATATATATTAGATATAAGGAGGTTGTACTTTTCTTTAGTAGTTAGTTATTTCAGCACCATTAAAAATACATTATTTCTTATCAATAGCTATGTAATTACTCTTTGAAATAATACATTAAATTCACTATAGTATTTTTATAAATTTGAACTTGTATTGAAACAAACTATCTAAACCATACTTCTCTTCCTTCGTCTTTTAATATATCTAAATACATATATAATATGCATATCAATATATTTAATATATTTAAATATATCATTTTCTGCCTAATCTTAAAAGTGTTTAGACCAATTCCAAAACAAATTCTGTAGCAATAATAATTGAATTTATTAAAATAGTATGTCTTCTCATGCAATAGTGTATTATTTTTTACATTCATTCAAATGTTTATACTTCAAAAACATAATTTTGGTTGTTTATCTCTCTTGTTAAGTTTATTCCTAAAGTTTTTATATTTTTGTTGAAATTTTGAATAAAATATTTTCTCTTTCACTTTAGATGTTTATAAGTCGAATAAGTTTGGATTTTGAAGTTTCTTTCATATCTAGCAGTCCCATCAACATCCTTTATTCTAATACTTAACAAGTTTTTCTTAACATATATAAACAAGTCATGGGTAAAAGTACCATATTTTCTAATATATATGCATATTGTTTAATTTAATTTTCTCTCTGCATTGAGTACTCCTAGTATTAAGTAATGATAGTGAACCCAAATTGTGGAACAGGCTGCACAACAATGCTGGATCTCTGACACCATTTTCAATGCCAGTACCATAAAGACAAAAAGATTGAAGAATTCTTATAGATTAAAGTGATGGATGCATTATCTGAATTGAATAAATAACAGAAAATATTGCTATAGAAGATATTATCAGAAAATATGGCAACATTTAAACATAGATGGTCTGTTACATAATATTGTAGTAACTTCCTTTTATTTTACTTATAAGCATATAAATATAGAAAATGATAAAGCAAAAGTAACAAAATGTGGACAAATGGTGAATCTAGATGAGCGTTATATGGAAATTCTTTGTAAGGATCTTGAAATTTTTCTTTTTTTTTAAATTTTTTTATTAATTATAAACATATATTTTTATCCCCAGGGGTACAGGTCTGTGAATCGCCAGGTTTACACACTTCACAGCACTCACCAAAGCACATACCCTCCCCAATGTCCATAACCCCAACCCCCTTCTCCCAACCCCCCTCCCCCCAGCAACCCTCAGTTTGTTTTGTGAGATTAAGAGTCACTTATGGTTTGTCTCCCTCCCAATCCCATCTTGTTTCATTTATTCTTCTCCTACCCACTTAAGCCCCCATGTTGCATCACCACTTCCTCATATCAGGGAGATCATATGATAGTTGTCTTTCTCCGCTTGACTTATTTCGCTGAGCATGATACGCTCTAGTTCCATCCACGTTGTCGCAAAGTGCAAGATTTCATTTCTTTTGATGGCTGCATAGTAGTCCATTGTGTATATATACCACGTCTTGATCCATTCATCTGTTGATGGACATCTAGGTTCTTTCCATAGTTTGGCTATTGTGGACATTGCTGCTATAAACATTTGGGTGCACGTGCCCCTTTAGATCACTACGTTTGTATCTTTAGGGTAAATTCCCAGTAGTGCAATTGCTGGGTCATAGGGCAGTTCTATTTTCAACATTTTGAGGAACCTCCATGCTGTTTTCCCAGAGTGGTTGCACCAGCTTGCATTCCCACCAACAGTGTAGGAGGGTTCCCCTTTCTCCACATCCTCACCAGCATCTGTCATTTCCTGACTTGTTGATTTTAGCCATTCTGACTGGTGTGAGGTGATATCTCATTGTGGTTTTGATTTGTATTTCCCTGATGCCGAGTGATATGGAGCACTTTTTCATGTGTCTGTTGGCCATCTGGATGTCTTCTTTGCAGAAATGTCTGTTCATGTCCTCTGCCCATTTCTTGATTGGATTGTTTGTTCTTTGGGTGTTGAGTTTGCTAAATTCTTTATAGATTTTGGACACTAGTCCTTTATCTGATATGTCATTTGCAAATATCTTCTCCCATTCTGTCAGTTGTGTTTTGATTTTGTTAACTGCTTCCTTTGCTGTGCAAAAGCTTTTGATCTTGATGAAATCCCAATAGTTCATTTTTGCCCTTGCTTCCCTTGCCTTTGGCAATGTTCCTAGGAAGATGTTGCTGCGGCTGAGGTTGAAGAGGTTGCTGCCTGTGTTCTCCTCAAGGATTTGGATGGATTCCTTTCTCACATTGAGGTCCTTCACCCATTTTGAGTCTATTTTTGTGTGTGGTGTAAGGAAATGGTCCAATTTCATTTTTCTGCATGTGGCTGTCCAATTTTCCCAACACCATTTATTGAAGAGGCTGTCTTTTTTCCATTGGACATTCTTTCCTGCTTTGTCGAAGATTAGTTGACCATAGAGTTGAGGGTCTATTTCTGGGCTCTCTATTCTGTTCCATTGATCTATGTGTCTGTTTTTGTGCCAATACCATGCTGTCTTGATGAAGACAGCTTTGTAATAGAGCTTGAAGTCCGGAATTGTGATGCCACCAACTTTGGCTTTCTTTTTCAATACTCTTTTGGATATTCGAGGTCTTTTCTGGTTCCATATAAATTTTAGGATTATTTGTTCCATTTCTTTGAAAAAGATGGATGGTACTTTGATAGGAATTGCATTAAATGTGTAGATTGCTTTGGGTAGCATAGACATTTTCACAATATTTATTCTTCCAATCCAGGAGCATGGAACAATTTTCCATTTCTTTGTGTCTTCCTCAATTTCTTTCATGAGTACTTTCATGAGTAGTTTTCTGAGTATAGATTCTGTGCCTCTTTATTCCTAGGTATCTTATGGTTTTGGGTGCAATTGAAAATGGGATGGACTCCTTAATTTCTCTTTCTTCTGTCTTGTTGTTGGTGTAGAGAAATGCAACTGATTTCTGTGCATTGATTTTATATCCTGACACTTTACTGAATTCCTGTACAACTTCTAGCAGTTTTGGAGTGGAGTGTTTTGGGTTTTCCACATATAGTATCATATCATCTGCGAGGAGTGATAATTTGACTTCTTCTTTGCCGATTTGGATGCCTTTAATTTCCTTTTGTTGTCTGATTGCTGAGGCTAGGACTTCTAGTACTATGTTGAATAGCAGTGGTGATAATGGACATCCCTGCCGTGTTCCTGATCTTAGCGGAAAAGCTTTCAGTTTTTCTCCGTTGAGAATGATATTTGCGGTGGGTTTTTCATAGATGGCTTTGATAATATTGAGGTATGTGCCCTCTATCCCTACACTTTGAAGGGTTTTGATCAGGAAGGGATGCTGTACTTTGTCAAATGCTTTTTCAGCATCTATTGAGAGTATCAAATGGTTCTTATTCTTTCTTTTATTGATGTGTTGTATCACATTGACTGATTTGCAGATGTTGAACCAACCTTGCAGCCCTGGAATAAATCCCATTTGGTCGTGGTGAATAATCCTTTAAATGTACTGTTGAATCCTATTGGCTAGTATTTTGGTGAGAATTTTCGCATCTGTGTTCATCAAGGATATTGGTCTACAGCTTTCTTTTTTGATGGGATCCTTGTCTGGTTTTGGGATCAAGGTGATGTTGGCCTCATAAAATGAGTTTGGAAGTTTTCCTTCCATTTCTATTTTTTGGAAAAGTTTCAGGAGAATAGGAATTAGTTCTTCTTTAAATGTTTGGTAGAATTCCCCCGGGAAGCCGTCTGGCCCTGGGCTGTTTGTTTGGAGATTTTTAATGACTGTTTCAATCTCCTTACTGGTTATGGGTCTGTTCAGGCTTTCTATTTCCTCCTGGTTCAGTTGTGGTAGTTTATATGTTTCTAGGAATGCATCATTTCTTCCAAATTGTCAAATTTGTTGGCATAGAGTTGCTCATAGTATGTTCTTATAATAGTTTGTATTTCTTTGGTGTTAGTTGTGATCTCTCCTCTTTCATTCCTGATTTTATTTATTTGGGTCCTTTCTCTTTTCTTTTTGATAAGTCTGGCCAGGGGTTTATCAATTTTATTAATTCTTTCAAAGAACCAGCTCCTAGTTTGGTTGATTTGTTCTATTGTTTTTTTGGTTTCTATTTCGTTGATTTCTGCTCTGATCTTTATGATTTCTCTTCTCCTGCTGGGCTTAGGGTTTCTTTCTTGTTCTTTCTCCAGCTCCTTTAGGTGTAGGGTTAGGTTGTGTACCTGAGACCTTTCTTATTTCTTGAGAAAGGCTTGTACTGCTATATATTTTCCTCTCAGGACTGCCTTTGTTGTGTCCCACAGATTTTGAACCGTTGTGTTTTCATTATCATTTGTTTCCATGATTTTTTTCAATTCTTCTTTAATTTCCCGGTTGGCCCATTCATTCTTTAGAAGGATGCTGTTTAGTCTCCATGTATTTGGGTTCTTTCCAAACTTCCTCTTGTGGTTGAGTTCTAGCTTCAGAGCATTGTGGTCTGAAAATATGCAGGGAATGATCCCAATCTTTTGATACCGGTTGATTCCTGATTTAGAACCGGGGATGTGATCTATTCTGGAGAATGTTCCATGTGCACTAGAGAAGAATGTGTATTCTGTTGCTTTGGGATGAAATGTTCTAAATATATCTGTGATGTCCATCTGGTCCAGTGTGTCGTTTAAGGCCTTTATTTCCTTGTGGATCTTTTGCTTGGATGATCTGTCCATTTCTGTGAGGGGAGTGTTAAAGTCCCCTACTATTATTGTATTATTGTTGATGTGTTTCTTCGATTTTGTTATTAATTGGTTTATATAGTTGGCTGCTCCCACGTTGGGGGCATAGATATTTAAAATTGTTAGATCTTCTTGTTGGACAGACCCTTTGAGTATGATATAGTGTCCTTCCTCATCTCTTATTATAGTCTTTGGCTTAAAATCTAATTGATCTGATATAAGGATTGCCACTCCTGCTTTCTTCTGATGTCCATTAGCATGGTAAATTCTTTTCCACCCCCTCACTTTAAATCTGGAGGTGTCTTCGGGCTTAAAATGAGCTTCTTGGAGGCATAGATAGATGGGTTTTGTTTTTTTATCCATTCTGATACCCTGTGTCTTTTGATTGGGGCATTTAGCCCATTAACATTCAGGGTAACTATTGAGAGATATGAATTTAGTGCCATTGTATTGCCTGTAAATTGACTGTTACTGTATATTAGGTGACACGGTGTGAGCCTATTCTTATTGATTTTGAGGGGCGTTCTCTGAACCTCCTGAATTTTGATGCTCATTCCCTTTGCCATATTGGGAAAATTCTCCCCAATAATTCTCTCCAGTATACCTTCTGCTCCCCTCTCTCTTTCTTCTTCTTCTGGAATCCCAATTATTCTAATGTTGTTTTGTCTTATGGTGTCACTTATCTCTCGAATTCTCCCCTCCTGGTCCAGTATCTGTTTGTCCCTCTTTTGCTCAGCTTCTTTATTCTTTGACATTTGGTCTTCTATATCGCTAATTCTTTCTTCTGCCTCATTTATCCTAGCAGTGAGAGCCTCCATTTTTTATTGCACCTCATTAATAGCTTTTTTGATTTCAACTTGGTTAGATTTTAGTTCTTTTATTTCTCCAGAAAGGGCTTTTATATCTCCCGAGAGGGTTTCTCTAATATCTTCCATGCCTTTTTCAAGCCCAGCTAGAACCTTGAGAATTGTCATTCTGAATTCTAGATCTGACATATTACCAATGTCTGTATTGATTAGGTCCCTAGCCTTCAGTACTGCCTCTTGTTCTTTTTTTTGTGGTGAATTTTTCCGCCTTGTCATTTTGTCCAGATAAGAGTATATGAAGGAGCAACCCTGTTAGTGTAGTGACAATCGATCTCTTCCATCTTTATATACAGTCAAACAGATCTAATGTGGAGTGTCAAGTCACAAAATGTCTACTCTTATTATTATATTTGGGTTTTTTCAAAATAACTACTTTTGATGGAAATATACTCTTTATATTCACTTTGTTACAAATCACCATATTGAACTCTTTTTTATTCTAGTCAGTGTGTACATGCAACTACATTTGATCATATAATCTGTACACTATTTATTTGAAAAAATATGTATGAATATTGAATGAATAGCACTTGAACTGTAGGTTAGATTTGCTTTTCTTTGTTCTAATTTCTTGATTTTTTAAGGAAAATATTTTTAATTCCTTGATATTGATAATGTTTAAACTTTTGAAGTTGTATTAAGTTTTGAACCTTACAGATTGTGTAACATATGATACTAATCTTCTCATTTTTGATCGTTTTATAAATAATTTTTTATTATGTAGTTTAGAAAAGTATTTTGATTTTTATCTTTATTACACTGTGATAAGATATAGGTGATATTATTATTATTTTTTTTAAAGATTTTATCTCTTCATTTGACAGATAGAGAGAGAAAGAACAAACAGGGGGAGTAGCCGGCAGAGGGGAAAGGGAGAAGCAGGAGCCCAGTGCAGGGCTCTATCCCAGGACCCTGGGATCATGATCTTAGACAAAGGCAGATGCTTAACTGACTAAGCCATCCAGGCACCCAAGATGATATTATTTCTTATTTTGAAAATTCTTTAGTTTTTTTTTTTTAATGCTGTTCTATTAACATATCATAAGTTCTAAAAATGATGTATATCAACTCTATTAAATTTCTCAAATATTTTATATTTGTAAACTTCCAAAATATTTTATGATGTTGCATTTAACTATTTTATCTCTCAAGGACCTAGAACTATGATGAACTCCTGTGCTATTTTATTTCTGCTCTTTTTTCCTTTTACTTAATACTTTGTATATTTTGATGCTGTATAATTTAGATTATGATAGTTTATTGAATTAGTATATATTTGCTGCTATCATGACCTTTAGCAGTCTCACTTTTTTTTTTTTTTTTTTAATAAGAATGTGCCAGCATATAGCATGGAGTTAGGTATATTTTTAATCTCAATGTTTTCCTTCTTCCTCTCTAATGTTGATATACTTTGAGAGCTGTTCCCATCTTTTGCAGATGGTCTTTCTGAGCTTTGAGTTGAGAATTCTTCTCTTGGTTTGAATCCATCTGCCCTTGCCTTCGAAACATTTCTTTTTAATTCCTGGTCTATCTTGTTCTTCTTGTTTTCAGCACATTTTTAAATGTGCTCTTAAGTCATCTTTTCATTCCTAAAAAGAAAAAAAATATATATGTGTACTTAGCCCACCACTTTGAGCCAATACAGATCGCTCTCTCTTTTCATGCATTTGAACTATCTCAAGAAATTGACTCAAGTGAACTTTGTGTCTTTGACGTTGAGCTATGAAAAGATCAACTTTAAGCTGGAAATAAAATTGGAAAAAAGTTTCTTGGCTCATGAGACAGTAGATAGAATATTAAGATTGGAAACTATTTTTTCTTTTTCTTTATGGACACAATTAGATTTTTCCTTAGTATGAATGGACTTAATTCATCACATGCAATTATATATGCAATTCTTCATTGCATTTAATGTTTCTAGAGTTTCACGATATTTAAGGGATGTTTAAGGATACTATCATATCCTTCAGACTAATACATTAAAATCAACTTGAGATTTTAATCATGTGGGAAAGAGTTGATAAATACTAGAACCAGAGTCCATAATAAATGCATTTGTAGGTAGGGAAATAATAAAAATATTTAGCATTTAATGTGGCACTGGAATCAACTATTCAACATAAGAAATTGACTAATCAGAAAAGAAGCTGAACACAAATACAGGTTTTGCTATAATGATGTGTAACAGCTGAATATTAGTTGTTAATATATAAATATTTATAGTAATTCTGGACTTAGCGAAAAATCTTATAAAAACTGAAACACTGCCATTGTCTAAAAGCTACTGTTTTTTTAACTAAGGATGTTCTAGAATAAGTGGCTAACTTAAAAGCAGGCATTCAGTTCTCTAGAAGTTGGCAATTTTAGAACCAAGGCAATTTTAAGAGGAAAGACATGTTGAATTCAGTGTCTTTTAATTAGGCCACATAGCTAAAATTTAGTTATAAAGGCTAGAAAACTAAAGAAAAACAATGGTCTCAGAAAAAGAACTTTGTTACTTTAAAAATTATTCTTGTTGAATATAGAGTTGAATATAGAGTTGAATATAGAGCCACTATTTATTTTAAAAATCAATCAGAACTCCACTTTATATCATAAAGTAAACTGTTTTGCAGAACTCAATAGGATTATGTTATTGATTCCATCTATACAATGCTAGCTGGTATTGCATACCTATGAACTACGATCTGTTATGTTACTGAGCACAGGAGAAAAGGGATTAGTCTGTGAAACAACAAGCAGATTTCATGTCTCTGTACAATGTTCACATACCTGTTAACTCAATAGTCATTTTATAGTTGTAAATGTCAACCAGTAAAACAAAACAAAATAAAAAATGATCCGTACTAATCCTTGAAGCATCTGGCTAGGCTTATTTGAAAAATGCATTTTGGGTACCTATTCAAAATCCAGGCACTGAATATGAAATAATAGTTTTTGTTAGTTTGTCTTCTTTACAAAGATGAAAATACTACTGAATAACTTATTTCAACTGTGTATGATTTCAATAACTTCTGTAGTGTCTTCTTAAGACTCATTTAATCAGAACAGATGCTAGTATCTAGTTATTCTAGCTTATTTTCAGTCGAAGTCAGGGAAAAAGTGACGATACTCTTGTGGGAAGATGGAGAGAGGAAACTGTAATTATCACTATAAATACCCTTTGTGTCCAGCAATACATACATATATATATATATATATATATATATATACATATATATACATATACACACACTACATACATATATATGACAGTAATTTCCTGAAGATTTACGTATATGAATATATAAATTATCTGATAAACAGGTAAATTTCAAATTGCTCATGACTAAAATCATTTGCTTCTTAAATGCTTCTTACTTGGATTCTTAATGTCATGGACTTTGCTCTGTTTTAATTTTATTTTGTAGAGAGACCTATCTTCCATAGAATTTCAATTAAAATATAATTATTTGTAAATATGTTCAAATAGTATTTGGTAAATTGCAAAAAAAAAACCTTATAATTGCACTGGAAATAATTTTTTTTTTTAAGATTTTATTTATTTACTTGACAGAGACAGAGAGATCACAAGTAGTCAGAGAGGCAGGCAGAGAGAGAGGAAGAAGCAGGCTCCCCGCTGAGCAGAGAGCCCGATGCGGGCTTGAACCCAGGACCTTGAGATCATGACCTGAGCTGAAGGCAGAGGCTTTAACCCATTGAGCCACCCAGGCGCCCCTGGAAATAAATTTTTATAGTTTTTAATTTAACACTTTATTTCCAAAATAGTAAAAAAAAGAACAGTCACTAATACAGGTAGCCTATACTTTTCAAAATTATTGTTTTTATAATACTGTTCAGATATCTACAACAACAACATTCATTGCCTCTGAATTGCTTTTCTTCCTCCATTTGACACCTTAGCAATGTAGAGCTGTGCTTCACTATTTCTTTCTAACTCACGGATGGCCATACTCACAGACAAGAACCTCTTGAAGTATAAATAACCTTTAATCTGGGCCTAATTCCAAAATTTCAAATTTTCCAAACTCTAAGTTCTTAGAAAAATAATTTATTTGACATGATAAACTGAGTAATGATCCCCACGCACCCCAAGATAGTCCCATCCTAATCCTGGAAACTTGTGAACTATACTTTATATGGCTAATGGGACTTTGGATATGTGGTTAAATTAAGGATTTTGAGATGGAGAAATTATGCTGGGTTGGCTGGGTTGGCTCTATGTGTAATCACAAATGGCTTTGTAAGAGGGAGGCAGAGGAAGATTTGCCTATAATGGAAAAGGCAATGAAACAGAAATTGGATTCAGGTACACTAAAGACAGAGAAAAGTGCTGTAAGCCATGGAACAGGGATGGCCACTTGGAGTTTAAAAAGACAAGGAAATATATTTTTTTCCGGGAGCCTCTAGAAGAAAAGAGCCCTACTCATACATTGATATTAACTTCAAAAGAGAATAAATTTGTGTTGTTTATATATTTAAGTTTTTTTGTTAATATGTTACAGCATCAATAAAAAATGAGTGTACTTATTTCCCACAAGAGTATTGTTCTCCATATTTACCTTTGATAATGCACAAACAGAAACATCTGCATTTTGAAGTATGTCAATATTTACTATTTATACAATAAGAGTCAATGTGTCGGTCCAATTCTACTGGGAAGCAGACAGCAAGATTGAGTCAGGAATGGAAGAGATTCATTGGGCACAAAGTCTGAAAGATAAAAGAGAGAAGGGGTCATAGTAGGGAGAATCTTCAAATCTATGATGTAGATCTGATACTTATGAAAATATAGAAGTAAAGAAGAGATATGGGATAGGAAGAGTTAGTTACTGATGCAGTTCTGAGATAGTCTCATTCATGCCAACAGGGAACCCCAGAGACCATCTTCTGGTCTGTTTGAGAACCTCTGTGTTGGGCAGAAACAACAGGGCACTGCATCTCAGCCAGTCATTAGCTGAAACTCCCTAGGGAGACTGTGTTCTTGGGATAGAAGACTGTGGCAGATTCTAAAGGTATTATAAGTGCAATTGCCAACTGAGTGCAATCCTGGTAGCCGTTTTCTTTTGGAGGGATATCCAGGTGACCCGGGTCCACTGTTGCCACAGCCAATTTGACAGGAACTGAAGCTCATTCTTACTATCTATCAAATTGGAAGTGTTGGGTCTTGCAGATACAGAGAAAGAAGGGATGAGCATAAAGTTTCTTAGATGGTACACTTAAATATTTAGGGTAAGAACCAATTCTGGTATCCAGCAATATGCAAAGTTGTGTATCAACCAAATGTTTACACTATCAAGAGCCTTTTGTTTCTTTTGTTCCCCTCTTTCACTATAGAAACAATCCAAATTTATATCCACCAGTACAATATAAACTATTGTTACTGAATGTGGATGACTAATGGTTGATCAAAAAAAGTTATCGGGGCACCTGGGTGGCCCAATCAGTTAAGCAGCTGCCTTTGGTTCAGGTCATGATTCCAGGGTCCTGGGGTCTGTTGGCATTGGGCTTCCTTCTCAGCAGGGAGTCTGCTTCTCTCTCTCCTTCTCCCCCTCCCTGCTTATTCTCTCTCTCTCTTTCTCTCTCAAATAAATAAAATCTTAAAAAAATAATTTATAGACTTTCCAAATTTAAGTCTTAATTATTTCTCATAAGCATGTTTAAATATCTGAAAAACTCTAGACTCAGTGGCTGATATAAATATTTCTTTGAGAAGTCTGAAATTATTTGACACATTGGTTCCCAAAAAAATTCAATCTACCTTCAAATTTATTTGCACCATTGTTCATCTTTATTTTTTTTCTCCATTCCTAAAATGGGGTGATATTCACTGTTTCAAGGCTAGGGCATCTAACTGGGCATTAATCTTCTGTCTCTTCCACTTATCTTCTTTTATACAGGACTTTACTCTGAACAAATGAAATAAAACAAAAAAACCTCATTTAATTTCATGTCTCCTAACAGCTACTGTCTGACATCTCTCTCCATCTTCTGTACCAAATTTTTTTAAGGAATTATCTAAATTCACTTCTCACAAACAATGGGGTAGGGTTTTCATTGACAAAGCTACTCTAACTTTTCTCTTTGAGGCTGCTCTCTGTTGTCACGTTTGGCATGTGTATCTACTTTTCTCTTGCCTTCAATATCACTGGTTACTCTCCTCTTCCTTTCCTTCTATGAGAACATACTGTTTTCTTTGTTGTTGTTTTTTTTTTCATACACTCACCATTGTTTGTTCCTTCTATTATCTGCTTTAACTCCGCCTACAAATTTTCTTTTCTTTTCTTTTCTCTTTTCTTTTCAATTCTTTTCTTTTCCTTTCTTTTCTCTCTCTCTCTTTTTTCTTTTCTTCAAAAAAAAAAAATCCATTCCCAAGCCATTATTGTGGTCACCTGATTCTAGTCCACAAGAGGCACAAGAAGCATCTTTCACTCTCATCCTAATAATGACTGGTAAATGAAAAGACTAAGATATTTATGGTCTTCAGTCCAAATTTCTTCCTGACTTAAGTAACTATTATACATCTTGTCAAATGCTCCACAGAAAACTCAAACATGTTAAATGTTAAATCTATTTAACATTTCTTCTCTTGTTAAATCTATCCCTCCATTTGTGTTCTTTTTCTGAGTCGATAACCCCACGAATTATTCCAACAATCCTGGATATTTTTTACTTGTTTCTCTTTTATCCAACATATCAATTATTTGTTAAATCTTTTTTAAATATTTTTTTTATTTTTTTATAAACATATAATGTATTATTAGCCCCAGGAGTACAGGTCTGAGAATCGCCAGGTTTACACACTTCACTATTTGCTAAATCTTGCTGCCATCATCTTTTACATACTTACTGTATTTGTGTTTGCTATCTCTTGATTTCTACTGACACCTAAACACATGACCAAAAATAAAGTCCCAATTTTCTTTTCCAAATTTTCTCTTCTACTTACCTGGAAACACATTGTCCAATCCAGTGCCAGTGCTAGTGTTAGAGTAGGTGACTAGTTACCTTTTGACAGGATGCCTAGAGGCCAGCAAAGAAGGAATCAAGGTCAGCTCTCAGGAAAGTTAAAAACTTGTCCAGGCAGCACACCCAAAAGAAAGCTGTAAGAAAGCTGGATCAAACTAGGTAGGCCAAAAGCAAAGAAGACCATAGACCATGACCAAGTAAGGAAGAAAGACTTAAAATCTTGCTTTTAAGAAATCCCACCTTAAGTAATAAATATTCCAATTCCTCTTCAACAACTGTAAATAAAAGATAGACCCAAACCTCAGAGGCAGAGTGTTTGTGCTTATTCTCATTCTCTCTCTCTTTGAAAGTCAGAGCTTACCTACTCTCACATTTCAAGATTTACTTTCACTTTAATAAACTCCTGCTTGTGTCACCCATCTTGTGTTGTGTCTGTCCTTGAATTTTTTTTCTTGTGAGACCAAGACGCTTCTGCAACATCTTTGGGTCTGGTTTGGCAGAGGCATTGGGCCACGGGGTCTCCGCAGTCCATCTGGTAACACTAGAATAGAATAATTACTCTCTTTTCTTACCTAAGGCATCTTCTAAGTTACCAGGTCTTGCCATTTTTTTTTTTTTTTCATGGCAGGATGGTGAGGTGTGACTTGCTTAGTCCAATGTTTCTCAAACTTGTATAGTATTTATACTTCTTTTAAAGGAATATATTTCTCTTCTAACCTAGAGTTGATTGAAATTGTTTTCTTAACTATGTAAAACTAATACTGAGTATAAAGTCTGCTGTTTATAGCTATTATATAATTATAAAACCAAAACAGCTGGATGAATGAATTACAAAGACCAAATATAAAACTATATCATTAAAAAAAACAACAGTGATGTAATGGTGTGAGTGATTTTTTTTTCTGCTGAAATAGTATTATTTTCTTTCCCTCCCTCTCCTCTCCTTTCCTTTCCTATTTTTCTTTTCTTTCTTTCTTGGTGAAATGAGTGAATATCTTCATTACGTGAAATAAAAACAGTAAGAAAAAGTAATAGAAAATGTCATAGCCACTGTCTCGCTGACCCTGTGTTAACAACATATAGCTTACAGAGCAGAAGTAGCTCTCAATGCAGTAAATTCTGCAAGAGAAGAATACTGTTTCTGAGCATAAAGTTGGGTGGTTCATTTTTATCCCAGTCTGGGCCAGGGAAATTATAATGATATTGATGATACTAGGTTCATTGAGATAAAAGAGCTGCATTTTGTGTTATAGACATATTTTGTAGATGAGAAAACAGACTCAGGGAAGTCTAGTAAATGTCGCATTTTTTTCTTCACCTTCTTTACTAAATTTCTTAAGAGAGTTGTCTAAATTCACTGTCTCTCTCTTTTCTTTTTTTTTTCACCTCCTTCAGAGTTTTAGCCCAACCCTCCTATCCACTGACGCTGGCAACCACCAATACTGTTTTTTTGTTCTAGGAGAGCTTGCCTTTTTTTTTTTTTTCTTTTTTTAGATTCACATATATAAGAGAGATCATATAGTATTAATCTCTGCCTGATTTATTTCATTGCATAATGCCCTCAGGGTCTATCCATGTCATCACAAATGAGAAGATTTCATTTTTTTTAATGGCTGAAAATACTCCATTGTGTATATATATCCATCAATGGATATTTAGGCTGTTCCCATATCTTGTCTATTGTAAATAATGTTGCAATGAGCATGGGGGTGTGAATACCTCTTTGAGGTCATGTTTTCATTTTCTTCAGATAAATACCCAGAAGTAGAATTGCTGGATCATATAGTAATTCTGTTTTTAATTTTTGGAGGAAGCTTCACACTGTTTTGCATTGTGGCTACAAGAGTTTACATTCCCACCTACAGTACATAAGAACTTCCTTTCTTCCACAGGGTGCCAACACTTTTTACTTCTTGTCTTTTTGATAATAGCCCATTCTAATAGATGCGAGGTGATATCTCATTATGGCTTTGACCTGCTTTTCCCTGATGAGTAATGATGTTGAGCATCTTTCCATGTATCTGTTGGTCATCTGTATGTTTTCTTTGGGAAAATGTCTGTTTAGATCCATATGTATATGAGAGAGAAAGAGAAATATATATCTCATATACATATGAGAGATTTTAAGCTTAAGGAATTGGTTCATGCCATTGTGTGGGTTGACAAATCTAAATCTGTAGGGTAAGCTGGCAGGCTGGAGATTAAGGTAAGAGTTGATGTTACATTTTTTAATTCACATGATGGAAACAGGCAGAATTTCTATTCATAGCCTGCAGGTACAATTCCTTCTTTTTTGAAAAAGTCTGCTTTTGCACTTCAGATCTATAACTGATTGAATGAGATGCATACACATTATGGAGGGTAATCTTGACTAAATATCACCTGATTTTTAAAATTATTCACATCTAAAAAATATCTTTATAACTATATCTAGACAAGTATATAGCAAACTACTGGTTACCACAATCAAACAAGTTTACACATAAAATTAATCATTGCCTATGGTAAATAGCCTTCTCTCTCTCATCTACCTATGTTATTTCTATTTCTATTCAAAATACAGCTGCTGGAAGTCTAATATGACTACTCTAGGGTCTTTGTTGGCCGTAATCAATAAAACACTGTGTTTTAACATCTTCTGTCAAGATCTTCCTTTGCAATAATAATATTATTTTGCCTTCAAAGTTTCACCTTCATGATGATACAAATGAGCTAGTATTGGATATGGAGGTGATATTCATGTGATGCAAAGACAGAGGAATTACTGACTTCAAAGGTTTAACTAACGTAGTCACCTATAATGAGTGAAGTCAGCCATTGTCACAGCACCTCATTCAAGAAAACAACTATAAAAGTATGACGAAGGAGGGCACTTGTTGTATTGCGCACCGGTTGTATATGTGAAACCAATTTTATTATGTATGCTAGCTTGCTTGAATTTTTTTTTTTAAAATTGGAATTAAAAAAACTTTCAAAGTTCTAATTAGGAGATTATATTTAACCACATATCATATTTAACTACAATGTCTAGATGTCTAAATATGTGAATGCTAACTAAATAGTCTAACTTTGTGAATCTATAGACAGACACTTGAAATATAAATATATCTTTCATCTAACATCACATAATCAACATAACGTATCTAATAATTGGGATAGAAAATATAAAATCTATTGATTCAGGGGCACCTGGGTGGCTCAGTAGGTTAAGCCCCTGCCTTTGGCTCAGGTCATGATGTCAGGGTCCTGGGATTGAGCCCCACATTGGGCTCTTTGCTAAGCAGGGATCCTGTTACTCCATCTTTCTCTGCCTGCCTTTCTGCCTACTTGTGATCTCTGTCTGTCGAATAAATAAATAAAATCTTTTAAAAAAATGTATTGATTCAAAGATTCTCAATAAAAGAAAATAATGAATATAAAGGTGAATGTCATAGAGCATTAAAGAAAAGTCACTATTGTGGGTACATAATTTCACTGTAAAGGACCAAATAGTCCAATAGATTTTACAGGCCACATAAACTTCTATCATGTATTCTTTTTTTTTTTTTTTTTTTTGTTTGTTTGTTTGTTTTCTTTTCTACAACACTTTAAAATATAAGTACTATTCTTAGCTCATGGGTGAAACAAAAATAGGCCTCTGACATATTTATCTTGATTGTGGAGCTCTTAAGTAATTACATAATTCTCTAAGAGATATGCAATGACAGGATATGTCTCTTCACTCTTTCAAGTGTATTTATGATCTGTTCCTTTCTTTCCTGCATTATATAGGGTATTGTTTGGCTATGGATAATAGAAAAATCTAAAATAAGTGTGGCATAGTTAAGAAATTTTTTTCTCTCATGTTACCTTCAGAAGCACAAAATCCAAGTCTGATGCACAAATTTTGTATGGACTTAAGCTCTTTCAGACTCACGGTCCACCCTCATTCTCTTTGTTCAAGGTGGAATCTGTCTGAGGGTGGATAAAGGAGAAACAAAGAGATGAAAAAATGACAACATCAGATTGTATCTGGTGTATCTAAAGAAGTGTTCAAGAAAGTTTCTGTAAACACTTATGTTTATATATGTTTTGTCAGAACTAAGGAAAGTGAATTGAGCTATTATCTTTATACAGGATAATTGTGTATCCAGTTTAATTTTCTGTCTAGGATAGAAAGTGAGGACAGATTTTAGAGGATAACTACTGGTTTATGCCATGATTCTTCTCTATTTGAATTAGGAAACCCAATGATGGTATGTAAATATTTAGTACATGACAAAATGAGTTTAACAGATACAAATATATTATTCATATTTTTAAGCTTAACTAAGCTGTCAATATATTTCAACAGTCTAGTTGAATCATTTCCAGAAATATTACTTTGTAAGAAAAAAACTCACAGTGTCCCTGGGTGGTTCAGTTGGTTAAGCAACTGCCTTTGGCTCAGGTCATGATCCCAGAATTCTGGGATCAAGTCCCGCATCCAACTTCTAGCTCCACAGGGAGTCTGTTTCTCCCTCTGACCTTCTCCCCTTTCATGTTCTTTCTCACTGTCTCTCTCTCAAATAAGTAAATAAAATCTTAAAGAAAAAGAAAAAGAAAAAAAAACACAAAAACTAAATTTCTCTGAAAAGCAGCTATATACCGCAAAGGCTAATTAATCGTATATACCTATTAGTTTTTCCTGGTGATGAACTCACTACAGAATTTAAATGACCTTACTAGTGACTAATAGATACCATATTCTCAAAGATATTTTTTAACTTGTCAATTTCTCATATTCTGACTTAATCCATGGAGAAATTTTTCTTTATTATGTTATGTTAGTTACCACAGAGTACATCATTAATTTTTGATGTAGTGTTCCATGATTCATTGAGAATTTTTAAAAATAAAAATGTATAAGAATAATCTTTTTAAATAGTTCATTGTTGTAAAGGAGAATTCTTTAATGATATATTTCACCCAAATAACCTCCCAGGAAAGTAACTTTACTATTTATCATTCCAACCACAATAATAAAAAATTAACAGATGATAAGTTACCTCATATTTGTAACTTTCTCATATGCATTATTAAGTAAGTGAAACCTAGCATTAAAAAGAGAAGTTGGGATATGAATAATATGATGTCTATATTATTCACCTTTCTACTTGTACTTAAATACATTATTTTGATTTTTGATTTCTTACATTTTTTACACACACACACTATTTACAATATTTATCTCAACTCTACCTGGGAAACAAACATTAATTTATATACATATCTATAGAAAATTTTTATGACCGAAACATAAACAAAAAAATAAAAAGATTGAAAATATTAATTTTGAGACATATGTGTTTCATAAACTCATAAAGATGAGGAAACCGTCTTAGAATTACTTCATAATAATAATATATAGTACACTACATTAAAGGAAGAATTTTTACAATGATTCTACTTAATGTTATTTGGATATTTTCTTGACAGATAACTGAAACACTACGGTTACAGTTGAAAACAACTGTTTCTTTTATTATTACTAGATATTTTTTAAACTGCTATACTGTACTAGGTTTGATTTCAATTTATTAGAAATAAATTACATGACATAAAACTTTTTTACTTCAATAAAAATAATACTGTTCTACCGAAATTATATCTGGTGAAAAAAATGAGCATTTATCTAACTGAAGAATGCTTCCACGCAGGCTTGTAGATGCAAATTGATTTATCTGGCATCTCATAAATGTGATTATTTTAAATGCATTGGAAGTTGACCTGTGCAGTGGCCACTTCTTCTTTGCTGCAAGTATTTTTTATTTCAGAGTTAATTAATAAGCTATAATTCCACCCATATTAAAAAAAGAAGAAGAATTCAATAGTTGAGGGCAGAGAATAGTGAGTATTGTGTAAATATTTAATTTAGTTCTAAACAGGCAAAAACAGAGCTTGTCAATTCCAAATAACATATGCCACTGAAATCCTGATTGGTTTCATTTTGTGGATTATGCATTCACTAGGTTTTATATACTTGTGAACTATTAAGAAACTTCCAAACTTAGCACAGAGATGGAAAATGCAAATGATTCATATTTCTAGATAAAAATGAACATGCTTCCAAATATCCCTGAAAAGCAGGAAAGGAAACCTAAAAAGACAAGAGTAGCAAATCAATTTGGCTGAAACTTAAGTTTTTTATGACATGTTCCTTATGAATATTATCTGATTCTTTTTTCATGGTTGTTACTATCTACTACAAAATATTCATCCTAGGATATGCCACATAGGTTATTATGGTAGCTATAATGACATTTTATTTTATTTATATTTTATAATGATGACTGCTTGAATTTAGCCTTTGCAACCACTAACATAATTATTCCCCTATAGAATTAAACATATCTAAGTCAATTTTATTTTACTTTCTTTACTACAAAATAAGTTGTAACTTTTAAAAACTGCCTAAGTACTTTTCAAAACTTCATTGGGGAAATATAAATATCTTAAAGTAACTTCTCCAAAGTATATAATTATTATTTATGAAAATAAATATATACAGTATAGTAAAATTAACACCAAAAGAAGTGAAATAATTAACTTGGTTGTAGTTTGTTAGCTACAGTCAGGAATCCATTCTGACTCTGTTCTAGAGAGATTCAAGGAATTGCTATTTAAGAGCTAAAAAAAGTTAAATACATTCATTTTATTTCTCTGATGCTTTGGGGTTCAAATAATAATTGTTTCTGGTATCAGATGGCTTATACTCATCTAATGTTCAGATTCTCATCAAATACTGGGTAAATATGATATTCTATTCATAAATGTAATATTTTAAAAAATAATAATTGTTGCCTTCAAGTCTGATTTGAGACACTACTCAAAAACTATCATGAATTACACTATTTCATATGTGTTTTCCTTACTGCAATTTGAATTTATTAATAGTTTGTTTAGTGAAGTCAAAGACATCTACAAGATTTATAGTAGAAACAATCACAACAGATATTCACTGTGTTATACTGAGGTTTTGTTGAGCTCATGGCATCCTTTGATTAACTGCCATTGGAGGCATAGTTTGCAACAGGGCTGTGTCACCATGTTTCATAAAGTTATTGGTAGGCCTTTAGGGAGGGTAAGTGTATAAACATTCACTTAGCAAGAGATATATGGACAAGCTGTGAAAGTAATGACTAATTGACTGCCATTCGGGATTTATTTGGAAATCTTTTGACTCCAGCTCTACCTCACATAATGATGAATGACATCTCTTTCTCTAATAGAGGGAAACAGCAAGCCTGGGCCCAGAGCAGACACTCGGAAGTGTGACTAGAAGTCATAGTGTTTCAGTCTGTGGAAATGAGCAAATAGAAACAGAGTATGTAAGAATTCCCACTTACTTTTTCAGTAGAGAAATTAGTAAATTAGATATATAAAACACACTTTATTTTTTTGCAGGTTTAAAATGGCAAATCAAATCAAGGCATATACCATTGAAATTCAAATGTTCTAATTTCGGAGGCACTTATCATTGACTGAAGAAAGAAAGTGTAGTTTCTGTTTTCTGTGAGATGCAGTTTATATTTTACTCATTCTGCTACAATGTAGAATGGCCAAATGTCCACATTTCTTGTTAATCTTCATGGTATTATCAAAAAGGAGCACAGGGGGCAACTAGTGGTTCAGTCGATCAAGCCACGGAATTTATGATTTTGGCTCAGATCATGATCTCAGGGAAGTAAGAGACTGAGCCCTGTCTAGGGCTCTGTGCTCAAAGGAGAGTTTGCTGAAGATTCTCTCTCTCCCTCTCCCTCTGTCCACCCCCTTGCTCATGATCCCTTTCTCTCTTTCCCTCAAATAAGTAAATCAATCTCTCTCTCTCTTTTTTTTTTAGAGGAGTGCATTTTACTACGATTCATTTTCTCAATAATCATACATATCTCACCCAGGAGTGAAGTCCTCCCTCTTATATCTGGGTTCCCTCTAATCTGCCAAATAAAGATAGAGTAGTTGAACAAAAGAGAAAAGGGGATTAAATAAGCATCTCTAAGATTAAATATAACAACTATTTCTTTAAATATAAAGCTGTCTTTAAATATAAAACTATGTTCTTTAAATATAATTGTTTCTTTAACTATAAAACTATGTGTTTCTTTAAATATAAAACTATTACAGGATACTAAACTTTTAGTTCAAATTTAAAATTATGAGTACACCACATATGTCAGGTAAAAATGAAAATGTTAGGAAGAATTTGAATGATAGCATGAAAAACCTGTAATGTACTCTATGGTCTTACTCCATCCATGGTGCTAGCCTCTTGAACTTACTTTGGATCCAAAGACATGAAAGAATGTAGTTTTTAAACCTCTGACTGTTTAGATACATCATCTTTGTTCCAAGACTAAAGAGATGTAAGTGGTAGAAAAGAAGGATATTGTGCTCCATCCTGACTTAAATATAAAATATTAGTTTATAATCTACTTTCCACTTACTCCTGTATTTAAAGAATTGAATAGTACATTTCCCAGTATTCATATTTTAGAAAGTCTCCTAAATCATTCTCAGGCTAAATGTGGCTTTAGATAACCCCCATTTGTTTCTGACCAACATTACATGAGCTTACTTAGTCACATTTGGGCAAGAAATACAATTGGTGAGAATTGAATATTTCTGATCACAAATCTATTACTAATGTAAAGATAAGCGAAAGATGGTAGACTGTTATGAAATGTTATATGCTTTGACAAAGAAGTAATGATATAAACTAGAGAAAAATGAAAAGAAAAGGGAGAAAGAATAAGTTTATAATTGTCTATAAGTAATAGAGGGCATAAGATATTTATGAGATGACAATGTGAATGGAAGTAATGTAAAGGTGGAGGAAAAGAAATAAATGTATTAATATCAAAAACTATGTAGACATGAATTTTATCTTACTTGCAAGCTAGCAACTTAGCATCCCACAGTTGCATAGAAGTTAGCAAGAGATAAGCAAGTTCAGATTGAGAGAAAAGGATAGGATTGTGGCACAATAACAAAGGAGTTTCTCATTCCCTTTGATGTGAAAATGGGGTTCAGAATAAGGGTCAAGGAAGGATTTTTGAGGTATCTTTGGTACAAATAAGTGGTTTTATTAAAGCACAGGGATAGAACCCATGGGCAGAAAGAACTGCACTGAGGTCACAAGGAGTGGCTGATTATATGCTCACAAATTGAGAGAGGGTTAAGGATAGGTAAATTTAAGGAATTTAGTGCAAGGTTTCCAGGATGTTGAGGGCCGAGCTATTGTTAGGAAAAGTTTCTTTATTACTGCCTAGTAAAACCTTAATCATGGGACTTTTTTCAAATGTATATCAGTGGGCCAAATGCTGGGAGGATGATTGCTAAGATATATCTTGTGGCAGCCGGCCGGGGGTGGGGGGAGTAGAGATAAAGGAATTTTCCAAAGGAATTTTTTTTTTTTAAGATTTTATTTATTTATTTGACAGACAGAGATCACAAGTAGGCAGAGAAGCAGGCAGAGAGAGAGGGGGAGCAGGCTCTCTGTCGAGCAGAGAGCCCGACGTGGGGCTCAATCCCAGGACCCTGAGATCATGACCTGAGCCGAAGGCAGAGGCTTTAACCCACTGAGCCACCCAGGCTCCCCTCCAAAGGAATTTTTATATGTTCAAGGAGCTTTACAGAATCCTGGAGGTTGGGATAAAGCTAAGTTTGCCTTTTGCCCTTAGCAAAGTATCAACATCAAGGCATTTGAGACCTTAGAGGAAGTTCACTTGGCATGTCTCAAAGACATGCCAATGGGCTGTAGGTTGTAAGGAAATTTTTTTTTTCTTTTGCCTTTGTTTTCCACATCACCTTCACTTCCCTTGTTCCTACATCCTGAGGGAGTGATGATGAGATGGGGACAGGTGGCTGATGTTCATACAGTAGGTTCATTGTCATAGGTGAGGAACCTAGAATTTAGGAAACCATAATCTTTTAATGTAGCCTGGTAGAAGACTTGCCCAAACTTTGTCACAGATGGAGACATCATTTTTTTTTTCTCCTAGTTGGAAATATGCTCACTTCCCCCACAATCTCAATCTTCCAAGACTGTTTGTAATATAGATGTCCTGAAAAGATGGTTGAGAACAAAAGCTTATGCAGACATGCAGAAATACCATAAATAATTGTCTCCCAACAATTAGGAGAAAGGTGACCACCAGAAAAAAATTATAAAGTTTCTAGTCTACCAAGACAAAACAAACAAAATAAAACAAAAAAAAATCAATAGAAATAGACAAGTATGTGAAAAAATTACATAAATATGACACACAAAAAATATGAAATTAAATGATGGAAGATATGAGACTGAACATATAAGTTCTGCAGCAAATGTAAATGGGATTGTTCCTTTTTTAAAAGACAAATATTTTCAGAATGGCTTACAAAGAAAAATTCATGTGTATGTTTCTAAGATGTATATACCTAAAAGAAAAGGATACTAAAATGAAGGAGAGACTAAAAGGTATACCACATGAATAGAATCCAAAGTGAAATCGGCATTGGTATCTGAAAAAGGTGAAATTCATAACAACAAAATCAAGACAAAAGATCCTTCATAATATATAGCACAGTTTCCATAATGAGGACATAACAATCATACATATCCATGAAACAAGTCTATTTTCAAAAAACACCACTAGCAAAGTTGACAAGAAATTAATAGAAGCACAATAAAAATAGGTGACTTCAACATATACTCATGGCCTAAAACAAGTCAAATTGTTAAACTCTAAATAATAATTTATAAACTTATAATATATAAATGGTATAATCAATAAGGTAAATATTATGGATGCATAGTGCACTTTGCATTTAGATAACAATACTACTTATTTCAAATTCCTATGGAGATTTCAAAGGAGGAAATGGGATAAGGATATAACAATTTTATTTATGTATATTAATTAAAATATATTAAAACAAAATATTGAAGAACTAGTTCATAATGCAACTTTATGACATATATTAATAAAGCCCTTCTTCCTTTTAAGCACTATTCAAGTCACTGCTGCGGACACATTACTAAGTTCATTTATTTTCTATTATAATTTGTGTAAATTGTATATTCATGTATTGTTTCTCTGTTTTAATCCTCCATTAATATAACAATTGCATATAGTTTTGATTCAGTTGTCAGAACCAAGATAGTATTAACACACACACACACACACAGGCAGGAGAACAGCACCCATTTTCTTCATACAAAGCAGTCCAAACAAACAAACAAACAAACAAAAAAACAGATTGCCAAAGAGCTGCTTCATATACTTTCATAATTGTAAATAACTTCAGAAAAATCAAGGATGTGAAATAAAAAGTAAAGGAAAAGTACTGAAGTGAGATTTTGGTTAAAACTGAAATAAATGGCAGAATAAATAAAGAAAAGGAAAGCGCTGTTGATTGTGCATAAAAGAGAAAAATGAGAAGGTAATGAAAGTTGATTGTCGATTGCTCTGGTTCCTGTGTGTTGCCTTCTGTAATGCATCTGCATGTCTTTTTCTGCTTTTATGATTTTAATTTCATTTCTATGCAGTATTGCTGAAGCACAGGCTATATCAATATCAATGAACTATTAGAATGCCTCTTTTGAATTATATTTTTTTCAGCAAACCTTTTCTAAACAGGAACAAGCTGAGTCTTCTGAATATTCCAAAAGAAATTTTAAGCAGTTACCAGGAAACAGTACTTGTGCAGACTTTCAAAATAAAGAACAAAGTATATTTTAACTGAATTAAATGAACATTTATTCAATTAGGATAATTTATAGGATCAGGAAGTAGCAAGGCTAAAAGCAATTGAAAGACATTCAGAAACCAGGTTATAGTCATAAAGATTTTATGTATTTGGAAAAGCAGAAAACAATTTGCCAGCTAATTTATTTATTAATGATTCTAAATTCTATTATAATTCCTAAATTATTAGAAAAATATATAACAGTATAGCTGTTAAATATCCAGTGACTTCTAATACATACATCACTGAAATAAAAATTCAAATTAATATGATCATATGAAGGAATAGATATTAAATTGAGAAGAAATAATGAGATTTATGTCACCTCTTTCTCAGTAGAATCTTAACGTTAATTTTTATTATTTATTTATTTATTTTTTTTTTAAAGATTTTATTTATTTATTTGACAGAGAGAGATCACAAGTAGGCAGAGAGGCAGGCAGAAAGAGAGAGAGGAGGAAGCAGGCTCCCTACTGAGCAGAGAGCCCGATGCGGGACTCCATCCCAGGACCCTAAGATCATGACCTGAGCTGAAGGCAGTGGCTTAACCCACTGAGCCACCCAGGTGCCCTTAACTTTAATTTTTCATTTTAAATATCTCAGAATGAAGGTTATACTCACTGATATAAGCATGTGTATCTTATACTTTTATTATTTTCTATATGGATATATTTTGCTATATGGATATATTTTATCCAAAGGAAATATCAATATATCATTTAATTCTATACAATAGAAAATAACATCATATTCATTTTGAATTTGATTATG
Source organism: Neogale vison (assembly GCF_020171115.1). Taxonomy (NCBI): domain Eukaryota; kingdom Metazoa; phylum Chordata; class Mammalia; order Carnivora; family Mustelidae; genus Neogale; species Neogale vison. The sequence goes on along the minus strand of NC_058101.1, from coordinate 78,100,957 downwards.
GAAAACACTGAAGTTGGTTGATCAGATTTATATGTATGTACCAAGTGTTACAGGTAGGATGATTCAACTTACATTGCTTACCTATTCCCTAGTGCTCATGTCCTTTTCTGCTTCTCCTATGTTCTTGGCTAAAGACCATTGACCATCCCTTGAAATATCATGGAGAAATAAAGTCAACATACAGATAAGTTTATCTTATCATAGAAAAATCTTCACTGTATTTCCATTGGTACATGTTGCAAAAATATACGTTCTGGAGAAAGTAGATGGGTCATTAAGTGTGCAAAAGTAAATTCTGTATCTGTACATGTAATGGATTAGTTATGTATAGAAGTCTGCTTAGAAGTTTGTACATGTTTGTCAGTCCATTTCCACTGATTCATATCTTCTTTTACTTCCTTATTAAAAAAAAAAAAGGCATTATATCTTAGCGAAAGTAGAAAACTGTAGGTTGCATACTCACAGAATTAAAACAATCAGAAAACTCCAGAAACCACTAGATTGGTCACCTGATCTGTAAAAGTTTAATTGTCCAAATGATCCAATATTTTTTCCCAGCAAACAATATAAAAGTGTCAAAATCATTGATATTTATTCACATGTAGGCTAGCAAGTGTGTTGATGCAATTTATAGCCTGATACTTCAGAATATCATGTGTGATTCCTTCATTTAAGTTTTCTCGTTTTGGTGTTTATTTCCTTGGCTCCTTTTACCAGTAACTTATAGTAATGGACCCCAAACAATTACCATCATCTAGATATACCACACATATGGCTAAAAGAAAGTGAGCCCACATATGATAGAATTTGGCATAGTGTCATAAGAACAAAAATAATCAACCAAAATATCTATTATTATTAATATTTTTTAGTAAAATAATCAGATTTTATTAAGTGATAATGGACTTGTTCTATTTCTTTCTCTCTAGCCAAATCTTCTCTTTCTTATTCCCAAAATAAAAACTTAATACCCAAGCATTCAATATGATACAATAATAACTTAGTAGATTATGTGTAAATCTTAACCAAGTTCATACTATATGAATTTAAGAACTATAATACATCCAGAAGTGGAAACTGATTTTGTAGGTTTTGCTCATTGATTATAGTATTAAAAGCCTTTATTTCAGAGTTAAAAATAAATGTAGATTTCTTATCATGCAGACAAGTTGTTCTAGATGGGAAAAAATTACTCAAAATTACATATATCAGATTCTTGTGAAATTTTCTGAAATATCTCACAACAGTTCATAAATAATAAAAATATACTAAGGATAATTTTTTTAGGCATGAAGTTGTATCAAAACATTCCATAACATTATCCCATGAAAGAATAACACTTGATATCTAAGGAAAGATGAAGAATTATCCCGAAATGTCATATTTTTCTTAGAAGAAAATTGTACTTTAGGGGGCACCTGGGTGGCTCAGTGGGTTAAAGCCTCTGCCTTCTGCTCAGGTCATGATCCCAGGGTCCTGAGATCGAGCCCTACATCAGGCTTTCTGCTCAGTGGGGAGCCCGCTTCCTCCTCTACTTCTGCCTGCCTCTCTGCTTACTTGTGATCTCTGTCTGTCAAATACATAAATAAAATCTTAAAAAAAAAAAAAAAACTCAGATAAATAGGACACCTAGGTGGCTATAACGACACTCCAAGATAGAGTTTGGTAGTTTGGTTTTCATCGGTGTCCACAGCCAAAGGGTAGGTCAGAAGTTTTTCTACCAGGTCTTCTGATCTACCAAAGTGTAGGTCAGAAGGTCTTCTCCTCTCATAGAAACTGGAAAATTCAAGAAAAGTCTTTCTTTGAGTAACCCTTTTCACACATCACCCTGTAGACCTGAGGGGCTTCACTTTCCAGAAGGACTGGTCTCTTTGCAACAGTGGCAGAGTATTGTGGTAATCCTATATCCTTATCCATGAGTGTTGCTTCAAATCCACCCCAATAGCCGTTAGAGGATGGAACTCCATCCCTCACCCTGGTTGTGTCACTTGACCAACACCATCCTGAGCTCATATTTAGGATTTTAGCCAATAGCTGTGGGTCAAACCCTAACCTGATTCCAAGATTCATAGCTTCAGCACTTCCAATCATTCTAGTAGCTAACAGCATGTTGTTACAGATCTTTGCAGTCAACTGGGTCCACGCAGATACACGACATTGGAGCACATGCACCCCAGCAACACTTGGGCAGCTGCATATTTATCTTTGACTCCTCCCACCATAAATGTGAACTTCCAGATGGAGCAGTTCCCACACCACCAGAAACAGGAGCATCCATGAAAACTGCTCCCATTTTCTCAACTTCTTTGACCAATTCTTTTGAAACTTCAGGATCAATAGTACTGGAATCTATTAGTACTGAGCCTTTCTTCACTTTTTTAGAATTTCATTTTTTCCAGAATAACTTTCTGTTGTATTGATACTGGTAAGCAACATTGTAATAATTGTCAGGTTTTTTTGGCTCTATCTGCTGAGGAATACACTGCCTGTTCACATGCATCTCGAAATTCTTTGTAAGCATCAGAGAACACATCATAAATGAATGGATAGCATGAGAGTTTTTGCCATTGGCTTCTCCATGTTGCCCTGTCAAATGAGTCCAGCTGGAATCTTAGAAGCCAGTGACCTAGAGCACACCACAGCAAGACTGGCCACTGCTGTGCACTACCAATGGCTCTAATACCAGTCTAGAGAGAGTTCCACAGAGTTGAACCATAAATACCCTGGCATGCTGTCCCAGCCCCACCTCCCTGTGGTGAACTCTCCACTTTTGGCTTGCCCACTCGCTGCTTACACAAGCTATTAAACATAATTTAATAGCAAAGCCTACTCACATTACCATGTTGATTAAATTCCAGAGCCATTTACAGTCTACAAAGTGCTATATCAATACATGATGCATATTGATACATATTGATACTGCACTACAAGTATGTAATAAAACAAAATATTTTATTATTATTTATGACTTTATTAGAGTGAAGTCTAACTTGTTCAATAGTCATCGTTTTGAAAGAGAATAAATCATGACTTATGAATTTATAAAATTTCAATTTATATTCCTCTTATCCCCTACTGTTTGCCTCCTGCTTCTGCTGTGAACTTTTTCTAGTGTTGGGAGAGTTTCTTGGTAGCAACTTTGGGGATAGAGTATTATTTGATCATTTTAAACTATATTTTTAGAAGGAAATAAACTCTCTCTGGGTTTAAGATAATATAAAAATCAAAATCAATAAAGAATATATTAGTCTGGGATTGGTTTTGAAAGTTCTCATATAGATCAGGGGGTCAGAGCAGTGAATTGAGTCTCTTCTCCTTAATGGGTTTTCCCTTATATTATTCAAAGTACTCAAAGAGAATTAATCCTTGTTGTGGAGATCATTAAAGGAATGGATCAATTTTTCCCTCAAAGGAGTTTTCAAGTAACCCATATGACCTTTGCCTTTTTGATTGTTCAAATCCTAAGATATCTTAGTGTGTCTCTTGAGGTTTCTTTTTTTTTTCTTCTTCTTTCTCAATATTTGTGTTAGGTGTTGGTTTTTGCTTGGGGCAAGAACCTAACAGAGGAGAAATAGTAATGTTTTAAAAGCACAAGAATCTCATACGCATTTTTAAATCTAACCTTTAAAATGTTATTTTTTCCTTAAACATAGATGATCTAGGGAGAAAATTTGAAGTACTTGAAAACTGCAAAAACTAAACTTCTGTGAATATTTCAAAAAATGTTTGTATTCAAGTCTCTATTTGACCACAAAAATGATCATTATCCCTATTTCCCTGAAGAAATTTTTCATCCATTTTGCTTTATTTAATCAAGGAAATATATGTGCATTCTTACAAATATGGACATATTCCTGCTCAAATCACTTTTCTAGAACTCATAGAAAGATACATTATTTCATTAAATCATCTGTCTAGGTGCTTTTTCCATAGTAATAAAAAAAATCCTCTAGTTGATTAAAACGTGACCAAACCTATTTATCCTGCTTTTAAAAAGATTATTAAGGAATTTAATTGTCAGATTTTTATTCCCAATCATAATCGGAGAGGTAATCTCAGTTATTTAGTTCAATATTATTTAATTTCCAGTATTATTTTATTTTGCTTACTCTATATCCATGGTGCCAGAGTAGAGAATTTTGAGGTAATCAAATATAGTTGAAAAATGACAAGTCATATGGTGTTAACAGAGATTTTGACAACATTTTTGAGTGACTCTTTTTCTTATTAAAGATAACTTTTAAAAATAGATAAAATTATTAAAGTGACATAGCCCTTCTCAAAAATTATTTTTGAAATATTATATTTTCATACTTCCTATTAAAAAATTCCAAACCTGCTAATATGGAAATAGCAAAATTATATTATTTTTACTTAAGATCAAATTCATTAATCTCTTTTTGCTAGGAATTACTACTGTACCTATGCCACCTGCAGGACTGCCTGACTCAAAAGTCAGATCCCTTTTTTTTTTTAATTGGTAAACTTTCTTCTTTCTTGGGAAACACATATAATATTCCATTATTATCCTTTTTAAATCTTTATGTTGTGCTGTGATGTCCACTTTCATTACTGATATTGGTCATTTGTATACTGTATTTTCTTGAACAGTTGGGCCAGAGGGAAATTAATTATATGAATTGTGTTAGTTTGGGTCCTCCTAAAAGCAAACAGGAAGATGGGATTTGTTGCTCAAAGGATTTACTATGGAAATGCCTGAAAAAGATAAAAGGGGAGGAGGGGACAGAAATCAGCTGGGAAAACCTCCAGACCACTTTGTAAATTTGACAGCTGTGAAAAGAGGTTGGTGGGGGGAGGAAGAATTGGGTGGGGAAGACCCTCTGACACAGCAGGTTTTGAGAAAGTTTTGACTATAGCAATGGGTTTCTGCACTAGAGAAATCCTGTTAGGAATATACTAGGACTAATCCTCTGGCTGTGCCTTGTCTTTGAGTGGTTCCTGACTGAACACCTAACCAGTGGAACTAAGACCATCAGTCAGTGAGACTCTTGAAAGGGACTGAGCACACTTCCACTGGTGTCATAATCTAAAAATTGCACGAAAAAGATGCACATATTCATGCAACTCCTATGAATCTCTCTTCCTGAGAAAAGGCTTAGCACAGTGAAGTTAGTGGAATAAATTACAGCCCCTATACCAAGTTGGTCTTGGGACCACAGGTGATACCTGATTTTTTAAATTCTTGCTCCATTCTGATCTCCCTTCATTCTCATCTATAATGTTGGCTAGTTTTTGTGGCTTCGCAGGTGGCATGACTCCCATTCCTCTTCCACCTGGTCATCAAAATGCCTTTTTGGGCCAGGTTTCTGTGCATGTGCATTTACCATTATAAACAGGAGAGGGCAAACCAAGAAGCATCCGGGTAGATAACTTGTGTTTTTCTACTAGTTTCCATTTGCAAAACCAATGCAACCTCCTTCTGTTGATCAGGATGAATTACTCTGGATAGTGATTCTTTTCACACCTGCTGTTCCTAGAAAACTGCAAGTCCAAACTTTCCTGCAGTGGTGATATCTTTCAGTTCAAAGAATCATAGCAATAAATTGGTGCTTTAGCTGTGCTTTCACTAGGCTATCCTGGTGCTCAGCGAGGTGATCATTCTGTAGAGCGTGTGGTCATGGAACCGCTTCCACACCACTTTATTTATGAATTCGGTCCTCACTGGATGCTATCTTATGTGCGATTTCATACCTGTGGATCAGATCTTTTGTAAACACCATTAGGTGGGTACTTGCTGAGGTTCTGCAGACAGATTAGAAAAAGATACCCATAGTAGGTATCTTACCCTGAAAGGAAAAACAAAAAACAAAACAGACAAACATAAAAAAAAAAAAAAAAACCTGAACCTTATAAGAAGAAAGGGTCCTCATTTAGTGAATTTGCCACCAATGGGCTTGTTGGTCTGCTTGAGGAATAGAACCATGTCCCACAACTCAGTGCAGGTCTCTGTCACTGGCAGGTTGGACATTCTGAGGCATTAGTAGCTGACATAGGTAGGGAGGTAGATTAGGAGGAAGGTAGGTAATTTAGATAGGCAAACCTTGGTAAGTGGAAGTCTATACTATTCAGATCATAGGTAGCTTCCATCTTTGCCATGGTGGCCAGACTATGTGCCATTGTGTTGTCCTGTGGTGGTTAATAACAAAGCAAGACCAGGGTCAAATTTTCAAGTAATTTTGGTTGGTTAGTGCCTCTGTCATGGTGGATACTTTCTGGTAGGTATAAATGTGTGTCTCTTCACATGCCTTTAGCCCCAACCCCCTTGTCTTCATTTTTATCATTCGGTTCCTTCCAGACTCAGACCAACCAGCCTGGCCATTTGGGGCAAAACTGTAAATGATATTATTGTTAGTACTAATGCTAATTCTTTTTGGTCCTGTTTTCTCCTGAATAGAAAAGAACAAACACATTGGACAAATGAGCAACTGCATACAATGTACTGAGGCCTTATTAATCTGCCCTAGCAACAGTGCAGCTCTTAGTAGAAGAGCTGCAATTAAGGTCATAGTTTGGTTGAGTTTGCAGTAGTCTACAGTATTCTCTAAAATTCATTGGGTGTTCTATAGGTCAAATGAAATTTTAAATGTAAACATGTAAGAATCACCAACCCTGTACCCTTGGCTTCTTAATGGTAACACTAATCTTTGCCATTCTCCTCATCATGGGAAATATATGTGTTCATGAATATTTTATATATATATTTTTTTTTTATTTTTTTTTCCAATTTATTTATTTTCAGAAAAACAGTATTCATTATTTTTTCACCACACCCAGTGCTCCATGCAAGCTGTGCCCTCTATAATACCCACCACCTGGTACCCCAACCTCCCACTCCCCCACCACTTCAAACCCCTCAGATTGTTTTTCAGAGTCCATAGTCTCTCATGGTTCATCTCCCCTTCCAATTTACCCCAAAGCACATACCCTCCCCAATGTCCATATATTTTTATTAAACATTTACTTATTTATTTTTAAAGACAATTTATTTTGAAAGAGGGAGTGAGAGCATGGGGAGAAGGAGAAGGAGAGAGAAAATCTCAAGCTGACTCTGTGCTGAATGTGGAACCTGATGCAGGACTCCGTCTCACCATGATCAGATCATGACCTGAGCTGAAACCAAGAGTTGGTTGCTTAACCAACTGTCACCCAGGCACCCTTTTATTAAATATTTATATTATTTATTATCTTGAATAAGAGGACAATATCAGAGATTCCCATTCATCTCTTCCCTCATGTTATCTTTTATCCAATGGGTAAAGGACCCCATGTGGTTGTTACTCTATTTCTATCAATTTTAATTATAGATTCAAAGACTAAGGAAATGGGTAGGTCTGCAAACCCAGTGAAGCTGCTGTAGGCTGAATTCTAGCCAGCATTCCATTTATTACATGGCTTCAGCAAGCTCTTGCCCTAAAATTGGGGCCATGGTGACATTTCACATCTTCCAGTTTTAATATCAACTAGCATTTATGCCCTTTAGTCATTAAAATGGTGGAATATTCCTTTTCCTAAGGTATAGTCAGTTAGGTAAATGACCATTAATCCTTTTGGGGAAAAACTAGGGAAATAATATAAGACATAATACTAGGGGAACATTGTAGTGTCTAATACAGTAAAGAATTATAGTAAATAATTACTGTGGGGACACCAGGAACCCCACCATCATTTCACGCAATGGATTTCAAATCAGAAAACTAGATTAGGTCCAGGAATTGAGCAAGGGATGGTGATTTTTTTTTTTTTTTAAATCAGGGCAATCACTGTTAATTTCCTGCTCCTCCATTCTTCCCTTGTGATTGGAAATTCCAGTATATCTATTTTCCTCAGCTCACCTCCCTTCCTTCATCACCTGCCAAAGAAATCACCAGTCCTATCATTTAGGATGAACCACTGTATTTTCTAAGTTTCTAAGAGGTACCCCAGCAAGGAATACACCCCATCCTTCAAGGTCCTTGCCAGCAAGTTAAGTCCTATAACCTGAGAAATTACTCCCAAGTAACAATTTCATCATTCTCATCAAAACTTACATCTAGGACCCTGAATCAATCACTCTCATATTCAACCCCAAGAATCACCTTAGATCCTACAAGTACATGGTGGCTAATTGCTGTAGCTCCAAGGGTAAGATTTCTCTTCTTCCTGATCAGACTCAGCATATTCCAGTGGGTTATACTGGGATCTAGCCATTGTTATTGGCAAATGAGCCAGGAGAGGAGACAGATTTTCCTAAGGGATAGCTGTTGCTAGCTAGAAGAGAAGGAGTGATAGTTCTCACTGTGAAGGAGAGGACCACCTCTGAAAGTCAGAGGGTTCAAGAGAGTTTTAAAGAATCGAAATCTTTGGAGACATCTGCCTACTTATCTCCATCCTATATTCCAACCTGTCTGGTTTTCCCACTTGGATCCTTGACATTGCCATAGTAGACCTGACCAATCAGTTCAATCCAATCGGAGAATGTTTAATGTCTCTGGTTCTCTACAGTTCAGACCTTCAGTTTTCTGTGGAACTGTATCTGCTTTTCCATTGCAGGAGATAAGGCCCACTTTGCAAGCTTCCAAAGAAACCCTTTGACTTTCATACTCAGCCTTTTATTATTTGTTTCGTGAGCTCATTTCTCATTACAGCAGGTGTCAGTTACAACTATACTGTTTGTGTAAGCACTACTTTTCCTGTATCTTTTAAGTATCTGAATCACTGCATTAGTGAGGGCATACCCTTCCACCAGTACATTTCTCCAAGTTAGAAGCTATGAAATCTTCAGCAATCTGGCCATTGGTGCCAGAAACTGTCAATGCTACATATAAAATTTCGTATGGTTCCTCTTTGCCAGCAAGCCAGAGAAAGAGCCAAGTGCCAGACTTATATCTTACCTCTCATTTTCTTTCAGGACTGAAGGTATTGCCTATGCTGAATAGGAATAACTATGTAAAAGATTTATTGAGGGGAATGGTTGTGAAAGATAAAGGAAGAGGGAGCAGGAGAAGTTATTTAACTTTTAAAATTTATTAAAACCAAATATATGGCCCCCAGATGATCTATATTGGTGGTTTAACATTTGCTCTTGAAAGAGTAATTATTATGCTCTTGTTAGATACAATGTTCTATAAATATCAACTAAGTCAAGTTACTTGGGAGTGTTTAAATTTTCTGTCTTACTGGCTTTATTCCTATTGTTCTATAAACTGCTTAGAGAAGAATGTTAAATCCCACCTATTATGAAAAACTACTGTACTCAGTAGTAAAAAAAAGAAACTACTGTACTCAGATTAGAATTCAAATACATCATTGTCAGAAGCAGAAATTGGAAAAATAAATACAATAAAACATATTGGTAATCAATATTAAAATTTAATATAGTATAGAAATTAATAATATAGAAGCTAAAATGTACAATACATGGATCAAAAGTAAAATTTCAGAAATAAATATCTTAAAAAGCTAAATGCAAATCTTAAAAATCATAGATATAGGAAGTTTGACATTGGTTTAGCTTCATGCTTCTCTATGGAAAAAAATCACTTTTCTTTTTAATGTAGTATAAATCATCACTTTTTAGGAAGGTGCCTTATTTAAAATTACTTAAAGCATACACAAATGCTCTCATAGAAAGGAAATAGAAAAATAATTTCCTTTAACAGAAAACATCAATGTGAAGCTAAGAATGATTTTAAGAAAAGATAAGATTGTCTTGAAATTGCAAAAAATATTTTAGTGGTTTATGTTCTCATTATCAAAGCAGTAGCCAATGACTTATTTTATTACTTTCAGGGAGGGGACATTTCCTGTCTATAGCATAATGTCTGATGTCTAATATATCATCCCTGTGAACTATCAGGATTACTATTGTAACATTTACAAATCTTACATTTTTGACCTTTTAAACTAACCTAGATTTTTGTCTAGGGGACTATAGAATAAATGTTAAGTATAGGTTTATGCAAATATGCACATTAGTTGGCAAGTTAAATGTTAAAATGATGCTTTGAGTGTGGAAAAAGATAAAATTTATAAAATGGTAAAAATTAATCAAACTTACAAAGTTGGATGTATTTACTTTAGTTTTGCTGCTTTTTTTTCAAGATTAACCTGAGAATATTATCATATGAATAAATAGAGGTAATTAATTAATATCAGCAAATGTTAATGCCTTAGAATACTTGGTTTTATTAAATTCGTGCTCAGTTTTTAAATGAAAACTGTATATATCTCAATAGCAACATTAACTTTTGTTTTACATCTTAAGAAATAAAAGAATAGGTAATATGATGGAATGTTATCCCCTTCCAGTAATTCAGTACATCAAGTAAATAACAAAGCTAAAGACTTTTTTCTCCACAAAAAAATTCCACATTGCAACTTGGTAGAGGGAACAATCTTCAGAAAATCACATATATTTTCATCATCAGTTTCATAGAAAAAATGGTTAATATTGAAATAATTGAAGAAATAAAAGTCAATGAGAATTGACTTTTCTTAACATAATTATTTATAGTAAAAATACCAATAAAAGTATCTCAAACTTTTGTGTTCAAAGAGAAGTTTTATTTATTCTCTTTTAATGCTTGTATGAGTTTTTTTCTTCCAAAAATCCATAGATGTTTGGATGTTTTATTAAAGAGCAAATCCAAACAGGAGAAGAAGAAAAGTGATGTTTGACTGGATTGGAGGTATATTTAGGTAAAGAGATATTAAATTCCTCATATGCTGCTGATACCACCTCCTTCTGAAAAACTTAAATTCCATTTTTTTAATGTTATGCCTGTTATTAAATATAAATAGTAGCCAGTTTGATTTTTCATTGTAATATAATGGAAACTAAAACACACAATATCACCAATAGGAATATGGGAAATACTATATCTTAGCATATGAACATCAGCGTTTTTCTCATCAGAGAGGTACTAGGATAGCATACATGCTTCAGTTGGAATAAAACTTAAGTATTAAGACAAAAAGAGATTTATTCTGTGAATTAAGTGGCAGGGAGTTCTAGCTCAGCTAAAAATAAACCTTAAATTCTTGGGAGATAATCTGATGAGAAAAGAGTTTTGCATAAAAAGTGGTATTCATTTGGCATTTGATAGTATTATTTGCTAAATTTATAAGTATGCCATGTATTAGCATTATAGATATTTCTCTCCTAATACATGGTATATATAATCTGCCCATGTTTTCTCTTTCCTAACTAAATTGAGCAACAGAATACTTTACACTGAAAGAAATAGAGTTATTCTGGTATTGTTGTTGTTGAATAGCTAAAAGGTACTAAAATAGAGTCATTTTTAGAAATGAATTTAATTTCCAATTCTAAAAACGTTGGAAAATGTTTCTTTCTGTAAAAAATAAAAATACGTGGTTATTTTTTCCTAAGTTGTTTTCATTTTGTCAACTATAGTCCATAGTTAATTTTCCCAAACCTTAACTGGAAGAAAAACTAGTTCCTGTTTGAATTAAGAATGCTGATGAATAATCTCAATTGCAGTGCCAGTTAATAAGTCATTTCTTGCTGAAGTAGACCATGTAAGGCTTAAAATCTTGTCTTTCACATGATGCATTATCATAAGGTCATACTCACCTTTTAAAAGATTGATGACACTACTCTGAAAAACACTAGTGGAGTTAGGTTTAGTTTTATGGCCAAACATTCTGATGTGACTTTCACCCAATCAAACAGAGACACAGAAAGAAATGACTTCAAAATGATATAATGGAAAGACATTTCAAATTTGTGACCTAAAACAGTCACACTGATGCTACTTATGTCATATTTCATGTGGAGGAGTTATATGTAAAATAAGTTGGCTCTACGAAAGTCATAAATGTATCAAGGATATAATATTCTGATCTATGTTATTCAATTAAGCTTAGCAAGGACTACCTTTCCGTTTTCATGACAAAATAAATCAAATAAATGGTACATGGGAGTGCCTGCTTGGTCAATCTCTGATACAAGTTTATTTGAACCTTTGTTAGTTTAGAGAGCTCCTTTAGTTGAAAAAGTATCTTTCATAATCATGAACTAATCAGTATCCTTTTTATTTTTATAATTTTAAATGTTGAAAGGGATTATCTGGAAAAAATAAATATCACTTTTAATAATCATGATAGAAATTCTATTATGCGGAGGTATTAATAAGTGAAAAAGCTGAGATAGCATCTTCTTATTAAATAGCTCACCCTGTCTGCAACTTTAATATATTCTTTCTCTCCTTGCCATGATTGAAGTTGGCAGTATTAAGACCAATTGTGCATAGGGACAGCCGAATTAGCGACAGGAGGCAATTAGATTTGACCAGATCAACTGAGAATTTTCATAAATTTTTGTCAGTTTATAATAATGAATAAACTTGTGCGAGCATTCAAAGAAAAATGTTGACACAAGAAAAATATTTCCATTTTAATATGCTGGAAATTCCCAATGAAAGTATTTGAACCTTGTTTCATCTCTTATATTTATTTTTGCATGAAAGACTTAAAACAGCTTCACACACTAAAAATGCCTGTTGATGACTCCTGAGAAAGGGAACTAGTGATTTTTAACTTTGCTATGGCACTGATGTTCTGTTGGCAGAGGTTATCCTGTTGCTTTCTTTCAGGTGAAGTAATTTTGACCCAACTAGAATATATTTTATAAATGTGCACATTAAATAATGAGAAATGCAAATACTGTAAATATATGAATTATTTTCTTCCACATAGCTTATCAAACTCCACCATTTTTTATACTTGAAGGGAATAATAGAGTATTTTTTAATATGAAATTGTTGAACGAGCAGACTGAAAAAAGAATCCCTGATGCCTCTTCTTCTCTATAACCATATACCTAATCCATCAGTTAGTTCTGTTGCTGTACTTTATTTTTTTTTAAGATTTTATTTATTTATTTGACAGACAAGGATCACAAGTAGGCAGAGAGGCAGGCAGAGAGAGAGTGGAAGCAGGCTCCCTGCTGAGCAGAGAGCCCTATGTGGGTCTCGACCCCAGGACCCTGGGATCTTGACCCAAGCTGAAGGCAGAGGCTTTAACCCACTGAGCCACCCAGGCGCCCCTCTGTTACTGTACTTTTAAAATACATCACAACAAAATTCTTAGTACCACTTCACCATTGGCACCAAGTAAAAACCACCCTTGTCTCTTGACCAGGCACCTCAATATCTACCATCTGGTTTTCTGGCTTCCTATTTACCAAACTTACCTTTTCTTTTCTTGTTCTTTCTTCCTTCCTTCCTTCCTTCCTTCCTTCCTTCCTTCCTTCCTTCCTTTCTTTCTTTTTTTTTTTAGATTTATTTATTTATTTGAGAGAAGTAGGGGAGGAATGGAGAGAGAGGGAGAGAGAGAATCTCAAGCAGACTCCACACTGAGGGTGGAGCAGGACTACAGGGCTCAATCTCACAATCCTGAGCTTTGACCTGAGCTGAAATCAAGAGTCGGACACCTGACTCCTCACTTTTTAAAACAGAAATAGAATTACGTTAGCATTTAATGGTCTCCATCCTTCTCCATCTAGAATAGGACTCAAAATCCTTATTCTGTTCTACAAATCCTATAAACTGAATCTTAGCTCGCCTTAGACCTCCTTTCTTACTGATCTCCCTCCCTTGCTTTTTGCACACAGACTCCCGCTATGTTTCCTGAACACATCAAGTACACTCCCACATCTAGGCCTCTGAAATTACTGTCTCCTTTGCCTGCTGCCTTCTTCATACTGGTTTCAGCTCAATTGCCACCTTTCCTGAACATACTATCTAAAATGCCAAGCCCAGTCACTTTTGATTCTTTTAACTTATTTTTTAAAGCTGTAACTGATATTTCTTTATATGTGTATCTATTTATCTGCTAATTTCCTGCCTCCTCTTTGGTAAAGAGGGCATTTTTATTCTCTCCTGTTTCCCCAATTTCCCCAGCACCCAGACAGTACCTGAAACGTAGTGAGATCTCATAAAATGTCAGTCAACTGAATGAATATGAATGACCAAGATGAGACATGGTTCAAAGACTTCTGAACATTGAAATGTATTGAATAATGTTTTGGATCATTTAAGAATGCCATTTCTAAGACTATAAGTCAGTATTAATCAAGAATATTACAAGGGCTTCTATTTTGGTGATCCCTTGTTATCCATGCAAAATTTGAAAGTTTAATATTTTATTGCCAATGTGTTTAACTCTGTATTGAAAGGTGATTTCACAAAATTGTGGGCTGCAGCATTTGTTTAAACATGGTAAACTCAATATTATTCTCTTATATTTGGTAATGAAACATTAGTATTTTCAATAATTTAATCCTAATAATATGTAAGTTTTAGGGATATATGTTGTTCCTTGGAGCTATTCAAAATGAAAGTAAGTATATTTACCACTGTCTTATAACTGTTAAAATTCTGAGCTTTTCACTTAAAAATATATGAAAAAATAATGTAAATTAAATCAAATACCTAAAATTGTGTTAAAAAATACAAATTAGTAACTAGATGTGTGAAATTAATATTGTCATACAAAATTGTTAGATAATACATTTTGTGTGATAAGCTGCTGTACTGCTCATTTAACTATGAATATTTCCTAGAAAAATAAAAGTAAAATTATTACCAACTGCTGATTAAATAGCTTCTTTTCTTGAGTTTTTATACATATTTTTGGATAAAAGCATCCCTGAAATTTTTTACATTTTAATTAAAAAATTAACATATTCTGAAAAACTAGAAGAAAAACAACATATTATTGTTGTACATATGTTTTATTGTTGTACATATGTTTTATTATACATAAAATATTTACTACCTTGATAAAGGATTGCATTGATAATTATTGTCTTACACAATACACTTAAGAGAATCCTTGAATATTCATTTTATGCATATGGTTGCAATATCAAGATAATTCTGTGATCTCTAAGCACTATTGTTCCTTCAGTACTCTGACTACAAGTTTTTTTTAATAAAGGATAAGAATTATTTATCATCTTTAATTAGCACTCATAATAAATATTAAAACTATATTTTTATACTTAGTGACTGGCTGATTCAGAAATTATCTCAATTATCTCAAATTCAGAAATTATCTCAAAATCTGAGCAGCAGATTTTAAAAGATCTGCCATGCTGACATGCTATGAGGAATCATGAACATATTACATAGTAAAAGTCAAGAAACAAATAACTAATGCTATCAACTACATCAGTGGAGAACTTGTTGAACCCTGAACATGCTGGGGAGTTATTAGAGAAAAAGGTTACTTACTCTCAAGAAAATCTCATATTTCTTTTATATATATATTTTTTACATCCTCTTCAGAATGCATATGCAAATTTAAGAATGTTATTCGATTATTTTTAAAAATTTTAACTGAATTTTGTTTTTACATACATGTATAGTGTCTCAGACTTAGTGATCACATATAGTAAAATCTAAAGTCTGAAATGGGCAGTGGTGGGAATCCCTAACGATTGTTTTAAATCAGAGTCTGAGGTATAGTGAGTCAGGTAACTATGCTAATGAAAGGGATATTAGCCTGTTGGATTTCCATGACTGTATATGAATAACTCCGTTTTCTATAGGTCCCAGAGTGGAGAAATTTATTTAGGATTACTTAGTAACTGATCAGCTTTGGAATCAGGGGTTTTTGATAACTTTGACATATTGCCAGTTACTAGTTGCTAACAATTTAGGTAATAATGATACAATACTAATATTTTGAATTATACATTTCTGGATTTCCCAGGTTAGAAAACAAAGCAATAGACCCAAAGGGACACTGTTTTTTGACAAAACTTGAAATGAGTCTCATCATCACACCTAATTTTAATGTGTTTACATGAATAATAAAGATTAACAAGAGATATTTTACTCCACTTGTATATAGTAAGTATGGGACCAGTCAAGATGATAAATAAAATATGCATTATTTTCCAAGGATTTTTATTTTCATTACAAAATTGACAGGAAAAACAAATATTCTTTTATTCTTAAGAAAAAAAAGTATCCTTTTTCTGCTCACTCAGTTTTCTAATTGAACATTATTTAAAATGATGTTTAAAAATATATCTCAGTATAAGGAAAACTTGGAAAACAACGAAATACATTATTTTTTCAGTTTGTTTTCTATCCAAATCAGAGACAATGGTCTAATTTAATTTAGATTCAAGGCATAAAAAGCACAATACTATTTTTTCCATAAAAAGAATACATATTTCAAGTTTTGGGGTGAATATTTAAAAGCATCTATGGAGACACAGGCTTACTATCAGAATTACTGGACTATTTACTCAAAGTTAATGCAAAGGTTTTTAAAATATGATATGCATTTAAATATATATACACAATATATAATATATGGTATATATTATATGTAATAAAATATATATAAAATAAAATATTTATAAAAATATATATATACACAAATACATATATAAACAATCCCTACAGACATATGGGCCCCTAAAATATTTGTATTTATATTTATATTATATCCTTATTTCATTTTGAAGAGAAAAACTTGTTCATTTAGAATCAAGTACTCATTGTGTCTATATGACGGAAGATCTACACAAGCCCTTATAGTCAATGATTTCATTAAATATATATCCCCCTGACCTCAGGAAGCTTGCAAATTAATGAGAAAAAAAAGGCAAATGATCGTTAACAAATGCATAATTACAAAATTACAAATTATCTGCTCTGAAATAAAACTAAAAGTATTATAAGATTACAGTAATAAGTCTAATTTCATATAGAGTCAGGAAAAGCATTTTTAAGGAAGTTACATTTATTTTGGGAAAGGGTTGGTGGAATGAGTAGCCAGAAGAAATATCAGGGAAGAGCATATATGAAAGCTGTGAATATGGCTAAGGAGGGAAGGCATAGAGAGAGAGACAAAGAGCTTGGAAAAAAAGAGGAAGAAGATCAGTGGGGCTGCAGGGTAAACATTGAAAAAGAGGGGAAGAATGACACTAATTAAAGTTGAAGAGGTTAAAAAGATTAGATGATGCAGTTTTCCAGTAGAGAACACTCGGTTGTGGGAGGATCCCCTAAAGAGAGTGAAGCAGGGGCCCAATTTTACTGGTATGAGAAATAAGCAAGTACAGATAGAGAGATTGCTCAGGATGTTTGAGGTTGTGGCAAAAACCCAGAAGACATAATGGCAACCCAGAATAGGATCCTGGTAGTGAACACGGAGAGAAGGGAAAAGTACCAAGGATGTGTGTGTGTGTGTGTTTGTGTGTGTGTGTGTGTGTCTGTTTAGAGACTTAATTTAGTATGTTTATCTATATTCCACTGATCTAAAGCATAACTATGTAGAGTTATATCAACTAAAAGATGAAAGAAAAAACAAGTATGGTTTTAAATTGAGCTCGGGAATGACATTAAGATGCTTAACCTGATTTAGATGGGCCACAGATTATCAATTTTCAAGCAATCAATTCATTAATTCATTAAGTAAAGACTTATTAGTTATAAAATTCACAATATCTACGAAGTAAAACCAAACTGCGTTTTCAGGTGTAGGACTAAAGATAGTAAGTCTAGTAGGATCTAATCAGAATTTCTTCGGGAATATTCAGATGATTAAACCAAAAACACTGAGGAATGGAAAAGTAGCAAAGTCATACCTTTATACCTAGAAGTGTGTGTGTGTGTGTGTGTGTGTGTGTGTGAGAGAGAGAGAGAGAGAGAGAGACAGAGAAAAAGAGAGATGGAGAGATGGAGAGAATAATTGATAATACCCTTTAATTGATTATTGTAGAAATAGTTACACACATATTAAAGAGGTTTAATAAGATACTCAGCTAATATTTTGTTATTCACAGTTATAGGAATGCCAAAAGTCAATAGAAGGAAATAAAGTTGAATACTGCTTTAAATGTGAAATAATGTTATGTGCATTGCAAGTACAAAGTAACATGAATGATATTAAACAGATCACCTGTAGACATTGAAAGATTTCCTTTTGCAAGATTAACTCGATTAACTTGTCAATAAATTATAAATAGAATTAACTGGATTATTTTTAAGGAGCAAACAAGGAGATAAACACTTTAGAATCAATACAGGTAATTAAACCTGTTACATGTTACAGTCATTAGTTTCATAGTTTAATAGATGACAGAGACTTCTATTGGAACCAAATCAAATGTGCCTGTTAGTAACAATGAGTAATAATAAAGTACAAGACTATGTAACAGAAACAAATGAAGTGTAAAGTAAAATAATAGAGGAACATGACAAGTTAATTTTTTTGTTTTTGCTGTGCAATGTTCTTGGAATAGAGTACATCATAAACAAAAAATTACTTTTATATCTGCTAATTTCATGGACAGGAACATAATGAATAGATCAGATGATCTCTCTTATAAAGTTTTTTTTTTCTTATCAAACATCAGATTCCACAGTCTTCATGTAGCAAGCATATCAACCATATTATATGAAATGATTAGAACAACCATAAATTATCCATTTTAAACTGAGTATTTTTTTAAACTGTTTTATATTTCTTCTCATGTAATAAAGAGGCTGTTTATTCACTTATCTCACTAAAAATATGGAATGCTTTCTTGAAAATATGTCTCTCCAAATCTTTAACTTCTAAGCTGTTTATTATTGATCTATTTCATGCAACTTAAACTATTTAAGTGAATTAATAATAATTGTACTAAAAATTGAATAAAGCAATATAGCCATTAAAAGAAATAATAATCAGCAAACACTTGGGAGACACTAAATGCAACAGCAGAATCTGGTATCCAAAGAAATAGTACTAACAAAGCAAGCAGAAAATTGTTTAATAGTAATGTAATAACCTTATTATAAAGTTCATAAAGATTTAGTCAAAATGGTATCTATGCATTAAATAGGAATGGATGCTGTGAAAAAGAAATCATGCCTATTCTTTTATTTTTTTTAATTTATTCATAACCAGATTTGTTCTGAAGGGGAATTAACATGAGTTGATTATATGTTTTCTTATAGCCCTTACTTATACCTCCCCTGTCACACAGAACTCTCTTGATTTTGTAATGATGGTCAAGCACGTGGCTCATGTCCCCACTATACTGCAAGCTCTTTGAGGGCACATCAATAGTGAGGTCTTTGCATCTTCTACCATACCTGGACAGAAGTTGACAATATGGAAAAATAGAGAGAAGAGGTGTTTCTTTAGCCAGCTTATCTAAGAGTTCTTTAAATGGTTCCAAGTCAAGGGGATAAAAAAAGATACCTGCAGTAGAGCTGAGGTCAAGGGCCAAGAAGTACTAGATCATGTGGCAACTCCAATCACCAGGATCAGCATAAGTTGGCAGTGAAGATGTCATGGAAATAGAGAAAGAGGATCAGGAGAATGAAGGAAACATCAAGGTGAGAATGGGAGGGTCAGCAAGCCAAATCCCATTCCCTGGCAACCTTTATGCTGCTAGGGCATATGGTATGGCAGGTGGTCTGCTGTAAGGTACCACAACAGACAACAGCCTGTTCCTGACTCCTAACTAGTGCTTACTAGATAGATAAGCTGGAAAAGAATATGGTAGTCTATCATGCCTGTTCTTTAAAAAATAAAAATAATCTTCCTCCCCTTAACAAAATAATTATTAAGTTAAATAGGAAAAAGGACCCGAATTAAGGTCAAATTTGTGTATTGAAAGATATCTAAGAAATTTTCCTAGCATACAGAGTTAAATACAGATAGATAAGAACTAGAAATGACAAGTTAAGAGGTAGAATGAAAATATCCATCAGTTCCAGTATTTGTTGGTCTAACAGGAGTTCCAGATGGAGATACAGAGAAACCAGAGATGACATTCATCAAGCATGTGTGCCTACTTTTTTCCTTTCAGTGAATTATGTCAGTGATAATAAGGGAGACCCTTCCTTAGAGAAAGCAGATGGACAATAGTCATAGAAAAATCATCACATAATTCACATACATGTAAGTATTAAACTAGAAGATAAAACCCATAATATGATAGAGAAAGTGTTGGGAATGGTGTAGCTGGAATTACTTAATATAAGACAGTCAGCATGGTGAATGACATTGGAATTATATATATAGAATACATATATATTCTATATATATATATATAAGAATCATTATATATTACATATTATAATAAATATTCTAATAATATAATATTATTAGAATATATATTCTAATTCTATCCATATATATGTCATATTCTATAATATATGTTCTATATATATGTGCATATATATATGTATATATAGAAAGGGAATTATCATGTGAAATCTAGAATGGAGCAGATCAGCAAATATAAGAAGCTCTCTAAAAGGAATAAAGTTGGCCTATTTGGGAGAATGAGAAACAATGGTCTGGGAGTGGTGGGGCATTATTGAGTGGGGTGAAGTCAGAAATGATGGACAAGGTCTCATCAAATGAGAACTTTTGAACTGGCCTACAGAGATAGGATCTTATTTGGGTTGCAATGAGAAGTCTTGGGAGGATTTTGACTTTATGCTTTAAAAAGATTGGATTCTGCCTTTCAAGAATCATTTTCCTTGATAGGTAGAAATGCTATTACAGCTTTAAGTGGGCAAAAATGAAGAGACTCGGTTAGATTTCTGCTGAACTAGTTAGGTAAGAGTTGATGGTGTCTACCAAGTGCAAGGCGGCTGTGGGCCCTAAAGAGATGGCTTCCTGAAGTCTGAGATCTTAGCTTATCCCCACCGTCTATCATCGGGGGGAGGGGTTCAGGTCTTTGAAGACATACCACTTCTTGGTTGTCTTATTCAATTGGTCATCTACTGGCACTAATTATTTTGATTGTGTAGACTCTATTTTGGTTTGCATTTACAAATTACCAATTTTTCTAGCATGTGTCTGTAGACATTGGGCCTGAAGTTTACACAGTAAAAAATATTTTAGTGAAATTACGTATAAGTTAGATAATTTTGTCATTCAATTTTTGCTCAGAAGCAGAAGGTAGAAAATTCAAAATGAACCTCAGAGTGTGGAATGGTACATTAATCATCAACTGAACATTTTTAAATGGAAAATTTTACTGCCATTATCCAACCAATTTATTTATTTATTTATATTTTTATTTATTTATTTATTTTTTTAAAGATTTTATTTATTTATTTGAGAGAGAGACAGTGAGAGAGAGCATGAGCAAGGAGAAGGTCAGAGAGCGAAGCAGACTCCCCATGGAGCTGGGAGCCTGATGTGGGACTCGATCCCGGGACTCCAGGATCACACCCTGAGCCGAAGGCAGTCGTCCAACCAACTGCGCCACCCAGGCGTCCCTATCCAACCAATTTAAAGTGATTTCTATTTCTGTTGTAAGGAGATTTCTTTGAATCTGTATACATCATGAACAACGGTAGATTAATAAAATTTCACAATTTTAGCTAATGTCATATTTGTCATTAAAGTGAATAAGGAAGTGCACTGAATTGTGTATAGAGATTAATAAATTATATTACTTTTAAATATCATTATGAAAGAACCTGAGAAAAATATGCAATTCTTTGGAGCCCATGCATGACCAGTAGCTAATTTTTCAAGTTTATTGTGTCATAGTTGTGCTTTCTGGATTTCAAAAGCAATTAGTTTGAAATAAAAGAATTGCATTAAGTTCGTGTAAAAGTTTTTAAAGAATTTATTGAAACCAAGAGCAAAGAGGAATCCAAATTTTCAGTTGATATGTACATTGCTTTTCAAAAAGAGAGTTAAAATCTTAGTATAAAATACCTCTTTATTTCTGATTAATACAAATTTAGGCCTTATTCAGAGAATATCCCATCCCTCTCCTCTTCTCAGACAACACTGACAAGTATGCCTTTGTTTAGGGAACTACTAGTGAAAATGCCAGCTTATCTACTCTATGAAAGGGGTCCAAAATACAGCGACTCAAATAACCAAAAATGTATTCATCATCATTTAGCGTTGGGAAGGAAGGAAGGTCATTACTTGGTACAGTGACTGCCCTTCTCAATATGTGGCTTCAGTTTTGGAGACCAATGGATTCAGTACCTTTTCTTTCTCAAATATTTTTGCATATGTATTTCATTTTTTAAAAGTTTCAGTTGATTCTCAGCATCTGACCTTATATTCTAGAGATGTCATTGTAGGCTGAACAGACCAGTACTAAGATAAAAAATTAAAAATTTAGCATTCTTCAACTGTAATAATCTATGGTGCTATAACCTGCAGCGAAGAACACTAATGCAAATATGTGAAAATTTCTCAAATTATTACTTATAGATACTGGGTTTTTCAAACAAGTGGCCAAAATATTTTTACATACTTTATTTGGAGATGGCTAACTATATTTATATTACCCATAGATATTTCTGTTAAAGTATTTGTTGTGCAATATATCCTCCTCGTAAATGGATCAAACACAGATTTACTATAAATCAAGTGGTAAAATTTTAATATGCTTAACTGCTTACTACAGACTTAAATATTCTTTTTTTTTTAAAGATTTTACTTATTTATTTGACAGACAGAGATCTCAAGTAGGCAGAGAGGCAGGCAGAGAGAGAGAAGAAGGGAAGCAGGACCCTGGGATCATGGCCTAAGCCGAAGGCAGAGGCTTTAACCCACTGAGCCACCCAGGCGCCCCTACAGACTTAAATATTCTTAAAATGTCAAATGTATCTATATATAATTAGATATACATGAATATATATATATGTGTGTGTGTGTGTGTGTGTATACACATATATCTATATTCCAGTTGCTCATGCATGTATAAGCATACCTAAATAGTCTTCACTTACTATTATTTTATAGAAATAATATGCTTTCATTTAATAACAGTTAAAAGTACAGAAATAAGATAGAAAGCTAATATTCTTTTTCATACATCTTTCTCTTTTCCCCAATCCTGATTTGATAGTCCTCCTCAGAGGATTTTCATTGCAACCAACAGTTTTGTACCAATATCTGTATACATCTTTAAAAATGTTTCTGTTTGTGTGTGTATAAACTGCATGGCTTTCCTTTGTCATTTCCTAGAACGGAAATCAATCTCTCATAATTTTATGAAACTTTTAAAAATATTTCAGGTACCACGGATGCTTTTCATTTTAGTACATATAATTTCATTTTTTGATTATTTAGGAATGTCTTAAAACTAACAATTCACATGATAAAGAAAAATAAATAAGCCATGCAAAACTTACACAGTATATAACCTTCTCTTGAACTACTCTTAATAGTGTTCTATATTTCCAGTATAAGAAAGTAATATTACCTTTTAACTTGATTTTTGTTTTATTTAAAAATATGACATAGAATGCTCCTTATTCTTTGTAAGACTGCTTAAACTATGTCATTAGCTGCAAACAACATTGTTTTTTAAACAATCCATTGTAATGGGAGTGTGTATTTTTTCAAGTTTTTCTGTAATTATAAATGGTGTTCTAATTAACATGTCTATATACAGATAGCCATATTTTAAATGCGTTTATGTGGTTAACACAAGGCTTTTTAAACTTGAGTTTTTAACAATATTACAGAGCTGGAACACACTTTATATATATAAATCCTCCTTTATAGATAAGAGAACTCTGGCTTTCTAATATCAAACAGTAATATCACTGCTACCAGAAAAAAGTATTTTTTTTTTCCTTCTGGAATTACTTCTATGTTTTCCTGGTCTATAAATGCACATTTGTTGATCAGGAGGTGAACTTTGGACCTCTGACAATCCAACATCATGCCAAGTTTAACTTGCTTCATACTTGGAGCAGTGATTTTGTTCAGCAGATTTTTTTTTTCCTAAGTTTTCCAGTTCTGAAATTATAAACTCTGTTCATCCCTAATTACTGTACCCTCATCAATCCTTATCCTTCTAGACAGATTTATTTTCTTGATTGCATTTATTACCTTGAATTACTTATTTTTTTTGTTCATGTTCTTTCAGCACTTAGAACACAAGTGTCAAAAAATAAATAAATAAATAAAAAATAAAAAATAAAAAGAACACAAGTGTCAAGGTGTCATGAGGAAACTGATATTTGTCTTTTATGCATAGTGGAAGTTCAAGCATTTAGAAAGATGCCTAACATAGAAGGCATTTAAAGATTTATGGCACAAATCCTTTTCTGCCATTTTACTGACACAAGAAGCATTTACCTTTCATTGGTCACAAATATTATCATACACTGTTTCATGTACCACTGTTATTATTATCTTTAGATGTTTTCCTCATAGTCCTGTGGCTATGTGGTCTAAAAAGAACAGATTTCATTTATATGTACTCTTTAACCTTTTGCTTTTTTTGTTTTTCTCTGCTGGGCAATTGGAGGGTGGTTTCAGGTCAAAAATATTTTATTTGCAGGCTTGGGGCATTTTCTCTTATTATATTTATGAGTACTTCCTTCCATTCTATATATTCCTTTCTTCCTCCCTATATATTCCTTTTATTTCTATTTATTTACTTTCTGGGAGACCATATTTTGCTTTTTGCATTTAAACTCCTTTCCCTTACCTTTTCTTTCATTCCTTCTATACCTTAGTATTTTTGGCTTCCTGACCTGGGAGATTTCTTCAGTGTTTTATTTTTATTATTTTTGCTATCATTATATTTTAATTACCAAGAATTTTACCTTGTCTTTTGAATATTATTTTTTTTCTTGGGAGCTCTCTTTTCTTATATTTTGGATGCACTATTTTCCCTAATCTGAAAATATTGAGCAGAATTTTCTTCAATTATTATTATTCCCTGAATTATCATTGTTTCATCCACAGTTAATTTTGGTCTCTTTGTATTTTTATTCCTTTTCTCTCTTCAGTTGTTTGGTGATCCTTGTTGTTGGTTTATATTTGTGAGTGAATGAGAAGATGGGTTAGTATAGATAGTTGGGAGGCATTTCTTCTCTTTTGGGTAGGTTTGCTTCTCTTCCATATTGCTCTGCATGGGGTGTGAGTACTTTATACATAAGTGAGGGATTTTAGCAGACAAGATTCACTTTAGTGCCCAAATTCTTGTCACCAACATGTGTACTATGCTCAGAGAGGCTTTATCTCCTGCTCCAGTGCTCTTGCTGGAAGTCTTAGCCAAGTTCTAGGCAACGTGTTAGAATGCAGAATTTGTTTTTACTTTGGGAGACAGCGACGCTTCTGCTCTTCTCTCTGAATATGTGATGATGATGGTGACATCAGTTATTTATCCCAGTTGTTCCAAATATGATACTTTGATTACAGTCCTACATCTCCTCCCCACCCTCTGATACACACCATCCAAGTCTGGGGCCTTCCTGAAACTGCACAAGGAAGGCCTTTCAGTGTTGAGAAACATAATCTGGGGAGGCTGGGGAAGCTCAGTCAGTTGAGCACCTGCCTTCAGCTTAGGTCATGATCCTGGAGTCCCAGGATAGAGCCCCACATCTGGCTCCCTGCTCAGCTAGGGGTGTGCTTCTTCTCTCTCTGCTCCTTCCCCTGCTCCTTTCTCAAACAAACAAAACAAACAAACAAACAATAAAATCTTAAAAAGAGAGAGAGAGAGAACCATGATCTTCTCCTCTCATACCCTGTCACATGCTCCTTTGTCATACCATCCTCAACACCTATAGATGCTCTTACCTCAAGGTTATTGTGGTTATATCAGGGTTATGTCTACTTCATTTTGATTATGCTGCTCCTGTTCCAATGAAATTTTAGAAGAAAGAAGTGAACATATGTATGCCTGGGCATCATCCTACATTGGAACACATGGGATCTCTTTTATATTTTGTCTTAACATGTTTTTCTTTAAGTACTTGACAGGCAAACAATGCTTCAAATCTATTTTCAAATGATCAAAATTATAAATATTAATCAAAGACTATATGAAAAATGAGATTTTCTTCCCTCAGATTTAGAGGTATTTGACATACTGTTTCCTACATAATTCTTTCTGAATATAAAAATCTATTAAAATTTTATGTATGTCTACTTTAAATCTAAATGGTCAGTAGTTTCTTCTATTTCTTAATAGTTTTAGCCTTATCCCATTAGTGCTAACTCTAATGAAAATACAGTGTCTATTTACTAGCAATATTTTTAAATAACTACTGATAGTTTTAATTTATTTCCTACTATTACATTTCCTGTAAAATGATCTGCTTACATGTGTCAGCACAAAAATGCTAGTGTCTTTTGTGGAACCATATTAACTATACAATGGGTTCTTGGGGCAACACGGGGGTAGTGACTGATTCTCATAAGACAGTCCTTGAATGAATGCTATAGCAAACTGGAAGGGAGGTTGAGGTTCCGTTCCTCACTTCCAGCATTTTACCACACTTATTTTGGATTGCTGGTATCTGTAACGAACAGGGTATAGTTCTACATTTTTTTTTCCATTGAGAAAAGATTTGATAATAATTTATTTTCTAAAGTCAATTGTCTCTTATAGCTTTGGTGATTTTTCTGTGGGCCTGGCTATTAGAAATTGCTGGGAACTAGGTGGAAACATTCTGCTTGATGTTGTTTCCACAGATTTTATGCTTCATTTGTTCTGTAGAAAAATGAACACAAGCTTTTCAAATAGCCGTGTCTTGCTCAAATGTGTTTTTAGGACCTAACTCTAAAGCTCTCCAGTACTTTGGCTCACCATCAAGAGTAGTGCTGTGAGCAGCAATTCTATAATATAGTATTGCTTTTGTTATTTTATGACAATCTGCAGGCACTCCGGAGAACTGGATTGGCAATTCGTATAATTCTACCACATAATGCAAATTTCCTGGAACTACAAGGTAGCATTTGTCTTAGTAGTAACATGAAGGTGATCACCGAGTACTGTAGAAAAGCCAGTGATTTATGATCCATGGGAATGATTCTGCCCCACCGGCTGGTTAAGTGTGGGGCTTTAACAGCTATAAAGCATAAATCTACTGTCTATGAGGCTGCTCAGTTTTATTACTATTTTTCTAACTTGAGAATTTTCCTGCTGGGGATAGAACCACCTTGTCTCATCATTTATTACTCAAGATTAAAGCTTTTGTTACAGCATGAGTCTGCATATGGTGGTATTAGAATTTCTTAGTTGTACGAGGGATAACTTGTACCTCGATTCTCTCAGGCTCTCTCATTCCCTTCATCATAGTTTAGGGAAGGAGGCTAGAGGTAAAAGGGAGTAGATCAGTACAAGATTCAGGGACAGGAAGAGTCCAATTCTGAGAAACTGGGGGAATAGAGCAAAGAAAAACTGAGGTAACTTTGGCAAGAGAAAACCAATCAAACTTTTCAAAGGTGAGCAGGAAAAGCAAAGAGTAAGAAAGTATTGCTTGTATAATTCTTCTTAAAAAAGGAAACAAAGGGAAGAGAGACGAGGTCTTTGAAACACTACATGTGAGGAATAAGAGTTGAGTCCTTTCCTACATACAGTTAATGTCTTTGTCTAGCTGATTATTTTACTTCTGATTTTTTTCCCCCCACTTCAGGTCTATTCTTAGCAATTTATTTATGCGATGATACAGCTTCTTTATTTATTCCATCAAAGGGGAAAATGAATTTCTTGTCTGTTTAAACTTCGGCTTAACAAATGAATGATGTGTATGCGTGTGTGTTTGTGCAACTGTTCTGTAGGTACTAACACTTTTCAGATTGGTATTTTGAGTCTTGTAGAGTCTCATGCAGAAGCATTCTATCCTAAAGATGGCTCTGTTACCCCACAGTCGCTATTAGCCTTAACCAGAAATAATCTCCTTGAATGGGCAAATCACAAGGTGGGTGTCAATGGTTAATACCAAAGTGCAAGGAGTGTTCACTTCCAGCAGCTTTAGTGGTTTTCTCTGCATGAGCATCGGGAGTCCAGCAGTCTTTGCTAGAAAAGTCTTCTTACAAGAGTCTGGTGGCCTATGTTCTACTCCAGCTTCATGACTTACTCATTCTGTGACCTGGAGCATGACCCTTTATTATCTTAATCCATTTTCCCCCCGCAATGTGGAAAAGATAAATAATGTCTCTCCAGCTGCCAAATATTGCTTTTATGAGTACAAATAGAAATAGATTTAAGAGCATATATAGACTACTTGATACCAGAGAAACAGAAAGCATCATCTTCAGTGTGGGAGAATATCATATATGCACAGAATTATATCTTCTTTAGATTTTATATAATATGCAGGAGGTTTTTCTTTGGTTACAGGATTCTATAAGGGGATTTCCTACTAGGTTCTTCTGCTATTGTTATAACTTTACAATAATGTTTCAGGAAAGATTTACTCTGTAACAAATCCCTAATTGTTATCAAATTGTTCCTATACACCATACAAATAATCACGGTGTCAAATGAAAATATAGAATATGTGTCACTAGGAAATAGTCCAAAGAGTAAATGCTTTGAGTAATCATTTGCCATGCTATGATATAAATTTTCATTTCTTAGCAATAATAAGAATTGTCCAGTTACATTGGAGTTTTCATTATGAAAGAAGTGATAGGCACATAAAATATATATTTAATACAGCTAATGTCTGTCTGGAAGGCTCCATTAGATAACTTTATAATTTAACACTATAGGCAGGGCTTGAATGTAAGTCAGTGACCACAAAATTAAATTTGAATTATACTTATTGATCTTAGATTACATGTTTCAGTTTTAATTTGGAAAAATGATTAGTCTGAATCATTCAATCAAACATAATCATAACCAGTGATATAAGCTATATTACCATTATCTTAAGTATACACTGCTACCGTGTTTTAAAATTGCAGGAACTTAAGTTAGAAGTTTGAGGGAAAAATGTTTCTTTGTAAAGTGAAAGTTTGTTATATGTCATATTTTAAATGTTGAAAAGTTTAACAAACACTTAAACAATGACAACAAATCACTCAGTAAGTCTGCCTTGAGAAAAACAGGAAACACTATAAAGTATACAACTATAATGATCGTATGATCATAATGTTAATAGGAAGTGTCTTCCAGGAATAATTAGGAAGGATGAAAATGCACAGGTCATCTAAGTGATTCATACAAATGCAGCCATGTAAGTGAGGTGCCATATAATTGATATCCGTAAGAATTTCCATTTTACTGAACTCATCACAGTTTTACTAT
This sequence comes from Neogale vison, assembly GCF_020171115.1. NCBI lineage: Eukaryota > Metazoa > Chordata > Mammalia > Carnivora > Mustelidae > Neogale > Neogale vison. The sequence continues at coordinate 78,071,934 of NC_058101.1, read as the reverse complement.
ATGAATCACTTTGCAACACAGATCAACGGTTCACTGATTAGTTGATTAGATTAAAGGGGGGGGGGTTGCTGCTTTGCCCAAACCGGTCACATGCTGACACGTGGTAAGCAAGATGATTAGGTACAACCCTGTGTACCAAACATGCTTCCTGGAGATCTGGGATCACATGCGGCTATCACTGAAGAATGAAAAGGTCACTTGCTTCGTTATGTGCTTTAGTGCCTGGCTAACATTCAAAGTTCACACATCAGACAACAGGTTAAAGTATTTATTTTCTCTACAAAACAACAACTTTTCAGAACGAGGGCCCATTGAAAAAAGTTTAAAATCAAGACAATTTTCTAGGCTTGGGTTTTTTCCATAGGCTAGTCCTAAACTAATCATACAACCTAATTAATGGAAACCCTAGAAGCATGGCCAGGATCCAAATATAGAATTACTTTACTGTCTAAGAATCTTATGGTGAGGAGCATTTCCAGGTCAACAATCTGAATGCTTTGGAAAACTGAGGAAGAAGTATTGTTTTAGGAAAGATGAGAATATATTCTGATGTAAACAAGTTTTAACATATTGAGAGTAGAATGTCTGCAACCGAGTGGGCAAGATTTGCTAATGGAAAGTTTTCTCACTAATATTATCTCCAGGGCCTGAATATTTCTGGGTGATATGTAAGTTGATCTTTCCAAAATAGTGTAGCTGAATAATCTGTCAGAAAGAAGGACGGGGTTGTTCATGATGAACTGGTTATGGCTTTTATAATTCAGTACATGAAGAAAAAACATGTTATTTATAAAGATGGATGTGAATGCACACTGCACTAAATTCACTCGAAGTTTTAAATAATTTACAATGACATATTGTGCTATAGTTTAGAGTTTAAATTTGTATTGGATTTTAGAGAGCTTTTCTCCAAGGATTCTTGCAACTCAAAAACTTGGGTGGGAGGGACAACTGCTTCACGCAATTCTTGTTCCTCTACTTTCAAAACATATCGAAAGTTTTCTCTGCCCTGCCAAGTGTTCTCCAAGAAATAAAATGAGGTTACTTATGGATTTGTATGTTCCTTTGACACATCATGTTATCCTACACATTTTCTGACATATATTAGCGTAAATGCACCATTACTTATCCCTAAGTCTCTAATTTTGTTAATTTGAATTAAAAAGGGAGCAGATTTACTAGCAAAGCTACAGACTTCTGTGCAGGTGCCTGTACTATTTATAATATTCAATATAGTTTCGCAAATGTAATGGAAAGTGCACTGTGGCTCCAGTTCTGATTTGTTCTATCATTTCAGACTCACAATGTTCTTTTTTCTTCACCCTGAATAATAACATTTATTTTACCAGTAGTTTCATTTAGTAATAACCACCCAGAGTTAAATAACATTATTATCCATTGCTTCATGCTGTACTTTTGGAATTCTGGTCCTGAAGTAGAAATTATGAAAGTTTCCATTCTCAGAATGTAGCATCAATGGACAACAGGATAGCACTTTTCCCCTCTATGACTTCTACTAATAAACACTCCCTTTAAGTGTTTTTGGAATTCCTATGGTAAGAGCCACTACCCTTGTGCAAAAAATAAAGATAGCCCACAGCTGAAGTAGAATGCAGCTTTTGCAGTAATTGAAGGGTACTTTTTACTTCAAAGATTTTAATTCAAAGATTGAGTGAGAATGAGTTAAAAATAACCTAGTGTTCCCAAATATTCTAAATTGGGAGCTCACAGGAACATCTCCAACTTGCTGTGCTATGATCCTTCTAACTTGATTTTCCCACATGCAGACCTTAGGTTGTTGTTTTGTTTTGTCCTCTTTTCCTTTCTTAAGGATAGAAAAGAACATTAATAGGATATCATTCACTGTCCGGTGAAAGAGAAATAAGGCAGCAGAACTTTAAGAATGTATAATGGGAAGTGATGAGATATGATATGACAAAGCAGTAGAAATAGTTTAAGGGACTATCAGGTAAAATGTAGGGAACAAGGATAGCTCAGTATCTCACTTTTTATTTTATATTATTTATTTATTTGACAGAGAGAGGGAGACAGTGAAAGAGGGAACATAAGCAGGGGGAGTGGGAGAAGGAGAAGCAGGCTTCCTACTGAGCATGGAGCCCCATGTGGAACTCCCTCCTAGGACCCTGGGATCATGACTTGAACCGAAGGCAGACACTTACCAACTGAGCACCCAGGCGCCCCAGCAGTACCTCATTTTTAATGAATGAAAATCATAAGCATTTCCACCCACTTACTTAAACACCAACCTATCCATCCATATATTTATCCTTTGTTATCCATTTATTATTTATCAAATAGAAGTTGTTTTTGTTTTGTATTGTTTTGCTTTGCTCTACTCTTTGCTTGAGAGATTGTTCTTTATTACACTGATTAATAAAATTGGATTCTGAGAAATTTTCTAGAGATTAAATGACATTCCATGGAATCTTGAGCTAACTATTGATAAACTGCAGTTTAAGTTAAATAACTTGCTTAGTTTTATGTCTAGGAAAGAAGCTTTAACAGCTAAAGGCAAGTGAATTGATCAGAAAAAGACTTGAATTTCAGTTTCATAATTTCATTGTGTTGTCTTTATTTCAGATGCAGTATTTGCAAACACAAGCATTCTAATGTTTATCAGAGTGTTTTGTACAAATGTGCCTATATGCTGCACAAAAATATTCTTCACATTTTATATTAGGAAGAAAATAACTCACTAACACTGCTTTGTTCCTTCTCATATTCTTTCCTCCAGTATAATCTTACTTATTGTGAGAGCAATCCCTAAAAGTGGGTTTTCTTATTCCAATCTTTGGCCTCTAGTTTTACCATAAAAAAAAATGTTATATGGATTTGTGTTTTTACCAATCTATAGCTTATCCTGACAACACAACTACACTAGTTTTCTGGCCCCTGGAAAAACCTAGAACAATCTCTTTTCCCTTCCAGCACGATAAGAAATTAGAAGGAGCTTTCAAAGTCACAGAGCTGCAATCCTCTGTAGAATACATAATGGACATGCAAAGGTTTGGAGTCGTCCCTAAACGAAGTCTGTTTAATCCATTCAGTGTATACTTTGTTCCTACTTTCCACAGTGGTGATTATGAAGCGGTTGTGTGTTATTTATTAATTGCCTATGTTTCTGTTGAAAGCAGCTTCTGGATCTCCATTGTTCAGCATCTCTCCCTAGTACCTAGAGGAGTACCTGGTATTTCAGAGGTGCTCTTTATGAATATTTGGATTAATGATTATGTCTTGGACATCTGGCCTTAATAATGAGCTCATGTGTCACCTTCCAGAATAAATTGGTTCAAGTGTTGGATTTCTAATTATGGAATTAAAACTACATTAATTAAAATACTTTAATATTTTATATTTAAAGCTGTATTTTATTAAACAGAATAAAATCATGAAAATCATCAGTTAATACCTTTTAAGTTTATTTTTAAATAAGAACAAGTGATATTAAATATTTATATTTTGTGGTATCTTCATTACCTCTGTATAAGGCATACTTACTTTGGTGCTGCTCTGCTTTTATTTTTTATTTCTTACTATTGAGCTTATGTTAATTAATTAAATTCATAATTTAGCCATAATTTTCATGTGGAAAAAATTGAAATAGAAATGAATCTAATAATAAAATAAAATACATTTTATTTTTATTATTATTTCTTTATATTTCAGATACAGTTTTTATTTTTTAATTTTTTAAAATTTCATTTAGTTTCATTTTTTTCAGTGTTCCAAAATTCATTGTTTATACACCACACTCAGTGCTCCATGCAAAACGTGCCCTCCATAATACCCACCACCAGGCTCACTCAACCCCCCTACCCCCTCCCTTCCAAAATGCTCAGTTTGTTTCTCAAGAGTCCACAGTCTCTTATAGTTTGTCTCCCCCTCCGATTTCCCCCAACCCACTTCTCTCCATTTCCCAATGTTCTCCGTGTTATTCCTTATGTTCCACAAGTAAGTGAAACCATATGATAATTGACTCTCTTTGCTTGACTTATTTCATTCAGCATAATCTCTTCCAGTCCCGTCCACGTTGATAAAAAAGTGGGTATTCATCCTTTCTGATGGAGGCATAATACTCCATTGTATATATGGACCACATCTTCTTTATCCATTTATCCATTGAAGGGCATATTGGTTCTTTCCACGGTTTGGCAGCTGTGGCCATTTCAGTGACAATTTTTAAAACAAGAACTTGTTTCAACATGTAAGCTAATGAAGTCAATAGATATTTAAAAATTTATATCTCTATATGATAATTTTTAGATAATAGCTTAATGATATCATTTTCATGGTAAATATTTTAATTTTGAAAAAATATAAAATTTATACTTAATGACACTTGATTCACAGATATTTTATGTGTTTTCTTTTATCTTTCATTCTTTCCTTGGCATATTTAATATATCTTTCTTTGTGTTTAGCAATAAAATAATTATGACTTTTTGCAAATTAGGTGTGTTTTATAAATTGTTAAGAAGAGTTTTGTTTGGGTTCTGTAATGCATAAATAAGTGGCATAGAAGTTATGGTTAATTTTATGTGTTAACTTGGCAAGATCATGGTTCCCAGATATTTAGTCAAACATTATTTCAGATGTTTCTGTGAGAGCATTTTTTGCATAGGAACAATATTTAAATCAGTGGACTTTGCGAAATCGATTGCCCTCCATAATATAGGTGGACCTCACCCAATCGGATGAAGACTTTAACAGATTAAGACTGACATTTCCCCATGAGCAAGAAGGAATCTGACAGCAAACTGTCTTTGGACTTGAACTGCAGCTCTTCCCTGAGTCTTCAGCCCACTGTCTTACTCCTTTAGATTTTGGACTTGCCACGCCTCATAATCACAGGAGCCAATTCTTTAAACTTTCCCTGTCCTTTCTTCTTTCTCTTTCTCTAGATCACACACACACACACACACACACACACACACACACACCCCTGTTGGTTCTATTTTGCCTGGTCAAGTAAAATCAACAGATTTTACTTAGAGTCTGTCCTTCTAATATTTTTCCTACCCCTTCAGTTCTATTCATTTTTTGTATTTTGATATGAACAAGAATAAACCACAATCACAATGAATTTGTTGTCAATAATTCAAGTAGTTTTCTGAGGATCCTAAATATGTAAGTTTAAGAATCAGTTATATGTGAAAACATACTGATCGTTATTTTGGAATAAGGTTGTAGGTCACCATTATTTTATTGCAAGCACTTGTTTTTACATTTTCTTTAAAACAGTACACTATTGACAAAAGACAGGAGTATCATGAACACTTATTACTCAGCTCTATCCTTGCTGCCTATCTCCTATCCCTGGTAGTTCCCAAAGCATCCTCATTAAACACTTGATTCTCTGTGGTAGCTGCTGCTGTTCTTGTTTCTAATACACCAGATGTAATGTCATCATGTGTTCTGAGTATGTTATTTATAAGCCTTGAGATAACAAGAGCTCAATAAATATTTTATAAAGTATTCAAGTCTAGCAGTAGTTTAAAAATATGCTTTATCTACAAGTCACATGACCATTCCATAAAAGACAAGTAGATTGATCCAGTTTAAAGTGGAAACAATAAAAACTGGAATCCTAAAAACAAACTAGCAAAAACTAGCAAAGAAATTGGACAAAAAAAGGAGTTGGAATATGTTATGAAGAGGGCTGGAATTGTTTAAAATTTTAAACATGTTAAGTAACTTAGACTATAAATTTACAAAATTGTTAAAATTAGTATAAATTATATTTTTTTGCTAACATGTCTGCCCTATAAGTCTTCAGTGCTTAACTCCTTCAATAACAACTTCTTCCTTTATTTAGTAATGAAGTCCTTCACCTAAACCATTTTTCTAAACCAGGTAGACATTTGTTTGAACTTGCATTGTGGTTTTGTTTTTTTGTTTGGTTTTTGTTTTTTTCTGAATTTTTGTTTAAATTTCAGTTAGTTAATAGGCAGTATAATATTAGTTTCAGGTGTAGAAATTAGTGATTTATCACTTTCATACAATACCTTGTGCTCATCACAAGTGCTCTCCTTAAGATGTATCACCCATTTAACCCCCCACACACACCCCTTGTAGTTAAACTTATTTTCTGGTTTACCTCTTCTTCCTTCCCCCTCATTTTCATTTGTTTGTATCTTAAATTCAACATATGAGTGAAATCGTATGCTTTTTGTCTTTCTTTGGCTGACTTATTTCATGGAGCATAATCCTCCCTAGCTTGGTGCTGTCGTTTTTGTGATGATGTCTTCTTCAGGGTACTACGAGGTAGTTTGGATCCTTCAGTAATTCTGAAGTGAACTGTATTTATGATTCATTTTTATTTGATACAAATACCAATTTTTGATTGGAATAATCTAGTACTCCATCATTAAGGATGTAGAGACCAAGAGTTAGAGACAATGTTGGATGGTTTTTAAATTGTAAAATATCTATCATGTTGCAGGGATTGAATTCTCATAATAGGTGATAACAGGATGGCAGGATATATTGGCATATTTTTATCCATAGGAAGATACATGTTTTCTTGATATAAACATTGATTCCCAATTTAGCCTGAGTCACTATGAATATCTGAGTCAATGAATCTTGGTATTGACTTTAATAGTAATCAATTCCTACTTCATGTTGCTGAAGTCATAAATCATAGTTTATGGCATTTTGGTGTTACAGTTTTCTAATTTCCCATGACATTCTCAGATCAATACCTCACTCTTTACTAAATGAAGAAAACAATTTATTCTGATAACTCGTTTGTAGTACATAGCGTTTTGAAATTATGAAGCTGATATTTTAACTTTTGTAATTCCTAAAAGACATTATAAGATGAAATGTGATCAAGGGAACTTCTGTTCTTGATACCTTTGAATCTTAAATAACTTGATTTATAATTAATGATTGATGCACATTTTTATTTCTAAGTATGAAGGCTACACAAACAAATAGGTAGTTACATTATTTTATTCAGAGACATGCCACTTAAAGCAATTTTATAAATGCAAAATACTTGAAACTGAATTAAGCATTTTAACCTGAGCCATAAAATTAGTTGTTGGAATGCAGAGTTAGAAGATAATTGCCAGATTTCAGCATCAGTATGTACCATTTTCTAAAACTTTAGAAGTGTTATGACAGTCGTTAAAATATAAAAAGCTGCACCTAGATGAAATTGACTCATCAAAAGAAATATACAGCAAAGAGACTACAGAATGGGCCTGGAAAATTAACAAGGCCTGGTGCTCTCTGCCTAAATCATTGTTACACACTAATTAGTGCTGTGCTCTGATTTGAGGCTTTAAATTTGTTCCTTTGAAGATTTTCTTAAAATTGTATTCAAAGGAAAGGCTCTTCTTTAATAAAACTGAATAATTCTCCATTCACTTGGGAAACATAGCTTCTCAGCATAATGCTGCTGAAAACCAAGAGCTGACTTCTAATAGAGGTGCTAATTATTAACATTCCAGCATCAGCCAAACACTGCACTCTCTTAGACCGAAATAAAATAATAGTGCACAAATATTTCTCCCCTATTCTAATAAGTACTTGAAAAATTCAATAACATTTGTTAAATACATAAATGTGAATATTAAAAATAGAGGTTTTTCCCCTGTGATTTATTATGTACTGTCTGAATAGCAGAGCTAAAGGAAGGCATCATTATATGGCATAAAAAGGAATTCTTTGGCTGTTAATTATAATGTAAATTTATCCTTATACTAGGGGGAAAGAATGACTTCATAGTTAAAACCATTGGGCATGGCTGGTCACTCAAAATAAAGATGCATTAATCTTTAATAATTCATACAGTACAGTATGGACAAGGGTAATATAAAATGATGAGATACCTTAAAATGATTTAGAAGAATATTCTAGTAACGATCTATTATAAATGGAAGCTTGACAGAGCAAAACAGGGTATTTTACATTGTCTTCTAGAAATAGAGTAGTTAATAGGAAAATTCACAGACGTTAGCTCCACACGATATGCAAAATACTTTATTTACTACCATCTTTTTCTCCACCAGTTTTATAATGACACCGAATGTAATCTAGAGTCCTCTTCCTAAGTGAAGAAAGTTATCATTGTCATGTTAGAAACAGAAAGACCTTGGATTGGCAGTTAAAATAATGAACTTGTTTAAACATTAACTCTGTGTGTCCTTGGGAAATTGACTTACCCTCCCAGGCACTCTGTTTCCTCATCTGTCCAATCAGAGTCAGAGAAGCTGATTTCCAAATGTTCACTATTCATCCAATTGAAATCAAGGCAGCTTTCACCCTGAAATGTGGCAGCTACAGGGCAAGTGGATATATATATTTTTTTAATCGTGTCAATTTAAATACACGATACTTCCAAGATTTTCCTTTCTTGTATAGTTCCAAGAAAGGATTGGACACGAGATATTTGCGTGAGACAGGGGGTAAAGTGAACCTTATCATAAAGTGCCATTGCACTTTGGATGCCATCATCATTTTAGGCAGTGAGGGATATGTGCAGAGTTGCAGCTTGTTCTCATTTAGCTTCATGATCAGCTGTCCTCTTCAATGTCTGGCCCTGCTGATCACCTAGATACTTAGCAGTCAAGTCAGAGGGACAGGAATAATATAGAGCCAATAACCATCCCCAGAAGTTTACCTTGCCCAACTTGTGGTTCTACTCTAGTAGCTTTCTGCAAGTTCTGGTATTTTCATCTATATTGGGGTTATTTAGTGATTTTTTTTTTTTTCTGATCCCTCTGACCCTTGAATTCTACAGTTCTCCAACAATTGCATAAGATCTAATTTATATAGTAAGTTCCTGATTTTCTAATACTGTTATCCTGCTTTCCGGATGGAACCCTAGCTGATATAGTTGATGAAGGTATGGATCAGAGGTGACATTACTTTAATAGATTTATGGATAATATACAGGTAACAGTTGAACAGATAGTACATGCCTATATGCCTTCAATTTTATAGCTCCAAGAGAGTAATTAGAAAATTACAGGATTCCTAAATACATGTAAAGTTGAAAGTAGTACAAAATCCAGGTACTCTAGTACCTAGTTTTTATATTATTTATATCATTTTTATATCATTTCACTTTCCTGAACTTTGCCTCATTTTTAAAATTCTATTTAAAATTGAAATTAAATTTAATTGAAAAATTGAAATTGACTTGAATTTGATATTTATGTAAGATAACTGAAGATGAAGAAAAACTTTGAATACAAATTGATGGAAATTTTACTAATACTGAGATTGTTATTTTAGATTATATCAGAGCTCATCTAACATGAGTTCATTGTTCAACTTTCTCTTGGTTTCTGAACCCCCAAGTGAACATTTTTTTACTATCTTAAACATCATTTTCCAAAAACATTGTTTCATGTTTCCTTTCAAGGAGTCTTTATAGGGGTGTGGGGTGGGTTGGAACAATTATTCAAATTTTCCCACAACTTACTTCTTTATTCTTTCCATAAAAGTGTATGTGTACATTTCATTTATGAGGAAATGGGATGGGATACACTAGGTACTTTCTTAGGAATATTGCTATCAAAATTTGGGAACTTGTGAAGTCTACAGAAGCAACAGAATGATGTGTGTATACCTATAGTTTGTGTGTCTTTCTTAACTGTATATTTTTATCTACACTTTCAAAATTAAATCTAATGTCTGTTTATACACTGTGATTTTTGGGAAAACTCAAGCACACGAATGAGGATTTCATAGTGATGGTGTGCATAATGACTGATCCTGAAATACCTGAAAACTGAGTTCACAGTTAAGGTTCTAGATAAACTGAGGGAGTCAGAAAAGTATCTTCAGAAGATCCCAGCAGAGGCAACGGGGATAGTAGAAATAGGAAGACTGATCTATCTTTTCCTACCATGTACTTATGAAGGTATGTTGCATATGAAGGTATGTAAGAAACTTTTAGGAGATTAAGAAATTTCAGCTTTATCTTATCTCCTATAATGCTTATTTTTTCATTTTATTTTTTTTAATTAAATAGTATATCATTCTAGAAGTACTGAAAGAAGAGATAAACTAGAAGCACCTTCTCCCCAAATAATATTCTAAATCCATGCTTTACATATATTGTGGCCAATGATCTTGTTCTTCACTGATGGGAACTAAAGTGAGAAAAAACAAACAAATTGGGAAGACAGGAAAAACGTAATGTAAATTTTTTTTTTCTCAAGTATGTTTGACAAAATGCAATTTTTCATGACTTAAAGTCAAGGCAGAACAAATCATAAAATATTTTCATGAAGCTAATTCCAAAATAGCAATTAGTTTCATGGTAAAAATTTAAAAATCCTACATATTATTATCTAACTCAGATAGGTTATCCAACAAACAGCTAACAAAGTCACAGAGAGAAAAACTCAAGATGAACAGAGTAGGAAGGGCCAGAAGATGAGGAGACAACGGTGAATAGCTGTTTGGTGTTTTTATCTTTTCTCTATAATTAAGGGTGGGAGAATCGTTGCTGTATTCATTAGAATAGCTTTGACGGCAAATGTTCAAAACATAAATAGCAGTATAAGTAAGATACAAATTTCTTTTTTGTGTAGAAGAAAGCCATGTTTCAGCAGTTCAGGGATATTTTCATAATTTATGGTTTCACAAAATTGTCAGTGTGGTAGGAAGAAATCTAACATGAACCCCAAGAACTTTACCCTCTACTTTACACACCCTATATAATCTTCTTGTGTAGAAATGAATTGTAACATTTTCTAACCCATAAAATATGGTAAATATAAAGGGATTTTGCAGGTGCAGTTATGTTCCTAATCAGTTGATTTCAAGTTAGGAGTCAAAAGAAGCTTACCCTTGGTGGGCCTGACTTAATTAAGTTTGCCCTTTAAAAGAGATTTCAGGCTTTCCCTAAAATAGAGACTTGAAGCAGCTGAGACATTTTCTTTTTGGCCTCAAAGAAGCAAACTACCAGGTTGTAGTGAAGGGCACAAAGCAGGGAAAGGCAGGCGATTGCCAGTGGCTGGGTGTCTCAGTCCTACAACTGCTAGGAACTGAATTTTGCCAACAACCACATGGGCTTAGAAGATCTTGAGCACAAAAGCAGACCACAGTCCCAGTTGACACCTTTATTTACAGCCTGTGTGACCCTGAGCAGAGATCCATTCTAAACCATGGCTAAGCTCCTGACCCCCAAAATTGTGGGATCATAGATGAACTTACCTCATGACTCAAAATTCCTTGAACATTTGCTCTCCTATCTCTTATATAAAAAGTAACATGAAAAAAATATTTTAAAAAGAGAGAAAAAAGGAGAATGAGAAGAAAAAGCAATGCCTCACTTCAAGGACACTTTCTAAATTTCACACACAACAATTCTGAGTATTTCTCACTCACTAGAGCATGGTCACATGACTACTTTTAGCTCCAAGGCTCCTTGTTCTGGATAATTATGGAGGGTCCTCTATTTGAGAAAGAATGTAAGAACGGATTTTAGGGGAAAACTCTGAGTCTCCACCACAAAATTGGAATAATTAAAGTGCTAATGGGCAGTATGCAGTGAGATTGCTGTGCCCATTCTGAATGTTGCCAGAAGAGAGACCTGCCTGTATCAGAAGAGATCTATATTCAGTCTGGTCACAAAATAATAAGATATAGAGCAATGAATTATTTTAGAAATCACCAAATGCTAAATTCTACCTCTGGTAATAAAAATAAGACCTGTGGTTGTTTTTAACCTAAAAATAAATAAATCTAGGCAATAAAATATTTCTAGACTTATTACCATCTCTGTATGATAGCCATAATTATATTCTAATAATACTTTTGTTCTTATAAGTTAAGAAATATAACATTGTAATAGAGTGAAAGTAATAAAAGTTTGGTGGATCAATCCACATCAATCAACATCAAACTTAGTGTTTTTAAATAAACTGAAGACTTCATCTAATTGCTTATTTTAAAGATTGTCAAGTAATAATCAAATTAAATACTTTCATATTAGTTTTCTAGGGCCACCATATCAAATTACCAAAAACTGTGTGGCTTAAAACAAAAGGTTCATTTTCTCACATTTCTGGAGGCTAGAAGTTCTAGATCAAAATGGTCAGTTCCATCTGCAGACTCTAAGAGAATCTATTCCATGCCCCTCTTCTAGCTTCTAGCTTTTGGTGATGGCTCTAAGTCCTTGGCCCTCCTTAGCTTGTGATAACATAACCACAATCTCTGCCTCCTTCTTCACATGGCTGTTATCCCATTATGCATGTCTGTGTTCACATTTCTGTCTTCTTATAAGGAGATGAGTCATTCATTTAGGGGCCACCTTAATCCAGGATGACCTCATTTTTAACTTGGTTCCATCCACAAAGACCTTATTTCCAACCATGCATAGTTTCTGGGAGGAGATGAACTTCAGTGGGAGCACAATTCAATCCCAAACAAGTTTCTAGAAGTCATGAAGGAAAATATATTCAAGTGAAAATGATCTAAGTATATCAATCGGTGGGAAGGTGGCTGGAGAGGAAGAAGAACAGGTATACAGCACTAAAGGGTAGAGGATGCTAACGGAGTTTCAACTACCGTCTGAAGCACTGCAGGAATATCTAGCATGGCTGCCTGCATTGGCCCTCTGGCTGCCTGAAACTAAACGTTCTTATTCCAATATAACCACAATTTCCAGGCTCCCAGGGGTTGAGGAGAAAGGTCTAGACACTTTAGGAATTGAAGGATCGAAGTTTAGAGTGAAAGAGAGAAGATAAAATTTTTCAGACATTTGGTAAATGGTAGAAGGGTAGAATGGTAGAAGATGTACCCTAATACATCTGTTATCATAATGAGTTGAATTTCACTTCTTTCTTGCCCTTACAAATCACAAACTACCAGTCTTCATTTCTCTTATCATCCATCTATCTATCCTTCTCCCAGTGTCTTGAAGTGTTTCTGGATATGAATCCAGTTCATCATACTTCACAAAGTGATCAATAAAAGCTTTTATTTTATTATTATTTTTATTTCTTTTTTTTTAAAGATTTTATTTATTTATTTGACAGACAGAGATCACAAGTAGGCAGAGAGGCAGGCAGAGAGAGAGAAAGGAGGAAGCAGGCTCCCTGCTGAGCAGAGAGCCCGATGCGGGACTCGATCCCAGGACCCTGAGATCATGACCTGAGCCGAAGGCAGCGGCTTAACCCACTGAGCCACCCAGGCGCCCCTATTATTTTTATTTCTTTTCAGAGTTTCAGAATTCATTCCACACCCAGTGCTCCATGCAATACGTGCCCTCCATAATACCCACCACCAGGTTTACACAACCACCCACCACCCTCTCCTCCAAAACGCTCAGTTTGTTTCTCAAAATCCGCAATCTCTCATGGTTTTTCTCCCCCTCCAATTTCCCCCCAACTTGCTTCTCCTCTCCATCTCCCAATGTCTTCCATGGTATTCCTTATGCTCCATGAGTAAATGAACCCGTATGATAATTGACTCTCTCTGCTTGACTTATTTCACTCAGCATAATCTCTTCCAGTCCCGTCCATGTTGATATTAAAGTTGGGTATTCATCCTTTCTGATGGAGGCATAATACTCCATTGTATATATGTACCATATCTTCTTTATCCATTTGTCCATTGATGGGAATCTTGGTTCTTTCCACAATTTGGTGACAGTGACCATTACTGCTATGAACATGGGGTACAGATGGCCCTTCTTTTCACTACATCAGTATCTTTGGGATAAATACTCAATAGTGCAATTGCAGGGTCATAGGGAAGCTCTATTTTTAATTTCTTAAGGAATCTCCACAGTCTTTCAAAGTGGCTGCACCAACTTGCATTCCCATCAACAGTATAAAAGAGTTCCCCTTTCTCCACATCCTCTCCAACACATGTTGTTTACTGTCTTGTTAATTTTGGCCATTCTAACTGGTGTAAAGTGGTATCTCCTCGATGGCTAATGATGATGAACATTTTTTCATGTGTCTGTTAGCCATTTGTATGTCTTCCTTGGAGAAGTGTCTGCTCATGTCTTCTGCCTATTTTTTTGACGTGATTATCTGTTTTGTGTGTATTGAGTTTGAGGAGGTCTCTATAGATCTTGGATATCAGCCCTTTGTAGGGTCATTTACAAGTATCTTCTCCCATTCCACAGCTGGCCTCTTTGTTTTGTTGACTGTTTCCTTTGCTGTGCAGAAGCTTTTGATCTTGATGAAGTCCCAGAAGTTCATTTTCGCTTTTGTTTCCTTTATCTTTGGAGACATATCTTGAAAGAAGTTGCTATTGCTGATGTTGAAGAGGTTACTGCCTATGTTCTCCTCTAGGATTCTGATGGATTCCTGCCTCACGTTGAGGTCTTTTATCCAAGTTTATCTTTGTGTATGATGTAAGAGAATAGTCATTTCATTCTTGTACATATAGCTGTCCAATTTTCCCAGCACCATTTATTGAAGAGACTGTCTTGTTTCCACTGTATATTTTTTCCTGCTTTGTCAAAGATTATTTGACCATAGAGTTGAGGGTCCATATCTGGGCTCTCTACTCTGTTCTACTGGTCTATGTGTCTGTTTTTGTGCCACTTCCATGCTGTCTTGGTAGTAAAGCTTTGTAGCAAAGCTTAAAATCAGGAGTGATGCTTCCAGTTTTGTTTTTCTTTTTCAAAATTTCCTTAGCAATTCGGGGTCTCTTCTGGTTCCATAGAAATTTTAGGATTGTTTGTTCCAGCTCTTTGAAAAATGCCAGTGGAATTTTGATCAGAATGTCATTGAAAGTCTAGATTGCTCTAGGCAGTATAGACATTTTAACAATGTTTATTCTTCTGATCTATGTGCATGGAATGCTCTTCTACCTTTTTGTGTCTTCTTCTATTTCTTTAATGAGTGTTCTGTAGTTCCTCGAGTACAGATCCGTTACCTCTTTGGTTAGGTTTACTCCCCAGGTATCTTACAGTTCTCGGTGCTATAGTAAATGAATTGATTCTCTAATTTCCCTTTCTGTATTTTCATTGTTAGTGTATAAGAAAGCAACTGATTTCTATACATCGATTTTGTATCCTGCCACATAACTGAATTGCTGTATGATTTCTAGTAGTTTGAGGGTGGAGTCTTTGTGTTTTCCATATAAAGTATCATGTCATCTGCGAAGAGAGAGAGTATGGGGAAAAGCTGACAGCCTTCCCTTTGAGATTAGGAATACGACAAGGATGACCACTCTCGCCACTCTTGTTTAACATAGTATTAGAAGTCCTAGCAATAGCAATTAGACAACAAAAAGAAATAAAATGTATTCATATTGGCAATAAAAGCTTTTTTGAATAAATGGAATTATAATACTTTTGCATTACAGAGAAGAGGAAGTGGATCCTAAATAAAGTATCTGTTCTCTACACAATTTATGAATATTTACATTATTTCTGCTAAGAGATTTTCTATAGTCTGAAGTTAATTTTCTAACACTGTATAATTTCATTGTTAATATGAGTAATATCTGAATTTATAGATTTTATTTTTGAGGTGATTTTGTCTACAAAGAAAAAGATCTTGCATAAAATCAGTTATTTAAGACTTTGAAATATATTTTATCATAAAGATTGAATTTGATATTTCTTTTTTAGTTCATACTTGACTAGAATGTATTTTACCATTCTTTCAACTATTATATATTATCTTTCTTTACTATTATGCATCCAATATACTATTGTTATTATCTTTACATATTATAATTATGTTGCCCTATAGTTAAATTATAATTTTATCTTTGATATTAATGATAACTCAGAGTATATCTTTTTGGTCTACTTCCACTTATGTTAATTAATGGCAGAGTTGGACTTTTTTCTAATATTTTATATCATTTTATAATTTAAAATGAAAATATATTCCTGGTTCCGCTGTATAGGAGACTTTTTTGTTTACCAGTTTAAAAGTGTTGTGTTCCAGGCACCTGGGTGGCTCAGTGGGTTAAGCCACTGCCTTCGGCTCAGATCATGATCTCGGGGTCCTGGGATCGAGTCCCACATCGGGTTCTCTGCTCAGCAGGGGGCCTGCTTCCCTTCCTCTCTGTCTGCCTGCCTCTCTGCCTACTTGTGATCTATCTCTGTCAAATAAATAAATAAAATCTTTTTTAAAAAAATGTTGTGTTCCTTTAAAATTTCTTCACATGATTGAAGTTTAACATTTTATTTATTTTTATGACCATTTTCTAGACTTACATGTAAAACTTGAATCCTTAAAATCTTATTACTCATATATGAAAAATATTTGATAGTTGTTTTTCTAAATTTGATCAAAATGCACTAAATCATACATTAGAGCTTTAACGTTCAGGAAAGTATTTGAAATTATAATATTAAAGAACCAATTTCAATTAGCTATGTTAAAAGAAAGACTGAATTATCATTCTCTGCGTTCTTTCAGAAAAATATTGTAATGTTGATTTCATATGAGAAGATGGTCTGAGAATATATAGCCAAAAATATAGGGAAATAAATCTGTTCTGGAAGTTCAGTTGAGTAATTAAACTAAATAAAGTTTTACATAAAATTATGCTACTGTTTAAATTTTGTGATATTAGTGGAATTTTCTCATTCTAAATATTTATTTTATGATACTTAAAATAAGCAATTTTAAGTTTTTAATTTTGTAGAAAGAAAGTTCCAATATTTTAAAACTTCAACCCATTAAATTCGAGTCTCTCTTTGATATTCTCCTGTGTATTTGAGTGTATTTGATTACTGCAAGTTGATTTTTGTATTCCACTTATATTGATTAAATGCTATGTGTTCTCCAATTTGTTGTCTTTCTTTTGAATAGTTGGTGTCCTTTACATGTATGTGTGCTTCTATTCTATCCAATTAATATGGGTTTGGAAAGGTGGTATATCCATGCTGTCTCTCAGATGATGTGAGACAATGTGGATAAGGTGAGTCAGTGCAGGGAGCTCCACATATCACAGAAACATTGTTGACCCTGCTACTTTGCTTTATGCCACAAGGCCACTCTTCAAAGTCTTCACATTTAAATTCATAGAAAAGAAAGTGTTGGAAAGACACAGTTGTTGACAGACAACCTTGGTTTGTGGGCAGAGGAACGATGCTCAGAATTTGCTGTTCTAACCTGATTTTGTTTCATTCAATTTCTTACTCCCACTGAGACTTCTGTATAGTCTAGATGTTTCATCCAAAACACCAAAAATAGGTGGGTTATAACTGCAGATTTCTGGGTTAAAGAAACAAACAACAATTGTCTCTGTGCAGTGACAGGGAGAAGTGAAAGCATGGTTTCTTGACTGTTTCTGGATTCGCGCTGGCTCAGAAGGCACTGAATCCCCATAGACCACTCAGCAACACACGGGCCCTATCAGACCAGCCTTCTATATTCCCAGGGATGTCTCTGAGTTGTGTGTGTGTATCTGTGTATGTGTGGTTGCAAGTAATACATATACAAACTGCCTTCTGATTTCTGTAGTTTTGCTAGGGTAAATATCAGAAACAGATTGAAAAGCCTAACTGGTTGAATGCTGTTCTGTACACCAGTTCTTTTTAGTAATTCTTTGCCAAGTGTATTTTTCATTTCTTTATTTTGAACTTTCCTGTACCTCTATATTTAGCGTGTGTGTATGTGTGTGTGTGTGTGTGTATTTTTAAAAGTAGGCTACACACGTGGAGCCCAACACAGAGCTTGAACTATTCATGGTCTTGAGATCAAGACCTGAGCTGAGAACAAGATTCAGATACTTAACCGACTAAGCCACCTGATGCCCCTAATGTATGTATTTTCTATACACCACACATAGCCATATTCCATACATATACCATAGAGCATACACATACATATGCCATTAAATTCAATAAAAATTTTTCTCAGATGTGACTTTTTGCATTTTGACAAGTTAGTCTAATCTGTATACTGATTTTATAGATTGCATCTCTCCTTGGATATATTTCTATAATCTATTTTTTTTTGTTTTTAATTTGTCAAACTTTCTCTCTTCACTGTAGTTGTTATTGCTCTGACTTATAAAATGCTTGCTATTAAGGGATATTTTTCAATTAGTAAGAAAATGAATATGCAATGAGAGAGACGGTAGTAGCTGTAAGTCACTCAACCACATAGCCCTTAGTTAATTCATGTAAAATGAAGATTTGGAGCCAAGTCATAACAAAATTAATGTTTATTTCTAAAATTTCTTGGTGCTGTAAACAAAAGCAATAAATTGGAAACAAATTGGCATAAATGTTCAAAGTGAGGATGTTTGTGTAACAGGCATAGGGAATTTGAACTTGGATTTAGGTACAACTCTGACACTTAGTAACCATGTGACTTTTGCAAATTGTTTAATCTTTCTGATCCTTTATATCTTCAAATGTAAAATACTGATAGTAATACTCATGTAAAAGAGGTTTTTTTTTTTTTTTTTAACCATCAGTGACATTTTAATGGAAGGAAACAAGATTGCAAATATTGGGAACATGATGGGAGTCGAATCCAGATATTTAGGAGAGATATTGTATAGGATTAAACATGATAAGACTGTATATTGCAGAGAATGCCAGTTATTAGAACATGTTCCTTTCTTTGATATTTTTACTCAAAATTTCCAGCACTCAAGTTATTGAAGAAAAAAGTAGAAATCTTTACCCCTGTTCATGTTAAAGCTTTGGGTACCATAATTTATGGATATTTTTTCAGTCTCGACATTGTTTTTAAAATTGATTTGTATATAATTGCATCACTTTCGAATTTCTAACCAGTTTTACTATTACAGCTCCTTTTATCACAACTCCATTTCTCATGTTCTCATTATAGTACATGTTAAACTTAATCAGTTATCATAAAGACATTATTTAACAATTGTAATATATTTTACAACTTTCTGATATGAGATGGAATCTTAATTTACTGACTTTTAGTTCAAAAATCAGTATCCTTGCAAATAATCAGTGTAACTAGATTGTAAAACTGGCATCACATTCTTAAAATCACTGTGTGGTTTTTCAGGTTCTCGTAATGTGTTTTATATCTTGCCCTTTTAATTATATTATAGAAACACAAGTTACCATTTTTGGATTTGAAATGTGAAGTCTTGGTTGTGACAATTATTTTCACAATCTCCAAGAAAACCATATTTCAGTTCCTTTTCACATGAATTGGCTATCTTAGCTGTGAAGATATGTTATGCACAGATTTTTTTTTATTTAGTTGTAAAACATTAGGCAAGCTATTATAAAGCTATCAGTTTAGATCATTCTGACTTAGTATATTAGTTCAATAAATACAAGGGTGTGCTATTTTTCTGATGTTCTTAAGTTTCGCTGAAGTTTTTTTCTGATCTAAACAAACTAGTTTCTCCTTGTTAAACTGAAGGACAAAGGGTCGTAAAGATTGAACTCAATTGGAAAAAAATTAAACTAACTTTAGTTTCAGCTAATATAATGTGGCATGGAGCTGGCATTTAATTCCCATTTGTTTACAAATACCAGACACTATGGAGCTTCTGAAACCTCAGGAGGAATTCCTCTTAGAGAAGGAAAACATATTAAAAGAAAAGTAAAAGTCTCTTTTATCTTTCTCATTTCTATACTCAAACTGTGATATCTAACTTATTTTATCTAATTCAAATTCTCTTTTAGAAAAGAAATTTGAAAGCAAATATTTATTTGATAAAGTAAGTAACCTACAGAATTAGGGAAATCTAAATGGATAACATAGTATTGATCTATAATTATTAGATGAATTTGGAAATTACATTATTCATATTTATTTTAGTAAGAGGCCATCATTCCTTGAAACAAATGAGAAATCACTTGGGACTACAGGAGAGGTGGGATGAAACCCCAAAACTGGCACCAGCAAACTCTCTCGGTTTTTCACAAGTGGGGCAGATTTGATGAACCACAGCAAAGATGGAGGAAAGAAACTGCAGCCATCAATAAGGGTTCTATTGCTAATTCCAGTCTATATCCCCACCACCTCCTGAAGTGAGTGTGTTTACCGTGGAAGTTAAAGAGTTGCATACACTTTGCCAGGCAGAACATTTAGCTTTTGGTTTGGAAAATGTCATGAAGTCCTGCAGCAATAAAGGAACAAAGGAACAATTCCAAAAGCACTGAAATGTTCCTGAGATTACTTTGTAATCTTATCTCTCCATCTTTTAACTTCAGTTTGTCTAAGACAAAGTGTAAAATTTTTTCATAACTCATTCATTTATAGATCATGGGATATAATCCCGATGTGTGAAGTTTAAAAAAAAAATAAAAGTTTATCATGTTTATTGAAAGCAATAACACGTATTTGGTTTATCATCAAATATAATCTTATTTTTAGGCATTTAATTTAGTGGAGTGACTTTTCTTTTAATTTTTCAATATTTTCTCTTCTTTGTGCTTCTACTTAAGTATTGGTCTAACCTACATTTTTTTTTTCCCACTGACACTCTAAAGGGCTATAGTAGTTTTGAAATCTCATGAGGGATTGTCAGAAAAACAAAATACATTAAAAGCAAACTAATTCTTGATTTCATTTATGTAATCTTAACAAAATACATTGTGAAGAATACTATTTTTATTACCAAAATGTCCTAAACTATGATTCTAGGTATTGAAAATATACCAAATCACTAAATCCCATCCATTCTATAATGTAAGCATGTGAAAAAACACATTTGATTCTGAACTCATGATCATGTAATAATTTTAACAACCTACTTTTTATATTTCACAGAATTATTTCTTATATATATGCTATGTTTTAAATTCAAAATGTATTTAAAATTAAATTACTTTTAACAGTAAGAGTTTATTATAATCAGTCTTATTTCCCACATTACAGATGAGGACACTGAATTTCCATCAGGGTACCCAATCTAATCCAGACTACATTGACAGTAGGAAGTAACAGGTGCTCCAAAACCTAACTCCATTTATTTTCTGAGGCTAGTCTCCATTCCACTGAAGTGGCCTCAGTATTCTCTCATTTTACTGTTCTGATTGTCTTTAAGCATTAACCTAGCATACTATTGAATCAGCAATGTGTAAGAGACTATTCAAAGAAGTAAAACTTACACTACAAAATTATTTCTAGTTTATGTAAGTATCCATAAAATTAATATCTTCTTATTTATAAGTTCCTTACTCCCTAATTCTTAAAAATAGCTATTTGATACTAAATAGATGTATAATTGCAGAACATATGACCAGAGGAAGGAATCTACTTAATATTTGTTTCATAACGCACACAAACTGCTTTATCACTTTCAGCTGCAAATATAATCCTATCACTTCTATTATCCAAATAATTACTAGAGTTCTAGATGTTTTTATCAGCAAGAAGCACAACATGTCCCTCCAACCCCATCTTAAATCAGAGAACCAAGAGCATGAAGGTCAAGTCAAAGGTATTTGCCCATCTTTCTGACAACAGATATGAGGCAGGTGAATGATGACAGAGTGGTTTGCCCTCCAGAAGCTCTAATTTGGCCGCTGCTCCCCTGCGTCATTGTGGAACAGCCTTTCCAAAGAATCCTGGCACAACCTTCACAGCTCCATTTCATTTCATATTTGCAACTTTGTACTATATTACAATGTTATCGCAATTTTACTTCACCTTCACATACTCAACCTATCCTCCAAGCAGGGCATTTTGCCAGGTAATTAAACCTCGAGATTCGAGGTTTGTCCCTCTATTGTGCCTGAGAGTGGAATAGCCACAAAATCTTAAGCCCTCAGTGTTATTTCAGATAATCAGCCCAGATGGTAACTTCCTTTAGGGGAAATTTTCCGTTAGGACCTTCGATACATTTTCATGTGAGAAGATGAAACTTAGTTAGAAGAATCTCTAAACCTGCAAAAGGTTCTGATAAAACAAATTGTCAAAGAGAAACAGATTGTGAGTGTATTCAGTTTGTTTCAATAGAAACTCCCTGATGCATATGTGAATACATCCTTTCATATACCAATACATATCAATAGGCAAGAGGAGTAGCATGACTTCCATCAAATCAGGAGTGATTCTGTTACGCAGGACGATAAATATCTACTGACTTTACGTTTGTGGAAATGAGACTTCATGCTGTGTACTTTGCCATAAAAACAAAAATAAACTCCAGTTACAAGATATCTTGCTTGGGCGAACTGCACAGCAGGTTCTATTAGTGTGTTGTTAGTAATTCAATACCCCCATCCCCCAACCCACTCAATTTAACAATTCTTGAAGAACAAAATCTCAGCCTGTGATAACAAACTGAAATCAAAATATGCTCAATAATGTAAGATTTTATTGTATTTTATCATTTTGTTATAAGTATTTTCACATTTAAAATAATTTTATGGAGGTGTCCTATATACCCACCATCTAAATTCCATCACTATTGCATTACATTTGATTTGTTATCCATTTATCCATATATCCATCTCTCCATCCATCCTTTTACCAAATACATTTTTTTCCAGTGCATTTCAAAATAAATTTCAGACATTTTTCTCTTTAGGGTATCAGAATGTATAATGTTAAACATATTTTAATATTTGCTCAGTTTTTCTTTTTCTTTTTTTTTTTTTAAGATTTTATTTATTTATTTGAGGGAAAATGAGTGAGAGAGAGCATAAGAAAGGAGAAGGTCAGAGGGAGAAGCAGACTCCTCAAGGAGCTGGAAGCCCGATGTGGGACTCGATCCTGAAAGTCCGGGATCATGACCTGAGCCGAAGGCAGTTGCTCAACCAACTGTTGCTCAGTTTTTCTTATGATAAAAATTGATACAAGTTGGAATACAGCCATTTTAATGCACATTCTCTGACTTTTTCCATACATCTGTTTAACACAACTCCTGAGCAATATATAAAATATCTTCTTCACCAAAAAGTTGCTTCTTAGCTTTGTTTATTCAACCTTTGCCACATTCCAAGGTAAACACAGTTATAGTTATTTTCCACTATATATTCAATTATCCTGTTTATAAAAATAGAGTGACCATACAGTATGTACACTTTTGAATAAGCTCCTTTCATTTAGTGTAATATTTTAAAACTTCTTCCATATTGTTGAATGCATGGACAGTTTATTCTCTTTTCATTGTCGAAGAGAAATATATAACTTCTGGGGCGCCTGGGTGTCTCAGTGGGTTGGGCCGCTGCCTTCGGCTCAGGTCATGATCTCAAGATCCTGGGATCAAGTCCCACATCGGGCTCTCTGCTCGGCAGGGAGCCTGCTTCCCTCTCTCTCTCTCTCTGCCTGCCTCTCTGCCTACTGTGATCTCGATCTGTCAAATAAATAAATAAAATCTTAAAAAAAAAAAAGAAATATATAACTTCATAAATATAATATAGCTTATTAATTCTCCTATGAATGGACACTGAGCTTGTTTCCAGTTCTTTGTCATTATGAAAAGAGCTATGAACACTCTCATGAGTTTTTATGACATTTGCTTTTATTTCTCTTGATTAAGTATATAGGATTAGAATTGCTGAGGCATACAGTACATTTATTTAGAAATTATCAGGTTTTTTTTTTCCCAAAGTCATTCAGTATTTTGGAAACCCATGAGGAATATATGGGAATTCTGGCTGTTCTACCTATTTGCCATTACTTGTTGTTGTAAGTCTATTTAATTTTCGCCATTTTGGGTGGATGTGAAGTTTGTTGTGGTTTTAATTTGCATTTTTTTACTGTGTAATAATGTTGAACTGTTGACACTTTTCGCACAGTTATTGGCCATTTTATATCTTACTTGTGAAATGTCTGTTCAAAGCTTTTGCTCATTTTTATTATCGGATTGTCTTTTTTATTAAGTTGTAGGAGGTTTTCATCATATACCGTGATAACGTGGATGCCAAGTGCTTGGTTAAAGATATATTTTTGTGAATATGTTCATGCAGACTATGGCTTCTTTATTTTCTTAATGTTTCCATGATATGAATATAAATTTTTATTTTGATAAGTCTAACTTACCATTTTTTTCCTTAGAATTATGTTTTTCTGTAACTTGTCTAAGAAGAACCCCTTTAAATCAAGAAAATATGTTTTCCTTACAAGTTTTATGGTTTTAAGTTTTATATATAGGCCTATGTTCCATCTAAATTGAAATGTTTTCATAGAATGTGAGATATGCATTAAGATTATTATTATTTTCATATACATATTCAGTAAGTCCAGCACCATTTGTTGAAAAGACATTTCTTTCCACACCAGCTTGCTTGGGGGCCTAAGCTGAAAATTAAATAGTTGTGTAAATATGAGCCTACTTCTGGGCTCTCTCTTTTGTTCCAATAAAGTGGACATTGATTGTTATGTTGGAACATTTTCTTGACTACTGTAGCTTTATAGTAAGGCTTAAAAACAGCTATTCTAAATTTTTAAGGTTTGTTTTACATGATTGCTTTGAATATTCTAAGTATTTTGCTTTTTTCTACACATTTTAGAGTCATATTGTCAATTGCTACCAAAAAGAAACAAACAAAACTTGTTGAGCTTTAGATTTGACATTGACTGAATCTATACATCAGTTTAAGAGGAGTTAGCATCTAAATTTGACTCTTGCAATCTATGGCAATAGGTTTTCTTATATTTATTCATTTATTACATCAGTTTAAGAGGAGTTAGCATCTAAATATTGACTCTTGCAATCTATGGCAATAGGTTTTCTTATATTTATTCATTTATTTATGTCTTCAGTAAGTATAGAGATCTTAGCACATATTTTGTTAAGTTTATTTCTGAGTTCTTTATGCTTTTGACACTCATACAAATAGAATTTTTGAAATTTTTGCTCATAGTGTATAAAAATACAAGTGCTTTCTGTATATTAATCTTGTATCCTGAGGCTTTTTACTGAATTCACTGATTATTCCTGGTAATTATATTATAGATTCCTGCTGATTTTATGTACAAACACCATGCCATGTGCAAATAAATTTATTTCTTCCTCTCTTATCTTTGTGCCATTATTTCTATTCTTTGCTTTTTTCAATGGCTGAGACCTCTGGAGAAGTGGTAAGAATGGACATTTTTTTTTCCTGTTCCTAACTTAAGAGAAAGTATTCAAATCTTCAATATTAAGTTAGATGTTAGCCCTAAGTTTTTCCTAAACTGTCCTTTATCAGGTTGAGGACGTTTCCTTCTATTACTACATTGTTGCAGTTTTAATTCTGAAGGAGTGTCAAATTTTATAAAATGTTTTTTTTTCATTTATTAAAATTTAATTTGTACTTTATCTTCTTTATTCTGTTAATATGGAAAACTACATTAATTGATTTTAGGAAATTAAATTGCTCTTGTATTCCTGCGACAAAACCTATTAGCTATGACACATTATCCTTTTTATATATTATTGGATTGGATTTTCTAAAATATTATAAATTAATTTTACATATAAGTTCATGGGGGAATATTAGTCATTAGTATTACTTCATTTTAATATATTTCTGTAGGTTTGGAAATGTTTTCTCCTCCTCTATATTGTGAAAAAGTTTATGTATGACTGGTAATATTCTTCCTTAAATGTTTGAAAGAATTTACCAGTGATACCATCCAGTCCTGGAGTTCTCTTACTTGGAGGCTTTATGACAACAGATTCTATTTATTTCCTAGACATATCAGTTTGGGTAAGTTGTATTTTTCAAAAGAGTTGCTCATTTGATCTAAGGTGTTGAAGTTGTTGGCAGAAAATTATTCATAATAGTCTCTGATCCTGTTTATGCCTGTACCACTTGTAATGATAACCATCCTTTCATTTCTGATATTGGTAATTTGTGTTCTTACACTTTTTTTTTGATTAATCTAGTTAGTGGTTTATAAATCGTGTTGTTCTTTACAACCAAGCAATTTCTTTCTGCTAAATTATTCTATTAGTTGTCTGTTTTCTATTTTATTAGTTTCTACCCTGATCTTCATTATTTCCTTGTAGTCACTTAGGATTTATTTTGTTGTTAATGTTAGGGTAGTGTTGTGTAAATATCAAAATAGATGGTTAATTGTGTTACTCCAATCATCCATATCTTACCAATTTTTCTTTAGCTCTTCTATATATCAATCATTGTTTTCATGGAATATGTCATTTATTTCTAGTTCTTTGTATATTGGAGTAATTAGATTATATATTAGATATTGTGAATATGATATTCTCCAAATTGTTGATTTTTTTCTGTTTTTTATGTTTTAGTAGGCTTTTAATTTTGTCATACTCAAAATACAAATTCTGTCGCTTAGATAACTAATAAATCTCGGATTTTTTTTTTCTTTTTGTCTAATCTGAAGTCTGTCTCTATCACCATGTTTCACAGGTAAATCAAAGATTCAACAGAGTTTACATACAGAATTTGGGGCTTCTTCACTTTGGCTCACCATTGTCTCAGATTCATCCTTTATTTTATTTTCATCCTTTATTTTATAACTGCTGTGGTTTCCCAAACTCGGTTTTCTGTTTTATTTCAGGCTGAAAATACTACACTTTCTATTATAGTTTTAACCATCATTTTTGTGCCTCAGACATCTTCCTTAAAGCTTAAAGCCAATAAACAAAAGTGAGTCTACTCTGAGCCATTTCCTTCTTTCTGTATTTGATTCTTTTCCTTAATCTTCTGTATGATCACTCTCTAGTTACCTGTGTATTTTGTTCAGCATAATCTGTGTTAGCATAGGTCTAGTAGGAGCTCACTTAGCCAAACTAAAAGTGGACCCCCTCCAAGTTTTACTAATGCAAAAAGACACAAGTGTAACTTATTTTACTGATAGTCTAATTACTTACAGTAGTTTAGTTATGTTTAGAGCAAGACAGAATATACATGGGAAACTGATTCTTAATGAAAATTGACAGTCAACCATTTCAGGTAGCCAAAAAACCAAAAAAAAACAGGTTATATTATTTGACTAATTATTTTATATGTAATTCAATTGGTATTTTCTATTCATTCTGTACTAACGTTTTTTTTTTTTAAACTATGTTATATAGATTTATCCAGAACTAGAATTGACAGACTGCGGTCTTCAGGTTAAATCTAGCCCACCACTTATTTTTATAAGTGAAGTTTGATTTGAACACAGCTGTACTTACTCATGTATGTATTGCCTAAGGGTGACATCTACTTATATTAGTATAGTTGAGCAGCTGGGACAGAGACCACAGAGCCTGCATAATCTAAACTACATACTCTCTATAGAAAGTCAAAAATATTTGTGATTTATAGATTTGGTAAACACAATCTAGAATATACTATACACTTCTTAAGGTGATTTTTTGCTAACTTGAAGAGTCCAGACCATGTACAAATTGTTGCAGTTTGTATACTGATGGCAAATAATGTTTCTTTCTAGTTAGAAATCCACCCTATAAAACTTCAGCTTTACCAGTTGTTCCACCAGCCTTTGGATTGTGAATCATAAGACTGCCTTATCATAATTATTACTTTATTGTGCTGTAATAATTTCCAGTTTTTATAAATTAAAATTAATAATACCTTCAGCTGTCATAATATTATCTATATGTTAGGATGTTCAAATGTAATTTCAAAGAGGTTATCTATTTTCTTTATAGTATAGAACTTATCTGTAAAGTATAGAAAAGGCTCTTTATTCATTAGTCCTCTATGTCTTTGGTTTTAGCATGTCTTCTATTTGGTAGTATTTCAATATTGTACATTTAAACATCCATTAGTTATAGGTATAAGGAATCCAATAATGACTCATTTCTGATAATGATTAAGTCAATTTATAGTAATGTATTTCTCAGAACAATTTCTCTTATGGTTTTCATTAGTCATTGATCATATAGACATTCTTCAATATGTTTCCTCTTACTGGTTTTTACTGGTGGCTTTTGCACTGACATAAATTGGAGATTTAAAGAGTACACAGCAAAATAAACAAAAGGAAAACAATACTTTAATTGTTCATTATTAAGAACAATTGCAGTGAACTTTTTTAGGTCAATCAAGAAAAAGAAAAAAATTAATTAAAAAATGCATATTCTTCATAAGAAATCTTAAAGATCTGTATTCTCTTGAAGCTGAACTTTGAACTCACACTTTTAAAGAAATATGTTGATTGTGGTATATGTCATAAACTTGACACAAATAGTTTTTTTCTTTTAGACTTTTACTGAATTTGTCTATCTTTATTGGGCAAGACATAAGGGGAAAAGACCATCTGGTTGCCTGATATCACTATTATTCATATTTTATCCCACTTTTAACCTCTAATCTTAAGACTCATGTGAATATTAGCATTTGTAAAGGTACATTGCTGCATATCTATTTTTTCCAACCAATTTTCTTTTATGAAAAGTATTAAATTACCTTCTACAGGGTCATCTTAAAAAAAAAAAATCACAGGATATAATAAACCCTTTTAATCTTCCTATGTCCACATTTGGCCTTAATCTCCTTGTTCATTTTTGGACACAAATATCCAGAATAAAATTTTACTTTCCTCAGATTGGAGAAACACATTCTGCGACTTTCATGTTTAACAACTCAACAACCTTTGCTCAAGATTAAATACTTCATTGTGTCTACAGGCAGTTGCATATTTATTACTCCCATGACAGTGGTATTTGAAATAAATGGAATTGAATGACTCTGTGAAATGGTTTCTGAAATCTATATATTGTAATTGTTCTATCTCAAAGGAAAAAAAAATATTTCTGATCCCCACAATGGGAAAAACAGTCCATGTGAGACACACTATGACTATGAAAGTGAAGGACATTTTAATACTGGCCATTTTGCCTTAGTTCCTTTTTGTTGTTGGTTGGAACTCTTAGAATTACAGAAATGGTTCTTCATATTTTTATCCTTTTGTTTAAATGGAAAAAACTATTTCTCTGCATTTTATCCATTAGCCTTTTACAACAGCATTTAAGTCTACTAGTTACCTTTGTCATATGACTCTATCAAAATAACTTTGGGCATTAAACATATATACAATAGCACATATGTATATATGTTTAATAATAATAATGTGTATATATATATTTTATGTTTGGAGAGGTTGGACTTACTTATTATTAATTTCAAACTTCATTCCCACCATACTGAGCTCTGTACTTCTGAGATACGTCTGAGATAAGTCCCAGGATATAACCATACCTGAGCCTTTTCTCTTACTGTTCCTTCTACTTAGAATTTTTTCAGCAAAATACATGTGCATGACTTTTCTTCCCCTTCCTGAATGTCTCTGCTAAGAATTCCCTCATTGAAAAGGTCACCAGGTACTCATATCCTCTTTCCCAATTTCCCACTTTCATTATATTTTTATAGTCTTATTATCTGTACACATCTTCATGTGCTTGTTCATTGTCTTTTCTCACTAGAATGTTAGCTCCATGATAGGAAAGAGTGCATCATATAAACGCATATATGTGGAACAAAGTAAGTGGATTTCTTGAATGTCAAATAAATATTGTTTGGTGAATTGTGAAACTAAATTAAACACATGAAATCATTTAATTATATATTTTACTAAATTCATATTTTAAAAGGTAAATGATAATTATTAGAGAAAAACTTAAAATTCTTTAAAAAATAACTTTTTATGAAATTCTTCAAAAATGAGTCATTGCCAAACTTGTAGTAACTGCTTTATCAGCTAGCAACCTGTGGATCTCAACACAACTTATTAAGTCACAAAGTGACTTAATATTCAATATAATATTGAGCTTGCAAAAAAGTGAAATAAACTCATGGTTTAATAAAAAAAGACAGTGAAGTATGTAAATATACTTAAATGAAGAGGTAAATGTAAATATGTAAATGTAAATATACTTAAATGAATAGGTAAATTATATATAAAGTAAAAAAAAATCAATGTTTTATTTTTTAAAAGGATAAATTGCAGTTACCTGTGAATTTTGTTGATATAAAGAGTCCAGTTGCTTAACAATGAGAAACCAGTTACTGTTCCCTTTTGCTCACCCGTGAAATTTTTAAGGTAAACAGATGTTTAGAGTAGTTCTTAACTGCCTAACTTTTGCTAATTCATCAAATGCAGACTTTTTACCCCAGTAGACAATATATACTTCCTTTGGGCTATTTCCACACCTAACCATTAGATCATAACATAACTTAGCATAACATAACCAGGTCCAGGTTAAGTCTAATAAAGACAGAAATATGCTATATTTTAAAAGGAGCTTCAGGAACCACCTAATATGTAAAATAAGATTTGGAAGAGTATGGATAGGATTAGATTTGGGAGGTGCCTGACCAAAGGACAGAGTACACAGTTAGATAAAATAGTTTTATTGATTTGGGATCATTCTCTAGGGATACAGGATTTAACAACCTATCATAATGCCAGGGGATGGTGTGAATATACTTTCAGGATGCTTCCAAGAAGCACGGAAAATAATGGTCTGCACTGAGATAGAAATGCCAGAATTTGCTTGGCAGACAGATTTAAAAAGATTAAAAGACTCCAAGATATAGTTATGCCAAGATGGAGATTTATTACAGCTGGAAAAACCAGCCAGAGGACTATGCTCCACAAGAAGACATGGAAGACACATCATTGCCTAGACTAATGAGAAATCTGTTGGTGAGATTCACTAAGAATCTCATGAGTTACTTCCCTCTAGACCAGAGCTAGCAGTAGATGTCCTTACAAGACTTGGCTCATTGATAATAATAGGAATGATAGAAATCTAAAACCATATGGACTAAGTGGTAGCACTTCCCTATTAAAAGACATGAGCACAGGCTTGTTATAAATAGTAGCAAGATCAGACAGAGACCAGGGTGGGCTGACTGCTAGACAGTTAGGAAAATGAAGAATAGAACATGATATTTCAAGGGGCAAAATAGATTATCAGCCTATACAAGTACTACTTAATCTATGGTTCAAAATAGATAAAGGATGAATGATTAGGAGGATGAAGATAGTCACCCAAATAAGAAGTCATTGTTCCTTGCTCAGTTTCTAGTCTTAAGAAAGTTTTCAGACCAAGAATGTGTTGAATGAAAGAGAGAACCATGTCCCCAGGCAGCAAAATTCTCTATATAACACTATGGGAAGTGACCATGGTAATTATTTGCCCAGGCCTTCTCCAGAGGACCTGTGACCATATAAATTAGTATTTGTATAGTGGGAAAGAAGATAACTCAAACATTTCAGGGGCTCTTGACCACAGAGCCTTACTTAACGTTGATACTTCAAGACCGGAAGAGTCATCATGGTTTCATAATAGAGGAATGGTATATGCAGCCAGAAATAATTAGAGTCTTTAGTTCCATGTTGATTATTTTTACAGTCCCTGACTATATAATGGGAAACACGTACTTGGTGGCCGTTGGCACGAAATGCATGTTGATTTCTTGGTCCACGAGATAAAAAAAATATTAGGGAAGACCATGTGGAAGTCTATGGAGTTGTCTCTCTAAACTTCTGCCAACCAAGATGGTAAATCAAAACAATATCATATCCTGGGTGTTATGACAAAAATCAGTGCCATCCTTAGAGATCTAAAGAACACAGATATGAAGATCATCATATATCCATTTAATGAACCAGTTTGATCCATATAAAAACTAGGTGATGGTTTATGCAAAAACCAGGTGGATCCTATTATAGTGAACTACTGTAAAAATCCGTAAAACAGTAGCCTCAGTGAAGGTTCTGGGCCAGATAAAGAATCTATGCAAAAGCAGATCAGAATGTCTATGAGTACATTATGCAACCATTGATTAAGTGAAAGTATCATTTTCAGAAACAGTTCAAATTTACTTTGACTAGACAACATTATGAAGTCTTTCCCCCAGACTGTTAATTCTCCTGATCTCTGTCATAACCTATATCTCTTGGACCTGCTCAACATTTCAAGAAATCTCTTATTGCTCCATTATATGGATGACCCAATGTTATTGGAGTGGATGAACAAGAAATATTATGGATATTGGAGGTTTTGGTAAGAATGGTAACAGTACAAAGAGAATTTTATAAACCCTATAAAAATTCAGAGGTCTGCAACATAATAAACTACTTCTGAGGCCTACAAGCATGTTCTCTTTAAAATAAAGGGATTGTTATTGCATCTGTTACTTTCCACCACAAAGAAGAAAGCATAATGTCCTTGGGTTCTGGCCAGCAAAGACCATACTTCCTATAGCTATGAACTATATACTAGGTGATATAAAAGGCTATTAGTTAGTGGGGATCACACAAAGAAAAACTCTGTTCTACAAGCAGCATTGTTTCTTGTGCCATATGGCCCAGCAGAACCTCTGAGATTAAAACCACAAGTGATGGGGAAAGTCCCTGTGTGGAGTTTCTTACAAGCCCAGTGAGAAAATGTAAAACATACTCCTCCTGATATTATAACAAGCTATGCCATCTTTGGTGCCAGATTTTATACCTTATGAAAAAGATCTTAGTGTGTTTCTAAGTGCTGGGAAGTGACTACTAATGAGATTTAAAGTGATCATGCAGTCAAAGTGGCTTGCTATGAACTAGATTCTTTTATAAAGTGGGGAAGACCAGCAGTAATCCATCTAGTAACCTGGAATGTGTATAAACCAGATCAATTTTGTGCTATAAGATCAAGTACAAGCAAGTTCAGGTGGTATAAGTAAGCTGCATAAATAGCTTTCCCAGAACCTCATGTCATCCACCACTGTTTTAACCCAGGCATTTCTTCAACTGATAGCAATGTCTGTATGGGGGTATCTTATAACCTAATGGCAGTAGAAAGAAATGCCTGAGATTGGTTTATAGATGGATCTGTAGTTGAAAATAGATGATGATACGTTACAGTCACATTCAGGAGTGACTATGAAAGACAATATTGAGGGAAAATTCTCTTACTGTGCAGCGTTTTGGCTAGTACAAGCCATTACCCACATTCTGTAGAAAGAGGAGTTCCCTAAGGTTATGGATTCCTAAGAAAATGATGAATGGCTCCTTGTTTGGTCAGGGGCTGAGAAGGAAAGAGCCTGACTTCTTCCTCTGCAGATCTTACTTCCTTTTCTTTCTTTCCACAAAAGTTGATCCATAGAGAAATCCCTAATAAAATCCTACACACACATCTATCTCAAAGCCTGCTCTTTAGGGAATCCAGCCTGCCACAAAATCCCTGGCCTGTCTGTGGGTGCCTTGAAATCCAACTGCCAATACCATGTATTGCCAGCTGCAAACTAAGATTAAAACAAAGCAAAACAAAACAAAACAAAAAGCCAAAACACACACACACACACACACCCCCACAGCTTTCCTCCTCCTCCTCCTCCTTCTTCTTTTTTTAATAACTGCCCAGAGTGTATTTTGAGGGACCAAGGAATGCAGGTAAATGCCAAATCAGAAAACTTAATTTAGTAATTTCCAGGTAACCTCATTCCTGTTTTATTTCTTCGTCACTATAAAATCTAGATTTCTTTTTTCTTTCCATTTTTTTATGTTGAGTTGATTCTAACTTCTGAGGTTCATAAGAGAGTTGGATGGTTCCTACATTCTCTTGTACAAATATCTTCTGGTATGTCTAGTCACCCATTGTGATTTTTGGATTTAGTCATTCTGGCTTCTTAGCTATTGACATTTCTCCACTGGGATGGGAGTGGGGGTGGGGGTGGGGGTGTGAGTGTGAGTGTGTCACTGAGGCCACTGCATTTTCATCTAGCCTTTTGTTCATAAAGCCCACATTAATATCTGAGGTTGCAATGGCCTTACCATAATCATGAGACCCCCTTTAGGCTGGTAGTTTTCTCCTCCAGCTATTTTGCTTCTCCTTTTCAGGGACATGAAGTGTTTCTGTTGCTCCTTCCTGCCTTTGATAGGCCTTGGGGACCTCAGGTTGTCTTCTCGCTCTCCCTGGCCCTGATTTCAGGTGCAGCTCTCTCTGTTCTTCTGCCCTACTCAATTAAAGCACTGGGGATGCCTATAGCAAGAGCTGCCTTCCAGGAGTTTCAAGTCTAAACAGGAGGATTAGTGGTAGATACTCATGAATCCTTAAACTTAAAGAAGTAATCCAAAATTCCTCCACAATGGTGGTTAAGATATATAAGAGGCAAGACCTGTCATAATGGTGGTAAAATATTGTTTATCATCCGTAATGCAAAGAAACTTTATCAAGTCTAGAATGTACAAATTATCTCATATTGTAAAGCATTCTTCCCATATCTATTGTTTATGGCATAAGCCTCACTTTCACATTCAAAACAAGATTTCGTTTTCTCCCAACTTACTGCTTCTTCACAGAGCTTCAAAACTCTTTTTTTAGAGAAATAAAATTTAACATTCTTGGCACACATGTTCTAAGAACTCTCCTCTGAAGGCAGTTTGTGCTAGATCTCTTCCTTTGCCCCTCAAGAGATGAGATAAGACAGAGCATACCCAAGAAGTTCTCCATATCCCCACCTTTTCACACTGCTCCAGAAGGACAGGCTCTGTGCATCACATTTACTGCTTCACTTGTCCCCTATTTTCCTGTTGGACTCCCCAGAGAGCAGTTGCAATGGAAGGGCAGAGGGAAAAGAGGTGTGAAATTTCCCCCCTAGCTCTCTCCATGTAGGGGCCACCTGGAGCAAACTGTCACCCAAGTCACAGACTCCCCACACTCTTTTCCTCTAGTTTCTACAAAGTACCCCCATCCTCGGTGCTTTGATTTGGTGTACTTACTGCTTAGCTGCAATGAAACCATAGGTCACTGCACTACCTTTTCATGTTTAATTTTTTTTTAAGATTTTATTTATTTATTTGACAGACAGAGATCACAAGTAGGCAGAGAGGCAGGCAGAGAGAGAGAGAGGAGGAAGCAGGCTCCCTGCGAGCTGAGAGTCCGACGTGGGACTCAATTCCAGGACCCTGAGATCATGACCTGAGCCAAAGGCAGCGGCTTAACCCACTGAGCCACCCAGGCGCCCTTCATATTTAATTCTTAAAAATAAGTCCGCTCTTAGTTATTTTCCTTCAAGAGTGCCATCATTGTTCTGTTTTGAAGACAGTCCTCAGTGCTGCTTGAAAGATAAAAGATTGGGAGCCTGGTGGCTCAGGTCATGATCCTGGAGTCCCGTGATCAAGTACCGTGATCGAGTCCCCCATGGAGGTCCCAGCTTCACAGGGAATCTGCTTCTCCCTCTGACCTTATCCCCTCTCGTGCTCTCTCTCACTCTCTCTCTTTCTCAAATAAATAAATGAAATTTAAAAAAGAAAGAAAGAAAGGTGAAATATTAGTAATGACAGGAAATCACTGGGAAAACAAACAAACAAACAAAAATTTGTTGGTATGAAAATGCTATATATTCCAGGGAGGCTGACATACATATGGTTAATATCTATTATATTTCAAACTGTGGTTTCAGTTGTGAAAATAAATGGAAACCTCTAATTTGCCTTTACTCCATTCAGGATTTTCTAATTAAGAGAATTCTTTCTTGGCAAATGGTTACCACATTCTGGGAGTATCCACCTCACGGTGAAGCATCTAAGCCTCAGGTCTTTGATCATTGTCCAGACAAAGCCCTTTTCAGCAAAGATGTTCATGGCACAAGCATGATCCTGCATATCTTCCACGTTGCACTAGCATATCTGGGATTCCAGGATGGCATCGAGTCATTGATGTTTACATGCTGCATCCTAATTTTATGAATTCTTTCATGGCATCCATTTTCTCTTAACCCTGTGAATCTTTTTGTGACAGAATACAGGCACTTTCCTTATTTTCTCCTAATTTTGGAGGACATCAGGACACTGACCTACCATCTCAGTTTCTCTCAGATCAGCTCTTCTCTCTCTCATCTTCTTTCAAGAAGCCAACCATGCAAATCCTGTAGTTAGTTCTCACCCAAGCCTAACTGAATTTCTGTTTCTCCCCTGGGGACTTGTCACCTGGGAATGACAACATTCTCCATTTTCCATGAACTGCCAATGTTGTTTGAACTTCACCGATAATGGGAAATATTCTGTTTTTCTATGAACAGTGGTAAAGAAGTTCCCTTGCATGGTTGCCTTAAAATTATCCTCATGTTAAAAACTGCACAAAAATAAAAATCAAGACTTAATATCTTAAAATATGAAATTGTGCATGTTGGTCTTCTAACATTGCAATAAATATCCAATAATGTCACTTCACTTTCAAAAAATTAAAAAAAAAAGATGAATGAATTCCCATTCTGATCCTGAATTTAAACAGCAGCCCCCCCATCCCTTATTCACTGAACTCCTGGGGTAGGAGGAGCCAATGGTAGCTCTTCCTCAGGAGACCCATCTCATTTCTAAACCTAATCTCTTTCAGTCCTTCCTCAGCCCAGGCAGATTTTATGTAAAATGCATTATTTTGGCTGCTTTCCTTTTCCTTTTTTTTTTTTTTTTTAATTTATTTTAGAGAGAGAGTGGGATTGTGTGCCAGAAGGGGAGGGGTAGTAGGAGAGGGAAAGGATCTCCAGCAGACTCCATGCTGAGTGCAGAGTCCAAGGCAGGGCTTAGTCCCAGGACCCTGAGATCATAAACTGGGCCCAAACCAAGAGTCCAATGCTTAACTGACTGAGCCACCCAGGAGCCCCTATCCTTTTCCTCTTGAATTTTTGTGCCACTCTAGCCATAAAGCACCAACTCCCTCAGAATGTTTTTCCCTGTTTGCCCTAAGTTCTAATGACTTTTTTCAAAATGTAAATTTGATCCTGTCATCATTCCTGCTCTAAATACTCCAATGGCTTCCTTATGCTCGGCAAAAACAAAACATATGGAAACTATAGATATGTTATACATATATAAATCCTCTGCACAGTCTAGAGGATGTCACATGGCTTGGATCCTGAGGCATTTTCCATCTTATTTGCTATACTCCAGCTACAGTGACTAAATTTTGACTTCTGGGAAATATTATGCTTACACATGCTCTTTCATCTATATTCCCCTTTTCAGGCTTAGCTGTTATTTTAAATTTTACTCTCATTTTAAGAAATCCTTTCAGGGGAGCTTTTAATGACCCCCCAATTTAAGACAACACCTTTTTTCCATGCTTGCACATTTCTAATGTATACATAATCTTTGTCCTGTACTTAAAACTAGTCATAATATTTGTCTTTACAGTTATCTCAGATCTAACTTGAAAAAAATAATCCAAGAATGCTAAAAAATATAACTTCAGGGGCGCCTGGGTGGCTCAGTGGATTAAGCCGCTGCCTTCAGCTCAGGTCATGATCTCAGTGTCCTGGGATCGAGCCCCGCATTGGGCTCTTTGCTTGGCGGGAGCCTGCTTCTCTCTCTCTCTCTCTGCCTGACTCTCCGCCTGCTTGTGATCTCTCTCTCTGTCAAATAAATAAATAAAATCTTAAAAAAAAAAAAAAATATATATATATATATATATATATAACTTCAGGGACATCCAGGTAGCTCAGTCAGTTAAGCAAGCAACTCTGGATTTCAGCTCAGGTCATAATCTCAGGACTGTGACCCATGTCTGGTTCTGCGTTCAGCAAGGAGTCTGCTTGAGATTCTCCCTTGCCCGAACTCATGCTTGTTCACTCTCTCTGTCTTTGTCTCTCGCTCTCCATCCTCTCTCTCCAAAATGAATAAATAAATAAATCTTTAAAAAAAAAAAGAATATAACTATATTACTCTACAATCAATTATTTGGTTGATATTGTCTTTACTGCTAGATTATAAACTCAGAACCAAAACCTTACAGGCAATATATGATCAAATTTCACTATGGTTTTCCCAGCACCTAGCAAGGTGCCTTATACATGGTAGGCTCTCAGCAACCATCATGGTAAGGAATAGATCCATGTCAACCCCTTTTCTACCCCCTCCTTTGAACTAAGCTTAAGTTTATACTAAGTTTACATTAAGTTTATTTACTTCCTCTAGAATACACACAATCTTTTCCTTTCTTTGCATATTTTTTTTTCTTTTCACTTTATTTATTTATTTTGGTTTAGCTCTCTATATATCTTCAAACAGAGTTTGAATATTGTTTTCTCATCAGGACCAAAAATTATGAAATGGGTCTCCTGATACTTATCTCACTAAACACATATACATTTCACTCACAGTAATGCCTTCATATCTTTGTTCCTCAGTAAACTGTAAGAATCATAAGGCATGAATTATGCCTTTTTTGTACATCATTTTGAATGACCCATGTCTAGCACAAAACGTGGCACCCATGGGTGATTGCTCCTCGTAGTGCTATGTATGAAGTTGGGGGCTTCCTGGATTAATATAGTTACAGGAGGTTTCTTGCATTGAGCTGCATTTGAACTGTGTAATCAAAGAAATGGCATTATTGACAGAGGTGATCTAATACTTATACTAATGGTAATTAAAGACATAATTACCTTGCCAAGAAAGGTCAAGAGTATTGCCCAGAACATCTGAGAATTCATGTCCTTTACTCTTTGTTCTTCTAATATCCAGGTACACTTTACTTGTCTAGTACAGCCCAAACATTTATTTCTATCACATATTTATTTTGGAACTTCTATGTAATAACCATTGCTCAGGGGTATTTTGTAGGATTAAAGGAAATGTAAGATATATTGGCTGACTTCAAAATGCTATGATTATGTTGCTGAAACAATGCAAACTTAATCATGTTATTAAGGACAGGAATTTACAATGTAAAAACAAATGGTGTGGTACTAAAATGTAGGAGTTTAAAGAACAGAGTGATCACTAGAGGTCAGAAGAGACAAAACTAATCAAATGTCTTGAAGAAACTAGGACTTGAGGTTGTTCCTGAAAACGGAATAATATTTGATAGAAAGGAAAAAGAGGATACTATTCCTGGATGATAACTTCATAATACCACACCATTGCAAAGCCCCTAGTTAAAATAAATAACGAAATAAACGACATCATCTTTGCCAGCTGCAGTCATATGCAAAGTCATCCTCAGTGGAGTCACATTACCTCCTTAGATCCCTTGCTATCCTATTTACCATTAACATTTCAGGTATTGCTTTTTAAAAATAAATTAAAGAATATATTATAAACACAAACTTCATTATGATTGATTCAATCCTATTTGTGTCTCCTATAGCCAGAATAGAGTACATAATTTATTGATCTCTTACCCACATTCTTCTACTTTACTATTACTAAATGAATTTTGACTTATAAAGAATGACCCATAGAGTCAAATGTCATCTCCTACTCAATAGAGTGCTAATTCCTGTTGCTAAAATGGTCTCCTTCCTATCCTAGAAATGTAATGCATATGTTGCTTATTATAGGATTTCAATAAAATATTGATGTACTAATACCTTATCCACTTAAAGGATGTGAGGTCGAGGGTTCAAGAAAAAGGATAGTCTATTCAGAGTTTCATCACAGGAGGACATTCAAAATGCAAGGGTTCTGGATGGAAGAAAGAAGAATGCCCCACTGTCATGCTTTCCATGAATTTTGCTGTAACGAGGTTTGTGCCATATTACAGTTCTGAAAGGGACTCTGTGCAGTGGGAATTTGAAGTAAAATTTGTTACATTCCATTAAACAGGCCATAATGAGATCTTTTTAATGTGATTATCATTTTATGCTATTGTATTATTATTTTTTTATTTAGGACTTTATATTTTTAGGAGTATGGCACAGAAAGTATAAAATCAGCTGTAGATAGCAATTGCTAATTAACGGATTTAGCCTGCGTTAGGTGAGAAACGTCTTTATTAGAGCCAGACAGAATCTCTTCACCCAAATATCTATGCATAATATCAGCTGTAAGTTGTAAATTTTTATGAAAACTGCAAAATAATTTATTGAAATGACTGAACTAGCTCTTTGAAATGAAAAACATATTTCTAAATATATTTTTTTAAATGAAAAAGGCATGTAGTAGGGTCTAGTACTGGGCTATAATTTTCTTCCCTAATGTTCAGATATAACCACCCAAATAATTTATTTTCTAATTTGTTCCTGGTGTTTCGTTTTCAAGGTTGTGGGGATCCTTTAAGTTCTTGTGCTTTACTATCTAGGCTGGATGTCTGCCTCAGGGGTCTTAGTCTTTGCTTGTGCACTGGGTCAAAGCACAGTCATTAAAACACCACATCTTTATCAATTATCTTCTGCAGACAGCTTTGCTTCCCTCCAATATATTCTGCAAAATGCTGGCTTCCTGTTTTAGTATTTAATGGTGAGGCTGTATCTCTTAGCCTCCATCTCTAACCTGAACATTCAGAATCCCGTGATTGACGGAATTTTACCTGCTGGCTGCATTCTTACATCTACAACTTGCCTTTTGCTTTTTATTAGAGTGAGAGCAATATTTTTAATCCTTTAGGCTGGAAGAAAGTTTTTATTTAGTGTAAGAGCTGAAAATAATTACCCCAATCTTACCTAGCTCCATAGTCTGTCCTTTCTAATCCATTAAATGATCCTTCATCAATAATGGTGGCTTGGGATATATTGTTAAATCACTTCATGACCAGTTTTATGTAAACTACATGTTTTCACATACATTATTTTACTTGCTTTTTATCTGAAGTGTTTAAAAAAAATAAAAGAAAGTAAGAAAGTATACACATACATGCACACAAACGTGTTTCTTTTTGATAGTTGCTTTGGTCCCTGTAAAACTAGACCTTCAGGCTGAGGTGTCTGGAACATTTGAGTCAGAAGGGGAATTATGTATAAGAATCCAGAGAATAGAGTCAAATTATACATTCCTAAGTATCTAAGTAGCCTTGAAAAGCAGGGATTTGATTTGCAAAGACACATCTTTTTAAGAGAGAAAAGGTTTCAGAATTCAGAAAGCCTGTTTTTGCATATCAAAAGCAAAACCCCAAAGGAATCAAGGCCTAGGGCTTCTGCCACCTAAAAAAAAAAAAGTTTTTTGGGTGCCTGGGTGGCTCAGTGGGTTAAGCCGCTGCCTTCGGCTCAGGTCACGATCTCACGGTCCTGGGATTGAGTCCCACATCGGGCTCTCTGCTCAGCAGGGAGCCTGCTTCCTCCTTTCTCTCTCTCTGCCTGCCTCTCTGCCTACTTGTGATCTCTCTCTGTCAAATAAATAAATAAAATCTTTAAATAAAAATTTAAAAAAAATTAAAAAAAATTAAAAGTTTTTTGTGTTTTTTTTTGTTTGTTTGTTTGTTTGTTTTTGGTTTTTTTTTTAAAGCCAATTTCCCCCTTTCCAGACCAAGCAAACAAGAAGGAAGTTAGGGGAAAACAATGAGTTATTTGCCGGTATGAAATTCAGAAAATGATCCAACCGACAGATACCCCTTCTTCATAATAAGAAAGAGTAAAACCCCAGACAAGATTTAGTTTGAATAGAGTTGTGAGAGCCCTCCATCTTACTTACCATTGATAATGCTAAGAAATGGGGAGCCTTGTAGGAAAGTCTCTCATGGCAGCATTCTGTGGAGGCAGCACTGTTGACACAGTGTCCAAAAAGATCCAGGCAGAGGGGCCCTGAGAAAGCTCCTAGTCCATGTGGTCAAACTAGAGAAAATACTTAAATGAAGTGAATTTATCATCATAACTGGAAACTTTTGAGAGTAAAAGTGTGTGTGATTAGTTATTAATCCCCCATAAACCCGCAAGTCCTGGACAAACCAGGGCACATAATCACCTTAGAGAGGAACCAACAAGTTCCAAGAGCCAGAACCAGAGGATCCAGTATGAAATCACAGTTGGCATAAAATAAAGTATATTTGGTGCCAAGGCTGTGGGAATCTCATTAGATGCCAGAGGGAATGGAAACGGTAATGAAAGATCATGGAGGGACCATAGCTTCAGGTAGGACACCATTGGACAGGAAGCACTACACATACCCAAAGAGTCCTGTATTGTAGTTATGACTATGACATATAGGGGATAGACAAGAAAATAGGGAGTGAGAAAATTATAAAAAGTCTAAGGAAACTGTAAGCAGAAAGAGTTAGGGATGCCCAGAAAAAGAAAGGACATAGCTTTTGTGACACAGGAGAAATCGTTTTAGGCCCCCAGGTATTTTTTGTGATCTCTGTTCCACTTGCCCAAACACACTTCCTGCAGAACTTCCCAGGAGGTGCTGAATTACAAAGAAATGCAAAAACATCAGTAGTTAAGGATTCTAATGGAACAAAGGGAATGCAAAACTAACAGTCTCTGCCAGACCTGAAAAGAACCTGACCATATCAAGACAATAATCAGTGGTAAAACTCCCAGTGCAGTTTCCAAAAGTAAAGGAGGCCCTGCATTCCCTACCCCATGTAAGGAGTGCAATTTATACCAGCTCTTGGAGCATGCCCACAGTCCCTACCCCTTGTCTAACAGTTACCTCTGCTTCATTTTAATATTAATGTCTCCACTCAAGGAGGAGCACAAACTTCATTAACATAACATAGGATGCATGTATTAGCATGTTTTCTCAACCTTCTGCCCATCTTTACAAGCAGGGTAAAACTCCCATTTCTGAATATTCATCCTAACCCTAAAAAGAAAGAAACCCACTTACCCCCACTCAGGGAGTCAGGGTTTTGAAAGTTATTCCCCAGGAATAATTTCTTCGCTAGAAATAAAGTACCCTTAGTGTGACAACTCCACCTGATGTAGTCTTTATCTGTAACCCACCAAGGAGGAAGATAAAGTTCAGTTCTAAAACTATTCATTGTTTAATATTAAGTTTCTACCTAACAACCAGCAGTTGTATGATGAATCAGTATTTAAGCTGTAGAAAAATAAAGTCTTCTATTTAACTGTGGTTTTGGCTTGAGAATAAATTATATGGTATAATTTAGATCCACAAACTACAAAGAACAGGAAATAATGAATGCATTCTGAGCAACCCAGAATCTCAGAACACGTAAGATAGACTGTTGGGACAAGAACCTGTACCATCTAGTCCTTTATGCAATATTTATAGTCCTATTTCTTCTGTTTTAGTTGTTTCTGACTTTTTGTAGAGTTATCAATTCATCCATACTCTCACAGGGTATCTTCTTTTCCTTGAGATTAGAAGTAATTCTTGAGGATTAGGGTAGGATTCCAGATTGGTGTAATCAAGCTGGTGCACATTTTTTTTTTTTTTTTTTTTGGTCTTATTTGTGTTGATACTACATGTTTCTAGTGAAGGGTTCTCCCTCCTATATTTTGATGTTTATTTGCAACTCTTATCACTGTATACCAAAATCTAGTCATGTTTGTATGTATGTATCACACTCTACTCCACCACTAAAATGTGACTTCCATGGAGGCAGGAAATTACTTTTTGTTCACTTTTATGATATTGTGGCTAAAGCACTGCTGCAACCATAATATGCAGGGAGTAAGAATTTGTCTAACCTGTTCATTAATGAAGAAACCATAAGCTTCATCAAGTATGGCACTAGAACAAACAAAAAGTTGACTGATTAATTTCAAGTTTAATTTTTGTGAGTACCATTAAATTAATTACACTGCATGTGAACACATTATTATAGATATCTTTAGAAGGGTCATTCTCAAATTCTATCACGCTTAATGATCACTTGGTGAACTAGTTAAAATGCAGATCCTCAACTCCATCATTAAAAATTCTGCTTCAGTGAATCTCAAGTGGACCCCCCCCCATCACTTAATAGTCATTTAATAAGTACCCTAAAGAATATGGTCAAGTTGCTACTTCAATTTAGGCTCTAGAGCTTCTACTCGGATTTCACTATGAAAAACAGATTTTGTACATTTACCAGCATTTTCTCCCTGCTACTAAGTACTGGTTTTTAAAATTATAGATAGATAAAATGTATGCCGATTTCATATTACAATGAAAAAATATGGAACATAATATTTTGAGGAAAAAAATTGCATGTTCATGATTGGTACTGAGTGTAGATTTGAACTTTCATTTTAAACATGTTCAGGTGGTGAGCGCATATAGACATAGTTATCTGCACATATGAGTACTAGACCTACTAAACTAAAGAAGTATATTTTTAGATAAACTGTGATTGAACTTTGGCAGAAAATATACATTCATGGCAAAAAGTCACATCCTCGTAAGTAGACCCTCCTGTGAGAAATAATTGTTAGCAGGTGCCTGAAATGTACTTATTAGAGTAAAAGAAAAGTAAGCAAAGGATCAATAATGCTCATTTTGCATTTAAAGGAAAGGCATTACAGCAATTTGAACACTTCCCT
The DNA here is from genome assembly GCF_020171115.1 of Neogale vison. Lineage (NCBI taxonomy): Eukaryota > Metazoa > Chordata > Mammalia > Carnivora > Mustelidae > Neogale > Neogale vison. The sequence continues at coordinate 78,027,953 of NC_058101.1, read as the reverse complement.
CATTCACAATGGGAATAATCTTTTGAGTAGATATTTTGATGACCCTGTTTGATAGAATGTTTAGCAAAGGAAATTTGTGATTTTTTTCTTACCTATAGAAACATTTACCTTAGGGTCATGGGGAATTTAATATGCTGTTGCTGTTTGGCTCTATGTTAAGGATGGTAGAAATACATTAGAATACAAGTTTGTGACATGTAATCTGTTCTCAGAGGATATAGAATAATGAGCTCTGAACTTTGGCTATAGCATGCCTTGCCCATTCTAATGCTACATACCAATACATTCTTCTTGGATTTAATCTAATAGATATTCAGCTTCCAAGAACACGAGAAGGATGTAATTATGACGGGAACACATCCATAAATATTTATTGAGGTAGAGGATTCTAACACAAATGGTCTGTTGTCTGTCTTCATCTTTTTAGATATGTTTGCAGTTTTTTACATAGTTGCCTTTTGATACCACATGCATACTGTCAATGTCTAAATCTCCAGCTCAGACCTACCTCTCCACCAAACTCATACATACAAGTTCCAACTATATATTTCCATTTATAAGTCTAATTATACATCTCAAATTTAATTCAATATAACCCAAACTGAATTCCTATTCTTCCTGCAACCAAAATATTCCATTAACAGCCTTCCCTGTCTTAACTGACAACCAGTTCTTTCATGAACTCAGTTTCCTGACTATATTTCTATCTTTGAGCACTTTCTTTTCTTATACTAACATATAATCTTCTAGGAAATCCTATGGGCTCTACCTTCAAAACACATACTATTTCCAACTACTTTCACTGCTTCATTGCTACCAAACTGATCCAAGCCTTCTCCATGTCTTCTCTTGTTTGCTGAAATAGTCTCTGAAAATGTCTCCTATCTCCTACCATTGTTCCAATGCATTCTATCCTAAACACAGAGGAAGACATTAAAAGCATAACTCAGAATACATGTTTATGGTCTATAATGGCTTTTTATTCCACCCTGAGTAAAAATCAAAGTCCTGAAATTGACTTATAAGACCCTATGCGATGTGGCCCTAGTTAGGTCTCCATCTTCTCTGAAAACTGCCTGAAAACTGTCCCCTTCCCTTCATTTCCTTCCAGCCACACTAGTTTTATTATTATTATTATTATTATTTTATTTATTTTTTACTTTCCCTGAAATTGCCAGGCACAGTCTTATCTTAGGGTCTTTGCTGTAGGTATTCCCTCTTGTGTGTCTCCGCTTTGTCTTCTGATGTCTATGTGGTTAACCCTCTAAGTTCCTTCCAGTTTTTGTTCAGATCTCATCTCCTTAATTCGACCTACCCTATTCAGCCCACTTAATAGCACAACCTATTAATATCCCCTCTCATTACTGCACCCACCATAAGCATTGTTGAATCCCATTCCTGCCTCTATTTTTCTCTATTATGGTCATCAAACAAAATATGTAGTCTCCTTAATCAGTTACTAATTTTATGAAGCCCATTATTGTTTAAAAAAAGTGCACAAGTATACACATATAACACAAAGAATTATCACAAAACAAAACAAAACAGTAATTGTCGCTGAGGTAAAAAACCAAAGCATTGTTAGCAGCTCAGAGGTACCCTCTAGATCCCCTAAATTGCTCTTCTCTCCTTTCTCTGTAAATTTTATCACTACCCTGATTTCTCACACATTAATTAAATTTTGCAGAGTTTGAACTTTATATGCAGTAGTGTGTGTGTGTGTGTGCGCGCGTGCATGTCTGTGTCTTCCTTCACTCTGTGGTATTTTGTGAAACTCATCCATATTGTTTCGTCTGTCTGTCATGTTTTAATTTTCTTGATGAATAAATTTCCTTATATGACATAAGACAAATTATTTGTTAATTCTATCAGTGAAAGGGCATTTGAGTTCATAATCTTTTTTGTTTATAGTCTATCATACCACCAAGTTTTTTTAAGTTTGATGAGAATGAGATCTTGATCTGTTTTATCGATTTATTAACACCAAAAGTCTAATATAGTGACTAGAACATGATACATTACTTAATAAATATTTGTTGAACTGAAATAAGTTGAATTAAAAATTAGAGGAGATTCCACTTATTGTTGGAAATAATGAAAATCCTTATATTTTGGTTGTTTTTTGAAAGCTTTAATTCATATGTCACTAATACTTACATAGTGTTTATAGGAAATTGAAAATAAAATAATGATTTGGAGTTATTAGGAGTACATTATCAGGGTATATAAGCGATTTGGGAAATGAGCTCCAATAGTTCTTCATGCACTAATACATCACACAAAATTGAAAGATAAGATTGGTTAAGTATATCAAAAAGTCTGACATTAATCTTATATAAATAATATTGAAGCACCAAATGTCAATAATACTCATATAATATTTTAAAATTTATAAATATCTAGGAAATATCCTAATACAACACTCTAGACAAAAATAGAAAAATTCTTTTGGCCTAGTCATAGAAAATAGGTATCACAGATGTGAAACATTTAACTGTGTAAATTTAGTTTCTCTTGGATTGTTTTATTGTAAGTATTTGATAACATCCAAGAAAGGTGAATTATCAAGTTATTAATGGTTTGCATGACACATATTTAATTAACTAAATTAATAATGAATAGTGGCTATCCAATTCATTTACTATGTAATAATATACCAGTTAACACTTAAGAAAAGTGGCCAGTCATTATCAATGTACCATTGTGCATTGTGCTAACATTAATTGGATCAAATTAATGTAGTGTTACTTTTATCTTAAGCAGGCATTAATGAATGTTTCATCATTTCAAAATGTTGTCATGACATATTATCAAAATATCAAATGCTTAGCCTAATGTTTAGTATAAAAAGGTTCATTTGATACTCATGTTAATGAGAAGTTTTTTTTTTCTTTTTTTTACAGGTATAATTAAAGACACATATTAAAAAGGCTTTTTAAGATTATTTAAGTATATAACCGGACCACCTTCAAAGTTGCACTTGTGAGGAATAATAATACTTTTAAAGCTATGGGAATTCTTTTTCATACTCCACTTTTAGCCAGAAGATCAGTTCAATTCTATTAAGAGACAGAAATACGACTTCATATTAATGATGGAATCAAAACAGATGGAGCTATCTAATGGTTCAGGCAGGAAATTGGAGTAGGAATTATAGCTTCTTACCCTTATATCTACCACTGATTCACTAAATAACCTTGGGCAAATTACTTAAGCTGCCAGGTCAAATTTTCTAAGTGCACGTCTTCTTTTTTTATGCCCAGAGCTCATATTAACAGAAAAGGAAGCTCTGGAGATATAGAAAAAGGAAATGATATAATATAGAGTAGAGGAAAAAGCCTTTGGCATGAAAGAGATTAAGTAGCTTACCCAAAGTTTCACAGTTAGTATGTGGACTACAGGAGATTCAAATTCAAGTATGTGACTCATTGGCCCTCAAGTACCAAGCTTTTAATATCAGTTGTAAAATAGCTACCCTAATTTTGATTATGAAAGTATGAACTTAGGGTTTGCCTGGCAAATAACAGATACAAATAAATATAATTATTTTCAGTCTTTTCTCCAACACCCAATGCTTTTGATATTTACTCTAAAAACAGCATATAGACTTATGTGCTCCTTTAATTATACTCTACTATTTATGTGCTCATTTAATTAGGCTCTACTATGATAATTATCATACTTACTATTCCTCATCTAGGCATTGATTTAACAATTGTTCTCAGGGACTCCACTATTATCCCAAATTTATTTCAGCCTCCATGCTTTTTAAAACCAATACATATTTAAGAGCATTGGAATAATGGGAAAGCACCCAGAAAAGAAGAAAAGGTATGCAGAGTTCTTTAAACCTGAACATTTACCAGTCATGTGGTAGAAGAGTCCAAAACAAGAATGAAATATCCTTGTCTCTGTCTCTTTCTTTTCCGACCAAATTCATTAAGTTAACCCAGTACACTGATTTTGCTTCTTAAGTATCATCGAAATCTATACACAAATGTCCATCCAAACTGACATTTCTCTAATTCAGACTTAAATTATTCCTTAGAAAATTTTTTACTAGTCTCCTCTTTCCTGATGTTTCTTCCTCAAATTTATTCTCCACATCCTCTGTCTCTGTGATCTTTTTAACATCAATTTTAATCTAGTGCATTCAACTCAAATAAGACCTAACTTTTAATTTGTTGACCACACATATAATATCCATACATCTTTGCTTAAACTGTCTCCTCTTCTGGAATGGCTACAGTTTTCTGTTTCTAATATTCACCCTTTAGCACTTGACTGAATTTTACCTCCATAGACCTTTTACGCTTTGTTCATACCAATTATTGGTGTTGCCCTTCTGTGTTTCCACAGTACACTGTATATATATCACCACTATTACATTTATTCCATTATTTTGTAATTATCAGTCTTCATCTTTTTTTCTGTCAAATTTTGCTCTTTCAAGATGGTGCTATATATAGCTTGTTCAAATGTCAAGGAAAAAATTCACACCAGATGGAGTGAAACAGACAAAGAAAACTTTATTCAAAACTATTGCAATAACTGGGGCCAAGACTATTACAATAAAGAGAGATTGAACTCAACTCCATCATAAGGAAATGTAAGAGGTGTTTTAAGTACTGAGGAGAGCAGGTGGAAAAACAGAGCAGGGTGTTTGAGAGGAGGTTGGTCAAGTGACTAAGCTTTTAATTTTTCCCTAATTGGCATTGGTATTGGTGCTTATAGGGGTTAGGTTCCTGCACTTCCACAGAGACTGGGAGTCAGGAGTGCTGTCTTTCTTGATGATTACATTTCAAATGGATGGCTGCAGGGTCCTTTAAGAATAATGTTTCTGAGTCATAAAACTATCAAGAGGCTGAGAGAAGATTTACAGCTCAAAGGAACAGAGAAAGAATTTACAATTGCAAGTTTTCTAAAGTAACTGCTCTAAGAAAAGGCAGGTTAGAGGCCTATAGATAGGAAGAAGCCTGTCTAAAGTTTAGTCAAGCTGTAAAGAATGCTAAGGTCATGTTGGTCAATATTTATAGTTGCAGTTCTGAGGCATATTAACACTCCAGAAATTTTGCTTTGCTGCAATGTTCTATGATGTCTAACAAGATATTATAGCACAAACACTTTCTTTGAAAGTCATTTTTTCTTTTTCCTTATGTACACAAACACTCGGCATTCAATGCTGGGCATAATATGAATTTTTTTCTTGGCTTTAGTTCATTTGTTGATGAGTGCTGGCTGCTGATGAGTTTCCTTTTCTTTATTTTTCCTACACTTCCTCCTTGCTGTCTTCTCTATAGGTTCTGGTTCCTTACCGCTCTTATTTCTAGCTTACGCCAGTAACTTCTTATATCTGAGTGCCCAAACCTGTTGTTGCCTCTATCCTGGGAAGTCAGAAGCAATTCTAAATTTATACTAAGCTGAAGGAAAAAAAAAAAAAAAAGAAAGAAAGAAAAGAAAAAAAAAAAAAAAGGACACTCTTATGCTGATTTGGATTATCATTTATGGCCTAAGTAGATACCATGTTATATCAAGCACACAGACACAAACACATACACTTCTGCATGCACACACTTACCTTGTATATATAAGGGGTAAAGTGGGCTTCTGTGAGCTCAAAGATAGGTTAACAGAAACATCCCAAGTGAAATGCAAAGAAGAAGAGAATGAAGAGGAAGAACATAACATCCACAAACTGTGGGAAAATTTTGAATGTATTAAATGCTGTGATTGGAATACCACAGTAAAAGAAAGAGACAATGGAAGAGAAGAAGTATTGAAATAACAACAGCTGAGAATTTTCCAGAATTTAGTGATAGACATCATATCGCACATCCAGGAAGCTTAGGGAACACCAAGCAGAACAATACCAGCATAAATATACCTAAGTCTATCATATTCGAACTGCAGAAAAACAGACAAGAGAAACTCTTGAAAGAAGAAGGATAGGTTGAACTATACCTATAGCAGGAACAAGGATAAAAATTACAAAGAACTCATTAGATAAAAATTACAAGGAACTTCTCAGTAGAAATTACACAGACAAGAAAAGAATGGTATATATTTTAAGTATTTGAATTTTAAAAATTCAATATAATATTCTATATCCAGCAAAATTTACCCTTTGAAAGTGAGAGAAATAAAGTTTTCTCAAACAAAACTGTGGGAAGTTATTGCCACCAGACTTGCCCTACAAGGGATTTTGAAAGAAGTTCTTTGCTGAGAAGGAAAATAATGTTAATCAGAAACTTGGATCTATATACGGAATGGAAAACATTTATTACATGAAGAGGGAATAAAGAGTTTTGATATATATATGTGTGTGTGTGTATATATATATATATATATAATCTTTTTCTCTCAAAATAAAGAGTTTTGATATATATATGTGTGTATGTATATATATATAAATATATATACATATATATAAATATATATACATATATATAAATTTATATATAAATACATATATATACATACACATATATATATAAAAAATCTTTTCCTCTCAAAATATTTCATATGAATTACTATAAATGGTTCCCAGTCATAAAAGTAAAGCAGTTATACTTTTTACTACAGGGAAAGATAGAACTGCAGCATTTACCTGGTTCTTCAAAAAACATTGTATCTGGGATGCCTTGGGGCCTCAGTTGGGTTAAGCACCTGACTTCTGGTTTTGGCTCAGGGCATGGCCTCATCATGGGTCTTAAGATCCAGCCCTGTGTAGGCTCTGTGCTTAGCAGGGAGTCTGCTTGAAGATTCTCTCCCTCTGCACTTTCCCCCACTCATGCAGGCGCTTTCTCTCTCAAATAAATAAATAAATCTTTAAAAATAAACATTGTATCTCTTTACACTTAACATTTGTGTTATTTACTGGAATTGTCCTAAAGTAGTGCCATAGGCATGGATACTGCTGCTGGGTTATTTATGATTAAAGATAGTAATGGAAAAATATGAGATATGAATAAGGCCAATAAAATATATTCCGTGGTGACATCTATAAACAGGGTAAAATTACATAGTATGCAAATATAGATGATAGCTATGTATGAGGGAATTGCTAGAAAACAAAAATACAAAAAATAATGCTTATAATCAGGTAGAGTGCCTTAAAGAAATTGAGATTCTTTGTGGTCAATTTCAGAATTTAAGGGATAAAACAAGAGTACTGGGTAAATGAACTACAGGAAAGAGCTACAGTTATTGAAAACTGGTTTGTGAGTCTGCTGTGATTCTTCTTTACTCAATTCACACACATAGGTAATTTTGGTGGAACATATTCGCGATTTAGATTCCTCCCCTTATATTTGGGAGAAAAGTGGCAAAGAAGAATAACTAATATTGAATTCTAATTTTACATCTTACATAGAGAGGTGCTTTCCAGTTTCTTGTTTCAACACTGTTATTTCCACTTAAGTACAGACAAGGGCTCAACTGTTGAGTATTTTGCTGAAGCTCCTACAGCTTGAAATAGGTAATTAAAAATTAGGAAGAAGACATAAATGCAAAAATATGTTTTAAATTTAATTATCTGGGGGTGCCTGGGTGGCTCAGTTGGTTGAGTGTCTGCCTTAGGCTCGGGTCATGATCCCAGTGTTCTGGGATCCCTTTTCCTGCCCCCTGCTTGTGAGCTCTCTCTCTCTGTCTCTCTCTCTTTGTCAGATAATAAGTAACGTCTTCAAAAAAATAAACTATTTATTACTACTATTTATTAAAATAGGTAAAGCCCACATAATCCTAATGAGAGAAAAAAAATGAAGGAAAACAGTTAAAATTAGAAAAGAGGAAGCAGAGATAACACAAAATAAAATAAAATCCAAGAATTATAAGAAAGAAACTACTCACAGCAAAGTCAAACTAATCAAAAATCTGAAAAGATGAAATTTTTTTAACTAAGTATAAATTACCAAAATTTCCTTTAAAAGAAATGGAAAGGCATGATATTTCAATTGTCACAGAAAACATGGGTAAGATGATTAAAGTTAAAAAGCATAACAAACATGTTTACAGCTGAATTTGATCTGCCCTTTTCAGAACACATTTCCGTTCTCTAAATTATTAAAGATGTTTGAGAAGAAGGAAATTTTCCTAATTCAATATATGAAGCCAGTGTACATGTGATTATTTCAGTTGAGGATAAAAAGGCATTAAATAAAATTCAAATGTCAATTCTAATAAGAGCTCTTAAAAATAAGAAGAGATGCTAAACTATTTAAATGTAATAGTCTATTTAACAAAATTGAAGAGCAAACATTATTTTAAATAGAGAAACACTGAAGTAATTGAATTAAAGCAATAATGTCCTTTATCATCATTACTTGTATTTTTTGGAACTCATACAAGTGAAAAAAAGTAATAACTAGAAGAAATAATGGAAAAGAACAGTTAAAACTATCTTATTCTGATAATACCTTAAAACCCATAAAATAGTGCTTTAAAGATACTATAGTTAATAATAAGATTCGGTGTCAACACGTGGATCCACTACTTATTCCCCCTTATAGCAATAGACACCTATATAATATAAGTGAGAGAAAAAGTTCCACTGAAAATCAAGGCAAAAGGTTTGTGTTTTTATTACATAGGAAAAATGTTTTTTAAAAGGTATAATTTTCATATTAAGAAAGCTATAATAATTTTGATTAACTTAAAATATAATCTTAGTCAAGGGCAGACAATATTTGTCATTCCACTTGATTAAAAATGAAAAAAAAACCTAATTGTACCAAAATAAATTTGTAAATTAAATATAATTCCATTTGTTAGATTTGGAAAAGTAACCTGAAATTTTAAAAATGCACACAAAATTCCAATAGAATCATATGAAAATTATGAATGTTAAGGTGAAACTTCCCTTATAGACACCAGATAGTGGAATAAAACAGAGAAACAAAATAGATCATCATTATTTTCTTAACAATGCACGAGACACTATTTCAATACAAAGTGAAATATGTAATATAAGACATTATATAGTTTAAAATTCACCACGAAGGAATAAAAATAGATATACATTTTATATCTTATCCAAAAATAAATTCTAGACAGTTTAAGGTTTAAATTAGGGCAGTATTAGTTGTCTTAGTGGTATATCTACTATATATGAAGAAAAACATATGCAAAGTTTTCTGAATAATATGATATTATTTTTTTAAATTCAATTTAAAATTTAAGAGAATTTAAGAAAAATTTTAAAAAGAATTTAAGAAGAAATTTTTAAAAAAATTTAAGAGAGAAATTTAAATTTCTCTCCCCAGTCCTACCATATGTGGACTCATTGAGTCACTACTCACTCATTAAGTGAGTGTGTGTATGTATTGGAGGGGGCTATGGATATAGATCTGTGATTTGATGTAAATGTATTTTAGGAGGAAGAGGAAGCAAAGGAAACGAAAGGTAACTCAAAGTCTGCCCTTCTTCTGTAGAAAAACTGGCTTATACAAAATCACATTCATACTTGAACATAAAACATACATACCTATGTGTGTTTTGCATGTAAATTAAGGAAAGTACACAGGTATTTTTGCTTTGTATAATCAATATCTTCTCTTAACTTGTTGAGATTTTGGATTATATTTATTCTGTTTTTTAAAAAATTATTTATTATTTGTTTTATTATGTATTCTTGATCTATCTCAGAGTTCTGCTTCCTCTACTATGTAATGTCCTCCTTTGACTGTAACTGTGTTCCTGACAGATAGAGCTTACTGACTCTGAGCTCATTTCCCCTTGGAGTTAGGAGTTATCAAATCTGGTAATGTGTACCTAAAGAGGGGCAAAGTCTAGGCCTTGTCTCTCTTGGTGAGTTATAATGAGAAGGGAGAGATGAGCTTTTGCAAGAAGAGACACAGGCTTCCCAGAATGACTGAGACATATCCTGGTGAGCTGTTTCCCCACCAATAACTTCTTTCTTCAGGGTTGGTTTTTTAAAGTCTTTGAAAGGACCATACTGGAAGGAAAAATGACTTTAGGATGTAAGTCACCAGCCCTGCAGCTGTGATGGAGTGCACGCCTAGCCTAATCCAGCTCTTCAAACCTGCTTTGTCTTTTAGCATTTTCTTAGCCCAGCAGGATTTCCAGCTGCTGTGATCTCACCTGTGGGACAATTGCTGGTCTACAGAGTTGATGCTCTTATACATCTCAAAGTGACCACGGGACCAGATAGTGACCCTTGCAGACCATGAGAAGGTGAGATAAAGACAGAGTTAAAAATCTCTTCCTCATCTTATTTCTCACTGCTGGGACTCTTTCCAAACAAATTTTTTTTTCAAAAAAAAAATTCTTGATAGCCAGGAGTTACCCCAGGACTTGGCCACTGTTTGTTTGTTTTATACCTCCCTCGAACTACATTTTCTCATTTGAGTGTTATTTTTTAGCTAAGGTTAATTTTGCTTTTCTGATGTTTCTGATCATGAGCGTCTATTATTTCATAATTGGAATTAAATGTTTTGAATTATGGTATAATTTTAAAATGTAGAAAATATTTTGGTCATTTTCTTCAAAATATTGAACATAGAGAAGTTTTCAATTTTAATTATGGATGTGTGTGTTTGAGTGCACAATGTGATGTGCACAGTGATGTTTTGCACAATAGCACAGCAGTAGCCACAGGTTGTAATTTGAGACGGCTTTTGTTTTTTACTTTTCTTGGGTTTTGCATTTCTAGCATTTTCTGTTTGCTTGTCCCATGCTGATGCACTTCATTGTAGCTAGCTGTAGCTTTTTACTCTGACTGCCCAATTGTTGTACTTCCTGCTGATATTACCCTATTGTTAGAAATCTAACATTAGCCTTACAGACCACTGGAGTACTGGCCTTTGGCTACATTGTCTGTAGGAATGCCAGGTGCCTGTGCATGCGGCATTAATGTGTGATATAGTCCATTAGCCTCAAGTCTTTATGAGATCCTCTGAGGTTGGCTGAATGTTCCAGGCAGACTTTAAATAAAACAAATTTATTGACTTAGTATAGAGCTTTATTGCCTGAATCATTTTTGGACTGCCCTTGAACATTTCTATTTGTTAATGCATTTATTCATTTTTACTCTTTACATGCTGTTGATTTCAGAATATTTTATTGTCTGTGAATATTATATTTGGTTATGTAGTGTTCTCATTTATAAAACTCCTGTATTAAATTGGACTTATACACACTAAATGTTGTATTTATCATTCTCCTTTAATGCAGAACTACATAAATGTAAGAAGTTGTAGAAAATTTGACTATAGGCACAAAAAGAAGTGAAAATACAAATCTAATAATTATACATTACTTAGCTAAAAAATTTTAGGTGAAATACCTGGGGAGAAAATGTGAAGAATTGTAAATTAGTATACCACATTGATTTAATAATATTTACTTAATAATTTGAGGAAGATGGTGGAATTGGTCTTTGGTAATACGATTTTCTAAGTTTCTTTTAAAAAAATTTACATTTATGGGTCTCTAAAAACTTATTTTCTGAAATTTAATTTCCCCCGATGTAACCATATATATAATCTATAGTTATACACATACTCTATAGTTATATGTCATGTGTCATATATTTTCTATGCTCGCAGAGGTAAATTCTATTTCTAGGTAAATGGCAACTTTTGGAAAAATTAAACACATGTTTCAGCATCTTCTGGGCTAATGGCTGCTGCCTGAATTATAGTCCAACCCAGATCATCTAAAAGAGAAAATAAAGCCAAAATTCAACATTGTTCTATAGCAGAATTCAGAAACAGAGTGTATTACAAAATGCAGGGAAGCATTCTGTACCATCAGATCCATCCTGGAGCTTATGACTAATCAGGCAGAGACTGCACAGGAAAAAAACATTCCTCAGGACCCTAAACATCATATTCAGAATGAGAAAGTTCAGTCTTGCCTGAGGGAATTCAGGGACCAGTTCTGAGATAAGGTGCATGTGAATGCTGACTACTGGAGAACTGAATGGAAGGAGTTGAAAGGATACTAATTATGAGGAGACTGTCTTGGGGAGGACCACTACCAGGGGAGAGGGAACCAACCTAGAGGGGCTAAAGAACATTTGCGACTAGGCAGCAGGGTGGGAAAAAATGAGTAAAGAAGTAGAAACTATAGGTCCTACAGAATCATTGCAGTTTCACAAAATCAGAAAAGCAACCCTCTCTTCACTAAAAAGATAAAAATAATGAAATTACACCATGCCTTGCTAAGAAACAAAGTCATTATCATAAATCACCAAGTCCACCACCCAGAACTGTTACTCTTGCCTACAGAGAATAACTTCCTTTTGCTGGACAGAGTTTCAGAATGAACTGAAAATAGCTAACAATATCTCAACAAACTTTTGCTAGGAGAAAAAGAAAAGAACAGGGGCACCTGGGTGGCTCGGTTGGTTAAGTGTCTTTCTTCGACTCAGGTCATGATCCTAGGATCCTTTCTGGCTCTGAGCCTCGCATCAGGCTCTGCTTAATGGAGTCTGCTTCTCCCTCTACCTCTGTTGCTCCCCTTGCTTGTGCTGTCACTCTCTGTGTCAACTAAATAAATAAATAAACAAAATCTTAAAAACAAACACACAATAAATTTCCGTGGTAAAAATCTGTCCCCCCAAAACACACACACAAAGCAAACATGAAGGAAAGCAAAAGGAAAACAAAAAATATCTTGAAACATATTTTCAAAGAAGTGTCTATAGAAATAAGTGCAAATAAATTGCATTTGCAATTAAACACAGATCAAAAATGATAAAATCAGGAAGCTGTCAAATGAGAGCTGATGGAGTTCTATCAAAATAAAAGTAAAATCCTCTCTCTCTGCCTGCCTTTCCTCCTACTTGTGATCTCTATCTGTCAAATCAATTAAAATAAATAAATAAAAGTAAAAATCATTTGGAGAAATGGTTAAATTTTAGAGACTCAAAAGAGAATAATTTAATAAAACAAAGTATGTTTCTAAAATATAATAAAATACAATAAAATACACATTGACAAGCATGCAGTGACAAACAGAAATTAAAATAAAAATGAAAATAAAATAAAATAAAAAATAGACAAAATGATGATCAGAAGATATGTGATGGAGATAAAAGACAGACCAAGGAGATCAGCATTGATATAATTAAAACATATGCAGAATATGATAAATAAATGAAACAGAACTAATCATTAAGACTATAATCCAAGAAAACTTCCCCCAGATAAAAAAGAGAAACTGAATCTATATATTGACACTAACCATATGCAACTCAGTGAACTGATTCATAGTTATCAATTTCTAGGCATACCCAAGTAAATTAATAGAGTTTAATATTAAAAGGAAAAAAATTCTCTGTGAACTTTCCATCCAAACTCACCTACCAGAAAGAATTTGGATGTAACCATAACCCTTAAAACCAATAAAGAAAGAATGGTAAGGTGAGCAACATTTTCAAGAAGCTCGAGAAAAGAAAATGCAAGTCAGGCATTTATATCAAGGCCATAGAAAAAACTGTTTAAACATGAAAAAAAAAATGAGGTTTTCCTGATGAATATAGAAGAGACAGCCTACAGCCACAAAGGAATTATTAGAGAGATGTGGTAAAAGAATGATTGGTGAGATATAGATATATTTAAACATAAATCTAAGACTAAAAGTAAGAAGATAACAGACAAAATGTTATATTAAATGTTACATATTCTATATATTAATGTTACGTGTTCTAAAAAAATGAAAAAAAGATTAGAGAAGAGAGGACAGCACAGGAGGAAAAATAAAATAATCTCATATACTAGTTGAACCTCATAGTTAAAAAAAAAAATTAAAGCTCCCCAAACCAGTAAAGACCTCGGGGTGGGGGGTTGGATTAGTGTACTTGTGTACTTAGTATAAAAGGCACAAAATGAGGGAAAACAGGATGATTAAGGAAGTCTTTAAAAAAAGGGGGGGCAAATGTATATTAGAAAGTAAAAGGTAAAATTTATGATAAAGCGTTGCATGTAACGGGGGCACCTGAGTGGCTCAGTGGGTTAAAGCCTTTGCCTTTTGCTAGGGTCCTGATCTCAGGGTCCTGGGATTGAGCCCTGAATTTGGCTCTCTGTTCAGCAGGGAGCCTGCTTCCCTGCCTACTTGTGATCTCTGTCTGTCAAATAAAAATTAAAAATAAAATCTTAAAAAAAAAAAAAGAGTTGCACGTAACAAATACAGACACTAAAATAGGAAAGGCTTCAACTTCAAATGAATACAAAGTGATTTTGAATATTTATTATTTCCAATAACACAAAAAGTACCTAGATAAAGCAGAGACTATAAGAAATGAAAGGAGAAAAGGCTAAAATACACAAATATTAGGAGCCTTTAACATATTATTGATTCGAAGACCAGTCAAGTAGGCAAAAAATAAGTAAAAATATTACAACTCAAATTCAATGGCTACATCGCCATCTTTTCAAGGCAGTAATAGAAAATATACTTCTGAAGCTCACATGGAGCATTCTAGAAAATTAAACATGTATTAATTAAAAAAAAAAAAAAGAAAAGACTTCGAGTTCTAAAATGTAGATATGCTCAAATAGTATTTTCTGGTCACAGTCCAAAGAACTAGAAATTAAATTCACATCAAAAGAACAAAATGTCATTCTACATGGGGATTTAGAAATTCTGAGAGAGAAATTGGTGAAAGAGAAAAACAAACCCAACTAATAGTGTTTATGTTAAAATTAATTATTAAAACACTTGGTATCAAAATCCATAAGTTAAAACTGAAGCAGTGAGTAGCAGAAAATCCATACCATTGTGTTATCTGTATAAACACATATCAATAAAAATAAGACAAAGAAAATAAATAGAAAAAATCTCAAAAGAATAAGTAGGAAAAACATAGTAAACATAAACAGAATGAGGGGTAGGCTATCAATAAAAGTAGAAGTTAATATAGAGAGAAAAAAAGCAGTAGCTAAATATATATGCACATATACATAACCATAACATGTATGTGCACATGTAATACACATATATTTTTGTTTAGATAATAGACTGTGAAAAAAAATCAACATAATAGGCAAACCACTACCTTATAAGTAACGACAGAAAAATAATAAATTACAAATATTTACATAATAAAAATTGAAAAGAAGGAAAACCATTTAAACAGAGTGTATCAATATCTTATGAGTCTTTCACATAACTATGCAAATTAACTTAAAATCTAGATGCATATCTTGGAAAAATAACTTTAACAAAAGTTGGCAACAATTTTAAGAGTTAATTTTTAGATATTTAAAAATAGAAATGGCTTAAACAGACAAGTTTCTACAGAAGAGAAAAAAGAAAAAAAGATAGCTTAATTTGTTTTATTTAAACAAGTAAATGATTATACCTTAATCTGATAAAGACAACATAAAAAGAAATCTGATAAAGACAACATTAAAAAGAAACTACAGAATGTCCTCACTGAAAATTATAAATGCAAAACTTCTAGATAAATATTAGCTTATTAAAAGTAATATAGCCTGACCATAAATCTGGGATTTATTCCAGAAATTTAATTCACTCATGGTTCAATATTAATAAATATATTAATATAATTAGTATGATAGATCTATGAAGAAAAACCTATTGTCTCTAAAGAAACAGAAAAGACCTGAATTTAACATTATTAATATAATACACAAGTGTATATCAGACATACCAACACTGAGAGTTAGAAAGAGGAAATAGGAGAAGAGTAATAGTGGATGACTCTAGAGTGATGAGCGTGTAAGTGATAATACTCAACAGTCTCCCCACATTTCTGTAAGTTGGGAATGATAAAGAACTGAAGGAGGAAAATCATAAGATATTTTCAAAAATCTGATTTAAGTCAATGCAAGTCATCTTTACTTATTTTTTTAGTTTTCATTTTAATTGCAGTTCATTAACGTACAGTGTTTTATTAGTTTCAGGTATACAGTATAGTGATTCAACAATTCCACCCAGTGTTTATCATGACAAGTGCAATCCTTAATCCCCATCATCTATTTAACCCAGCCTAAAACACATTATTTTAATAGTAACTTAATAATCAGTGGACCATTACAAATTAACAAAGTTCTGATTTCCCAACACCATTTATTTATTTATTTATTATTTTTTAATTATTATGTTCAGTTAGCTACTGCATAGTACATAATTAGTCCTTGATGCAGTGTTCAACAATTCATTAGTTAACTATAATCCCCAGTACTCATCAGGGTCCATAGTCTCTCATGGTTCATCTCTCTCTCTGATTTCTCCGTCTTTGGATTTCCCTCCCTTCCCTATTGGCGTTTGTGCCATTACGTATCTTCCACACATGAGTGAAACCATATGAAAATTGTCTTCCTCTGTCTTACTTACTTCACTTAACCTAATCCCTTCTAGTTCCATCCATTTAGATGCAAATGGTGGGTAGTCATCATTTCTGATGGCTGAAAAATATTCCATTGTGTATATGGACTACATTTTCTTTATCCATTCATTTTTTGAAGGGCATCTTGGCTCCTTCCACAGTTTGGCTATTATGGACATTGCTGCTACTAACATTGGAATGCACGTGCCCCTTCTTTTCACTATGTCTGTATCTTTGGGGTAAATACCCAGTAGTGCAATTGCTGGGTCATAGGGTAGCTCTATTCTTAACATCTTGAGGAAACTCCATACTGTTTTCTAGAGTGGCTGTACCAACTTGCATTCCCACCAACTGTGTAAGAGTGTTGCCCTTTCTTCACATCCTCATCAACACCTGTTGTTTCCTGTTTTGTTAATTTTGCCATTCTAATTGGTACAATGTTGTATTTCATTATGGTTTTGATTTTTATTTCCCTAATGGCTAGTAATGTTGAGCATTTTTTCATGTGTCTGTTAGCCATTTGTATACCTTTTTTGGAAAAGTGTGTGTTCCTGTCTTCTGGACTGAGTTACTAGTTTTTTGACTGTTGAGTTAGAGAAGTTCTTAATAGATCTTGGATATTAGCCCTTTATCTATAATGTTATTTGCAAATATCTTCTCTCATTCTGTAGGCTGCCTCTTAGTTTTGTTGACTGTTTCCTTTGCTGTGCAGAAGATTTTATCTTGATGAAGTCCCAAAAGTTTATTTTTGATTTTGTTTCCCTTGTCTTTGGAGATGTGTCATGAAGGAAGTTGCTGTGGCTGATGTCAAAGAGGTTAAGTGCCTATGTTCACTTCTAGAATTTTAATGGATTCCTGTCTCACATCAACCAAGTGGGTTTTATGCCTGGGATGCAAGGAAGGGGTTCAATATTTTCAAATCAATCAATGTGATAGAGGACATTAATAAAAGAAAAGACAAGAACCATATGATCCTCTCAATTGATGCATAAAATGCATTTGACAATATATAATATCCATTCCAGATTAAAACTCTTCAGAGTATAGGGATAGAGGGAACATTCTTCAATATAATAAAAACCATCTAGGAAAAGCCCACAGCAAATATCATTATCAATGGGGAAAAGCTGAGAGCTTTTTCCTTAAGATGAGGAACACGACAGGGATGCCCACTCTCACCATTATAGTTCAACGTATTATTAGAACTCTTAGCCTTAGCAATCAGACAACAAAAAGAAATAAAAAGCATACAAATTGGCAAAGAAGAAGTCAAGCTTTCCTTCTTCACAGATGACATGATACTTTACATGGAAAACCCAAAAGACTCCACCTCCAAATTACTAGAACTCCTATAGCAATTCAGCAATGCAGCAGGATACAAAATCAATGCACAGAAATCAGTTGCTTTTCTATACCCTAACAATGTAACTGTAGAAAGAGAAATTAAGGAATCAATTCCATACACAACAGTAATTCTTTGTACTTTGTACTTTAAGTTATATTTTATAAATTTTGACCTTGACTTTTCACATAATTTTATATAACTCAAATTCCTAAAATAATTAATGAAGTTCACAGACACTGCAATAATATCAGAGTACCATTCTCCTAGTTTATGAACAGGTTGTTCCCCTTTGTCGCTCATTTGCCTTTTCATGATGTTTTATGCTCTCTTATTATACTTCTTTTGTCATTTTTATTTTCTATATGAGCAACCAAATTTTATTAGTAAATAGAAGTTCAAGTAAAATACTTACATTTATTAAGATGTAGAGTAATGGGGAATGGGTGATTTATTCCTCCTTTCATTTCTCAAAGTTTAAAAAACTTAAATGGCTTATGGGGCGCCTGGGTGGCTCAGTTGGTTATACAGCTGCCTTCCTCTCACATCATGATCCCAGGGTCTTGGAATGCAGTCCTGCCTCAGGCTTCCTGCTCAGCAGGGAGTCTGTTCTCAATTTCCCTCTGCCTGCTGCTACCCCTGCTTATGCTCTTTCTCTCTCTCTATCAAATAAATAAATAAATTCTTTAAAAAAATTTTAAAAATTGCATTGTTCAGTAAGATGGAAAGGATCTTGGAATTTTGATTGATAACAAAATCCTGAGGACAGTTGGTTAAATAAAATCTCCTTGATTTAAACTCCTTTCCTCCTATACTTAATTAGGATAATCAGAGAAATTGATCACTCTCTTGTTAGTAATTCTTTGCCAAATGACATAACAAGATTTTAAGAAGTGTCCTTTCAGCCACATACTTTTAAGCCAACATATTCCTATTTTCTTGTGACTATTTCATAGTCCCTTTCTCTCCTTTGATTTATCAGGTTTAAATGGAAAGACCATCTGAGTGGGAGCTGTGGGATGGAGCTGCCAGTTCTGGGTCTAAAATGAATTAACTGTTACTTGAGACTAAGTTGTTTCATTTCTCTTACCTTTCTTATATCTGACAGAATCCAAAGTATGAGACAATGGATGAGATCATGTATGGAAATCTTAGAACCCCAGTAAAAAAGAATTCAGTGACTTCAAAGGAATTTAATTTTAATTTAAAGCTAATTATTTAAGCAACCTCTTAAGAGACTTTCTAAGTACTAAATGTCTATGTAAAATCTGTTAAAAATTTCTGTTTCTTTTTACATATATTTTGTAGTTTACTTATATTCTAGCCTAAGTAATCTTTAAAAAGAACAATAAACCAGGGACGCCTGGGTGGCGCAGTTGGTTGGACGACTGCCTTCGGCTCAGGGCGTGATCCTGGAGTCCCGGGATCGAGTCCCACATCAGGCTCCCAGCTCCATGGGGAGTCTGCTTCGCTCTCTGACCTTCTCCTCGCTCATGCTCTCTCTCACTGTCTCTCTCTCTCAAATAAATAAATAAAATCTTTAAAAAAAAAAAAAAAAAAAAAAGAACAATAAACCATGAGAGACTATGGACTCTGAAAAACAATCTGAGGGGTTTGAAGTGGCGGGGGGTTGGGAGGTTGGGGTACCAGGTGGTGGGTATTATAGAGGGCACGGCTTGCATGGAGCACTGGGTGTGGTGAAAAAATAATGAATAATGTTTTTCTGAAAATAAATAAATTGAAAAAAAAATAAAGAAAAAAAAATAATAAAATAAATAAATAAATAAGAAAAATAAATAAATAAATAAAAAGAACAATAAAAAGGTGTTAGGAATGCAAGAAGTTATTTATGATTCTAACTATTAATAAAAAGCAAAATTTACAGTGACTAATGAGTTGCATTGATAAAATAAATGATGTAAAATATGTATTTTATTTAATATAGTTACTGAGCTATAAAATTTACTGGGATATTATCTTATATCTTTATTTTGCTGGAATGATAAAAATGAAAATAAATTCATACATTTTTGGTTTAGAAATTACTGAAATGAAAACTTTCTGCCATTTAATTACATCTTTCAAAGGACTATAATCTCTTAATTGCCATGAGCTTCTTTTTTATCCTAGTAATTGGCATTCATGCACATTGCATTCATACTAAAGTTTTCATGTCAGAAAGTAAGGATGACTGCTGAATTAAAGGCTTTCTGAAAGTAAAGCTTCTGCTCTTTTAGTTTATGATATATATCACATTGAATATCCCTCAAATCTCACCTTTTGATGGGGTTAATCTATATGTTAATGGTTCCTCTATTTTCTGTGCTATCTTGGCCTTTTCATTTATTTAATACATTCTATTTGTTCAGTTCATATTGTTTAAAAAGAAAATTTGCAAGTTAGTGAAAGGGACAGCATACTCTTCGATGACAGGGAAATTACATTCTGTAAAACTTGTGTTTAAATGCTTTTAATACGTTCAAATTAGGTTTAAAAAGCTCCTTTGAAAGGGGTTTGTCTGTAATAGAAAGACTTCTTATAGAAATTGCAAACAGATCACAACAGGGGCATAAGAGAAGAATAAGTCCTCTGTATAAAACAACTGCATAGGAACCCTATAGCGTTTCTGTATTTTAACAATCGAAGAAGACAAGGTCAGAGATTTTTGATAATATGTCTAGCTAGTTAAACTATACCATAAACATAATTCTATATTCAGAATAGTAAAGCCTCGGGGATTTTTCCTAAATCTCTTCACAGCTAGACAGATACAAGATAGGTATATAAGAAATAATGTGGCAAAGGGCTGTTGGGCCATTAGGAAGAATCCTCCCTTTCTGGAAGCTTGTAATGTAACAAATGCACAGATAATAAGAAAATAAACTGAGTCAAAGAGACTTCATTAATCCAATCATTGGAATTCAAGGTAGGTCTTTATCTTAGAAATCAGTGACATAGACTATGAAATAGAATACCCAAGTTTAATCTATACTTTATTTCAATGTAAACTCTCTTGGTTGAGCTAATTTCAAACTTTTTATGTGTCTATTTCCTCATCTGTAAAAGGGAATAAATATGACTATGTAGTACTTTTTTGATTTATGTGAAAATTAACTGAGATAATGCATAGTCAATGTTAAAAACACTTACTGGGACAATGAATATCAATCACTCAGTCTTGCCATTATTAAAATTACTTTGGGGACATCTATAAGCTTAACATTATGCTAAATGTATCAGGTACTAAATTTGGCCCTAAAGTTTTCCTCTCTATGCTCACAACTGGCTAAGTTAAAATGGAACAAACAAAAATCATGTGTTTATTTCCTAAAATCAAATGTACATTACATGAAATATTTGATTGCTTTGGTCTTAACAAAATTTGAAGTAAATGTGTAGCTAATTCATTCCATATAAAAGTTATGTCATCATACACTCCAAATCTCTGAAATGACTCAATATTTTTGTCTTATTGAGATTTCATTTATGTTTCTTTAAAAATATATTTTTAGGGCGCCTGGGTGGCTCAGTGGGTTAAGCCATTGCCTTCGGCTCAGGTCATGATCTCAGGGTCCTGGGATCGAGTCCCGCATCGGGCTCTCTGCTCAGTAGGGAGCCTGCTTCCCTCTCTCTCTCTCTCTGCCTCCTCTGCCTACTTGTGATCTCTCTCTGTCAAATAAATAAATAAAATCTTTAAAAATATATATATATATTTTAAATATACAATTAGCTATAATTTCCTCCCAATAAATAAAAACATATCAACCAATGCTCAGTCTCATTTCACTTTGTTTCTCTCTCCTTCTCTCAAAGAATACACACTCCTACCCAGATGGACTTCTTCCAGCATTTTTGCTAAGCATTTGTATTATATATTTACGGGGTGGTGGTGGTGTTTCTTTACATAAAAGGAATCATACCGCCTGATCATTCTGCTAATTTTTCACTTAATAATATATTTTGAGACTATTTCTTTGTACCTATAGATTTGTCTCTTGTAAAATTCCTCCAAAATTCCTAACTCACAACACTTCTTTGATGTGCAGACTATATGTGATATGCCTTTCTGAATCTCAAATTGTCCAATTCAGTTAAACTTGGTCCTAGACAAAAATTCCAAAACATCTTCTGAACAGAGTTCATTTTGGCTTTATATTAAGAGTTGTTCAGATAGCCTTCCCACTTCTTGAGTAGCTCTTGAAAAACAGTGACGGGAATGCCTGGGTGGCTCACTTGGTTAAGCATCTACCTTCGGCTCAGGTCATGATCCCAGGGTCCTGGGATTGAGTCCCACATTGTGCTCCCTGCTCTGGAGGGAGCCTGCTTCTCACTCTGCCTGTTCTGCCTGCAGCTCTCTGTGCTTCTGCTCTCTTTCTGACAAATAAATAAATAAATAAATCTTAAAAAAGAAAAGAAAAGAAAAACAGTAACAAAACTAAACCAGTTTATGACACATCTGTTCAGATCTTTATTCAAGAGAAATCAGTCATGGATTCAGAGAATACAGGGCCCCACACACAGTAGGGCGCCCTGCCTGAGAGACTGGGGCAAGAACAAATTTCATAGAATGTGAGTAGAGGCAATGCATAAACAGGACATGATTGGCTAGGATGTCAAAGCTTTCCTGAGGCCATCAGGTCCTATTTTCTAATATAAGCTACCTAAAGCTAAGTTGGAGGATTGTGGTTGGTGTTGGGTTTCCCTGACAGTGAGGCCTTTCCCGTCAGTGTAGGCTGAGTTAGGTTTAGATTTGTGATGTGGTCTGGACCACTGGGACAGCCTCCATTTTGTCTGTCCTGACATACATACTAACTGTAACAGGGAATGAGGAGCTTGAGGAAGAGTATGGCTCTTGTGAACTCAACAAGATAAGGAATGATTAGGGTCTGTGAGCACATATTTCTATACCTCCTTTGATCTGTAGAGCAGTGCTGTTTCTTTCTTTCGGTGTTTTTAGCCTTAGAGACACCCATAAATGAAATCTAAGAAAGAGATCACTTTTTTTTTTTTTTTCCCTTATGTTAGAGCCTATCAGCACTCTACTTCTTTTTTTTTTTTTTTTAAATATTTTATTTATTTATTTGTGAGAGAGAGAGAGAGCACATGCCAGCACAGGCAGACAGAGTGGTAGGCAGAGGGAGAAGCAGTCTCCCCGCAGAGCAAGGAGCCTGATGTGGGACTCGATCCCAGGACGCTAGGATCATGACCTGAGCCGAAGGCAGCTGCTTAATCAACTGAGCCACCCAGGTGTCCCTCAGCACTCTACTTCTATGTTCCCTCCTCACTGCAGCTCCTGAGTGTTTGTTCATCCAATATATTGGTCAGAGACCCAGGGACTCTTTCTTCTGTAGGTTCATCTCTTGCAGTTCTAGCGGTACCTGACTGGTCCATCTTTCAATTTAATGTCCACAGTGCAAACAGACTGCAGGTGACAGAATAGAACAGACCCTAAGGCTTCCTCTCTCATGGACTCTTCTGTGCAGGCAATGGAATGTAGTCGCTTTGGTACAGGATTAAAACATGATGACACTTGAGAATAATGAGAGGTGGATGGTGTATCGGTGGAGAAGTCTCAGCAACGTCTTGTTTTTCACTTTCTCTTCCTCTTTAGGTCAGAACTGGTAGAAAAATCTTGTTATTACTTTTCTCACTATTTGACATTTCTACCTCTTTCATTTTTCTTACATTTTTATTATCCTGGAAGAGAGCAGCTGGTTCTTTTCTTGCTGCAAATCGTAACACCAATAGTGCCTTGAAGTAAAGTAGGTGATGTATATGGAATGAGTTTATTCTCCACACTACTAGGTGAGCTCTAATCAGAGTTCTCAAAATCCTTAACTCACTAAGGAGAGAGAAAACAAAGAGTTTGGGCTTTTTCTCTTTCAAAAACTCCCTTCCTCGTAGATAATCTTCCTCTTGCATTTCAGAAACTGTTATTACCTCTGTGTTTGTTGCTTCCATTATTTTTAACTCTTTTGAATGAGATAGAAGATTCAGGTAAGCTAGGGTAAGGGGGCAAAACAAAAAAGGCAAAACAAAAAAGCACAACGTTTTAAGATACTTCCCATTCTCTTAATAATAAAAGTCTTGGTGATTTCCACTTCTCCTTATTAAAATAAAGATGGAATAATTAACTTTGTATATGTCTTCTGTAAATATACATGATAGTTTCTTTAAGGGAGAAAAGGAAGTGTGGATTGACAGGAGCTGAGTGGATTTTAAATTTTTATTTCTACAGACAAATT
Organism: Neogale vison; assembly: GCF_020171115.1. Lineage (NCBI taxonomy): Eukaryota > Metazoa > Chordata > Mammalia > Carnivora > Mustelidae > Neogale > Neogale vison. Next base: position 78,004,051 of record NC_058101.1, on the reverse strand, counting down.
GCCTTCCAAAATGGCTATACTAATCTATAGTTCAACAAGTAAAGTCAGACAGTACGAAACCTCTTGCCTTCACCAGTACTTGATGTTACCAAATTAAAACATCTATTTAAGTATTAGGATGTATTATGTCATTGATATACTTTCTGTTTTATTTTATTTAAGATGTTTTTTGACACAAGCAGCAAGCATTAACTTTACTCAGTTAAACAACAGTAAATGTATCACATATCATAAACTTTCAAAAATAAGGTGTCTTCAAACATGCTATAACCAAGTCTCCAAGTCCACTTTTCTGCATTTCCTCAAGTTCTGCTTTACTTCTCATGTTTGCTTTGTCCTCAGGCAAGATCTCATTCTTGCCATTTAATGGGAACAGTAATTTCAGTTCTCGCATCTAGATACAACAGTATCCAGAGGCATAAAAGAGGCCATTTCTCCCTCATATACCTGTTAAGAGCAAAAATAAATAAATAAATAAATAAATTCCTAGAAATAATTCCCTACCCCCAATAAATGTTGACCAAAACAACTTAATGCCTAATTGAGTCACTGGCAGGAATTATACTATATAGGTCCTAAAGTTGGTTTCTATCCAAGAAGAACAAACGCCTCTGTCAAAGGAAGTAGTTAGCTTTTCTTGAAGTGAGTGGATATAAGGAAGAGAGTGGAAATTGGACAATGATACAAACTGTGATGGAAAAATTCTAGTGATGCTGGGGTCACTAAAGTTATTTAGGCAGATGATAGTTTCTGCTTTTTTTTTTTTTTTTTTAAGAAGGGGAAAATAACCTTCCCTTCATAGGAAAAAAAAAAGTTATGAAATTCTAATAAATATATAAAGTAAAGTAAGCACACATAAGGACAGCATCCATGGGATTTCCTGACAGAAATTCAATTTATCAAATATTAATGTGGTTTTAAAATTCAAAGTTATATAACTAATGCTAATGAACTTTATGAAAATATATAAATTCCCGCAGATTATTTTCATGTTTTAAAATATGAACAGAGATGAATCTTAAAATATATCTTCTCTACAAGTCAATTACTTAACAAACTTTATTTCAATATGATAGGAAAATTATCATATTATAGAGATTAGTGGCTGGCCACTGGTAACAAAATGACTCATTCAGTGAGGCTAATCCTGTTCTTTTTATCACTGAAAATATATTTGAAAGCAGAAAAAGATATCAGAGCTCACTGTTTGGAAGCAGAGACTAAAAATAAGCATTCAAGTAAATATGTAGTGAACTGAAAGGTGATAAGTACTAAGGAGACGGAAAAAGTGAGCAGAAGGGTTTAGGGTCTACAAGACTAGGATTGGTGTTATTTTAAATGTGGTGATTGATTAAGACCTCTTTAAGAAGATGATATTTGATCAAAGACCTGTAGGAACTGAGGAAGGAAGTCATAGAGATATTAGGGTATATTTTACAATTCAAGTAGAGACAAGTGCAAAAAATTAGAAAAAAAAAAATCAAGTGACATTTTCTAGATAAGACAAAGAAGTTAATGTCACAATTGTTCACTTTGCAAATGTTATTTTTACTTTTTCTTAAATTTTTTATAGTTAAGATCTAGTTGTAGAAGCAAGACATAACATATAAAAATTTCACTACATATTGAAACTTTCAGCTATTCTTACTCTATTTCACAGAGGATATCAGAGCCAAAGGAAAAATAAGGGCTACACCTGGATATATATTTTTATTAAACAAGGTTTCTTCCTATAATATAATCACACTTATAGCACTTCTTAGGCACATCTTGGGGTTTGCTACCAACAGTACCATTTTTCAGTGACAGGCTTTGAACATTCAAATAAAGAGATATGGATACAAATGTGTCAGGGCTTATAAAACATTCTCTAAGGGAAAGACATAATACGTCTGTCATAATTGAGTCAGTAGAAACAGAGATCCTGCAATGGGCAGAGATAATTACCCAAGTCCTAGTGAAATATCTTTGGTATAGCTTCTCATAGACTCAGTTTCTTTTGAATTATTCAAAAGGTTGATTCAGTAAGATAATGCATAGAATGCTTTTTAAAATATGGGGCATATGCTTCATCAGTGGTTGCTTTTTTTTATTGTGGTATCAATTTTTCTATTCCATAATCAAAAGGCATTTTTGAGATTAGTAGGTTACTTCCACTCTTCTTATGTAGGCTTCAACTCTAGTGAACTGGAAGGTGTTGAATGCGCACCAATTCTTGGGAAATACTTTGGGGTGTGTGTGTGTGGTGTGTGTGTGTGTGTCTGTCTGTCTGTTAAGATATATAACTGCTACTCTGGTACAGATCTTATAATAAGGAGTCTGAGTTCATTTTTTGATGTTTACTGCCGCAGATTTAAAGCTTCAACCATCCCACTTTCCCTTGCCCCACAGCTAAATAAGCTGCTAAGAAAGTATGGACTCTCTCTCTTTGACCCAGTCAGGAAGTTTAAATTATGAAGTCCCTTCCATGCATGGCCACACTCATGCCAGGCTGCATCTTAGCCATTAAGAAATTAAAAATTCCAGCTGGTCTTCTTTACCATTTTTCCATCTTGGGAGTCACCTATTCTCCTCAGAAAACCTAAGGAGTATGTCATCATCATTTTGACACTGCAGCCAAATGTTGGATGGGATCTATCTCATTAGTGCAATGATTCTTTACCACTACAAAGGGAATTGGGATAAATATTTTTATGTTTCCTCTCATGAACCCAAGTAATCTTTCTTTGGGAAATATATCCAGGTCTGGTATTGCATGTGCATATCTGTTGTGTATTTTTCTATTCTTGATTCTTGATTTGCAGGAATCATTTGCATATGTTAAATATTATGTCCTAATTGAACATTTCACAAGTATCTTCTCCCAGACAATTATCTTACTGATAAACTGTCTCTACTTATCTTTTGTGCAAAAACTGTTTTAATGTAATGTGAAGAAATCAACAACTTTATTAACCATTTGTGGTACACGGCTTCCATTTAAGAAGTGCATCCACAACTAGTTAACTAGTATTAATATCCTCACTGTTTTGTCCTCCTTTTGGAGTCCATTGTTTTATTTAGTGTAAGTTAAAAAATCTGGTTTTATTTTTTTCTCCAAATAGTGATCCAGTTTTCCCAAGATCATATATGAAACCTATATTCTTTCTTCATTGATTTTGATGACCTCTTTATCTCATGTTGGTTACCATATAAACAGAGATTATCTCCTATTTTTCCATTCTGTACTATTGTTTTATATTCTGTGGCTTCTTGCTGTGTGCTAATATTTAATAGGGTGAGACTCTATCATGTTTTTCCTTTTTTTAAACATACATTTAATACAAACACAAATACGAAAACAATACAAATACAAAAAAATAAAAAAATTCAAACATACATTTAATGATCTTTATTTTTCAAAATAAAAACTTGATTGGGGTTGCATTTAGTTAATAGTTTAGTTTTAGGAGATGATATCAGCCATTTAATCCATTACTATGTTAGGTCTTTTTTCTTATTTAGATAATTTTAATAGATTACTATGAGAAGTTTATATTGTCAAGGGTTATAAGATTTTTCTGATGGTGTTGAACTTTCCTTGTTAAGATATTAGAGACTTTATTACTATTTTGAATTTTAAATGAATATTATATTCTATAGCACAGTAAAAGTCCATAGTTAGGTACCTAATTGAGATCTAGGACGTTAGGCAATTGACTTTCTTTGTACTCTTATCAATTCTCATCTAAAACAGGAATGAAATAAAAATAGTAATAGGCATTATTGTTTATAGGAGCAAGGGAACATGGAAGAGATGGAACTGTTCTTAGAGAAATGTTCCTTCAGGCAATGCCAGAGAGGTAGAGTGTGTTCTGAGTCATTAGTTTTCTTCCTGTTAAGTTTTCCTGGATTTAGATTATAGGTAATATCCACGTAGGTATTCCTTATCCATGTAGGACAAAAGAAAAGGTAGGCTTTTCTTTTTTGGAAGACACTGAATACCACAGCACTAAGAGTCATCTTCATTAAGTTGAAGCAGAGCAGACAATTGTCCTATGGTGATGTCAGGCCATCTAGGATCCAGCTGCAGAATCCTGCCTCCTCAGGTTGGTCAAAACATTTTATTACTAATAATGCAATAATAATGCAATACTGAATTATATGTGATTAATGTTTTGTACCCCATTTATCATACTCTGGCAGGTCTTACTGTGTTTTCTAATCGCTCTTTGCTGATGCAGAAAAATTCCTGTTACATTTGATCAAATGTTACCATAATCTCTCAACCTCTTAAAAACTTCTTGATTTTGTTATAATTTTCACAGTGATGATCATCAAACTATAAATATTCCTTTCTCTTTTATCTTTAAAAAAAATGGATAGTGTTAAATACTGTGAAATTCCTCTCTGAATTTATACCTTAACATTTTGATGATAAATTTCTCTCTGTGAGACAGTTTCTTGTGTGCCATATCCCTAAGATTTGATCAAGAATAAAGTAAGTATCTAAAATACTAAAAAGTCCGAGAGAGAGAGTATACATGAGTGGTAGAAGGGGGAACAGGAGAGAATAAGTGACACTCCCCGCTGAGCCTAGGGCCCTACCTGGGGCTCAGTCTCATGACCCTGAGATCATGACCTGAGCTGAAACCAAGTCTGATGCTTAACTGACTGAGCCACTAAGATATAATACTTTTAATGATAATATTATAATACTTTTAATCCTAATAATACTTTTAATCATAGTAATTAAAGTCAGAGATAAGCAGTGCATGAATTTCACTATGAAAATCAGTAGATATATTTTTTAACCACCTTAAGTACAACGGGTAAACTGTATCAGGATATATATTTTCATATTCCATTTTGACTACACCCATAAGAAATGTTCTAAAAGTAAGGATTGCATTCTTTATGCAAAGTTAAAATCAAACTTAAAAATGGCCAAAATTGCTTTTTGGTTATTTACCACCTCTTGTGATTGTTCACATATATGTGACTAATTGCATGTATATAATTTAATAAAATCACAAAATAAAATCATAAAGATAGGATCACGTATTTTGTCTTAAAAATTCCTTTTAACTGTAAATATTCTTATAAATATACTTTCAAGTAATCTAACAAGGTTTCTAATGATGTCAATTGAAAATGCTCTTGTAAATCTTAGTTTCTGGATTTCATAAAAATAATTTTTGAAACGTTCTTGCAAATGTCCTTATGATTTAGATTTAGTGATCAGGAGAATGAAAATGTTAGAATTTCACTTTTTTAGATTTTATCCTAAATGGTTAAGTCCTACTGTGAAACAAGTCCCATAATTTATGATACAGAGAATTTACCTGTGTGGGGTGTGTGTGTGTGTGTGTGTGTGTGTCTGTGTGTGTGTATGTATCCTTAGAATTAAAATCTCTCTGGGAAGACATGATTGTATAATAAATAAAATTCAAAATAACATAAACATGTACAATAAATTTAAGAAGAAATTGAAGAAAAATATGTAAATGGATTTAGGAAAAAGATCTAAGGGTTGGGCTGAATTTTCAGATGTGAAAAATTAGAGAAGTAGATGAAAGGTTAAAGTAACTGTAGATAATTTTATGCCTTCCTGCTGCATTAATCTAAGATATCTTAGAGGCTTATTAAGGATCTTTAATTATTTTTATTGGAGTAACAAGGTATTTTAACTGTTACTGATCCTGGAGGACAAATAATCTTTCTCTTCTTTCCCTTGATAGAGCCTTAGAACATAAGTGAGGTTCAGTGGGTGAGGGTCCAGAGCTGATAACCAAGAAAGAATTCTTGAGACATCTTTGGTGCAAAATGGTGGTTTATCAAAGCGCTGGGACAGGACCTGTGGGCAGAAAGAGCTGCTGCCATGGGGATGTGAGGACTGGTCCATTATATGCTTGCAAGTTGGGAGGAGGTTAGGGATGGTGTAAGTCTCTAAGGAATTTTGGAAGCAAGGTTTCTAAGACCTTGAGGGGTTACTGATTGTTGGGAAAAAGGTTATTCATTAACAGTAATAAAACCTTTTTGTGAGACCCTTTAGATGTGTATCAGTGGGCCAGATGCTTGGGAATGATAGTCAACACAATATTGGAGGGTTTAGAGAGGAAGTTTACAAAGGAATTGTTGAAGTAGACTTAAAGGATCCTGGTTGGGGGTAGGGGTGGGTCAGGCTAGGATTGCCCTTTGACTTTGCAAAGACTTAAGGTGGGGGGAGTTGAGTCCCTAGTGGAATATCACTCTGCCTGTTTTAAGGCCTTGTCAGTGGGTAAGGAAATTTAATAATTTTTCTTCTGCCTCTGTTTATCACATCACTCTGATCTCTTTTTTTCTTCTCAAGTGGATGAAATATAAACTATTCATTTATCTCATTCCTAAATGAATTATATCAAATATTTAATAACATCTTGGCTTCATAATCTTCCTCATGTAATCTTCCTTGATACTCAAATGTAATAGGAACATAACAAAAAATGTTAACATTAACAACTGTTAACAACTCCCCCTGCATTGACCTACATTGAGATGAGCCCAATTTATACATTACACCAGATGTTCTTCCTGGTGGAGTTGTGCTTCCTTTCTTGGCCTCTTTGATTTATTTTTCAGATTTATAATACACTAAGCCTTGGCCAATATAGCAATGCCAGTAGAACCATCAATACACTTGGTCATTGTCTTCAAACTTGTCTCTCTGCTGATAAGAATAAAAAACAATGATGGAAGCAGGGTGGCCTAAACCTTTCAAAAATCTCAGTGGATTAAGAGACAACTTACCACCTTGAAGTATTATGTCAATAGTCATAGAATGTTGGATTGCTAAAAGAATTTAAAGAATAAATAAAAGTTAAAAAAAATTGAGCAAGAGATGTGGTGAAGTTATTCTACATTTATTGGCAGTACTTTTTACTGCTTATATTTTAATGGAATAATGTAATACGGCCCTTATATTGTGATATGAAGGCTTTTAAGCAGGGCCTTTTAGACACTATGACAAAGTTAGCAAGGTCACATCTTCATCAGTAAAGTTTCTAGAATAGAGAAGCATTAATTGCTTTGGTGGATTTAAAAATAACATGATTTATTTTGCTTTCTAATTTCCTACCTGTATGCAATTCAGTTATTAGTAGGTGTGGGCATATTTTCCTCTAATCAAATTTTTCAAACCATCTCTATTAAGAAGTCAGTAAAACAAAGTATTGAAATGCAGATTGCATTGATTTGCTCCAAGTTATTGCAAGGTAAGAGGAAACAGTTATCTTAGGGTAAATCAATATAATCTACATTAAAGTACATTGTCTCTTAGAGTGCCAGGAAATATTCAGTGATCTCCATTATAAAAGTGGCCATTGTGACCACCTTATGCTGTCAGTCCTTAAATTTATATCCCTTGCACCTCAAGGTAAGCAGGTTTTTCACAACCTAAATTTAGTTTCCTCTGAGTTTCCTCTCATTGTTTCTAGTTTCTGGTCAGAGAGAGAATCAGTGTCTTGTTAATTTCATCATAAATAAATATGAATATCCAGATTCTAACTATTATATCTTCAATGTATTGATAACTTTATATCACCACTATCCTCAAATTGCTATTTATATTGTTAATATAATTTTGGTTATTATGTAATTATGGTTCTGTTAAATATTACCATCCCCCCCAAATAAATTTATGGTCTTACTCTGACATTCTTTTTATAAAGTCTCTACTGGTGGAGCAGGTAATCTTTAACATTTCTGCTTCAGTGAGCTAAAGGAACTTTTAATCACTCTGTATGTAATATTAATTTCTTTGTATGGCTAAAAATGAGTCTGGTAAACTATTGCTAGGAAATTAAAAACAGCAAAGTTGAAACTATTCCAGTCACATAAAACTGATTATTTTACATTATAAATATATAAGAAGAGAACAAAGTATAAGAAGCCTAAGATGTCCTTTAATTTCTTTATTGTGATAGATCATAAAAATTTTTACATTGTTCAATTTATAAATCTTCTCAAAATTCTCAATAATAAAAGGGCAGATGCATTTTCATATTATAAAAGATTAAGCATAAAAGATGGAGGTATGAAAAGAACAATGTCTATGAGCTCATACTCATTAACACTTGATTGACAAGTCACTTTTGGTCTGCTTGTCCTGAGATTGGGGATGAGAAGAGGAATCTTGGGCCTTCCAGAATGTTTGAAATAGTACAAAAATGTGATTTTTTTTAAAGATTTACTTATTTATTTGAGAGAGACAGAGAAGGTACAAGCAGGGGGAGAGGAAGAGGCAGAGAGAGAGGGAGAGGGGTAGAGGCAGAGAGATAGGGAGAAGCAGACTTCCAACTGAGTTGGGAGGTGGAACCAGGACTCGATCCCAGGACCTGGAGATCATGGCCAGAGCCCAAGGCAAACGCTTAGACATCTGAGCCACTCAGGTGCCCCAAATGTGATGTTTGATAAGTCCTTAAACAGGCATATTTTGTAAAGCTCTTACCAATTACAAATTTGGAAAATTTCAAATGTGAATTTACTTTGAATATATGTTATTATAACTCAAATATGCATGCAAAATTGCCTGGCAGTCAACCAAACAGTGCTGTTGAAATATGCTTTTTCACGTTTTATATTTTCTCCATTTTACTTATTGTGGAACTATATCTACTTAAAGGTCATTTTCTTCTAATTTATTCACAGTATCTTCATTTTGAGAAAGACAGCTCCCAAAGATCTAGGAAGTTGTGCCCATCTGCAATTCTCAGACTAAATCATACCACTTCAAATTCAATAATAGTCATCTCTTTACTCTTTACCCATGATTGGTTAAACAGGGATGTCATTAAATTCTGATCAATTAAATGCATGGTAATACCTGCTGAAAGGAATAAAGGGAAATTTTTCTTTCCTACTAAAAGAGAAACATATTAAGAAAAAATGGCTCATTTTATCTTTGACAAAAAGAATTTGAGAAAGTTACACCCACAGTGAGTGCATCTATCTTGTGACCATGTGTGTGAAAAAATATGCTAACAATGGCAGTAGAACATACAAAGATTAAAAAAAAAAAGAAGAAGAAGAAGAAGAAAGAAAAAAATAAACATACAAATACCAGGAGATTTGAAGTTACCAGTGCTCTACCAACTGGAACCATCTACCCTCAGATTTATTATAAAGTAAAATAGTAAATCTGTATAATATAAGATAATAAACTGCTTAAAACTGTTATATATTATGTCATTCACAGTAAAAACTTTTCAGGTTTAATAAAGTCTACAAATGTCCCCACACATCCATAATTCCCTCAAAGATGAATTCACCATATTCTCACAGGGGTAAAGAAGCCATCAGGGGAAACTTTTTACTCCTCAAATAATAAAAATAGTACAGTACAATCCTTCTTTCTCCCATTATCTGTAGAAACTTTGCTATTACAGTGAATCTCCACTTGGAATCAAAGACTAATTAAATCAACCACTTGTGATTTTGTGAACCCCTTTAGCCATTTTTTAGGACATTTTTCTTTAGGTTGTCTTCTCTTCTGTATCAACATTGCATTTCTGTCTATGGATCAAATCCACCATCTTCTGATATCTCTCATATTAAAATAGAAAGAAAAGTAACTAAACCACCCCTAGATTCTATGTCCCCTTCCAGGTTTATCATATAACAGAATCTATTTAAGGTTTTTATACTTTTTTTTTTTTTTAATACTGTTCTTTATGTTTCCTTACCCTTCAACCCAGTCCTCTGCTATAACACTACCCTTGCTTAAATGGACACTAATTGTCTTCCTCTTGAAAATCCCAGTGGTCCCTTTGCTCTTCCCCTTTTATTTGTGAAGTTAACAGCATCCCAAATAGGCAATACCCTCCTTTGGAATATTTCTTCTCTTGTTCATCTGAGCCACACATTTCCAGTATTCTTCTTTAGATTTGGCAGTTCTTTGTAAGTCCCTCCTCTGCTTAACTACTGCTATAAATGTTAAGTTTTCTTAGAAGAACTTATTACTCTGTCTTTTCTCTATCACACTTTTTCCCTAACTGATTTCATCTATTCCTGATTAATGTGTGATTTAAAAAAAATATATATTTATTTATTTGACACGAAGAGAGACAGCAAGCGAGGGAACACAAGAAGGAGGAGTGGAAGAGGGAGAAGCAGGCTTCCCACTGAGCAAGGTGCCTGATGTGGACTTGATCCTAGGACCCTGGGATCATGACCTGAACCAAAGGCAGATGCTTAATGACTGAGCCACCCAAGCACCCTAAGTGTGGTTTTTTTTTTTCCTCAAATGACTCTCTAGTTCTTATTCCAGACTAGAGCTCTTCACTGAGCTCATAATATGCTTAACTATCTTCTTGAGATCTTTACTTGTCTCATAGTCATTTTAAATTTTAAAACATACATGTAGAAATCAAGACATTAGAAATCATAGTTTTTCCATTTTTTTTTCTGGTTTATTTTCCGCCTGCTTGTAGCATAGAGTAGAATAATGTCAGTAAAATCCGCTCAGTAAAAGAGGGTTTTATTGATGTAATGCTCAACTTGGAATGATTATTATTATTTTTTTTAATTTTTTTTGGCTAAAGTTTGGATGGGCCATAACCCTAACGCAGCATTATGTTCCAGGTCTCAGAAAGGGAAATTAAGCATCTCTAAGTGAGAGTGAACAGAGACCAGGACAGCAAGAATGGATGTTTTGCAGAGGTGTCATAAAAGTGGAGCTTATTTCATGTTTAGGAATCTTGGAAGCTTATGCAGTATCAAGAAGGAATAGAAATTGAACCTCTGGAAATACAGCCAGGGATTATTTCTGACTGAAATTCATTATTGACCTGAAGAAGAGAGGCTGACTATGCTCAGCAGTTAGGATATCAGTCCTGATGGAAGAAAAGGTTTTTGTTGATACTGCTCATTTATTTCTTTGTTAGCAGTCCCTAGAGCATGTGGAAGTGAACTACAGGAAACAATCATGTATCTCAAATATCCAGCAGTGAGTTATGGGTCTCTAAGATTTGCATATTTATCCCATTCCAAATTTCAGATTTAGTCATTTTCAATTATTTTAATGTCTACATAGTCCTGAGCTTAAGAGTTCCTTTAGATTTTGCTAGAAAGATAAATGTAACCCACAAAACATGGAATAAAAATTTCAGTGCTCTTGGTAATGGACTACTAAATCACAGTCTGAACAAAGCTTGGGAATTCATGATTAAATTAAAGAAATAGTTGATTTCTATATTCCTAACAAATAACAATTGTTTCTTAACTTGATAAAACTGTATGTTTCTAGAACAAAACTGAGAGCAGAGAGAATACAATATTACTTGAGAGACTCTCATGATCCCAACTTATTTGTTCATTTATTTGCATTTTATACTTTTATTTTTCACTGGGTCTCATTAATGTAACTGCTCCTGGCTGGATCACATGATAAGTTTTAAGTTTCACTTTTCAAATAAGTTTGCCAAATATTTTTCCAAATTGGTTATATCATATTACATTCCCACCAGCAGTATATGAGAGTTCCATTTCCTCCTCATCTATAATAAAGCTTTGGATAGGTCAGTCTTTTTTTTTTTTTTTTATTCCAATTTATTTATTTTCAGAAAAACAGTATTCATTATTTTTTCACCACACCCAGTGCTCCATGCAAGCTGTGCCCTCTATAATACCCACCACCTGGTACCCCAACCTCCCACCCCCCCGCCACTTCAAACCCCTCAGATTGTTTTTCAGAGTCCATAGTCTCTCATGGTTCACCTCCCCTTCCAATTTACCCAAAAGCACATACCCTCCCCAATGTCCATAAGCCTACCCCCCTTCTCCCAACCCCCCTCCCCCCAGCAACCCACAGTTTGTTTCGTGAGATTAAGAGTCACTTATGGTTTGTCTCCCTCCCTATCCCATCTTGTTTCATGGATTCTTCTCCTACCCACTTAAGCCCCCATGTTGCATCACCACTCCCTCATATCAGGGAGATCATATGATAGTTGTCTTTCTCCGCTTGACTTATTTCGCTAAGCATGATACGCTCTAGTTCCATCCATGTTGTCGCAAATGGCAAGATTTCATTTCTTTTGATGGCTGCATAGTATTCCATTGTGTATATATACCACTTCTTCTTGATCCATTCATCTGTTGATGGACATCTAGGTTCTTTCCATAGTTTGGCTATTGTGGACATTGCTGCTATAAACATTCGGGTGCACGTGCCCCTTTGGATCACTACGTTTGTATCTTTAGGGTAAATTCCCAGTAGTGCAATTGCTGGGTCATAGGGCAGTTCTATTTTCAACATTTTGAGGAACCTCCATACTGTTTTCCAGAGTGGTTGCACCAGCTTGCATTCCCACCAACAGTGTAGGAGGGTTCCCCTTTCTCCGCATCCTCGCCAGCATCTGTCATTTCCTGACTTGTTGATTTTAGCCATTCTGACTGGTGTGAGGTGATATCTCATTGTGGTTTTGATTTGTATTTCCCTGATGCCGAGTGATATGGAGCACTTTTTCATGTGTCTGTTGGCCATCTGGATGTCTTCTTTGCAGAAACGTCTGTTCATGTCCTCTGCCCATTTCTTGATTGGATTATTTGTTCTTTGGGTGTTGAGTTTGTTAAGTTCTTTATAGATTTTGGACACTATTCCTTTATCTGATATGTCGTTTGCAAATATCTTCTCCCATTCTGTCAGTTGTCTTTTGGTTTTGTTAACTGTTTCCTTTGCTGTGCAAAAGCTTTTGATTTTGATGAAATCCCAAAAGTTCATTTTTATCCTTGCTTCCCTTGCCTTTGGCGATGTTCCTAGGAAGATGTTGCTGCGGCTGAGGTCGAAGAGGTTGCTGCCTGTGTTCTCCTCAAGGATTTTGATGGATTCCTTTCTCACATTGAGGTCTTTAATCCATTTTGAATCTATTTTTGTGTGTGGTGTAAGGAAATGGTCCAATTTCATTTTTCTGCACGTGGCTGTCCAATTTTCCCAACACCATTTATTGAAGAGGCTGTCTTTTTTCCATTGGACATTCTTTCCTGCTTTGTTGAAGATTAGTTGACCATAGAGTTGAGGGTCTATTTCTGGGCTCTCTATTCTGTTCCATTGGTCTATGTGTCTGTTTTTGTGCCAGTACCATGCTGTCTTGATGATGACAGCTTTGTAATAAAGCTTGAAGTCCGGAATTGTGATGCCACCAACTTTGGCTTTCTTTTTCAATATCCCTTTGGCTATTCGAGGTCTTTTCTGGTTCCATATAAATTTTAAAATTATTTGTTCCATTTCTTTGAAAAAGATGGATGGTACTTTGATAGGAATTGCATTAAATGTGTAGATTGCTTTAGGTAGCATAGACATTTTCATAATATTTATTCTTCCAATCCAGGAGCATGGAACATTTTTCCATTTCTTTGTGTCTTCCTCAATTTCTTTCATGAGTACTCTATAGTTTTCTGAGTATAGATTCTTAGCCTCTTTGGTTAGGTTTATTCCTAGGTATCTTATGGTTTGGGGTGCAATTGTAAATGGGATTGACTCCTTAATTTCTCTTTCTTCTGTCTTGTTGTTGGTGTAGAGAAATGCAACTGATTTCTGTGCATTGATCTTATATCCTGACACTTTACTGAATTCCTGTATAAGTTCTAGCAGTTTTGGAGTGGAGTCTTTTGGGTTTTCCACATAGAGTATCATATCATCTGCGAAGAGTGATAATTTGACTTCTTCTTTGCCGATTTGGATGCCTTTAATTTCCTTTTGTTGTCTGATTGCTGAGGCTAGGACTTCTAGTACTATGTTGAATAGCAGTGGTGATAATGGACATCCCTGCCGTGTTCCTGACCTTAGTGGAAAAGCTTTCAGTTTTTCTCCATTGAGAATGATATTTGCAGTGGGTTTTTCATAGATGGCTTTGATGATATTGAGGTATGTGCCCTCTATCCCTACACTTTGAAGGGTTTTGATCAGGAAGGGATGCTGTACTTTGTCAAATGCTTTTTCAGCATCTATTGAGAGTATCATATGGTTCTTGTTCTTTCTTTTATTGATGTGTTGTATCACATTGACTGATTTGCGGATGTTGAACCAACCTTGCAGCCCTGGAATAAATCCCACTTGGTCTTGGTGAATAATCCTTTTAATGTACTGTTGAATCCTATTGGCTAGTATTTTGGTGAGAATTTTTGCATCTGTGTTCATCAAGGATATTGGTCTATAGCTCTCTTTTTTGATGGGATCCTTGTCTGGTTTGGGGATCAAGGTGATGCTGGCCTCATAAAATGAGTTTGGGAGTTTTCCTTCCATTTCTATTTTTTGGAACAGTTTCAGGAGAATAGGAATTAGTTCTTCTTTAAATGTTTGGTAGAATTCCCCCGGGAGATAGGTCAGTCTTTTTAATTTTAGCCAATATAATGCTTGTGTAGAGGTGTTCCCTTATGATTTTAATTTACATTTATCTAATGAATAATGGTGTTAAGCATCTTTTGATATTTCTTATTGTTCATTTGTGAATTATCTGTTTTTCCACAGTGAGTTTATTTGTACTTATATTATTGACTTGTAAGGGTTCCCAATGCAAGTCCTTTATCAGATAAGCATGCAGTGAATATTTTCTCCCAGTCTGTGACTTGCTTTTTCATTTTCCAGGGGTGAACTGTGAAGAGTAGAAGTGTTTAATTTTGATGAAGCTTAACTTCTCAAAATGTTCTTTTTTGTTTGTGCTTTGTAGTATATTTAACTAACTTCTTGCTGACTCCAAGCTCATAGAGTTTTGTTTATGTTACAGAAGGTTTTTTTTTCCTTTTTTAAAAATTTTTTTAAATGCTCTCACATTATCAATGATTTCTTCCTTTAATTGATACGAACATTAAGATAAAGATTTGTTTATTGTCAATTATATATTATGGTTTTTTTCAGAGATAATAGTGCAGGTGATATAAATATCTGAATTATTGTGAAGATCTTACCATAATCTAGAACTCTTTTACCTGAATTACCACATTTAGTGCTAAGAAGAACTATAAAGGCACATTCTAAGGGTTCCCTTTATGTAAAACAACTTTGAAGTAGAAAAGAGATGATGCTTAGAATAGTAAGTTGCACATATGGAATCTTTCCAAACAGCACAATTTCATCGCCAAACTCCATTTCATTGAACATATCATCTCTCAAATGTATAATTATTTTTGACCAATATTTCAGAAACTTTCCACTGATTTAATAGAAAAAGTACATCTACAACATTTGATGGTTGGCCTTAAACACTCTAATTAATATGTATTTTAAAGTTTTAAAAATTCATATGAGAAGTGATTTCTACTTTAAGCTTTTTTACTTATGATGTATATTTTTGTTTTGTTTATATTTTTATTTGGGGGGATGCGTGTATACATTTCAGGTTCTGCATTTGCTCTTACTTTTTAGAAGAAAAGCTTTAGTTCAAGTAGTCAAGGATTTGTTATTTCCATATTGAGTTGGTCCTTCTGTGGTGGGTGCTTTGAAAAGGTGTAAATACACTCATTCAATTAACCTATTTTAAGAAAAGTTTTTCATAAATTCCCCAAAGATATATTTAATGTGTTTAAAACTGTTCACTTGTCTCTGTCTTTCTTTGTGGGACAAATGTCACATATGTATCTTTAAATCCACACCATCAGCAGAATTATATATATTCAGTCATTACTCATTCAGTTCTTCTAATTCACTTGACAGTTGACTGGTTATGGGTTTTTCCACTCATTTAAGTGAATTTACATTTATTTTTCCATTATTTGTGGACATATTTCTATACATTGAAGACAAAGATGGATGGGAGCAAAGTAAATGGCAAAGATTTATGTCAAGTATATCTAAAATGATTTCTATAGTGACATTTTACACTCAAAAATAATCTTTAAAACTTTTCTAGTGATTTAGGTGAAATGCTATAAATATTTGGAAAGTATTTACTGAATAAAAAATAAATAAATTAACTGAAAATTTTCACTACACATTAATTTGAGTACTTGCAATAAAAATAGTTGAAATCATGAGAGACTATGGACTCTGAAAAACAATCTGAGGGGTTTGCAGTGGCGGGGGGGTGGGCGGTTGGGGTACCAGGTGGTGGGTATTATAGAGGGCACAGCTTGCATGGAGCACTGGGTGTGGTGAAAAAATAATGAATACTGTTTTTCTGAAAATAAATAAATTGAAAAAAAAATAGTTGAAATCATCATTTTGGTACATCATATTGATTAAGATTGTAGGCTTCGTATTCAGTGATGTCACTTTGATTAGTTTTAGAGCAAGTCATCCAGCCTCTTACTCTCAACTATCTATCCTGTAAAATGGAGACAGTGATAACATATGACTCATTGGATTACCATGGTCTTAAATAATTTACCTACAAAACACTCTGAAGATTGTTTGACACATACTAAGGGCTAATTAAATGTTAGCTGCTATTATTATTATTATAGAATTCATATCTTTGGAAAGCGATAAAAAGTCCTGGTTTTTTTTGTTTTTTTGTTAATATTCACCAAAGTCATATAGAGAGGTATATGATTAACTTCAATTAGCATTTAGAATAGATTGCCTTGCAAATCCTATTGTATTTTAAATAAGAATTTAAAGACTTCCTATTCCTAAAATTTGTGTTCAAAATCAATGACTTTATCTCCTCTACCTCTGTCTTCTCTCACTATGGGAATATATTATCACTCCTTACAAACTGATGTTTCTCAAAGTATAGCTTCAAGCACATGCATCAAAATTGTCTAGTTTAATCAAATAATCATTTCAGGGTCTCACTCCCAGAGATGCTAATAAGTTGGACTCTGGAAAGACTGAGGATTTGCATTTTTAACACTTACTCCATATATCTTATGCACACAATAGTTTAAAATTCAATGTTTTGGAAGACTGATCTATCCATTATTACCCAAATGTTTATTTTTTCTTATTTGATAAATGCCCTCTCTATGGAAAATATCTGTTTTAATAATTATGCTCAAGCCTCAAAGTGTGCCATAGCTTCACTATGTTTCATATACGCAACATTAATTCATATTTCAAACCACATCTATCTTTCAAATTTTGACTCATATCCTATCACTTTCACATCTTTTACAACTTTTTCAAATCTTATGTGAAAAACACCATCAAATCCTGCAGAAACTTTTACTGCATCATATGTTATCTTGCTTTCTCTCTCTCCCTTTTTTAAAAGATTTTATATATTTATTGACACACAGAGAGAGAGAGAGAGAGAGCATACACAAACAGGGGAAGCAGCAAAGAGAGAGGGAGAAGCAGGGTCCCCACTGAGCAGGGAGCCCAATGTGGAACTTGATCCTAGGACCCTGGGCTCATGACCTGAGCCAAAGGCAGGAGCTTAACCAGCTGAGCCACTCAGGTGCCCCTTGCTTTCTCTTTTTATTCTAACATGCACCTAGTAAACAAGTGAAAAACAATGAAGAGCACAGCATTAATGATCAATCAGATGGACGTACGTTTGAGCTGATTGTGCTAATTGCTGCAGAAGTTACTTAGTCTCTCTGCTCACTCTTCTCATTTTAAAATATATAAAATATGAAAATGTTTACTATATTTAATCTTTTAAAATATTTACTAATATTCCCGTATTCACTAAATTGATTATGATCAAATGTAATTTATATAAACTACCTAATTCATGCCTTACACAAATTAGTCAATCAAAATATTTACCCTTCTAGACTTTCATTTCATTATTTTTTAAAGGATAACTTGTGAATGGGGCACCTGGGTGGCTCAGAGGGTTGGAACTCTGCCTTTGGCTCAGGTCATGATCTCAGGGTCCCAAGATCAGCCCCACATATGGCTCTCTGCTCAGCGGGGAGCCTGCGTCCCCCTCTCTCTGTGTCTGCCTCTCTGCCTACCTGTACTCTGTCACTGTCAAATAAATAAAATCTTAAAAAAAAAAATAAAAGGATAACATGTGAGTGAGTGAGTGTGTATGGGGTGGCCCCAACTAGATGCTTAAACATTTAGGTCTTTTTATCCATAACCTAGAACATAAATAGTCACAAAAAGCATGATTACAATCATATTAAAAAATTAGAGTGTCAGAGAAGTATTTATTAGTTTTGCATGCTAAAATGCATGTTGATATTTACATGTATATTGTCTTCATTAGGCTTGAGTTCCTTATTTGTGTATCTTTATAGCTTCTTGTAGAATATGGTGTAAAAAGAGAACTTTACAAATATATGTTGAATGAATGAATGAGAAATTCCAAAGAAATTTTGAATTTGGTAACTTGTTTAGTTTTGGAATAGAGTAATGCTTTTTTGTTTGTTTGTTTTTATCTGATTATCAGTGTAATAATGTAAAATAATTAAGATCTCTACACATTCTTTGCTATTTGGTTTAGCCGTCAATCACCCACTCTTGGTATGTAAAATCCGTCATTTGGGAGCTGCTGGTTGGGTAAATGAATGCAAAAATAACTAATTTTGTGGATATTTCACAATCCCAACATCCTGGTATTATTTTACAAAATGGCATTTGAGAGGGTTTTGGAGATAATTAGTTCAAAGCAATTTTGTCCTTGTTCAGATGTAAGAATTTTTCAGTTCAAAGAATGAGGAGATGTATCCAAGGTCACAAATTATTTACTTGAAAGACCAAAAACAAAAACAAGAACAAAAAACCCCAAAAACAAACAAAAGAAAATACATACATATGGACTTTTTTTGTTCATTTATTCTAACAAATATTTTATATAATGGAAAACAGAAAAAATTAAAATAAGCAATATGGAGCACCTGGGTGGTACAGTTGGTTGAGTGACCCACTCTTGGTTTTGGTTCAGGTTGTGATCTCAGGGTCCTGAGATGTAGCCCCATGTCCACCTTCACACAGAGTCTGCTTGGCTTTCTCTTTCTCTCTCTCCCTCTACCTCTGCCCTTCCTTTGTGCTATCTTTCTCTCAAATAAATAAATAAGTCTTTAAAAAATAAGCAATATGATAAACTTGAGATTTTACATACATTCTAAGAAAGCATAAAATGAACATTAAAAATAACTTTTTCTCTCTGTATATAACTATATGTAATTACCCATGATTAGAAAAATGTGAACCTGTAAGAGTAAGACATAGAATAAATTAGCAATAATCAAGTTTTTAAAATTTTGTCTATGTATTTATTATCTTGGCCAACATTATCATTTTGATAAAGTATTGCTCACTGTCATTCACAGATTTTGGGCCCTATCTTAAGAGACTATTTAGAAGAAATTCTAAATCAATAGCTAATGATAATGATAACTGAACAGCATGAATTTTGCCCAAACTACTCTGAGAATAATGGTTATGGATAATGGATGGAAAAAAAAGTTGGGAAAAAAGCTGTCATTCTTATAGTTAGCATAGTTGTCATATGAAATCAGTATATGTACCATTTATGTTGTGAAGTTAGTATTCATTAAATAGCATTTCCATAAGAACAAATATCATCCTTTTTTTTAAAAGATTTTTAAAATTTATTTGACAGACAGAAATCACAAGTAGGGAGAGAGGCAGGCAGAGAGAGGGGGGAAGCTCCCTGCTGAGCAGAGAGCCCAATGTGGGGCTTGATTTCAGGACCCTGAGATCATGACCTGAGCTGAAGGCAGAGGCTTAACCCACTGAGCCACCCAGGTGCCCCAAGTATTATCCCTTTTTAGTGGTTAACAAAAATGACATTGTATTTGTTAAACCGATGTGGACAAAGTTATAGTCTTAGACTAATTTGCAGGTCTATGATATTTAGAACACCATCCATCAAGTGTTTATTGTATATTTACTCTATGCCCTAAACCATGACTGTCTTATTCTGAGTAAACTTCAATAAAAAGTATGAAGGTTGGTATGAAGCTTTGCTGGCTCAGAATTGCCTAAAGTACTTCTCAAAATGGATATTCCTGGTTCCTTACATACAGAGACTTTTCAGTGTGTAGGAGTAGAGTAGTTCCTAGGAATTCTTAATACAGGCTCCTGAGACTTGCATATACTAAAATCTGAGTTCAATAGGAATGGAAAATAAAACAGATTTTATTTTTTCTTATTATTCTTGCTTAATTAAAATATTACATAATTGGGATAAACAATCCCTTCTGGGCTTTCTAGTCACTGAAGACTGAATAATTTTTTTAAAATGATTGAAGCATTAGCAAATTTTAAATTATGTACCTTATCCCCAGCAGCCAGCTCTACCATACTACTAGTGGAGCATATATTTCTTAAATTACTTTCAAGCTACTAAAGGAGATAATTTTACTGAAGGATATAGAGACAATTTTTCTTCCCAGTTTTTGTATTTGAAGGATCAGAACTTTATGAAACTTGTTTCTTATTATGTGTATTACATTGTTTTGTTTCTGCTGATTTTGGAAAACAACAACAACAAAAACAAACCCTGGGGGGAAAAAAGGACCTTAACAAAACTTGGTTCCCTAAAGCCTTTGAATCAGATGAAGCAGTATTGCTATGGTATCTATGCATAATTTCTATAAGAAAAATCAGAAGAAACAGTAAACAGCTATATTGCAGTTTTAATTCTAGGTTTATTTCTAGTAACATTCAATGAAAGAGATAAAAATTGTGCCTATCAGTATTTGGAATGTTTTTAAAACAATTTTCAAATTTGAACAGTTAACGTAATTGTATTGTTTTCAAAGAGCTTAAAAGGAAGCAACTTCTTATCTGTAGCATAATTACCAACCAAGCAATTAAGCCCATTAATGCATACATATTAATTGTATATATTACTTGCTTGTCTCTGCAAAGTATTATGCCAAGAACAATAAAGAATACTAATCCTCTGAACAATGGGGAATACCAGGTTAGGATTAGACATAGTTTCTGCTAGTTGGAGTTTATAGTTCAATATGGCCATAAAACATGTACATAACATAAAGCTTTGGGTCTTTTTCAATGGATTAAGAGGAACCCACTACTTAGAAGTGTCCATTAATTTTAAAGGGTAGAGATGAAGAAGAAGAAGTCCAAGTGACAAATGAAGGAACAAACAGTGGATAAAGGTGTTCAGATTCAAAGAGACTAACTGAAATCTGGGCACCAACCCTCAGAACCACAGCAGCAGGGGAAACTAAGGAGGTTGTAGAACAAAATTTTTCATTCTACAGAAGTTCCATTCAAGTAATTTGTCCACTGACATAGTGAGCTAAATTATACTGTTTCTCAGAGGGTAATGAAACAATCAAATAGCTTGAATAAAGTATGCTATGTTAAAGATACATGAGAAATGATGGGGTGCCTGGGTGGCTTAGTTGGTTAAGCATCTGCCTTTGGCTCAGGTCATGATCTCAGGGTCCTGGGATCCAGCCCCACATTGAGCTCCCAGCTCAGTGGCCAGTCTGCTTCTCTCTTTTCACTGTTTCAAATAAATAAATTTGAATAATTTATTTCTCTCTCAAATAAATAAATAAATATCTTTAAGAAATATATGGCAATGAAAGTGATCGCATTTTCATGTGAACAGTATCAGAAATTAAAATGTATAAACTAACTTAAAGTTGGTTCAAAAATGCACCTAATTTCAACTAAAGCTGAAATATGTAAACTTTGAAAGCTGTATGTATAAATATAAGGTCATTTTTTAATTACAAAATGTGTTTGTAACAAAGAGCTAAAAGATTGTATCCTTTTGTGATGTTTCTATTTTAGGAAAAATAATACAAAATTCTGAGGATAATTAGAATGGTATTGCTCCAAAGTCAATATAGGGATTTAGAAACTATGGTACATGATTTCCCAGATGTATGGAAAAAACCTACAGGATTTGCAAAAGAATTTAGTCACTGAATTATATTAAAAGACATCAAATGGAAGATAAATAATGTATGTTTATTATTAAAATATAAATATTGAGCATAAAAAGGGACAACTGTCTATACTAAGCTAATTTAATTTTTCCTGGCATTAGTGGTAGATCTAGGTCTCAATGTATGTAATACTCAATTAACAGCATTTTTCCATAATTGGATTTTAAATGCTGCTGCCAGATTGATCTGTCAGGTATATAAATTAATAAGTAAGAAAAAATAAAAATATGTTTCATATGCACATTATCCTTGTTTTTTGGTTTGGTTTATATTTGTTTATAGCTAAATACTTATTTTACTTTAAACTGTTTCTTTATTTTTTAAAAAAAGATTTGATTATTTATCTGAGAAAGAGAGGGAGAGCAAGGGAAGGAGCAGAAGGAGAGAGAAAGAGAAAATCTCAAGGAGACTCCCCACTCAGCATGGAACCCAACATGGGGCTCAGTCTCAGGACTCTGAGATCATGACCAGAACAGAAACCAAGAGTTGGACGCTTAACCAAGTGAGCCATTCAAGTGCCCCTTATCTTGTATCTTTATATATTGTTATTATTATTTTAAGTGAGAGTTGTAAAAACCCTATTTATTTCATTATAGACTTTTAAGATCTTAGTAAAAATAGTAACCTGTTATATAAATTAGGAAAAATTGTTTTTTAGGCAAAACATGCTTTCTCATTATGGTTTTAAGACTTTAGAAACATCTATTTTCTAAAGAAGTATAACCAATATATAGTTTGCCTTACTCATCTTCTTCTATGAATGAATAAAGGACAAATTCACTTCAGAAGGTCCAGTTGTCAAAATTTCACTTTATGTTATTCTTTCCTAGAATTAACATTAGTATTCTGAATTTTTAAATTTTATTTTATTTACATTCAAATGATTAACATATAGTGTATTATTAGTTTCAGAGGTAGAGTTCAGTGATTCATCTGTTGTATATAACACCTAGTGCTCAATATATCACATGTCCTCCTTAATGCCCATCATCCAGTTACCCAATCCCCCCACCCCTATTCTAAGTTTTAAAAATGAATTCTGCTATATAACTTTTCAGGATATGCTGTTGGAACAAAACATATTTTAACCATTTAAAAATATGTTAGACATTTTCATTTTTTACAAAATAATTACCAAAAAAATCTAAATAGTTCTGAAAATTTCCTTGATATTATATTCAAAATATTAACATTATCTTATATAATTATAGTCTGACAAAAATATATCCAGGCTTGTTCTAGATGATAGAGCTATAAAATTATTTGTGTTTTGAAACTTCTGTTTCTTTTTTTTTTTTTAATTTGAATTTTTCTGTCTTTTCTTTATGGATAAATTCTCTCTTGAATTCTAATTTGAAACATCTAATTTGTAGTGGGCTTGGAAGACACATAAAAACAACAAAAATCACATTACTAAAATGCATAAAACAAAAGAATGAATCAAGTTGAGGAATATCTAAAGTAATTCTGGTTACATATGGATAAACTATTTTTTTCCAGAAATCTGAGATTCTTAACTGATGTTAATATGTGTGTGTACCAAGCAAATTTTTCTGTTCATTTAATTTGATGATGAATATAGAGAAGCTCACAAAATGGATGTTTCAGATAAAATTCACTACCTTCCCTTAAGAAAATTCAGGGTGTCTTAATTTGGGTTTCCCCAGAGACCAGCCCTGAAACAAGAATCTGACTGACAATTACTTTGTTAGTGGTTCTAAGAATAACAGGTCCAGGTGGGGTGATGTCAAGAATGAAGAGAAAGAAATATCTAGGGCATATCAGTGATCAGTCCATTGCTGTGGGCAAATGGAGGAACTCAGCACATCAGTGATGTGTGAATAACACTTATTCACCTTAGGGATGAGAACTAGGGAAATTTACTTACCAATGCCCATCAGTCATAGTTTGATGACAACAGTTGAGGAAGGGGAATTAGGGCAAGGGAGTGGGAATTTAGTTCCTCAACACTTCCAGCCTTCTAGCACTTTTCACCCTGTGAGTGCAACTTACCAGTTTTCATAGTTGCTCAGAATAAGGCGCTGTCCACCAGTTTGAGAACAGTAAGGGCTGAGTACATAAAAGAATACCACTGACTGGTTCTCTTGCAGAAGAGAAAGACAGAATGTTGAAACTTTCACAGTGGGTTAATAATAGAAAACAAAACAGAACAAAAAACTGGGGTTGTCTGGTGAATGCTATATTGAATCATATAAGCTTGATCTATTGTAGATGTATATTAAACCTTTCCTTTAATATCACTTTTTCTTTTTTTAAAAAGATTTTATTAATTTATTTGACACACAGAGAAAGAGATCACAAGTAGGCATAGAGGCAGTCAGAGAGAGAGAGGGAAGAAGGCTCCCTGCTGAGCAGAGATCCTGATGCAGTGCATGATCCCAGGACCCTGAGACCATGACCTGAGCCCCAGGCAGAGGCTTAACCCAATAAGCCAACCACTTTTTTCTAAATATTAGACCACTATTGTTTTGTCTCAGCTAGGAAAATCAAGATATATCAGAGAAATGAGGCAGGGAATGATTGGGATGTTCAAAGTGAAATGAAAGTGAAACGTAAAGCATCACTGATGTTCCTAGATCCCAACAAGGAGCTGAAGCCAAGTAAATACGACCTTGTGAGTGTACCAAGTTACAAAACAAAACCAAACAAAAAAATTAGCAATACACTTCTCATCTGCCATTTTACATTGCTGGAATGGAAATAGATTTTTAGAATTACACAGATTGTTCTTTAGTTTTGTTTCAGTAGCTTCCGTGTTACAAAGGGTGGCTTCAGTAGTTTTCAAGGTAAAGCTAGGATGGCATATTTGTATAATGAACATTCCAAATGATATAAAGGTAATGATACGGAGGTACTGGAAACATGTTTGCATTATTTAAAGTGACAAATGTTAATTTAGTGGATAAGCAATCTGTCACCTGCTCGGGACATAGTCTCACAGCTGTGGGAATCAAACTGAAGCATGACTTACTGAAAGTCATTCCAGAAGCACCTGTTCCAGACAAAAGGATAAATTACTTTTATTCTTAGCTTATGTGAATATTATTTGAAATGTGTGGGTCATTTGCCACAGATTTGGCATCATTAAGAAGACTTATCAAGTTCACAGATGTTGTGCTCACTCAGGATCGGAAATGACTGAGCTGAATGCTGAGAAAGGCTTGCAGAATTAGATAATGAAGGAGAAAACCTCCCTTTGGGAGCTTTATATTTTGGCTGATTAGATCCAATAATATTAGATTTTCTGCCTTATAGTGAGAAATGTAGATCATGAGAGTGAGGACTTCTACATCAGATAAGTATGGGCGTTAGTAAAAATTTATTATTCAATAAAAGTAAAACAAAGCCATTTAATGAAGAAATAAATGAACAAAGATTCTGTGTGCTTTTTAAGTCAGTGTTTAATAGTGCTTTATTTGCTTGCACAGGTCAGTTTTAAATTGTTCCTCTATAATTACTGTGTAGTTCTTATCCATACATTAGAAGCTTAATATGTCAAAATATATTTTCCTTTTTTATACGTAAAAGGTCTATGATTTTTCAATAGCTTTTTATAGAGGCATAGATTTTTAATTGATATGTATTATGGTAATGATAATAAACACAATTTAATAATCCCCTGGAGAGAAAATTATGAAACTTCCAATTGCATTCTTTAATGGAATTCAGAGCTGCAGGAGTCTACTTCAGAAAGTAAGTATTTGCAAACTGTGGCTTAAAAATAAACAATTGTTAATAATGTAATCTTTCTCTGAAAATCTGGTCAATAGTAAGTTATTGCCTAATCTGTAGAGTAAAATAAAAAAATAGAAGACAACACACACACACACACACACACACACACACATATATAATCTCCCAGCCTCTATACTGAAATGCTATAATGAAATTTCATGGCTGTCTGTTGACCTAAAAAAAATAAAACTATTGAAAAAAATTACTTCATAAAATATATCATTACCCAAATATTTGATGTACTCTAGTGGACAACTGTAATTACACTGTTCCTTGAAAACCTGATCTTTTATGTAAGAGTGTATCAACTTTAAGAATTGTATGATGGGTGTAAAGGGAAAGAAAAGATATGATTAAAGAATTCTAAGCTGATTTAGGAGTTAAATAGAGATATGTTGGCAATATAAAAATAAATATTATAGAAGGGAATAATATTTTATTGATATTTTTCAAAATATTTTAAAATTATTTAATTAACAAGACTGGATAATCATTGCAATTGAACAAAGAAGTGGTCTATATGTTACAAAATATTAAAAACCATATGAAGTAAACAAAACTAAATTCTTATCTGAACATTAAAACTGCTGCTAATTTCTACCAAGATGTTTCCACCTAAGATGTTTGTTATGGGTCCTGGGCTATCATGACTAGTGAAAGACAGTAGTCTATAGACCAGTGTCTTTCCTTTTCTTTCATCAGAATGATCAAGTTTAGTCAATTTCACCCCTAAGTAACGCATATTTGGGGTCCTCTATCATCTCTTAGTTTACTAAGACTGCCTTTGAAGTGGTATCCTCACATCTGATTTTATTCCATTTTTTTCATTTTTTTTTTTAAGATTTTATTTATTTGTTTGACAGAGAGAGTGAATAAGAGCGAGCAAGATAGCACACAAGCAGGGGCTGAGCAGCAGGCAGAGGGACAGGGAAAAGCAGGCTCCAAACAGGCAGCCTCCCAGCAGGCTGCCAAACATGGAGCTCTATGTGGGTCTCCCATCTGACCCTGGAATCATGACCTGAACTGACGACAGACACTTGAGTGAGCCATGCAGGCACCCCTTTATTCCATTTTCTACACTGAAGTTCAGAGTGATTTTTCTGGAATCAAACACTAATAGTCTGATTTCATTAAATGGATGATATACAAATCATCTAGTATCTTCTTTTTTTTTTTTTTTTGAGATTTTATTTATTTATTTGACAGAGAGAGACACAGTGAGAGAGGGAACACAAGCAAGGGGAGTGCAAGAGGAAACAGGCATCCTGCTGAGCAGGGAACCCCATCTGGGGCTGGATCCCATGACAAAGGCAGATGATCAACAACTGAGCCACCCATGTGCCCCAACTTATATCTATAATCCTCTCTCTTACTATTGGTCCTATATCCTATATTCTGTATCCAAAAGATGCTGAACTATTAATGCTCTCTCTAGTCTTCAGTCTTTTGAAAATGCCATGCTCTCTGCTGTATATTGATCTCTGCATCTTTGTGATTATTTTGTTCTCATCTTTAAGATGAGATCGATGAGATGGATATTTGGACTGAATTATATAAATTCCATAATGTGGGTTTTGTACTCCTGTCATTATGTTTCACTCTTAATTTCTACAACACAAAAATTGTGGAGAATGTAAGAAATATATTCTTTGTACTTAATTATGTTTTCTTCTCTTTTTTGGGGGGTGGGGTGGAATGGGCAACTCTAAGAGTTCCCAACACAAAAGTGCTTGTTGAGAATTATTATCAGAAATCTTTATCACTTATCAGTATTTATTTTTATTATGTCCTTTACACATAGTACTATAATCTATATGGTTTTCATCTTTCTACCATACTGAAAGTGTTTATCTTAACTTCAGCAAATATGAAACAGTATTACTATAAAAAGAAATGGTGAGTTTCAATGAAGAAGAAAATCTAATTAATTTTGAGTTGTCATGTAAGGTTCATGTCAGCCATCTAATCTAATACGTGAATTTAATACTGGTTGAGTCATGTTAGTTGAGTATGAACCATGTATCATATACATCACTCCAAAACTCATTACAATTTTCAATGCATAAATCCTATCAGTTTAGGAAATTGACATGCAGAGAGGCTGATTAACTTACCCCATGCCATAAAGTAAAGTTTTGAAGACAGTCTGCAAACCCAATTTTTTGAAACCCAAAACATTTTGCCATTCTGCCCCCATATGATCAATCTAGGCTCTTCTCAAACATTACACTATTTAACCAAACTAATTTATTTGTGCCTCAAAATATACACAGTACCTTTCATCTCCATTGAAACTTTATCAGCCTTCTTATCAATATTATCTATCAATATGAAAAAATGGCTAGGGAGAAATTTATTTCTAACTCATGATTCCAGAAGAGCTACTCTTTGTAAGATGTAATCTTACAAATTTCTAACTAGTAGAACAACCACATCCGTGGATAACTTCAAAAGTAATATCCATAAGGGATAAATAAAGGAAATATTTCTTTCTATACACTTTCCAGTCTTCACAGGTGTAAAGAGTAATTGTGACCCAAGATAGACCATAGGTGGTGGTAGCATAATGAACATAGCCTCAAAACAAAACCTTAGAAAACTAAGAAAAATTGCCACTGATGTGGATGAAACTCATATTTAGAAAAAATGTTTTAAAAATTGCCAGAAAAACAAACAGTTATAACTAAACTAGTAGATGTATTCTTAGTTCAAATATATTTTCATATATTAAGTTAAAATATATTAAGTAGAAGAAGACTTCGCTAATTTCCTGTTATCAAAAAGGCAACACTAACTTTCCAAAGGGGGAAAAATCCTATATGTTTCCAAGTATTTAATAATGTAGAAGAAGCTATAGAAACTTTTATGCTTAAAAACACTTCCAAGTGTTACTTAAGACAATTAAAATGAAACTTGGTATTTCATTTTATCTTAATTATATTCTCTATTGCTTTTCTAAAGAGAATCCAATTGTTTTATTGCTTTTTTCTACTGTTTCTCTTTTTATTTTCTTTCATCATTTCTGCTTTATAACCAAAAGAATCAAGTTTTTTTAATTAACTTAGCATATACTTAAAAATGAAAAATTTACTGGAGTTAGTTATAACATATCTACTCTCCATATATTTTTCCTAATAGTTTTTATTATAGTTTATGTTTCCTTTAAGAGATACTATTCAGAGATCAAATTTTTCTCATAACATTTAAAGATGATATAGTTTCATCTGGTAAATTTAGATTTTTTTTCCTTTTTTTAAATTGTTTTTTTTTTATTTTTTTTTAATTTTCAGCATAACAGTATTCATTATTTTTTTACCACACCCAGTGCTCCATGCAATCTGTGCCCTCCATAATACCCACCACCTGGTACCCTAATCTCCCACCCCCCGCCACTTCAAACCCCTCAGATTGTTCTTCAGAGTCCATAGTCTGTCATGATTCACCTCCCCTTCCAATTTCCCCCGTCTCCCTTCTCCTCTCTAACTCCCCATGTCCTCCATGCTATTTGTTATGCTCACAAATAAGTGAAACCATATGATAACTGACTCTCTCTGCTTGACTTATTTCACTCAGCATAATCTCTTCCAGTCCCGTCCATGTTGCTATAAAAGTTGGGTATTCATCCTTTCTCCCATCCAAGTACTAACCAGGCCTGACCCTGCTTAGCTTCCGAGATCAGACGAGATCGGGCGCGTTCAGGGTGGTATGGCCGTAGACGGGTATTCATCCTTTCTGATGGAGGCATAATACTCCATAGTGTATGTGGACCACATTTTCCTTATCCATTCATCCGTTGAGGGGCATCTTGGTTCTTTCCACAGTTTGGTGACCGTGGCCATTGCTGCTATAAACATTGGGGTACAGATGGCCCTTCTTTTCACTACATCTATATCTTTGGGGTAAATACCCAGGAGTGCAATTGCAGAGTCATAGGGAAGTTCTATTTTTAATTTCTTTTTTTTTTTTTTTTAAATTTATTTATTTGACAGAGAGAGATCACAAGTAGACAGAGAGGCAGGCAGAGAGAGAGAGGGAAGCAGGCTCCCTGCTGAGCAGAGAGCCCGATGCGGGACTCGATCCCAGGACCCCGAGATCATGACCTGAGCCGGAGGCAGTGGCTTAACCCACTGAGCCACCCAGGCGCCCCTATTTTTAATTTCTTGAGGAATCTCCACACTGTTCTCCAAAGAGGCTGCACCAACTTGCATTCCCACCAACAGTGTAAGAGGGTTCCCCTTTCTCCACATCTCCTCTAACACATGTTTGTTTTTGTTTTTTTAAATTGTTATCCATTTATATGGATAACCTAATAATGTATAATAATATATAATATAATATAATGTAATGCAATATATTGCTTTCTTAAAATAAAGCACAGCATGAGTAAGCAAGTAACTGCAATTGCACAAAGATAAAATGATTGTTTTGGGGAAAATAAGATCATTTGTACAATTTAGTTTTGTTATTTTTTATATTCTGAAGGATTATAAGCATTAAGTTTACATTTGTAGAGGGAAGAAAGAACAGCAATGTATCTGAAAAGCAGGCATGGACATGTAGCAAATATATGCCTTTGATCTAAATGACAGAAATAATTTTGCATATAGCATGCAATATTAGGCATGTTTAAAGTGACCTATATTACTTGAAATGCAGGTGAAATATTTTTCAGTTCGATGAAGCCATTCAATGTAAACCATAAATGAAAATAAATGAAAATATTATGTACATAATATCTATAATAGAATTTGCTACATTAACTCTTGCAGATGTAGGTTAATATTTTATTTGCATATATCCTCAAGTCTGTCCTGTTCTTTGCTTGAATTTATCACAAGTCTGCAGACATGGCTTGCTGCTGGAAATGGACATGAACAATTAAATTTTCAGTATGAAATGCAGTGAAAGATTCCACTCGAGCAGCATTTGCTAAGCCCTTTGGTAGCTGTACTGATAAGGCAAAAAGAGGTTCAAGAATGAGAAATCTAAAGTGGAGATGCAAATCTCATGCTTGGTTGCTATATTGCTATCTTAGAATATGCGGATCCTACCTGGACTCAAACTAGTTTAACCAGAACTAAAAAGAAAAGAAAAAGGGATTATGGTACTTTCTTTCTAAACTGTTTTACATTCATTTTTTAATTTCTTTTTTTTTTTTTAAGATTTTATTTATTTATCAGAGAGAGAGAGTGAGTGAGCACAGGTAGACAGAACGGCAGACAGAGGCAGAGGGAGAAGCAGGCTCCCTGCTGAGCAAGGAGCCCGATGTGGGACTCGATCCCAGGACGCTGGGATCATGACCTGAGCTGAAGGCAGCTGTTTAACCAACTGAGCCACCCTTACACCTTCATTACAGTGAAAAACAATCTCAATATATATTTAAAGCAGTTTTTGTTTCATGAATTGTTAAACATGAATTGTTAAATGCACTCCACTTATATTTCTCATTGGTGCTCTCTCCAGACACACACACACACACACACACACACACAGTCAGATATATATGTCATGGATTTATGCCTAAATGGTGTCAGCTTATGTTTAATCAATCTTGTCAAATATATTGGTTGAATAAATGTCAAGTTCTATATTTAAACAGAGGAGGGATATTTTTAATATTTCTGTGACATCTAAAACAATTGATTGCTTTAATTTACGTGTTCTAAAGATGTTTGTCCCTTAAGCACTATTTATCAAAATTTAAAAATATACAAACACTCAAAATAGTGCAAATATTTCTGTCAGTATAATCATCTGCATTCCAATAGAATTTTTTTTTTCAAATAACTGTGCACTGTTACTTTAAAATGACTAGACAGATTTCTCCTTGACGAGTTTTAATCTAGCAATAATTTCACTGGGGAAAATGCTGGTGTTTCTTATGACTACGATGGACAATTGGAAAAATTAAAATATCAGGGTAATTATTCTTTTTTTAATTTGAAGGTTTTGATTAAAAAAAAGTATAGTGAGATAATTGAGCAATTTTATATTGGATTCAGTTTTTTTCTTTACTTGAATTGAGCTCTACCTTTTAGAGGTACATAATACAGGTCAGATAAAAAAAGGCCAAAGGAGTCAAATCCAGTTACTTACCTATAATATTTATCATG
Source organism: Neogale vison (assembly GCF_020171115.1). Lineage (NCBI taxonomy): Eukaryota > Metazoa > Chordata > Mammalia > Carnivora > Mustelidae > Neogale > Neogale vison. The sequence goes on along the minus strand of NC_058101.1, from coordinate 77,972,378 downwards.
AAGAACTCAAATAATATGACTCTAAATCATTTTTGTGGAATGGAGCAAACACAGACTTATTGCTTTTATTTATAAGTTGACACAAAACTAATTTGCAAAATTATGTACAAAATATTACTAAACCAATAGGTGCTTTCTTCAGTTTTTTTTTTTTTTTAATTGTGTGATCTGTTTTTCAAAACTGTCTGAGTTTATTCTTTTGTTGATCTTTGGCAGTTCTTTTGGAAAACAGTAATTTAAATCTATAATGACTAAAAAAATGAAATTTAGTTTAATGTTACACAACATGTAAATTTACACATATTACTCAACTTAAAGATAAAAGTCAAATACTAAATTGAGCAAAAAAACCATCTTGTTCTTTGTATCTATACTCTAAATTACTCTTTTGTTTCCTTGAGATGGAATCCTTACACAACTGTTTCTGAGGTTACGAGGTGTATACATTTTCTTAGGATTTCAGTGTTTGCCATTGACCTTAAACAATCTTAACTCTTTGAAATATGGAAAATAAAGTGTTAAAATTCTGTGGTTTTAGCATTTTTAACTTCAATTAAATCTGCCTGTTTAGTAGAGAATTACAACTAGTTTCACCTTTCAAAACAGTTCATAATTGCTCCAAACACTCATTACTGTGGGTAACTACAATTTTCATGAATATTTTCATCCCTTTATGACTTCATTTTGAAAATAGGAGAAAAACAAGACAAACAGAGAATAGATCTCTAAATACTGAGACAACTGAAAGTTTGGAAGATTTGGAAAAACACAAAAATTTATAGTTTATTAGGAAGCATACATTTAAATGGCATTTAATAAAACATCCTGGTATTTTTATATATGAAACATAGAACCTATACATGAAGAAATACTGGACAAGTAGCCAAATTTTATTGTAATTCTGTCATTTTATTTAATCCTCTTCTAACCTGTAATCACAGTGGCATTTATAATTTAATTTTCCTTCGGATCTAATTACTAGATAGTAAATGCCTAGATTTAAACACAGCATGGCAAGAAATATATTTTGTACCTCAAAGCAATCATACAAAAAAGAAACCATACAATCACTATAATATTTGAAAACATTATTGAAATTACATATTTGAAAACATAAAATGCTTACAATAATATTCATTTTTGTATATGTACTGCTTCATCTGAAGCCATATTTCTTCTACTATTCAAAGCTCAGTTTGAAGTTTACTTCATAAAGAGTTTCCCATTGTAAATGGATTCTAATAATTTCTTTCTGTTGTTTTCTTATATTCTTCCTAACATGTACATTGAAGCTGTTTCTAATATGGACAGGCACTTTCCTCTAAGTGTTTCTTCTGTGCAGTCTTTCTGATTCCATACTTTGTAAGCAGTATGGAGGTCCTGGGAGAGGCTTGGGCAAATATTTAATAAAAATCCTTTAATTTAATAAAAACTGTTTCATACAAGATAATAAAAGTGACCAGAAGATTATGTCAAATGCAAATGGGAAGAAAATTAGATAGAAACTGTATAGTGTGGTTTTAATTTTATAATAGCTTTTAATGAAAAATATCAAAAAAGGTCATGGAAATTATATAGGCCAGGGCCCTCCCTCCCCCTAAGAAAACAAAAAATGAAAAACAACCATAAACACAACAATAAAAAGCATTTATTGGATGTCTGTTATATGTCAAGTTTTACAGATATTAATATCCTAACACAGGCATGATCAGTAGTTTACAAAAGAGGAAAGTGAAGCTCAGAGTTTTCAAGAAGTCAACAAAACTTGCCGCTTCACAAAAGACTCAGAATTCAAAATTTAGGTCATGCTAGCATCAAAAATTGTGCCCTCCCTGCTTTACCACCAGTTTTTCTTTCCCAGTGAAAATGCTTAATTTATTCTTCAGTCACCTATGCAAAGCAATCCTTTAAAGAGCTGGAACTGCATCTGTTTCATCTGTGCACTGTCCAACTACCTGGTGTTTGTAATATAGTACATATTTAATAAATATTTGATGAACCAAATATGTGTTTTTAAGAAATATTTTCAGCCCCAAATTAAGTATCTATCACAAGTATGTAATGATTTTAGGGGAATGTAATGATTTTAGGGGAACTATAATTTGGATTTCTGAAATTGTTTAACTTGAAATTAAAGTAAAAGTATACTTTATCAGAAAAATATCAATCAAGTCTACAGAATGCAAAGACTATACTACTTAGTTAAGGTAATTTCATGAAATATACTCAAGAACAACTAACTTTCATTTGCAAGTCAAATAAATTTTGACAAACTTATCTGAATCTTCAAATGTGGTCATTATACTGTTAGAAGAATAATAATGTATTTGTTGGAAGCTCTTATAATGTACATCAAAACAAACAAAATCTTTGTACTGAAAAGCTAACTTACACTAAGCACACACAACAGAGTAGTCTCAGAAATAGTTCTTGGGCGCCTGGGTGGCTCAGTGGGTGAAGCCGCTGCCTTCTGCTCAGGTCATGATCTCAGGGTCCTGGGATCGAGTCCCGCATCAGGCTCTCTGCTCAGCAGGGAGCCTGCTTCCTCCTCTCTCTCTGCCTGCCTCTCTGCCTACTTGTGATCTGTCTCTGTCAGATAAATAAATAAAATCTTAAAAAAAAAAAAAAAAAGAAATAGTTCTTAATGGGTCCTCATCAATGTGTGTTGAATTTTTATTCTATTTAACGCTACCTTTCAGATTTTAGTTTTATGGGGAGGAAAAAAAGGAACAATATTTCAATTCAGTTCAATATTGAAAAAGTGATTAGTGCTGGTATGCTCTGTGAACAAGGTCTATTATCTACTTGATTTTTAATTACCTTTTTAAAGAAATATGTGTGTCCTGGGATTTTACTTTTCTTTATTATACCTGCTAGATTCTGAACTTTTAATTTCAGACTATTAATTACTGTGATATCCCCAGGTCATTTTTTACCCTCTTTTCAGCAAGATTCAAGTCAATCTAAACATTTACTTAAGGTCTCTTTTTCTATCTCCCTAGATAACTAACTTAACTTTATTCACACTGAATCTTTTTGTTGCTGCCATAACAAATACCAGTTTCTCTTCTTCTTAACAATTTCCTTCTTAGCGCTAACAATGTTTCCCACTTTATCACTAAGTTTTATTGTCAGGAAGATTCTGCTGTTGAAATTCAATTGTCTGTAAATCTGAGCTGCAGTCAAGCTGCTAAAATCATTGTGAGTCTTATTTAACTGTCTGGCACATAAATCAGGTAGATTTTATTTGATTTCCATGGGATGTTTTTCTAGACCTTAGCGCTCTAACACATACTGATATTAACTAACGGCACATTGAAGTGCATATTAGTGCTTCAATGAGGAATGATTCATCCAATAAGCACAGCCTATTTTTCTAAATGGCAATCATCAAGAAACATGGCCTGAGTAATGTCATCTTGGGTCAGTAATATAAAAGGGGACTGGAAATTCAAAGCTTTTCAATGTTGTCATTACTTCATTCTGTGACAGTATAATAGTCCTTAAATACTAAGTGGGTCAAATTCTTGTTGTTTAGCATCTCAATCTATCACTGTTTGCCTGAAAGGTAGCATCTTTATAGCATTACGTTAATTCATTATTGTTGATATGTGTCTCTACGTTTAATTTCTTTGCCTTCTTTAAGTTTACCGACAACCGTATGTAGTAAATATTTTTCATTCTTTTCATTGAAAGTTGTAAAATCTAAGGTTCAGAATGAAAAACAACTTTTCCACAGTAGAAAAACTGGTGCATGCAAGAACCAAGATAAAGATATAGATGTGGATGTAGATGTAGATATAGATATATGCCTGTGTTCAAATTTTGGTTTTAGCCTCTACCAAATTCAATTCTTCAAAATGAATATATACAATTTTAGGATATATATTTAATTTAATATGTCTAGATATACACATAAACATATATATGTACACACGTACACATACACATATTAAAAAATATCTACTTACAATTTATTAAAGAAAAATGCAAACATAAGTGTATACAATACATTTAAATGTTATCAGTTAGAGGCAGAGATGGCAAAGCATTTGACAAATCCAAATGATTTTATTCAAAAAGAATGTACTTAATATTATGATTCAGATGCCCATGTTGAGTTTAACAGGATATCATCTTCCCCTCTTTAGTTCTCTTTGCTTGTTTTAGTTATCTTAGAGGCTTTTAGGAGATACATTTTATAGGACCATGAAGATCACTTTTTAGTCAGTGCCCTTGATTCTATATAAAGCATTTTTTTTTCAGGTAGCTAAATTTTACACATGCTAACCACATTTAGTGCTCAGAGGCATGTGGGTACATACAATTCTACTCTAAATTGAAGTCATATTGATGAAGCCAAAGAATAGGACTGAATTATTTATCTTTTTTTTTAATAAATTGCATATAATGGCAATTTGTTTCTATTTTAAGATATACACGTGCATGTTAGTTTTGAAAAAGCAAGGTTCATATTAAGAGGACCTATCTCCAATAATGGAAGCTAGATAACATTACCTAAATTTTCACCAGGTTAAAATGTCAATGCTACAAAAAATTCCTAGTGAATTAACAAAACAAAGGAAATAAATTAAAAATCACATTTTTATGTGAAGACTGGGTTACTTTTAGTTGAAGTCAGTTATGGGAGCAGATTTGTATAAAGTGTAAAAATTAACTATTAAAGGAAAGATATCCTGGAATATATAGATGATATAGACATAGATAAATAAGCACAATCCATAGTTTCAAAATGAACAAACAGAAAACCAAATGAGGCATCATAACCAAATAACTTAATTTATTAGATCCATAAAATGCTCCATATAAAATAATAATATGTCTACTATGTAAAGATAAAAAAGAGGAGATTATAAACATGAATAAAGAATAAGAAATTATCAAAATTGGTTAAAAAAAGGGGATGAGTATTAAGAAGACTAGTAAACATACAAAATGCAATAATTAGAATAAAAGATTCAATGACTAGGTGAAAGAAATAAGGGTCATACATCATCCAGATGATGTTGCAAAAAACCAACCAAACAAACAAACAAACGAAAAAACCCCCAAAACAAAACAAAACAAAAACCTATATCTATATACAGGCATACCTTGGAAGAATTGAGGGTTTGGTTCTAGATCATCTTACTAAAGCAAATATTAAAGCAAGTTAAAGGAATTTTCTGGTTTCCACAGTACATATAAAAGTTATGTTTATGCTATACCATAACCTATTAAGTGTGCAGTAACATTATGTCTAACAAACAATGTACATACCTAAACTAAAAACTATTATTAATTCTAACAAATTCTAACCATCATCTGAGGTTTCAGTGAGAAGTAATTTTTTTTTTTTTATTTGACAGACAGATCACAAGTGGGCAGAGAGGCAGGCAGAGACAGAGAGAGGGGGAAGCAGGCTCCCCGCTGAGCAGAGAGCCCAATGCGGGGCTCGATCCCAGAATCCTGGAATCATGACCCAAGCTGAAGGCAGAGGCCCTAACCCACTGAGCCCAGGTGCCCAGGTGTCCCAGTGAGAAGTAATCTTGCTGGTGGAGGCTCTTGCCTCAATGTTGATGGTTGCTGATTGATCAGTGTGGTGGTTGCTGAAGGTTGGGGTTGCTGTGACAAATTTCTTAAAATAAAACAACAGTACAGTTTGTCACATGACTTTTCCTTCCAGGAATGATTTGTCTATAACATGTGATACTATTTGACAGCATGTTTTACCCATGGTAGAATGACTTTCAAAATTAGTCAGTTCCTCCTCCTAACCATTATGACTGATTTGTCTATTACTTTTGCACTTGACAACCATAAAGATCCTTGTGATGGTTTCATTTCAATTATATTGAATAAGACAATCAAATCTTTACATCATGACTTCCTACCAAGAATATGAATTATATATTAACTTTTATAGTTCCTTTTTTACAACTGAATAAAGTTTTATAAAATAAAAAAAAAATCTTATTTACATGAAGTTTCTACTTATTTCTCAATATTTTATGTTTTGGTTACTATTTCAAATGAGTGTTATTCAGTCATATATATATATATATGCTTAGCATATATGGGTGAATATCTGTTAGGAGGAGGAGTTATTTGCCCAGTTAGATACCGAGACTTAGAGTTTGGCAATACATTGCTTATGTAAATTTCTGCAGCAGTTCTTCCCCCCTGAATGTTCTCTTTCCTGATTATTATCATATCAGTAAATGACAGTTTTATTCATCAGTTGCTTTTGACATAAACTGGTCCATGTTTTTTGAGGTTCTTACCAAAATATCACACCTGAACCACCTCATTATCCTCAGCTATGTCTTAACTATACGACAAGAGGTATATGTATCCAGCAATTTTGGAGTAGGAAGTCATGCCTAAAGTCCCATCTATAACCAACTGGGACAACATCTTAAAATTGGTACCAATGCAAAATTGTGTGGAAGAGATTCAGGATGGGTCTTCCAACACATTCAGCTGATAAACATAACAAAGAAATCTTTCTAAAAATTCATCAGTCTTGTGGTAAAAAGTTATTTTAAGGACATACATAAAGGAAGTACCTGATAAATTGCATTGTGGTTAGAAAGATTCAAGAAGGTGGGACAAGATGGCAGGGTAGTAGGAAGAGGCGCCTTTTCAGCCTGTACCCCAAAGTGAGCTGATTACCTACCAAAGAACTCCGATCACCCATGAAATCAGCCTGAGATCAGAATTATACACGTCTGGATCTCTACAGGGGCAGAAGACCCCAGTGGGCAGGTAAAGCGGAGTGGGAAGGCGGACTGATATCGGAAGATAAACAAAAGGGGGAGGGAGCCACCAGAGGTGACCGGTGGGAAAGTAATACCCCGACACGAGCGAGAGTGCCCTGCCTCTGGGGACCAGCATTAACTTGGAGACTGGTTGAAAGCACTCCAAAAGAGCAAAGGATCGCGGGGGGAAATTGTGGGAATCGGGGCGGCTAGGGACAGGGGCTTAAGTCCCCGGTCCCAGACAGCCTCCCCAGCGCTGAGGCAGAGAGAGTGCGGTGGAGAAACCGCTCTTGGTCCCTAAGGCACCAGCGCGCCCGAGAATGGGTGGGTTCTGGCTCCTGTGAGGGGATGGGAGCCGCACCGGTCTGCAGAACGCGCACTAGCCCTACCACAAAGCTCGAGATACGGGCGCACGTCCCTCATGCTCCCCTGAGTTACAAAGGCCCGGCCGGCGCTCTTTGACCCGCGCCATTGTTTCAAAACCTAAGCCGCGCGCCCGAAACTCTTCCCCTGACAGAGGCGCGCAAAAACCCAGCCTGAGGCTTACAGACCAGCGCCCCGTTCTCAGTACCCCAGACACGCGCCCGACCCATAGCCGCTTCTGAAAAGAGGTGCGCGCAAGCTGGGGACTCCCAGAACCGGGCCGGCAGCAAAATCTCAGTGTGCGACTGCTGCTTGGAACCTCTCTGGCAGTCAGGAGCTCCCAGACAGCCGCCACGAAACAAGAAAACAGAATCAGGGAAATATTGGCTTTGGGTACGAGTAAAAGATCCTGTGCCCCCAGGGTCTGCAACTTGGAACCTGCTCTGCCAGCGGCCAAGGGGTAATTTATTCAGCTTCTGCACCCAGACTGAGGCTTCTCTCTGAGAGGGAGATCAGGGTGCGGTTTGATTTCTTCTAATACTACAAAAACCATCAAAGGCGGTCAAGGTGAGAGGAAAAAAAGTGAACAAGCATAAAAACTGCTTTTTATGCCTGCAAGCCTGAAAAAAAAACCAGTTTCCCCAGAGCCCACCCCCTTGAGGGGGGCGGGAGGACTCAACTCAGGAAACATCATTGACTGACAACCCACGTGGCAGGCCCCTCCCCCAGAAAACAAACCAAGAAAGAAAAAAAAAAAGGACTACAAGAGAACAACCACTACTTCATAGGAAAACTTGTATTGTTCACTCGTTTCCACTATTCCAGTTCATATATATTATTTTTTACACATAGGTAATTTTTTAAACCTATTTACCATCACAGCGAGCTGTACAGTACATCAAATTCCATAATACCTTTCTAACCTGAACTTTTTGATACATACACCTATGTTTTTCTTTTGCATTTTTATTTTTTGAATTCCTTTTTTAAAATTTTAGTTTAGTTTAGTCTAGTTTATTCCTTTTTATTTTTATCTTCTAATATTCATATAGAGTTAAACTTCAAAATAATCTCCTTTCCCCAATCAATAGTACCCCTATAGGTAAACCAATTTTTAATCCCCTTTATCTTAGGAAAGTTGAGTCCTTTAACAAAGATATCAAGATACATCCAGGAAGAATCAAAACAACCTTCCTCGCACACACTGAGAATTTATAAGAACTCTCCCATCTTCTTCCACCAGTGTTTGTGTGTTTTTTGTGTTTGTCCTGATAGCATATAAATTTTACACTTGTGGTTCTTTTTGACGAGGTTCTTTCTTTACTTGCATATATATCTATTTTTTCTCTTGCCATATACTTGTATCAGTATTTTTATCTCTTTTTGTTTGTCTATTTCATAAATCTTACCTTGGGGCCCATCTGGGCTGAACCTTCTTTTTCATCTTCCCTTTCTTTCCTGTCTCTCTCTCTCTCTCTCTTTTTTCTTTTTTTTCTTTTTCTTCTTCTTCTTTTCTTTTTTTTCTTTTCTTTTGTCTCTCGTTTGGGTAGGGAATCCTGATTGCTCAGAAGTGTTCCAGGGTGCACCTTGACTACACCAGAGTTGATACATCCAGCTACATCTGTTTAGTCATCTCCCACCAAAATGACTAGGAGGAGGAATGCCCAACAGAAGAAAAATACAGAGGATGGACCTTCTGCAACAGAGCTAACGGCTATCAACATAGACAATATGTCGGAAAGAGAATTCAGGCTAACAATTATCCAGGCAATAGCTAGGTTGGAGAAAGCCATGGATGACCAAACAGAATTGATTAGGGCCGAACTGAAAGCGACCAGACAGGATGTTCACAATGTTAGGGCGGAGCTCAAAGCTACCAGGGAGGAGGTTCACAATGCTCTAATTGAGTTCCAATCTAATCTAAACTCTCTCAAAGCTAGGGTAACTGAGACAGAAGATAGAATTAGTGATCTGGAAGACAAACAGATGGAAAGAAAGGATCAGGAGGAAGCCTGGAACAAACAGCTTAGAAACCACGAAAACAGAATCAGGGAAATAAATGATGCCATGAAGCGTTCCAATGTCAGAATTATTGGAATCCCTGAAGGGGAGGAGAAAGAAAGAAGTCTAGAAGATATAGTGGAACAAGTCCTTCATGAAAATTTTCCCAATCTCATGAATGGAACCAGCCTTATGTACTAGAGGCTGAATGGTCTCCACCCAAGATTATACATTCCAAAAAAACATCACGACACCTGATAGTCAAATTGAGGAATTATAACTGTAGGTATAATCTCTTGAAAGCCGCCAGGGCAAAGAGGCTCCTTACTTACAGAGGGAAGCCCATCAGAATAACGTCAGAACTGTCCACAGAGACCTGGCAAGCCAGAAGAGGCTGGCAAGATATAATCAGGGCACTAAATGAGAAGAACATGCAGCCAAGAATACTTTATCCACGAAGACTGACATTCAAAATGGATGGAGAGATAAAGAGTTTTCAAGACCGGCAAGGCTTAAAAGACTATGCAACCACAAAGCCGACACTGCAAGAAATATTAAGGGGGGTTCTATAAAAGAGGAAAAATCCCAAGAATAGCATTGAACAGAAATATAGAGACAATCTACAGAAAGAAAGACTTAAAAGGTAACTCGATGTCAATAAAAACGTATCTATCAATAATCACTCTCAATGTGAATGACCTAAATGCACCCATAAAATTGCACAGGGTTGCAGATTGGACAAAACGACAGGACCCATCCATATGTTGTTACAAGAGACCCATTTTGAACCTAAAGATACACACAGACTGAAAGTGAAGGGATGGAGAAGCATCTTTCATGCCAATGGGCCTCAAAAGAAGGCCGGGGTAGCGATTCTCATATCAGATAAATTGGACTTCAAACTAAAGACTGTAGTCAGAGATACAGAAGGACACTACATAATCCTTAAAGGGACTATCCACCAAGATGATCTAACATTGTAAATATCTATGCTCCCAATATGGGAGCAGCCAATTACTTAAGAAAACTGTTAATCAAGATAAAGAGTCATATTGATATAAATACACTAATCGTAGGAGATCTTAACACACCTCTTTCAGAATTAGATCGTTGAAGCAGAAAATCAATAAAGAAACAAGAGCATTGAATGACACACTGGACCAGATGGACCTCATAGATATATACAGAACATTCCACCCTAAAACAACAGAATACTCATTCTTCTCAAGTGCACACGGAACCTTCTCCAGAATAGACCACATACTGGGTCACAAATCAGGACTCAACCGATACCAAAAGACTGAGATGATTCCCTGCATATTCTCAGATCACAATGCTTTGAAACTGGAGCTCAATCACAAAGAAAAGTTCTGAAGGAACTCAAACACCTGGAAGCTAAAGACCATCTTGCTTAAGAATGCTTGGATCAACCAGGAGATCAAAGAAGAACTGAAACAATTCATGGAAACCAATGAGAATGAAGACACTTCGGTCCAAAACCTATGGGATACCACAAAGGTGGTCCTAAGGGGAAAATACATAGCCATCCAAGCCTCCCTCAAAAAAACTGAAAAATCTAGAATACATCAGCTGTCTCTACACCTTAAAGAACTGGAGAATCAACAACAAATCAAACCAACTCCACACATAAGAAGGGAAATCATCAAGATTAGAGCTGAGATCAATGAGGTAGAAACCAGGGATACAGTAGAACGTATCAATGAAACTAGAAGCTGGTTTTTTGAAAGAATCAATAAGATCGATAAGCCACTGGCCACACTAATCCAAAAGAAAAGAGAGAAAGCCCAAATTCATAAAATTATGAATGAAAAGGGAGAGATCACAACTAACACCAAGGAAGTAGAAACAATCATCAGAAGTTATTATCAACAGTTATATGCCAATAAGCTTAGCAACCTAGATGAAATGGATGCATTCCTGGAAAAATATAAACTACCAACATTGAACCAGGAAGAAATCGACAACCTGAATAGACCGATATCTAATAACGAGATTGAAGCAGTGATCAAAAAACAAGAGCCCAGGACCTGACGGGTTCCCTGGGGAATTCTACCAAACCTTCAAAGAAGAAATAACACCTATTCTCCTGAAGCTGTTTCAAAAAATTGAAGCAGAAGGAAAACTTCCAGACTCTTTCTATGAAGCCAGCATTACCCTGATCCCCAAACCAGGCAAGGACCCTACCAAAAAGGAGAATTTTAGACCAATATCACTGATGAATATGGATGCTAAGATTCTCAACAAGATCCTAGCCAACAGGATCCAACAGCACATCAAAAAGATTATCCACCATGATCAGGTGGGATTCATCCCTGGGCTACAAGGATGGTTCAACATTCGCAAATCAATGTGATACAACAAATTAATATGAGAAGAGAGAAGAACCACATGGTCCTCTCAATTGATGCAGAAAAATCATTTGACAAAATCCAGCATCCGTTCCTGATTAAAACGCTTCAAAGTATAGGGATAGAGGGAACATTCCTGAACCTCATCAAATCTATCTATGAAAGACCCACAGCAAATATCATCCTCAATGGGAAAAAGCTTGCAGCCTTCCCATTGAGATCAGGAACAAGACAAGGATGCCCACTTTCAGCACTCTTGTTCAACATAGTATTAGAAGTCCTAGCAACAGCAATCAGACAACAGAGAGAAATAAAAGGTATCCAAATTGGTAATGAAGAAGTCAAACTCTCTCTCTTCGCAGATGACATGATTCATTATATGGAAAACCCCAAACTCCACCCCCAAACTACTAGAACTCATATAACAATTCAGCAACGTGGCAGGATACAAAGTCAATGTGCAGAAATCAGTGGCTTTCTTATACACTAACAATGAAAATACAGAAAGGGAAATTAGAGAATCGATTCCATTTACTATAGCACCAAGAACCATAAGATACCTGGGAATAAACCTAACCAAAGAGGTAAAGGATCTGTACTTGAGGAACTACAAAACACTCATGAAAGAAACTGAAGAAGACACAAATAGATGGAAGAACATTTCATGCTCTTGGATCGGAAGAATAAACATTGTTAAAATGTCTATACTGCCTAGGGCAATATATACTTTTAATGCCATTCCGATCAAAATTCCACTGGCATTCTTCAAAGAGCTGGAGCAAATAATCCTAAAATTTGTATGGAATCAGAAGAGACTCCGAATCACTAAGGAAATGTTGAAAAACAAAATTAAAACGGGGGGCATCACGTTACCTGATTTCAAGCTTTATTACAAAGCTGTGATCACCAAGACAGTATGGTACTGGCATAAAAACAGACACATAGACCAGTGGAACAGAGTAGAGAGCCCAGATATGGACCCTCAACTCTATGGTCAATTAATCTTCGACAAAACAGGAAAAAATATACAGTGGAAAAAAGACAGTCTCTTCAATAAATGGTGCTGGGAAAACTGGACAGTTATATGTAGAAGAATGAAACTCAACCATTCTCTTACACTGTACACAAAGATAGACTCAAAATGGATAAAAGACCTCAACGTGAGACAGGAATCCATCAGAATCCTACAGGAGAACATAGGCAGTAATCTCTTTGATATCAGCCACAGCAACTTCTTTCAAGATATGTCTCCATTGTGTATATATACCACATCTTCTTTATCCGTTCATCTGTTGATGGACATCTAGGTTCTTTCCATAGTTTGGCTATTGTGGACATTTCTGCTATAAACATTCGGGTGCATGTGCCCCTTTGGATCACTACGTTTGTATCTTTAGGGTAAATTCCGTATATATACACAATGGAATACTATGCAGCCATCAAAAGAAACGAAATCTTGCCATTTGCGACAACATGGATGGAACTAGAGCGTATCATGCTTAGCGAAATAAGTCAAGCGGAGAAAGACAAATATCATATGATCTCCCTGATATGAGGAAGTGGTGATGCAACATGGGGGCTTAAGTGGGTAGGAGAAGAATCCATGAAACAAGATGGGATAGGGAGGGAGACAAACCATAAGTGACTCTTAATCTCACGAAACAAACTGTGGGTTGCTTGCGGGAGGGGGGTTGGGAGAAGGGGGGTAGGGTTATGGACATTGGGGAGGGTATGTGCTTTTGGGTAAATTGGAAGGGGAGATGAACCATGAGAGACTATGGACTCTGAAAAACAATCTGAGGGGTTTGAAGTGGCGGGGGGGGTGGGAGGTTGGGGTACCAGGTGGTGGGTATTATAGAGGGCACAGCTTGCACTGGGTGTGGTGAAAAAATAATGAATACTGTTTTTCTGAAAATAAATAATGAATACTGTTTTTCTGAAAATAAATAAATTGGAAAAAAAAAAAGATATGTCTCCAAAGGCAAAGGAAACAAAAGCGAAAATAAACTTTTGGGACTTCATCAAAATCAAAAGCTTCTGCACAGCAAAGGAAACAGTCAACAAAACAAAGAGGCAACCCACGGAATGGGAGAAGATATTTGCAAATGACAGTACAGACAAAAGGTTGATATCCAGGATCTATAATGAACTCCTCAAACTCAACACACACGAAATAGGCAAACACATAAAAAAATGGGCAGAAGATATGAACAGACACTTCTCCAATCAAGACATACAAATGGCTATCAGACACATGAAAAAATGTTCATCATCATTAGCCCTCAGGGACATTCAAATTAAAACCACATTGAGATATCACCTTACACCAGTTAGAATGGCCAAAATTAACAAAACAGGAAACAACATGTGTTGGAGAGGATGTGGAGAAAGGGGACCCCTCTTACACTGTTGGTGGGAATGCAAGTTGGTGCAGCCTCTTTGGAGAACAGTGTGGAGATTCCTTAAGAAATGAAAAATAGAGCTTCCCTATGACCCTGCCATTGCACTCCTGGGTATTTACCCCAAAGACACAGATGTCGTGAAAAGAAGGGCCATCTGTACCCCAATGTTTATAGCAGCAATGGCCACGGTCGCCAAACTATGGAAAGAACCAAGATGCCCTTCAACGGATGAATGGATAAGGAAGATGTGGTCCATATACACTATGGAGTATTATGTCTCCATCAGAAAGGATGAATACCCAACTTTTGTAGCAACATGGACGGGACTGGAAGAGATTATGCTGAGTGAAATAAGTCAAGCAGAGAGAGTCAATTATCATATGGTTTCACTTATTTGTGGAGTATAACAAATAGCATGGAGGACAAGGGGCATTAGAGAGGAGAAGGGAATTTGGGTAAATTGGAAGGGGAAGTGAACCATGAGAGACTATGGACTCTGAAAAACAATCTGAGGTGTTTGAAGTGGTGGGGGGGGTGGGAGGTTGGGGTACCTGGTGGTGGGTATTATAGAGGGCACGGCTTGCATGGAGCACTGGGTGTGGTGAAAAAATAATGAATAATGTTTTTCTGAAAATAAATAAATTGGAAAAAAAAAAGAAAAAGATTCAAGAAACTCAAAAAGTCCCAAGAATGATAACTATGAAAAATCTATGTAAAGAATAATTTCTCTCCCAAAAACAAATGTTAAAAATGTCAAAAATAAAACTTTGAAACAACTGGAGAAAAGATATACTGTCTTCAAAAGAGTAATTACAAGATTGATTATCATGAACTCCATAAGAGAAGATACCAGAGTGATGTCTTCATCAAAGTTCTTTAAGAAAATTAAATCTGCTATAGTTTTCAACAAAATAACTAAATAAATAGTAAAACAAATGAGAAGATTAGACACTAATCGGAACTATGAAGTTTAGATTCAGCTTTCAACTGCTTCATCTTTCACTCCTGACAGCTAAAACTCAGGTTGTGTGGCAAAAGAAAAGGGGATAAAATTGCTGAATTCAGCTGGTATCGAATCTAGAAGATAAGCCCCAGTCATAGGCTCACCACATGCAATGCTGCTGCCAAGCCTGGTGGCCGGGAGAAGCTCTACAATTTGCTGGCATAAAAAATAGAAAAAACAAACCCAAAACCAAACCAAACGACACTAACACAAAACAAAACAAAACAAAAAATTAGAGCTTAAAAGTAGGTCAATATGACTTACTGATAAATTAATTTGTGTCCTGGTTTTCACCAAGAATGAGAATTAGTAACTTTTCTTTCACAACCTAAATATACCTTATTTCTGAGCCCTGAGTCTTTTGCTGATAAAAGCTGAACAGGGAAATAACAGTGTTTTAGTATTTCTTCAGAAGACTTCCTGAAGCCTGACACCCAGCACATTCTGGAAGATGGAACTCTGTTGAAGACAATGTCTGAAAGATTGAAGGAGACAGAAGCAGCCCAACACAAGAGAGGCTATTAGAACTGTTAAGACCAGAGTCACAAAGGGGTATACATTTTCAATGAGTGGTGAAGACCTGCACATTGTCCCCAAGCAACATTTGAAAAGTGTCTGTATGTAGAGGAAAAACTTGACATGTGATACATGATTTTGGAGTATTAAATGAATTTGGTTTGGAAGCACAGTAAATGTCTGTTGTTAAATGGAAAGTATGAGTTTGACTCTAAATATTTTGGTGCCAAATATAACCTGATCAAATGTTTATGTAAGATCTTAGAATCAAATTCAAGTCTCAGTGATAGTGGTCTTATGGTTATATTTCATTTTAAAGGCACAGCATTTAAATTATTTTCCAATTTGATGATGTCAACTTGGTTGGCAGATAACAATATACATTAGATAATAAAAGCCAAGTTGACATGTTTCCTTTTCTTGATTCTGATTAGCAAGGATAATGGTCTATGTCCAATGTCAGCCAGTCAGATACTCCAGCCTAGAATTTAGAATCTTGATACATGTACATAAAAGACATTGTCTGTATCCAGCAGTGACACCAGTTTCAAGTCAAGCACCAGATGATGATCTAATGCCTAGCTCTGTGGGTGTTGGTCATGGATGTCCAGGGCATATGTGCCAGCACTGCTGTGCTTTCCACATCACTTCTGTGCAGTGGCTTTGGCTTATCATTGCGTCACCCTTGGCTTTTCCATGTGCTAGTTTTCTGATCATTTTAATAATCCTATGAGCCCCAATTATATTGCAGTGGTTTCCTTTTTGCCAGAACCATTATTTGTTCTCTGCAGGTAAAAGTCCATTTTTTTTTTTCTTCCATGTTGTGAACTCTGAGTCCATTTTTTCCTTCTTTTCTTCTTTTCCTTTCCTTCTTCTCCTGCCTCCCACCAGAAATCACAATCAAAACTTTCTGCTATGAAGTACTACTTTATTATTTTATTCCTACCCTTCTACTCTGTCTTTACTTAAATAAAAACAACTCACAATCTTTAAAATAACATGAATCTGACAGAAAATATCAGTAATATGATTACACCAGATTGGAAATGGGGAATATAAATAGGAAATTAAGACTATCTTTAATTTCAATGATTCATAGCCTGAAGTTTTAAGAATTTTAGTCTTCTGTAATGTGGATCAAGTTGTTTTTAATATTTTGAGGTCTTCATTCACACTTAAAATGATCATATTTTGGCAAACAAAAACTAATTTATCTTCCCGATAACTTGACAAATTAAGACAGACAATCCAGTATATTGCTTCCTAACAGAATGCAGGAAAAACAAACAAGCAAACAAACAAACAGTTTTTTGAAAAACTTAGTATAATGCCAAAATCAATAAAAATTAGATGAAGCTTTATAAGATTACTTAAAACTTTTAAGATATGGAGAAACAGACTTAGAGATTAGGTCCTATTGTTTAGAAACTACGATAACTCATATAAAAACATATATTTTATTTCATTTTTTTCCCCATGAAAACCTTAAGAGTTCCAGAAATATATCTGTGGTTATTATAATGGGGGTAGGTAGTAAAACTGAAGTTTAATAAGACCTTCTCTAAGCAAAATTGTCCAGTGTTTCATAAATCTCTCCCTGGAATCCATATCTTCTGGACTTAATATTGCCTCTTGGGGCACCTGGGTGGCTTAGTGGGTTAAAACCTCTGCCTTCAGGTCAGGTCATGATCCCGGGGTCCTGAGATCAAGCCCCGCATCAGGCTCTCTGCTCGGCGGGGAGCCTGCTTCCCTTCCTCTCTCTCTGCCTGCCTCTCTGCCTTCTTGTGATCTCTGTCTGTCAAATAAATAAAAAATAAATTTTTTAAAATAATTGCCTCTTCTTACTAGTTTATTTTCTTTACATACTGCATTAAAATTTATGGGACAAATTCCAATATCTAAGTAGCATTAACTGTTAAAAGGAAAAAATTAGCTTTTTCATAAAATCATTTCAAGTCAAGTAATACTTAGTGAAACAGCTTATTAAAGACATTGACTGAAGAATATCTATTATTTATTTTAATAGGGAAGCTAAGGAACATATTCACTGACCAGAGTCATTTTGAGGATAAAGTCTTTTTTTTTGTAAGACTTGCCACAATAGAGTTATTTGGAACCAGAAAAGAAGTATATATAAGGGTATTTATTGGAGCACAAAGATGTTGAGTATCTTTTCAAAATACCATATAATAATATTCCTATTTCTCTTTGACTAGGGAAAACTACACAAATAGATGACAGCTTGTGTTAAATATCATAAACCTAGCAAAATATTAATTGAATTTTTATATTTATTGATTTCCTAGCATACATAACACTTTTGTTACATTACTAAAATGTACTTATTCAGTTCATAAAACTAATACTTAATGAATTTAAATATATTCTATGCTAGGTACTTTTGTATGTATTTGATGTAATCCTCATAACAAACCAATGTGATATAGTGCACTCTACATATTTTTTAAAAATAAGAGACTTAAATTTAAAGCAAGTAGACAAAATTAACATTGGCAGAGAGCAAGCAAAGGTAGAAATGACATTGCAAAACCTGTCTCAAAAATGTATAAATAGTTCCTAGATTGATTGTTTTTAGCTTACCAAAGCAGATTAATATACAAGAAAAAAACACTGGGACAGTTCTAGATTCATTCATTTTTGCTCAATAGTTAGTTCTGGAAAGATAATAACATTAATGACAATATTTTTTTCCAACTCGGAAATGGTAGACAATTAATAGATATTTGCTCTTGCCATCTTATTAATTATAACCAACACATACTTTTTGTTTTCGTTTCTTGTTTGTTGAGATAATATATCATGTGATTTATTTAATAATCCATTCATTGATTCTTTCAGTAAGTCAAAAAATACTTACTGAGGCCCGCACAATGTGCCAGACAACATCCTAATTGCTAGTTTAATTGAAGTTAAGCTGGTGAATAAAAATAAACACAGTCAAATCCTCAGTGTGTTTATAATATGATGAAGAATAAAGATTAATTAAATATTCATAAACACATAAAAAAGCAACTGCAAAAATGCTAATGCATGCTATATACATGATTCTGTGAGAGTCAATAATCCAAGGATAGACTTACCTAAAGAGATTATGAATAATTTCTTTGAAAATATTACATTTAAGGGTGCCTGGGTACCTGAGTCAGTTAAGCATCCGACTCTTGATTTCAGCTCAGACCATGATCTCAGAGTCCTGAGATTGAGCCTGGCATTGGGTTCCCTGCTGAATGCAGATTCTGCTTGGGATTCTCTGTCTTTCTCTCTGCCCCTCCCCTTGCTCATGTTCTCTCTCTCTCTCTCTTTCTGTAAAATAAATAAATACAATATTTTAAGCTGTTATTTAAGGGGCAGCTGGAAGAAATAAAAGACCATCCCAGACAGAATATGTGTGTAAAGAGTAAAACATACATGGCAAGGAAGAGGGACAAAAAGGTCAGTGTGCAGAGAGGAAAGGAAAAAAGATTGAAGAGGATATTGAGGTGGGCAAAGATCAAATCATAAATGACTTAGAGGTCATATTAATTTTGGTCATAATTTTATTAGCCATAGGAAGCTGCTGATGAATTTTAACTGATGGTGTGAGATGACCAAATTTGATTTTGAAAAAAAAAAAAAAAAATTCTAGAAGCTGTGTGAAGACTTAGAGGGAAGCCAGATAGGTGGGAGAAGGAATTTTATTATTCTGAGAGTCTAGGTGAAAGATGGTATTTCCTGAGACTTGTTTTGTGAAAACAAGAAGTGAGAGGATCAAAGAGGTTTAAGAGAAAGTTAAAGCTATGACTGATAACATTTAGCTATGGTTTTGTTATCTGGAGCTGAGAGAGAGAGAGCTATCTAAGACGACTCCTTTTTTTTTTTTTGCTTGATCAAGTGAATGGAGGAGGGTGTCTTTAAATAAGATTAGAGACATGTGAAAAGAATTTGTTCTGAATATGTGAGTGTTGGGGCAGTGTATGGTTTGAGGCAGACAGGGATATCTATGGCTTGGTCTTAGCTATGCTGAGTTTGAGTTATTTGTAAGGCAGGATAATATGTAAGTATTGAGGTCGATGAGGAACTCCAGAATGTGAGCGACTTGAAAATAAGTGAATAAAGTGGCTTGAATGAGTATTTAGAGTACAAGATAAAGGAAAGGGACATAACACTAGGTTTTGAGGACCTCAAAAGCATGATGGAAGGAAAGAAGAGCATGCTTGAGAGCAAGTGCTTCTATTTTTAAATATGGCTACACATTTTGTGTTGGTGTGTTCTCATATAAACAGAAAAATGGCTAAAGAAGATGATTTTTTTTCTAGAAAATATGCAGAATTACATAATAAAATAGCAATACATTTACTTTAATTTCATTTCTACAGTTAAACCATGTCATTTAGAAAACAGCAAGATAAGAAAATTGTAATATCAACTTTCTCATAATTCAGAACATAATGATCTACCTTTAAAAGTTAGTTAGTATTGTTATAAATAGATTGTGGTCTCATTACCTCTGATCTATTTTATGGTTAAATTCTAAAAACTAAGCAGTTTAAAACTGCTTAGTTTTGTCTAGTTTTTCATTGTTTATCACTATTTGTTTTTGGTATTTATGGTCTGTGGAAAACAGATTAAGGCTATAGAGCATTAATAAAGCTATCAGATCTTTGTTCAAATGAAGTGAGTACTATTTTTCATAAAAGTGTATGATTTAAAATTAAATATCTTCCAAGTAATGTGTGTTTTTGTGTATGTGTATCTGTGTAACCATACTCATACCAAATTATCAGGGAAATAAAAGGAGATGAACATATGTCTATGCTTCTTCCTGAGTTGATAAATAATACATTAGCTAGTAATTTTCAAAGGAGAGTAACTAGAAAAAAAACAAGCAAAATATACATCCAATCATACTATCAGGAATTAATTTGACTTATAAAGTACATATATGAAAGACATTATGTTAGATTTGCTGACTTCAATAAAAACATCACTTTATTGAAATGTATAAGTAAACTAAAAATTATTATCTTTTAAAAATCAATTTGCTGAATGTCCATCAGACCATAGGTTTTCAATGAGATATGTAGAACAAAGGAATGGAGAGAATTCTTTATAATATAAACACTAAGCATTTTAAGTATATCCTAAATAGTCAATAATGTTGTTATGAAATAAAATATCCCATTATATCTTCATAGTTTGTGCTTTCACATACAAAATGCATCATGGAATTACTATTCCATTCCAAAATGGCAAATTGGATGTTTAAAGTTATG
Organism: Neogale vison; assembly: GCF_020171115.1. Classification (NCBI taxonomy): domain Eukaryota; kingdom Metazoa; phylum Chordata; class Mammalia; order Carnivora; family Mustelidae; genus Neogale; species Neogale vison. The sequence continues at coordinate 77,951,690 of NC_058101.1, read as the reverse complement.
ATTTAATTAGTTTTTATACCAAGATTCAAAAAAGTCTATAGTTCAGCTTATCACATATCATTTTATGGTGGATTTCACTGCATTTCAATAGAATGAACTCTTCAAATTTATGAGCTCTCAAAAGGCACCCAGCACAAACTAAAACATTTCATCAATTTTTATCTCTTTTATTTTTTATATACATTAATATCTATATTCAAAATGACTACAAATAATTTTCTTCTTTCCTTTTCATGAGTAATACAAACTCTAAGTCATATAGACAATAAAAACTAACAGCAGGAAAAGGAGGAGTAGGCAAGTCCTCCTCCTCCTCCTCCTCCTCCTTCTTTTTTTTTGATTTCCTTGTTTGTTTTGTCTCATGCCGTGATTGCTATTTTGAAGGGTGTTTTTGACCTCACTACTCTTTGGCTATGGGGTAGTGAGAATCTTCTTACTCATTGAATTATGCAACTTAAATTTATTAGAAGTGGGGGGGTATAGTTTAGAAGTTAAATGTGATGAAAGATTTAAGAATGGCATGTTTTCTGAATTCTTATTTATAATCCCTCAATGATTATGTGTCTCTGTTTTGTTTTGTTCTGTTTTATAGCAGTCTTACCAAACATTAACTCTTTTGATATGTATTTCCTTTCCTCAAAATTAACATTCTTTACACTATTTTAGAAATGATTTGAAAAGAGAAGACCGTAAAACATATACACACATATCTTTAAGTGAAAAGACTACTACAAAGTTTAAAATTTGCTCTAAGATTAACTGTAATTTAATTGTTTTTGTTTTTGTTTGTTTGTTGATGGAGATATCATATGTTAAAAACGAAACCAGGGGCGCCTGGGTGGCTCAGTGGGTTAAGCCGCTGCCTTCGGCTCAGGTCATGATCTCAGGGTCCTGGGATCGAGTCCCGCATCGGGCTTTCTGCTCAGCAGGGAGCCTGCTTCCCTCTATCTCTCTCTCTGCCTGCCTCTCTGTCTACTTGTGATCTCTCTCTGTCAAATAAATAAATAAAATCTTTAAAAAAAAAATGAAACCAAATCCATTTATTGACCTGTAGTTTTCATACATTGTGGGCAATATATAGCTTTCAAACTTTAAAGAATTTTTTTTCTCTCTTGGCCAATAATGTTGAAAATGGGTACTCCTCATTAAAGGGGAAAACAACTAACAAGAAAATGGTGTTACCTGAATAATTTGAATAATCAAAGCAAATTTTTGTTTTAAAAGATTTATTGAGACAGAACCTGTTACAACGTTCACAGATCTTAAATTTACAGGTCACTTAATTTTTAAACATACATGCACCTATATATGATCATATTTTATTTATGGGTAGAACAGTACTAGTTAGATTGTATCAGTGAATCCATAGCTAAATACTACATATTTGTCTTTATATCTAAAAATTGATGTCTTTCCCTAGGTGCTATCATCAATTGAGGCAAAGTTTTAAAATTCTATTGTTGATTTTCCACCACTGGTTTTACCTTTAGTTACACATTGTCAGTTTTAGCTCTACTGAATTCTTTAAAAAGACTAATTAAAAGAAAGTCAACCTCTAATAACATCGTAGAATTCAACTACTCTAATTTGTCTCAAGTGATTTTCTTTATTTAGACTGTATAGATGAGTACTTAGTCAAAATCAGAATTCAGATTTAAAATATGCTTCAGCTAACTTATGTAATATTCTTCCTTTACTTCTTTTTTATATGTTACGATACAAATTGTGTTTAGTGGGGTTAGGGCTAAAGTACAAACAGAAATCAATATACCTTCTATTAAAGTCTTTGTATCTATGAAGTTATAAGTATATTAAGTATTCTATGTTCTTCTACCTTGACAATGTACCTTCATAAAGATTCTGAATTTCCAAAGCTGAGACTAGATCCTTGGACTTTTCAGGCCTTGCCTTTTGTATTGATCCTGTTTTTTCCCACATATAGGTCCAACCAACCTCAAAAGGGATCTCTTGTACATACTTATGGATGTCACAGAGTGCACTGCATATCCAAGCTCCATTTTCCCCAAGTAGTTATTGTTGGCAGCTCTCATGCCTTCTTTCAGGCCACCACACAGACTACTAATATTATTTTTTGACCTAAATAATTAATAAACAAAATTATTTGTATTTCTTTTGGCCTAAGGCTGTCATGGACCAAGAATGTTTGTAAACCTGTATCTTAGTCCCAGTGAAGGCTGTCATGGACCAAGAATGTTTATAAACCTGTGTCTTAGTCCCAGTGAAATACTCTCAGAAAGTATTTAAATATTTATACAATTTAGACTTGTTTTTTGTCCCTACCATTATGACAGTTTCAATTCCCACTATAAACCAATGGCAAACTACTTTTCACAAAATAGGTTTTACAGGTTGACTTATTATTTATTTAATTTATTGAATACATGAATAAATTGGTTAAATAAATACCTGAATACTAAGTGAAGGTATCTGAGGCATTAAAAGGACAATTAAAAAAAAAAAAAAAAGCAACAACCTCACTGTGAGTCTCTAGATATGGAAGAGGGTGGTATAACACTAAAGAAAACTTTGTGACAAAAATATTTCATAGTAAAACCCAAGTGATAGAAATCCTGACAAGAGATGAAAGCATTGATATTTAAGAAAGACAGATAAGAGACTTAACATATGAAAACTGTGTAATAAGTTTAAAAGATTAAAAAAAAGCTAGAGCAAGAATAAATAAGAGTGAAAAATCAGAGAAAATAGAAACATTTTCAAGTGTCTATCATCTGTCATGCACAGTGCTGAAAGTTTTCTATATTCTATTCCACTCACTCAACAGTTATGTAATGTAGGTATCATTATCCTTATCTTAAAAAATGAGTAAAATGAAGTTCACAGGAGTTAATTAAATTGTAGTTGTTCACCTTGTTTTAAGTGATGAAGTCAGAGTTGGAGCATACATCTCTTTAATATTATTTCCTATATGCCAAATTCAGAATATACTTAAGGAATATTCTATACCTGAAAGTCATAAGGCACTATTAATGATATTTTGCTGAGATGATTAACTAGAAAAAAAAAATTCAGGTCTTTTTTCAATCACTTTGGTGATATTGTCTTTCTTTGTGTTTTTCCTACTGACCCACTGAAATCAAAACGAGAAAAGAATGGGTAAGGAAAATGAGTAGCTCTCAATTTGTTACAGAATTATGATGTCAAGCCATTGAACTGAAACTAAATGAAGAAAAAATGCCAAACATGCCTGGTTAGAGAAGATATATAAGTGGTTATGATACTCATATGTGCCATTTTAACATATCTAGAATCAGAAGGCACAGTGACATTTGTTATGGGAATTTCAAAATAAAAAGGGAAATTTTTTTCTATTTTTTCTTTTTAATTATTTCTCTCTTCCAGTATCACATACAATGTATGAAGACAGTCACCGCCTTTTTAAAAAAAATTATTTATTTATTTGACACAGAGAGAGAGAAAGATCACAAGTAAGCAGAGAGGCAGACAGAGGGGGAGGGGAAAGCAGGCTCCATTCTGAGCAGAAAGCCCAACGTAGGGCTCGATCCCAGGACCCTGAGATCATAACCTGAGCCAAAGGCAGAGGTTTAACCCACTGAGCTACCCAGGTGCCCCTTCAGCCACCACTTTCAATCCATACATTTTCAAGGCTCAAATTATAGTAATTTTATTAGCAATCATAATGAGATGCCTCATGGATCTATTAGTCATTAAATAATGCATTTGCCAATTTAATATCCCAATTGAAAGGAGTTATAGTGCTTGCTTATTTCTAAAGTGGTAGAAGGGATATAGAATGCTACTTACCTTTTCTTCTTAGATTAAATAATTGAGAACAATGGATAATTACAAGGAAGAAAAACATGGTAGTACTTTGTACTTACGAAATGTTCACTTTTGGGTTCTAGAGTTTTATTATAACACTAATTAAATTGCTTTAGTGAAGTAACAATTTATTCAGAGTAAAAATGGAGCAAATAAAAATATGAATGACTTGCTCAAAGGAACAGTATGCCATGGCTTTATAATTCTTCAGCCATTTTTATGTTCATTTTGATGTAGGCTAGCATGTTTTCTAAACAGAAATTCATCAAAAGAAATAATTATTCTAGGTACTCACCTTTTTAGAGATTAAAAAATCAACTGGTTGTATTTACATGAAAATTTGGAATCAGCATTAGCAAAAATGTTACCCTTCATCTTACCAGCAAGCCTCAAGTTACTTCGCCTAAATAGATTCACCTAAAGCAAGTTTTCCCAAAATCCAATCCTGTTTAAATGTTTTTTTTTTCTTAATTTGCACACTAGTCCTTTAAATAAGCAATATTTTCCAAAAAAACAAGCACTTTTAAAATATTTTGTCCAAGACACATTTTTTTTAAAAAGAGGATCTGATCACAGTTTACTCTTCAGAACAATAAAATGCATATCGCTTTTTTGCATTGTGAATTAATTTCCTAACTACATTATCTTCTGTAACTAAATGATGTGTTGCTCAGATTACTACTCAGAAATAGAGGATTTGTAAAACCCAGCAGGATATGCTACCATCAGATTGCCTCCCACTCTCAACCCCTACTCAACTGACCCAAAGCCTGGCCAGTGCCAGTGTATAGAACCTGGCCCACTTGCCTCAACTAGAAACCACTTTGAAGTTCCATGTCTCCAACAGAGTTCATGTTTGGAAAACTGAATCTAAAATGAGGACTGCTTCACAGCTCAACTTCTCCATCTGACCAATCCCATTTCCTTCCCTTCTCTTCCACAAGTGCTGATCCTAAGAATACTCCCCAGTCAAGTACCACATCAAAATATCTGCTACTGAGGGACACTGACCACTGTCTAAAAAGAAACATATCTCTCTCAATCTTATATTTCAGTACAAAAATGAAGAATCAATTTCAGGGAATAAATGAGAAAAAAAAGGTGAACACCCCCCCACATGGTTCTAATATGGAGTGAATTTCAATTTGATAACTATTTTATATCATTTACACGAAAAAGATGAAAGTACAGATAATATATAATGACATTTGCTCTTTTTTTTTTTTAATTTTTTAATTTTTTTTTTTTTTTAAGATTTTATTTATTTGACGGAGAGAGAGGAATCACAAGTAGGCAGAGAGGCAGGCAGAGAGAGGGAAGGAAGCAGGCTTCCCGCGGAGCAGAGAGCCCGACGCGGGGCTCGATCCCAGGCCCCTGGGATCATGACCTGAGCCGAAGGCAGCGGCCCCAACCCACTGAGCCACCCAGGCGCCCCTGACATTTGCTCTTTAATTTTTGACATCTTTTCAATTTTTATCATTTGGTTTGGCTACAACCATGCCAAAAAGCTGATTTACAAGAGTATGTTTTATCAAATGGAATCAACATTTTCATGACTAGAAATACTAACATTATTTAATTTTAGTTACAGAGAACTAAAACAAGCATAATTTTAAACAAAATTGAAATTTACTTTTTTCCTCATTTATATCCTCAATATCACATGCTTCTCCTGCCTTTAATCTCCATTGTATTTAGCATGAAGTTCATGGTGATAGGATTGCAAGAGCACCAGCCACCAAGTACATGTTTCCAGCAAGAAGAAAAATGAAGAGGACAGAATTGAAGTTTAATAACATGTTTACATGTTTCATGTAAGTTTAATAACATGTAATTACATTAATAATGTAAGTTTAATAACATGATTACATGTCATTGGCCACCTACCTCATCTGGAATGAAGGCTGGGAAAGGAATTTTCTTTTTTCTTAATTGGAGGGAAGAGTGTATATTTCTGCATTCAGTATTATAAGCAATTTAAGAAATGAGAATAAAATTTACTGATATTGAGTAGAAAACTAACAGTCTCTGCTATAGAAAAACAAAACAAAACAAAACCTCTTGATTTAAGAGACACAAAATATCCCAAACTTTTCACATTCAAGTCATATTTTACAATTTTCTTCTTTCACAAATTAATGAAGTCAATTTTGGTAAATTTGATACTGCTTTCTCCTCAGTAAAAGAGTTACAAATCTATATTCCATTTTAAGTAGTAGTCTTGCCCCCTCCCTTATCTGCATGGGCTATATTGCAGGACCCTTAGTGGATGTCAAAGGCTACAGGTAATGTGTCTCCTGGTGGCTTAGTGGTTAAGCTTCTGCCTTTGGCTCAGGTCATGATCTCAGGGTCCTGCGATTGAGCCCCACATTGGGCTTTCTGCTCAGGAGGGAGCCTGCTTCCTCTCTCTCTCTGCCTGTCTCTGTGTCTGTCTATCTGCCTACATGTGATCTCTCCCTCTATCAAATAAATAAATAAATAAAACCTTTAAAAAGAAAACTGCAAGTAGTATCAGACCCTATGTATTCTATGATTTTTTCCATCCATACATAACTATGATAAAGTTTAATTTATAACTTAAGCAAGGAGATTAACAACAACAGTAAAGTAGAGCAATTATAACAATATACTGGAATAAAAGTTCAGAAGGTGTGGTCTTTCTCTCTCTTAAAATATCTTATTGTACTACTCATCCTTCTTGTGATGATGTGAGATAACAAATGTCCACATAATGAGATAAAGTGAGTTGAATGATATAGGCCTTGTGACATAACACTAGGCTACTACTGACCCTCTGATAATTTGTCAGAAGGAGGATCAGTGCTTCCAGACTATGGCTGACTGTAGGTAACTTGAACCACAAGAAGCAAAAGCATATAAGGGCAGACTACTACTGCATTAACAAACATTCCTATCAAAACTTATGTATTGATTCTAAGTGTCCATAGATGTCCACCTGCAGTAAATTTGACAAGTCTTCAAAAGTATATCTTTCTTCTCCCTTCAGTCACCATTTCTAGATAGCCATGTTGACAAATTACAGTTGGCCATTGAACAACATGGGTTTGAACTGAGCAGGTCCACTTATACTTCAATAATTTTTTTTTCCAATAAATATTGTGGAGGAACACCTTGTGGCTCAGTCAGTGAAGCAACTGACTCTTGATTCTGGCTCAGGTGGTGATCTCAGGGTTATAAGATCAAGCCCCGCATTAGGCTCCATGTGTACTGTTGAGTCTGCTTGAGAGTCCCTCTTTTTCCCTTTGCCCTTCCCCCTGCTCATGTTCTCTCTCTAAAGTAAATAAATAAATAAAATCTTTTTAAAAAAGTAAACACAGTCTAAAATTTTGAGAGATTTGCAACAATTTGAAAAGAGCCTCAAGCTGTGTATCCTAGAAATACCAAAAACAGTAGAAAAAAAGATATTATTGTAAGAACATGGTATTTAATGCATGCAAGATACAAAATATGTGTTAACCATTTATATTATTGGTAAGGTTTCTGGTTGATAGTAGGCTATTTGTAGTTAAGTTTTGGGGAAGTCGACAGTTACATATGGATTTTGACCATATGTATGTTGGTGTCATAACCCCTGCATGGTTCAAAGGTCAACTCTATGTGCTTAGCAGCATGTGAATTTGTAATCACAGAGCCTTAAATTAAAAACAAACAAACAAACAAAACAAGAAACAAACAAAATCTGCCCTTATTTTTTGTCTTCTAACATCGACCCAGGAGACAAAGTCATAGATGAACTCATTTCTGCCAAGTTGTTCTTTGGGGATTTCATTTGAATGGGAAAAAAGGGACATTTATCAATAAAAATTCTATCAAATACTTCAAAGATAATTCTTTGCAAATCCAGCAAATTCCTGAATGTTAGGAAATTTCATGTTTTATTGTCATCACATTAATTTAAAAACTTAAAAAAAAAAAAGAATGAGTCAAGGCTGTAACTCTGATGATGACAAAGATTTTTATCATATTAGACAAGATTGCTGGAATAATATCAAAATAAATACAGTAGCACTTGCCAATGTAGAATCTAGTCACAATTTTGGGTATAACTCCTTGACCAAAACAGCAAATCTATACATGTTGCCAGGTTTTGTGTTTGCTTAAATTGTAACTCTAGAATTTCTTTTTTTAGACAGAACTATGGTTGTTGGTAAAAAGACTTTCTAAACCTTTAAAGGCACTAAATATATATTCAAGCTTCAGCAATCTACTCACAAATTAGTAATTCTCTTTTTAAATGGAATTAGTATGTGTGTAACAGAATAAAGCAGTATTGCCTGGAGGGAAGGCAGTATTTTCAATCCAATTGCATGCTGACTGAAAATGACATAGCTGCATTTTCTTCAAAATATTCATTTCAAAATATTAAAAGATATTTCAGTATGTTTAGGCCAGATAACGTAATTTCGTAGCAGAAATGGCTTCGATTTTCTTCCCTTGCTTTAAGGCTTAAACCAACTCAACCATTTCCAAAGCACATGTTCAATTTAGTTATCTGTTTCCGGAACAGATGCTTATGTGGTTTTATCTGTTCCAAATTATTGATAAACTATTTATCAAATCCCTGTCTTCAAATTCTCAAATACCTCTTCACTTGTTTTAATTCAATAAAATGCTAAAGATTTAGGGAGAAAATATTTCAGACTACACTGACATTTTACCCTTTTCTATGTGTATTTACTCAAGTCTCTGACTATTTGGGTCATCGAAATTAATCAGAATGTTTCTAATTAACAGGATTCTTAACAATACTCTTCAAATACTGATCTACAAATTTGAAGTTCTTTTGAAGTAAGATTAATTTGAAGTTGCTTTATGTTATTTCATTTTTATTTCAGTACCTATGCGTTGTCATTTTCTTCAAATATCACCAGATCATCAAATTTTGGCTTATTTTTGTCATATCTTGAGAGTGTTCAGTTGTAGCATGGAAATAATATAAAAATCAAAATAAATATAATAGTTTTTACTTAAATATATTTACCTGCCAGTATAAAGATATGACTTCTAATTTTAATTTTATTTAATTTTGTATTTAATTTATTTAATCTTATTTTATATTGATGACCTAACTGTAGTAATTTAGAATGATATTGGTATTATGCTAGTAACCAATGAAATAAGTGTTTGTAGGAATACTGTTATGAATTCAAGAAAATAAATATTGAACAGGTTTTAAACAATAATTAACATCCTTATCTAAATATTGACTGATAAAAATAATAATTAAGAAAATTATTAACTTAAATATAAATTGTTAACTTAAATATATATCGACTCTATTAACACATTATTATTAATAACTAATTATTTGTTATCAACAAAATGAATTTGATTTAAGGATACAAACTTTTTTCTACCAGAGCAGGTCATTATTTTATTGACTTATGATAGAAGCCAGTTGTCTTCAACTCAATTTGTTACAGATGTACGTAATGCTATATAATATTTTAATTAGTTGCAGAGAAATCTTCTTGAAAAAGAATTAAAAATATGTTGTATTTCCAGAACAAAACAGGAGTTAGCAGTACATTTAATAGATTATTTTCCGGGGCGCCTGGGTGGCTCAGTGGGTTAAGCCGCTGCCTTCGGCTCAGGTCATGATCTCAGGGTCCTGGGATCGAGTCCCGCATCGGGCTCTCTGCTCAGTGGGGAGCCTGCTTCCCTCTCTCTCTCTCTGCCTGCCTCTCCATCTCCATGTGATTTCTCTCTATCAAATAAATAAATTAAAAAATCTTAAAAATAGATTATTTTCCTCATTTAAAAAATACATTGGAAAATAATTTTTACTTCTAAGGCTTTTAATAAAATAACCATATGCTATTTTAAAAAATAATAAAAAATTATTATTATTATTCTAAACATTTTATTTATTTATTTGAAAGACAGAGATCACAAGTATTCAGAGAAGCATGCAGAGAGAAAGAAGAGAAGCAGGCTCCCTGCTGAGCAGAGAGCCCGATGCAGAGCTTGATCCCAGGACCCTGGGATCATGACCTGAGCTGAAGGCAGAGGCTTTAACCCACTGAGGCACCCAGGTGCCCCAACAATATGCTATCTTTAAAAGCATTTGTTTTTACTTAAATTAAAGTAGATAATACATTCAAAAAGTAAAGTAACATGATTAAGAAAAGTTGACCAAATAGGTTATTTTATATTTAATACACATCTATTATTATTATACACTAGGTTGAAAGATTCCAGGTGTGTAACTTCCTCAAGGAACTTAAGGTTTAAAAAGAAGAAAACATGTACATGATTGAAATAAATGCAAATAGAACCATAAACACATGCAATAAGGATGCAGAGTGAACATGAATTTATTTAATTTTTTTACAAGATTTTTTTTTATTTATTTGAGAGAGAGAGAAAGAAAGAGAGCACAAGCAGGGAGAGAGGCAAAGGGAGAAGAATAAGCAGGATAGCAGGGAGCCCTAAAGGGCTGGATCCCAGGACCCTGGGATTATGACATGAGCTAAAGTGGATGCTTCACTGAGCTGAAAGTGGATACTTAACTGAGTCTCACAGGTGCCCCAAGCAATACATTTTAAAAACAAAATAGAACAAAGTATTTTATTTGGCATGTAATTTTTTTCTCAGTCTGGCCAAAACCAAGCTATCTCTATCAAGATCAGCATGGGAAGTATTTTCAATTAAGTACCAACTCCACACATGGCTGGTGGCTATGTAAATTGGTATATATTTTGAAAATCAATGTGTCAATTATGATGAGAACCTTAAAAACAGTGATATTTTGATTCCATGATGCTAATGTATATTCTCAAGAAATAACAAATTGAAGAGTAAAAAATAAGAAGGAGAAGGTGTCAAACTAAAATGTTCAGTGGGATGCTTACACTGTGAAAAACTGGGTTCCCTTCAGAGACATGAGGTCTTGGTATGGGTTTTTATGAAATCATGACTTAGGACACAGGCAGCCAGTTTATTCAGAAGGCAATCTTAAGAAGCAAGCAAGAGGGATTTTTCTAACAGGCACTCTTGGCTCTGGAGCTCTTCATTTGGCTGGCAGAGGATTTGTCAGTAGAATGAAAGATGAATTCTCAATGCTGAAGCTGCAGCTGAAAGAGAGGGATGAACTCATTCCCCAACTTGAGAAAGAGCTGGAAAAAGTCCAGCATTCACAAAAGGCTTTTGCTTCAAGAGTAGATAAATCCACATAAACTGAAATTCTAGGCTCCAATGCCCTCTGGAATCCTACATGCAGACAAGGTTTATTTAAACCAGTACTTATTTCAACCTAGGTTAAATGATTTGACCATAACAATGTATAACCAGTCTGTGACAGTTAAATACTGAATAAAATACATTTTCCATCAAAGAAGAAGAAGAGGAAGAAGAGGAAGAAGAGGAAGAAGAAGAAGAAGAAGAAGAAGAAGAAGAAGAGGAGGAGGAGGAGGAGGAGGAAGAGGGGAGGAGGAGGAGGAGGGGAGGAGGGGGAGGAGGAGGAGGAGGAAGAAGAAGAAGGAGAAGAAGGAGGGGGAGGGGGAGGAAGAAGAAAATGAAGAAGAAGGAGAAGACGGAGAAACAGAGAGAGAGAGAGAAAGAGAAGAAAGAAAGAAAGGAAGAAAGAAAGAGGTAGTTGTGAGAGTGAAAGTGGGAAAGAAAGGACACAAACAAAGAGTGAGCTGTTGATCTGGTTACGCTATGGGAAACCGGGTTGAAGTCTTGCTGTGATCCATCTGAAAATTCATGCCAATCTACATCATTCTGGTCTCTGCAAAGGAAAGAATCTCTGTGAATTCACCCATTAACTTCTGAACCCCGACCAATGATTTTCCTTGGAATTTTCATCCTTCACACTTCTGGGTTGCCCCATGCTTTTCTCATTTTTTTTAGGGGAAAAAAGGCAAAAACTTTGAGAGTAGTGTCACCACCTGAGAATTGAATGCTGCTGTGTTACACAGGAACTCTTCATTACAGCTGCAGCTATAATGAGCTGGACCAGGGCTATGAATTTGTGCATCAGGGCACTCTAAGTCCCTGACACAAATATCCATTTGGTACAATCAAATCAGCTCATTCCCACATTAAGTGCGCTCAGTGTGGTGGTTTTTTATACTCTAAAAAGATTTATAATTAGAGGATTAGTGGAACTAATAGTGTCTAAAACCTTGTAGCTGTTCTTGAGACCATAATTGATGGTCTTCCTCTGTCACTGATGGTCTGTTCACTGTTTGCATCAGCTTCAGGAATTTCTTCAATTTACCTAGGTTTAGTCCTTGTCTGGTGAGTCTCCCCAGATTTCAACTCCTGAGGGAACAGAGCCTTTAGTTTTCTTGCCCTGGTCAGGCTATGGTTGCTGAAATTGTCATTTCAGTGTTCTCACTAGATGTGGAAACAAGAAGACCCTAGTGAATTCCTCAAGTCTTAGACATATTCTTATGTGCCTGCTGGGCATATATTGTAATCAAGATAGATTATCTCTCCAGTATATAAATTATGTCTTTTCTTGCTAGGTACCATAAAAATAATCACATATCATCTGATATTTTAATTTATAAACAGCATCTTGGAGCACAGTACTCCAGCTCCTTAGGGTGCCATTCCAAACTGGCACTTTAGCTAAGTGTTTAATGGTCACTTGTTCAGAGGAAACATATGCAGCATTTCATTCCTGCAAACCAGGCATTCTTTAAGCCCTTAGATCATAAAGTCATATTTCTTATCATAGTCTCTCTTCAGGTGACATTATACCACTTCATATAAGAACTTTTCAGTAGTATACTTTTATTTCTTCCTTCCCAGTCTTTAAAGTATTATTGTCATTGTGTGTGTGTGTGTGTGTGTGTATGTGTGTGTGTGTGTATGGCCACAACCCAGTGTTACTATTTGTGTAGTCACTTATCTTTTTAAAATATATGAAGTCTAAAAAAATAAAATTACTAATTTAGTTACCATTTCCTTGTTATATTCCAAATTTCAATCTGGTATCATTCTCTTTTACCTGAAAGACTTCATTTAACATTTCTTACAGTATGGGTCTGCTGATGATGACTTTTTTTTTAGTTTTTTCATGTGGTAACTTCTCTTTAGTTTTTTCATGTGGTAAAACAAAACAAAACAAAACAGAATCCAAAGCAAGGTCCTAACTCTGTTCAGTTCTGTGAAGGCTGAAAGGTAGAGAAACAGAGAAAGAGTCTGAAGCTAACAGAAGTAGGTTCATGAGGTTTTATGAACAAAGCCATCTCCATAACATCAAAATGTAAGGTGAAGCAGCATGTGCTGATGTAGAAGCTGCAGCAAGTTATCCAGGAGATCTAGCTAAGATCATTAATGAAGGTGGCTACATTAAACAACACTTCTGATATAGATGAAACAGCTTTCTACTGGAAGAAGATGCCATTTAGAACTTTCCTAGGGAGAAGTCAATGCCTGGCTTCAAAGCTTCAAAGGACAGCCTGTCTCTCTTTTTAGAGGCTACTGCAGCTGGTGACTTTTACTCTGAAGTCATTGCTTATAGACCAATCTGAAAAATCCTAGGGCCCTTAAGAATTGTGCTAACTTGGGACATCTGGGTGTCTCAGTCAGTTAAGTGTCTGACTCTGATTTCAATTCAGATCATGATCATGGGGTTCTTGGGATTATGCCCCATATTGGACTCTACCCTCAGCAGGGAGTCTGCTTGAGATTCTCTCTCACCCTCTGCCATTTCCCTTGTACTCTCTCTCTCTAAAATAAATAAATACATCTTCACCAAAAAAAAAAAAAAAGAAAGAAAAAGAAAAAGAATAAAAAAAGAATTATGCTAACTCTACTCTGCTTGTGCTCTATCACTGAAACAAAAAATCCTGGATGACAGGACATCTGTTTACAACATGGTTTACTGAATATTTTAAGCCCATTATTAAGAACTACTTTTCAGGGGTGCCTGGGTGGCTCAGTGGGTTAAAGCCTCTGCCTTCGGCTCAGGTCATGATCCCAGGGTCCTGGGATCGAGCCCTGCATTGGGCTCTCTGCTCAGCAGGGAGCCTGCTTCCTCCTCTCTCTCTCTGCCTGCCTCTCTGCCTACTTGTAATCTTTGTCTGTCAAATAAAATAACTAAAATCTTTAAAAAAAAAAAAGAACTACTTTTCATAATAAGAATTCCTTTCAAAATATTACTACTTGCTGACAATGTACCTAGCCACCCAAGAGTTCTGATGGAGATGAATGTTGTTGTCATACCTGCTAATACAACATCTATTCTTCAGCCCACAGATCAAGGTGTATTTATTATTATTATTATTATTATTATTATTAACAGCATATGATGTATTATTTGTTTCAGGGGCACTGGTCTGTGAGTCATCAGTCTTAGACAATACACAGTGCTCAGCACAGAACATACCT